>NC_141691.1:696802071-698056660 GCF_964263255.1 Lissotriton vulgaris | reverse complement strand
AAAGCCATTGTCACTCGGTTACCTGAGTTTTTATGGAAGCTGAGCCACATCTTCGCCACTTGGGGTGAAGTTCCTTTATTTTCTGAAACATAGGGGACAGAGTGCGGCTTAGTGCACTGTTTACTCGCTGATTAGCTAATCGTGTGTAGATTTTGGTATTTAGAATGAACCACTTACTTGGGCATTGGTCCGCAATGACCTCAGTGGGGGTTCTATTTTGTGATCACGTTTCGCCGCGCAGGGAGCAGTTAAAATCTGTGAAAATAAGGAGAGGGGCACCGTGTTACCGCGCTGCTGTTTGGATGCTGGGTTGAAGAAGGTACACTTTTAGAATGTATCTGCATCCGCGCTAGTCGCGTTTGAATTTTAGACGCTTACAAATGGTCCACTTACTTTGACAACGGGTAGCGGTGACTTCAATGGGGGTTCTGATTTTAACACAGCGTTTCACCAACCAAAGCTTACTCGGGTAATTATCTGCGGGGGGAAGTGGAGGGGGACACGTTACCGCGTTATAATTTCTGTACATGACCAATATACAGTTGACAGTTCAGGAAGGTGGCCGCTTCCGTGCTTACCGCGATATGTCAAATCTGATCAGCGTGCTTGCTCCACAGCGATGACCATGGGATGTGAGTGTCCCTGGGCATCGCCGACCATAAAGCCCAAAACATGTAGTTGGTAACGGGCCAATCAGGCAAAAGTCCAAGTAATGAAGCATGCTGGGACCTGTAGTGTCAAAGAGCAGATCAAGGTTTGCACGAACCTTTGAGGTGCATTATGGGACATGTAGTGTCCACCAGCGAGCACAAAATGTTTATGCCCTATTTATTTCACTAAGGCTGTTCAGACCCTTGTTGACGCTGTCAAACTTTAGGATTAGGTACGCCTCCTTGCGCAACAGCATTGTGTCCACCTCTAGGAAGTGTTTAGGGTCGATCCATGCCAATACGGTCCATTTGAAGTCAGTCTCAGAATGGCCATTACTGGTGAAATGTTCCACCATGGGGGCAGTGATAACTTTTTTCTTAAGCCGGGAGCGATGCTGGGTAATGCGTGCATTAATGGGCTGGTTTGTTTTGCCTACGTAAACTCTGTTGCATGGGCAAACCACCGCATAGACGACATTTTCGAGTCTTACAATTCGTGAAGCAATCATGCTTCCATCTAATGCCATTGTTTACAAATATGTCACCTTCTATGGTGCTTGAACATGAAACACAATTGCCACATTTGCGATGTCCGCGTATTGGTTTCAGATTCCACTGTGTGACAAGGTCGCTTTTGGGTGCTGTGATATGACTATCTGCTCTGATTAAATGTTGCCCTATGCTTCTGTTCTTGCGCATAGCAAAAATGGGTTTTGAGAGGGGATGCTCTAGGGTCTCAAGAAGATGCCAATTATTCCGAATTATGTTCTTAAATTGGTTCGTGTGTTGGCCAAATGTTGTCACACAAACCAATTGTTCCAGATCTTTCTTTTCTTTCTTTTCAAACAATGCCTCTCTTGGAGTAAATTTGGCCCTATTCTTTGAATGTTTTAACAACTTTTTAGGGTATCCTCTTTCTGCCATCTCATTGCAGAATCTGATTGCATGAGAGTCAAAATCACAAAGGTTTGTGCAATTACGCCTGATCCTCAACAATTGCCCATAGGGCAAATTATTTTTTAATGATTGAGGATGCGAACTGGTGTAATGCAGAATGGTGTTCCGGTCAGTTTCCTTTTTATGCAAGGAGGTAGTTAACTTAGCCTCATGGGAGCTTACCGTGACGTCCAGGAAAGTCATCTCTTTTGGACTGTAGTTGAGTGTGAATTGAATGTCTGGGTGCCTAGAGTTCAGCCACAGATGGAACTGCTCGAGGTCCGCCTGGCTCCCCTGCCACAGGAGCCAGACGTCGTCGATGTATCTTAGCCACTGAATGATATGTCCTGAGAAAGGGTTGTCACTGAGGACAAAACGTTCCTCATATTGTGCCATGTACAACACGGCCAACTCCGGTGCGTAGGGACAACCCATGGCTGTCCCCTTGACTTGAACAAAAAAGCTATTTTCAAATTTAAAATAGTTGCTGCGAAGAGTGATCTCAGCTAGTGACACAATGAAGTTGGTAGGTACCCGATGGGGTCTATCCCTTTGTTCTAGGTACAGTTCGATGACCTCTAGGGCTTCATCCTGCGGTATCTGTGTGTAGAGGGAGGCGACGTCAAGTGTCACCATCAACTCGGTCCGGTCATTGAATGGATGTCCCTCAATCTGTTTAATGAAGGCTGTTGTGTCGCTGAGGTGCGATCGGACTTTTGCAATACATGGCTTTGAAAAGAAATCAATGTATTTTGATACTGGTTCAAGCACCGAATCGCATCCCGAGACAATGGGTCTGCCCGGGGGTACCTTGTCATTTTTTTGGGGCTGTACTGTCTTCCCTCACCAAACTTGAGAAGAAAAACAGTTATACTAAGAACAACATCAGCAAGGGTATACAAAAAGCAATCAGTGATCTGAAATCTGACACTTCAATAGTGATTAAACAAGCCGACAAGGGCGGGGCAGTGGTCCTTTGGCCACGTCCCATGTACCTTGCTGAAGGCCAAAACCATGTCAACAATAGGGAATGGTACAGACCCTCCAAAGAAGACCCTGTCCATGCAATCCAGGATAAAATATCTCGAATTACCAAGGAAGGTTTGGACACAGGTTTTTTAGGACCTAAAGAGTATGAATTTTTGAATAAAAAAACGCCTCAAACTCCGATTCTCTACTTCTTACCGAAGATTCACAAAAATGACAAGGTACCCCCGGGCAGACCCATTGTCTCGGGATGCGATTCGGTGCTTGAACCAGTATCAAAATACATTGATTTCTTTTTAAAGCCATGTATTGCAAAAGTCCGATCGCACCTCAGCGACACAACAGCCTTCATTAAACAGATTGAGGGACATCCATTCAATGACCGGACCGAGTTGATGGTGACACTTGACGTCGCCTCCCTCTACACACAGATACCGCAGGATGAAGCCCTAGAGGTCATCGAACTGTACCTAGAACAAAGGGATAGACCCCATCGGGTACCTACCAACTTCATTGTGGCACTAGCTGAGATCACTCTTCGCAGCAACTATTTTAAATTTGAAAATAGCTTTTTTGTTCAAGTCAAGGGGACAGCCATGGGTTGTCCCTACGCACCGGAGTTGGCCGTGTTGTACATGGCACAATATGAGGAACGTTTTGTCCTCAGTGACAACCCTTTCTCAGGACATATCATTCAGTGGCTAAGATACATCGACGACGTCTGGCTCCTGTGGCAGGGGAGCCAGGCGGACCTCGAGCAGTTCCATCTGTGGCTGAACTCTAGGCACCCAGACATTCAATTCACACTCAACTACAGTCCAAAAGAGATGACTTTCCTGGACGTCACGGTAAGCTCCCATGAGGCTAAGTTAACTACCTCCTTGCATAAAAAGGAAACTGACCGGAACACCATTCTGCATTACACCAGTTCGCATCCTCAATCATTAAAAAATAATTTGCCCTATGGGCAATTGTTGAGGATCAGGCGTAATTGCACAAACCTTTGTGATTTTGACTCTCATGCAATCAGATTCTGCAATGAGATGGCAGAAAGAGGATACCCTAAAAAGTTGTTAAAACATTCAAAGAATAGGGCCAAATTTACTCCAAGAGAGGCATTGTTTGAAAAGAAAGAAAAGAAAGATCTGGAACAATTGGTTTGTGTGACAACATTTGGCCAACACACGAACCAATTTAAGAACATAATTCGGAATAATTGGCATCTTCTTGAGACCCTAGAGCATCCCCTCTCAAAACCCATTTTTGCTATGCGCAAGAACAGAAGCATAGGGCAACATTTAATCAGAGCAGATAGTCATATCACAGCACCCAAAAGCGACCTTGTCACACAGTGGAATCTGAAACCAATACGCGGACATCGCAAATGTGGCAATTGTGTTTCATGTTCAAGCACCATAGAAGGTGACATATTTGTAAACAATGGCATTAGATGGAAGCATGATTGCTTCACGAATTGTAAGACTCGAAATGTCGTCTATGCGGTGGTTTGCCCATGCAACAGAGTTTACGTAGGCAAAACAAACCAGCCCATTAATGCACGCATTACCCAGCATCGCTCCCGGCTTAAGAAAAAAGTTATCACTGCCCCCATGGTGGAACATTTCACCAGTAATGGCCATTCTGAGACTGACTTCAAATGGACCCTATTGGCATGGATCGACCCCAAACACTTCCTAGATGTGGACACAATGCTGTTGCGCAAGGAGGCGTACCTAATCCTAAAGTTTGACAGCGTCAACAAGGGTCTGAACAGCCTTAGTGAAATAAATAGGGCTTAAACATTTTGTGCTCGCTGGTGGACACTACATGTCCCATAATGCACCTCAAAGGTTCGTGCAAACCTTGATCTGCTCTTTGACACTACAGGTCCCAGCATGCTTCATTACTTGGACTTTTGCCTGATTGGCCCGTTACCAACTACATGTTTTGGGCTTTATGGTCGGCGACGCCCAGGGACACTCACATCCCATGGTCATCGCTGTGGAGCAAGCACGCTGATCAGATTTGACATATCGCGGTAAGCACGGAAGCGGCCACCTTCCTGAACTGTCAACTGTATATTGGTCATGTACAGAAATTATAACGCGGTAACGTGTCCCCCTCCCCTTCCCCCCGCAGATAATTACCCGAGTAAGCTTTGGTTGGTGAAACGCTGTGTTAAAATCAGAACCCCCATTGAAGTCACCGCTACCCGTTGTCAAAGTAAGTGGACCATTTGTAAGCGTCTAAAATTCAAACGCGACTAGCGCGGATGCAGATACATTCTAAAAGTGTACCTTCTTCAACCCAGCATCCAAACAGCAGCGCGGTAACACGGTGCCCCTCTCCTTATTTTCACAGATTTTAACTGCTCCCTGCGCGGCGAAACGTGATCACAAAATAGAACCCCCACTGAGGTCATTGCGGACCAATGCCCAAGTAAGTGGTTCATTCTAAATACCAAAATCTACACACGATTAGCTAATCAGCGAGTAAACAGTGCACTAAGCCGCACTCTGTCCCCTATGTTTCAGAAAATAAAGGAACTTCACCCCAAGTGGCGAAGATGTGGCTCAGCTTCCATAAAAACTCAGGTAACCGAGTGACAATGGCTTTCAAGCATTACCTTCCTGTGCACCCGGCTAGTACTTATTCACACCATTACTCTGTTGCAGCGTAGGCCGCCAAGCCTAGACGACATTTCCTCTAATCCAGAACTGACTGTGGGCAGGATTCACACAAGGTACAAACGGTTTTGTAATCTTACTGTCCAGAGATTAATGGCTAGAGGATCCGCTAGATAGTAAACATGTTGTTTTGTTTCATTTTAAATAGTGCCCATGGACTAGATCCAATCTGCCCTGACGAGAATTCTGCAAGTTGTGAATCAGGATTCGAAACGCGTCGGCACTCTTCTTTCCTTTGTTTGGCCGGTTGGCCATTGCCATTTATTGTAGAAACGCGCTATGTTCCTGAAATTCAATTGATTAGTTGCTATTCAGGCTTTGGGAGGTTAACAATTACTATAAACGCTGTTTTCTCCCCGGGTTCCTAAATGTTAGTAAGAGCCCCTGTTTCACAAATGTAAAAAGTTTTTTGGTCCATGTATTTAATGTGTTGGTTGTATATGTCAATAAGTCACTGTTTTTCTAATTGTTCACCACATGTTCGGTTCACTGCACATTTGTATTAATTTCTTTTGAATTTTTATATGGCTCAGACATGAGGTCGATAGTGATCTTAGTTCTGTTTATTGTGAATTCTCTTTTTGTAAACTAAGTACCAAATTGAAAAACATAAAATGTTTTGTGTAAACTAACAAGTTGTGGTTTACTCGTACAGAATTAGTGTGTACTTCAAGTAGTTTGGAGGCATAGGCAAATATTTCTATTTTCATATTGTGAGGCCCTGCCTACCCTCCTTCCCATTGGGCCCAGCCACCCCTGTGTGTCTTGGCAGTGATCACAGCACATTTGCATCACAGCACTGTTCTTGTGTTTCCTTATCTGGACAGTCTGCTGATTAAGAGCAACAACCATTAGCAATGCCTAGCACACACGCAGGCTGCTGTGTTGCTCCTGTCATTCAACTCCTTCTTGGGACCAGTTTTAAACTCTGTCACAGGCAAAGCCTATCACAGCCAAGAGAGGGTGATGCATTCAAGAGGTTGCTACCTTTTTATCATACAGCATACCCACTAACAACTAGAATGATCATGAAACTTTTGGGTAAGATGGCCACCTGCATCACTATAGTTCCACACAGTGTTTCAAATATGCCCTTTTCTGAGGTGGCTGTGTTGATAATCGAGATTTCAGCACGGTCTCATGTGGTGGAACAATAAGTACTTGCTGTTATGCACACCGTTTCCAGACCCTGAAGATGCAAATCTGATGACATCAATTAATCATTCGGTATTTGTAAAGCGCAGCTACTCACCCATGAGGGTCTCGAGGCACGGTGCGGCTCAATTGTTTGCTGGGGTCATCTGAAGAGCCAGGACTTAAGGTCCCCCCTAAACTGGAGCAGTGTAGGGCTTTACCGGAGGTAGAGGGGAAAGTCATTCCAGGTCTTGGCTGGGAGAAAGGAGATTCTACCTGTTCTGGTCTTGTAGATAAGTGGGATAGTGGCCGAGGGGAGAGGTCAGCTGACTGGAGGTTTCTCTTGGGTGCGTAGATGGAGAGGCGGTTTTTGGATATGCTGGTCAGATGTTGTGGAGGGCCTTGTATGCATGCGTGAGAAGCTTAAAGGTTATCGATAGGGCGCCAGTGGAAATCGCAGAAGTGTTGGGTGATGTGGTTGGGATGGGGGATGTCTAGGATCAGTCTGGCTGCGGCGTTCTGGATTTTCTGGAGCTTGCAAAGGAGTTTTTTGCAGATTCCGGCATGAAGGGCATTGTCGTAGTCCAATCTGCTAGTGATGAGGGCGCGTGACCGTTTTTCTGGATTCGGTGGGGATCTATCTGAACGTCTTTTGAGTATGCTAAGAGTGTTGAAGCAGGCAGAGGATACATCATTAATCTGGCAGTTCATAGTGAGGGATTAGTCCAGTATGATGCCGAGGTTTCGTGCATGGTCTGTCAGGGTGGGGGGTTTCCAAGGGCGGGGAGGCACCAGGTGCTGTCCCGTGAGGACTTTGTTTTCTCTGAGTTGAGTTTCAGGAAACTCTTCTTCATCCAGGTGGCGACAGCTTTCATCCCTTCTTACAAGTTGTGCCTGGTGATGTTGGGTTTCTTGGTAAGGGAGAGGATGAGCTGGGAGTCGGCCTAGGAGACCATGTTGAACCTGTGGTTTCGGACGATGGGTGCAAGGGGGGCCATCTAGATCTTGAAGAGGGTGTGGCTGAGGGAGGATCCATGGGGTACTCCATGTCTGGTCTCTGTTTGTACTGAGAGGTAGGGTGGGAGTCTAACTTGCTGTGTTTTGCATGTCATGTGAGAAATGAGCATGTCCAGTCAAGGGCCTTTCCTTGGATGCTGGCGTCGGGGAGTCTGTTGGCTAGTGTGCGGTGGGAGATGGTGTTGAAGGCAGCTGAGATGTCCAGGAAGATGAGGCCTGGTCGAGGAGGGCGTGGATGTCGGCTGCAAGTAGGGCGGCCTCAGTGCAGTGGTTGCTGTGGAATCCGGATTGGGAGATATTCAGGACGTTGTTGGCTTTGATGAAGTTTGCTAGCTGGGTGTTGACGGCCTTTTCGATGACCTTGGCTGTGAAAGGAAGCAGTGAGATGGGACTGAAGTTCATAAGGTCTGTCGGGTCTGCAGAAGGTTTATTCAGAAGGCGGTTGACTTCGGCGTATTTCCAGTCATCGGGGAATGTGGCAGTCTCAAGGTAGCAGTTGATCGTCTGGTGTATTTCAGTGCGATGGCTGTGGCGGCTCTGTGGAAGATGTGGGGGTACAGGGGTCTGAGGGTGCTCTGCAGTGGATGCTTTTCATAGTCTTTAAGGTGTCTTCTGTTGTGAGTGGGGGCAGAGTGAGTAGGGTATGTTTGGTGGCATTGCTGGGGGTGGAGGCTGAAGCGGTTCAAAGGTCTTGGTTGTTGAAGTGGTCGTAGAGCGTCTTAATCTTGAGGTGAAAAAAGGTGCTGAGTCTGTTGCAGAGGGCTTTGGCGGGTGGGACTTCTGTTTTTTAGCTGCCTGGTTTGGCAAATTCCTGGATGATGGAGAAGAGTTCTTTGGAGTTGTGGGCGTTGGTGAGGATTCTGTCTTGAAGGAAGTTGTTTTTTGTGGATTCGATGAGTTGGTGGTGTGCTGTGGTGGCTGTTCTATAGGTGGTGCGTGCTTCTGGGGTTTTGCTGTTCCTCCATGGCTTTTCGATTCGTCGACAGGATTACTTGGATTCTTGGAGTGAAGGGGTGAGCCAGCTTGCTTTCTTGTTGTGACGTCCTGTCGCTTTCTTGAGGGGGGCAAGTGTGTCTGCGCAGTTAGTGATCCAGCGGTGGAGGTTGCTTGTCGCGTTGTTTGCATCGTCGGAGGTGGAGCGCTGGTGAGGGCGGAGGCGAGCTGTTCTTCTGTGACTTTGTTCCAGCTTCTGCAGGGTAAGCTGAACGCATGCTTGTGTATGGTGGGTTTTCTGAAGGAGAAATGGATGCAGTGGTGGTCAGTCTATAGAAGTTCTGTGGTGTGGCTGCAGGAAATGCTATTTCCTCTTGCGAAGACAGGGTAGAGTGTGTGTACCTCTGTGTCCATAGATGGCAGTGACAAGTTGCTTCAGTTCTATTTCGACGAGGTTCTTTAGGAGGGCTGTGGTGTTGGAGTTGTCGTGGTTGTCCAGGTGGAAGCTTAGGTCTCTGAGTAGCATGTAGTCTGTGGAGGCGAGGGTGTGGGATGCGCTTAGGTCGGCGATGGTGCTGGTGAAAGGAGCTTGGGTGCCAGGCCACCTGTAGATTGGGGTTCTGTGGAGAGTCGTTTTGGGATTGATCTGGAAGTGGAGATGTTCCATGGGGGTCGTGGCGTTGTCCATGTGAGTGGTTGTTAGGCGTCCATCATCTCCTTGTGTTTGCTTTGTTCGCCCTAAGTTGGCAGGGTAAGTTCGGGCTGGACTCTTCCCCTGAGGCCCAGGGTGAAGACTGATTTGCATATAGTTGTGTCTGAACTGGGGTGGCGAAGTGAGCTAAAGAACGATGATGGATTCAACCCAGATCTGTGACTTGGGTTGAAATATCTGAAAAGTTTCAGCGCTCTGCCCATCATCTCCTTGTGTTTGCTTTGTTCGCCCTAAGTTGGCAGGGTATACCCAGACATGGGTCCCTTGCTCACTTTGCCACTGGATTCAAGCTAGCCTGGCTGATGAGGGCTGTTAGCCCAAAACCAGTCCCAGGATGCTTGTTTCCAGTCCAGGGAAGGGTCAAGACTGATTTGCATATAGATATGTCTGAACTGGGGTGGTGAAGTGAGCTAAAGTACGATGATGGATTCAACCCAGATCTGTGACTTGGGATGAGTGTCTAAAAAGTTTCAGCGCTCTGTCCATTGACTACCTCTGTTTGCAAAAATCACACGTTGCCATAAACTGAAGCATATACTTAGAAGAATAACCATGTCCAAAACAACTGTGACAAACAATAGATGACCAGTGTGTATAGAGCATGTATATAACAGCATTACAAGCAAGGCCACTGGAATTATGCAATTCTGCAGCTACAGTGTTTTCTGCAATATTATGGATTTGCCACATAATCCATTATGTGCATAATTTGCAGATTTTAACAAAAAAAAAACTTTTCTTGCTCAAATGGATCAAAAGTTACTAAAAGAGTCCCACGGGAAGTGACTGGGCTTTTGTCATACAGAGGCAGTTTAACTTTCAGTTGCTGATTGCTGTATTTGCTGTATTTAGATGTTAGACTGGTACTTCTGAGGTAAACCCTTTGGCTAGACAGTGTTAACGTATGAAAATGCCAAAATAATGAAGTAACCTTGCAAAATGTGTTGCATTATGCTACATAGTGTCTATTTTCTTGCAGCATAATTGAGTCAATCCTGCTGCATAATTTGGTTCACCCTTGTCGCATAATTCTATCAGTACTGGTAAAGAGGCAGCCACACAACACCTTTTAGATAAAGATCAGGCTGACACAATGGCAATTGCCATCAGTGGTTTTATGTGTATGAATGACATTAGTATGTACAGTTTCTTTGACTAGGGTAAGTATGTGATCAGAATCTCCCTTCAATATCCAGTGGCCATAAAGGAATTGTAGCAACTTTCAGATGAATAAATGCAATAGAAAATAAAGTGGTCCTAAACCAATCGTTGTTTTTCCAGATCCAGGAGCCACCATCCTTGTTGTGTGAAGTAGACACTTCCGCTCGACTAACATGCCTGTGTGTATGGCTCGAAAAAGCACAGGAAGAAAAAGAAACAGTAGACACATGCACACAATCCACTGCAGGTATGTAGCGTTGATTGTTCTGGCAAAATTGCTTCTGTGTACTTGCTGTAATTCATTACTAAGCCACCCTTTTTTATGTCAAAATGTCAATTTAATAGCAAACCTGCTCAGGTCTGTATTAAAGCAGACAGTAAACAAGGACTTGCCTTTAATACAGAACACATGTTGCTAACATTTTGTTTTGTTCTTAGCCTTCCTAGATTCAACAGACTTGCAGACAGTGTCAAATATATAGTGATAACCTTTGTGTAAGGGTACCAAGTACAAGGTGGATAAATAGCTCCATGTATGTCTTTTGAGGCCATAAGCATGAGTATGAATCTGGAGATTGAGGCTGCCCAGCCTGACCACACAACCCTATGAGTAACACTACAGAGACACAGCCTAGATGCAGAGGGAAAACTGCTGACTTTCTATTGCAACACCTCTAAACAGGTATGTGTCTCTGTGATTAGCTGAGAGAGAGGGCCTGATATGAGACTATTTCATGGATTGGGCATGGTGGGTTTGCCAAGAGCTAGACAGGTAGACAGACACTAGGTTTCCCTAGAAGAAGTGGGGATTGGTCTGAAGAAAAACCATTCTGCTTCCTTCTAAAACTAGCAGAAAGAGGGTGCAGAGATAGTTGATGATAACTAGAATCTGCGAGTGTGTGTGAAAGTGTTGGTGGTGGGTATACCGAGGAGTTAATGGGGCTAACGTACTCTTCACCTCTAGCCTTCGCCCATATTAATCTTTAAAGACCGTGTAAACCGGACACAGGAATTTGACGTATCTTCTCCAATTTTTCTCTATCACTCTGTTGTATTCTGAGTCCATATCTTAAATTATTGGAAGATCCATTAGTTTTCATTTCGGTTTTCCTGTGTCAGGCATTTTTTTACCTTTGCATCCTGGTAATATCACAACTGATATGAGTTTTATCCCCAAAATAATTATAAAATACTTGCATTATTATTTCAACAGCAGAGGTCGCAACACTTGACGCTCAAACATATGAATCAAAAGAACCCACTCTCAAGAACTAATTTAAATAAAATTGCCTCAAATTCTAGCTCTGCACTAGTGTAGGAAGCTGCCTCAGAGGAAAAGTGATATAGATAAACTAATCTCAACTTTACAAAGCAGGGAAGTACAACATGCTGAGGCAATAATACGTGGTCAACCAGATCAGGATCAACTATTACTTCTTTTACCGGATGCTAGAATAGAAATGAAAAAGATATTTAGGGAGAAAATTGTTGATGCTAGGGTCCAAACTAAAATTAAGGCATTCATAAGTGCAGATATTACTGTCCATAGTCATACTAAAGCGATTCTGGAACAGTTCTCACTTTTCTATCAGAACCTTTACTCATCCTTAGTTACCGTTGATGCAGGAAATGTTATACAATATATTACGGAGAGTAATCTCTCGGCTCTAAGTGAAGACGAGGCAACTTCGTTAGATAATTCTATTTCGCTGGAAGAAATAGCAGCAGCTATTTCTTCGTTACCTTCAGGCAAAGCCGCAGGGGTAGAATCTCTGCCAATTGAATTTTACACGGTGTTTAAAAATACTTTGCTAGCACAATTTAGCTTAGTTATTCAACAGATTGGCATAGATAGTAAGACACCGGAGTCGTGGAACATGACGCAGATTGTTTTTTTTCTTAAAATAGGTAAAACCTCTACTAACTGTGGATCATACAGACCCATCTTCCTCATAAATACAGATGCCAAGATTTTTTCAAAGATCCCGGCCAATCGTCTTGCCCCAATGATGGCAGGTCTGGTATCTGATATTCAACATGGTTTTATACCAGGCAGAGATACTACATCTCATGTTAATATGGCGATTGGGGCATTCTAATATGCAGAAAAAGAGGGGGTGGGTCTCAGTAATATCCTTTTAGATGCCAAAAAGGCTTTTGACAAGGTTGGGTGGGAATTTCTATGGGCTACATTAAGTGCATTCGGTCTTGGGAGACAGTTTAGGCAATGGGTCCATGCTTTGTATCACAAACCAAGAGCTAAGCTCTCATATTCTGGGGCATACTCTATACCATTCGATATTTTATGCGGTACAAGACAGGGCTGTCCTCTCTCCCCGTTGTTGTTCGCCCTTTACATAGAGTAGGACCTAAAAATAGCTCGTCCTCACCCATTCTCCCTCGCAAATGCGAGCGGGCGAGTGGATTTGTCGAGCCCTGGGTCACTCGAGCACCAAAACTGCACCACCAGCTGCACAGAGGCGGCTGGGTGCAGAAGTCAAAATCCAAGTTTGCACCTGAGGTTGCAGGAGGGATACCAACAACAGCAGAAGTGAGTAGAGATGTAGGGGGCACCGTCTATTCAGTTCACCATTGCCCAGGGGCTTCAGTGCAGGGATGCCTTTGGACATCTTAATCTCCTTACTGGAGCTGGTAGCAGTCAGGGGGGGAGCCTCTGAATTCAGGCTGCAGACTCTGTTTTGGAGTCCAGGAAGGGTCAGCTAACGTTTGACTAGAGGTCAGGATCGCTGGGGAGCCTGTTCTGGATCCGTGAGCAGTCTGTACATGGGACAGAGGCATTTGGTGCAGAGTGGGCAGGTCTCACGGAGTGCACTGTAGTCCATTGAGTTGGTTTCTTGGGAACAGAACCGCTGTCCTCAGGAGTTCTGCCTTTGTCAAAGTTCATGCTATCTTCCTCAGGTTTCTGGAAGTCACTGGCTGCAGGACCGGTGTCGTATTCTCGCAGTGCCTTTAAAGCTGGAGACAGGTCTGTAGGGTTGGAGCCAAGTCAGTGGTAGTCTTCAAGCTTCGCTGCTCGGTGTCTGCTTCATCCTTCTTAAGTCGCAGGTAACTAGTTTCAAGGTATGAGGGAGCCTCCTAAATACTAGGCATAGGGGCGCTTTAAGGAAGTAACAGGTAGGGCAAATGGGCACCTCACCTGGGGTGACTACATTCTCTATTATGCCACCCTCGTGGCTGAGGGGGCATAGTCCTTGTCCTGATTGGAAGAGTCCTCTCATCTTCAAGATGGAAGGGACTGAAAAGTGTGCTTCGCTTCGCCTCGCCTCCTCTACCTGAAGGCTGGAGTTGGCAAATGGGGACACACCTCCTAGTTTTCCTACCAGTTTTCCCTCCCCAAAGTTGGGGTGTAAACTAGGGCCGCCATCTGCTGCCAGCAGCAGAGGCTGGGGGTGCATTACATAGGCGGTAGGCCATTGAAGCTTCCCCTTCTAGCACAGTGCCCATCCAAGGGGAGGAGGTTTGACCCCTCTGCCCAGGATGTGCATTGTTTTTGGACCCAGAGAGCAGAGGCTCTCCACCCAGGGGTCCAGAAACGTGTGTGTGTGTGTGGCAGGCTGCGTAAAGTCAGTCAGTGACCACACCAGGGTCGGTAGGCTTTCGGGGGACACCTCTTAGGTGCCCTCTGTGTAAATGTTTTAATAAATCTCACACTGGCATCAGTGTGGATTTATTACAAGGAGCAGTTTGGTACCAAACAGTCCTGGTTTCAGTGAAGCCATCATGGTGCTGTGGAACTGTTTGTCAAGTTCCCAGCCCATGTACTCTCTACGGCTTCCCTGGTGCTTACAATATTAAGGAATAAACACTAATGCTTTAGGGGCATATCTGCTCCTGCGGATATGACCACACCTGGGATATACTGCACCCTACCTTAGAGCTGGTATGGCCTGCTAGGGGGGGGGGGGTGACTTACCTATATCATAGGCTGTGCTGTCTGGCATTGTGCACAGGCAGTATGCCATGTCGACTTGGTCGTTTCTTCACCTCACAGGGTAATGCCAGCTGCAGAGCCAGGGACTTGGTCCAAGTAAGGGGGTTCCAGGGCACCCACTTCAGCCTCCATAGCCCTAGGTACCCAGGGTATCACTTACTAGGGACGTACAGGGGGCAGAAGTACCAATTGTGGGCATGTTTTTAGGGAAAGAACACTGGTACTGGCAACCTGGACACGAGGGACCCATACTGTATACTCAAAGTTGCATCAAAAGCCAGGCAATGCACCCGACTTCTGCAGACTCCCAACCCCACTGCACACAACCTTTGGCCATCAGCAACAGGGTCTGGCAGGCCCTGCACTGTGCCATCCCAAGGGCCCAACCTCACTGCAGATGACCTTGAGCCATGCACAGAAAGGGTAGAGTGCAGGCCCTGCGACTTGCCCTCCACAGACGCCTGACCATGCTGCAGACAGTCTTCAGCCAGGCACAGCAGAATTAGGCCCGGCCCTTCATCCCACCTGCTTCAACCCCACTGCGCCTAGCATCCATTATGTTTCACGAATCAGCGTGAAAACATGCCAACCATTACCATCTTTGTTTTTGTCTTTGATCTACATACAACATGACAAACAATCAAATGGGAGCAAATTAAAAAGGGGAGGGGGTTACAAAATATTTCTAATGGGGATAACGTTGGTGCCTTATCCCAGATCTGCGCAAAATTTGGCACTCTTATTTTCAGCTTACCCTTGCTATATTGCTTTTCATCCAAATCCATCAAGAAGGGGCAGAGTTAATTAGACTGGCACCTTCTTTCACATCTTATGGGACTGCTCACAAGCAAAGCATTACTGGGATAAAGTTACGAAACAAATGGAAAGGACTTGCAGCAAATCCTTAAAGACATCTCCCCAGTTCTGCCTCCTCAATATATTGGATGCCACCGACCTCTCCCAGGCAGAACAAACATGGGCATCGATGGGTTGGGCCATCATGAAACAAAACATTGTACAAAAATGGGTGGTGTATACTGTCCCAAGCCTGCGTGATTGGACTAGAGACATGGACTGGGCAAAGATTGCCGAGAGAAGTAAAGGGTGCTCCAAGAAATGGGACTACAAATGGGGGAAATGGAACAAATACATAGGGGATATCTGCATCTCCCCTTCTATACAGTTACAGCGTGAAAGACACTGTACTAGCTCAACTGACAATGATGAGCCCCCACCCCTGCATCCCTAATGTTGACATATCCTTGTTACCTCATTTGTTTTGTATTCTATTGATGTATATAGATCTCCTAGACCAATGTAGGATTTAATCCCGCAGCCTTTTTTCTCCGCGGGGAATCGCAACGCGTCGTTATCATGACCGCGTTATGATTCCGCATACCTTTACTCCGCAAGTCGTAACAACGACTTGCGGAGGTGGGGGCACTGGAAGTTGGAATAGTATAATTTACTATTCCAACTCCAGTCGTTGTTCCGACTTGCGGAGTAATGGTATGCGTTGTGACTCCCCGCGGAGATAACGTTTCGTTATAAACGTTGTTTACCCTCCTAGACGTATGATTCGTCACCTGGATGGTAGGACAGCACCCTGGCTCAGCTTGGTGAGAACAAATGTGATCATTGTAATTTTACTGTAATGTATGTGGAGTCATGTATTGTGGGCCCGACTATTGCTTTTCCATTGCTTTGTACCAGCTTCAATTTGTTGATAAATACAAATTGTTTAAAAAAAAAAAGGGAGGGGGCAGAGTTAAGTAGTGGGGGTGTAAAAAAAAAAAAAAAAAAAAAACCAACAACAAAATAACACATTTGCAAAGTTTTTTAACACTTGCTAATGAATCGTCATGAGACTTGATAGGCCATTAGCAAGTGGCGTCCAGTGCAGGAATCTCAAGTTTCAAGCAGATCGGACAAAAGGGGCTTTATCGTGGACCGCAAAGAAATTGTACAGAACCTTAGTATGTCTTTTTACTATTATTTTAAGAGGTTTCATTCAATTCCATCAACAAGGGGGCACAGTCCAGTCTCTAGTGGGAAGGGCGCACAAAAGTTTTTTTGCTTTCCTGCAACAGAAAACCAATGTGCAGAGCCTTCAAACATGCGTGGAACATGTTGGTTTTAGGGCTTGGCCCAGTATTTTATTTGTGGACCCAGTTCTAAGTGGTTTTCAGGGTCCTAATGAACAACAGGAGCTAAAAGCTTCTTTAGCCAAGTGGGAATTTTATTTGTAAATGTAGGTTTAAGGTCTGCGAAAGTTAGTCCAAGGACTGTCCACATTCTAACGGTCCCACTATATTTTTAAGCCTACTAGCACATTATTGTAATTCTGTTTTCTTCAAAACTAATGAACGATTTACATCAAACCAATCAATAGTACTTCTGAGTAAAGTTTTACTTTAATTCCAAGATCGCCATAAATCCCTTCAGGATTTCTTTCTGTTGCATGGAAATTTCTATGGGAGTGTATAGGGGAATTGCTGCGTTCGAGGCATGTGGGCTGCTGAATTCATATCTGTGCATAGATCACCGCCTAGTGTTGGGTCCGGATGATTGCACTTTGTTGTCTTGGAAGAGTCTTCGAAGTATCACGAGATAGGTGACTCCTCCCCTGGACTACAGTGCGCATGGGCATCTTCTCCATCCTCAGATTGTTTTTTTCCGCCATTGGGTTCGGATGTTACTCCTATACTCCAACTTCGGAATCGAAACAAAACTTTTCTAAAGGCCTTCAACTTCGACGGTATTGTTCTTGTTCGGTACCTCTCTACTCGATCAAGCTTTCCATCTCAACTCTGTCGTCGACGCGGGCCGTTGGGCCTTTTCGACGCCACGTGAGCCTGCCGTCGATGGAAAGAAGCCCGTTCAAAAGGTGCCCATAATGCCACTCCAAGTTCTGACATACTGACAAACACTCAGTATGCAACAAGTGCCTTTCCCCAGTCCATAGGGAAGAAACCTGCCCAGCCTGCGTCCAGTTTCGGTCGAAGAAAACCATACGGATCCGACTGGGCCGCTAGGCAAGAGATGCAGCAACAGGCACCGGAACCGGACAACATCTTCGATGATGACCAAGAAGTACCGGAAGCTCCAGATTCGGACCTAGAGATCGTCACCGTCGAGGACTATTCGGACTCCGATGACGAGATCCCACCGGGGCAAATCGTGAGTACACTGCCCCTGACACCAATTACCCCGTTACCGAAGGCTCAGGTCGAGGCATCGCCAAAAGGGTTAGCCAAGATCAGAAAAAAGTTTCGCCAGCCCCGCCATCCGGCCAGGCTCCGAAATCAAAACCTTCAGAGACCCCAGGGCCAAGTAGCATCATCCCTAAGAAGGTTCCAGAGCCAAAGAAAGTCGTCGACCCGAAAAAGGCCGTACAGCCCAAAAGCGTCGAGCCAAAGAAGACTGTCGACCAGAAAAAGGACGCTCAGCCAAAAAGCGTCGACCCCAAAAGGGTAGTCGAACCGAACAAGGACACACAGCCAAAGGGCGCCGAACCAAAAAAGGTCGCTGACCCGAACAAGCCTGCTGTACCGAAAACAGTCGACCCGGCAAAGGTCACCGACAAGAAGGGTGCCGTACCGAAGCCCGTAGCACGGCCGGAGAAGGCTATCAACCCAAAAATAAGTGCTCCGAAGACACCAGTCAATCCAAAAAAGACCATCGACTCGGAAAAGGACAGTCAACCAAAAAAGCCTGTCGAGCACAAGAAACGTGTCGAGCCGAAAGATCCGGTCGACCCCAAATCACTCGTCGACCCGAAAAAAGGGCACAAGCCAAAGAAAAGCAATACGACACCAAAAGTCGTCGGAAAAAAAGGTGTTACTGACCCAAAAAAGTCTAACACTCTGTCAAGGACTGTAGAGGAAAAACTCTTCCATCCAGATCCATCAGACGACTAAGCAAAAATGTATATTAATCCAGAGACTGGTAAAGTCACAATCCTGCACAGGAAGAAGCGGCCACTGGACATTGGCTCTCATTCCCCTATTCCATTGAAGAAGGACTTTGGGACTTCTCCCTCTAGGCCCTTCATCCCTATCTATCCTATAATGCCTACTACACCTTTTGCTCCTTACTCTCCTTCTCACCACGGGGACAATGAGGGGAACACAGGGGAAAATCTACAGCCTGACTTTGATTTTCCACAAGATCCTCAACCACAAGAGGAACCATGGGAGGAGCCAACAGACCCTTACAACACCCATCCCATCCCTGATGTACCCTCTTATCCAACTAAGCCGTCACCTACTGATGACACCATTGTCTTCAACCAACTCATAGACAGGGCAGCGCAGTACCACAACGTAGACATGCATAATGACCCTGTCGAAGAAGACTTCTTATTTGACACCTTCCCTACTTCAGAAAAGAGTGTCAGAACACTTCCTATGTTAAAGGGAGTGCTAAAACACGCACCTGACATATTTAAGGATACAGCCAGGGCACAAGTAATAAATCCCAGGATAGAGAAAAAGTATAGAGCAACCCCTACAGACCCTACCTACATCAGAGGGAAGTTACCATTACACTCACTGGTAGTGGCTAATGCACGTAAAAGGGCCAACTTCCAAACAACGGGGGAAGCACCTCCCCCGATAAGGAATCTAAGATACTAGAGGCGTCAGGTAAAAGGGTAGCAGCACAAGCCTCCAACTCATGGAGGATTGCTAATACACAAGCCCTACTGGCTCGTTACGACAGGGCACATTATGACCAGCTCAAAAACCTAATGCAACACCTACCTGAGCCTTTTAAAGCACAAGCTGATGACCTCATACAGGAGGGAAAATTCATTACAAACGACTCCATCAAATGTGCGCTTGATGCAGCAAACACCGCAGCCAGGTCGATTAACACTAGCGTCTTACTACGCAGACATGCATGGCTGCGCATTTCCGGCTTAAAGAACGAGGTGCAGTCCTCCATTCTTAACCAGCCAGTCAATCAGGACTTTCCATTTGGGCCTGCTGTCGACACCATTTTAGATCAAATGAAAAAATACACAGAAACAGCAAAATCAATGGGGGCATTACAGTTTCAGCAACATAGAGGCTCCTTTAGGCACTCCTCATACAGGGCAACTGCACGAGGAAATACCTCGCAGACGTCATCCTCCTACAAAAGCATTACACAAGGTTCCTTCACCAAAAACTCAAACAGAGGAGGTTATAGGCGCAACAATAATAAGGGAAGAGGACGTGGAGGCAATAACACCAGAGCCTCCACTGCCACAAAACAATGGCTTCATCACGCTACCTCCAGACCACCTAACACCAGTCGGAGGCAGTCTCCAACAGTTCCTACCTGTCTGGCACGCAATTACCACGGACCGGTGGGTAAGAGAAATTATCCAGTATGGTTATTGCCTAGAACTCACTTCTACACCACCAAACATACCACCCAGACACCGTCCTATGTCCACAGAACACATCACCCTGCTCCAACAAGAGGTGAAATGCCTGCTGGAAAAGGGGGCCATAGAGCCAGTCCCTTTCCACCAGCAAGGGAAAGGAGTATACTCCCTATACTTCCTTATTCCCAAGAATGACGGTTCCCTCAGACCAATGTTGGACCTCAGACCCCTAAATCAATACATACTGTTGGAGCACTTCCATATGATCACACTACAACAAGTGCTCCCGTGCTACAACAAGGAGACTTCCTAGCAACACAGGACCTCAAGAATGCGTATTTTCACATACCTATCCATCCAGCCCACAGAAAATTTCTCAGGTTCACAATAGAAGGTCAACACTACCAATTCAAGGTTTTGCCCTTCGGGGTTACCACGGCTCCAAGAATGTTTACAAAATGCTTAGCGACAGTGGCAGCACATCTCAGAAGGCAACACATCCATGTGTTCCCTTATCTAGACGAATGGCTAATACAAGCAAAATCGTACCAACAGTGTGCAACACACACGTCTCAAACACTTCAGTTGCTACACAGCCTAGGGTTTTCGATAAACTATCCAAAATCGCATCTGCAACCATCCCACACACAACAATATCTGGGAGACACTGTAGACACCTCCGTGGCAAAGGCATACCCAAACTCAGCAAGGATAGCCAGCACGCAGATACTTATTCGCACATTTCTGCCACAACACTCTCTGCCAGCTCGAGTTTTTTTGCAGCTCATAGGCATGATGGCCTCCTGCATGTTCATTGTCCCCCATGCCAGACTTCAAATGCGTCCCTTACAAGAATGCCTAGCACGGCAATGGAACCAGGCTCGAGGACAACTAAAAGACTTAGGCGGTCATTAGGATTGCGGATTTTCTGCATCCTCTGGGCCGGCGGAAGCCACCGCCGGCCCGGAGGATGCGGAAAATCCGCAGCGGACCCACCAAAGACCCACTGCCACATTAGAATGGCTGGTGGGTCCTGGTTTCCGTCCGCAACTTTTCCGCCGCGGCTGGCTTACAACCGCGGTGGAAAAGCTCTAATATGGTGACGGTGTCTGTCAGACACCGTCCGCCATATTAAGATGGCCTGTTTCAGATGCTTTTCCGCGGCGGGTTTTCCGCCGTGGAAAAGCATGTGTAACTTCACTGCGGGGGCCCGTTGCGGGCCCCCTAGGTGAAGGGGGGAGTGGGGGGTGCACATGGGGGGTACCTATGGTACCCCCCTGCATTTGTATGCGGAAAGAGGCAGGCACCGCGCAGTGCCTGCCTCTTTCTGCATACAAAAGCAACACCTGCATTTTTAACATTGCTGTGGGTGCAGCTTGAAGCTGCACCCGCCGCAATGATAAAAATAGAGGATGTGACCGCCAGGGTGGCGGTCACATCCTAATTGCACAGGAGGGAACTCCTCATGCCATGCGGAGGTTCCCTCCTGCTCTGGGGTCGCGGAGGGACGCAAGTCCGTCCGCGATCCTAATGAGGCCCCTAGTGTTGGTAGACAGTCGCGCTCACAACTCTCTGCAGTGGTGGAACCCACAAAACCTTTCCAAGGGGCAACTGTTCCAAGAGCCGGTTCCACAACTAGTACAAACATTGGACGCATCACTGACAGGCTGGGGAGCCCATCTCCTTCAATACACAGTACAAGGGCTCTGGACAACCAAACAAAAGAAACTGCATAACAACCAACTAGAGTTGCTAGCGATATTCCTAGCCCTGAGAGCATTCCAGAAATACTTGTACTGCAAGACTGTGTTGATCCGGACGGACAACATGACCGCAATGTACTATATCCAGAAACGGGGAGGAGCGCACTCTCCACAGCTGTCCCACCTGGCACAAAGCATATGGAAGTGGGCGATTCCAAAGAACATTCTTCTCCATGCCGATCATCTTCCAAGGAAGGACAATCAGATAGCGGACCTGCTCAGCATGCACAGCCAACAACTACACGAATGGGAGATTCACTCCCA
The DNA here is from genome assembly GCF_964263255.1 of Lissotriton vulgaris. Classification (NCBI taxonomy): domain Eukaryota; kingdom Metazoa; phylum Chordata; class Amphibia; order Caudata; family Salamandridae; genus Lissotriton; species Lissotriton vulgaris. The sequence continues at coordinate 698,035,090 of NC_141691.1, read as the reverse complement.
AGTTCTCCAGCCATTCTTCGAACATTGGGGTCACCCAGAGATAGACCTGTTTGCCACAAAAGAAAACTCCAAATGCCAGTACTTTGCCGCCAGGTTCCCACATCCGTTGTCACAGGACAATGCGATATGGATGAACTGGTCAGGCAGATTTGTGTACGCTTTTCCCCCAGCACCGCTAATTCCGCTGGTGGCGCGCAAACTGCGGCAACACTCACTCACACTAATCCTAGTTGCTCCCACATTGGCAAGAGAACCCTGGTACACAACAATTTCCTAGAACTTTCAATAGTTCCCAAACAAAGACTGTGCCTCGCGCCCCATCTTTTAACTCAGAGCCATGGAGAAATCAGACACCCAGATCCCAATCAGATGAACCTAGCGATCTGGCTCCTGAAGTCTTAGAGTTTGGATACCTTAACTTGCCTCCAGACTGCATGAACATCATTAAGGGGGCAAGACGACCAACTACACGAGCATGCTATGCAGCTAAATGGAAGAGATTTGTTATTTACTGCCACAATAACCAAATCTATCCATTAGATGCTTCCATACAAAACATTATATGTTACCTGCTGCATCTACAAATATGCAACTTAGCATACTCTTCCATACGACTACACCTCGCTGCTATAGCAGCATACCTTCAAAACAGGCAACACCTTTCACTGTTTAGAGTACCAGCAATCAAAGCATTTATGGAGGGTCTGAAAATGGTGATCCCTCCAAGGCATCCCCCTTCCCCAGTCTGGAATATAAATATAGTGCTTACCAGACTTATGGGACCTCCTTTCGAACCTCTACACTCATGTGAACTACAATTCTTAACGTGGAAGGTAGCCTTCTTGGTTGCCATTACCTCACTCAGAAGAGTAAGCGAATTACAAGCACTAACAATCCAAGAACCTTTCATGCAAGTACATGCCAACAGGGTGGTTCTTAGAAAAAACCCTAAGTTCATGCCAAAGGTCGTATCCAATTTCCACATTAATCAATCAATAGAACTGCCAGTATTCTTTCAAAATCCACAGTCAGTAGCTGAGAGAGCCCTACACACATTAGATGTAAAAAGAGCTCTACTTTATTATGTGGACAGAACTAAATCATTTAGAAAGACAAAGCAACTATTTGTTGCTTTTGCACCACAACACAAGGGAAATCCTATATCAAAGTCAGGAATAGCCAGATGGATAGTTAAATGCATTCAAATATGTTATCAAAGGCAAAACGCACTTTAACTGTCCCCCCAATAGCACACTCTGCAAGAAAAATGGGGGCATCCATGGCTTTCCTAGGGAATATTCCTCTTGAAGACATTTGTAAGGCAGCCACATGGACCACCATACACACTTTCACAAAAGACTACTGTGTAGGCGTGCAAGCAAAACAGCAAGCTGCTTTAGGCCAGGCTGTCCTCCAAAACTCTTTTTCAAACTGCTGCAGCTGGCACAGGTAACCACCGCTAGAGGAGATACTGTTATACATTCTATGCACAGATGTGAATTCAGCAGCCCACATGCCTCGAACGGAATATGCTACTTACCAGTATGCATCTGTTCTTGGCATCAAAATATGAAAATTAAAACAGTTTGTGTCTACCAAAACCTGTGCAGGTCTATAAAACTTCACCAAAGTTATTAGCAAATCAAGGTATTTTTCCTATTCTCAGATCTGCAAGAAATCTGAGATTCTTGAATTGGGCTTAATGTGTTAGGAACCTTCCAACAGTAGAGTTATCGTATTGAATAGCTACCGAATTTACTATCGAGTTATCAAACAATGCCGTTTGTATTAGCAATTTAGCACATTTGACGCTCCTTTTTAGATGAGCCCATCCCTTGGCAAATGTTCGCAAATTTAAAAATACAAAGGGCAACCTATACATACTAAGTATTTGCTGCATTTTGAGCAAATTTGTCAAAAAGCACTACCGTTATGAGTAAATTAACAGTACCGTTTTCAACTGTCAAGAGATCTCTAAAATTGAACCTCTTTATGCCCAACCAAAACTGCTCAAACTATTGAGCTGACTTGCTTCAAACCAGCAAAAGCACAAGCCTCAAATTATTTGTGCCTTGTTTGGTGTAATTTAGTTCATCTGTTTTCTTAGTGAGCAATTGTTCCTATGGAAAATCACACTTTTTTGCCCACCACCTTTCTTTGCCCCCACTTGATCAATACTAATAAGTGCAAAACTTTAAATAAAGGACCAAAAGAGAATAAATTAGTTTTTGGAAAGTTTCATGCAGATTTGTCATATTCCTCCTACGTTATTAAAGTACAGTTTTGACACTAAGTTGGTTGGATTTAAAAAAAGAAAAAAAATAGGCCTCCAAATGGACCCCCATCAATTTTAAAGTGTCTGTAGAAGAACATGAAAATCGACAACCATAAACCTTTAAGTCCATGTTAAGCAAAAGAAAATGAGTGCTAGTCTATCTGATATAACAGGTAATATTTGTGGCCCAGCACACATTCCTTCCCATACAAGAGACTGCATTAAAGGAGTAGACACACCAATACGTGAATAAGTAGTAAAGACTAGCTTCTGCGAGTAGTTTGTTCCTTTTCAGCAATAAAGAAAGGTCAAAAGTGCGCTGTGTTCTTTGTAAATCTTATGTTTGCTGATTAAAGTTTTTCTGGTTTTTTTTTGTAGTTGAGGAATCTGGCTTAAAACCCAAGAAGAAAAAACAGAAGATTCAATTTACTGAAACTGAGAACACTGACAAACCAGAAAAGAGCACCCTGGGCACAAAGGAAAACAAGAAAACAGGGGCACAAGAGAAAAAAAGGAAAACAAAGAAAAAACAACCAGCTGGAGAATAACTTTTTTTCTTAATTGACAAAATCATTCATATATAAGCAGAACAGTTTTTATTTCGTATTTGTGCAATATCCTGTTTTATTTCAGCAGTGTCCATCATGCTCTCTTTGGCACATTGTCAGTTTCACTTTGTTATGGTGCAGAAGCAAGTGCAGATTAAAGTATCATCACATTTGGACGTATTCCTCATAGTGTGGAGATAGTTAATCAGGTGCGGTGCGTCCATAGGGGCGTGGGGGCGTAGCCCCCCCCCCCGCCCGCAGGAGACACCGAGGGAGAACTGACAATGCATGCCAGTCAGCATGACGTCAGGAGGCTTTATGTTGATTGACATGATTGTCACCAGACAGGCAGCAACACGAGTGCGCATGCGTGGGGACGGAAGGTGAATTTTTTAACCGTGCCAACGCATGCGCACTTGTGTTCGTGCTTTTTTGCGCATGCCCATTAGGAGCCCTTCGGTCTCCTAATGGGGGTGCTGTGGGCATAGAGTAACCTGTGCCCCTGCAGCGCCAGGATTGGCTGCAAGGGGCTGCCAGTGCCATTCGACAACGTGAAGGTGCCAAGGGGTTGAGGAGAAGAGGAGGTGCGGACCCGGACTTGTCATCATCATTCTGTGTTACACTGGTACTAATAATGTTGAAACCTACCTCCGACTGTGTTAACAAGTGTTAAAATGACAACATAATGCATTAATACTTTCACAAAATGACATCCATTATGGCACATAATTTGCCATTTCTTGCTACAAAATTTAGTCCTCCCTTGCCGCGTATTTAAAGTCACCCTGGCAATAGTTGTTCCTGTACATAGTCACAAAGTTAAAAGTATCTAGAACTATACACAAATGACTGACACACTCTAGAATATAAGGTCTGAGCTTTACTAATGTGTATTCGGGATTTGAGGACTCGGGTTTGAATTCCAGCTAGATAGATCAGGGAGTAATGTACCTACAGCAGTGATCTTTCTGTAACCTGCAGGTCACATAACTGATGATTGAATGATGTATGGATGCAGGATGGATGGATGGATGGATGGATGGATGGATGGATGGGTGGGTGGGTGGGTGGGTGGATGGATGGGTGGATGCATGAATGATGTATGGATGGTTGCTTGGATGCATGCATGACGGGTGAATGCATGATGGATGGATGGGTGGATGGATGCATGATGGATGGATGGGTGGATGCATGAATGAATGAATGATGTATGGATGCAGGGTGGGTGCATGCATGCATGAATGATGTATGGATGCATGCATGATGGATGCATGCATGATGGATGGATGCATGATGGATGGGTGGGTGGGTGGGTGGATGCATGCATGAATGAATGATGTATGGATGCAGGATGGGTGGGTGGGTGGGTGGAAGCATGAATGATGTATGGATGGATGCAAGGTGGTTCGGGCTCGCTCGCTGCGGTGCAATATGCAAATTAGTTGTGCTATAGCGGCTGCAGAACAATGTCGTTTTATTCAGGCGTTCACACTTTAACTCTGAAGTGCCCTGTACATCAGTGCAGATAGAGGCTGAAACCAGATGCAGAAAACTTTGGTGGTTAAGTTGGTGAATATACTTTAGACAGAGAAAAAGGCTGCTGGTGCAACTTGAAGATAACAAGATGTACACTGCCTTGGGTACAGACAGAGGAACTTCTTTATTCAAGAAAGAGCCGGAGTTCAGCTATCAAGTATTTTGCTGTGAGAAGCTTTGGTTTTTAGAGACTGCCAATATCGACTGAGTGAGACTTTGCCTGTCTGGCCAAGCTAACTGAGAGAGCGCGAATGCCATCTCTGCAAACAGTGAGCATTTCCCATGATCTCCTATCAAACCAGTCTAAGTGGGCCCATGTAGGAGCACCAACATGTGCATGGTTTGCTATGGACTCCGTACCCACTGCTGCATCATTGGTTTCTCCTACAGATGGTGTCAACAAGAAATTGCTGCAGTGACTAGCAAACCTAGAAAAAGTGAATCATCGGGGGGCGTGGCGAGCGGACGCTTCCTCCCGTAGCTCCTCCGGCCCAGCTCAGCTTGAGCCCCGATTCCTGCGCTTCTCTCCCCCCGCGGCTGCACTGCGGGCGAGAGAACTGTGCCGGAGTTCTTGGGGCACATTTTGATACCACTTTGCCTTCTGTTGCCCCGGGGGGGAAGTCCCCGAAAAGTTTGTTCAACGCTCGATTCGAGGAGTGGAGCCTGGATCGCCCCGAGGAGAAGGGCCTGGAGGCGGAGCGTAGTGCGGCGCTGTCCGCGCGCCTCGGCTGGGCCGAGTGCTGAAAGCTGGGGATTAGAGGGAACGGACTCGACGGACTCCGTGGAGTGCGGAGGCTTCCTGGCCGGCGGCCTGGTGGCCAGAGTCATCGCTGGACGGCAGACCCCAGACCTGCGTCGGCGATCTACCCCCCTGCCATGGGTATCGGTGTGTGACGCCTTGCGGACCCCGAGCCTGGAAGCGAGGGACGTTGGAGTTTGTGCGGTGCCGAGCCGGGCGTACTAGCTGGTGAAACTGAGGGACACTGGTTTCGCACTTTCCCGACCCATTGCTGTTTGAGGGTCGCCCATAGACTTGCTGGCCTGGGCTGCCCCCCTAGGTTCCGCCCTCCCGCCATCTTGTCGTTGAGGAGCTGGTACTGGTGACCCTCGCCCGCGCCCTTGTCATACAGGCGCTCGGTTCATCTTGGTGCCTATGCATCTGCCGCCCTCCCTGGAAGCATGCGGCTGAGGGCCTCCGACCTGAACCTTGATTATCGCCCTGACTGGCTCGATAGTCGTCTCGCCCTGGCCCGTGCCGCCATTTTGTCGCCTGTGACGCACTACCCTTGTCCTCGGCGAGGTCTTCACATCTGGTGCCCACGAGCGGCTGAGTACATTTGCAGCGGCCAGCTCTAGGCTTCACCCACCGCGGAGGCCAGGATGGCTGGGAGACGAGGCGCGGCACGGGGAGATCGCACTCTGCCGGACATGCTCGGCAGGGCCCAGCAACTGCGAGACAGGGTGCAGCCGTCCCCGGGGTCCTCCCGGGCCTCAACAGACACCGCCGGAGGCGAACCACCGGTCACGAGGTCATTCATGGAGGACTTATTCAGCTCCCTCAAGGAGGAATTCCAGACTCTCAAGACCGAGGTGGCCGGAGAGGTCCGTGAAGTGCGTAGGGAAATCGAGGGCCTGGGCGAGCGGGTCGACACTGTGGAAACGGCGGTCCAACGTCGCGATGAAGAGATAGTTCATCTCCAGCAAGACGTTCTCCGCCTACGGGAGCAGTGTGTCGAGCTCCAGGCCCACTCTGAGGACCTCGAGAACAGGTCCAGGCGGAATAACATCCGGGTGCGAGGCGTGCCGTCCGCGGATGAGGGTGCGGACCTAGTGGCCTATCTGCAGGACCTGTTCCGCGACATCTTGGGAGAAGGAGCGGACTTCCCGATCCGCATCGACAGAGCACACAGGGTGGGCCGCCAGCGCCAGTCATCGGCACCCCCACCTGATATCCTGGCATTCCTGCCGGATTTCCCCCTGAAGGCACGCATCATGACAGAGGCCCGCAGGAAGCAGCCGCTGTCCTTCCGAGAACGACCTGTGGCGCTCTATCAAGACCTGTCCGCCATCACACTGCAGAAGCGCAGGTCTTTCCGCATCGCTACGGACTTTCTGCGAGAGCATGAGACGGCCTACTCCTGGGGTCACCCCTTCCGTCTTATCTTCCGATGGAATGGGGTGCTACATCAGCTGCGCTCCTTACAAGATGTCTGTGGGGTGCTGGGACTCACAGCTACAGAGGAAGAAGGGGCGACACCCGCATGGAGGCGCCCCGAGCGGCGGGGCCGACGGAGATCGAGGAGGCGCCAATCGTCGGCGACGGCGAGTCGCCCTGACTCCCCTACCATCAGGGCGGATATGGCGGAGGCCCTGAGGACTGCGGCCAGGAACTTGCCTGAATCTAATGGCGTGGCCCAAACGGCCTAACTTTACTCCGGGGGGAGAGACTCTTAGCTTCTACGATGCTGGGTTGGGGCTGGGGGTTGGGGGGGAGAGGTTGGAGGTGTGTGGCTGGACGTCCACTTGACTGGTTTCTACAGACTCGCCCACTTGGGCTAGACTGAGACAATGGGGTGTTTTTTCTTGTTTTTGGTTTTGGCTGGTTGCCATGGGTTGGTTTTGGGGGGGTTCAAGAGCTGGTTTGGTGTTGGGGGGGGTCCCGTCCGATATTGTCCGAACACATGCAAAGCCGACTCTGGCCTTCCCTGCGCCCCTGCCCCGCGCGCCCCCTCCACTGATCCCTCGCTTGCTGCATAGCGCTTTGCTTCCCTGGGAGCGATGCCGTCCCTGAAAGTAGTGACCCTTAACGTTAAGGGTCTGAATAATCCTGTGAAGCGTAGGGCGATCCTCTCCCTGCTAGAAGGGTCGCAGGCGGATATCTGCCTCCTGCAGGAAACCCATTTACTCTCTAAAGATTGCCATAGGTTGCGCTCTGCCAAGTTCCCCACGCAACTCTTTTCCTCGGCTGCGACTAAGACTGCGGGGGTAGCCATTCTTCTAGCCAGCTCCTTCAGGGGTGAGGTGTTGTATAAACATGCCGAGCAGAAGGGGAGGCTTCTGGTGTATCGCATGCGTCTGGGGGGTGTTGCCTTCACGGTTGGTTCCGTGTACAGCCCAAATGACCACCAGGATCGCTTCCTGGAATCTGTGTTGGTAGACGTTACTGCCTCGCCCGATCGCCACGTCATTCTGGGGGGAGACCTGAACATGGTCTTCGACTCCACTTTGGATAGGTCTGCCCAGCGCTTTCCGCAGACGGGGGAGCTTTCTAGAGCGGTTCAGGACCAGATTGCAGAGATGGATCTGCATGACCTCTGGCGCACCATGCACCCCGCCGATAGGGACTACTCATATTTCTCCCACGCACACCGCACTTATTCGCGGTTGGACTACCTCTTGGAGAGCGGACCGCTTCGCTGGGCCGCCACGGCGGCAGACATCGGGGTTTTGTCCCTGTCCGACCATGCGCCGGTTTCCGGAATATTTGCTTGGCCGGCGGCCCCCCCCTCTAGAGGGATGTGGCGGCTTCGGGACACGCTTCTCCATAAGAAATCGGTGGTGAAGCGAGTGGAGGAGGTCATTCAGGAGTACCTGACCCACAATAACAACTCCGACACGTCCCTAGCAACGCAGTGGGCGGCTTTGAAAGCGGTCGTCAGAGGGGAGTTTATCTCCATTTCCTCGGCGGAGAACAAGGAGCGGCAACGTAAGAGGGAGGAACTAACGGCGCAGGTCAGGGAACTTGAACAGGTTCACCGCCGGACGGGAGCTCCTCGAGTTTGGAGGCAGCTGAAGGCGGCGCGGAAACTCCTCTCTGCGTTGGACCTGGACCGGGCGGAGTATGCGGCGTTGCGCTTGAAACATGCCTTTTACACCGGCGGGGACAGATGCGGTAAGCTCCTGGCCCACCGGCTCAGGGCTGCGCAGCAGCGCAACGTGGTAACGGAGCTAGTGGGAGCAGACGGGGTCCCGATTTCCGGTGACGCGGAGGTGGCGGATTCCTTCCGTGCCTTCTACGAGGCGCTGTACGCTGCAGAGCCCTCCCCACCGGGAGAGGCTGAGGCCTATTTGGAATCAGTATCCCTCCCAGTCCTGGATCCCGCCCAGGCGGACCACCTGGAGAGGAGCATTCATGTGGAGGAGGTCATCTCCGCTATTGCACGGTTAAAGCACGGCAAGGCCCCGGGCCCGGATGGCTATACGGCCTTGTTTTACAAGACCTTCTGTTCCACTGTCGCGCCTCTCCTGGCTCGCTTATTCAATTCCTTCTCTGAACCGGGAGCCATCCCACCGGACCTCCTCTCGGCGACTGTGTCGGTTATTCCGAAACCGGGGAAGGACCGGACTCTGCGCGGCTCGTATCGGCCCATCTCACTTCTAAACGTGGACCTCAAGCTTTACACGGGGATCTTGGCGGCCAGATTGGGTCTGCACCTACCAGGTCTGGTGGAGGCGGACCAGGCCGGTTTTGTGCCCGGTAGGCAAACGGTCGACAACACCAAGAGGGTGACGCACGTGCTTGAAAAGGCCTCACGCGTCCCGGGGGAGCGGATGCTGCTATCGGTCGACGCGGAGAAGGCCTTTGATAGGGTTCATTGGCCGTACCTCGAGCTGGTTCTCGGGAAACTGGGGATCGGCGAGAAGTTCCGCACTATGGTCTTTAATTGTTATAGGAGGCCGTCAGCATCGGTGCGTGTCAACGGACACAGCTCCTGCAGCTTTGCCATTGAGCGCGGCACGAGACAGGGCTGCCCCCTCTCGCCGCTCCTGTTTGCCCTCTATATGGAGCCGTTTGCCCAGAGGATTCGCGATAACCCGGATGCCATTGGGGTGAAGATGGGGCAATACACCCATACTGTCAGCTTATATGCGGACGATGTCTTGCTGACCCTGGATGACCCCAAGCGGTTGCTCCCTGCCTGCGTCCAGGAACTGAACTCCTTTGCCCGCGTGGCGGGCTTCAAAATGAACATGTCTAAATCGGCTGCCCTGGATGTGTCACTCTCTGTCGACACTAGGCGGGACCTCCAGCGTCTTTTTCCTCTGCAATGGTCCTCCTCCACGGTGCCTTACCTGGGGATTTTGCTTGCACCCTCCCTACCTGCAATGGTCACAGCCAACTATTCCTCCCTGGGCAAAAAGATCAAGGAGGAACTCAGCCGATGGAACAAAGGCCTGCTCTCGTGGCTGGGCCGTATCGCAGCGGTGAAGATGACGATACTGCCTCAGATCCTGTATCTTTTTCGCGCTCTACCTTTACAGCCCCCTGTAGGTTGGATACGGCAGGCGCAGGCTGACATCTCCCGCTTTGTGTGGCAAGGCCGTAAGCCTCGGATGAAACTGGTCCTCTCCATGCTTGCCCCGGAGGCGGGGGGTCTCGGTGTCCCGGACCTCCGGAAGTACTTTCAGGCGGCGCAACTTCGATATTTGGTGGAGTGGAGCCGGTGGGAGTCGGACAAGCACTGGCTCTTTCAGGACCAGGCAGTTGCGGGCCGTACCCTCCAGGAAGTCCCGTTCCTGCGGCGCACTCACCGCCCGCCTAATCTCTACGCCTCCTTTATCACCCGGGTTCCGCTGCGAGTGTGGGACGCGGTGTGTGAGCTTCGTGAGCTCACCACTTTTCCATCACCGTTTACTCCCATTGCTGGCAATCCAGACTTCACTCCGGGTCTGGAACCGGGAGCCTTTTCCCACTGGGTGAGCGCGGGTTGTAGGGCGCTTTTCCAGATCTACGGGCCGGAGGGTGTGCTCCCCTTCCAACAGCTCCGTCAGGAGTTTGGCCTAACGGAGGGGGACAGACTGCGTTATATGCAAGTCCGCCACTGGGCTCTTCAACCCCCAGTGCGCGATGTCGCTGCCCGTTCGATTACGCCCTATGAGCGGTGGCTGGTAACCCGGACCTCGGATGCCAAGCTTATCACCGACTTGTATAAGTTTCTCCAACCCCCGCCGTTTCATTACCATAACCCTGGGAGGGAGCGCTGGCACAGGGAATTGGGCAGGACCTTGAGCCACAAGGAATGGGACAGGATCGCGTATCGGGCGAGGCACTCTGCGTACCACACTGGGCTGACGGAGACCTTTACTAAGGTGTCCACCTATTGGTATTACACCCCGGAGAGGCTCTACGAGATGCGCAAAATCGGCGATAAAGGTTGCTGGCGCGGCTGCGGACAGGAAGGCACCCTCACGCACATTCTCTGGGAGTGCCCGGTGCTGTCGGCCTATTGGAAGGAGGTCTTGGATGAGGTGGATAGGCATTTTGAGATCGAGCTCCCGCGCTTCCCTGCGTATGTCTTGCTAGGCCTCCCCAATGACCTGATGTACCCGCTGAAGTCCCGCAGGGGTAGACAGATTGCGATTGCGCTAGGCTCAGCGGTTCAAAACATCCTTGTACTCTGGCGTACCCCCACTGCCCCCTCTATCACTGGCTGGCTACACCGGCTCTGGCAGGTACTGGGTATGGAGAAGATGTCGCTAACAGTAGCTGGGAATCTAGACCAGTTTGAAGAGCTCTGGCACCCCTTTTTAGCACTGCTGTCCACGGAATTTCGCGAGCTCACGTGTCCACGGTACCTGCGACTCCTTAGGCTGACGCCGCCGGCGGCTCCAACGGAGTGAATGTGGCGGGATCGGGGGGTTTGGGCTGGGGGTGGGGGGCGGGGTTACATGCTTCTAAATGCTGACTTTCGGACGGGGATGTTGGGGTATTGTTTTCTTCCTTTTTCTCCTTGCTTTTCTTTCTTCTATTTTTCCGGGGACGGGGGGTTGGAGGGATGGTGTGTTTTTTCACTGTGTTGCGGAACGCTACTCCAGCTCGGCCTTGCTCGGGGAATGGGGGTCTACTGGAGGGTCATTCGCACTGCCTTATTGCCTTATGACTTATGCCCTGTTACCCTCCGGGGCTTCCTGCCTCCCTACTTTCCTTCTGAATCGCTGCAACGTTTCGCGTCTTGTACTGTATGTTCGCTTGACCTCCTATTCCCTTCCCCATGTTTTTTGTACCTTAATAAAATACTTTAAACCCAAAAGTGAATCATCACAGCAAACTTCATTTAGTTTGCAAGAAATCTCTGGATAGCAGTGGTTCACTCACAACGTGTCATTCAATTAATTCATTCATTAAAAATTCTTTATTCAGTTATTAAAACACAATAACCATAAAAGATCAAATAAAATCACAGTCAATAACAGATACATCATAGGCACCACGGTCAGTTCATCATGATTCAGGATACAATTGATTTACATGATTTAAAAACATTTTTTTTAAACGAGGAAATAAATACAACAGTTAAAATGTTGTCAAGTTTCTGTACAGCTAAAAAGGCAGGGCGGCAGCGATTTACCTCCATGATCTTCAATAGCGGAATAACCCTTCGTCTGGGCTTTGTGTAAAATTTACAAAAGAAAATAATGTGCATGTCTGATTGTTCTGACAAATCGTCACAAGGACACTTAATCAAAATTTTCGACCAGTCATTCATATCGGGGAAACTAATTGACCTAAACAATAAGTTAAATCTAAAACGAGTTAATAAAAACCTCTCATAAGCACTCATTGGTAGTTTACCATATGGCTGCATTTTACTTGAAATCACAATTTGCTCATGGGCAACCACCGTTATCTTTTTCATTTCTGTTAACGTTCTACGCTCGTGCAGGTAGGTCATACACTTTTCCTTCAAAGCTTTCCTCGAAATGTTGCATAAAGACGATGGGTCGTTAAAATAATATACGATGCCCAGGTCCGCGAAGAATTTCTTCACGTACGACAGCCAACCAATTTTACCCCTCTTTTCGAGGCCTAGCCCGTTATTCAAAATCAAGCGGTTTAACCCATATTCATTCGTTGTCCAGACTCTGTGCCATAACACTGCCGGAGAACAAAAATAGAGTGCCAGTACTGATATAAATGATTTAAATAAACAAATACCCAATCAGGACTTGAAGGAACATTCAAGAGCGGGGATTGCGAATTAATAGCTTTTTATTTTAGCATTTTTTTTGAAGAACCTCATATTTTTTAATTCATCATACAAGAAAACATATTCAAAAAGGACACATCATACGTAAAAAGGGGACTAGCTGTTCATCAATCATTCATTATTACAAACATATCACAAGCATACAAAAGCATTCAACCACTCAGTGGAAAAAGAGTACAAAAACATACAGTACAATCTATAAAAAATATATACAATCTGATGCTAAGGAAGAAAAACAAAGCCACAGTCTGCAAAAAAGTTTTACAATAGTATTAAGAAAAAATAATCTCTATTATGTACATTCCTATATATTGAATCAGAGTGAAGTAGTGTGGCTCACTGGTTAGAGGCGGCAGACCCGAGAGCAGAGGACGGCCCGGGACCAGGGTTCGATTCCCAGCGCGGCAGGTTTCTGGACCAGGGTCAGCGGACTCGATAATTCTCTCGCCTCGGTGCCCACTCTGATCAGCGATCACACTCGGCAACTCTGGGCATTAGCTTGCCTCATCTTCACTAACGGCCCCACCAGACCGCCGGGGATGCCTGGTCTCACCCTGGAGATACCCATTAAGGGACCATCTCTCAGGGAAGCCAGGAAGGGTTTTGCAGCGGTCGAAGCGCCTTGGGACCCTACGGGTAAGTAGTGCGCTATATAAATGCCAATACATACATGATCAAAGGAATCTTTTTGGAATTAGTAGTTCTGGGTAATGTACAATAACGAGCGGCAAGGGAAATTCATTTGGTAGCCTGTCGCTCTCGCAGACAAGGTGTGACAGGAGCCGACGCGTTTCGAATCCCACCAATTCTTTTGGGATTCTCTTCAGGGCCTCATGTAGTATCTAAACAAGGAGGAAGTAAAATAAAGACAGAAAAACAAGTAAGAAACTGAGGTTGAATAATTAGTCAAAAGAAAATGTCTGGACTAGACATCAAGGAGCCTGCCTACAGGGCCCAAACAGACCCCCAACAGCTTACCAATAAGTGAGAATGCCAGATAATCAGGGGAGCATCGAAGTCAAAGGAAAAGAGCTAATTTCCGGATCTAGAATTAAAAAGCATAAAGCGGTGTCAATCGAGTTAGATTGCAAGTCAAAATGGTGGTTTACAGAGGAGGGTACCTCTTATTACTTACCTCTTGTGTGAGTGTCTTTCTTTTTGTAGGATGTCCATAAAAAGGGTCAAAGGACCACAAGTCGGGGGCAGTGCGAAAACATCCCTGTTAGTGGAAAAGAAGAAGTCTAATTAGACCGGAATTGACCTGTCACCTATTCAACAGACCAAAGGTGAAGCGAAATCGGTTCTTACCCTAGGAGCGCAATCGTGGGTTTCGGTGTACTGGGCAAAGTGAACTAGTTATTTCAAGGTGAGCCGTCTAAACAAAACGGAAGGAGTGGGTTACTGAGGAGCGGGAAGTAACGCATTTTGTGAATAGACAAGGCGGCGTATGGATATCTTACCCAATTGGAGCGTTTTCGGTTGTCTGGAGTGTAGTGAATTTCAAGGAATTGAATACTTTTCTGTTCTGAAAATAACAAGGATAAGGCATAACCATATGAGCAGGTAACTGTTAGATGGTAATACAGAGCGGCGGCGGGGACGAGCTTTAGGACGCGCAAAACGATTAGTCGGCTTACCGCATTTGTATACATCTAGGCAGTAGAAACTAGTAGGGTTGGATGCATCATTAGGATACCTAAACCGGAAATTTATACAGAATCATTTGCGAACAGAAACATACGAGTATTGGAACTTCGTTTATGTTTTAGCAATCATGACTTACCGCCAATAGTGCGGTTTTGATTATGGCAGCGGTCTGCTACGTTCGGAAGCCATGCAGCAAACTAAGGAAACAGAGAAACAAACCTTATCATAGTGCTTAGCTTTACAGGCTTCAAGGATTACAGAGACGTGGGGAGGGTGGGAAACAGGACACTTACTTGTGGCTTACGTGAACCGTCGGGCCGATGGCGTTCTAATCAGCACTACACCTGGGCGCATGCGTTTTGCAGGCCAGGGAGAGATTTTTTCGAGTTAATATATGACGCGGTAGACACGGCGCCGCCTTCGAATAGAAGGACGTGGAGGTTAGAACTAAAACCTGGGCCAGATTAGAAAGGTATGGAGCCGGAAGCAGAGTATCCATTGTTTACAGAAAAAGTGTAGGTGATGACACTGAGTACAAACAGGAGGGGCTGTTTTTATGATGTCTCCCAAATATGGTTCCCCTAGTTCTGCGTGTCAAGCATATGTGGAGACACTTTTTGGGACAGCTAGAAGATATTTCATGAAAAGGTTTTCCACCACCTGTAAAGATGTAACAGTAGCGTACCCCCACAAGCCTGCGCCATATGTCACTATTGCTACACAAGTAGCCTTATACACAGTTAACATTTCCCCTATAAGCTTCCTGCCCATTTTATGACTAAAATGTTTTAAGGCCATTATGGATTTGCAGTACAATAACTTTCTTGTCTTAATTGTAGTGTTCCATTGACCAGTATGACCAAACATAACTCCTAAGTAAGAAAAAGTTAAAGTAAAATCAACTGAGGACGAACCAATAAAAACTGCTTTCCTTTTTTTGTGTACGCCTAAACCAAAAGTCATGGTAAAAGTCTTTGAACAGCTTATCTTTAGATTTAACCCTGTCATAAAATCTGCAAAGGAGGTAACTAAGTCTTGCATGACCAGTGGAGTTCTGGCCTTCAAGACTGCGTCGTCGGCATACAACAATGCAGGCACAGATCTTTCCCCCACCATTGGCATATCCCTACACTCCTTCAGTAAAGTATTCTCCACGTCATTGATGTAAAGTGTGAAGAGAAATGGAGCCAAGACGCAGCCTTGCGTACACCCCTAGCAATGCCAAAAGATTTGGTACATTCACCATTTTTTCCAAATCTAACTCTAGCAGATGCACCCTCATACAGTTCCCGTAAAAAGTTAATAATTGATATGTCTACCCCCAGTTTATCCATAACCAGCCAAAGTTTACTGTGTGAAACGCAGTCGAATGCAGAAGTTAAATCTATAAAAGTTAAAAACATTCGACCCTCCTTGGCTTTTGTATATTTTTCTATTAATATATATAAATTCAAACACTGGTCAATTGTACTAAGCCCTTTTCTAAACCCATATTGTAAGTCGCTGATTATCATGTTTGCATCAGCCCATGATTGGAGCATGTTTAAAATTACCCTTCCAAAAACTTTAATGGTGGAGTCCAGAAGTGATATCGGACGATAACATTTACAGCTGACTCTGTCCCCTTTTTTAAAAATGGGAACTATCAGTGATTCGTGCCATGATGATAGAAGACCATTTTGAAACGTGGAAATAAAAACTCTGGAAAAAATCGGAGCCCATAAGTCGGTGTTACTTTTATATAACTTTTATGTACAGATCTGACCTTCAGGAGCACATGCTCCTTTTCTTGGGAAGCTTCTGCCTCGGGCTGACCGGGGAGCGGCAACGCAGTATACCGGACTTTGCATTTTCAGGGCCTGAGGACTGCAGGGGAGCAGGTCCTCTAATCGGCGGAAGATTACTGACAATTTGCAAAGGCCTTGTAGTCTCCTGGGCTTTTTTCATAGCTGCTCAGCTGCAGGACGAGTCGCTGGTCAAGATTGTAACGTCTGGTACAGGCAAGCAGGGTTTGGAACCAAATGTCCACAGCGGTCTTCAGTTCACGCTATTCTCGCACATCTTCTTTATCCTCCTCTTCTTGATCCCTCCAGTCTAAGTTTCTGGTGTTAGGGGTTCCACCTAAATACTCAATTTAAGGGCATTAAGGGGAGTAAAAGGTAGTAGCCAATGGGCAACTTACGGTTCGGGTGTCTACACCCTCTATATTACCACTTCTTGTGGGAAGTGGCCATAATCCTGACTCAGCGAGCCTAATTCCACCAAAACTAAGATAGTGGAATTCTAAAAGTTGTGTGCACATCAGGTAAACTTTCTTAGGGATGGAGCTAGCCTGATGGGTGGACCGCCCCACCCTAGCTAATTCTCCCGCCTATTCTGGTGCCACATTGGCCCAGGGCAGGAAGCGGCATTTCCCCTGTCTGGGGAAGCCTTAGGTCGCATATCAAAAGTGGCAGAGGCCTTTGAAGCCTCCTGTCTTGATATGCTGATCACTTAGCCATCCTGCTTAAAGGAGGTGACAACTCGGGCCAGACCAGGCACTGTTTCTGCCCTCTGAGAGCACGGTCTCTCACCTGCATGGGGTCAGACACCGGTCTGTGGTGGCAGTCTGCACCAGTCAGCCAGCACAGTAGTAGTCGGTATGTTTTCAGGGGGCACCTCTAAGGTCCTCTGGGTGCATGTATTAATAAATCAATTGCTGGAATAAGTGGGATTATTGATTTGTGATGTTGGATTCCAAACATCTCTAGTTTCAGTGAAGCTGGGGCACTCGTAAATACCAGTGTCCAGCTCATGTACTCAAAATGGCTTTCCTCTTTACTTGTAATATCTCAAAATGGTCTTCTACATCACTGTGGCATTTCTGTTCATGCTGACATATCTACACATGTAGTATAGTGCACCCTGCATTAGGGCTGTTGGGTTGACTTACCTATACTGCATGCAGTGTTTGCAGGCATTGCACACAGCAGGTATGCCATGTTGTGTCTTCACTTCTCTGCACCATGGCACGCAGTCTGCAATGGAAATTTACATGTTGTTGCTGAGGGGATCATTGTGGTGGCACAATACATGCTGCAGTCCTTAGGGGCCCTCTTTTTACCCCCTGCCCTAGGTTCAAGAGGTACCATTTACTAGGGGCTTGCCAATTGGGTGAATGATTGTACAGTTTTAGGGAAAGAGATCTGGCACTGGGGACCTGGATAGCAAGAACCCAGTGCACTTCTGCCAAAATTGCTTCAGAGATCGGGCAAAAAGTGAGGGTGACCATGTCAAAAAGGGCCACTTTCCTACAATGTGTAATCTAGCATCTCTAGTATGTGCCGGCCTCAGGTGTAATGATTACTCCACCCATCTTTGGCTTTTAGGACTTTTAATCCTTGAATTGAAAAGCATTGTGAGAACCATGCCATTGATCTGGAACGGAATGGGTTTTTTAATACAAATCAGCAAGTTAAAGATCTAACTATCGATATAAAGGACATAGCACAGCAATGCCTTACGCTATAAGCTTTAGTGGTGGCAATGAGAACGAAGGCAGCCAATACTGATGCAAAGATAACTGACAGACTTGCAAGAGCCGGCGATGGTTATTCAAAGTGTAGAAGCCTCTTTTTTTAGATTTGTATACTTTATTTTGTGCAGCAGCTGAAAGGACATAATTAAGTTATGCCAAATTTGCTCAGAAATGTATACCATAGTTGCCTAGCTTCAAATAATTCCCGAATAGTGGAATGGATTAAGAGCAACAAGTATTTGGGACCTTACCTAGAAATGTAGTATGAGATTTTTACATACATAAAGCATGATTCAGAGAGGTGACTCTCAATGACAGAAAAAAGGAGAGTGGGGCACAAAATAAACAGCTAGGAAGACGGAAACTCAACAGTGACTTGCTGGAGACTAGTTAAGAACAGAGGCTGGGCACTTTGCTGCTCAATTGAAGCTTGAAAAGGAAAGGCAAAGAAAGAGTCGTCCCTGGTTTACCCTATGGAGGAAATACAAGTTCTCCTGCACTCCATTTGGTTATCTGCCTGAAAGAATGTGTTCTAAAACGATGTAAAAATTTCTCCTTCCAGTGACATTGAAGTCTTGATCTGCTGTGCAAAGCCTGCCATCCACTGTGGGAGGAGTTCCATTTGACTAGTATAATATTAGCATTATGTCTATTCCTGTTGGGTAAATGATCTGTAGTGCCACACAGCTATCCTGAATTGGTCCCAGTCCCTGAAACAAAGTCTCAGACAAGTTTAAGAACTTCCGTAATACTGCTTTTTAGGTTTTGACTGGCGATGCGCACGTAGTGCGCATGCGCCAAAAAACCTTTTGAGTTGTGTGTGTGGGTCAGGTATACCCCCCCTCCTCCCATTGGCTAGCTCCATAAATGGAGGCTAGCCATTGGGAGAGGGCTCCGTCCGTCAATCTCGGACCAGATTCGGGGGCGTTCCCGAGAATTTTTGGCTACGTCAGTCGAAAGCCTCTTCTTGGGAACGCCCCCGAATCTGAAATAATTCCCGAATAGTGGAATGGATTAAGAGCCACAAGTATTTGGGACCTTACCTAGAAATGTAGTATGAGATTTTTACATACATAAAGCATGATTCAGAGAGGTGACTCTCAATGACAGAAAAAAGGAGAGTGGGGCACAAAATAAACAGCTAGGAAGACGGAAACTCAACAGTGACTTGCTGGAGACTAGTTAAGAACAGAGGCTGGGCACTTTGCTGCTCAATTGAAGCTTGAAAAGGAAAGGCAAAGAAAGAGTCGTCCCTGGTTTACCCTATGGAGGAAATAAAAGTTCTCCTGCACTCCATTTGGTTATCTGCCTGAAAGAATGTGTTCTAAAACGATGTAAAATTTTCTCCTTCCAGTGACATTGAAGTCTTGATCTGCTGTGCAAAGCCTGCCATCCACTGTGGGAGGAGTTCCATTTGACTAGTATAATATTAGCATTATGTCTATTCCTGTTGGGTAAATGATCTGTAGTGCCACACAGCTATCCTGAATTGGTCCCAGTCCCTGAAACAAAGTCTCAGACAAGTTTAAGAACTTCCGTAGTACTGCTTTTTAGGTTTTGACTGGCGATACGCACGTAGTGCGCATGCGCCAAAAAACCTTTTGAGTTGTGTGTGTGGGTCGGGTATACGCCCCCTCCTCCCATTGGCTAGCTCCATAAATGGAGGCTAGCCATTGGGAGAGGGCTCCGTCCGTCAATCTCGGACCAGATTCGGGGGCGTTCCCGAGAATTTTTGGCTACGTCAGTCGAAAGCCTCTTCTTGGGAACGCCCCCGAATCTGGTCCGGGATCGAGGGCACCCGCCTTCCTGCTCCTGTGCGATGGCCGGTATAGAGGCAGGCAGTAAGTCAGTCCCCAAGTGGGAATGTATTGGTCCGTATGTTTCCCGTGTATGTTGCCGAAGCTGGTGAGAGGCATGGAGTGGGGCGCGGGGCAGCCGGGTCCGTGTTTCCGTTGGCCCTGCTGAAGATCCCAGCCCCCCCCCCCCCCCCCCCCCAGTTCAGCCCGTGGCAACGGTGTAATAGCTGTTTTGCTGCATTATTTTGGATCCCTTGCAATTTCCCATTCATAAAATTCCAGCAGCGAACCAGTCAGCGTGCAGTTTCTAACACAGTTTAATGTGGCAGACACTACTTGACTGCATCCTATTTATTTTCATCAGTTTCCACATTCTTAGTACTAGGTCTGGTGGTGATTTGATCCTGTGATTTCCTGGAGTGAGCATGCGTGACTTGCCTTGGAGCAGTAGATGTATTTTAATTGCGCGTTATGTAATATGTACGTGGGGTTGGAGTGGCTGCGAGTGACTTGTATTTATATAGCGCTTACTACTCCAGACGAGGCGCTGATGTAAAATACACGTCCACATCTACCCTAGCAGGAGGCGAGATGATTACAGCGACTGCTTCCCAGAGTTGTCAATCACGCCATAATGTTTATAGAAGTGAAAAGTCAATGTGCAGTTGTTTAATTTGACACGACTCGGGTTCAGAAAGTGCAGTTTCTGGAGGGGACAGATAAGTAGCTGTGCTCCATGTCAGCCTGTCTCGCTCCACCTGCATCACTAAACGCTTTCCTGATGAGAGAGAGAGATTTGTTTAAATACCAGGATAATTGCCGGCAGCAGCACCCTTGCCGTGTAATGCCTTGTACTACATCTGTGTTAGCAGTCGCCTCAGGCTGTTGTTTTTTTTTTGCAGGGGACGGGATTTGTACGTTCATGCCCATTACGCCGTATTGCTTTTCAAAGGCAACTGTTGCAGAGCCAAGTGGGCTGTTGAAAATTGTGTTTTCTCCACCTCCGGAACAGTAAAAAAAAAAATCTTTAGATCTAGTCTTAAACGTTTCTCGCGGCATTCCCCTTTCCGCTTCCTTGTTTTTCATACCCGCAGCATTCCACTGTTGGAAGCCAGATTTTACATTTAGCTTCTTGGTTTTCTTTATCTTTGTGTTATAAGATCGACTCTTGAAATGTTATCAATCTTGCAAACACATTTTCAGTAGAGCATGTTATGCTCACATTTTTGCATTTACGTTCAGAAAGTATACTGTTTGATTTTTACATGCATAACTGCAAAAACAAAATTCCATTGGTGTATTTATTACATTCGGTGAAGAATGTTATGATTGCTTTCACTATCCTTCTAGTATTTAGTTATTGGAAAAATGAAAGATGTAACTTACCTTTTTATAAGTTACTTTTTGAGGCAGGCAACAACCACAGTAGATTGAGAACTTTCCTACGGCCATTACGAATGTTGGCATTGATTTTATATAGTGTGGACATGGCCTGGAGGCATCAGAGCACTTTACAAGAAAACAGTCCCCAAACAGTCGTATGAGCACATTAGAGATACAACCTAGGAAGGATTACAAGCAGGTGATCTACAGTACGTGGGTTATAGGCGGTATGCGACTACAGTTCCAAACAATCCATACAGGAGTAAATGTGGGATCCAATAATGGAAAAAATGGAAGGAATATATTTTTTAGAGCTACCGGACAGGCTTCAGACACAGAGAATTGCCTCTGGTTTCAGGGATCCAAGCACTGCTTCCCTGGTCTAATAGGGACTGGTTACAGTTAAGAAGTACTGGCGTTGGTTTCAAGGATCCCTGTGCTGTTTTCCCAGGCCAGCTGTTTGCTGCACTCTCCCAGCCTGCCCTCTCGCAGCCTGCCCTCTCGCAGCCTGCCCTCTCGCAGCCTGTCCTCTCGCAGCCTGTCCTCTCGCAGCCTGTCCTCTCGCAGCCTGTCCTCTCGCAGCCTGTCCTCTCCCGGCCTGCCCACTCCCAGCCTGTTCTCTCCCAGCCTGTCCCCTCCCTGCCCTTTCCCAGCCTGTCCTCTCACAGCCTGTCCTCTCGCAGCCTGTCCTCTCGCAGCCTGCCCACTCCCAGCCTGTTCTCTCCCTGCCCTTTCCCAGCCTGTCCACTTCCAGCCTGTCCTCTCCCAGCCTGTCCTCTCCCAGCCTGTCCACTCCCAGCCTGTCCACTTCCAGCCTGCCCTCTCCCAACCTGCCCTCTCCCAGCCTGTCCCCTCCCTGCCCTCTCCCAGCTTGTCCCCTCCCTCTCCCAGCCTGCCCTCTCCCAGCCTGTCTCCTCCCTGCCCGTCTCCTCCCTGCCCTCTCCCAGCCTGTCCTCTCCCTGCCTGTTGTCGTGTCCCGGCGGCAGCAGGCAGGAGCGTGCACTGCGTCCCCGAAGTAACAGCCCTAAAGCAAGCAAGAAGTACGCCCCCCTCCCACCAATCCCTGTTAGGTAGTGGAAACTGTCCAAACTGGGGTGCAGACAGCCCCTCTCACCTTTCGGCCTGGTACCACTGCACCAACCGCACTACTTCCCTACTGACTGTTCTCCACTTCAGCCCCGTCTAAATTACAATTCATGCTTGTGACCCTTTTGCCTGCTTGTTTTCATGACCCTGTTGCCTGCTTGTTCCTCCGTGTGCCCATGTTGCCTGCTTGTGCCTCTGTGTGCCCCTGTTGCCTGCTTGTGCCTCCGTGTACCCCTGTTGCCTGCTTGTGCCTCCGTGTGCCCCTGTTGCCTGCTTGTGCCTCCGTGTGCCCCTGTTGCCTGCTGGTGCCTCCTTGTGCCCCTGTCGCCTGCTTGTGCCTCAGTTTTCGTGCCCCTGTTGCCTGCTTGTGCCTGTTTTCGTGCCCCTGTTGCCTGCTTGTGCCTGTTTTTGTGCCCCTGTTGCCTGCTTGTGCCTCCGTGTGCCCCTGTTGCCTGCTTGTGCCTCCGTGTGCCCCTGTTGCCTGCTTGTGCCTCCGTTTTCGTGCCCCTGTTGCCTGCTTGTGCCTCCGTTTTCGTGCCCCTGTTGCGTGTGCCCCTGTTGCCTGCTTGTGCCTCTGTGTGCCCCTGTTGTCTGCTTGTGCCTCTGTGTGCCCCTGTTGTCTGCTTGTGCCTCTGTGTGCCCCTGTTGTCTGCTTGTGCCTCTGTGTGCCCCTGTTGCCTGCTTGTGCCTCTGTGTGCCCCTGTTGCCTGCTTGTGCCTCTGTGTGCCCCTGTTGCCTGCTTGTGCCTCTGTGTGCCCCTGTTGCCTGCTTGTGCCTCCGTGTGCCCCTGTTGCCTGCTTGTGCTGTGTTGGTGTGTGTGGAGGGCTCTGTGTGGCTGTGTGTGTAGGAAGCTTTGTGTGGCTGTGTGTGTGGGGGGCTCTGTGTGGCTGTGTGTGTGTGTGTGGGGGGCTCTGTGTGGCTGTGTGTGTGGGGGGCTCTGTGTGGCTGTGTGTGTGGGGGGCTCTGTGTGACTGTGTGTGGGGGGTTCTGTGTGGGGGTGTGTGTGGGGGGGCTCTGTGTGTGTTTGTGTGTGTCATTTGCGATAGATAAAGCTAGTGGCATTGTAAATGACAATGCCATTTATTTATGTTAAAAAAACATAAATAAAAATAATGTCAAGAGCAATGCCAATAGCTCTAACTTTAACAAAGGCAAAACCATTGCATTGTAAATGCTTGTTCTTGAATTTTGTCAACTGGTGGAAGAATTACATTTTGCCAGTAAACTTCCACTTGAGTGGACTTGCCATGTCTATTCTAACCAGCAGCATTTTGATATCAGAGATGCAAAATTCTTCCATAAAGGAGCCTTCTTCTCTTTATAACCCTTTTTTCTCCACAAAGTATGTTCTTTGAGCTTTCAAATAGTGTGCATCCAGTGTTTGAATTTGCCTCACAGAATGCATCCTCAAGCTGAGACCCTCTGGATTCTATAGCCAAGCTACTTAAGTTAGAAAGTGGAAACTTTAACCCACCCAATCTCCAACGTCTATGCGATTATATGCACATTCAATAAGTTACCTTGCTTGGACTTCAACTTAAAGCTGTTTATTGATTTCTTGAAATGGAAATGGTCTCTTGAATATCAAAATACGATCCACACATTTGACTCTTTTAGGTCTTTTTACATAAAAAATATGACCACACCAAAAAGGTACGTAAACAACTGTTGTCACCCCAATACCACTTTCAATTACATTCTCCTCAAAACCAGACAAAAGTGATGGTTTTTGAGAGACCACTTCCATATGCACAAATGCATTACTTCATACTTTCTAACGTTGGACATTTTCTGTAGTAGAAATGTTATTTATTTGAGGTTTGTGAAGTACTGCAAGCCACTGATATAACCTGCTTCATAGCAGTGTAAAGTGGGTGGTAAATTCTAGAATGCAAAGTTTGTAAATAACCTATTAGGTGGTGGGCTGTTTTATGCATTTAACAAATCCGGGCCAGTTGGCGGTGTCGGTAGCTGGTGTTGTGGGTAATGCTATGATTGTGTCTATAAGTGAGTTTTTAGCAGTTTTCTAAATCTACCGAATTCTGGTTCAGGTGTTGGGTCCCTTTGGAGGGAGTTCCATAGGAATGATCCATTTGAGTGTAAAGTCCTACTGCCAAACGTCTTGCATTGGTGCTGTCAAATAAACAATACGTTTTAGTTGGCAGTTATGTGGTTTCTGGATGGGAAATAAGGGAATTACAGTTTAAGGTATGTAGTCTGGTGAACGGCCATGTAGAGCTTATTGGACAAAGCATAAGGAGTTCAAGCCTTCCTATTTCTTCACAGGCCACCAATAGATGGGACTGTAGTGTGAGTGAGATGTGATTGTACTGATTCATGCCAAAGATGAGACATGCATAAAATACAATTGTTCACTGAGGCCTCATTTAAAGAAAAACATTACATTTCAATAGCAAATCAATTGTTAAAGACCGTAAACTGTGGAAAATAATACACAATAGCAAAACCAATAGAGCTCGTCTTTGGTGCAGATTGCCTTTGTACGTTTTTTTTTTAACTGTGCTGCGCCACATCACCGATGCTGTGCAGCATGGCTAAACAAAAAAAAATCCTATTGCTTTATTTTAGAGACATGCGCAACATACATGCATCTACCAAATTATGTGCCTACTTTTTTTGGTTTTTTACCAATCCAGAAAAACGGGTCAAAGGTTTTTTTTTTTTAAAAGTCGGTGATGGAAGCAACACAGGTGAGGGTTGATGGAAACAACATGGGGAGGGGGTCAGCGAAGCAACACAGGACTGTTGGGGGTTAAAGTAACAACGGATCCAAAAGCAACACTGTGGAGCACAAAGTGCAGAGGGGAAAAGCAAACTAGTAAGAGCATTTGGAAAGAAGTTGAGAAAGCAACATGGGTTTTGGGAGCACACAAGGGCAATCGAATCACAGAGGGAGTGGGGAAGAAGCACACAGGCAAGAGAGCGCAGCAGAGAGAGGGAAAAAGAAGCACATTAGTGAGACAGCTGAAAAAATATGCACTCTTGTAGAGTGCTTGAACAAAAAGATACAAATGGAGCCTAAAAAGCGTACTGTACAAGGACACAGTAATGCGCCTGTGCTCCAGGGAAGAGATAAACACACAAGAACTAAAAACCCGCAAATGCTAAGAAATGGGAATAAAGTTTATGAGAGTGGCGAGGAAGCCAACCATTAGTAAGCAATGACTGGGCTGTAAGCCAACAATACATCTCGCAACGGACCGCACTGTCTAGTATATGAAATCTAAAAATGCATTCAGCACAGCAAATCCATTACTGCAAGCACTTACTAGGAGGGGCTGGACACGGCCCAGGATAGGAATCAGAAAGACGGTGGCTAAAAACGAAGGGAGAGACCTGAGAGGGATTGGCAACTGACCCCTACCCTGATAGATGAGGCTGACCTGACTGGAGTAGGTTGCGGGGACGGCGAGATTGCAGTGCAACTTAGACTGCTGGAGGACAGCCAAGGCCCAAACACCTTAGAGTTGAGAGAAGCCCTGAGTCCTCCTGGATGGCGTACATGAGACTCCCCATAGGGAAACCGGTCAGAGAAGTGCAACACCAGGGAAGACCTGGAGACCCAACTGAAGCCTATCACCCTGACCTCAGAGAGCAACTCTATTGGGCAAGAACCAGCGGTTCTGCTACTGCCGGCCTCCACTTACAGGAGCTGAGACACAAGCAGAGGTTGTGCCCTGCCACAGGGAATGCACAACCAAACTGAGCTGCACTAATCACCAGGATTAGACTCACTCCCTGGGTGAAGGGAAGCCACCAGCAAGCACACAAAGATGAATTACAGCCACACCTCTGGCGAGGACTTGTGACATACTTATAGTGCACACCCACTGCCGGTTCGATACCACTCCTCAATGGTGATGAAGATGGTTGGCGAAACCTAGGGAATATCCTGGAGTATAAACAAAGTCTACCCTGGTGATGAACCTGAGACCTGGTGAGGTGCTGACAGAAAGCTTCAGGCTCCCCCCTCATTGGTTGACCTTCACTTGCACACTTGTCTCCATAAGTTCGCTGCGTCATCTTGTTAGGCAATACCCTCTGCGAAAATGGGCAAAACCAGAGCCAAGCCCACAGAAACACTAGCAGAGATGGGAAGAGACCCCGGCTGCACAGAAACACGGGTCGGAGACCTACTGCAACAGAAGTTAACCAAAATACTGGACGCCATTGAGGATACCAAAGCCACGTTACACAAAGACAGCAGCACTGTTTCTGTGGGACTTGGCCTACTCTAGGTGGAACACCATAAACTAGCAGATAGAGGCAAGGATGTGGAGGCAACCCTCGTTGACCTCTGTCCTACATAAAAAACGATCTTCCACCGGAGGGCTGAGCTCTCCGAGAAGATGTGTGCACTGGAGAGTAGACCTGAAGACGCCAAAAGGTGCAACTCATGTAACAATATATGAGTGGTGGGTCTGCCAGAGGAGGTGGAAGCCAATGACCTGGTCGCCTACCTAGAGCACTGGCTCAGAACTTTGGTAGCCCCGGAAGGTCTCTGCATTGTACACACTTGAACGAGCTCACATAGTGCCAGCCTGGCCACCGGCACCTGGATGTCCTCCACGTCTGCTGGTGAAATGCCTCCTTCACTACAGAGAGAGATGCCCTTCTCAACAAAGCCAGAACTACGGCTTCTTCACAGTCAACAATAGCAAAGTATCCATGTGCTCCGTGCTAAAAAAGCGCCCATCCTTTTTTGAAGTTAAGAGAGCCCTGAGGGAAGAAAGCTTGCAATACTCTCTGTTTCCCGCTAGGTTGTGTATCATACTGGACAGCAAAACTCATTGGCCTGGGAATGGATGGAAGCTTATAAAGCGAGGACATTGCCTCCAAAGGCCACAGCTAGACCTAATAACGAAGGAGTGATGAGGAAAAGACCCCGGAAAGGACTGGCAAAGAAACCCAGCCCTCACTTGGGGAAAGTTACCAATTGTATATTGCTCTTCATTGGTTTACCTGCATGCGCAGCCTGATTTTGAACATTTTAGTTGGTGGAGGGGTGTGCAAGAGGGTGGGAGGTTCACACTATCTGATCCATAAAGGCAACGCCACATTGCATATTAAGATTTATGACATGGAACGTCCGCGGGCTGGTATCGGCAAACAACCGACTCGGCGTACATAGGTATCTATGCACACGCGGAGTGCAGACAGCCATACTGCAAGAGACACTTCTTATCCAGAGTGAGGTAGAACTGCGCAGTCAGTGGAGAGGACAAGTATTTCCCACCTCATTCTCGACGTTTTCAAGAGATGCGCTGAATACCATTTGAACCCCATCATATGCTCACTGATGAGGAGGGCCGTTATGTCCTGGTAACAGGTCAGCTTTGGGGACGGGAGATAACACTTGGCAGTGTGTACGCTCTTAATCAGGATGAGGTCCCCTTTCTCCATAAGCTGTCTGCCCCCTTGGCGGACCTAGCAGCAGCTAACCTTCTTCTCTGGGGGGACTTTAATAGTGTATCAGATGTTTTGTTTGACAGATGGAGCCCTCCTTTACAGAGAACCCAAGCCCAATGTAACACAGCCAAGTAAAGAGATTGGATAATGTATTGGGGATTGGAAGATGTGTGGAGGACACCACACCCCTCAATAAGGGATGCCTCCTTTTACTCACCCCTCTACCGAGTAAACACATGCCTGGATGCCTTTCTGCGCTCCCATGCTTCATGTGGTACTGTTCCCCACACTGAATACATAGGGTGCACAATATCAAATCATTGCCCCTTGTTATTGGAATTCAAGCCAATAGGTACTTTGCCCCCGATCCCCCTGTGGAGGCTTCACCCAAAGACATTAGAAGATGTCTGTTACAGAGAATCCCTTCGTACTCCTATCACCAATTACTTTGCAGACAACGCGCAAACAGTGTCCATTAGGTCGATAGAGTGGGATGAGTTTAAAACTGAAGTACGGGGGGACACTGCCTTAGTCAATTGTTAAGAGAGCAGCAGGAATTGCATGCAGAACTACAGACACTAGAAGACATACTGCGCCAGCTAGTAAATATGAGGCGTACGGATCTCGAAGATGCTGAGGGTTTATGAGCGGCGCAATCATTGCATAATGCAGCCCTAGAGTGATTGCGGTGCCATGACCTTCAAGAATATCACACAAGTGTCCAAGAAGAAGGAAGGCCGGAAAGACTCAATATTAGCATGGTTGATAAAGCTGGACTCCCGGG
The DNA here is from genome assembly GCF_964263255.1 of Lissotriton vulgaris. Lineage (NCBI taxonomy): Eukaryota > Metazoa > Chordata > Amphibia > Caudata > Salamandridae > Lissotriton > Lissotriton vulgaris. The sequence goes on along the minus strand of NC_141691.1, from coordinate 698,007,100 downwards.
GATCCCCGATAACAAGGATAGCAGAAAGGAAGGCGGACGCAGTCCATGAACCTGAAGAAATAAATGCAATATTTTGTGAGTATTACAGAAACTTGTATGGCGTTCTGACCTTGATCCCGCTGGCAGCATAGAGTTAATGCTTGAGGGATTTGCCACTATGGAATCTAGACCCCCAGTTTAGGGAAGCGCTGGGTGGACAGGTGACGAAACATGAAATTAGAGCCACCATCAAAAGCATGGCCACCGGGAGGCCCCCAAACCAGATGGCCTTCCAGCAGAATTTTAGTCACCATATGGCTCGATGTTGGTCCCTAGATTAGTGGCGCTGTATGTGAAGGCTTTGAGGTTTGGGCAGCTTCCAGACTCCCTATGCGAGGCTGCGGTGAATCCTCTCCCAAAAACAACTTCCAAGGAGGCCTCCCAAGTGACTTCCGCCCACTATCCATGCTTAACACCGATTTCAAAATCATTAGTAATATTATGGCGCTTCGCCTACTCCCACACATGCTTGTTCTGATACAACCTGACCAGAATGGATTAATTCCTTCCTGGAATACATCAATCAACTTGCGGAGATAATATTTGGTGTTATATGTCAGGTACCTGAAGTGTCCACAGGAGCAGAAGAGATAATATCTCCCAATGCCCTCCTGCCGGAAGTACCCACTAAGAATATTGTAGTCTTACCAGCAAAGGGGAATAAGGAAAAAGAAGAGCGACTACTCCTGCCGGCTCCACTTGTGATCGTCTCCCACTACTTCTGAATTGCTTCTGTAGGAAGGAGGATGACCTAATGCACACAAGAAGTAAAAGGAACAATTAACATCCTAAATATTTCTCATAAATATCCTAATTATCAAACTGGAACGTGCCAACCATATGCCTTAGGAGAATTAGCCCCTCTTCTGTGTATAGATAATGCAGTTATAATGAATACTGTTTCTATACAGTTCTTGTATTGTCTCAGAAAGTTCAAATATTCGGTGGAAATGCCAGTAGATTAATGATAGTCTTGTACAGTGATGTACTTGAGAAATAGTTCCTTTGTAGAGATGGTAAACCACTAACTGTAGAAAATATACTTTTCTCCAAGACGAGCATGCAAAATAGAAAACAAGGAAGGAAAAGCAGGGAAGGAAAGAATAGGAAAAGCGCTCCGAATGGATTCATAACAACGGTACGCAAAAGCGTTCTTATTGTCTGGTGATTTTCTTCAGAAAACGGTAATGGCACCAGGATTGCAGAAATTATAGTAGATTACAGGATACGAGGTGTCATGACAGAGAGACGCCTCTCTCTGACTGAAGCTGCTACTCTGGGTGATGTGAGTAGACAGATGCCTGACTCTTTCTGACAGATGTTGATTCTCTGGGCATTGCGCAGTAGCAAGACGCCAATCACTAGACCAGAATCTGCTGCTCTGGAGGTTCCGCTGTGGCAAGACACTGCTTAGCTTTCAACTAATGCAATCACGAATGTTGCGCAGGTGAGAGACGCCGCTCTGTCGGGAGTCCAGGAACCAGGAAGTCTGCCTGTGGAAAGACGCTGCTCTTCCACCGACCAAGAAGCCAAGAGTTTGCGCAGAAGAGAGACTCCGCTCTCTAACTGGAAGACTCCAATGAAGGAAAATGTTGTGAAACTATGGGAACAGGTAAGCTCTAAAACTGGACTAACTAAGACTCCACCAGACACTTAATATGTGGAGAGGAACTTCAGAAGTCCAGTTACTTCAACGGTTCAAATTGAAGTGCGTGGAGGGGAGCTTGTGCAACTCTTGTCCCAATTGATCTCGCAAGAGTTCCACGATGAACCTAGAATATGTTAGTGAACACAGCGGCCATATTGAAATGGGCACACTCCAAGGCACTAAAGGGTGTTCCAATGATTGATCATTGAACGTTTAACACAAACTCTAACTCTGGATCCCTACCTGTGTTTCGAACCTTGCCCTCAAAGTTAACAGGTTACTAACCTGCATCTTTCATTCCAGGGGCTGCGCGTGGCTGGCTGTGGGCTGATCGTCCTAGGCGGGCTCACAGCGGCCGCGGCCACCATCTTTGGTTGGGCAGGACCGGTGAACTCCACCCACGCCACTCCCCCCACGCTACTCCTCTACTTAGGACTGTCTCCCGCACCTTTCCAGTGATTGCGAGCAGCCCGGTGGCAGTGGGCTTGCTGGCGGTAGCTGGATGGTCGCTGTTTCATTTTAAAATTGCATTTTGTCCTGCTGATTGCGAGCGGTGGCACGCTCTTTTTAACGCTGCAATTTCAGTGGTTTTTACCTGTGTTTCTAACCTTGCCCTCAAAGTTAACAGGTTACTAACCTGCATCTTTCATTCCAGGGGCTGCGCGTGGCTGGCTGTGGGCTGATCGTCCTAGGCGGGCTCACAGCGGCCGCGGCCGCCATCTTTGGTTGGGCAGGACCGGCGAACTCCACCCACGCCACTCCCCCCACGCTACTCCTCTACTTAGGACTGTCTCCCGCACCTTTCCAGTGATTGCGAGCAGCCCGGTGGCAGTGGGCTTGCTGGCGGTAGCTGGATGGTCACTGTTTCATTTTATAATTGCATTTTGTCCCGCTGATTGCGAGCGGTGGCACGCTTTTTTTAACGCTGTAATTTCAGTGCTTTTTACCTGTGTTTCTAACCTTGCCCTCAAAGTTAACAGGTTACTAACCTGCATCTTTCATTCCAGGGGCTGCGCGTGGCTGGCTGTGGGCTGATCGTCCTAGGCGGGCTCACAGAGGCCGCGACCGCCATCTTTGGTTGGGCAGGACCGGCGAACTCCACCCACGCCACTCCCCCCACGCTACTCCTCTACTTAAATGGCTTACATGTGTCAGCGCAGCGGACGAGCGCAGCGGGCGCGACGAAGGCGCGCCGGAGTTGCGCCAGAGTTAAGCCCGTCTGCGCCCGTCCGCGGCTGGCAGGGGCTAGGGGCACCCCACTCTGCTTGTTTGATTACATACTCCTCATCTCAACTCTGCTCATATTGGACCCCTGGCACAATCTCCCCCACTGTAGCTACTCATGTGTCTGTTCTTGGTTTGTCTACTTCCCCTCCCTGTTCCCCTCCAGCGATTGTGTCACAGATGATACCCTCGCTTGTCTTCCCATCCCCGACCCTTCCTCATCCCTTCACTCCCCAAATACCGGCATTCAACATCTCGGCCACACTACTTAATACCAGGTCAGCGGTCAATCATCAGTACGAGCTATTTGACTATATTGACACGCACGTGCCTGATCTCTTGTTTTTAACCGAGACCTGGTTCAAGGCTAACTCCCTGCCCAACATTCTAGCTATATCGCCCCCCTCATACTCTGCCATCCGAGCTGATCGGCCGGAGGGCAAGAGGGGTGGAGGAGTGGCCTTGATAGCTCGCACTGATCTCAACTTTCAGATCCTTCCCTCCCCCCTTAGTCCGGAAGTGGACTACCTGGTAGCACGCTCGACCTCATACCAGACACCTTTGACTTGTGTTCTTATTTACCGTCCCCCTCAACTCACCCCCAACTTCAATTCCAGTTTTCAAGATCTCCTGGCCACACTGGCGATAAATAACTCATCAGTTCTAGTCCTAGGGGACCTCAATTTCTGGCCCAATGACCCCGCTGAAAACTCCCACTCCAAGGACTTTACTGACCTTATGACCAGTCTTAATTTCATACCCCACATCCACAGTCCCACTCACACCCATGGTCATATGTTGGACCAGATCTGGGCTTTAAATGTCCCCACATCACTTCCCATCGTGTTTCCTGCCCCTGGTCTGATCACTCAGTTATTTCATTCTCCCTTGCCCTAGCCCCTGAGGCCAAGCCCCTACTCCGCAAGAATATCTGGATCAGGAAAACGGGCCAAGCTAATATGCCGTCCTTCTGCTCGTCCTTGGCCGAGACCAGCCCTGACCTCTCAGGCCTCCCAGCCCCAGTTCAGCTGGCAACCATTAACAACTGGCTGACCCAATCGGGCGACGAATTTGCCCCCCTGAGACGGATTACGGTTAAAAGGGCCCATGCAGCTAATAGATGGTTTAACTCAGACCTCAAGGCAAAAAAGCTAGCTGCACGGAGAGCTGAGCGAGCTTGGAGGAGAGCTTATTGCCCTGTACTGAAAACTGCATATCTTTCTGCCCTCCAGGCCTATAAAAAAGGCATTCTCGAGGCCAAGACTGATTTTTACTCCAACAGGATATTAGCGGCAGAGTCCCAGTCCAAAGAAATTTTCGCCACTGTCCACGAATTAGCATTATGCAACTCGCTCAATGAATTCTTCATTGAGAAGGTTGCAAAGATCAAAATCAACATACCCCTCCCTTCACCAACATTCGTTAACCCCTCTCCCCCACCCACCGCTTCTAAACTGACCAGTATTCCTCTGTTGACCATGGACTCACTTCCTCCGTTGCTTCAACGGGTAAAGTCGGGCTCCCCCCTGGATTTCGGCCCCGCCCACGTCCTCAGAGAAAATTTCCTGGCTTGCCCTACCCCTCCCCTCACACTCCTTAACGACTCGCTCAGCAAGGGAGTCGTCCCCAACTTTCACAAAGCAGCGGTTGTTATCCCAATCTTAAAAAAACCTGCCGCTGATCCCTCATCCCCTTCCAATTATCGTCTCATTTCCCTGCTGCCCTGCTTGGGAAAGGTTTTGGAAACCCACGTCACCAGCACCCTGAGTACCCATGTGGAGGCAAATCACTGCCTCTCTCCCCGCCAGGCGGGCTTTCGACCTCTACACTCCACGGAGAAGGTAGTGGTTTTGGTAATGGATGAACTTCGCGAGGGCATTGACACCAATCTCCCGCAGGCCCTTATCCTCCTGGACCTGTCCGCCGCCTTTGACACGGTGGACCATTCCATCCTCCTCACCCGTGTCAAGGCGGCGGGCATAGAGGGCTTAGCCCTCTCATGGCTTGAGTCCTTCCTGTGCGACAGGGCTCAGGCGGTCCACCTTGCTGGCTTCACTGCCGCCTCCCGTAAGGTGGAGTGTGGCGTTCCTCAGGGTTCTTCACTTTCCCCCCTTCTGTTTAATTTATACATCTACCCCCTCATTTTTATGTTACAGCAGCTGGAGGTCACGGTGTTCAATTACGCCGATGACCTCCAGCTAATCTTCAATCTTTCCCACCCCCCCTCGTCCGCTCAGAATGTTCAAACTGTTATGTTATTCATTCAGGACTGGATGAACTGCAACCACCTCAAGCTTAATCCAGACATGACTGAGCTGGTCTTGACTGGAGGTGGTTGCAGTCCATGGTCCCCATCTTTTTGGCCCTCCTCACTTGGTGCCCCCCCCACTCCCGGCCCCTAAAGTCAAAACCCTTGGGATTCTGCTTAACTCTCAACTTTCTGTGCATTCCCAAGTCAGTTCGGTGGTATCCTCCTGCTTCTTCTCTCTCAGGATAATCAGGAAAATATCCCGTTTTTTCTCCCTTCCGGCGCTAAAGGTTATTGTAATGGCTATGGTGCAGTCGCGCCTTGATTATGGAAACATAATCTACAACGGCGCGCCGGCCTACGCCATACACCGCTTGCAGCTAGTGCAGAATCAGGCTGCCCGCCTGATTCATGGACTGCCCAAATTCCATCGAGCCACCCCATTGCTGAAGGCACTGCACTGGCTGCCCGTGAGAGAACGGTCCTTATTCAAACTAGGCTGCCTCACCTTCCAGGCCAGGATGGGCACTGCTCCTGAGTTTATTTGCTCAGCTGTCAGGCCCTATTTGCCGGGCAGAGAACTCCGCTTTACTCACATGGCACTCCTGGCCATACCCCGTTCTAAGAAAAAGAAAGCTGGCGGGGCGAAATTCGCGGCCCTGGCACCTGTGTTCTGGAACTCCCTCCCCCTGGCGCTCCGAACTTCATCCTCTTATTTAGAGTTCCGGAAAAACTTGAAAACTTTTCTTTTTTCTAGTGCTTTTGCCACCTAGTTTGTCCTCTCCTGCTGCTGTTTGCTGGTCGTAATCTCCAAAGCGCCATGAAACCGCTTGGTATAAGAACGCTCAATAAATGTTTTTAAATTCAAATTCAAATTCTTAATTCCCTTGAAACCTTGCCAAATAATTGCCACATTATTTAAGCTCCTATCAGTTCCCCCTCTCAATGACCGATTTATCGGTCCAGGTTTAGGAGGATGCCTAGTGTGAAATCTCTTTTCCAATCGGGGGCATGGATATTATTGGCTGGTTCCCATGATCTTTCCTCTGGCCCATAACCTTTCCAATCAATTAAATAGTAGAGTTGCCCTCCTGTTCTTTTAGAGCCTAAGATTTCCTTAACTTCATATTCTACTTCTCCATTCACCAAAATAGGAGTAGAAGGGTTAGAAATTCTAATGTTGGGTGTGGTTTTCTTGAGTAATGATACATGAAAGGTTGGATGAATGCCTGAGTTGGATGGTAATTTTAACCTAACTGTAACAGGGCCCAGAATCTTGTCTATTGGATAAGGACCTACAAAGAGTGGTTGAAATGTGCAATTTCCTGTTCAACGGAGATGGCGAGTGGATAACCACACTCGATCCCCCATTTGGTATTCAGGTGCAGGTTTTCTATGTCTCTTTATTTTAGCTTGAACCAAATTCCTCTCTACAGATTCATGGATGGATGTTTAGATGTTTCAATAAGTGCCTTAACTGCTGGTACCTCAGTGTCTACATGAGAAACAAAGGGATTGTAATGCTGTCCGTAGTTCAACAAGAATGGTGAGAATCCAGTGGAAACATTGTTAGCATTATTATGAGCAAATTCTGCCATCCACAATATATCAGACCATTCGCCCTCCCGATCCAACAGGAACATCCTGAGATACTGCTCCAACTCTTGGCTGGTTCTTCCAGTCTGTCCATCTGTCTCGGGTGGTAACTGGTGAAATGTCTGATTTTTATTCCCATCCCCTGCATAAAGGCCTTCCAGAAATGGGACATGCATTGTGACCCCCTGTCAGAAATCACCACCTTCTTAACCCCATGAAGCTTGACAATGGGTGCACTGAATTGTCTGGCTAATTCTGTGGCAGTTGGGACACTTTTGAGAGGAATAAAATGACTCCTCTTGGTGAATGCGTCTACAAAAACCAATACAGTATTGTAACCTATACTAACGGGTAAATCTACGATGCGGTCCATACACGCTGTGCTAAGGGTAGGGCGGAGTAGGAAGAGGCTGTAAATACCCTTGAGGAGCGTGTCTCATAGATTTCCCCATAGCACAAAGTTCACGGGTGGATACAAATTGTTTGACATGATTACTCCTTTTGGGCTACCAACATTAACGGTTAACTAAGTCTAGAGTTTTAAGTATTCCCTTATGACCTGCTAAGGGTTGATCATGACATCCCCTTAAAGCGTTTTCTTGAATTTCTTTACTAGGCAAATACAACACTCCCTGATGATATGGTAACTGGTTAGATCCTTCTCTTCCCAATTCTTGTTCCGACCAGACAGCCATTTCTTCATGAGTTAAACTTTTCTTTACTTCTTTGAAACTCACCATAGAGATGGCTCCACTAATCCCTTCTTCTTGTAAGAGGAGTTGCTCAATTACCAAATGTTCTTGTGCCTCCATTTGTAGTTGAGACAGAGCATCACTTTACCATTTCTGTTTCCATGACGATATGTCATTTCAAAATCCATTAAAAAAAAACGACCACCTTAATTGTTGAGGTGTTAAAGTCTTTGCTGTCTTAAGAAATTGCAAATTTTTTTGATCAGTGAAGACAGTTACCACATGCTTGGCTCTCAACAAGTAATGGTGCCATTCTTCGAATGCATCTTTGACTGCGAGCTATTCTTTTCCTGTAATTGTGTAATGAATTTCAGCTGGACTTAGTTTTCTGGATCTATAAGCGACTGGATGTAATTTTCCAGTGCTCTTGTGAGGCTGAGAGAACTCCTCCAATTGCCTGATCTGAAGCGTCTGCTTTAATGAAGAAAGGTTCTGCTGGCTCTGCATGAAGAAAAATGGGAGCAGATGTGAAACTCCTTCAGCTAACAAAAAGCCTATTCTGCTTCCTCAGACCATTGAAATGTTATTCCTTTCTTTAGCAGCCGAGTGACTGGCAAGATCTTTTGTGAAAAGCCTTGGATGAAGCACCTATAAAAATGTGCGAAACCAGGGAATCTTTGCGCCTCTTTCACATTACTAGGCGATGGCCAATTAGTCACTGATTCCAACTTCTTGAGATCCATGGAAACTCCCCCAGGGGATAGAACAAATTCTAGGAAATCGACAGGCTCCACACTGAATGCGCATTTCTCCAGCTTGACATACAGCTGGTCTTTTACGTAGTCTTTCTAACTTAGTCCAAACATGAATAGAGTGTTCCTGAGGTTTTTTACAGAAAATCTAAATATCATCCAAAAAAAACGATAGCAATTTTATAAATCCGGTCTCCCAGAATATCATTAATGAAATGCTTGAAGGCTGCGGGAGCATTGCAAAGGCCGAAGGGCATTACTTGCTTTTCAAACAAGCCATACTTCGTCCTAAAGGCAGTCTTCTGTTCATGACCCTCTTTGAACCTGATAAGGTGATAAGCTCCCCGTAAAACCAATTTAGTGTAAATGTGAGCCTGAGAAGTACTGAGATCAATGGCAATGGATAACTATTTTTGATGGTAATCCTATTCATGGCTTGATAGTCTATAAAAGTCCTAAAGGACCCTTCCTTCTTCGGGAGGAAAAAGAGCGGGGATACCAGCGACTGAGAGGGTCTAATAAACCCATTTGCAAGGTACTTGTCTAGATATTCTTTCAAATACTAGTTCTCTGCTTCTGTCAATGCATAAATGCGACTACAAGGAAGAATCGCTCCCAGTTCCAAATCTATGGTGCAATCATAGGTACAATATGGAGGAAGCTTCTCAGCTTCCTGTTCTCTAAAGACCTCTTAAAGATGTTCATACTCTTCAGGAATTGTAGTTGAATCGATGATACAAAGTGTTTGTCCCCCACTCAATAGTAATGAGTCCTTTGAAGGACCAGGACTGACTTCTAGACTTCGAAAAAATGTTCATGACAATAGGAGGATTTCATTTCCACATTTCGGTTTTCCCAATCAATGACAGGATTATGCTCGGAGACCCATGGCAAACCCAAACATCTGAAATTGTTCTGCATAAAGAAGGTTAAATTGGATGATCTCTCTATGACCATGAGATTGAATTAATCCCATAAGCTCGGTGTGACTGGTGATGGGCCCGGAAGAGAGATTTGTGCCGTTGAATGCTCTTACAGGTTCACTCTTCTGCTTCGGTATCGCTTGGATGCCCATCTTCTTTGCATACTTAATGTCACAAAAATTGCCGGTAGCCACTGAGTCAATCATAATGGCCACTCCAGACATCACTAGTTATCGAAATGTAATCGTCAAGTGAAGAATCAAATGAGGTGTCACAGTTTGTAGGATATTCATAATTTGATGAGAATGTGGAGTTGGCTTGTCTTCCTTTACCACCAGAGCAACTCCTTCTACTGGTGGCTCCTGTCGTTTCCCTTCAATTGACCTTATGGTTTTTGGGGGGCATTCCTTAACAACATGTCCCGAACCTCTAAAAAAAACAGAACACATTTTTTAGTCTTGGTTTGTTCTTTTCTTCTTTGGTTAAGGGACCGCAAACTGTCCCTATTTGCATTGGTTCGTTCCCAGATACGACTTCTGTACTTCTCATACTTTCAAATCTTGCACGATCAAAATGTGGAGGATTAGGTCTAAACTCCTTTTTCTTTTCTTCCGTACGTTCAGACCATCTAAAGTCTATCTCCAGCACCAGGTCAACCAGAGCTGACAACTCTGTGGGCCGATTTGGAATTTGTCCCAAAGTGTCCTTGATTTCGTCTTGCAGCCCTCTGTAAAATAAGGCAGCTCTTTTTTTCTACTGGCCAATCCTTTCCCACTAGTAATTTATTGAATTGGGCCAGATAAGCTACCTAGTCTCTATTGCCTTGACGCAATTCTAATTACTCATTATCTGTGGCCTGAGAAATTTTCAAATATTCTCAAGAATTCCGTTTGGAAACGCGCAAAATCATAAAGGAATTAGCTGCATCCCGCTTAAATATGAAAGGACAAAGGCAATTTGGGAATATGTGGCACGGCACATGAAGTGCGAAGTACATTGGGTAAGAAAGATTTGGACCTTTTGCGGATATCCCACTGAACCTTTCTTGGGGGGCAAGAGCAATGAGGGGGGATATGTTATCAATGACCTGTGTAACTGCTCTACGTGGTGGTTCGGGAGCAAATGTAGTTGTCTCTGAAGGAGATAATGGGGTTGTGCTAGCCACCAAGACATTGAACTTATGTGCTAAATTATGAGCTTCCTGACGTGAAGTCACTACTTCCTGCCTCAAGGTCTTTTTTTCTTCTCTGATAACTAACTCACTCTCTCTGAATGGCCTCTAACATCTCCCCAAGAGATTTCAAGCTACACTCCTCTGCCATTCTGCTCACGTGGATAATCTCCGTGGGCACTTCAATATGTCAGGTACCTGAAGTATCCACAGGAGCAGAAGAGATGATATCGCCCCAATGCCCTCCTGCCGGCAGTACCTACTAAGGATAGTGTAGTCTTACCAGCAAGGGGGAAAGGGGAAAAAGAAGAGTCTACTTTTGGCAGCTCCACTTGTGGTCGTCTCCCACTACTTTTGAATTGCTTCTGTAGGAAGGAGGATGACCTAATGCACACAAGAAGTAAAAGGAACAATTAACATCCTATCTATTTCTCATACATTTCCTAACTATCAAACAGGAATGTGCCTACCATATGCCTTTGGAGAATTAGCCCTGCTTCTGTATATAAATAATGCAGTTATAATGAATACTGTTTCTATACAGTTCTTGTATTATCTCAGAAAGTTCAAATATTCGCTGGAACTGCTAGTAGAATAATAATAGTCTTGTACATTGATGTACTTGAGAAATAGTTCCCTTGTAGAGATGGTAAACCACCAACGGTAGAAAAAGTATTTTTCTCAAAGACAAGCGCGCAAAATAGGAAACAAGGAAGGAAAGGCAGGGAAGGAAAGAATAGGAAAAGCTCTCCGAATGGATTAATTATGAAGGGTATGCAAGAGCGTTCTTATTATCTGGCGATTTTCTCCAGAAGACGGTAATGGCACGGGGCCTGGCTGCGACTGCAATGGAGGCAAACGTGTCTGGGTAGAGCTCCGTCGGAGGCTCCCATAAACAGGCCCTGCCCGGCCCCCACTTTGTGGATCCCGTCTGGATGGACCGCCCAACGCAGGATCTTTATTTATTTTATATAAAGGTTTTATATAGCGCTGGCTTGACCCGGAGGTATCAGAGCGCTTTACATGAGTATCAGACAATAATTGCAGGTTACATCTTTACAAAGGTTACACAGTTATTAGAGCATGGCAACATAGTGACAAGTAAGGTTGAGACAAACAAAAAGGAACATGTAGGTAAGGGAAAAAGCAGGCAAGGGGCAATATTCCGAGGAGTGGGGGTAGGAGCAGGGGGAGTAGACAGAGAATGGAGGTTGGAAAGAGGAGGGGAGGGTTAGAGACACGGCATGGCAAGACGAGGGGGACCGTGACGGTGACGGGGGACAAACCGGTAGACTAGTCAAAGCTGTGCCCAAAATTCAGTAAGCTGTGATCCCAGGGGGAGTGGTATCATTTCCCCATCTCTGTTGCGAGAGGCTCCCTAAGCGCAGTGGACTCTCTCAGAGGGGTCTCTGAGACTCCAAGGCCTACTTACTGGATCCTTCCCCAAAAAGGGGCGAGGGAGTGCTTTGGCAAGGGGTGCCATACCATACCTCAATTGTGAGTGGCTCCCTTGGCGCGGTGGACTCTCTCAGCGGGTATGCTGAGACTCCAGCGTATATATCTTGGATCTTTCCCCATCAAGGGGAGAAGGAGTGCTTAGTCAAAGGGCACACCAGGATAGGGGGCTAGGCGGTGTAGCAAGCAAGGGGAAAGATTCAGGTGAGAGAGGATAGGAGCAAAGGAAGTAGACAAAGAACGAAAGAATGCTGAATGGGAACAGATAGATAGATAGGAGACCAGGAAAAAGCAGAGTAACAGAAATACGATGGAGGGGGGGGGGGGGGGGCGAGACGGGAAGAAAAACTGTGCCCAAAGTCCGGCTGGGTAGGTGACGGTCAGGGGGTGAGCTCCTCAATAACTGAACAGAGCAGCTCCACCGGGCATCAGACATATTGCTCAGGCTCCGCTGTCAGGATGGAGATCAGGAGTATGTTCAGAGATCGTCCTTGTGCATTGATAAGGTGGTGGTCGCTTCCACCCCTCGTTCACCTCTGCTCCATTGCTGCCTCTTTGGTCTGTTTACTCTGCCCCAGGGTCCCAACAGGCGCTCCGGTCCCAGGCACATTCTCTACCTAGTCATGGTAGCAGTAAAGAATTGCAAGACCTTGCTAATTGAGGCTCGTTTGGGTGGCCTAAGGTGAGCGCTGTCTAGTCGGCCATCTACCGCCCTTCATTCTTCATAGGTGCTTTCTCATCTGCCGATCCCCAGAGAGGCAAATTAGGAGGAGGGAGGGAGGAAAGGACATGAGGTTGTCTACCTGGCCGCTCCGATCGACATCTTATGGTGCACGGAACAGCACAAGTTCATTTTAATGAGTGGAAGCAACAGTGGATCTGTGGGAAGGTGGCAAGATAAAGGAACTGCTAGTATTCAGACTGTACCATGGTGTGAACTCTGGCATAATCAAAGAGGCTATTATGCCTTTTGCCTTTTATGTGCCTGGCAGAGTGCTGCGGTCCTCGGCCCCATGGCTGATGCAGATCCCGAAGTTTAAGCACCAGCGGCTCGGTGGAAACTCCTTTGTGCGTAGGGCTGGCTTGGCCTGGAATCTACTGCCTTTAGCCCTGAGGACTACCCAGGACCCAGTGCTTTTTAGAAAAAAAAACTCAAGACCTTGCTGTTTTAACCTGTTACACGTTCATCCTTTCTTCAGGAGCTAGCGCCGAGACACTTTGAGTGGCTGAGCGCTCTACAAGCTTAATAAACATAAACATAGTGAAACTGCTGCCATAATTTGTCGCCACACAAGATGGCACCAAAGGGACAAGTGGATTTTGTTACAGGACAAGTAGGTTTACGATGCAACCTGTCTAAGGGAGAAGTAGATATTTTATTAAATTCCACACACCTGGAAGGGGCTTGAATAGTGTTTTGAACTGTACTGCAAGATGCCTATTGTACAATGGTTTGCCTTTGCTGTTTGACGTTAATGAACACTGAAAATTTGATATGTTCCTATTCTTGCACCGTCAGTATGACTTTACATGTTCGAACCAGTCAGTGTATGCTGAGCAGCGGTTTAATAAGATGAAGGAAAAACAATTCTCCAAACCCTTCAGCTGCAACATACATTATTTCCACACAAGAACTCTGCAACAACCTTGCAAATTTTTTCCACAACAAGATTGCCAAGAAACGTCGAACCCCAGCCCAAGGCCACTAACTTCAAGCAACACAACGACCCCTACTACCACCACAGACATCCCACTAACCGAATGGAGCCAACTTATCTCACAGGACACAGCCTCCATCATCAACTCAGTCCTCCCAGGAACCACAACTGACCCATGCCCTCAACTCATCTTCAAACTACACGAAGCCAGAATCAGCTGCATACTCACCACCTTGTTCAACACCTCAATTGCCTTGGCCACCTTCCCCCCCAAGCATGAAAACATGCAGAAGTTGATGCCCTACAAAAGAAACCACCAGCAGATCCCCAGCAAAACCTCAACTAACAACAAATCTCCCTGCTGCTGGCCAAATTATTAGGAAAAGTGATCAACCAACAACTCTCCTCACATCTAGAATGGAACCTCTTACTCAACTGCTCCCAGTCCGGACTCCTCAGAAACCACAGCACAGAGACTACCCTCATCCAGGCTACAAACTACTTCTAAGCCCTACTTGACTGAGGAAAGGCTGCAGCTCAGATCCTCCTAGACCTCTGGGCAGCCTTTGATACAGTCTCCGATCACACACTCATCACAAGGCAGCACAACATAGGCATCCAAGGAGTCTCTCTCAGATGGCTCGCTCCATTCCTCACTGGAAAAACGCAACGTCAGCCTTCTCTCTACACCTCCGATACCAAAGAAGTCATCTGTGGAGTATCCCTACGATCCTAGCTCCGCCGAACCCCCTTCAACACTTATGAGACCTCTAGCAAGCATCGCCAAAACCCATAGACTCAACATCATATCCTACTCCGATGACACACAACATCCTCTCCTTATCTAAAGTCACCACTTCCACAGTTGCATGACAGATGTCACCAATTGGATGATGGACAACTGCCTGAAGCTCAACAAGGACAAGACCGAGATACTGATTTTCAGAAACAAAAGCTCCCCATGGGATGCATCCTGGTGGCCCTCAGAACGAAGACCTATTCCTACCACCAATGACCTTGCTAGGAAACTAGGAATCATTCTGAACAATAAGCTCATCATGATGACTCAGGTCAACCATATCTCCTCCTGCTGCTTCTTCATCCTCAGCATGCTTAGTAAGATATCCAAATGGCTACCCCAAAGCTTAAGACGAACCATCACACAGGCCCTCATTTCCAGCCGACTGGACTATGGCAACGCTCTCTACGCAGGGATCACAGCTCACCTCCTCAGACAACTGCAAACCATACAGAACACAGCAGCCAGACTCATGCTGGATCTCTCTAGACAAACCCATATCACCCCCTATCTAAGGGAACTCTACTGGCTAGCTCTACAGAAAAAAGTCAGTCCAAGCTCCTGGCCCATGCATACAAGGTCCTACACAACTGCGGACCAGCCTACTTGAACCACTGCCTGAACTCCCATTAGACCACCACACACATCTGCTCTATATTTTCTCTAACCCTCACCGGACATGGCAGATGAAGTGGTTGATCCTTCTACCTAGCAGCGAAGCCCATTTCATCTATCTACCCATCTCTTCCAGAATTATAAAAGCCCCTGAAGATCTGGCTGTTCAGCTAATCAATTGGACCCTGACAGCACCTGGATACCCTCACAGGTGAAAAGTAGCGCTCTACAAATCAACTGAATTATTGACTATCCTTGCCAACAAACTGAAATGGTTTAGGCACATAGCATGCTACTCCAGTACCCAAGCTTGGTAATTATTCTTGATGGTTAATGGTATTATTCTTCTACTGTCAGTAAACTGTTCCATGCATTTGCCCTGGTTTCTTTGTGGTAGATTAACTTTACAGAATGTAATTGAAGTCATTAGGATAAGATAAGCTCTTTCAAAAGGATGGTGAAATGAGAACATAGGCTAGAAGGTGTTCTATATTGTTAAATTACAATGAGAGTAGAGGAATGGTCAGTTTTCAGAAATATAGTGGAGAGCAAGAGAGAGCCACACAGGAGTGAGACAGCATGAGCTACACTCAGACAATCAGGCATGCTGATGATGAGGTTAAAGAGAAGATGACTTAATAGAAAGGACAGAAAGATCTGTCAATAGATCAAAGTCAATTTGCATGCAGAGTTTTAGGAATTTAGTGGACCAGCCGGCCTTTGAGACAGCATACAACCAGAGGACGCTGAAAGTGTTAATATTTGTAACCTTTGGCAGGTGCTCTACATTGGATCATTTTTTTTTATGTGAGTGAGAGTCACAGTGGGCCAGCTCCGGCCACGCAAGCCCGAGGCTTAGCTCCGCCCACGAGGCTGCAAGAGATGGCGCAGCGGTAATAAATCGATGGAGGCAGGACATGGCTGTTTTTCCTGCTGCCGCCTAGCTGGACACTCACTGATGGGCGGCGAGGTGAGGCTGTGGCTCCTGCTGTGTCACCTGCCCGACTGCGCTATGTGAGGCCCCTGGACTGACTGCTGGCTGCCGCGGCGGGAGGCAGTGGACTGTGGACAGCGGCAACGCCTTGCTTGCCTGCACTGCCGTTGCCCTCGCTGCGCGACTGCAGTGGGTGGGGCCCCATCAACGGAGGAGGGCTGCGGCTGTTCAACCTGCCGCCTTATGACTACCCATCGATGGGTGACGGAATGCGGCTGGGGCCCCTATTGAACTGCTCGCAATTAATCCCCTGAATCGGCTTCTGACCACCACAGCAAGAGGAGAAGGACAGCAGGGAAAGACGCTGCCTAGACCGCCTGCGCCGCCGTTGCTCCCACGGCACGATTGTGGTAAGTGAACCCCCTGACTAACAAGACCTGCGCCTGTTCACCCTGCTTCCGCCCCCATGGACACCCACTGATGGAAGGTGGGGTACAACTGGGGCCCCTGTTGAACTGCCCACACGTTTCTGTTGCTTGAGACCCCCCTCGCATCAACAAAACCACCATGGGAGGCAGATCCTTCTCCTACCTGGCAGCTAAAACCTGGAACTCACTTCCCACTCACCTTCGCCTCACTCAGAACCACCTAACATTCAGAAAGCAACTCAAAACCTGGATATTCGACAAGTAATTCCCCACCCTTCTTCAAGCGCCTTGAGACCCTCTGGGTATGTAGCGCGCTATATAAATCACTTGACTTGACTTGACTTGACTGGCCACTGCTGCGGGGGAGGAAGACCGCGGGTGCAGATACTGCCAAGATCACCAGCGCCGCCATTGTGCATACGGCTCGATTAAAGACAGTGCGTCACCGGTGCAAGGTTGCCTGCTGCGAACCACCGGCCCGCTCTTGAGACGACGGGATCCCTTCTGATGCTGCCTGAGACATTGCTGACTGCGGTGATAGCATGCTGAGCCACAACTACAGCTGTGTATGGTGGAGCGGACTTCTGATGACACTGTGAGAGATATGTGGAAATCCATGGGAGAAATGTAAACTTGCCCTGCCTGCTGCCTGAAACCTACAAAGCTGGTAATCCCCAGAACCGACACTGTGCGGACACCTGGACGCCGTCTTGGTGCATGGCCCACCGCAGCCTGTGGCAGCTACGAGACGCACACTTTTTGGATTTTGGTAGTCGCTGCATAATTAGCGCGGGCCCGTCTCTGCTTTGGCGAGCCACACCTGGAACTCCCCGCACTGACTGCCCGGGCGGTGGCTGGAGGTGGAACTTGCCGGTGCCCACGGATACTTATACCACCAATGGCAAACATACGTGACCTCTTCTTGAGGTGAAAATATGCACAATTGCCTGGCGCGACCTGAGTGATTGTGCGGTGTGGACAGTGGCCGTGCTGCAGAGGGAATACCTGTGCGTGGCAGGTGAGCCCTGCAGCTGAAGTCACGAGCTGTGAAGCAGTTACTGATCGCGATCCGCTGAAGCCGACGAGGGTCCCGCTGTGGAACTCTCACCCTGGAGACATCGCACTGGGGCCTTGCCATATACGGAACTGCAAAGGAGTGCAAACTCTTCGATTCATGTCGGGTGGCACCCGAGCGCGGACCGGCACGGGAGGAACAAAGGCCCTACCGCCTCCGTCAAAGCCTAAATCTGACCAGATGGAGAAGCAGGGACTCACGGACCACACTGCAAATAAGCTGGATGCGGTGCTTGCTGCATGGAGCGGCTGGAAGAAACCATTAATCAGACCCGCACCTCTCTGGAATCTAAAATCAACAAGGTGGCTATCGACCTCACTCATCTACATGCAGATCACAGGAAGCTAACGTACCGCACCACTGTCCTGGATACCACACTTGCTGAAATCAAGCCACAGTTGACTCAGACAGATAAACATGTACAATATTTATTGAACCATGTGGAGTTCCTGGAGGACAGAGCAGAGGATGCTGAAGGGCGAACACAACGCAATAATGTTCGCATAGTTGGTGTGCCGGAACGATGGGAGGGAAGGGAACCTACCTTGCACATGGAAAATTGGCTCAGAGTTCTAATGCCTGAGGGGACCCTCTCATCACACTTTGTCATCGAGCGTGCACATAGAGTCCCAGCGAGACCCCCTCCCACAGGATCGAACCGGCGGCCCTTGCTCCTCCGGCTCCTCAACTACTGAGACCAGGAATCCATCTTACAGGAAACCAGGAAATTGCAAGATAACCATAAAATAATGTTCTTTCCGCACTATACCATCCAGGTGCAGAGACAGAGGTTTTCGTTCATGGCGGTGAAAAAACGCCTTCGGCAAAACAACCAGAAATATTCTCTGCTCTTCCCTGCACGCCAACGAGTGGTTGCAAGCGATAAAACACACTTCTTTACCACATCAGAAGAGGCAGAGGATTGGCTGGACACCTTCACTGCCACAGGATCTCGAGACACTGCCGCGAAAGCGACCCTGTCAAAGCTAAGGGGCCCCTTTCACCACCGCCAGAGAGAGCGGAGTTCAACAGGGGCGCGGACACTGCCTTCACCAACTGTAGGATCGCACTCAGATTTGATTCTCAGCGGACAACGAGACGCCCTGCAGGCAGTGACGGAAATCAGCGGCTCTCTGGTGACTGAGGACACATCCAACTCCAGTCAACGAGACCTATCTAGTGATGACGAGCGAATATATGGCCTGCAGAGCTCATAGGACTCAACTGAACAGCCAGCTGTCACCCACAGATGGCTGACATCATAGTATGAAAATTGTTGGACCCTATCCTTGATTGAACTACGGTTTGAGGTATTGTGGTATATATGTGGAAGTATGCAGTCGCTGACAGTATAGCCATATGTGGTGGACGCTGCTATGATTCCGAGCGTTCATATAAGGTTGAGGGTGATATCATGCTATAGAAAGGGGAGGCAGGACTTAACCACATGCTCTGCTGCGGTCACGTGGACACCAGTCCACACTGCTTGCCTAAAGAATTTTCTTGAGCCGGTGTGAATAGACTGCCTTCTTTATATTGTATTTTGCCTGAAGACGGGGAGCCTCTGAGACACTGGACACACGAATTGACTGTTATCTCTATTGAGAGTTTGGACGATTGCTGGTTTGATTTTCGCCATTTTGGAATTGCTTATGATTATGTTCTTGTTCTGGATTTATAGTGATATATCAACTATTGTATGTTGATTCACACAGCATAACATGCCACGAGTCAGTATGCTAGGAAAATTATGCACTGCCGGGCCATATGTACCGTACGTGTTTGTTAGGCCGCTGCAGACATGTAGTCACTTAACACTCTGTGAGGAATATGTTTTCACTTTAATCTGGTACATGGAATGTGAGGGGCATAAGGTAGTGATCAGGGGCGATTGCCTCTGTGCACAAGCGGGTATGCGGAGAGAGTTGGACCCTGAACTCACACACCTTGAAAATGAACTGCTCCGAAGGGAGGAAGAAGCGCTAGGGGGCAACGCCAGGTCCTTAGAGCAAGATAGAGAGGAAAATTCCAGATTGCTAGAATGGTTCCGCAACTTGAGCTATGCAGCACACTCAGCGCGCACCCACCATATGGAAGACAAGCCTGGAAAGTTGCAGTCATGGCTGATACGGCAGGATGCTGTAACTGCGCCTATAATATCCATACAGAACACACAAGGCGTCACGGTACATACCCAGAGTGACATACACCACGCTTTTGTGGAACATTATTCCATGATGTACAGATCCTGTTTACTAGCCACAGATGCGGTCATACGGGACTTTCTCTCCGCTCTAACGCTGCCGCAACTGACAGAGCACCAACAAGAGGAACTGGGTGCTCCTCTGCTGCTGGAGGAAATAAGGGATAATGTTTTTCCCTCTCGAATGGTAAGTCTCCGGGTCCGGATGGACTGTCGGCTGAATTGTACAAAGCCTATTCAGACATATTGATACCGGAATTACTGCTGGTATATGCAGCGGCTCTAGATGACTCAGCACTCACACAAAATGAGGCAATGCTGACCTCCCTCTTAAAGCCGGGCTGAGACCCTGAACTGGGCTCCTACTGTCCACTGGCTCTGTTGAATACAGACTACAAAATACTGGCCTCCACCCTAGCTAAATGAAAGCCCCGTTTGTGCCGACTGTGGTACATAATGATCAAAACAGATTTGTTCCAACCAGAAGTACCTCTCTTACTATACGTAGACTATTTAGAGTCCCGAAGTAAGCAACGAAGAACTGGCTACGATCTGGTTGTCTAGTGCTGGACCTAGAGAAGGCCAATGATTAGTTGGAGTGGCCCTATCTTGCAGCGGTTCTGTGTGAGTACGAACTAGGAGACGGGTATTTTCAACTGGTGCAACTGCTGTATCAGCGCCCCACAGTACGGGCTCACATGGGTAGGCTCATTTTCGATACAATCCGGGTTAGATGAGGAACCAGGCCGGGATGCCCTTTGTCCCCGTTGCTCTTTTCCCTTGCTATGAATCG
The DNA here is from genome assembly GCF_964263255.1 of Lissotriton vulgaris. Classification (NCBI taxonomy): domain Eukaryota; kingdom Metazoa; phylum Chordata; class Amphibia; order Caudata; family Salamandridae; genus Lissotriton; species Lissotriton vulgaris. The sequence goes on along the minus strand of NC_141691.1, from coordinate 697,986,847 downwards.
TTTAGCGGCTCTCCTCCGAGAGAGTAGTGCAGACTGGGGCGTCCCCTTACATGAGTAACTCCACACAGTGTCCCGATATGCAGATGACCTACTGCTGTACATAGGAGACCTGCATGCTGTTCCGTAGCTTCGAGGAGGTGTCGGGCCTCAAGGTAAACTGGGCTAAATCAGGCACTTACTCTTTCTGCGAGGACGTGGCGGATATAATTTTCAACGGGACTGCGCTTGCTTGGTACCCGACCACGTTCAGGTACCTGGGCATATATATCTACCGGTCCCCAGCGGACATATTGGAGGGTGACCTGGTGTGCGCCATTTCCTCCGAAAGGCGCAGATGCAATTCTGGAAGACTCTACCACTCAATGTGATGAGTTGTATCACCTCAACCAAAATGATTGTACTACCTCGACTATTGTATTATTTTGCAAACCTTACGGTATATGTTCCTGTACGACTATTTCGGGAGCTAGAAGGATTAACCCGTGGCCTAATCTGGAATGCTGGGCGACCCAGGATGACAGTGCAGAAATTATACGCGCCACTGGAATGTGGAGGCTTGGCAGTTCCTCATTTGGAACTATATTACTTAGCTGCACAGCTACAAGGGGTCCCGAAGTGGCAAGAATCTGACGGACACGGCGACCAAGACATCGACATGGACCCCCACTCAGATCTATAGTTTGTTTCACCCACTGGCGAAACTCCCCCGCCCGACACAGATACATATTGAATTAGCTCGTAGATGTTAAATGAGGAGCCTTCAACTCACAAAAGACACGGTCCTTTATGCCCCAATATTGCCACTTATCGGGACACCCAGAGGCAGAGGCTCTATAACAGACGTAGCCCTGACATCCTGGACTGAATCAGGAGTGGAGACGTCAGGAGACCTATAAGCAGACGGTCTCTTAGGTGGGAGGTGATGTGGCTGCGGCGGGGGACATTGAGGATCAGTCGGGCTGAGGCGTTCTGGATGCGTTGTAGTTGTTGCAGGTGTTTGGCCGGGATGCCTGCATAGAGTGCGTTGCCGTAGTCCAGCCTGCTTCTGACGAGGGCTTGGGTCACTGTTCTTCTTGTTTCTGTTGGGATCCACTTTTAGATCCTGCGAAGCATGCGGAGGGTGTTGTAGCAGGAGGAGGAGATGACGCTGACCTGCTTTGACATGGAGAGAGAGGAGTCGAGGATGAATCCTAGGTTGCGTGCGTGGTCCATGGGTGTTGGTGCTGCTCTGAGTGTGATCGGCCACCAGGAGTCGTCCCACGCAGAGGGAACGGGACCTTGGATGAGGACCTCCGTCTTGTCCGAGTTTAGTTTCAGACGTCTGTTCCTCATCCACTCAGTGACGGCCATCATTCCCTCATGGAGGCTGGTTTTGGCTATGTGCGGGTCCTTGGTGAGGGAGAGGATGATCTGGGTGTCGTCGGCGTAGGAGATGATGTTCAAGTCATGCTGGCGGGCCATTTGTGCGAGGGGGGCCATGTAGACATTGAACATTGTCGGGCTGAGGGATAAGCCCTGGGGTACGCCGCAGATGATGTCAGTGGCTTCGGATAGGAAGGGCGGGAGGCGGACTCTCTGGGTTCTGCCGGATAAGAAGGACGTGGTCCAGTCCAGGGCCTTCTTCTGGATTCCGGCTTCTTGGAGGCGTGTTCTTAGTGTGCGGTGGCAGACCTTGTCGAAGGCGGCTGACAGGTCCAGGAGGATGAGTGCTGAAGTTTCGCCATTGTCTAGCTGGCACCTGATGTCGTCTGTGGCGGCGATAAGGGTAGTCTAGGTGCTGTGGTTGCGTCTTAATCCGGACTGGGATGGGTCCAGGATGTTGTTGTCCTCGAGGTGGCCGGTCAGCTGCGTATTGGCGATTTTCTCGATGACCTTCGCCGGGAAGGGGAGCAGGGAGATGGGCCGGAAATTCTTGAGGTCTTTGGGGTCCGCCTTGGGCTTCTTGAGGAGGGTGTTGATTTCAGCGTGCTTCCAACTTTCCGGGAATGTCGCTTTGTCGAAGGAGATGTTGATGATCTTCCGCAGTTATGGTACGATGGTTGCGTCAGCTTTGTTGAAAATGTGGTGAGGGCAGGGGTCTGACGGGGGATCCTGAGTGGATGAAGTTCATGACCTTGCGTGTCTCTTCGTCATTGACGTGGCACCAGGAGGTCAGTTGGTTGGTGCCGGAGGCGTTCGGGATGTGGTCTGATGATGTCGGAGCGGATGAGAAGTTGAAGCTGTCGTGGACGTTGGCGATCTTGTGATGGAAGAAGGTGGCCAGTGAATCACACAGATCTTGCGAGGGCGGGATGTCGTTGGTGTTGGCGCTGGGGTTGGGGTTGGAGAGTTCCTTCACTATGTTGAACAGTTCTTTGCTGTTGTGTGCGTTGTTATCCAGTCGGGCTTTGAAGGACGATCTCTTAGCTGTTCTGATGAGGTGGTGATGTCTGCGGATGGCATCCTTGTGGGCTGCGTGGCTGTCTGGTGCGCGGTCGTGTAGCCATTTCTTCTCCAGCTTCCGGCATGTTCATTTGGAGATCTGGATTTCTTCGGTGAACCAGGCGGCTTTCTTGCTGGGGTGGTTGGTGGAGGGTTTCTTGATCGGGGCGAGGGTGTTGGCCCAGTCATCGATCCACTGTCTGAAGTTTTGGGCGGCGGTGTCTGTGTCGGTGGGGTTGGAGGGTGGGTTCTGGGTGAGGGTGGAGGTCAGCTGGTCTTTGGTGATTTTGCTCCAGCAGCGGCAAGGCAGCTGTTGGGTGCGGTGGTGCGTGGTTGGTTTCTTGAAGGTGAAGTGGATTGATCGGTGGTCAGTCCAGTGGAGTTCGGTGGTGTGGTTGAAGGTGACGTGGGTGCTGGTGGAGAAGACAGGGTCGAGCATGTGACCGGCGGCGTGGGTGGGTTCGTGACAAGTTGTCGGAGGCCAAGGTTGGCGAGTTTGGCGATCAGGGCGGTGGAGTTGGTGTCGTTGTTGTTCTCGAGTTGGAAGTTCAGGTCCCCGAGGAGGATGTAATCCTTGGAGGTGAGTGCGTGGGTGCTGGCAAGGTCGGCGATGGAGTGGCTGAAGAGGGCCCGGGGTCCAGGGGGTCTGTAGATGAGTGTTCCTCTGAGGGTGGGGTTGGGGTCGGTGTGGATCCGGAAGTGAAGGTGTACGGCGAAGTTGTGGGAGTCGTCTGCGAGGGTGTGGACCTGGAGCATGGACTTGTGGACGATGGCTATTCCTCCTCCCATCACATTGGTGCAGCACATATGACTCTGGGGCGCACACTAGCCCCAAGTGTTGAGGTTTGCCTACTTGGGGCTCTTCCCACATCCCCACAAGCAGAAGGTTGGGAATAGAGTCCTAGATTTGACCCTGGTTCCGGCTACGATGAGAATATACATGGTCTGGAAGTCCACTATGGGCCCAAAGGTTGATGATTGGAGACGGGATGTGAGAAAGTTAGCTAGTGCAGAGGGGAGGGCACTGACCAGAGGGGATGGAAGAGGCCTACGGGGACGCCCTATTGCACAGTAGTGGAGGGAGGCCCTAGATGCCCGGGACCACCGTGCGAGGGACCAAGACTTTAAAGATGGCCACCGAGACACATCCCAGACTAGTAGCCGCGCGCACACAGACTGTGGATCGACGAAATGAGTAATCCGGATTCCCCCATCCCCCCCCCCCCCCCCCCCCCCCCAAAAAGAAAGGAGAAAACATGTTGCACATGGAAGTCAGCCGAAAGAGAATGTGCCGGGTCAGAACACAATAAAAGGTATATAAATAACAAACGCACATAGAAACCCAAAAGTAAGCCCAGTCGAGTCAAGGAAAATGAGCTGTAGCCGAGAGGCATGCCATCCCACCATTGGCCCCTCGTTTCTTGTGACCCCTTCTCCTCCACCCCTGCCAGATCCTGTAAGTCACTGGATCACCACGCATGGGTTTGTTGAATGTTCCAGTTTAGGGAGCCTCAACTTAAATGTAAAGGCACTATCGGTGAGTAATCTCCACCGGGGCTCCTATTTAGAACAAATTACACCATCAAACAAGCACAGGCACGTAAACCTTGATATATACACATTAGAGAGCAGAAATCTACAGAGGTCTCGCACATAGACTGATATGAGAAAGTGGCCTATGACACTGACTGCTGGGTGGAACTTGTGCCATGACAAGAACAGACGAGATGGGTGGGAAACACCAGTTGGATACTACACTCAGGGTTGGCTTGGGATAAAAAATTGGCCCGGTCACACCCCAAAAAAGTGGCCCACATTTGCATATTGCCTTGCCTCAAAACACTGCTTCAGCGAAGTTGTATGAAAGGAAAGGGGGGGGCAAGTTTTATTAACTTCACTTAGGTAAAAAAAAAAGGCACAGATTAGTTCACATTGCTGAACCACACATGAATGCAAGTGAGAACACTTATGCTCAGGCCCCCTGCCATCTCAATCAGCATCCATTAATAGGCCAGCCCAGCGAGAGAAAGGGAGTGACCCCTCCGCCCATCTGCCTCTAGAAAGGCTACTGAGGCACCCACTGAGCCGCTGGTGGCATCCTAAAAGCACAGACTGCCCCAGGCTGCCCGAAAAAGCAGCCCACAGCTGGAACTCGGCTATTGGCCAAACGGCCGTTAACCGAGTGTCTGTGTTACCAATCCGACCCTGACTACACTGTAACCTAATGGAGAATATAACAGAATGTCATGATTGTAACTGTATGAGTGCAAAAATGATCAATGCCAATACATTTTTTTAAACAAAAATAAAAGGAAGATGGCAGTATGCCATCACTGTCCATCAGTGTTTATACAGTGCATCAGAAAGAAGATGGGCAGTGTGGTTGAGGAACAATTGAAGCTTAGATGTAGATTTTTTTGGAAGGCCAGTACAGAGATTGTTACAGTCAATCCTAATTGCGATTTGAATTAAATTGTTTATAATTAATTGTATATTTTTTAACCGAATAAAGATCTTTTGGAGTTACAATAATCAATCAATCAGGGTTTGTAAAGCGCGCTACTCACCTGTGAGGGTATTAAAGCGCTTCGGCAGCAGATCCGTTCAGCCAAAGAGCCAGGTCTTGAGAGTCTTCCTGAAAGTGTTCAGGGAGGGGGCGTGCCTGATGTCTGCCGTGGGGTTCGTTCCATGCTTTGGTCTTCCGCCTACTCTGGCTCTGTGGATGCGCGGGGTATCGGCCAGTGCAAGATTGGAAGATCGGAGGTTCCTTTTGGGTACGTGGAAGTTGATTCTGTCGTTGAGGTATTCGGGTCCGGTGTTGTGCAGGCATTTGTAGGCGTGGGTTAGGATTTTGAATGTGACTCTTTTCTCCATGGGGAGCCAGTGGAACCTACGTAGGTGTTGGCTGAAGTGTTTGTGCTGGGGGATTTCAAGGACAAGTCTGGGGCCGGTATTCTGTATCATCTAGAGTTTGCGGAGTAGGGACTTGTTGATGCCGGCGTAGAGTGCGTTTCCATAGTCCAGTCTGCTGGTGAGGTTTGCGTGGGTGACTGTCTTTCTTGACTCAGGGGGGATCCACTTGAAAGTCTTGCGGAGTATTCAGAGGGTGTTAAAGAAGCTGGAGGTGACAGCGTTGACCTGTCAGTTCATGGTGAGGGATGAGTCGAGTACGATGCAGAGGTTTTTGGAGTGGTCCGAGGGGGTCGGTGGGCTTCCGAGGGCGGACGGTCACCAGGTGTTGTCCCATGCCGAGGGGGTGGTTCAAAAGACGAGGATTTCTGTCTTTTCGGTGTTGAGCTTAAGGCGGCTGTGGGTGATCCAGATTGATACTTCCTGCATCCCTTTTTGGAAGTTGAGTCCGGCGGGGTCTTTGGTGAGGGAGAGGAAGAGCTGGCTGTCGTTGACGTAGGATACAATGTTGAGGCCGTGTTGTCGGACGATGGCTGCGAGGGGGGACATGTAGACTTTGAGGAGGATTGGGCTCACTGACGACCCCTGGGGGACTCCGCATGTGATGATCATGGGGTCAGAAAGGATGGGTGGCAGTCTTATTCTTTGGCTTTTTCCGGTGACTATGATCGGATCCAGTCTAGGGCTGTTCCTTGTATGCCGGTGTCATGTAGTCTGGCGATGAGTGTACGTGGGAGATGGTTTCGAAGGCTGCTGATAGGTCGAGTAAGATGAGAGCGGCGGAGTGTCCTTGGTTCAGGAGGGTGAGGATGTCGTCCATGGCGGCAAGTAGGGCAGTCTCGATGCTGTGAGTGCTCCGGAATCCGGATTGGGACGGGTCATGGATGGCGTTGTCTTCGATGAATCGTGTCAGTTCCTTGTTGACTGTTTTTCCTGCAAATTTGGCTGCGAAGGAGAGGAGCGAGAAGGGTCGGTAGTTCTTGAGGTTGGTGGGGTCGGCTGTGGGCTTCTTGTGCAGGGCCTGACTTTTGCGTGTTTCCAGTCATCTGGGAAAGTGCCTGTTTCGAAGGTGGTGTTAATGATGTGATGTAGTTTGGGTGAGGTGGCGGCTCTGTGGTAGATGTGGGGGGGAGGGGTCCATGGGGGCTCCGAGTGGATACCTTACATGGTCGAGGTGGTGTCTTCGGCTGTGATCGGAGTCCAGGTGGTGATAGTGGGTTGGCTGGTGTGTATGGGGGACGGGACGACTGTGGCATCTGATGGGTAGTTAGAGAAGTTGTCATGGAGGTTTTTGATCTTAAATTGGAAGAAGGTTCGAAGCTTGTTGCAGAGGTCTTGGGATGGGGTGATGTCTGTGACTTCGCTGCAGGGGTTGGTGAGTTCCTGCATGATGGTGAAGAGTTCCTTGGAATGGTGGAGTTTGCGAGCATTTTGTTGTGGATGACAGTCCTTTTGGTAGTTCTGATTTGGTTGTGGTAGTTCATCATGGCGTCCTTGCAGGTGGTGTGGTTTTTAGGTGTCTTGGTATTTCTCCAGTTCTTCTCCAGGCGTCTGCAGGTGTGTCTGGCTTTTTGGAGATTGGTGGTGAACCAGACGGGTTTCCTGGGGTGCTGTTTGTCATGTTGCATAGCGGGGCAAGTTTGTCTGCACAGTTGGTGATTCAGGTGTGGAGTTCTCTGGCTGAAGCATTTGCGTCGGTTTCTGGGGGTGCGGTTGTCTTGGGTGATGGTGGAGTTGAGTTGCTCGTCTGTGCCCTTGCTCCAGTTCCTTCGTGGTGGTTGTGGGGCTGGTTTGGGTGCTTTTGGTTTGTCGACGGTGAAGTGTACGCAGTGGTGGTTGGTCCATGGGGGTTGCATTGCGTGGCTGAAGTGGATGCTGTTTCCTGCTGCGAAGATGGGGTCAAGGGTGTGCCCTGCCCTGTGTGACGGTGCGGTGATGAGTTGGTTAAGTCCAATGTTGGCGTGGTTGTCCTGCAGGGTGGTGGAGGTGGGGTCGCTGGGGTTATTGAGGTGGAAGTTCAGGTTGCTGATGAGTATGTAGTTCATTGAGGCTATGGCGTGGGGTGCGATGAGGTCAGTGATGGTTGTGGCGAAGGGGGGTCAGGGGATCTGTAGACAAGGGTTCCGCAGAGCTTGGAGTTGGGGCTGGTATGGATCTGGAAGTGCTGGGGTTTGGCGGAGGGGAAAGTTTCGCTGGAGGTGGTGAGGTGAAGGTTGTTTTTGTGGGTGATGGCGAGGCCCCCTTCCAGGTGGTTGAGGTGGTACTTCCTCTGGATCTTGTATCCTTCTGGGAAGTTGGTGCTGATGTCGGGCCGGAGGAGGCGTTGGTCCAGGTCTCTGTGAAGAAGGTGTTGTCTGGCGAGAGAGAGTGGAGTAGGTTCCAGATCTCCACGCCGTGTTTGTGCATGGGGCGCACTTTGAGGAGGATGCATCTGAGAGTGTCGCTGGTGTTGGTTTTGGTGGTGCTGGGGGCAGGGTTGGTGGTGAAGGTGAAGGTCTGGCAGCAGTGGAGGCAGGAGAACTGGCCGTGGGTTGTGTTAGGCATGGCCTTTTGGCAGTCTCTGCGTCTTCCGGGGTTGAGTGCATCGAGGGCGGCTGAGTTGTAGCGGTTGGTTGTCAGAGATGCAGGGTCCCTGGCACTGGTCGCCGAAAGGCACGGACAGGCAGCGCGCGGCACAGCGGCGTCCATTAAGTAGGGAAGGCGGTACACGGCAATCAGGAAGTGGGCGGGGTCTAAGGGGCAGCAAAAAAGAGAGGAATGAACAATCACAATGAGACAAAGACAGAAAAAAGGAACAGGGTGGAACGAAAAATCGCAATGAGGCACCGAAACAGCAACAAATAAGGACCAGGGATGCTGATTTAAAACAGAGAACCAATGCCAAGGCCGTCAGGCAAGCTGGTACAGGGAGCAGGTTGAGAGCGGTCTTGAACCCCGTGTCATCGGCGGTAACAGCTGGGCGGTGCTGCGTTGAGGGAGAGCGGTTCCTGGGCCAGGAGGTAGGGGCAGTTTTGCATACCAACTCTGCGAATGAGATAGCAGTGATCTCACTGAAGTGTAGTAAGGACACCTCTAAGTAGGAGCAGATAGTGGAAATAAGCTTTTGTAAACGTTTATTTGAGGGATAAATGAGAGGCTGCACAACACATTGAGGTTGCAAACATTTACCCTTTGGGGCGGAGAGACATCCCATTTGCAGATATTCGTTTTTCTCACCGATCATGCAGTTTTTCTGCATCCATTGGTCAAGCTTTATGTGTAGCTGTGTATCATCAAGCGTACTCATGGTATCCCCGGTTGTAGTAATAAAGTACTCTGGTGAGGGGTGAATCATGAAGATGATCAACAGTGTGGATGATACAGCTGATCCTTGTGGGGGCCACAGATCTGATTTCCCAAATCGGTGGAGGTTAGAGCACAGTCTGACCTGATGACTGCAGTTTAGGTAGAAGGAGGAAAACTAGGTTAACACTGCTCCAGGACTGGTGGCTGAGAGTTTAATTTAGTCAAGGAGTACTTGGGGATCAATAAAAGACCCTTTCCGACTTAAGTTTTGCAATGACTTTAGTGTATGTAATAATAAAATCAATTAGCGTCCAAAGCAAATAGCTGTCGCCCCTCCTTAGGGGGAAAACTGAGATGTATAATCGAAACTAACATATCAGCCATATAAAGGCTAAACAGAATTAGGACCAGCATACATCTTTATTTGAGACCATAGTTAATGTATTTTTTTCTGCTATTCTTGATTCTTCACTTATTTTATTCCTTCCCAGGTTTCTAGAGAGACTGAATTGCACATGGATACTGGTAAATTCAACAATTCTTCTTATATAGAAATGAAAAATTACAATTAAAAAATTCCTAAAACAACCTTACAGCCCCACTTCCCTAATTTTTCTGCCCTGAAACAATGAAGGAAAATGCACCCAGATAGCCAGCAGCCTTTAAGAGCAGAAAACACGAGTCTACTCTTTTAAGAACCCAGAAGTTTCAGTATTCCATGATGACTTTAATTTGCAGTTGCTTCAGAGAAGAAGAAAAAAGTGACAGATGGGATTCTAGAATTAATCTCAGCCACTAGTAATTACTCTGGCCCATTTCAGTCCATGGGTTTTTGCCCATCATGCCACCTCAGATTAGACCCAGCCATGTTTTAGTCTTGATCCTGCTCCAGTAGGAACAGTCAGGCCCAAATTGCAAAGCCAGTATTCTCCAAACTGGAACAGAAGCAACCAAAGACCAGTTCCAGCTTTTTCAGTCGGAAGCAACTTCTTTCCAGTTGCACAGTGAGTACAGAACCTACGTCTGGGCATACCTGTCACACTTCGGCATTACAGTAAAGAATACAACAAATGGTGGACTCATACTTGAATTATTCTCAGCCATTGTTACCTATTCAGTGCTGCATCCCAATTCTTAGTTTTCTGCCCACCATTCTAGCTCCAAATAAACCCTACTATACTAAAATCAGTCTTGGTCCTTTTCCTATGGGATCAGTCCAGCCCAAACTGCCAAGCCGGTCCTCTCTGAACTGGAACACAGGCAACCCAAGACCGGTTTTGGTCTATTTGGGCCTCTTTATTTGTGTGCAGCTTTGATCCAGTAGCACAGTGAGCAGGAACCCGAGTTCTTTTTTCTGACTGATGTGAGAAGAATCTCTGAACACTTCTTGTTTTTTTTCCACTCACATTGGTTTCACTTAATGATTTCCCACGTTTTAGTGTTTTCTCAGAGGTTTTAAGTGGATTTCCTCACATTTTATTGCTGCCATGCCTCTTCTTTATTTAAAATGATCAAGTTGCGGAAGAATAAACGTCTATCATCCCAGAAAATATCCAGAATGAACTCCAAAGACTTTGATATTATACAACTGAGAGGAAAATTCGATGATAAACGCAAGAAACAGAAAGACACGGAGTCACAAGTGCATCTAAGAGCAGCCAGTAAAGAGGTTTCTTCAGTTGCCCTAGGGCTCATTGCCCCTAAGGACACCAGGGAGAGGAGGAGATACTGCCAGTCCAAACATGTGTTGTCTGCCTTTTTGATGTTTGAGAATGACATTAAAGATTAATGGGTCCGAACATTGGAGTAAAATGGATATCGTGACTAATACCGTGCTTACAGTGTTAACACATTTGACATCAAGGAAAAACCACTCAATTCTGCCCCATTAGACATGGAACCACTCCTGGACCTTTCTCGTATGCTGAGCTTCTAGTTTTTTCTATTGCTCGTTCACCTACTGCTACTATATCTGGGGGTCTCTGTTCTCTCCACTCCCCCCTTTTGCCAAAATGTAGGCAATAGCTCAGACAACTTCCTCATACCTTATTTCCTCAGCCACTCCTTGCTAAGACAAGGATATTTTAATATTTGGACCAAAGCATCTAACAATCCTACCTCCTCAATCCTAATAGATTTGCCTTTGGCTCATTGATCCTATGCACGTGACCTGTCATAGTTAGGATCTCATTTTCGCCCCATCAACATGTTGAAGTGTGGACTACTGGTCCCTCAGGCCTTAACGGGCCATTCACTTATCCTTCTTGATCTCCTAGTGCCAAATGGTGCTTTCTCCTTAAACCTTCTCAAGAGCCCTTTCAAAGTCCAGTCCATCCTTTCTCGGTTCTACAGTCCCCAATGACCTGACTGATTTCAAGCGATGGGTCAGTTTAGCATTAGTCCTAGTGGAACCACCATCTGCCTCCAAGTTTCATCGCCCTTGTCCATCAGGCCCCAGATTACCAGGGAGGCAAAATAAAAATTTAATAAATTAGAACGGAACTAAAGATTAGAATTTCGTCTCCCAGCATACCTGAGCTAAACATTGCCCTTTGGACGTACAAAAATCTCCTTCTCGATGCTAAAGCTAACTACTATGCTGCCATAATTCTTAATTCCTCGAACACTACTAATGCGAACTTTAGTATTGTTAATTCTGTGACAACATCAGAGTGCACTACCTCTACGGTGGAGCCTTCATAGTCTTCGCATGACAAACATCCAGACTTCTTCTCAGACAACATGAACTCTGTGATACTTATCCCCAATCGTCAACATCATCGATCAGCCTTTTGTCATCCTCTTAGTCTCTATCAGCTCTTCTTACCTGACCGAGTTTAGTCCTTTGTCAGTCTCTGATATTCCAGAGCTCATGGCCTCGGACTCCTCTGGTTCTCATATGGACCTGTGGCCGTCACATATTTTACAGACTGTTCTCCTCCTGATTTCACAGGCCCTGCAAACTATCTGTAATAAATCTATCATCTCCACAACTGTGCCCCCTGCCTGGAAGCATACCCTCGTTATCCCTTTGCTAAAAAAGAGTCTGTTGATCCCACTGTTTTGAGTAATTTGTGCCCCATCTCTTTGCTACCTCTTGTAATATAAATTATTGAGAAAGCCTTAAACACGCAGATTTCCCACTTCATTCTGCGCACGTCCCAACCTGGCTTTTGGCCATCCTACAGCTCACACTTAATCTCTCCATCACAAGGTTTCCCAGGGCTGCTTCTTATGTCCCACCCTTGACAGTCTTTATACTGTCCTCTTGCTTATCTGATTCCCTTCTTATGGGCCGAGGTTTATGTTATTGTCATATCAGAAATCATCTTCCTTGATCATAACGCCATCATCCTTTCTCCTCTTTTCATTATTGATGCTTAAGGTGATCAAGTGGATGTAAGCAACTTCTTCAAACTTAACACTAAAGACCGAAATTTTAATAATTTCGGGTTGTAATTCTCCGTAAACTCTGCTAGGGATTCCTGGCCCACTCGCAGAGGCTGCCTCCTTGAAGGGGGGGGTCGAGAGCCGGCGCCATAACGGTCGCCATGCCCTCTCCTCCCCCCAGGGACAAACAAGGTAGCGCGCCAGATTTTGGCGCTCTACCTGCCAAGGGTGGGAAACATTATCCCGGGAACAACCCCCCCCCCCCCCTCGCATACAGGGCTGACCGGGGCCAATGGGGGGGAAGCATGGTACAAACCCTTCATTGAGGGTGTGGTGTAGCGGTCTAGTGGCGCAACACCCGGATGTGACTATATCGGATATCCAGCGGCGGCCATCTTAGGACCATTGGCGCGCGGATTCCGAAGGAGCAGAAAGTCCGATCCGGCGCTCCCGGATAATTACAGTTATAAGTATAGCGGTTGACAATAAATCGTCTTTCAACCTCGCCCAGTGCCCTGGTGTCATTGGTAGGCCATAGTGCAGATACGAAACTTTACAATGGCGACGAGGGTGTGATTCACCCCAAACAGCAGAACCCACCAGTGAAGCACAGGCCATATCATACCACCAGGCGCCCACAGAGGTAGCGGGAGCGTGGCAGAGATGGGCGGCAACAGAGGCGACATTGACGATACCCTACCCGGCACCGGATTAAAGTGGTGGGCAGCGGCACGTGCATACAACCACCGGAGGGCCGCATAACCACCCCACATAAAATAAAACGGTGGCGCTGGAGCCCCAGAGTAGCAGCGAAGTGCGGAGAGAGGAACAGGCCCAGACCGGAGACGCCGAGCAGGGGGAGGCGGTACCTGACACTTCCACCCCAGAAGTGAGTGACAAGGAAGTGGCTAGCACTGCCAGAGGCCCGACCATGTGCGCCCAAACATCGACGTTAACAACCCTAGTGCCTTTCCTACCAAAGATGGGGGAACCGGATATGCCCTGGGAGGACTGGAAACAGTACTTCCTAAACTATCTCTCAGCACTGGAGGAATAAGGCGAAAACGAGTTCACAGAAGCACGACGCAAGAAGATATTATTGCAGAACATAGGCCCAGCAGGCCAGAGGGTATATCAAAATGTAGTCAAACCAGACCGACCAGCTGCAGAGACGAACGTGTTTCAACACGCGCTGGAGGATCTGGATGCCCATTACAGACCAGTTGTCTGCACAGACATCGACAGGTATATTTTCTTCCAAAGAAAAAAGGCAAAAGGTGAGACAGTGGACGAATATGTGGCGGCCTTGCAGAAGTTAGCTATTTATTTATTTATTAATGATATTTATAAAACGCGAACAAAGACCAGTGGGCGTCTCTGCGCTGACGTGTAAGTTCGGGGCCTTACATGAAGACTTGATCCGCGACCAAATAATTATGCACACCGTCATCACGTCGATCCAAGAAAAACTATGGGTAAACGGTGATGCACCCCTGAAGGAAGTGGTGGCGCTAGTAAAGAAAGCGGAGATGTCAAAAAGATGCGCAGAAGTAGCGAGGCAAGAAAACAATCCAAGTGCGGCCGTCTGCAAAGTAACGGACAGAAGAAGTACATAGGCCAAGCAGCAAACCGTATCACAAGGATCACGCACATTCAAAAGACAGAACCAGAAAGTATACAAGACCCAAGGACAAAAGAATTGGAGTAAGAACGCGTGCTACAGATGTGGAAGTATGAAGCATGCGTCAAACAACTAAGGGTGCCCGGCGTTTGGCGCCAAATGTGCCTTCTGCGGCCTCGTGGGACACTACGAGCTAGTGTGCAGAAGGAAGATGCCGAGAAATAAAGTCCAGTTTGTGGCTCAAGAATCCGTCCAGGAAAACGCAGATGCAGATGGAAGTGATGATGACGAGGTTCTGGTGATAGGAGATCAGATTTTAGGGATTGAAGGTGCCACGGAGAAAAAGCCAAAATGCGAAATGGAGATAGGTGGAGTGCAAACGACCATGATAGCGGATTCGGGATCACCTTATACAATCATCCAGAGGAGCATATGGGAGAGAGAGTTTGCACCGAGAGTCGGACGTCACATTCAAAGGGAGATCACCAGGAGGAAAGTTGTACGTTGCTGAGAAGGGTCCGTCCGTGTTAGGATGGAAAGATCAAGGGGCCCTCGAAATAAAGCTGAACCCAGAGGGACGCACACAAGTACTGGCGATGGAAGAAGCCGGGACATATGAGGCGAAGTCTTGGAAGGAGGAATTTCCAGAAGTATTCAGGAGCACTATAGGTCGCCTAACGAAGTACACGCACAAGATTTGTCTGATGGAGGGAGCAAAACCCAAAAGCCACAAAGTACGCAGCATCCCGTTCAGAATTAGGGCGGCGGTGCAAGAAGAACTGCAGAGGTTAGAAGAAAATGGGGTGATAGAGGCGATTGACTGCTGAAAGTGTTTGGCGCCCTTGGTGGTGGCGCAGAAGCCAAACGGGAAAGTGAGATTGTGTGTGGACCTCCGCGAACTAAATAAATGCATAGTGGTGGACAAGTTTCCACTTCCCAAAATAAACAAAATGCTGGCGAAGACTAAGGGGGTGGAGTGGTTTTCCACGATTGATCTCACTTCGGCCTACCACCAAATCGAACTGCATCGATCCTGCAACCACTTGACTTCTTTTATCACACCATTTGGCTGCTATAAATTTTTTAGAATGCCGTTCGGATTGGCCTCCGCAGCAGCAGTTTTCCCTAAGTTGATGTACCGCCTTTTCCACAAAATGGAGGGCATCCAATATTTCCAGGACGGCATCTTGGTCATGGGGACATCGCGAGAGGACCACGATAGAAAGCTAAAGAACCTCCTGACCACCCTGAAGGACAGTGGGCTCACGGCCACGGATTTGACCAAGAAGCGCTCACTACACTAACAACAGATGCCAGTGACCAGGGGTTAGGTATGGTGCTCCCGCAACAATCCACTGGAGGCAATATCACCACGGTTAGCTTCGCGTCAAGAGCATTGGCCCCTAATGAACAAAAGTTCAGTGTTATAGAGAAAGAAATGCTAGCAGCAGTGTGGGCAATGGAGAGGTTCAGGCAGTTTCTGTGAGGAGGAAGATTCACATTGCGCACGGACCACAAACCCTTAATCAAAGTGCTCACGTCAAGCGGCCATGAGCTCGCAACTCCAAGAATAGCAAGGATGACCTTGAGGCTACTGGACTATGTGTATGACGTGGAGTATCTGCCGGGACACAAGAACAAAGTGGCCAATTTCCTGAGTCGAGCGGCAGCCAAGGAAAGTGTGAAAGAGCAAGGCAGAAATGAATGGGAGGACTACGTAATAGGGACGACAGCAAACCCGGAGAAGGCTATAAGCATCCAAGAGTGGGAGCAAGGATGTAAAGCTGGAGGCAGTGAAACCCTATGTAGCCACAGGATGGCCGGAGAAGGAATTGCTTGATGAAGAACTTAAGCAGTATTGCGAAGTCAGGGAAGAGTTATCTGTTGGGGACAACCCATGTTTCCTACTGAGAAGTGAGAAAGTGATACCACCTGACTCCCTGATCGAACAACTCTTGTTCATCGGACACGAAGGACACCAAGGCATCGTCAAGACGAAATGGAGGCTGAAGGAAGACTACTGGTGGCCGGGAATGGACAAACGGATCGAAAGATATGTTCGAGCGTGTGAACACTGCAGCAATGCGGACAAAACGCAGAGGCTATTACGCCCTCACTTGGGAGAGCATGAACAGCCAGAATATCAGTGGGAGGAAGTAGAGATTGACATCCTCGGGCCTGTCCTAGACTCCCAAGGCGCGCAAAAGTACATCACAGTACTTATAGACAGGTACTCTAAGTGGCCCGAAATCAATGTGACGGAAGACTCAGAAGCAGAGACAGTACTCGCGTTTCCAACAGACATTTTTATAAGGGAAGGAATACCAAAAGGGATACTAAGTGACAACGGTCCTAAATTTGCCTCAACCAAGTGGGCCCTATTCATGGAACGAAACGGCATAATGGTCAGACACACTCCGGTATATCACCCGGCCTGTACCGGCCTGGTGGAGAGATTTAACCGGGTAATCATGGGCTCCATCCAAGCAGCAATCAGCCAAGAAAAGGACTGGGAGAAGGAGCTGAAGCGGCTAATATGGGCATACCGAATAAAACCGACAGCCACAGGATATAGCCCGTTCCGGATCCTGAGGGGGCGCGAACCATTTACCAAGGACAATGTCGCATGGAAGCGCCTTACAGTCCAAAGTCAGTGGTCACCGGCAGTAGTCCGTAAGAACGTAGAGAAAGCCCAGGCAATATACACAGAACATTATAATAAAAGGCGACACACCCAAGAAACCAAGCTGGAAAGGGGAGAATGGGTTAGGGTCAAGCAACCCACCCAAAGGAAGAAAGGGGACAGCAAATTCACCCCTCCCCTCCAAGTAGTGGGGCCATACTCCAGATCTGCATTGCTCAGCGATGGTAAAATATGGTTTCAAGACCGCATGTCTAAATGTAATCGTGTGGAGAACTGGGACGTGGTGAAGGAGAAGGAGAGAGATACGCCAAAGCTAGAAGGAGCAACCAGGAGCCCAATGGGAAACAGGGAGAGCTTCAGCCAAAGGGAATCCATGCGGGAGAAGGACTGGGAGGAAGTGCAGAGAAACACCGGAGAAACTGGAAACAGGAGAAGAACTTGAAGGAAGTAGTGAAGACGGTGGTGGAATGCCCGATCCAGGAACTTTGGGACTGACTCCGGTCAACACCCAGCAAGAAGTGCAGACTCTGAGAGGCAGAAGAATCATGCTGCCCAGAAGGTTTGAAGAGTTCCACATGGAGAGCAAGTAAGACTGTTTTGTGTTGTATGGTATCAAAAAAAGGGGGAGATGTGGTGTAGCGGTCTAGTGGCGCAACACCCGGATGTGACCATATCGGATATCCGGCGGTGGCCATCTTAGGACCATTGGTGCGCGGATTCCCAAGGTGCAGACAGTCCAATCCGGCGCTCCCGGATAATTGCAGGTATGAGTATAGCTGTTGACAATAAATCGTCTTTCAACCTCACCCAGTGTTCTGGTGTCATTGGTAGGCCATAGTGCAG
Organism: Lissotriton vulgaris; assembly: GCF_964263255.1. Classification (NCBI taxonomy): domain Eukaryota; kingdom Metazoa; phylum Chordata; class Amphibia; order Caudata; family Salamandridae; genus Lissotriton; species Lissotriton vulgaris. The sequence continues at coordinate 697,969,733 of NC_141691.1, read as the reverse complement.
ATACAGAACTTTACAGAGGGCGGTCCACGGCAAGGAGAGGGGGGATATAAGCTCCTCCCCCATGTCTGCTCCATGTCCACGGCCGAAGCGGGGGAGCAGCACCAGAAGAGAAATTTTAAAATTTACCTGAGGCGACGAAGCACTGCAGCAGGAGCGGGGAGCAGAAATCGAGCGGGATCAGAAGGTAGAAGCGTCGCCCCGGAGACTGACTCTGAGGCTGCTGGGCCTCCTGCATCCTGCTGGTGACACCTGCCTGCTGGCATATCGGGGTTCTGCAGTGGGACCTGAAGTTCCAGTGGGCACAGCATCAGGAGAATCTCTTTGACATGGTACAGATCTCAGAGGGAACTGCAACAGACCTGCAGTGATGGCTTACATACTGTAATTTGGTCAGCAGCAGACTGCTCTACCTTCCCCAACCAGATCTGACAGCAGTGAACAGATGCATCTTTGCTGGGATGGGACGGCCATCTAGCAGATGTGGAGATCAGAGAACTCTGGTTTCTGGCGGAATCTCAACCTCTTGGAGCCCTGAGCGATCCGATTGGCATTGAAAGCCTCTCTACCCTTCATCAAGAGGAGACTAGTGCAAGTGTTCACAGACAACACCACCGCCATGTGGTACTGCAAAAAACAGGGCGGGTGGGGTCATGGACCCTTTGTGAAGAGGACCTGGGTCTTTGGATATGGCTGGAATAGCAGGGAATATCCCTGGTGGTTCAGCACTTGGCGGGTTCTCTGAACGCCACAACGAAAGAACTCGGCTAAAGATGCCCTTCTGATCATGAATGGTGTCTCCATCCGGAGGTGGTGCATGGTCTCTTTCAATAGTGTGGGGAGCCTTGGTTATATCTGTTCGACACTGCAGAGAATGCCCAAAGGCAGCAATTCTGCGAGCTGGAGTTTCCAAGGTGGCTCTCGCTTGGAGTGGAACTCAGGCCTCCTATATGCCTTTCCGCCCATACCACTCCTGCCCAGAGTTCTCAAGAAAATGAGCAACAACTGGGCCCAAGTCATCCATGTGTTTCCGGACTGGGCATGGTGTGTTCCGTAACCCAAGCTGTAGACCATGGATTTTGATTCTCTGATCAGGCTACCCCTTCAGGAGGATCTTCTGTTGCAGCAGCAGGGGAGGGTCCTTCACCCGAACCTGTCAACTCTTCGCCTTTATAAGTGGAGATTGTGTGATGGCAGTCAAAACTTTCTTCCCACCTCCCGAAGTCTGTGACATTATCTTGGCTGACAGTTGTCCCTTTACCAAGATGGTATATGCCTGTTGTTGGGGAAAATTTGTGTCATGGTTTACAGGAAAACATACTGATCCCTGTTCTGCCTCTATTTTTTTATTAGGTTCTCCTTTTCATTCTCTCTCTTGCCCAGCAGGACTCAGCTTTGGGCACTCTCAAAGGCTATCTTTCTGCTATATCAGCTTTTCTGTCGTTGCCTGACCAGCCATACCTCTACAAATCCCTTATTGCAAATAGGTTTCTGAAATGTTTACAACATCTATTTCCACCTTCTCCCTTTATTATGCCCCAGTGGGACCTCAATCTCGTCTTCACTTTTCTTATGTGCACTCCCTTTGAGACCCTGCACAAATGTCCACTCAGGATCCTTACCATCAAGACGGCCTTTCTCGTGGCTATAACATCTGCCCGGGGGGGTCAGTTTGATTTAGGCCTTGTCATCCAAGCCCCCTTTTCTGAATATCTACCCAGACACAAGCTGGTGCTTCATATGAGAATTTCCTTTCCCTCGAAAGTGGTCACTCCCTTTCATTTCCTCTTCCTACTTTTTATGCTCTGCATCATCTCTCAAAGGAAGAGGTGCAACTTCACCATCTGGACCCAAAAAGGTTGTTATGGTTCTACCTTGACCGCAAATGAGAGTTCCGGGTGGATGACCAACTCCTCGTGGGGTGTGTCGGAGTAAAGAAAGGACCGGCCATACAGAAGAGGTCCATCTCATGATGGATCATGCTCTGTATGAAAATCTACTACACATTGGCTAAAAAGCAACCCCCTAAGGAATTGCGTGCTCATTCCACCTGAACAAAAGCTGCAACCACTACGTTAGCACACGGAGTTCCGGTCCTGGACATCTGCCAGGCAGCAACGTGGGTTCACTTGCACAAGTGTAGCAAACATTACTGCCTTGACCGTCGGGTCCAGAGGGATGGGCATTTTGCCTGTTTGGTCCTGCAAGACTTCCTCATGTGAAATTGGTCTGCAGAACTACTTCCTGGAAGGTATTCTTTGGGTAGATATTCTAAGGTAAGAAATCTGCAACTAGAAGTCTTTATCAGATGAACCAGCAACTTACCTTTGGTAATGCCTTATCTCGTAGAGACTCAATGTAGCTGCAGATTTCTTACAGACCCATCAATCCTCCCTGTAAACGTTTTTTCCCCCTTTCGGGGCCCTAGTTTTCCACACCAGTGGTCTGTGTACTTCGTAGCTTTGCGCTTCTGGTGTGGAAAGTTGTGAAAAGTAACAGATGTTAGCTCGCTAGGGTGGCGCCTATCTAGGCACCGCACATGTCACTTCCGGCGCGGATGACCCAACGTGGAGCCGAACGATGCTGAGGATCTAGTATGACACTTGGGGATAATTCTAAGGTAAGGAATCTGTGGCTAGATAGAAGCTCTCCCAGATAAGGTGTTCCTGAAGGTAAGCGACTTGTTCGTTAGCAGCTATTAGATGTGATAAGTAAACCCAGAGTTAGTCTATGGAAGAGATAGGTCTTTCAACATGAAAAGTGACATTAGTAGTTTTTCGCTGTCAGGACATGTAAAACAAACACACATATCCTACTTTTTGAAATACCTTGCACCCTGCCTTGTGAATGGCAACTTCCTACCATAGATTGACTTATAAGTTTTAAAACTGAAGGTTTAGGCTTGGCAAAAGGTTTATTTTGCCAGGTCGAAATGACAGTTTAAAACTGTGCTACGAGCTGCACTGGCAGGCCTGAGTTGTTTTACACGGTTACTTTAGTGGGTGGCACAAGAGGTGCTGCTGCTCACTAGTAGGTTTGAATTTACAGGCCGATTGATAAATATAGTACCTTTTACTAGGGACTTATAAGTGAGGTAAATATGACATTTAGGTGTAGGCCAATTTTACTATGTTTTAGGGAGAGAGCACAGGCACTAAAGCACTGGTTAGTAGGGGTAAAGTGCACAGAGTTCTAATGGTAACAAAAACGAGTTCATCAAAGGGGTGCAGGCAAATATTTACGGGGAGTACCAGGCTAATGACGTCAGATTTAATATCAAGTTTACATCTTACTACACCATGTTGCTCCTAACATCCCAAGAGTTTCTCGGGCAACCGCCGTCCTCGGTTGTGGAGAAACTGGTATTTTCACTGTATAAGGACTTGACGCTCCCATCAGCATGTTTCAGAAGTATATTAGAAGGGGAGCAATGCGGCATTAATGAGAATGTCCTTGGACGTCTAGGTGAACTATAGTAGTGTGTATCTTGCAAGCTAGCGAGGTTTATCAGGGCCCTCTGTTACTTTACTTTCTCTTCAGTATATGTAGGATTTTAGTGCGTATAAAGTCTCGCTACGACTGGTACATAAACAGCGATTTAGTCGAAAACTGAATTTTCGCACCTAAATCAAGATTATAAATCAGGCACAAAGGATCACTGAGACCCAGGGTTTGTTCCCGCATAGATTTATTCAGGTAAATCTGGTGAAATCTTAGCAAAAAAGTGTAAGAATCTGAGTTTTGCATCTTGGAGTGCGGAAACGTGGTTTACTTGTGGGGAAAACTGCTATCCCCCATTCTAAAATGCAAAACTGCAAATGGGGTGGTAAATTTGCAACACCAAACTATGTGATATCTATAATTTCTAGGAGTGATATTACTGGCTGAAAATTATGTGGCACTTAAAATGATCATTCCCTCCTAAGAATTTTTTTTTTAAACAATACAATACATTCACTTGAAAACATTAACATTGTCCTGCCCATGTGCAGGTCTTCAGCTATAGCTACACCTCCAGGCCTGGTGGTTATGAGTGACAGCACAGCGAGACCCTCAAAAGAAGGTGCACATTCCTGAGGTTATTGTTTATTCGAAGGTATTATAGTGTTTACACGGTAAATTTTCAATAAAATTTTTTTTTTAAAGAAACAATTTCTAAATGTTTCTAATGTTTATAGATAGAGGCACATATATTGTTTTCCCCCCAAAAAACGTATCAGAATAAAATGAAAAACATAATAATAGCTATTCATAGTTGACATCTAAAGGCACTTGATGGTTAAAATAGCTGATCGCTGGCTCCAAACATCGGTAATCAAACTTTGAAAAAGAGCACACAGATCTTTAGTCTTAATGGTTTTGTACTCGCCTTTAACCATGACCCACACATAATTATTTCTGCTTCACCTAATGTAGTTTACAGCAGCTCAGCAGCTCAGCGTCACATAAAGGAACTTACGCATTTGACGCAGGCATATGTTTCTAGCCATTAAATATGGTGCACATTCACTAGAGGTTAGCTGCTCGTAATCTTCTAGCCCAGCATGAGGCGCTGGGCTCTTCCTGCCCCTCGGGCCCTGCTCGATAAGAGCCTGCTGCGCCAGCCGGAGCGGCGTTTTCACGATCTTAATGATAATTTTAAACTGTTGGTCCTCCCCACCCTTTTCAAGTCTGACTTCCCAGTCCAAGAGGCGTGATAAGGAGGTCGAACACACACAAGCCTGGAAGTTGCAGATGAGTTTCACACACGACGAGAGAGTCTGAATAAAGAATACACTGTTGAGTGTCATTTAATGACATTTATTTATTTACTTATTTATGCGTTTTTATATAGAGCGGACTTTACCCGAAGGTGTCAGAGCGCTTCACAATAGGAACAGTAACCTTGCATGAGGAGAAAATTACAAGTGGGCATGTTACAAATGCAAACGTTACGTTACATGAGGAAAAAGTGACAATTGTGCATGTAACAAAAGCAAACAAGATACAAGGGGCCATATGTATGAAGCTCAAATGGGTTCGCAAACACTGAAATTCGAAGAATTTCGGCGTTTGCGAACTCATTTTCGCTAAATGGTATGTATGTAGCAAATTTGAGTGCAAAATAAGGAATAGCAAATTTGCGATTCCTTATTTTGCGATTGCATTTAAGGAATCGCAAATTTTGCGATTCCTTAAATGCAATGTATGAAGCACCCAAGTTGTGCGACTTCTCATTAAGAAATCGCAAATTACCACCAACTTCAAGTTGGTGGTAATTTGCGATTTCTTTCACAAAAGCACTTTTTTGCATTTGTGAAGGTGCCATGTGGCGCACATACATGCCCTTAGGGCATGTATGTGCGCCATAGGCGCACACATGTGAATTTCAGGGGTGCATCAGGGTGTCCTTATGACACCTTTGCATCCTTGAAATTATTATCAATTTGCGATTTGCAAATTGCAAATCGCAAATTGAGAATAACTTAATTGCGATTCGCTAATCGCAATTGAGGAATTTTAAGAAATTGCAAAAAAATGCGAATTTCTACATACATACCAATTTGCAAATCTCAAATAGCGATTTCTAAAAAATCGCTATTTGAGATTCGCACATCTGGATGTTGATACATCTGCCCCAAGAAGAGGTAGCAAACAATACATTACAAGAGGAAAACGTGACACGTGTGCATTACATAAGCATACAAGATACAAGTAGAGGTATAATACTGCAATAAGTGTCAATCACTCAAAACACAAGAACACACTAGGAAGGCACTTCTATAGGCATGGAGTACAGAATTTCCTATAGTGAAAGGACTTCCTTGAGGGAATAGAGAGGGTGTGAATTAGATTTGGAAGTGTCTTTGAAGGAGGAGAAATTTGAGGTTAGTTTGGAAGGACCGGGAAGAGGTGGTGGTCCGGAGCTGAGGAAGAAGTGAGTTCCAGATTCTCGCCGCGTTGCCTGGAAAGGATTGGGCCCTCGATCTTTCCCTTTTGAAAGTGGGAGGGTCAAGCAATACATTTTCCGCATTATGTGATGGTCTAGATCCTCCAGAGAGTTTCAGTTTATTCGCCAAGTAGCGAGGAGAGGAGGAGTGCAAGGCTTTGTGGGTGATACAGGCAGTCTTGTAGATAGATCTTGCCTCTATGGGAAGCCAATGGAAGGAAGATAAAATGGGTGTGATGTGATCGCTTCTTTTGGCCTCATATATGAAACAAGCTGCTGAATGGAGAACAGATTTAAGGGGGGACAGGTGAGATTTGGGTAGGCCAGTAAGAAGAGAATTGCAGTAGTCCAATCTAGAGAGAACAGGCGATTGGACCAGGGTTTTTAGGTCTTGCTCCGGGAAGAAGCGTGGAAACCCCCAAAGAAGGCGCAGTTGGTATCGAACAGACCTTGCAATGGAATTGATGTGGGAGAGTAGATTGAGTCTTTTATCGAGTATGACACCAAGGGATTTTGCGCTGTCAACATTGTGGGTTAAACGTTAAGTACATTCATCTGATCCATCCATGATTAAACTGTAGGAGGAGAGAGTGGAGGAATTCAGTTTTGGAGGGATTCAGAATGAGTTGATGAGTTAACATCCAGTTTTGAATGGAGTCCATCGGAACTTGCCTGTTGCCACTGGGGAGTTCGGGTGGAGGATTGCCGACCTGCTTGTCCTGCCTGCCTGCCTCCTGCTGGAGTGCAGGTCAGGGAACTACAACCCCCAGCAGCCCAGGGAACCACGTGACCCAATTGTAGCGCCAGGAGGCGTATTTAACATTCGTCAGCTCTGCTGAGCGGGGGGAGCACATCAGAATTTGCCTGTTGCCGCTGGGGAGTCCGGGTGGAGGATTGCCGACCTGCTTGTCCTGCTGGGGTTGCTGCCTGCCTGCCTCCTGCTGCCCGCTCCCACTTCCACCTGGGGAAACGCTGGCCGCCGTGGAGTGCAGGTCAGGGAACTACAACCCTCAGCAGCCCAGGGAACCACGTGACCCAATTGTAGCGCCAGGAGGCGCATTTAACATTCGTCAGCCCTCCCTCGCGGGACGCCGGGCGAAGCCCGGGCAAAGGGCGGGCCCTCTGTGGCCCTCCGTGGTCTGAAGGGGTCGGGACGGGCCCCCTCCCTTGATCCTACTGTGAGAGGAGGTAGAGTCATTCTATTTACTAATTGGCCATTTTCGTGGATCGATAAATCCTACTCTAACAATGTCACGCAAGGGGGTAACAAACATTGCTTCTGAGAGGGGCCCATGCCAAGGGCTACAAGAGCATCACATGATTAGCACCAGCACACTCCCTACCGTTCATGAGATAGACTATAACTTTCCTTGCCACTCTTTAATCAGTATGCAATCTCCCTCACAAACTCCAGTAAGAGTGCAAAACCTGTCTTTGTGGGACGAATTAAACATCCTATGTAATACCAAATACTCCGTAGTGGAATCAACTTCTCCTGTTAAAGGCACCAGCTCCACAAGTACTAACAGCAGTTTACGGGATCCTCCCTTTTCACCTAACAAAGACAATATCCAAGATCCAGCCCTCCCTCTGCCTTTACCCACTAAAAGGAAGCATTATGAGGACAATCCCGAAGGGAATCATTCCAAACTACAAAAACTATCTGTAAGTCCTACATCACCTGTCAACAACCTCCCTACTACCATGGAGTCTGTAGACAAATCAGATGATACAATACTCAACCCCCAGTTGACTCTATTGACCCAGATCGAGCATCTTATGAAAGCCATCATTTCTCCACTAGTTGAAAAAATCAATTCCATAGGGGAAAGGCTCTCAGGACTAGAGAATACAATCACGACCGTTCTGACACCTATCAATAATATGGTAACATCTAACCGTTCCCAACCACTTACAACCTTGGAAACATCTAAGCCAACCCCTAAACGTATAAACGCCTAAATCAAATCACAACCACTCAAAATCCCAGCCCCAATTGCACCCAAGGCCCCCTTCAAACCTGCTCCATCAAGGTTCACAGGGGTTAGAACAGATTCAAACAAACCACCTCGTATACACCTTCCTCCAGAAGCCGCTCCATATGTGTCCGTTCTTTCAGGAGTACCAGCACTTGCTCTCGAGAAATCCGAAAGACAGCAGGACCTATTAAATAAGGTCGTATTTTGGTTGGGGAAAAATAGACCCCTACCACCGGACCAAGATGGTGGAATCCTGAGCATTAGAAGGGTGAACTGGCTGGGCTCATTACCAAAAAACGTTCCCGGGGACTTGGTACTGGTTAAATTCAGGAACAGGAACATCGCCCCGTACCTAAGATCTTGCCCGCCCCAAGAAGGAGATGGCCCTATATGTACTTGGGATCTACTGGATTTTTTTCCATGCACGCAAAACATCCCCCTGCTTAGACCAACAGTAGAGCATCACCATCCGCCGGGAAGGGGGGTTCGTGTATCCAGTGGTATTAGTTTCTCCGCTCCCAATAGATTTGAACCATTGTATAACTGTCTTAACTTTTGAGTGCTCTAAGTATTACCACAGACGATGGTGATAAACTGTATGAATAACATGTCTTATTATGGAACCCTGAGGTTGGGCATATGTCCTTTTAACTTGTAGTCATATTGTCATTGTATGTATGTATTCATTTTAAGACTGTTTTTTATATGTACGCTTTTATGATTTTAACACAAAATCGAATAAAGTATTATCGAATCGAATCGAATGGAGTCCAGAGTAGAGTTTAGGATGGAGAGATCGTGTGTGAAGGACACCTTAAGGTAGATTTGGGTGTCATCCGCATAAAGATGATAGAGGATCCCAGATTTACTTAGGAGATTTCCCAATGGTTCCAAATATAGGTTGAACAAAGTGGGTGCAAGCATAGATCCTTGAAGGACACCTTGACTACCCCCAAATGAGATGAAAGATTGTTCGCTATTTTGAGCATTTGGGATCTATCAGAGAGGAAGGAACCAAACCATTTAAGCATTGAGCCTTCCACGGCCATTCTCTGTTGAAGAGTGTTAAGGAGAGTGTTGTGACTGACAGTGTCAAAGGCTGCAGAAAGGTGAAGAAGAATTAGAAGACAAGACTCCCCTGAATCGAGTATCCGCAGCGCGTCATTGATCACTTGCATCAGGCCTGTTTCAGTGCTGCAGTTTTGAATGAAGCCAGACTGGAAATTGACAAGAAATGCGCTATGTCTTGCACATCATCAGGTGCGCATCGCCCAAAGACCTCAAATGGCTTCAAACCCACCCCTCCTGCCATGTGTGTCAGCCCGGGCGGAGACAGCTTCCCGGGCACACACACAGACAATTTTTGAGCTGCTGTAGGCTGGCTGGTCTTGCATCTGTCTGCAGCCGCACCCGAGTACTTCACAGGTCTTTAAAAGACCATTTACTTGTAAACAAATCTTTGTTATTTTTTCACCCCTTCTTAAAGCCCCTGCATTTCCATTCTGCCTCTTGCTGAAAGAATTACCCCCCTGAAGTTTGTAAAAGCCCCCCCCCCACTAAATTTGGCTCTAGTTGTGGCTCTGCAAATCATACACATATGTGGCTGACTTTACCTTACCCTAGACGAATCGCTGTGGCAGGAATTGTGTCTGGAAAACAGCTAACTTGTGATAAACTGTGTTTGAAAAACACCTGACCTACTAATGGTGGCGGTGCAAGATGGGAAGACATGTTCTGTTTGCCAATTATTAGGAGTCAACATTCGAAAAGCTGACTGGGCCTCTGCGCTCTGGGTTAAGGCCACATGATGTAGACCTGGTTGCCTAGCAGTGACTGAGAGTGGTCAACTCTTGCCCTTGGGTGGAGTCCATATTACATAAACTGTAATGACATCCACTGAGCCACAGACTTGCACGCTACACCGGTCTCAACTTTAGAATAAATGACCACTCCTATTAATGGTAGGTATTTACTACTATTTCTGTCCTGACATTGGAAGCAACATACTCATATACACACCAACGTTTGCCACATGGTTAAACCATATTTTTGAACCTCATGCACTATATGGAAAACTTTTCATGTAAGTCTACCCAAAAGCCTATCAACCATGGACTGCAAAATATTTAACAAAAACGCGACGTAACTCAGAGTGCTTACCCTTGTTATGTAAAGAAGCACTGTACAAGGTCTATTATACAGTACAGTACAGTACATTACATGACAACCTTTGAGCAGCAATGCAGCAAGCTTCAATTCCACCTCATTTCTTTCCTCTGTTTAGATGTTTCAGTACACCACTCACTGAGCCTAACTTTCCAGTAGACTCACGATTCCTTGCTCTTTCCACTTTTTAATTTTGTTATAACATAATCTTAATTTAACGAATATTACTTATTTCGCATCTAAAAAGTTGATTGCACGCTCTGGCAAAATCAAAATGACACAGAGTAAACAAATACATAGTCGAAGTTGCTACCACACTTTCTTTCAATGCACCTGGTTTGACAGCAGGGCGAGGAATGCCTGCTAAAGAAGGTAACCTTGGGGTCGAGTATTACACCTTCTATCTATTCTTCCTCATCTTTACTACTGCCTGCTTCCAGTGTTTAGCTGTAAGAGTATGACCAGTGTCCTGAACATCTTGGATGGGCAATGTTTATGTATATGGGAGTTTTGTTTAGTCCTTACTGTTGTCTCAAAGGTACGTCACAGTGCTGAACAACTCAACAACAGAATTGAGAGTTTAGGATAGCAGAAGTCCAAACGAATGCGGGTATGGCCCTAGTCTGATCTCACACACTCGCTTCACAACTTTTATGATGTGGTGTTGAACACTAAACACAGTGGAGACATTAGTTGAGTCAAATGGATAAAGAACATTCTTCCTAAATATAGCACACTGTGAGTTCATGTATTCACTATGAATCTCTTTATCTAATCTGGTCAGCTGTCTTAAATCTAGTTGTCTTATGGATTCAATATAAGCGAAATCAACAAACTTGATTTAAATAGTTAGTAGATTAGGTTCGAGGATGAGGTGAATCATCTGGTGGCCCAGAGAAAGTTACGAGGCACATACATCATACATTTGTACCACAAAGAAGAGAGCAAGAGAGAATTTGACCATTAGCATTCTCCCGAATTAAATAGTCGGACACAACGGGCAACTGGAATATTCAAAGTGTTTTTAGGGGAGCCCCTTCATTCACAATTTATCAGAACGGGTCTCGAAGATAACCTCTCGAATATCCAAAGATATTGGAGTAGACGCCTCACTCACTTAACGTGACATGCTTTATCATCTAAGCCTATCCACACCCTGGTAGGATGATACCACCAGGGCGGACTCAACCAAAGATTGAAATTGGGGTTCTTAAATTAAATCTAACTAGATAAACAGGGATCCAGGTGAAACTTCTGCAGTTAAAAATACCTACAGGCATACCCAAAGGTTTCCTTAATTCGTCTGGTACCTGGAGTATAAACAAAAACTTGTTCTGAGGTTTTATATTGAATAGAATCATTCAATTAAACCTCTGGTATTAGTGCAAACATGTTTTGCCCACTCTAGGAGCCCAATTGGGTCTGGGGACTTCATCAGGGCTTAATGAAACTATCTCTGCCTTCTAATGCATGCACTCCATGCGCACTTGTGAGGCCGGAGGCTCTCACCCGTCTTGTTATTTCTTCTTTGTGGGATTTTCCTCTGTGTTAAGACTCGGTGGCCGTCGGAGAGGACACACCAGATATTTCCTCAGTGCAGCGTCTTTGATGAATGTGTGTTTATAAGCCAGCACCACCCTCCAGTTTATTTTATTTTTATTTATAGGTACTTGTAGAGCGCAACATTCATCCCATGGGACATTACGGCGCTAAGACAAAGCAGAGTGCAGGTAAATGTAAGAGTGTAAAAATCTAATTTGCCATGTAGGATTTGTGGGCCTGTTTTATATAGCGTTCTATTTGCATAGCACATGAGCTTTAAGTTGTCTCTTTGGTGTACTGGTAGTCAATGTAACTCCTTCATACAGAAGGAGGCTGAACTGTATTTGCTCTTATTACATATCAGTTTAGCAGCGGCGTTTTAGACCACTTAGAATCTGGTGAAAAGATAGTCAGCCATGCCAATATACAGTGCATTGCCATAGTCTAGCCTGCTCACAAGAAGTGCCGGTGTCACCGTTTTCCTACAGTTTAAAGGGATCCAGGGAAAAATGTGTCTAAAAAGTTTTAATGTAGCAAAGCTTTTCCCGCACAATAGGCGTACTTGATTCTGCATGGATAGGGCGTCATCAAAGATGATGCCCAAATTCTTAGCAGCCTGCCTCGGTTCATAGGTGGTGCCAAATGCTTGGAGCCACCAACTATTATCCTAAATTGCTTGTGCGCCTCCGAATAGTTGAATCTCTGATTTTCTGGCATTTAGTTTTAAGAAATGTCCAGACATCCAACTTGCAATTTCTGTAAGGCAGTGGATGAGATTTTCTTTGGTGTCGACTTTTTTCAGTCTATCAAACAGAGAAATTACCAGTGCCTGCATGACCTGGAAAAAACAAATCACAGGAAAATCTTACAATTCAGTGAAATCCAAATTGAAAACAGGGCGGTATTATGTACTTTTCATCTTAAAATGTTCATCTTGAAAAAAAAATGTATGACTAGTTGAGGACCAAGTCCCACAGTTACCAACACATTATATGACCATCTAAGATGGTGTTTTGCCAACTCATGTCCTGTTTTCCTAATGTGTAGATGGCTTTTTGGAGATGTTTATGCCTACATCCAGCATGTTAGGATCGTTGATTTAACCTTGGCACGATGAAGTCTTCCAAGGTTAGTGATACAATCACCTGTGATGATAGGCACAGAAAACCCACATCAAGGCATTCAGTATCCCATGAGCCATTACTACCATTATTGCATCAAAGGTGTGTTGTTTGCCATATTAATTTGCAATGAGTAGCCTGCAAATTAAGCACCCACCACTTTGAAATATAACTCTAATTACATTACGAGTGAAGCTAGAAAATTACTAGGAGAGTTATTTTCACCCTTCATTCTTTCTATCCTTCAATCCTTTTACCTATCCATCCATTAACCCATCCACGCTTTCACTCATCCATCGACGATTCATCAACCTTCATCATTCACCCGTCTTTTCTTTTATCCTTCCTTCCTATCAGCATTTCTCCCTTCCTTTCACCAGTCATCCTTCCTTCCTTTCACTATTCATGTCACCCTTCATTTCAACTTTTATCTCATTCACCGTTTCTTTCATCCTCTCTTCAATTCACCTTCGATTTAATTCTTCCTTCCATCTTTCTTTATTTTCTCACCTCCTCCTCACTTTCCCTTTATTTTTCTCACTCCCGCAAGGCATTCTATTTGCCTCTGCCCGGTTTATGGTTTGGCTTTACAGGGCAGCTTTCGGCAGACAATTATGTGATCACTAGAGTGGGTCTTTCGCTTCGCCTACATGTTGGGAGCCAGGAGTACATGTTTTGATTGGGCAGAAGTTGCATGCTTTTACAAACAAGCATTTACAATGCAACGGTCTCGCCTTTGCAAAAGTTAGAGTTATTGGCATTGTAAATGCTTTTTTATTTATTTATGTGTTGGTTTTGAAAACAGATAAATAAATGGCATTGTCATTTACAATGGCAATAGCTTAATCTCTCGCAAATGCGAGACCTATTGGATTTGCAATGCAATAGGTCGCGTATTTACAGAGGAGAAAGAAAAACAGGAAGAGAGATGTAAGAGGGTGACAGAAGAAAGTGTTAAATATACATAGAAATGATAGAAAGAGGGAGCGAAAGATGGAAAAAGAATTATGAAAATGATGGGATGTGAAGAAATAAGGAGCGAAAGAAATAAGTAAAGGATAGCATACAGAAAAGAGCACACAAGGTGAGAACAGAATATGTTGGAGAGAGGAGTGAACAAGGGTAAGAACAGAAAGGCAAAAAACTAAATTGCATGTGAAAGAAAGCGGGGCTATAGGAACAATCGAATATCGAGACCATACATAAAGTGTAAGAGAGGGAAAAAGGAGAGAAAAAAAGCCAGGGAAGGAAAGGGCGCAGAAAAGAAAAAATACTGAGCTACATGTAAGAATGTTGAGTAAAAAGAGAAAAATGATGAAAATGGCAGCTTAGAGGAAGAAGGACAGAAAGTGAAGAGAAAATGAAAGAGGAAAAGAAGGGGTAGTGCAAGTGAGAAGCAGTAATAACAACAGAAGTTAAAGGGGAGGGACAAAATGAAGGAAAACAGTAATATGGAAACAGTTTTAGCAAGGCAGACATGAAAGAGATGGAAAGCAATAGTGAGTAAAGGAGGCACAAACAAGAAGAAAAGAGACTCAGAACAAAGACCCGATCAGGTGTAGAGAGAAAGAGAATTAAGAGGGGAGAGTGCTAGAGAAGGGAGAACGAGAAGAAAGAGAGTATGTCAATTAGATATAGTTTGCCCAGATGGTAAAAAAAAAAGCGACATCCTTTTTGTCAAGAGGCACTGCAAACTACATATCTGGATCTATAATGGGTCAATAAATTTTACATGCAAAAAGTAAGCATCTTAAAACTAGGTCAGTTTTATACTAGAGAGGAATGCCAAAAGTACAGTGAAACCAAGCATTTTGTAGCAACTATGCTTGAGGTAGATCCAATTGCTTCTGGGTATTCTTTAAGATCTTACACTATGGTTATTACATTAGTATTGTTGGCCAAATTTGCTATAAAGGAACAATCTTGTAATCTAGTATGTGTAATCTCCTTGGGCGGTAACATTACCTCACTTGTAAAGTCTAGGGTCTGTGATTCTCTTTTGAAGGTAAATATTATCACTCACACAACACAACACAATATTCACAGTTTGCTAAGCATTGCCACCTCAGCACGACATCCACGTTGTTTCCTGTAAACCTTGCCCCACAACAAATGGACACATTAGACACTTTCCCTGACATCATCACACAAGACACCAAAGCCTAAGAGTTGGTACCTCAACAGCATGTGCTCTCATCAAAACTTATAAGAATAATTCTCAATAAGACTAGCAATTGATAACATTGTACCTTTGTAGAAGGAAACAAATGACAGGGTCTACATCTATACTCAAAGGAGGCAGGCTAAATGAAGATGGATGAGGTGAGAGGAAGTGCTGTGTGGATGGAGGGGGAACAGAGAGAGTGTGTCTGCCCATCCCACAATTACATAACCCTATTCCTACCCAGAACTTCCTCTTCCTCATCGATCCCTCCTCATCTCTTCCCACCTCTCCACCCTTCTAATGTCAGCCTCCCCTCCTATCCTCTGCCAAATAGCCCTTCTTCACACTTTCCCTCAGAACGGCATTCCCCTTAATCTATTGGTCCTCTTCTCTTCCCCTACCTATCCATGTTCTTTCAGCACTTCCCAAAAGAAACCAAGTGAGACTCAGGGAGATGGAAAGAGACAGAGAAACCAAGACAAAAAGGTATTTACGTTCCTGTTTAAAAGAAGTGCCAGCGTAAAAAGATGCACAGACCCCTTGATAAAGCACTGAAAAACGTACAGTTGCAGTGATAGAGGCGATCGCCTGGCATTTAACAAATAAGCCTAAAGAAAAACGAACACTTTGGGGTTTTGCGTGTGGCAATGAAACTATGGCTGTTGTAGGCACACTAGTACAAAACCATGTTTAAAGTAATAAAGGTTTAAAAAAACAATGATCCAAATATTTAAGAGGTACAATTGAACATAATAGAAACGTTTTCCTTGAATTAGTTAAAAGCCTTTACAGAAAACAAACTGCAACACACGCAATCATGATTTTATCCTATTACACAGAAATAAAAAAGTTAATCACTGATACTTGTGACACCAGATAATTCACTCAACTGCCAAGCAATCATAGGAAGCATTACATATCTATTGTGAACGGTTGATTTTATCCGTTCAATTCAGCAAAGTCCAATCCTCACATCAAACCGTTACGCAGCAAAGCTAAAACTTGAGCAAAATATTCAATTTTATATTAAGAAATAAAGGCCACAAATACCTCCTAAAATGAAAGTAATACAATTAAATTGAAGCGTGCTTTATTTTAACTTTCAACATGTAATTACACATGTATATCTGAGCGACAACTGACATTAGGGTGAATTTTCTTGGGCAGTCTATTTATTGCTCTGTGTACTTTTTTCAAAAACATTTACAATTTCATCTCTAAGATTTCACTACGGTTTACAATTAACTGTTTCTTAGGATTCTTCTTAAAATGATCTCAAAGACTCTGCCCCGTGTTCTTAATGGGAAAAAGAAAGGTAGTCACGGCACTGCCCAAGGTCAGCCAAAGATGTGCAAATGCACATTCCTGCATAACAAAGGCCGGCCGGCCAACCTGCTCTGCGGAAACCACCTCCAGACAGTGACTGTCACAGACTGGGGGATGGGACCAGATGCAGCAGAATACACACACCTTGGCTCAGGGAGCAGACAGAGCGCCAGCAAACAGCAGGTTTGCCAGATCTGAACCTTCAGCAGCAGCAGACAATGCGGTTGAGCACTTAAGACTGCTTTTCGCACCCCCAATAAAAATAACAAGCCGAGGTGCCGTGACAGCAGGAGGGAGGGGCGGGAACGTGCACGCGGACAGCGGGAGGGGGGCAGGAACGAGCACACAAACAGCGGGAGGGGGGCGGGAACGGGCACACGGACAGCGGGAGGGGGGCAGGAACTGGCACACGCTGGTTCAAGTAGGCACGGCGGAGCTTCTCAAGTAAGCTACTGCCCGGCCGCCATCTTCGGACAAATGACCAAAACAAACCTTCAAAAAATAAAAATAAAACACCGCCCACCGCCGCAATGACGTTCACAAAGGGGCGGAGAGCGAAAAAATCGCCGGAAGGCTCACGAATCTGCTTGGGGAATGAGTGACGCATCTCTGTTCCAATGGCTAGCCTCCATTTATGGAGCTAGCCAATGGAACAGAGAGGTGGGACAAAGCCCCAGACTGCTTCTCAAAAGATTTCGCCTGCGCGAACGCTGCTGCGCTGCGGACGCCAGGCGAAACCTAAAAAGTGCTCGCCCTCCAGCACCTGTGATCATTTTTTTGTTGATTTATCCAGCTGCTTAAGCTTGAACTTCCAGTGGCACGCACATGACATTGGAATGCTATAAAAGGTGTCTTAGATAACTCAATATTTTATGTTGTGTTTCCCTGGCAGCAGCACAGATGAGAGGAGGCCAGTCATTAACCTACATGGATTTTTAGGTCTAGCTTGACAGTGTAACTCTTACCTGACCTTTAATCTACGCCAACAGTGTTGTACAGTTCTTTGCTTCCATGGGAATACACATCTATTTCCACACTATTTACTTGTAATGCTTTACATTACCATGCAACATTTCTTTAAAGCCAGATCTATTGGCGTTGCCAATGCTTGTTTTGTCTTTTGCATTTATTTTGTTTCTTTGTTTCTGTACTTAGCAGCCCTCAACCCCCATCCAAGGCATTTCTTTACATTCTTCTTTATCAGTCCAAACAGAAGAGGCTTATACAGATAATTGTCAATTATCATGTTACCTGTCCGAAAATGTGCTTTGGCGCCCCACGTAGGGGTACAGAGTTTTTTTTTTATGAATTATACCATACAATACGAGGCCAGATGTTAAGAGAATGATTACTTTTAAGGCAATGGAGAAAAAAACATTCTTTGGAAGAGAATGGCTTAATGACAGACTATGCAGGTATGTTGTTTTTTATGAACATGTATTTTATATTGAAAAGATGGTTACTTTTGTCAGATGAGAGTGAGTTGACACAGACATGCATAAAGAAATTGTCAGCATTTTAAAGTTACCCAGCTTAGAAACCCATTGAACCCGTAGCAATGCCTATTTTAACTGCTAAAATATCAGGGGTGGGAGTCACTACACCATTGTTAGTATTCAGAAAGATATTCTGTGAGATATGCTACGTGCAATATAACTCTTTATCAGTTCAGCATCAGGCACCAATTCTATGTCAGGACTGGAGGCTCCTATTATGCCTCTCTTCCTTTACTTTATTTTTTGAGAGGTCAAAACGTAAAAATGAAAACACTACATCTCCCATGAATACCCACAGTCACATCAACAGTCCTATATAACTCCAAAACGTCACCTTGCGTCCTCTGTCTTTGCAGCAAGTTATGTGTCCCATTCCCTTCATTGCTGTAGAGCAGCGGCTCCTCCGCTATGGTGAGGGATGTTGCCCCCCCTACCAGCAGCAGCAAAACTTGAAAAATAAAACGATAATAAAGCATGTTTATTATCGTTTTATTTTTCTACCGTTGAGTCTTGGGAGCGGGGCCAGGGAATAACAGGCATTGAGGAGGAGTGGTAGGCACTGTTATCAGTGCACATGATGGTTTGGCCGGCTGTCTCAGGCGGGCCAAACGATTGTGCGCACAGAAGCTGTCTCCAATTCCAGCTGCCTTGCCGGGTTTGAGACAACAGAGACAAGCTTCCAATCTCCCTGGGAGTGCAAATTCAAGGCACCCAGGCCAATTTTGATGCTGCTCTCATGCTGTGATTTGAGCCTGCAGAGGAGCCCGAAGAGCGTCGATGCAGCGGGATTCAAGTATGTTTTTTTTTTTAATGTTATTTTGTTTTGTCCCCGCCACCCTCCCCCTATCCCACCCCTCTGCCTCAACACCAGCCACAAATGTGTGAATATATTTGACTGTTTTTGCGAAATGTTTGATAAATGTGCGGCATTAGATATTGGGCAAGTGCCTGTTCGGAGCACAAATTCATGTCATGGTCACGCTCCAGAGATACACTAAGTGGGGGTCCATGACTGACATGGCACAGTGACCGATGCCACACGGCTTGAACCCCAAGGCCTTCTTGCTAGAAATTCCTAGCACACCAAAAGGAGTCAACAAAAAGTCGAAAAAAGTCTGTCAAAAAGTGACAGGGGGTAATCTTTTCGATGGACCAGCACTGGCTGGAGCGGAAAGAAAATAACTGATGTTAGCATGAGTGGCGGTTATATTGATGACGCTGAAGTCACGACAGTGACAAGCACAATGCCGACAACATCACGCGGAGTTGACCTATGCCCTCTTCTGGCGCGCAGGGATACTGCTATCAAAAATCTTCCGGATTCAGCCTGGCACATGGAAGTTCAAAGGTAAGGAATCTGCGGCCAGATCATGTCTCTACCGGATAAGGCGTTACCAAAGGTAATTAACTTGTCCTGTTCTGTTTTACGAAGATAGTGTTTGATAAAGATGCGTTATTAGATAGCGGACAAGTGCCAGTTTTTACAGGTCATCTATTTATTTCAAAGTTGTGTTTATACTTGTGCCCGTTTTTACAATTTGTCAATTTATTTCAAAGTTGTGTTTATACTTGTGCAACTTCTTTCCAGAGTTTCAGGTTTTGTAAAGGGAGCGTGTTAGAAATTGGATTCCTGGTTGGCTGATGTATGCACCCAGACTAGGCAGGAACCACCACTCTAGTCAGGGTAAGCTAGATACACACTAAAAGATAACTTGTGCTCACCCTCTGGTAACTTGGCACACAGCAGTCAGGCTTATCTAAAGAGGAAATGTGTATAAACTATTTGTGCAATGCACACACACACAGCAACAAAATGAATACACCACAAAAAGGCTCGACGAAGGTTTAGAACAATAGAGAATATTTATCTGAGCAAAATAAGACCAAAACGACAATAATCCAATCAGTAGAATTCAATATATTAATTTTTAATGATTAAATGCAAAAATAGTGCTTAGAAGTCAAAAGGGGCCAGTGTAAATCCAAAGATCAGGTTGACTGTGATGGAGGGCAGGCCGGCTACAGGACCCACGCAGGGCCAGCTGAGAAAGAGCCTTGGATGGAGCATAGCGTTGATACTGAGGGCTTGATATGTCGATATTTTCCATACAGTTGGGTCACTGTGTCGTCATCGAGCTTTGTTGAAGTGAAGGCAATGCATCGTCATCCAGCCGCGCAGAGCATCATCGCAGGCCGCTCAGGATGTAGAACCGTTGAAATCGAATAGCCTCTGCGTTGGCATTGCAAGACAATTGGTCATTTTGATAGGCGCAGTGGTAAAGATGCATCGGTTTTGTAAAGAAACAGCTGCAGAACCCATTTTTGAGGCCCAGAACCCAGAGAGGGCACCTCACGCAAGGGTAGGACTCACAGAAGGCAGAATCAAGTAGCACCAGCAGAATTGTAGGAAGTCTTTTGTGTGCCTGAGACTTCAGAAAACAGCAGGAAAGCCAGCAAGCCCTTGGAGATCACTTGGAGGGAAGGAAAAATCCAGCTCTCCTTCAGCAGAGTCAGGGAGCTGCAGGGAGCAGGGCAACAAGCAGAAGAGCAGCCTGTTGGACCTGACCCTTTTTGCAGGGTTATTCCCAAACTTTTTACCCTTTCCCTCCTATTTTTTCTGGCCTGTTTTTGTTGGTGTTAGGATTCGGGACACTTTACCACTGCTAACTGTTGGGTTGGATTCTTTGGGTGCCTCTGGCCAGGCGCACCAGACAAATGCATAGAATGTTTTGGGGAGAGGATTTGGGATTAAAGGGGAGAGTCAGGCAGTAGATCTTTGTTTGAGGAGGTGTTGGCATTTTCTGTCCTGCTGACTACAGAATAAATCATACCTTTCATCAGCTTGTCAGTGTCTTTATACCGGCAATAAGTTTTCAGTCAGCAGGACACCCCATGTGTCTTCCACAGTCTGTGCCCGACTGGATGAAGATTCCTGGTCAGACTGATACGGACCGCATCGTGGCAGCCTTTCAAGTAGTTGTTCTATCATCATTAGAGGTGCTCCCTGGATCCCGTAGAGCACCTCTGAGGTACTATGTAATTTAAATCATTGCTTGGCAATTTTCTGTAGCCCAGCCCTCCAGCACAAGCCCTCCAGTGTGAGCTGGGCAGCGCGAGTCCTGCGGGAGATTGCCTGACTCACCACACGTCACTATGTCCACCATGCACGCTCGGCGGCCATTTGGATCGGACCTGCTTGTTATTGCCTGACTTCCTCACCAGTGTGAGGCCTGCCGGAGATTGCCTGAATCACAACTTTTCAATACTTCTGCCACACACACCCGGTGGTCATTTTTTTTGCCAAGCTGTGCTGTGCATTACTTCTTCACGCCTGGCGGCCTATTTTGTAACCTGCGCAATCTTTCGTGAGTTGCACACTGGATCTACATTTGCAGTGTGTGTCAATTCACAGTGACACACACACCGGATCTACATTATTCTATATTTACTATTGGTATTTGCTTTTTGCTACGTGTGTCCATTTTCGGTGATACGCACACCTATTCATTGCCTGAACAGCCAACATTTATCAGTGTATATTACCGTTCTGCAAACATTCCTTGGCATCACACTTATACACACACATATTTGTGTGCAGAGTGTCCTACTTACTGTGTGTCATTCATGGTGACACACACATCTTATTCTTGCAGGTGTCCCCAAACAGCACCCCCAATCAAAATTAGACTTCCTGCGTGGTGCCTTTCTCTGGTTATGGCACCATGCAACAGGCAATTGCATCACTGGTGGCATTCCTTCCCATTCCTCCCTCTCCTGAGTCTGGGAGAGATGGAAGGAAGGTTTTGAATCATACTTGGATGCCCTCAAAGATGAATCTTTTACGCATGAGAAAAAGTTTGCCATTTCAGACATTACTATGTTCTGAAGGCTGCAATACGTTGAAGCACATTCCTTTTTTTTAAAATATTTTTTATTTAGCAACACAAAATAGAGATTGTACAAAAACAAAGAAGACATATTCATATTCGTAAGCAAAGGTTGTATATATCAACAGTAATATCTCTTATTATTAATGCATATCGTGTTATTGTATAAGAAAATAAACATAACATGCTAACTACATCAATGAGTAAGTGGAGGTATAGATTTCATTGGTATCTTATAGTAATTGCCTAGTTCTATTACTATTATTCCAGCGCTCAATTGGCTCCCATATTCTTTCCCCTAGCATCCTAGTTTTTTTCCATCTACTTGCGTAAATTGCCTTTTCTTGATTATAAATCCCTAAGTATTGTGTCAGCCAAATTTGAAAATTAGGGGGATCTGCCTCTTTCCATCGTGCTGCTAGGATTATTCTATAGACTGCCGTCCCTAGAAAAAGGCAGGTTTCCTCCTCCTTGCTGTGCATAAGGGTATTATCATATCCGAGTAAATATAATGTCGGTGATTCTGCTACGGCATGACTGAATACTTCCTGCCAAAATTCCGCTATCATTTGTCTGAAAGATGTTAATTTGTAGCATTCATAAAACATGTGTATTAAATGTGCTGGACCAGTACCACAGCGAGGACATTCGGAGTTTACTCTCTTCCCCCAGGAAAAGAGTTTGGCAGGTGTATAATATAAATTACATATTGTCTTATACAACTGAGCTTTTAGGTTTGAAGAAATAAATAATTCAGATAAGAGCTGGAATGACATGTCTATGTCGACGTTAGGAAGCACATTCCTACGGTGGTGGTCCTTACAGTCAGAGGTGAAGAAGATGAGGTAGAAGATGAGTATGCCACAGCCATCAAATCTCTAGGTTCATGATTCAAGACATGCAAAAATTTACCACTAGAAAGACACACATTTTACAAGAGAGGACAGTTACCGGGGGAATCCGCATCCTGCTTTGTGGGTGCATTGCGCATTTTGGCCGTATTATGTGAGTACAAGTCATTTTAAGAGGAGTTGATTAGGGACCAATTGGTTGATAAACCAAGCAATAAAAAGGTACAGGAGGGTCAGTTGTCGAAACCTGATTTGACATTATAGAAGGCTTCAGAGATAGTGACTAGGATTTAAAGCACAACGTCCTATATTGAACAGATTTTGTTGTCTACCTCTAAAGCGACATCTCAAAGTGTATTAGTGGTCAAAAGCAAAAATATGATGGCCAAAGAAAAGACGGATCAAGAAAAGGTCAACAGGAACGATAAGAGTAGCAAATGGTCTACTTTCAAGCAGTTTAAGTGCTATTGATTTGGTAGTTCATCTCATCTTGGTAATGTATCTCATCTTGGTGTGTGTCAAGCTATAGGCAAGACATGCGCCAAGTGTTTTAAAAAGGGGCATTTTGCAAGAGTTTACGGATTGTCTGGTAAAAAGTCATTTCACAAAGATTCCTCCAGAAATGTGCACAATGTAGAACAATCCACAGAGGGTGAGTCATCATCCAGCGAGGAGGATCAGATTTTCACCATCACAGATGGTGGCAAATGGGAGGCATATATGGTGTAATTGGAGGCACTGGCCTGCTGGAAGGGCATTCTACATTAGGCCGTATTTGTGTAACTCAAGGATCATTGTACGGGTGAATCACAAGCCTTTGGTCCAGCTCTTTACTACTAATGGGGGCAATATAGACTTCTGGAGCACAACATTAGTGTTGAGTAAGTGCCTGGGAAGAAGAATTTGTTAGCAGACTGTCCTGATTGCTCAGTAGTGAACACAATGGAAGGGACTGGGATTCTGAAACCATTTGCAGTATAGAGAGTCACTCAGAGAGTGCCATATCAGAACAAGAGTGGAGAGATGCCTATGAAGTAGACCAAGAAATTAAGGAGGTCATGAGGGACATAAGTAAAGGCTGGTCAAGTGTGAATAGTAAACATTGTCCGGTTAGTAAATATAAACATGTTTTTTATTAACTGTGTGTTGTCAATGGGTTGCTATACCGTGCCTCCTTTTTGGTAGTTCCCGAAGCCATGAGGATCAAAGTACTCACATTAGCCCATAAAGGCCACCTAGGCAGGCGGGCTATGAAGAGAAGCGTTATGGAGAATTTCTGGTCACCTCCTTTAGATAAGCAGGTGAGAGACTGCATGTGTTGCACCATAAGCGACAAGTCACAGGTAACAGTTCCCAGCCCTCTGGAGGCAGTTGAAGTTCCCAGAAAGGCTTTAGTAAAACGGGCTATAGACATTATAGGCCCTATGTCGTTATCCAGTGAAGTTCCAGAGTACGGCATTGTCCTCATGGACTATTATAGTTATTGGCCAGAGGTCAAATTTGTGGAATGTTCCCTACTCTGCATGTGTGATTGAATTTCTTGAGTCCTTATTTGCCAGAGAAGGGTGCCTGATGAGGTGCTTTCCGACAAATGATTTCAGTTTAGCTCTGCACAATTTGAGGACTTTTTGGGGTTTAATGGGCATAAAACACACTAAAACTTCCCTTTATCATCCTAGGAGTAATGGTCTCATGGAGAGTTTTAATAGAGTTATCAAAGAAAACGTGCAATTGTCTAAGACCAACATGTTGAACTGCAAATTAGACCTCTATAACCAGTTTTGGGCTGTGTGCGCCACAGCCAATGCAGATACTGATGTGTCACCATTTATTTTTATGCAGGATGTGTTCTCACTTCCAAAATGTTGAGGAGGTGGGTGGGTGAGTTGGGTTACCTGAAAAGAAAATGAGGGACGTGGGTAAGAAGAGAGTTGAGCACAAAACAAATATGATCAAACTATTCTCAAGCAATGGTCTAAAGATTTGAGAGTGAATGTAGGTGATCTTGTGAGGGTGAAATGTTCCAGGATTTTATCCAAAGGGGAATCAAGGTTCTCTGATCTCAAGTAAGTAGTCAAAGTCAACAAGAGTGCTGTGAAACTGGAGGATGGCAAATGGTGAAACAAGGGTAAGAAAGATGTGTCTCGGTTGCACCAAGGGAATGAGTATGAGGGGCATGTGCCAGAAAAAGGTCATGGAGATGACGATCCTGGTGGAAATGGTTGTTCCCTGTCTGCCAGAGCTACTAGGTTGCCAGCTAGGTCCTGAGATTACGTTTTGCATTAATATTATGGAAATTGTTCAGTGTCTTTAGCCTACGCATTTTCATCATGCTATGGTAATTTTTTATGTATGCACGTGCATTGTTTATTGTAAATTGGCATGGTTAAGGATGACCTTTCTGAGTATTATGTATTTATTCTTTTTAAAATTAGTTCTTTATTCATTGTATAGAGGAAAGATGTGTTGAGTTGCATTCTTCAGATGCTTGTGGCCATTCGCACCAGAAGAATGCATAGAATGATGTGGGGGGAGGATTCAGGATTGAAGGGTGGAGTGAGACATTTGATCTCCATGTGAGGAGGTGGTGACATTTTCCGTCCTGCTGACTTCTGAATAAATCATACCTTTCATCAGCGTGTCAGCGTTTCTATACTACCAGTGCTAAAGTGAATATGCTCTCTGTCTAAATTGTATTGGTGATTGACTTATCCATGATTGGCATATTTGATTTACTAGAATAGTCCCTAGTAAAGTGCACTAGGTGTTCCCAGGCCCTGCAAATAAAATACTACCAGTGGGCTTGCAGTACTGGTTGTGCCACCTACATGAGAAGCCCTGCAAACATGTCTCAGACCTGCCACTGCAGTGTCTGTGTGTGCAGTTTGAAACTGCCATGTCGGCCTGGCACGTTCGACCATTTGCCAGGACCGAAACTTCTCTTTTACTATTTGTAAGACACCCTAATGTAGGTCCATGGGCAGGGTTCAGTGCAATTAAAAGGTAGGACATAAACAGGTTTGTTTTATATAGTGAAATACTGCTAATTTCGTTTTTCACTGTTGCAAGTGCTATCTCTTCTATAGGTTATCATTGTAACTTTCGATTGGGAAGAGATAGAGATTTGGGGTCCCTAGACTCACAATTTAAAAATACATCTTTTAGTGAAATTAGTTTTTAAATTACGTGTTTGAAAATGCCACTTTTAGAAAGTGTAACAATGCATACAAGGAAATCTTTTAAATGTAAAAGATGTTAAGAACTCTTCAAAAATTAATTATTTTAAGCCCCTTTCGGTGGCTTCTTATTAAATTTCAAATAAATTATTTAACTTAAAAGCGAATCTATCACAAAACAAATGCACAACAGAAATAAACAATGTAAACCAGGTGTATACTTTATGTAAAAAACTTTTTTATTTAAAAGGGCACAAAAAAACAATTCACATATAGACAAGAGTGACTGAAAGATTTGACATTAATACTTTTTTTAATCTCGTGAACACTTTTGTCATAACCAATAATTTCAAACATTAAAGAGCAGGCAAATCATCATTGATAATAAAAAGAACAATCCCTGAGATGATAATTACAATGAAAATGGGTTAAATTGTCAACGTTTCGGTCTTTGCTGTGATGACATCTATAAGAGCATCTTCGGGACAAAGTGTTCAAATGTAGACTGAAGACCCTGGAAGACTGAGATTATAATTATCTGCTCAAAATGCATGAAAATGATTCAATGAAGAAGCAAAGAATTAATTGTACTCCGATTATCAGGTTTGGCTTGATGGTGTCCTTCATTCTGACCTGCAAAGTAGCGTTAGCCAGGAGGACTTCGGCAACTCTTGACAAATGCAAGGATAGCCTTGCGCAACATCATTTGCATTTGGATGTGAATCATAAAGACGTCCACAGCCTGTCAGGGTGCGCTTGCCACAAGAAGGGCGCCATCACGCCAAACCTGTGGTGTCCTTTGTAGTATTTTCACTGTGTTACTGTGTGTTTAGTACAAATGCTTTACACATCTGAGCTAGGCCTGACTGCTCGTGCCAAGCTACCAAGGGGGTGAGCAGGGGTTATCTTAGCTGTGTAATCCACTTACCTTGACTAGAATAAGAGTCCCTACTTGGACAGGTTGCAATCCGCTGCAACTGGAGAGCCCCATTTCTAACACAGTCCTTGTAGAAAGGTAGTCCAGTTGAGTCATTTATACAGCACATTAGTCCTTCTGACAGAGGTTCAATTCAAGATGTAGAAGTGTCTGATTTTAGGTGGTCAGAGACCCAAAGGTGCCTTTGATGTAGAGGGTGACACCAAAGCAGCTCACAAAGATCCATTTCAACCCAGTCCTGTCTGCCAGGTTATACGTGGGGGTAAATCAGTGCGTTGGGTGTGGACAGGACACCACCCCTTGAAGTGTGTCAGCCCCTCCCATTCCTCCCTACCCATGAAGACCCATCAGAAAACAGATGAGTGCTCAGAATCCAGATGAGCCTCACCTTCCTGTGTTTGTGGTTGCCTAAAGGGAATGCGCAAAGTGTAGCTGTCACAATCCAGACGTGTATTGGAGACAGGCTGTAAGGGTCAAAAGAGCTAAGCACCAAGAAATGTCCACTTTCTAATGGATGGTTTCCTTTGATGTAACCTCCTTGTATACACATATACCCCTAGAATGGGGCGCTCCAAGTAATAGAGGCATTTTTGGATGAAAGACCACGTCCCCATCAGGTACTTAACAGCATTTATTCTACAAACTTGTGGAGGTGGCTTTAAGGAAGAACTATTTTAAGTTTGAAGATTCATTCTTCATCCAGGTGAAGGGTTCTGGCGTGGGTTGTCCCTTCGCTCCAGAGATGGCGGTCCTCTTTATGGCAAACTATGAAGATAGATTAATCTTCAACAACAACCCATTCAGAGAAGAATTCACACAATGGCTCCGCTACATTGATGATATTTGGTGTCTTTGGCCCTTACTGCAAAAAGGGGTCCGTTATCAGCCATTAATCACTATCAAATTAGAATTTCCCAACCTTATGTTTTCCTGGAATCTCCCCCATGGGGTGCGTCGTTTTTTGTTTCTCCTGAGGTAAGACCTACTTCCTTTAAATAATTTGTTATCAAAATGGAATGGCTCTTCAGTGATGTGCAATCTTTGTAACAAATACAAACAAGATGTTAAACACGTGTTATTCGTTTGTCCGGCCTTAAAACAACATCGCCTCAAATGGTTGAGACCTATCTGCCTAAGACTAAATATCTTTTCCGCTTCTGCTTTTCTCGATGCTATCTGTAATCCGCCAAAAGAGAGGTTTTGTTGTATAATTTTTAACTTTTTTAAAAGTTTCTTGAATATATACTAGACTTGTTTTTGTAAATTGTTGATAATGCTCCACATATCAATGTTGGATGATTTTATGTGGACCTCTGTTAAGAGTTCCAAAACATAAATAAATAAAAACTTGAAACTTGAAACTTGTGTCTTTGGAGTGGGTCCAAGGAAGAGTTAGAAAGCTTTTATGGTTGCCTCAACACGCGCCATGAGGACATAAAATTCAGCTTCAACACCAGCAGGATGAGCCTGACTTTCCTGGACGTGGAGGTGTCGCCCAATGAGAAAAGATTGACAACCACTTTACACAGTCTACTGATAAGAATACCATTCTACATCACAGAAGTGCTCACCCAAGGAGCCTGAAAGAAAACTTGCAGTATGGCCAATTGTTGCGGATACGGCAAAACTGCTCAAGAAAATCTGATTATGAACAGCATGCAGAAATCTTCAAGGAACAGATGATCTTGTGAGGATATCCTAAGAAACTACTCAAGCATGCAATAAAAAGAGTGTCGTACATGCCTAGAGAAGATTTGCTACAAAATAAAATCAAACCACCATTGGAAAGATTGGTTTGTGTCACAACTTTCAGTCCAGATACCAGCAAATTCAGACAAACTGTGTTAAAAAATTGTCACCTGTTGGAAAACCTGGAGTGCCCATTCCCGAAACCACTCTTTACCATGAAGAAAAACAGGAGCATTGTCAGCAGATTATGAGAGCTGACATTTTTCCATCGCTAAGCAAACAAAATCCAAGGACACAATGGCAATTAAAACCAGTTGAGGGGCATCACAAATGCGGAACTTGTGCTGCATGTGACTCCACAATAGAGGGGATTGTGTTCTCACATAAAGACATTAAGTGGCGTCATTCGGAATTCACAAATTGCAAATCTAAGAAAATTATTTATGCAATACTTTGCCCTTGTGAGAAATTATATATTGGCAAGACAAATCAGCAGATCAACCAGCGCATCCTGCAACATCGTTCCAGGATCAAATGGAAGGTAGTTACTGCGCCAATGGTGCAAGAATTCATGGATAACTTGCACAGTGAAAGAGACTTTAAGTGGACAGTCTTGTCAGGTCTGGATACAACCAAACGTCTGATAGACATCAACAACGCGTTGCTACAAAAAGAAGCTTACCTAATTCTAAAGTTTAATAGTGCATTAACTGGGTTGAATGGGATGAGAGAACTTTCAAGAGTATAGCTCGGAACTGCATGTCCCAGAATGCATTTGCCCGGTCTTAACGACAATGGGATCTGAACGTCAATGTGATTGGTCCAAAACATTTTCCCATGATTCATAGGGTACAAATACAGGAAGTGTTCACACTGGGAATGCCTAGCTGACAGTGAAGTTGCTTTTCATATCAGATAAAGAATATGGATGTGTTCAAACTTAAATACAGTAAGTGCGCTTCATGCTAGAATCTAGCATGTTTATAACATTGTTGACAAGTTGAAGGCTTCAGTAATATGTCGCCCATTTGTTTGTAGGGATGCAATGATTACAGAAATAGACGTCTGCCTTTGAGCGACCCGGGAACGTTTGAAAGGTACCTTTTGACCTTGTCCCGTTGAGTTGCCCAATGTCCATGTATTTAAATATACTAAAATAGACACAATCCTTTTACTGTTTTGTAGAAATTCCCCCTGGCATAAACTATGAAGCGCACTGCAGTAGTATTCTGTTGAGAGATTCTGGTTACCATGCAACTAGGAGTCAGAGCAGCAGTTCTGTCCGTCAATCAGGTAAAGAAAATTTAATTAAGCATTTTTAAGAAGAGCAGTGTTTAGTTTTCATTTTCACTGATGCAAAGTTTGCATCATTCATTTATGTTTTTTAGAAATCACTGACCATTAACATGAAGCCCTGATGAGAGTCCCGGTACCAGAGGATTGGGTCTTGAAACGCGTCAGCACTTTTTTTCAACACGGAGCAATTTGAATAAACTTGTTGTGACATGAGGGATTTGCATTGAATTGTATGCCCCACGCACACACTCTAAATATTTTCCCGTGTTTGGCACATGTTTGGCCCCAAAAACAAGATAGCAATAAGAGTATTCTATTTTCTGATGTTATGATGCAAAAGTTCAACGTTGTTGTACATAAATGTGTCTGTATATAGTTATTTCATGCACTGTCTATTGTGAATCGTCATAAGTATTTTTCATGTTTTGTATGTTAATTTTAAAAATGTGTGTCTCTTTACTTCTCATGCAACTAAAATCTTTTTGGTAAATATAAACAATTGCAGAGAAAGGAATGATTTAATAAAAATTCCATTTAAACAGAAAAGATAGTGGTCTGTTTGTTGCTCAAAAATAAGAAGAGCATAACGTCAAACGGAGCCAGGTTCCTCTTTTTGTATTCAACTTTCTAAAAGTGGCATTTCTTAAATAGTAATGTTAAATCCAACTTCACCAGTAAGGAGGATTTATCATTACCATTCCAAACATATGAAACATGAAAAAGCTACTCCTCTCTGATCAGGAATTACAGCGTAAAGGTGTATTACGGAATTCCCTGTGCTGGCCTGTGAGAGGGGTAGGCCTCACTGTAGTGGACAATAAAAAAGGGTGTTTGTCACTACCAGAACATGCAAAACATGCAAGTACATGTCCTACCTTTTATTTACATGGCAGCCTGCCCTTAGGGTTACTTAGGGCCTACCTCAGGGGTGACTTATATGTACTTTCTGGTGGAATGGGAGTGGGAATGGAGGATGTGCTGGCCATTTCAGCTGCAGTCCTCTTTTGTTCTTCACAGGCTCGATTTGTGCGCATGCATGGCTTCTCCCCACATGGCTGGCTCAGTATGGAGCGACTGATTCTAACACATAGGCGGAATGTTTAACATCACATGTGCATCTGGCCCCGTGAGCTCCCCGACGATGTCCTGTTCATGCTGATTTGTGGGGTTGAAATAATTTAGAGACTTTTATCACCTAAAGTGCTACAGGCAGCTCCCTCCACATTCTAAAAAGTTATTTAGGCCTGTCTGAGTCCTGTAATAATTGAAGTGCACTCCCCCTTATGAATCTTCTTTATGAAGATATATATTTTTTCTTCCAGAGGTGCAGGTTTGTCTGCTTGGCAGTCTTTAAACATGTATGATCCTTTTGAAGGGGAACTGGATCAGTACTATGATGACCCTGAGGGGTCCCTGCAGCAGGATTTGGTGGAGGCTTTGGATGCTGGAGTGCAGTAGTCAGTTAATAAAGCCTTAGTTAGGGCTCCGGGCCCTATTACTCAACATCTGTGTGGCTGGCTATGCTAAATGTTACTTGAGTATAAAATCCCTTAGAAAATAGAAGACTAGAGACGTTTGGCAAAACAGGAACAGTGTGTTTAATTAAACAGAAATCGTTCCTTGTCCCACCTTAATGCCTGGAATTCCTTAGTTTTCATGTAGATGTGGTGTTGACACAGCTAGTCCTGCCCCCTCAAAAGGCCCGAATATCATTGAAGTCTGCATTGTACAAGCAGACTGGTAGACCTGGCACCATTGGGGTGGGTTTCCCCTGTATTTTTGCCTTTGCCTCCTGTGTTTTTGCTGTGTGTTGGACTTCGTGTTTGCTGGTCAAGATGCTTTGGGCACTTTGCCACTGCTGTTCACTGCCAAAGTGCAAGTGCTCCCTTTGTAAAAAAAAATTTTTTAAAAATATTTTATGGATCAAAAGCAGAGGTAGTATTTAGAAAAACAATCACAGTTACAATCTTGTCACAGAGCACGTTCATTAAAGCGGTGTACTACAATCACAATTACAGGGAGATATTTGGTCCGGTCATTTTCATGTCTGCTGAGGGGGAAGTACACAATTCGCCTCTATAAGTATTCCATCGTCCCCATTTCTTATCCCAAACTCCAGAACATCCCCATATCTTATAGACCGTTTTCTCGGACAGCATGCACACATCCATAGCGGCCACCCACCTAATCAGGAGCGGCTTAGACGGTGAGCACCATTGCATAGCTATTTCATGCTTCAGTAAGAGGAAACCCAGAGCCGCCCATTGCTGTTCTATTGCAGTTAGATCTGTGGGGTCCCATACATTAAGAAGTACACATTTGGGGGTCAGAGGAACAGGTTTTCCTATTGCATCAGTAATTTTCTGAATGGCGCGCTTCCAGAGGTCCTGGACTGCTGGGCATTCCCACAGAATGTGGCAGAAGGTACCACAGGGGGAGGAGACATATACGAGGATGTCATCTGCGTACAGCGAGATCTTATCGACCGTGTCAGCATTCCATCGGAGGCCTCGGATGGAATAGTCGGTTTTGATCCAATGATCCAGAGGTTCAAGGATGAGTGTGAACAACAGAGGGGACAGAGGGCATCCCTGTCTTGTACCTCTGTGTAAGGGAAAGCACCTGGACGTGTGTCCGTTGACGTAAACTTGACCCCAGAGATCAGTGTATAGTAGTCGGATCCATTGAATGAATTTGGGACCAAAGCCATAGCGGAGTAGTACCTCGAAGAGGTACGACCATTCGATAGAATCGAAGGCAAGTATAGCGTCAAGGGAAAGGATAGCTGCGTCTTCCTGAAGGTGTGGTATTCTGCTCATGACATTGTGGACTCGACGGAGGTTAAGCGCAGTATTGAGGCCTGGTAAGAAGCCCGACTGATCCTCGTCTATCAAGGCGGGGAGGACTGTCATAAGTCTGGTAGCAAGGAGCTTCGCAAGGACTTTTACTTCGGCGTTGATAAGAGAGATTGGTCGGTAGGAGCTGCAGTCATTAGCCGGTTTATTGGGATTGCGAATGACCACTATTGACGCCAACCGCTGGTCCAGCGGTAGGCATCCGATATCGCGGCTCTCTTCAAACATTGCTTTGAGGTGTGGGAGGATCTCACCCGCCATGCCCTTCAGGAACTCAACTGGGACACCACTGGGGCCCATGGCTTTGCCTGATTGGATGGCAAACAAGGCATTTCCAACTTCCTCCGCCGTGAGGTCCGCCTCCAACTCCTGTACGTCAGGCTCGGAAAGAGTGGGAAGTCTCATTTCGGCTAGGAGTAGTTTAGATTCTTCAGTGTTGTAATGAGCTCTGGCTGTGTAAACCCCTTCTAAGTGGGTGGTGAAGGCCTCTGCTATATCGCCCGGATCCGTGACAGTAGACTGATCTGGCAGGGTCAGTTCTGGGATCCAACGAGATCCCTGTTCACGTTTTTCAAGCCACGCTAGCATTTTACCTGCCCTGTCCCCCAATTCGTAAACGTGATGGCGGGTTTTCAAGAGCTTGGCTTGCGCCTTTTCGAGGGCCAATGCTTTATACACTAATTGTTTCGCGCGGAGGCGGGCCGCCGTCTCGTCCGTGGGGCTTGTGTTGTGGAGAGATTCCAGGCTGGTCAGGTCTGTTTCTACTTGTAGTAGGTGTTCATTTTGTTTGTGGATGTAGCCAGTTTTGAGGGCTAGCGCCTTACCCTTGATCATTGCCTTGTATGCCTCTGTGATCGTGGGCGGTCGGCGGACTGGTAAAGCAGGCGAGGAGGCCGGATATAGTGGGCTATAGTGTTTTTATTTTTCTCTTAACAGTAGGATACGGGGAGAGAGAATCCCAGGTACAACACCCAACGAGGGAGATGCGTCTTCTTCCGGGTTCCTCCTGAAGTGATGAGGGTCCGATAGATGTCCGGGTCTTGGGTGTAGCCGCCTCGGTATGGTCGGAAGGCACCTCGGAGGGCAACAAGAGAGAGAGGAGCAGTTAGTCACTCTGGGACTAGAGATCCGATACCGTCACCGTTACCCGGTAGTGTGAGGAGGAGAAAGGAGAGTGAGGAAGGTACGGGATGGAGTCAAGGAAGGGTAAGCAAAAAGAAGTGTACAGGATGGTGGGGAACAGGGGTGCTCTTTGTACAGTGCTAAGTGCTATTATATACAAGGTGTCTAAGGGCTATTGGTGACGTGCCTAGGATAGCGGGAGTATTTATACACAGGGAAGCGTTCGTACTATTTACACAGAGCACCTAGCGTGCTTTAAGAAGGTAGCTGGTACTCACGCGCTCCGCCGTAACTCTCCTCCGAGTTACGGACGCTCTTCAGCCACCTCCGTGGGACTCCACCAATCTTCGGACCACTCCTCGATGTCTCCGTTCCCGTCTTCTCCCTCCGTCACCGCACCAGCCGAAAGCTCCTGCCACGATCCTTCGACGGCTTCCTCCTCTCCTCTTCCGTCTTTTCTGTATCCCGCTGTCGGCAGGGAGGCAGGACTTCCGGGATCATGGGGAAGTCCTTCCGGTC
This sequence comes from Lissotriton vulgaris, assembly GCF_964263255.1. NCBI lineage: Eukaryota > Metazoa > Chordata > Amphibia > Caudata > Salamandridae > Lissotriton > Lissotriton vulgaris. The sequence goes on along the minus strand of NC_141691.1, from coordinate 697,935,681 downwards.
CTTCGTTGTTCCTGATTGGGTCCTGCAACAGAGAGAGGGGCGGGGTTCCTGTCGTCATGGACGCTGTGGTGGTTGATTCCGTGTGTGCCTGGATACGGGGGCTTGCGGAGGGGTGATAGGCGGGGCGGGATGAGTAGGGGTCTCGTGACCCGTGGGCCGAGATCACATTCACTTCCCCTAGCTGTCTTTCTTGTACCCGGTGAGGATACAGGGTAGCGAGAGAGATAGTCGGCGTTACCCTGGTCCACGCCTTTCCGATGTAGGGTTGTGAAGTGATAAGGTTGGAGTGACAGAAACCAGCGGAGGACTCGATCGTTGTGGCCCTTGTTCCGAGCCATCCACTCTAAGGGAGCGTGGTCTGTATAGATTGTAAATTGTCTTCCCTCTAGATAGTATCGGAGGCTTTCCACAGCCCATTTGATGGCCAAAGCTTCCTTTTCTACCACGGCATAGTTCTTTTCTCGTGGGAATAACTTCCTGCTGAGGTAGAGTATGGGTTTTTCATACCCATGAGGGTCTATTTGAGAAAGTACCGCCCCTAGTCCCTGTTCCGAGGCGTCTGTCTGGAGTATGAAGGGTTGTGAGTAATCGGGACTCACCAACACAGGACTGGATGTCAGAGCGTTTTTCAAATCGGAAAAGGCCTGCCACAGCAATGGAGTGGTATTCTTAAGGATGGTTTCAGTTTTAACAGATTTTTTTAAGAGGTCCGTGAGTGGGGCTGCCCTTTGGGAGAAGTTTGGTACAAACCGTCTGTAATACCCCAAGAGGCCCAGAAATGCACGAAGGTCTTTTTTTGTCTGGGGAAAGGGAAGGGAGTGGATTGCTTCGGTTTTGCTTTTCTGGGGCCGTATCAGTCCTTCACCCAGGAGGTATCCTAGATACTTTACGGTTTGGGCCGCTAGGGTGGTTTTGGCGGGGTTTATGGTGAACCCATATGATCCCAGGGAGGTGATGACCTGGTGGAGGTGTTCAAGGTGCTGGGTCCAGGTATCGCTATAGATGACGATATCGTCTAGATAAGCACCTGCATACAGAGCGTGGGGTTTTAGGATGCGATTAATGGCCCGCTGGAACGTGGCCGGGGCGCCATGAAGACCAAAAGGAAGAACTAGGAATTGATACAATCCTTCTGGGGTGGAGAAGGCCGTCTTCTTTCTATCCTCCTCTCTGAGGGTCATCTGCCAATACCCCTTACAGAGGTCTAACGTAGAGATATATTTGGCCTTCCCTATGCGCTCGACCATTTCATTGACACGTGGCAAGGGATACGTGTCGAAGGAGGATATTTTATTGACTTCGCGGAAGTCAATACAGAACCTGACAGACCCGTCAGGTTTGGGTACAAGGACGATCGGTGAGTTCCAATCGCTCACCGACGGCTCTATTATACCCATCTTCAACATCTGTTCTGTTTCTCTTCGTATAACCGCCCTGCGGGCTTCGGGGACCCGATAAGGTCTTTGTCGGACCACCTTTCCAGGGACCGTCTGTATGGCGTGTTCGGTGATGGTGGTATGGCCAGGTGAAGAGGAGAATACCTGTCGTAATGGGTACAGGACCGCTTCAAGCTCATGGTGTTGTTGTGGGGTTAACTCAGGGTCAATACAGGGGGTAAAGGAGAGGGGAACAGGGGCCGAGGAGCCGGACAGGACCGGACGAGGGCCTTCCCATTTCTTCAGATGATTAACGTGATAAATCTGTGTTATACCACGTGTGGGATCTAGGTCTAATTCATAGGTGACAGGGGTCACTTGTCGAAGGATGGCATAAGGGCCCTGCCACTGTCCTAGGAGTTTTTGGTCCGAGGAGGGTAACATCAGCAACACCAAATCACCTACGGAAAAGACTTGTGGTTTCGTGCCTTTATCGTACTGTCCCTTCTGTTTACTTTGTGCGTTTTCCAGATTCTGTCGGACTATGTCACGTATGACAGATAGGTGAGTTTTTAGGTTACTCATGTATTCAGGGAGGGGGCGAGTGCGATCTGGTTCAGTTTCCCAGGCTTCTTGGGCCATGTCCAACAGGGTGCGAGGGGGTCGACCATACAGCAGCTCGTAGGGTGAATAACCGGTGCTGCTCTGTGTGGTGCAACGGATGGCGAACAGGGCAAGGGGTAGCATATCCTCCAACCGTTTGGCTTCCAACCCCAGTAGTTTTTTAAGTGTCTGTTTTAGGGTGGCGTTGTATCTCTCGACTAGCCCATCGGTTTGGGGGTGGTATGCCGAGGTTCTGATCTGTTTAATCCCTAGGTGGGAGCATACCTGTTTCATCAGAGCAGAGACAAAGGGAGTACCCTGATCTGTCAGTATTTCGCGGGGAAACCCCACCCTAGTGAATACAGAGATGAGGGCTTTGGCGATATTCTGGGTGGTGGGCTGGCGCAAAGGTAAGGCTTCTGGGAAGCGTGTGGCATAGTCCACTATGACCAGGGCATAACGACACCCGCTGCGTGAGGGTAACAGGGGCCCTATAATGTCCATCCCCACTCTGCTGAACGGGACGTCAATGACGGGAAGGGGTTGTAGGGGGGCTCTAGGGGGTCGATATCTGCTATGTTTCTGACATACCGGACATTCCTTACAATACTTCTTGATGTGTTGGTATATCCCAGGCCAGTAGAATTTGTCTAGAATAGTTTGGCTGGTTTTTTCCTCACCAAAATGACCCCCCAGAAGGTGGCTATGGGCCAGGAACAGAACCTTCTCTTGAAAGGGACCAGGGACCAGGAGTTGGGGTTTTTGTTGGGCCCCTCCCTTACTGTACAACAGCCCATTTTTCTTGAAGAAGTAGGGACCTACGGTAAGGGGATCCTCTTGGTCCAACGCCCTTCCCCACGCCTCCTGTAGAATAGGATCCTCCTGTTGTGCAGCCCTGAATTCTCGGTCTGTTTGCCAAGGGTGTTCATCCGGGATCACGGGGAACGCGCTTGTGTATTCTCTCTTTTCCTTCTTCTTCTGTGTTTTGGTTTTAGGTGGTTTGCGTGCCAACACAGGGGAGGACAACCCCTTTGGAAAGGGAGCTTCTTCCCACCAGTGGGTCAGGGATTCAGTGGTGTCCTGCAGTAGTCCTGGTAATCCGGGGTAATCGATTCCCAATATTGCCTGCTCCGGGAGTGCGGGTATGAGTCCAACGGTGAGGGTGGTTCCGGGATCTTTGGGATGTTGGACCTGTACCTGGGTGGTTGGGTATCTCTTCGTATCACCATGAACACATTGAATGGCGACCATGTTGGATGAAGGATTAACAGGGCGATTCAAGTCCTGAGGTCTGAGGACACTCTGTCGACACCTGGTGTCTGTCAGGGCCATGAGGGTTTGCCCATCAAAATTCACCGGACATCGGAACGGAGGTGGTGTTGCCCCGGGTACGGAACATACATAGTTTCGGGCTAGGCCCACTTCCATCGGCTCGTCTTTGTGAGGACACACACTGGCGATGTGACCAAATCCTCCACAACTATAACATTGAGGTCCGGGATTGATAGGTCGTTGCAACACAGGGGGAGGGAACAGTAGGGTAGGCTCTGGTCTTCTCGGTACAGGGGCACGAGGAGGCCGGAGGCCAGTGGGGTTGTGAGGTTTATGGGAGTGTTCCTCATTTCCTCGCTGACCCTCCTGGGCACGACTACAGGCGCTTGCGATTTCAATTGCAGTGTCTAAGGTAAGGCGGGCATGTTGGCGTACCCATCTTTGCGTGCCTGGATGTAAAGACGACAGGAATTGTTCCAAATATACTTTCTCTAGGATTTCCTCCTTAGTAGAGGTATCGGGTTTCAGCCACCTGTTGGCTAGGTCTTTGATCCGAAAGGAAAGGGCTCTGGGGGTTTCTTGGGGCCCTTCCTTTGCTTGACGTAACCGTACTCGGTAGGTTTCATCATCGATGCCCAGCCTTTCGAGAATACACTTTTTAATGTCCGCATACGGATTGTTGCCCTGGATGTTCGCTTGCTGGTACGCGGCCTGTAGGTCGCCCGTCAGTAAGGGGCCCAGATAATGTCCCCAACGGTCGGCAGGCCAGGCGGCGGCCTGTGCTAGCCGCTCGAAGTTGGTAAAAAAGAAGTCCGGGTCTTCCCCCGGCACATATTTCTGGAGAACCACCGAAGGCAGGGAGGTCATGGGCCTCTGATGACCCAGGACATCGGTCAGTTTTCCCATAGCCTGCTCGTGGGTGGTTCCCTGTCCTTTCAATACATCATGGAGTTGGCCACGGTCGTCCTCTGCGGTCTTTAGGAACCGCTCCATTAACTTCCCCAGTTGTTCTTGGGATTCCGCCATCCTGTTCATCACGGCCTCCATACCTCCAGGTGATCCCACTTCTGACACCAGATGTGATCGTGGGCGGTCGGCGGACTGGTAAAGCAGGCGAGGAGGCCGGATATAGTGGCTATAGTGTTTTTATTTTTCTCTTAACAGTAGGATACGGGGAGAGAGAGTCCCAGGTACAACACCCAACGAGGGAGATGCGTCTTCTTCCGGGTTCCTCCTGATGTGATGAGGGTCCGATAGATGTCCGGGTCTTGGGTGTAGCCGCCTCGGTATGGTCGGAAGGCACCTCGGAGGGCAAAAGAGAGAGAGGAGCAGTTAGTCACTCTGGGACTAGAGATCCGATACCGTCACCGTTACCCGGTAGTGTGAGGAGGAGAAAGGAGAGTGAGGAAGGTACGGGATGGAGTCAAGGAAGGGTAAGCAAAAAGAAGTGTACAGGATGGTGGGGAACAGGGGTGCTCTTTGTACAGTGCTATTATATACAAGGTGTCTAAGGGCTATTGGTGACGTGCCTAGGATAGCGGGAGTATTTATACACGGGGAGGGGTTCGTACTATTTACACAGAGCACCTAGCGTGCTTTAAGAAGGTAGCTGGTACTCACGCGCTCCGCCGTAACTCTCCTCCGAGTTACGGACGCTCTTCAGTCACCTCCGTGGGACTCCACCAATCTTCGGACCACTCCTCGATGTCTCCGTTCCCGTCTTCTCCGTCCGTCACCGCACCAGCCGAAAGCTCCTGCCACGATCCTTCGACGGCTTCCTCCTCTCCTCTTCCGTCTTTTCTGTATCCGGCTGTCGGCAGGGAGGCAGGACTTCCGGGATCATGGGGAAGTCCTTCCGTTCCTTCGTTGTTCCTGATTGGGTCCTGCAACAGAGAGAGGGGCGGGGTTCCTGTCGTCATGGACGCTGTGGTGGTTGATTCCGCTCGTGTGCCTGGATACGGGGGCTTGCGGAGGGGTGATAGGCGGGGCGGGGTGAGTAGGGGTCTCGTGACCCGTGGGCCGAGATCACAGCCTCCCATATTGTTATGGCCGATGTCACGGAGCCCACATTTTCGGCGAAGTAATATTCGGTATGTTCTAGCAAGCAGTCTTTTATGTCAGGGATTTTTAAGAGCCAGGGCGTAATGATTTTGGGGCCGAGTGTCTTCTGACGGTGGTGTGTGAACTTCACAGTAAGTGGGGAGTGGTCGGAGATCCCTCTAGGGAGCCCTTCCGGGTGACGAAAGAACTCCAGATCAGTGTTAGGAGAGAATAAGTAGTCTATGCGAGAGCTGCTGTTATGGGTGTTGGAGTAGTGTGTAAAGTATGAGGTAGTCAGGTGGGACAGGCGCCATAGGTCGTCGAGTCCCAATATTTGTGTGAAGTCAAATAGGTCTGAGCTCGCCTTGTGTGAAGTACGCTGGGGGTGCCGATCTTGGGCATCATTCATCGTCATATTGAAATCGTCCCCGATAAGCAAGGGTCCTTGTGGGACATCGAGCATTAGTCGCTGTAGGGCCTGTAGTGCGGCTGTGCCTAAGGCCGTAGGGATGTAGACCGAAATGACATTCAGTGGTTTGCCTTCCCAGGGGGCTTCTAGTACAGCGTAGCGACCCAGGGGGTCGGCCCATGTTTTTGTACACGTCAGGGCCACATTCCTCCGAACCAGGATACCGGTCCCTCTAGATCCAGAGGTGAAGCCTGCATGTACGAGTAGTTTATAGCCTCCCTGGTTTAATGCTTGGCACGTGTTGCCCATTAGGTGCATTTCCTGGAGGAGAACCAGGTCTGGAGAATGGCGTTTGAGATATTGCATGACCACCCCTCTTTTTATTCTATTGCCAAGGCCGTTAACGTTCCATGTCATGATGGCGAGGGACGTTGTCAACGGGGGTGTCATGGTGGCCTAAAGAATTGAGATTGTGCATGGATCAATGGTTTGTGGTGCAATTAGTGTAGTTTGTAGGAAATGACTCTTAAGGAGGGGGCTATGGTGGAGCATTCGTAAGGTCCAGCATACCCAAATGATGGCCAATGAGTGTAATATGAAGGCATATGGCGACGTGTAGCTGAGCTTGTGATTGAGAGGTCGCAATAGATAGCGCGTGAAGTTGCGGCCTGCTGTGTGACACGCTCTATGATCAAGAATCCTCTCCTTTGTAAATTATTGTTATGGATTAGTGATTCCATGATTGGCATATTGATTTACTAGTCAGACCCTAGTACAGTGCACTGTGTGTGCCCAGGGCTTGTAAAGGAAATGCTGCTGGTGGGCAGGGTGCAGTGATGTGAAAGGTAGGACATGCCCTGTGTATGTGTGGCATGTCCTGATAGTGAAATGCTGCCAATTTCGTTTTTCACTATTGCAAGGCTATCTGTTCCCATAGGATAGAATGGGGAGTTTGCCTATACATTTTTATAAACATAACTACCCCAGGGAACAAGATAGGAAAATAAAGCATGATATGCCTGAACTCAGAATGTTAAGATGCATCTTTTAGTGAGGGGGATTTTTGCATTCTTTGTTTGAAAATATCACTTTTAGAAAGTAGGTATTTTCTTGCTTAGCCATCCAGTGTGCCTCTGCTAGGATGTGTTTTGACTGTCTGGCTTCGGAGTGACAAGGGCTGGAGATGAGCAGTGGCTCCAGAGAGTCTGGATGAGTCCGGGCGGGGCTGAATAAACCTGGGCTGCATTTAGAGTAGGCGGAGGAGAGTTTCTTTCACCTGAATGGGCATGGTCTGCCTGACAAAATGCTATCTCCACCTCCTGCTAGGAAGCTGCACCAGAGAGGATATAACTGGTTTTGACTGAGCACAGGGCTTCTCTGCCACCAGAGAACAAAGGATTTCGCTGTATAAAAAGAGGGGCCCAGACCACAGACTTTTAGATCACTATTGGGATTTCAAGAGGAACCTCTGCCAAAGAGAAAAGCTGAAGAAACTTGAGGAGGAGTATTGCCCCTTTGCTGTATGCTGTCTGGGGTAGGACTGCAGTGGCTGTTTATGCCAAGGAGATGAACTGTGCATGTATCCTGCTTGAGAAAGTATCTCCAAGGGCTTGAAGTGGAGCTTGCCCCCTGTTCAAGAGGTTTCGGGAACAGCAAAGACCTCACCAAGCTTCTGGGCACCATCTCTGGAACCGCTGGTTTCAGTCGCTGCAGACGAAAAGGGTAGCCGACTCTGTCACAGAGTCTGTTGCCAGATTTCGTGTCCTAAAGCTACCGTAGAGAGCACAGGGTCGTTTCGCAATGCAACCCTTGTCTCACCGACTCCGTCAACGAGCCGCTGCTTGCACCGCACTCTGCACCGCTTCGCTACGTGCTGCACAGAGGTTACCGACTCTGCCGCTGCCCGACTCAAACATCAACCCGCTCCGTCGCCGCACCATGACCTGCCAGCACCACATTGAGCACCTTATCACCCTGCAACGCAAGTCTTGGTCTCACCGACTCCATCAACGAGCCACTGCCTGTACCGTGCCGTGAAGACACCGCACGCTGCAACGATTCCATCTCACAACGCAACCACAATGGTTGCCCCGACCGACTCGCATTGGCGTGTCAGCTGCAACAAGAAAGGTACTCTCTCTGAGTCTGTCGACGCTTTAGCTGACCTGTACAGACACAGTAGGCTGGATTTGTTAGACTTTGTCGTGTTCAGTATCGCGGTAGCCCTGAATGGTGCTACCGAGTTGGAGGAACTGTATTTTCAAGCTTTTCCTGCAATTTAAAGGTTATTTGGAACAGTAACTATTTTTACAGTATAATATGTTGGATTTTAGTTGTATTTGGTCTTGTTAAGTTTAGATAAAGATTACTTATTTTTCTAAACTGGTGTGGTGTGCATTTGTAGTATTTTTACTGTGTTACTCTATGCATGCACAAATGCTTTACACACTGCCTCTGAGATAAGCCTGTCTGCTCGTGGCAAGCTACGAAGGGGGTTAGCAGGGGTTATTTTAGAAGTGTATCCCCCTTACCCTGACTAGGAAGAAGGGTCCTTACTGTACAAAGGTGCAAACCCTTGCCAACCATAGCCACATTTCTAACATAGACTGTTTCCATAAGGTTGATAGCTCCGTTTTTATGGCTTCTATATTTTTTGATTCAAGCCATTTTCCTGAGTCCTCTCCACTACAGGGCCCTTCAGCAGCTCAAGATCCAACAACTTAGGGTCTCACTTACACGGAACAAGTGGATTTGTCAGAGAAAGCCAGGACAGAAATGTCATGGTGGCTGGATCACATGGAGGCCTGGAACGACAGAGAGATCATTGACTCAATTCCGGAGATGATTACAGAATCGAACGTTACCTGGTGGGGCTGGGGGGCGAGATGTGGCACGATCTCCACTGGAGGCCATTGGTCCAAGTTGGAACTGTCCCTTCATTTCAATTGCTTGGAGCATCTTGCAGGGTCTTATCGAATTCGGAGCCTCTCTCTGAACAAGACAGACTGCTGCATCCTTCTTGCAGATGGACAACATCTCCATGGTTTGGTGTGTGAACAAATTGGGCGGGACCAAATGTTGCCTTCTGGCTGAGATAGCCAAAAACTTTTGGCACATTTGCCTTCAACATTGCTTGCTGGTGGTGGCGGTGGGGGAACATCCTTTACAATGCGGTAATGACAACGCAGTGCCATTAAAACACGGGTTTCACAACGCAAGTCGTTACCACAACTTGCGCTGGAGGGCGCTCTAGGCTAGGAAATAGTAGATTTACTATTCCAGCACCTTCCTTACTGTACGTAAGCTGGTGTTGGAATAGTACATTTTACTATTCCTAAGTCCAGCACCCTACAGCGCAAGTCGTGGTAACGACTTGCATGTAAAACCTGCGTTGTGATGGTCTGCAGTGTTTTATACCGCGTTGTATTGTCATACATCCGTGGCGGTGTATCTCCTGTGCCAGCGCAATTCAGTTGCGGATTGGCACCCCTGTCATCTACAGGATTTCAGCAACTGGAGACTACACCCGAAGATCTTTCATGCAATTCAACGCAGGTGAGGCCCATGCTTGAAGGACTTGTTCGCCTCTCGCCTCAACCAGCAACTTCTGTCCTTTTTCAATTGTGCCCAGATCTGCAAGCGCAGGTCACAGATGTCTTCTTTCAGGACTGCTCTCCCAGTCTGAGTTACGTGTTTTCTCTGTTTATGATGATTCCCAGAGTTATTTCCCAGGCGAGGCATCGGAGACTGTAGATGGTTCTAGTGACTCTGTTTTGGAAACCCAGGTATGGTTTCCAGTAGTCCTTGAATTTTCATGAGCTTGCCCGTTCTTCATTCCTTTCAGTTGGAACCTGTTGCTGGACCCAGTGGGGCAGCCACAGCCTCTGATTCTCTTGGGACACCTCTCTCTGTTGGCATAGAAGGTTTACAGGAGAGGTGGAGTCTCCCAGGCGTTTTGCAGGACACTGCGGCCTTCATTGGACAGGCATGGTCCGCTGGCACACACAAAAACACACACATAAACGTACACATAAATGGAGTAGTTGGCACACATAAATGGTGAGGTGGGCAGAAGAACAATGGATTTAACCCAGACCATTTGACTGGGGGAGAATGTTTGCATTGTCAGCATTCCGTCCATCATTTGTTTGTTGTAACACTTTTCGCCCTAAGTGGGATGGGTATGCAGACGTTGGTCCCCTGCTCACTGTGCCACTGGATTCAAGCTAGCCTGCCTGAAGAAGGGTGACATACCCTGAAACCGGTCCCAGGTTGCTTGTTTCCTGTCCAGGGAGGACCTGGCCTGGCAGTTCGGTCTGGACTGCTCCTTTTAGTCACTGGGTCAAGAATAATTTGCATATGGCTGGGTCCAAACAGGGGTGGCGTAGTGGGCAAAAGAATAATGGATTTAACCCAGATCTTTTGACTGGGGGAGAATGTTTGCATTGTCAGCATTCCGTCCATCATTTGTTTGTTGTAACACATAAACGCTACGCCTCAGCATGGCAACCCTGGTGTGGTTGGTGCAGTGAATGAGTTGCAGATCCCATTCTAGCAGATTTGTTGTTTAGTCATGAAGTTTTTGTCTTCTTTGGCATCTGCTGGTATTGCCTATCAGTCAGGTAACAATCTACGGTCTGCAATTTCTGCAGGTCATCTACCTTTGGATGGTGAGCCCATTGGTGAACAGCCTATTGTGTGCAAGCTTTTATGTGGTATTCCAATGCCCAAGCCTCCCCAACCGAACTATTCAGTTCTGTGGGACATCAATATTGTTCTAATGTTTTTTAGAGAGTTGGCCGGACAACAAATATTTATCGCGCAAGCAGCTTTCAGCCAAATTGGCGATGCTCTTATGCTTAATTTCCTGAAAAAGAGTCTCTGACGTTTGGGTGCTAGATCCCTCCGGTAGAGTGTTCTTTCCAGAAGGTGTTTCCTTTGCTGTCATCAGGATAAGGAAGACAAAGTGTAGGTCTGTTTCCTAACCAGCGTTCCCTGGTAATAGTAAGCTTTGTGCTGTACAATGTTTGAAGGCTTATGAGGTGTGTACCAGTGAGCTCCGTTCTGATATGGGGGTGGTCAATTGCTGATTGCATTATAAAACCCCTTCAGACATGTGACAGCTGCCACCATAGCCAGGTGGATGCGTTGGCTGTTGTTAGAGGCTGGTATTGATACTTCTATTTTTGAAGCACATTCAGCTAGGGGGCGATGGCCTCAAAGTCTATTTCCCTGGGATCCAGATTGGATCAAATCCTGAAAGCTGCGGACTGGTCGTCCAATTCCACTTTCAAAGCCTTGCATTACAAGCCTATTGAGGATGTTGCCTAAGTGGTGGTGGCTCAGCTTTGAAAATAGAGGCGAGGATTATCCCACCCTAAGCTTTGTATGCATATGTACTTGTACTGCTTACATTTTCTGATTGTTTAGTAATGAATGCCCATCCTGTTCTTAGTATCCGGTAAGGAATTTTGATAGTATGGCCAGTGATTACAGCTTCAGTATTTTTTTTCCTCACAGGAAACGAGGTCAAGTGACCACTTTTTTGGGTCGATGTTATGCACTGTTGGAGATTTTCTTTCTCTGGTTCTTGTCTCCGACAGATGTTTTCGTCTTCAATGGAGGTCGTCGATGCCCTGGAGCGAGGGTCTTCAAGTTGGTCTCTTGTTGGGCCCTGGTTTTTTTCTTCAAGTTCGTATGGATCCTTCATTGTAGGATTCCGGAGTGATGGACAAATTAAGAGGACACAAGATGGCGTTTTGGGGTTATATACTACTATGGGCTCTATGATTGGTACATGTGACTTGGTATTCATGCGAAATGTAGTGGTTTCAATGTTACATTTTGATTGGCTGCAGAAAAAAATAAAGTAAAGAAAGAGAGGCATAATCCTCGCCTCTGTTTCCTTAACTGAATTGAAAATTCATATTGTGAATGCTCAAAACGTTTTTATTGTTCAAGATCGGGTTTTGAAACGCATATTTTCTTTACGGTGCATCTGTGGACTTTAGTCTTAGCTGCACTGTGCAGATTAGTTGTGCATGCCTTCATTACCTTTGATACTTGCACAAGTGCCACCTTGCCTACGTAACGCTTGTTCTTGTGCCTAGCACTTATTGCAGTATTATACCTCAAATTATACTCTGTTTTCTCTTATAACTACACACTTGTCACTTTTCCTCTTGTGCACTTTTGACTACCTCATGTATTTTTGGTTGCTCACAATTTTTACTACCTCAAGTATTTTGTTTGCTCACAATTATCACTATTACCTTTACTACCTCATGTATTTTTGGTTGCTCACAATTTTTACTACCTCAAGTATTTTGTTTGCTCACAATTGTCACTTTTACCTTTACTACTTTGTGTAGCAAAACAACTCTCTCGTCATATCAAGGACAATTATCTTCTTGACAATTGTCAGTCCGGCTTCATCCAAAACTGCAGCACTGAAACAGCCCTACTGCAAGTGGTCGATGATGCGTTGAGGATTCTCGATTCGGGGGGGTCCTGTCTTCTAATTCTCCTTGACCTTTCCGCAGCCTTTGACACTGTCAATCACAACACCCTCCTCAATATCCTTCAACAGAGAATGGGCATGGAGGGCACTGTGCTTAAATGGTTTGCATCCTTCCTCTCTGACAGATCCCAAATGATCAAAATAGCAAACAGTCTTTCTTCTCCTGTGGCGGTAGGTCAGGGGGTTCCTCAAGGCTCTATACGTGCACCCACATTGTTCAATCTATACTTAGAACCACTGGGAAACCTCCTAAGCAAAACCGGGATTCACTATCATCTCTATGCTGACGACACTCAACTCTACCTCAAGGTTGCCTCCACTCATGATCTCTCTATCCTAAGCTCTACTCTGGACTCCATCCAAAACTGGATGTCAACTCATCAACTGATTCTGAATCCCTCCAAAACTGAATTCCTCCTCTTCTCCTCCTCACTCTCTCCCCCCCCGGTTCAATCATAGATGGATCAGATGAATCTACTAAACAATAAACCCATCATTGTCGACAGCGCTAAATCCCTTGGAGTCATTCTAGACAAAAAACTCAAGCTAACTCCCCACATCAACTCTATTGCAAAATCTGCTCGTTACCAACTGCGCCTCCTTTGGGGAATCCGACGCTTCTTCCCGGAGCAGGACCTTATAACCCTGGTGCAATCGCTGGTCCTCTCCAGACTAGACTACTGCAATTCTCTTCTTACTGGCCTCCCCAAATCTCACCTGTCCCCACTTAAGTCTGTTTTCCATTCAGCAGCTCGCTTCATTTATGGGGCCAAAAGAAGCGATCACATCACACCGATGTTATCCACCCTCCTTTGGCTTCCCCTCGAGGCTAGAGCTAGCTACAAGACCGCTTGCATCACCCACAAAGCCTTGCACTCCTCCTCTCCTCGCTACCTGGCGAATAAACTGAAACTCTCTGGAGGCTCTAGACCTTCACGCAATGCGGAAAATCTACTTCTTGAACCTCCCACTTTCAAGAAGGAGAGAACAATGGCCCAATCCTTTTCAGGCAACGCAGTGAGAATCTGGAACTCCCTTCCGCCCCAGCTCCGGACCACTGCCTCCTCCCAGGCCTTCAAAAGGGACCTCAAAGTTCTCCTCCTCCAGAGACACCTCCAAAAGTAATTCACTTCCTCTTGTTATTTGGAGGAAGACTTCCCACTACTGATATTTTCTATTTTCCATGACCATGGAAGTGCCTTCCCAGTGTATTACTGGGGTTGGAGTGTCTGCCTTTTTGCAGTATTTTCCATGTACTTGTGTTTGGTGCCCTTTTGTTACGTGCATGCACCACTTTGCCCCTGTAACTCACGGTTTGCTACCTCTCACATGTTTTTACCTTGATACTTGCACAAGTGCCACCATTGCCTTCATAACGCTCGTTCTTGTGCCTGAATGTACAGCACCTATTGCAGTATTATACCTGCACGCTTGTCACTTTTCCTCTTGTGCACTTTTTACTACCTCATGTATTTTTGGTTGCTCACAATTTTTACTACCTCATGTATTCTGTTTGCTCACAATTGTCACTTTTACCTTTACTACCTCATGTATTTTTGGTTGCGCACAATTTTTACTACCTCATGTATTTTGTTTGCTCACAATTGTCACTATTACCTTATGTAGCGTAACGTATGCTTTTGTAATCTGTTCTTTTGTAATGTTTCTCATTATTTTTCATTTCTGTTCCTTTTGTGAAGCGCTCTGACACCTTCGGGTAAAGTCCGCGCTATATAAAAATGCATAAATAAATAAATAAATAAATAAATAAATAAATACTACCTCATGTATTTTTGGTTGCTCACAATTTTTACTACCTCATGTATTTTGTTTGCTCACAATTGTCACTATTACCTTATGTAAGTAACGTATGGTTTTGTAATCTGCTCTTTTGTAATGTTTCTCATTATGTTTCATTTCTGTTCCTAATGTGAAGCGCTCTGACGCCTGTAGTGTCGCGGGCAGTTGGAGCGCACCACTGCCGCGCACGCCCCCTCCCACTGTTTCTAAAGGTTTTACCCCTGGAGCGTAAAGGGGTGTTGGTTTGGTCCTAGCGTGTACGTGCGTACGCAAGTTATGTAATAAAAAGCCCGGGGCTCCGGGCGTGGTCAGGTAGTTTGCCGCCACCAACCATACCGCATGTGTCCTGTGTCTTGTATGTTCAGGCCCTAATCCAGGACACCACATTGGCGACGAGGTGGTCAACGTCCCACCTCCCCTCGTGCTCTGCTACGCCACAACGCCGCGTCCCATTCGCGGCGCTCTGCCCAGCGTTCCTGAGCACCGACGGCCTGCCAGGCCTGCTTCGCACCGCCTCCCGGTGCCCCCGTGAAGCCCACGGCCTGCCTCCTGCCTCCCGGTCGGCGGCGTCTCGACCCTCATGGCCACCGTGCCGCACCTCGAGCCGTTTGAGGTCTCTGGCCCTCCCCCATCCCAGGCTACCCGTTGGAAAAAATGGGTAGAGCGGCTGGAGAACTACTTCATTGCAGCTGACATTGCGGTGGGGCGACGCCGCGCCATGCTGTTACATCTAGGCGGTGAGGCCATCCACGACATCTCCAAAGACATCACGGAAGGTGACCCACCACACACCTATGCCACCCTCCGCGATGCCATCACCAGGTACTTTGAGCCGTTTGCCAGTGCTGACTATGAACGTTTCCTGTTGCGCCAGGCGCGCCAACTCCCGGAAGAATCCGTCGACTTTTTCTACGCGCGGCTCAAGAAGTTAGCCAGCACTTGCACCCTCCCCGATGCGGAAGATGAAATTCGCGCCCAATTCATTCAAGGGTGCGCCTCGCTTAAGCTACGAGAGAGAGTTCTCGAAACTGACGCCATGTCCATGCGCGACATCCTGGCTCTAGGGCGGTCCAAAGAACTCTTGAAGGCCCGTGCCGCCCATATGGAGCCGAAATCACCGGTCCCGGTCAAGACAGAGCCCGTGTGGGCCATCAAGTCTCACCCGACAGACAAAAAGGCGAGAACACCCAGAAAAGGGCGCACGAAACAAGGACAATCCACCCAAGACCAGTCCTGCATCTGGTGCGGAGGCCCCACCCCCCACAAGGGCGCCTGCCCGGCACAAGGCAAAATCTGCAGCGCGTGTGGAAAAGCAAACCATTTTGCAAGCGTCTGTCTAACGTCCCAAAGGAAAAAACAGAGTGGCCCACCCAGGAGAGTGAGACAGGTGGCGCCGCAGCAAGACACGTCGACTAGCAGCGACATGGACGACGACGGTGATGACGCAGCATCCGTCCACGTGGTGCACATGCTCAACACCTTGGCAGCCGCGTCTTCGACCGAGCCCATGTGCTCCGTCCATGTACAGGGCCAGGCGATCCAGGCCCTCATCGACACAGGTGCCACGATAAACCTCATGGCCGCCAGCGTGTACCACAGCCTCGAGGATGCCCCCACACTCCACCCCACCAGAGTGCAAGTGTTCGCCTACGGAACCCGGCGCCCCCTGCGCCTGTGCGGAGTGTTCCGGACAACAGTGTCCCACGACTCGACCCGTCTAGAAACGAAGATCTACGTGTCCCAAGAGGGGTCGGGATTCCTTCTTGGCTGCAGGACCGCAAGGGAGCTGGGACTCATACATTTTGCCCTAACGGTGCAAGCCCAAGGACTAGACCATCTAGTGGCAGAACATTCCTCGCTGTTCGAGGGCATCGGGTGCCTACGCGGACCCCCTGTCCGGCTCCACATCGACCGGTCGGTCGCTCCAGTGGCCCTTCGGCACAGGCGAATCGCTTTCCACCTCCGGCCCAAGGTCGAAGCCGAGCTAAAAATGTTAGAACGAGCAGGCATCATTGAACGGGTCACAGGACCCACACCATGGGTATCACCCATAGTAGTGGGCAAGAAGCCGAAGCAACCCGACGCAGTGAGAATATGCGTTGATATGCGCATCCCCAACCTAGCCATCAAAAGGGAACGCCATCTGACACCGACCATTGATGACATCATCGGGGAGCTCGCAGGGTCCAAGTGGTTCTCCAAAATGGACCTGCGGTCAGGGTGCCATCAGATCCCTCTCCACCCGGACTCGCGCGCTATCACAACTTTCTCCACCCATGCAGGCCTGTGGAGATATACCAGGCTAAACTTCGGCATGTCAAGTGCAGCAGAAGTCTTTCAAAATATCGTACACAACGTCCTTCAAGGCCTAGACGGCGTGCTCAACGTGAGTGACGATATCCTTGTACACGCCCCCACCCTGGAAGAGCACATCCGTAGAGTCCAAGCGGTGTTCAGCAGGCTACAAGAGAAGGGACTAACACTACACAAGGACAAGTGCGAGTTCCTGCGCAGAGATATCAGCTTCTTTGGATACAGGTTCTCCGACCAAGGAGTGGGCCCTGACCCCGAGAAAGTTAAAGACATACACAATGCTCCAGCCCCCTCGTCAGTAACAGCCGTCCGCAGCTTTCTAGGCATGGTGACCTACTGCGGACGTTTCATCAAGAACCTCTCCGATCTCACAGGGCCCCTCCGCGACCTCACCAAGTCTAATACCACCTGGAGGTGGGGCCCGGAACAGCAAGAGTCGTTCGTCAACACCAAAGCGGCCCTGTCAGCAGACACGACACTAGCCTATTTCGATCCACAACACGAGTCCCAACTGATAGTGGATGCCAGCCCCACCGGTCTTGGAGCAGTACTGTCGCAGCGTCAACCATGCGGGGAGTGGGCCCCGGTAGGGTATGCCAGCCGCACGCTGACCCCCACCGAACAGCGCTACTCACAAATTGAACGAGAGGCTATCGCCATCTTATGGGGGTGCCGCCACTTCCATATCTACCTTTATGGACACCCTTTTTCCGTGATCACTGATCACAAGCCCCTGGTGCCTCTCTTCCAAGGATCATCGTCTCGACCACCACCAAGAATCGAGAAGTGGATACTTCAGCTGCAGGAGTTCCGGTTCACAGTGGAATACCGGCCGGGCACCCGAAACCCAGCGGACTATCTTTCGAGACACGCCCGTCCGGTCACAGACGCAGAAGCGGCGGAAGCGGCCGCCACCGAAGAGTACGTCAGGCTCGTTGTCGAGCGGTCGAGACCACGCCCCATGTCCCTGGAAGAGGTAGCGAGGGCCACCGAAGACGACGACTGCCTCCAGATCGCGATCCAAGCCCTGAAGTCCGGCGACTGGAAGGCTCTGCAAAGTCAGGCGTCCTTCCGAACCCAAGCCGCCCAAGCGGTCCTCAAGGCCTTATATCAAGTCAAGGACGAACTATCAGTGTCTACCGAAGGATGTCTCCTGAGAGGCCCACGCCTCGTGTTGCCCAGCAGCCTCACCCAGCAAGCCGCCCGGTTGGCACATGGATCACACCAAGGGATCGTCAAGTCAAAAAGCAGACTCCGAAGTAAACTGTGGTTCCCAGGACTCGACAAGGCCGTCGAGGAGGTCGTCCACAGCTGTCCTGTGTGCCTAGCCACCAGCATGCCAAATTCCCCGGCACCGGTCATCACCGAGGAGGGGCCAACCTCCCCGTGGACCCGAGTAAGCGCAGACTTTGGAAGCCTCCCAGGGGGCAAGCACATGCTAGTCGTGGTAGACGACTTCTCCCGCTACCCCGAAGTGGAAATTGTGGCATCGACTGCAGCCGCGGAGGTGATCCCAAAATTCGAGAAGATCATCGCGACACACGGGATCATGAAAGAAGTCCGCACAGACAATGCACCCCCGTTCAATGGCAGCGAGTTCACAGAATACCTGCAGAGCCACAGCATTAAACACAAACGGATTACACCAAGGTGGCCACAGGCGAACGGGGAAGTCGAAAGGTTGATGAGAACTTTAAACAAGGTCATCCAAATCGCCGTCGCCGACGGCAACTGCCTAGAGCTAGCGATCTACCAATTCCTACGTGAATATCGCCAGACTCCACACTGCACCACCGGAGTCGCCCCAAACCGCCTGTCTTTCAACGAGCCGTGGTGGACACCCTCCCGCACCATCCCAAGTGGGAGACGGCTCCAACTCCCAGCAATCGGTCCATGGAACAACGCTTAAAAAACAACCAAGAAGCATCCCGGAGGCGAAGGGCCGCAGACAGCCCCATTCAAGTGGGTGACGCAGTTTTAGTGAAAGACCGCCATCCTGGCGGGAAATTCCGCCTGCCTTTCGAACTGGACCCCTGGAGAGTCACCGAAGTACAAGGAACGATGGTCACCGCCGTAAAGAGTGGAGAAGTAGTCACGAGAAATGTTTCTTTCTTCAAACGACTACGTGGAAGAGGAGAAGACCTGGAACCGGACGACTGGCACACAAACCACCCAGAACCAGAGCCCGGACACCGAAGCCCACCACACAGGCCAGTGGAACCACCCGAAACAAGCACCCCAGCCCGGCAGCCTGAGGACACCGCCCCGAGCAAAGGGGATCCAGCAGAGCCAGCGGAAAGCCCCAGCAGCGCTGACACCGGCGAAGCGGAAGAACCTTCCCAAGCCACAGCGGAAGGCCGCAGCCAATCGAGGTACAATCTACGTCCCTGCCCCAGGCCTTCCCAGAGGTACCGAGACTTTGTAGCCCAGTGCTGGCGTTGAACTGATCTAGACGACGAACCCCGCCGAGACCGAAGTAAGACTGTTAAATTTTAAGTTTGATGTCATGGGTTTTTGTCAGGGAATTTCAGAGACTGCACTTTAGACTGTCGAGCTATTTGTGGTGAGCCTTACAGCCAGTGGAGATCGTTGCTCCACCTTTCAGAGACATGTGCGCATTTTTGCTTCTGCCATTTTGTTTCATCCCTAGGTAAAGGAGGAATGTAGTGTCGCGGGCAGTTGGAGCGCACCACTGCCGCGCACGCCCCCTCCCACTGTTTCTAAAGGTTTTACCCCTGGAGCGTAAAGGGGTGTTGGTTTGGTCCTAGCGTGTACGTGCGTACGCAAGTTATGTAATAAAAAGCCCGGGGCTCCGGGCGTGGTCAGGTATTTTACCGCCACCAACCATACCGCATGTGTCCTGTGTCTTGTATGTTTAGGCCCTAATCCAGGACACCACAACGCCTTCGGGTAAAGTCCGCGCTATATAAAAATGCACAAATAAATAAATAAATAAATAAAATTCAGTCTTTTTTTATATTGCGTGAGATCAACGTTATCATAATGTGTTCATCTTGGTCTAATTATGTCACATTTCAACTGTTTCCTCTGAAATGAGTCTTCTACAGTTGCCTGTGCAGTATTGTGATGGTTTCTCACGGTCAGCACTAATTTTGTAATGTTCCTTTACTAAATTGTCCTCCCACAATGTATTGGTCGTTATAAAACGCTCCACATTTTTGTGGTCTGCAGATCGCCAGCAAATACAACGTAACATGTACAACAAAAAATACAAAGTAGCGCTGCTCTTCCGAAGTTTATATACGTTTTGCCTGACTCGAAGATGGCCATAACGCTGACTGGCAATATAAGCCTAGCAAACGGTAAGTGTACCGTTTTGGATGATCTCTGACTGGATTGGGTAAGAGCGCGCATGTCTTCCGGTTTCAGGGACTCCTCTGATCCCGCCTCTTTGTGACGGACGTCACCTGACTACGAGGCCCGCCCCGCAGACAGGCTAACACTGCCGATAGGACAGATGCTCGTGCAGACTAAGTGACTTTGAGGCAGAAAGGAAGATCGAGGGTGCTGTACCGGTAGCTGCTGTCAGGTGAGCGTGGACTTCCCATTTTCGAATACAAGAGCCCACGAGCTCTTGCACACAGGGGAACATGCTTTTTAAGAAGCTCACTTCTTGGACATAAGTCATGCAGGAGTCCACCGAGGAACCACGCGAGCCCTTCAGGTGCTGCACATTTTCCGGGCATGCACAGTAGGACTGGCGGAGTCAGCTAGTGCTTGTCACTTGCAGGCTGTTGCAGCCCCCCACCCACTCTGGCTCCGGGTGTTCTTGTGGGTATTACGGTAGTTAATGCGCATGGATCCTAAGGTGCCCGCGGCATCGCAACGTTTCGGGCTTAGTCTGTTCTGAGCACTACAGAATGGGGCCCTGAGCTGGGTGTGTGTATATTAAATAGACTTCACGGGCACTGGGGAGATAGGCATTGCAGGAGCTCCTGTCACGTATCATGTCATCCCTGATCCATCGACCCTTTTCAATGTACTTTGTAGGCTCTCTAGCTTCTGTTTGTGAAACTGGTGAAAGCTGCCTCTTGTCGGTGCCTGCCATTATTTAGGCTTCAAAGGTTGGTTAGCCGAATGCCCAGTTTGGATTACGCCCACTGTTAAGAGTTGTGAATGTAGGTTTAACACATGTTTTCTAGGCTGTTATGCAGGGCAGAAGTCCTAAAAAGCAAAGTTGGGGAGACGCTGTCACCAGAAGTGACGTCACAACAGGAAGTGCTGTCACGACAGGTGACGATCTCCTCGTCCCATAGAGGCCAAAGAGTGAAGTCCAGCTGTTTGGCAGGGGGGAGGGCGCCCCCCCCCCCTAAAATAAGCGCGGTACCCCGACTCGAGCCCTGCTGTTATGTAGAGTCTGGCAATAGTTTTGGTTTACTGTTTTTATGTTCATAATCTACTCCTCGTATGCATTTTACTTGCAGACCTCCTGATTAAATTGACATAGGCGTGTGTACAATTGAGTGTTTGCTATCCCAAAAACCCTAGTATCGAAAATGTGGGCTTGTTGCAACACCAAAACCTTTACAGTCCAGAAGTCTGTTGCACTTGCAACACTAAAACATTCTAGAAGTCTCCTACCAGTTTGGTGTATGCCCATTTGAGACAGCAAAGCACTCCGAAAAACGTGGCTTTTTGTTCGGTAAGAGTTGTTATTGAACCTCCAGAGGTCTACTCACTTTTTGACGGAGTAACACTAGGCTAGCAGCCTCTAATTACTAGAGAGAAAATATGGTTTTCATAGAGCTTCGAGAAAAAAAATAGAAAACCAAACCAGGGAGGTTAAATACATAATTTAACCTAAAATCGTCATTTAGTAGCCCCGTTGTAGGCATGGCAAGGCACAAGTATTAGCACGTAAGTTCAAATGGAAAATGATTGCCAGGTGCTTGCTCTAGTGAACGGTATTTGTCTCAAGGTCACAGTGCCGTATATTCGGGAGATTTTATTACAAGACAGGAGGTTCATATCGTACTGTCTTTAATTGCTTTTTATTAACCGCAGCCAAGTAACTACATTATTGAGAAAAAAAAGCTAAAAGAACTACCAACAGTGACTTCATAATAGCCCAACCAATGCCATGTCGATTAGCCCAATAATTATCTTGACTGAGGGCAACAATTCCTCTTTCCTTGCTGCTCCCGGTCAAGATAAGTACTTTGTTCGTATTTCCTTTACTAGTGTATAGTTTACGCAACTGTATGCTTAATTTACCATGTACTTTACTGCTGTTGCATTGTTTATACTGCTCCTGCATGTGCGCTCGCAGCAATGCTCAGCCGTTGGAGGCTTTTCAGCCTCCCTCACTTCGTCGACAGGTTCTCCTCTGTGCTGTGGCTTGCATCATGTTTTTTCTCTGGCCTCAAAGTTTTTTTTTTTTTTGCGGACCGCTTATCAGTATCGTCCTTTTGCATCCCTCTACTTCCATGGACTGCAGTCTCTGAATGTAGGATAACGCCTCCCTTCCTCACATACCCTCTCCCTCCCTCACATACACTCTCCCTCAGAATTTGGAGATCTTTAATACAATCCAGCCTTTCTGACAACACGGCTGGGAAAATCTCAATTCTAATGATGGAAGGGGACTATATCCCAAGTAAGGAGTACCCATCCGATAGCTCTCTCCACTGGATGCCTCGATCAATGGAACATATGGAGATCAAAATTACTGGGTGCATGTTGCCAGGGAGAGATAACAAAGTAACATAAAATCACATCTTCCCTTCTCTGGCCATCAGATGGGTGCCAGACAGTAATTTGCTGTGCCCTGTGGCTTGACACACGATGCCCTGTGGCTTGACACACGATACCAGGCGGCTACTTGTTTATGCTGGTCAATTTCCAGGAACATCGCCTTGTCTTAGCCAAACTTGAATTTTTAAATGCTCTGATGCTGTCTGCAGCACTAGTATCATTGCTCGCTTGGCAGGATGCACTATCTGACTGTCAGCCTTTTAACAGCAAAACCAGTGTATGTGTTGCTTAGTACCTTTATTTTTGTATAATTTTTTTTTATATTTTAAGGAACCCTTTCTGCAGATCGGAATTGTGTTTAAACAACATTTGAGGTTTTTGACCACTGCTTAATTTCTCGCACCGTTTGTAGCTTCAATGCAATACGCATTGCTTGCCTACTTAAAAGCAGACATAGCTCATTTGCACACCCTGGATCGTTCTCTGATATAGGGTTAAATAGTCTGCTGGTTAGCGCCACCCCATTGGAAGATGACCTCAAAGTCGGAGCACAGTAGGTGAAGCATTATGTACAAATCTTGTATGAAGCCTCCGTGCTAACGTTTGGAATATTAGGGACACAGGAATGGATATCTGGGGCCTGGGCAATGCTGCAGGTTCTTGCGCAGAGGGAGAATAACTTTTTGAGATCACTGCTCCAACGTACCCCTATTTTACCCCGATGCCGGCCTTAGGTGTATTGGTGATTCAGCGTCCTTGAGACCGCGAACTTGGGCATTGAACGCTAATTTATAGGATCTCGAGTGTTCCAATCAGGCACAAGTATCCCCATAGTCTTTAGTGTGAGTACATTTTTACCTGCGGTATTGCTGTTTTATGGGGTCTTTTCCTCGAAATAAACTATTTAAATGAATGAGTGACACAGTTTTATGACTGGTCACCACAGTAAATCAGTCTTTACATCTGTGTATCGAACTGTTTATAGCCTCAAAGGATTGTGTATAGTTTTCATTCAACTTTAGAATTGCTGTGCTCTGAAGGAAAATCCATTAATTGCCTAGTTCACGTCACTTCTCTGATTGTTTTTTCTGGACATCTGCTATTTGACCTTGGAGTAGCTGGTGCCTGCTCACAATACCTTAGCTTCATGTGCTGTTCCCATAAAGGAAAGCAATTTTACTGTTCTGTTGTAATAACTTACACTGTGGTGAGTCAATTGATTTTCTGAGCAAAAGTGTTGCACAAAATTAAATTATGGGCAGAGCCACTGGAATTATACAAACCTGAGGCCACAGTATTTTCCACATCATTTTGGATTCCCCGCACTTGCCACATAATCCACAACCTGCTGCATAATTTCCAGATTTCATTAATACAAAATTAGTTTCCACCTCACCAGCGTAAAAGTTAGAGAAAATACAATGTAATGCTATACTGTCTCAGACCTTTTGCAGATGTTAACTGGTCACTTTTCTGTTACTGGGTTTTAGCTTTTGTTCAGGCGGTATTGATGTCAGTTAAAATCACAAAATGGCTAAATAATTCTGCTACCAAATATCACAATATTCCACATAGTTTGTTTGCCCTTTATTGCCACATATTTGGTCTGCCAGTGCTGCTTACCTTCAGTTATCCCGATTGAGGTACAGGAGCCAAGGCAGTGCACCTTGTGAGAAATTGGGGTGGGGGGTAGGGTGTGAGCAAGCCACTCTCATGCAACAGCCAAAATCCTTGTCGGGGTGAACCACAAAGACACACTAACCTGTGCTTAACCTTCAGGTAGCTCGGCACAAAAGCTGTCCGGCTGAACATGGAGGCAATGTGTAAAGTATTATGCAGCACAACAGAAATGAAGTGAAAACACAACACATGAAAAATGCCACACCAATGTAGAACAAATAGATTGAAGTTTAATAAATTACTTGAAACCAAAACCACAAAAATCCAATCTCTAGAACCGAAGTTATGGATTTTAAAAGTTTAAGATAAAATCTAGGAGAAGAACGCAGCGGGAGCTATCCAGAAGTCAGGACGACTGGTGCCTTAGGCATAGCTCAACTGACAAACCATGTTAGATATTATTTAATATTGCTTGGCTGATACTCTGTTGCAGTGTTTACCAAATGGCTATTCACATGTTTTCTGTTCTCGTGATGCACACACTGGAAAATATACTGTATATCAGACACATAGGCCACTAAATATGTAGTACCAAAGGGGAACCAGTACCCATTTTGATTTGGGGGCAGTCATTATAGGCAATGGGATTTGCCTATGGCTCAAAGGGTGAGAATCATAAGGGGGCTTACTGGAGTGAATCTTGTGGGGTTTACACTTTCCCTTAGTCACACTCCAGGTTTCACCCCAGTTAAGTACATTGTTTTCACTCATTGTAGGCTCAATGCTGCATTTCTTCTCAGTTCTTTTTGGAATATTTTAGGAAGTCTTCCTCTGCAAGCGGCTCCATAATGCGTGGATGTCAGTGGGGGTGGGCCGATTCCTGGCAGTGTGCAATGTATGGCCCACCTTGTGTAAACAGTACAACCTGACTCTAACCCCGCTGACTGTATTTTGGTACACAATGTGTTACTGCAACGTCAGGTAATTCATAGCAGCCCCACTCGGATGAAGTGCACTTGGGGACACAGTGCTTGCCGTCATAGAGGTCTTGCCAGTTGGGTCTTCTCAGGCCCTGTCTCAAAAATCTTCTCCCAAACAAGCAGGTGCCCATCGTGACTTACAGCAGGGACATTCCTCCTGTTGAACTCAAATTCGCTCAGTGCCTTTTCCTTATTTAGACTGCATCCGATGGTAAAGATCTTTGTTGCATGGCAGCATGTAGTATACTTGTGCTGCTCACAAGATGGCCATAAGTGTTCATTAGTCCTTCCTAGCCAGGAACTGGGTGAGAGAACTCAGGTCCGTGGCAGAGAGCTTTAGACTAGAACAAAGAGTCTAGAACCGCAACAGCGACCCAGAAGCAGGTCAGAGGACCCTGAACAGGGACAAAAGTCTAACAACTAGTACCTGCTCAACACAGAGAGCCTAAGAGCAGGCCAAAGAGTCCAATTGGTTGACAAAGAGTCCAGAAGCAGGTCACAGGACCCATAACAGAGGCAAACGTCCCACATCTGGAAGCTGGAGTCCAGAACCGCGACAGCAACCCAGAAGTTAGTCAGAGGACCCTGAACAGGGAAAAAAGTCCAAAAACTAGTACCTGCTCAACACAGAAAGCCTAAAAGCAGGCCAAAGAGTCCAATTGGTTGACACCGAGCCCAGAAGCAGGTCACAGGATCAATAACCGAGGCAAACGTCACACATCTGGAAGCTGGCCCTTTACCTAGACAGAGACGTAAGAAGGGGCAGAAGTGACAAAGGTCCCAGAACCAGGAGGGTACAACGTTCCCAGAGAGAGGTTCCCACTACAGAGAATCGTGACAGAGAGGTTCTCAGAAGAACAAGGATAAACGTCCCAGCACCATGACAAAGAATCGTGACAGAGAGGTTCTCAGAACCCGGACAAGGGTCGTCCCAGAAAAGGGAGTGGACAAAGGTCGGTCAAGAGGTGACAAGGAGCAGACAAAGGTTGTCCCAGAACCAAGAGGGGACAAAGGTGTTCCCTGAACCAGGAGAGGTCTGAGGTCGTCCCAGAACGAGGTTCCAGAACTAGGACCACGAGGGGACACTTGTCTAATGGCATAGTGTCGAGAAACAGCTATGTCTCTACGGTCAGTTATTATTATTATTTTTTTTTAACTTGATGCTTTCATCCCCGCAACAATGCTCGAGTTTGCCTACTAGTCAAGAGCTCAGGGAGGTCTGAAAGGTCTTCTGTTCCACAAGATAAGGCACGACCATAGACACCTGATCATTATCTCTGTACTGAAAACTTTGAGCAACCTTTTACTGAACTTTATAACTGCATGGGATTTACAGAAATTCCAAGAGTCATAATCCGTGAACGCACATCTCTGGCACCAAACATAGAGAAAGGAGGATGTCATGAAGCCCATCATAGCCCTTAAAACAAAGAGGGAGTGCAGGCTAAAAGTAAGACGACACCCTTGAGACAGTTTTTAAGCATAGGTTCAAAGGGGGTCCAAGGAAGAGTGCTACAATCTGTGACAAACAAGTGCTTAGAGGGAATGTACGGCGAGCCCAGAACCAGGTCTCCCAGCCCAGAAGCGGGTCAAAGAGCCCAAAACTAGGACAAAGGTCCCACAACCAGAACTGGTACAGAGCGCCCATGATGGAGACTACAACTGCAACTTGAACCGGGTCGGTGAACCCACAGAACAGAAACAAAGGGGCCAGAGTGTGCGAGTATGGGAGAGGAAGGAGCCCTCTAGTGAAGACATTCTTTGCAGCTACTAAATTACTAAGACTCTCTACAAAGTGTAGAACAGACAAGTTCTATCCAACCAATACAGATATAAGAGCAATCTGTGCAATGCATCCACTTGGAACTTACTCGAAACCTGGAAAATACAGGAGAATTTTGATGTGTACCGCGTAGTACTAGATATGTGCAAATAAAGGAACTGTATAAGCTTGTTCATCGGGCAATCACACAGTTTTTGCAATGATGGTTGCAAATATACGGAATTCATTGCAGCCTCGCTGATGTGATCGAAAATGTTTGTCCAGAGGACACTGGTGCCGCCCATATTATCTAAAAGTTACTAATGTTTGGAACAACAGTGATTGATGTCAACATAAGCCAACATCTTCAGTAGACACAAAGGACCTCAATTTCATCAAACCTGAGGAAAATTTTGGAACCTGCAGTTGAAAGTAAAGAGAAGAAACTTGAGGGCTAATTGAGTGTTTGAAAAAAAAAAAACCTGTGACACATAGTCCAGAACCAGAGGAGAACCAGAATCGGTACTAAGGGACCCACAAGTAATACAATCCCGAAACACAATGATGGTTGCCGGACCAGCGATTATCTCGTCTGACCACTGCAAACAGCACAAGCAGTTTTGCACCTGAAGATCTAGAAGTGTACACACGACTATAGTGTCTGCAGTTAAAACTCCTAAGTGATAGCATGGAGGCATTGGTTCAGCAACTTATCTATGACTGGGAGCGGAAGGCAGCGGTTGACTAAGTCAGATTGACTGTCTCGCTCTGTTTTGTCAGTCAGAAGGGAGTAGGTGATGATGAGGTCTATCAGTCGTGTTGCTCTTGCTCCTCACTTCTCCCTTGACCCCGAAACGCTTCTTTGACTTTCTCTAAACATTTCTTTGTCTTCGTGACCTGAAAGTCCAAGAGGTCGCTGACCTACATGTTTTTATGATTATTGTTATCTCTCATACTTTAAGCTTTCCTTGTGTGTGTGTTTCTTTTCTTTATTTCCTTTGTTCCGGTAAGGGAGGAAGATGTGTAGTATACTTGTGCTGCTCACAAGATGGCCACATGTGGTCATTAGTCCTTCCTTCGTGTCCCCACCTCCCTAGCCCCCCAGAATACCCATGTGCATTCTACCTGGTACTGTTTGAGAGTTCCACTCTGGTCAGTTGATGTCTGGTCAGATGGTGAGGTGTGCGCTCTGCTGTGTCTTAATAAATCTATCCTGTAACTTAAGGAAAGTGTCGTGTCTATATAATTCATTTACAACACAGCACTTGTCAGTGCTAGGTTGCTCATAGGAATTCTCCTTCTGACGGATACCCAGACACCCTCAGCAAAGGTGTTTGTCGATTTTGTCCTCAACTGGGTAGACTGGTCTGGGCCTCCAAACTGTCTTGAAGCAGGTCGCATACTGACAAGCGGTTTCTGTGTCATCTTTAGACTCCA
The DNA here is from genome assembly GCF_964263255.1 of Lissotriton vulgaris. NCBI lineage: Eukaryota > Metazoa > Chordata > Amphibia > Caudata > Salamandridae > Lissotriton > Lissotriton vulgaris. The sequence continues at coordinate 697,907,834 of NC_141691.1, read as the reverse complement.
GTTGCAGACAGTCCTTGTGGATGTCAGCATTTAAGTTCTGTCATCTGTCTGGGCAGTTCTGCACCTTGCAGATTTCAACGCAGACTGGTCCAATTATGGTCTTTGTGATTAGTTTGAGCAGGGAGGCAGTGGGGAGCTGGTAGTCTCCTTGCAGGAGCAACCCAAATCAAGTGTCTAAAGGCAGGTAAGAATGCCTCACATTTATGTTTGTTAGCTTGTGGGGGTTAGCCTCTCCCAGAGAACAAATGTGGGCCAGGAAGGGGAGAGAGGTGCACCCTAGCTTCAAAGGGGTCTTTGGTCTCCTTTCCTAATTTCATCAAAACTCCTTTGTCTGTCCCACTAAAAAATAAACTTAGAATGTTCTAGGTGGTGAAGGTGGGACTACAATACACATCCGCCTGGGCTCTCTCTGAGCCTTCATCCTAGGTGCCACCAAAGTATTCCTGACACAAAATGGAACCCATGGAGGCTGTAACCACATGCACTTGTTATACTCCACACATGTTCTTCACGTATATTGCAATCTGCACACATGCAACATTTCAACATGAAAACAGCCAAGTAACGGGTCGTAGGGGACTGGCAGATCAATTTAAAATATGGAATGGTAAGCTTCTCTCGAAGACAATTAACGGGAAAAAGGCCAGTCCTGCATTATAATCATTTCTCTGCCACCACTGTCAGTCCAGTATAGCCCACAAAGATGACCGTGTACTCCCTCTTAAGAAAGGGGTGCAGTTGATGTGCCTTCCATAGCACAGAGTCCCACTTTGGTTCTTAATCCAGATGATAGAAAGGCTTTGGTACACATGCATAATTATTGTGTGTGCTGAGATGGGGATCAAAAACACTACATCTTGCTATGGGGTCTTCAAACCTGAAGCGCAGGCAATCCAGAGGCATGAAGGGGACCATTCTCCCTCCGAGCTCATACAAATCTGTTGCACTGAGAAGACCTTTTGTATGCAGCTATTCGCAAGCAATCTTTTGAAAAATCATCTCCATAGAACCATCACACATGGTGACTTGGAACCAAAAGTACTGACCATAATTATCAATCCATGACAGACCAGATACGTGATGTGTGGTGAGTGTGCAATTACAGTGGCTGTGCTAGCATTACGTGCATGGAGGTAGAAGGGACGTTTCCTGTTTCTCTGTGGTAGCTTGTTTCTGATACATTTTATTCCACTGTTTGGGGTCTTGGATCTGGCAGACTTTATTGTACAGAGAACACACTTGTGCAGCTCTTGAGATTTCATCTTTTTTGGGCTTTACTGTCCTCATTGCTCACAGTGGATGATTTTGCCGCAATCAATGAGTTGCTGACAGCTCTAAGGAAAACAAAATCAGAGCAAGATTTGAGGATTCAAGCAGCTTTGACATTGCTCCTCTCGGACCTTTGCCAATTGGTCCTTTGTCCTGGAACTGTTCATTCGAGAACCTCTCGACAAGAGGCTGGGATTATCTGATCTTTGCAACAATGCTAATAATGGTGGGACATGCAAGAATGCGGATCCAGTTCTTGATTAGGTCCAAAAGCCTCCGCATGGTGACCCACCACCTCATAGATACTGGTTCTGGTGGACTCCTACACTGTGCACATACAGACCTGTAGAGCGACCGAAATTTTGTAGACGTTTGGCATCTGGAGCTAGTTCTCTTGAAAGAGACAAAAGCTAATGAAAGCTCTGGATGGAAAGTACAGCATGCTTCATGCTATGTTTATTTATTTATTTGCAGGTTTGTATCGCGCTGGCTTCACTCCCGAAGGAGTATCTCCGCGCCTTTGGCTACTACCAAGAATTAAGCAGAAGAGATGTTAGAGGCTATTATGGTCTACTGTTTAAACAACAAGGTCTTCAGCATTTTCCTAAAAGGGAGGTGATCTGCACATAGTCTGAGGGATAGTGGGAGACTATTCCAGAGAGTGGGTCCGGCTATTGATAGACTTTTTGCTCCATGTCGAGTTTTCTTTGCTCTGGGTACACATAGAAGGCCTTGTTCACTAGATCTAAGAGTCCAGGATGGTATATAAGGTATAAATTTGGTGTTCAGATATGCCGGACCCATTCCAATCAGGCTTTTGTGAATGGTACAGCACACCTTGAACTTGGCCCTTTGTCTGACAGGTAACCAGTGTAGTTTTTTTAGCAGAGGTTTAGACGGCGTGCAGGGAGGGGCATTCAGAACCAGGGGAGCCGCCGTGTTCTGGGCCACCTGAAGTCTGTTCATAACTCCCTCGTTGGCAGACAGGAGTAAGCCATTGCAGTAGTCCAGGCGACTCAGGACAAGTGCCTGGACCAGCGTTTTCCTAGTAGTGTCAGTTAGTAATGGGAAGATTTTCTGCAGCATACTGATTACATGAAGGCAGGCTCCCACCACCTGGTTGCCATGTTGTTTGAGAGTGAGCTCCTGATCTAATCGGACACCCAAGTTCTTAACAGTTTGTTTGGGCTTGGGCTTGGGCACTGGGCCGAGATCTTGTGGCCACCAGTCTGGGGTCCAGAGCAATTTAGCCTCACCAAACAACATGACTTCTGTCTTCCCAATGTTGCACTGCAAGTAGTTGGAAGACATCCAGCGTGCCACTGCTTTCATGCCCTGGGAGAAGGATTTTCTGACCTCAGGTGTAAAGATCGTAAAAGGAAAGAGGAGTTGCGTATCATCTGCGTAGGATATTGGGATGAATCCGTATCTTCTCATGATGTTAGCCAGGGGTGCCACATATATGTTGAAGAGGGTTGGGCTCAGACAGGAGCCCTGTGGCACCCCCTTAGAGATTTCAACCTCCTCTGACCTATATGCGCCCATAGCTACTTGCTGGGTGCGGTCTGTCAGAAAGCTCTTCAACCATGCCAGGGCTTCCTTCTTCAGGCCGATGTTAGTTAGCCTGATAATCAAGGTAGGGTGGGAGACGGTGTCAAATGCCGCAGACAGATCCAACAGTACCAGGACGACAGAGTGACCTCTATCCAGGTACATGTGTAGATTGTCTGCGACTGACATCAAAGCGGTCTCCATACTATGTCTGGGCCTGAAACCAGATTGAGATTGGTCCAGCACTCCCGCAGATTCAATGTATTTAGACAAATTACTATTTACATGTTTTTCAATGATTTTGCCTAAAAACGGGAGCAGGGATATTGGTCTAAGGTTGGCTAGCTCCTCCCAAGGAGTGGCGGTGTTTTTTCTGAGTGGCTTTACCAGAGCCTTTTTCCATCCTTTTGGGACCTGCCCTGTGCTCAGTGAGAGGTTGATTAAACTCTGGATAAATGATCCCAGAACCGTGGCTAGAATTAGCATGACCCTTGCAGGGATAGTATCCATCGGAGAACCGCTCTTTATCTGAGAGATGCTTCCCACTACTTCTTCAATAGAGATGGGGGGAAAGACAGAAAGGAAGTGCGTACTGGGATTTTCTGTGTCCAGGCTTGTAATGAGGTCATTGTCATTAATATTATATTGATTCGATAGCATAATTTTGCTGTAAACTGCATCAATTTTATGGTTAAAAAACTGGGAAATATTGTCACAAAGTTGCTGAGAGGCCACTTCTGTGCTTTCACAAGCTGTAGGTTTCATGAAGGTCTCTAAAATCTGGTAAAGTATTTTGGGGTTATTACCAGCTGCCAGTAGTTGGGATGCAATGTGATTTTTCCTCGCCGCCCGGATAGCTTTGTGGTATGTTTTCAGAGAGCTTTTAAATAGTTGTTTATATTTATCTTGGTGAGAGGCCCTCCACTTCTTCTCCAGCTTTCTTGTGACCTGCTTGAGCACTCTGAGTTCCTTTGAAAAACATATTTCTTGTTTATGTGCAGGTCTAGCTTTAAAGGATTTTAGCGGGATAATACCGTCTATAGTTTTGAGTAGTGTTTCTTCATATTTGTATAGGGCATCGTCTATGTTCTCATTGGCATTCGATGTCGGTATTGCAAACTTTTTGTTAAAGTCTTGTTGGGTCAGTTTGTGCCAAGTTCTTCTTTTATGTGCTAGGGCAGTATTTCCGGTATCATGTGAGGTGGGCATGGAGGTGTAAAATTCGATTATAAAATGGTCAGTCCATTCGACTTGATAAGGGGATTTATATTCAATCTGCAGGGAGTTTGTTAGAACTAAGTCTAACGTATGTCCTGCCTGATGGGTGGGTTCGCTGTTAATTAGCCTTAGACCCAGTGTGCCGAGGTCTGACAATAGTGTTTGCGCTTCATTGTTTAGATCTAACTCACTTTGAATGTTAAAGTCACCTAGAAGGAGGAAATCAGAGTTGTCATGTATGTGAGGAGCCAATGCTTCCATCAAAGTAATGGATACATTAGAGCATGGCCCAGGGGGGCAGTACAGTAGTGCTCCCTTTCTACTATGTTTGCTTGAGGTCTGAATTTTGAATATCAATAGTTCTAAATTGGGGGTGCATATTTCGTCAACACCGTGATATTGATTTCTTGTTTGTGGACAATCGCTAACCCACCACCAATTTTAATGGGACGGTCCAGTCTAACAATTTTATATCCTATGGGAATTCCCAATGTTATTGCAGGGACAGAGTGTGGTTTAAGCCAAGTTTCTGTCAGGAAGCATAGGTCTGGATTTTCTGAAGTGATCAAGTCCCATACTTCTACAGTGTGTTTCGGTAGGGATCTGATATTACATAGCAGATTTTTGATTTTCGGAGGGCTGTTTTTCGTCTCATTTTTCGTGCATTTAGGGTAATTAGCCGTTGTGTCATTTGCGGGGAGACAGCGCTTAGGAGTGGCGAGCAAAGTATTGCTAGCCACAGAGCCCTCCTCAAATTGGGTTTTACAATGGCGGCATGAAAAAGGGCCCTCTAGGTTGTGTTCCACCTTGGTTTGACAGTTCATCGGTAAAAGCTTTGGGATCTGTAATAGTACCTGCGAGGTGTATGTTAGTTGTACACCTGTGTGTCCCTCCATAGCCTCCGGGCCCCTTGCCCCGTCCTGTCGCGGACGGGCGCAGACGGGCTGGTCTTTGGCTTGTCTTCGGCACTGGCTAAGCCACCCCACTGCGCGCAACCGCTGCGCGCTATGGCCGACGATGGCTATATAGCCTTCTGAAGAGGAGAGCTGCAGCGCTAACCGCTCGCCTTCCTGGGTGTGTCTTGCTCTTGCCTGCCCCGCCCTCCGCTCAATGGTATAGGCTACTGAGTCGGACCGGGGCGGGCAGGCTTGAGTGACGAGCAAGACAACAAAAATGCCATGGGAGCCCCTCTGAGCCCTGTCGGGCGCTAATTCACAAACGAGTGATTTTTAAAATTAGTACATCAATTTTAAAATAGTCGATCTAAGTAGGTGCAGGCATTTAAAATTATTACATCAATTTTAAAACATAAGGTGAGGGGTCAGTGCTGGGACTTCTTAAAATTCTTAATCCATTTCAATTTCAGCTATAGGTTAGAGCGCGTTGTAGCAGCGCTTCCGCTCAGTAACAAGGCAGGCGCCAAGCGGGGTCGGGGGAAGCTGCCACCGTCGTCCCTTGCAAAGGAAACAATCTCCCTTACCCTCAGTGGATTCTGGGAGGCGTCTGGTGTGCTGGAGGCGGGTAAAAATGGTGCCTTATCATACAATTGCATCCGGTACAGTCACTAGAACAGTTTGTGTGTAGAATTTTTTTGTATGTGTATAATTACTTGTTCGAATTAGTGATTTTAGTGATGCCTTTGATCATAACCGATGAACTAATGATGTTGCACTTAAAATGATTTGATTATTTTGTTTAGGAGCGTGATTAATAATGTAGTATAGTTATGTTACATTTTCGTGCGAGACACCATTTATTTCAAATGGATTTCGTTCTGGTGTTCTGCTTATCTTCCACCTGGTCTCTCTCCTCAATATTCAGATCCTTGGGAAATAACGAAGAGAAATAGTGCTCATTCTGTCAGAGCTAATACTTTTAACCAATGCTGGCCTACAGATGTCATAACCGATGCACTTATGATGTTGCACTTAAATGATTTGATTATATTGTTTAGGAGTGTGATTAATAATGTCGTATAGTTATGTTACATTTTAAAGCCATTTGACATTTGTTCACCCTGCAGTATGCTCTACATCAGCGTTAGCCAAAGTAGCTCCCTGAGGACTTTAATTATTCCAGCTTTACAGGATATCCACATAAGATAAATCTATGAATCAAATTGAATGTTTTATAATTTTATGTGTAATAATTTCATGAAGGACTGTTGAGTTTGTAGAAGCATCTCTGAATCCTGGGATTCCATGCTCGTTTATCTTGGAACTGGCCTTGTCAATTGGAACTGTGGTGCCTGGCTTTGTGAAACCATACGGTGGTTGCCTAAATGAACAGCTTCTACTTACTGGAATAAAGCGTCTTTTAATTCTTAAGAACAATACCCCAATATTATTTTTAAAATCTGACTTGGCTTCTGCCCTCGTGGAGCTTTGTAGTGGTGGGGCATGGCCACTGGGTTACGTGGCGCTGCGTTACAGATTTAAGAAGCAGTTTCCAATCTTGCCACAACATCCAGGCGTCAAAGAGAAACTTGGGGTTTTGCACAACAATCATAATTGAAACTAAACTGTACAAAAAACATATTCGAACTGCATTTTCAGTTGTCAGGAAATGCATCTCAAAAGTCACGTAGGAAGCAACTTTTCCCCACAAATTATGCCCTATATGTGGGAAATGGTCAAATCCTAAAAGTCACTCCACTTGTAGTAATTCTTGAAAGCCCAGAATATATGAATAATAAAACTGGTATTATTTTTTATTTCTAGGATGGGTCTTGATTGGATTGGATTTGGTTATGCAGCATTGGTGGCTTCCGGGGGAGTAGTTGGTTATGCAAAAGCAGGTAAGTAACTGTTTGACGTTCATTTTCATAGATTGTGCCAAATAACTGTGAGTTGCATGTTGGACACTGAAGTCCTGCATTTGAGGTTAGGATGCACATGCTAGTTTTAAGTTGGCATTTAAGATTTCTATCTCTATGACACTATGCATCATAGGACCTCAAGGGGCTGCTTTTCAGTATTCAAAATTCTATTGAGAACACTCCCTAAACTCAATTCTTTTAAGAATATCGAACTGCATTTATTTAAATTCTTTTTGATGCACTGGACGTTTGTGATCTTTGTACAAGCAAGGGAGCACCATACATAATGGGCATTTACAGTAGGCAGTTAAGTCAGAGGGGAAGAATGTAAATGGGTCAGGAATGCATCACACCGTATATGGATTTAGAGCGCTTGAGTGAGACATAAGGGAGGACTAGATAACAAGGACTGTGGTAGAGTTCTAGTGTTTCCCCAGTCTCGGGCTGCTGTTAAAGAGATGCACAAAAGTAGCTGCAAAGGTTTTTGTGGGAAATGGATCACTGCCACATCCTGTTGTAACCTTTTGTAGACCAGAGGCAAATATATTTTCACTATTTTTAGACTGTGTTTTCCTTGTTTTCGACATTTAAGGTGTAGATGGCAATATATGTCCAGGTTTACTTTACAAATTACAAAGTTAATCCACTCTCTCAGCTCCCACTCATCCTGCTTCCTTAGGGTACATAGAATAGAAGTTTGCTTCAGGTTTGACCACGGCAATCAAAGCCCCCATAGCTATAAAGATACTAAGAACCTGCTACTATTAAAGTTGTTTAATAGAGATTGCATGTTAATCTGGTAGCTGTGAAACTCTGCATTATAGTATTCGTATCAGTGGTCCTTTTTACCCCTCTCGTTGTTTCGAATATTTAAAGATATGCACATTTATTTCATGTTTCTGACTTGCACTGTTATTTATTTCCAGGTAGTGTGCCCTCCTTGGCTGCTGGCCTTCTCTTTGGGAGCTTAGCTGGTCTCGGTGCTTATCAGTTGTCGCAGGATCCCAAGAATGTGTGGCTTTCTCTGAGTAAGTGTGCTCCACTGAAGTGAGATAGTCTAGTACTATTTCTGTGTCTCGCTGATACTTTGAGGGAAGAGCTGCGTTCCTCTCTTGTTGAGCAACGTGCACTTATGCCACTGAGTTCTTGTGATGGTACTCAGCAGTTGTGAAGTTGATTATTGCTTACTTAGAAAATATCTTGAGGCATTGGCTTTCCCTGGTGTGAACCATCTACTGAACTAGAAGCACCATTTTCCCCCGGATTATGATAGAAAGTCAGGAAAAATGACTGGTGAAATCTTCGTTCATGACCCTTGCCTCCACCTGGCAAAATCGGCACCTTTTTAAATTTATTTATTCGTGTTTTAAAGGGTTGGGAAAAGTAAATTCACAGAAAAAAACCTGTGTTTTGGAATGAGGGATCAAACATCTAAGTAAACCAAGAATCTGATCAAATACAGTAGAAAGAGCAAACTCGTTCCACCAGAAGCTTCTATAGTGCAGATATGCAGCAGAAATATTTTTTTGAAAGATGGTAAAAAGTCAATCTGTTGAACCTTGAAGCGAGGTTACAGTGGTATACATTGCAAAGGAAGTGCTTTAAGGTGCACCCAGCCTCCAACACTAAGTGATGAAATACACAAATGAACAGGCATATACTACTTTTTAGGTCTTGCTTACAGAGCTTTTTTAGCTATGGTCTATTGAGGATAATACCAGTATTTATATTGGGCTTTGGGTTAGCCCTTTTCTCACCATGGGTTATTTTTTAGGACTCGGCCTGATCCAGCGCATGCGCTGGTCTCGGCCGAGACATTTGGTAGCTCTGAGAAATGCTACTTTGCCGGCGATCAGCTTGCTAGAACGCGCACAAGCGCTCGCGCAACGTGCACAGCACTTTATCGTAGCGCGCGCGCACACAACTCGTGGTTTAAAAAAAAATAATTATTTCTTTGCGGCCCGGCAGCACGGCCATTGCTTGTCTCTTTGGTGGGCAAGATTACAGAGGTGATGTACACACATTAATGGCACCCACGGGGGGGATTTGGTTGAGATGTAAAACAGAGTATCTTTGTCTGCCCTGCTTGTTGAAAGAATTTGATATGATGAAATTGAATCGTACGGCGTGAAAAGTTTCTTCCACAGGTAGTCTCTTACTAAACTGGAGCCTTGGTGGAGCTCAGCCACGTAATTTTCAAACCATCCTACTCTGCGCTCAACGCAGTGTATTGCCAGCAAAAACATCAACGAAGTGATGGGCAGAAACGAGCTAGTGGTCTCTTTTGGCCCGAAGAGCAAGCCGATGATTAAAAAAAAGGTGGGCAAAATATTTCGTAAATAAAAACTACACAATGTACTATCTAGAGTGACGCTTGAATGCTGGGATAGTTAGCCCATCACTTTCATTATGCTAAACTCAAAACCTCCTGTCCCAGAGTGCGAAGTGCTTTTAAAAGCTGGTTTCAGACACCGTTTTAACAGCAATCATATATGCATTGTCAGCAGGCAGTTGGTGCAATTTATTAAGCACTGTCGTTTACAACCTGCAGTAACTCGCCAGTATGTATTTTAAAACAAGCTAACCACTAGTAACACAATTCACTCTAATTGTGAGTCATGCATTTCGTGCCTTCAAAGAATTGGTGGAAAGTCCCTTCCTGTTTTTCAACATTCATTCCTAAAACACTGAGTCTTTTCACTGGTGCTGTGGCAATTTAACAAGATTCTGCCCCCAGTGCCATTCTCAATTCTTTAAGCACCAATGCTTGTGCGTTACTACAGAGATTTTGAACCGGTCAGGGTGTTAATGCCCCCCGTGACGTCATACTGATGGTTACGATTCTGTTTACAATCAGCTGAGCTGATAAGACTGGCAAGGGATGCAGCTTGAACATGAGATGCCCTGATGCCCATCTGAGACACCATTGAATGAGAAAGAAAAGTGCTCCAGACAGCTTTGAGCTACGCCTTTCTTTCACCTGTGCAGTAGTGTAAATGGACTTCTCATTCTGCTTCATTTCATAACGAAAATGGGTGCCTGTCAAATCCTGTTTAAGTGTGTTTAGGCACGATGCTTTCTATGGGCCAGGAAGTGAATGGAGGTACTTGGCTCTACCACTCTCTTACCTCCTTGCTATCTCCCATCTGTGTGACTCGAAGTAAGTTTGCCCCCCAGTATTTGTGGTACAAGTATAAATTAGGGTCATGGTGATATAATGGTGCTTGTGAAATCAAACGTGCAATAAGTTGACTTATTTTTTTGCGTTCTTACCACTGGTGACGTAGTGGTTGGGAATGGCATCTTTTTATTTTTTTTCTAAAACAAACTTTATTTGCAGGTTGATTTTTTTGTTTCTATTACAGACCTTGGTTTATCATAAGTAACAGTTGACTTGGATTTAGCGCAACAATGACGCAAATGCAGTCACTTTGGAATTCACTGCAATTTGAGTCTCATGTGCATTTCTACAACAAACAAATGCAAGAGTTTTGAGTTTTCCACTTCCGAAACGCACATCGGCGCTTTCTTTTCTGGTTGATCTGTATATTCAACTTACTGCATAATCACTGTATTGTAATTTGCTGTGTATGCATTTGTTGTTTATTATTGTCTTGTCTGTCATGTTTTTTTCCCTTGATTGCCATATTATGCTTCTTGTTGGTTTTTCATGTTAGTGGGGCTCTTCTACTGACGTCCTGCTCTCCTCGCATGGGCTTTACAAGGTCCGACCTTGTTGTGCACATATTACCTGATTGCTGCCTTGTACATGAGACCTCGAACGCCTCGCCGACACCACGGCAGCACATTGAGGGTCCTAATTTAAAGACTGTGAGGCACCTCGGCTGCTGGAATGTTTTTTTTTTAAAACCTTTATTCAAAAACAGTGCACACAGCTATTCAGCCTGACATCCCGGAGGCGAGGCAGCATGTCGAATCAGGGAAACAAAAGTGCAAGAATTGGTACAGCAGAACGATTGAGGTTGATTTTAAATTTTATAAGAGAAACATAGAAAAGATAGTGAAAGGAGAAAAAGAGCGCCAAACCTGGCACATAGACAGAGGCAATGGAATGTGAGAAACAGTGAGGCGTTGTGAGGGGGTCAGGAGGGCATAGTGAGCACAGGTAAGACCAACGAAAGGAAGTACTATGAATGGGAAGGGAGGAAAACACAGGATAACAACGTAAAATTTTACAGTTGGTGTCTCAAGCTACGGTGACAGGTGTTCCTCCCGCGGGGTGGGGTCTGGGGGTATGCAAATGTCCCCTCTATATGCATTCCAAGCCCCCCACAGTTTCTGCCACTTTTTAGGTTTATCCCTGGCAACATACACAGTCTTTTCCCGGAACATACACCAATCCATATTGGCCTTCCACTGTACAACCTTCGGAGCCGCTATAGCTCCCCACTTCTGCGCGATGTCCCGTTTAGCTACCATGTTGCCAAGGGTCACCCATTGGGTCTGGGCCACGTTGTGATCTGTCGGACCCCAGATGTTAAGGAGGCATCTCCTGGCTTCCGCATGCACCTCTACCCCAGTCACCTCACTCATGATCGAGTGCACGCGTCGCCAGTAGGAGGCTATTGCGGGACATTCCCACAGGATATGCATGAAAGTGGCGAGGGCGCCACAGCCACGCCTACAAAGTCCATCGACAGAGTAGCCCATGTGCACGAGTCTGGGACCGGTAACATAAACCCTGTGCAAGATTTTGAGCTGCACCAATCGGAGACGGGAAGAGATAGCAACCTCCTTAGGGGAGGATACTGCACTCTGCCAATCTTCATCATCAATTTCTATCCCATCCCGTGTCCACTGGTCCCTCACACTCAGGAGGAGGTCGGTACGAACATTGATGAGTTTTTTTATAAGACAGTGAAATGGCGCTGTCCAGCATATGGCCGTCCAGCACCCTGTCTTCCAAAGGGGAGCTGTCAGGAATCGCCCCCTCCTCCGGTTTGGCGGACAGCAATGCATGCCTTAACTGAGCATACCGGAAGAACTCCGCCTTACCCAGCTGGAATTCTGCTTGTAACTGGGCAAAAGTCTTAACCTCGCCACGCAGCAACATATCTTCCACCCTGGAAATGCCAATCAGATCCCACTTATCAAAGCCCTTGGTATGCCACAGTTTGCCCAGGATGTCCGAGTCGTACAATGGGGTCGACTTAGTCAGTCTATCCTTCCATCCCTGAGCCTTGGTGATTGCCCTCCAAATATGGACCGCGGTTTTCGTTGGACCAGACATCCGCCTGTCGAGAGACCTCGAGTAGAGTGCCCTGTAGTAGTTCCCGCAGCCCAGGAGCCACCGATCCATGGCGTATCCTGGGTTGTTCTCCGGACCATATAGGCCGTGGTTGATAGCCGCTAACTGGGAGGCCCAGTAATACCTTCGAACATCAGGTAGCGCTATCCCCCCATCGTACCACGGTAGCGTAAGTTTCGTGATAGCGATGCGAGGACGGCCGTCCCAGAGTAGGGCGCGTTGCAGGTTCTCGATCTCGCCGAAGTATCGAGCTGGGACCGGATCCTGGGTGTTTTGCAGGGCGTAGAGGAACCTGGGCAAGGACATCATTTTAAACCACGCCGCACGCCAAAGCGGGAGTTTGCGCCATCCTTCTACGTCACGCCGGAGGCGGAGAAGAGGGGGAAGCAAATTGTGCTCATAGCGCGCTTTTGAATTAGTGGAGATATAAATCCCCAGATACTTGAAGCCCTGGCTCGCCACCTGTATGCTGCAACCCCTTGGAAGGCGTGGCGTTCCCCCTTTCAGGACGTATAAGTGCGACTTGGTCCAGTTAATGATGAGGCCGGAGTACCGACCGAAAAGTCGCAGCACGTCACAGGCCACAAAAAGGGATTTGCAGGGGGAGGTGAGGTACAGGAGAATATCGTCTGCGTATAGTCAGACTCTGTCCTCGAAATCAGGGTCCCATCTGATACCATGTAGGTCGGGATGGGGCCGCAAGTGGTTCAAGCGCGAGTGCAAACAGGAGGGGCGACAAGGGGCAGCCCTGCCTGGTGCCCCTCTGAAGAGCAAAAGTCCCAGAAACTCGGCCATTGACAGCCACGTTAGCCAGCGGCTCTGCATATAAGAGTTTGACCCACCCCACAAATTCCGGGCCAAAACCGAGCTTCGCCAACACTGCCCACAGGTAACTCCACTCGAGGGAGTCGAAAGCCATCGTGGCATCCAATGACGCCAGGACAGCCGGCTCCTCAAGCGTATGGGCCCTAGCCAGGGCACCGTGAAGTCGACACAAGTTAAGAGCAGTGTTGCGGTGTGGAATAAAGCCCGACTGGTCCGGGTGCACTAAGTCGCCGATGACGCCAATCAAACGGTTGGCGAGCATTTTGGCAAGAATCTTAGGCTCCGCGTTCAAAAGAGAGATAGGACGATACGATCGGCACAAGTCTCTCGGCTTCCCTTCCTTGTGGATGACCACAATGGTGGCCAACCTCTGGTCAAGGGGAAGTAGGCCCTTCTCCCGCGCCTCCAGGAACATATTGCGCAAATGTGGGGAAACCACATCCGGTTTAATCTTATACAGTTCTACCAAAATGCCATTGGGACCCGGTGCCTTGCCAGACCTCAATGAGCGGATTGCAAGTGCAACCTCATCCACGGATATGTCCCTGTCTAGATCGTCTCGATCCGCGTCTGATAAACACGGGAGGTCGATGTCAGAAAGGAAAGCAACCGAATCGGCCTCAGACCGGTCTGAGACAGAGGCATAAACGCCCTGAACGTAATCTGAAAAGGACTCAGCAATAGCGCTCGGGTCAGTGACTAGTACTCCATCTTCTCCCAGTATCTCAGGGACGACGCGGCTGGCCCTCTCTTTCTTATAAAGCCAGGCCAGCAACTTCCCGGCCTTGTCGCCAAAGTCGTAAATCCGACCCTGCTGTTCCCTGCCCAGGACGAGAGCAGCGTCCGTAGCAAGGTCACGGTACTCGGATTGTTTAAGGGAGAGGCTATGTAGCAAGGCAGGCTCGGGACCCGCCTCTAATTGGGAGTCTAGCTCCATCATCTCAGCCTCGATACGTACCATGTCGGCATCTCTGATTCTACGGGCCTCCGCTATGAGAGTAAAGGCCTCACCCCGCAAGACAGTTTTATAAGCCTCCCACAAAGTAACAGCTGATGCAACCGACCCCACATTCTCCGTGAAGTAAAGGTCGATAGCCTTAGCCAGAAGACCACGAGTCTTAGGGTTCCGAAAGTACCACGGATTGACCACCACAGGTCGCTCCGACATGACAATATTAAAGTCAAATGAGACCCACAGCGGGGAATGGTCTGAAATGCCCCTCGCCAAAAAACGGGCCTCGGAGATCGCCGGTGCGTGAGCCGCCAAGGTAAGGACGTAGTCGATCCTGGAAAGGCTACCGTGAGCGCCAGTGTGAAATGAATATTGGCTGTGGGTGGGATGCAAGAGTCTCCAACAGTCAACCAACCCCAGTGTATCAAGAAAGGTGGGCAACCACAGTTGAGTGTTACGGAGGTCTCTAGGCGGATGTCTGTCCAAGGATCCGGAGCAAACCGAGTTAAAATCACCCCCCACAATCAACGACCCTGCGGGCAGATTCAAAATGGCGCTACCAAGGTCCTGGAAGGTGTTATTCTGCAAGCCCGGAGGAACATAAACCGAAACCAATGTCAGGGCACGCCCCTCCCAGCGCCCCGCAACAGCGGCGTACCGCCCCCTCTCGTCAACCATAGTGGAGTCAATCTCAAAAGGAAGGGACGTACGCACCATAACTCCCGCCCCCCGGGACCCCGAAGAGAACCCCGAATGAGCCACCATTTTAAAACCCTTCCGATTGAGCGCTCTACACGTGTTCCCCACTAAATGTGTCTCCTTCAAGAAAACAATATCCGGCATATGTCTTTTAAGCAATTGCAATACCACCCCTCTTTTAATACGATCACCCAAGCCATTGACATTCCAACAAAGAACTTGCAGTTTCCTACCTCCCATCATCATGTCTCAAGTCCCACCCAACCCCCAAAAGCCTCAACGACAAGTGAAACAGAGCAGAGCATACGACCCATTGCCTAAGAGATAGAAGAAGAGAACAAAGAGAACACACAAAACCATCCCCAACACCACCCCCCACCCTGCACCCCTGCAGCAGACTAAAAAGCCCCCTCAACCAGCAGTGTGCCTGTCGCCCCATGAACTAAACTACAAGAAAGACCCTAGAGGAGTAAGGATCCCCCGCAGTCCCCCCCCCCCCTGCCACCCTCCATGTAAAAATAGGATAAGCAAAAGTACAAAAGCTTGGCATTATCAGTCACAGACGACGGGAACACCAACCGCTAAAGACAGTGCGAGGAGCACTATTCTTGAAGATCAGGGCCACCAGAGGCGCCTTCGGAGTGTTCGTGTTCTTCTCGGCGCTGTGGCAAAGTGTCCAGCCAGTCACTCACAGACTCAGGCATGTCAAAGAACAGGGCTCGGTCATTAGTTTTGCCCAAGTCAGCCCTGATCAGGTTGAGGTCAATGGCCAGGGTGTCCACCTTATGTGCCAGGACCTTGTGCTGTTTATGCATCTCAGTCCTGATGCTTGTAATGGCCCCCATGATGTCCCTTAAAGTGGGCTCCGACCCTTCGGGCGAGCTTGTGCATACGGAGTCCTTAGACTGAGCCACTACAGAAGGCGAGGTCCTTTGTTGGGCATATCGGTCGATCTTATTTGCCTGGGGCTGGATTGTCTTTCTGCTACCCCGGTTCGCCTTCCTATCGGGGTCACCCCTGCCGGCCATGATGGGTTCGGAGAGAACAAAGGGCGACACGGCAAGAACACAGTAGGCACTTGTGTAGGCACGAGGTGCAGCTTCCACGAGGGCCAAGTCAGCAATAAACAACTCCGCAGCTACGTACAATCCGCCAGCAGGAACAGGAGATGCTCGCTTCGCTTATCAGTCATGCTCTGCGTCGTCTCGATCACCAGCCGCCCACAGAACAATGGCGCATCCCTGGCATAAAAATCAACACGACATAACTTTGCCTAGAAATGTCGGATTTGGAAGCGGAAAGCAGTTCCCGCGTCCATGACCATTCGCCAATTGGAATCCACCACCGTGGAACAGGATTTCTTCCAGGATATTTGCGGAGGGTCGGAGGGTCCGCGGAGCTCCGAGCTTACGCGGCCATCTTGCTTGTCCGCGAAGCTCCTCCCCCCCCCCCCGGCTGCTGGAATGTTAAATCCCCGGATATACTGATGTTGTGTTTTCGGCGCTTGTTGCTTTTATATGGGGAGCGGTTTAAACGTTTTTTCACCCGTCTCTGCTCCGTTGGCTACCTTCTTCCACCTAGTGACAACCTGCTCCCCTGGGGACCTGCTCATCAACCTCGGTTTATATTACCCCTCTGCATGATCTCAGAAAGCCAAAGGCTCTTTTCCGTCCTTGCCTTTAAAAAAAAAAAAAAAAAAAAAAAAAAAAGCAAACTTGTTGATGCTTTAACCCTGGACAGTAAGCGACTTGTAGAAAACCCGATCACCTGGTACACACCTGTTTACTTACAGTTTTATCATCTCCTGTCCGTTTCCTGCTTTAGACACTCGCTATAAAATGTTAACTGTAAAAACACTGGTCCTCATGGGTATCGTCTCCTTGTTAAAACTGTATGGGGCTGCGAGTTCTTTCAATGTCCAAGGTAAGCAGGCATACAAAACCTCTGAAAGCTCCCTGCCTTACAACCAGCTACAACGACACACTGCCCGCTCTTGCGTCATATTGTTTTGAGTTCTTATTTCCTAACATTGCACTGCTGTTTGGAATGCATATTTGCGACGCTTTCAGGGGGGGCTGGGACCTTGTAGCGCTATAAATACACGCACCACTATTTCATATTGCATTAACCAGCATTCCGCTCTGTGGACACACATTTTTTCAGTGTTATATTGCACTTATTTATTGGGAACTCAACCCAAAAATGTACATGAGCACCAGTTAGTATTATCTTTGCTCCTTCCTTCCACCTACCCCTTACCAAGAAGTGTCAGACCTGCATGGAACTATAAATCAATATTATTTTGGCTGTCTAGCCTGCTAGCCACCATCCTACTAGTAACTATACCCATGGCCATCAGGTGCCAACATTTTCCCTGTATTATTCATGTTGCTTCCCATGTAAACACATAGGTTGGATATAACGATATTTACTGTTGTCGGAGGCAACACATTCTTCTCATTAATTGGGTACATTTATTTACGAGAATCAATGTGGAGGGAAAGAGGAATTTGTGATCCAACCAATTTCCTCGAGTTATATATTCTGATCAGGGGGGGGGGGAAGGATCACTTGTCCTGCATAACTTTAGGTATGCCGTAACTGTTCCGAGTAGTCCCAATGTTAACCCTCATGCACGTGCTGGTAAATGATGTGGTATTAAGTGGTATATCTTGTTTCTCCGCCATCCCTCGCACGTGTGTGCATAATCATAGGGTTGTTTTTTCATGCAACCTCCATCCAGGAGGTATTACCCATTGTTAAAAACAGTAGTGATGAGTGATTGTGACGTGAAAAAGTGATAGGATAAAATTGTCTCTCTTGATCAGAAAAATTATTTATTAGTTCTGTATAGGAGGCAATGGATTTAAAAATTAAATCGCTGAACGTGAGTGATTATGACTCGTTCACACTAAGTGAAAAAGGTCGACATGTTTCAGCCCTTTCTTATGCCTGGTGGGTCATTTGGGCTTTCTTCAGGACCGTGGTGTGAAATAGAGACCTCTCACGTCTCTATTAGTGATAAGAAAAGAATTTAATTAATGGAACATATTGTTATGTTGCTCCATAGGAGGTCAAATTGTACCTGCAAAAAGAGAGGACATAGTAGACACAGGGTAAAGGGTGAAGGGAAACATATAAGACTCTACGACTGGTTAAATTCACCAGGGACACATAAATCGCACTGTGGCGTAGCAACTAAAAAATGGCAATACTTTGCACTGACTGCCCCACTTAAAGAATAGGGTCGACTATCTCTTAATTGGCATGGGAGTTCTAATGATTCAATTGGTTTTTCAGAAATGGCAAGTGATGGGAGTATGGTGAGGGTGGCGTATGGTTACAGGTGCCGGTTTTCAAGCGCATTCGTGCATTTTCTCAGACGCGCTCACTCCACATCAAACATTTTGTGTCATTCGGCAGCGTGATCATACTGTGCTGCCTCAACTGTTTTAGCTAGAGGACATCTTATTCTCTCTGCACATAGTTTCATAACATACCTCCGTTCTTGGCTACATTAAGCCTCTTCGGTATCAGGGTGGGTCAGGGAGGCACTCTACAATGGTAAACATTCGATCAGAACAGGGTGTTTTTGTTTAGTAATACTTTACGGTTTCGCCGCGTTGTGGTCCTCGTGGTACCTCTGGCTCTCCATTCATTCCTTGTGCTGACTGCCACCTCTGTCCCGGAATACGAGAAGCGTTTCCGGGCTATTGTTTTTATAGGTAGTGAAGGCAATGGAGGTAGAGGAAAGACTCTAGTTATTGCTCGAAATGTTCTATTTACTTAGACGTTAACTAAATCGTCAATTTGAGATTCAAGTAAATTAAGCTATTATTATCTTGTGGGCGAATTCAATAATCCGAGTTTTGTTTTGGCTCAGTTATAGACCAAATGTTGAATCAGTAATATGAATGGTGATTTTTATTCTGGTTATTTCCATAGTCATGATGTTTGGTATTAGGCTCTATACTGAGAGATTTCAATCAAAATAGTGCGATTATTCATATGTCTCATCCACTGAAAATAGTGCCCCACGGTATGTTATCATTCAGACCATTAACATCAGTGCCTAGTCTGTGCACCCATCGTTGCTCTTTTTCAAAGAGGATTTTTTCTGCGTTGTGGTCTTTATTGTGCAGTGTTTCTAAAATAACCCACTGTAGATCTTTTACAGTGTGGCCAGCTTCCAAATAGTGGCTTGACATCTTAGTGGTCACCTTCTTACATTTCACATTACTGCGATGTTCACACAGTCGTTGTTTTACCTTCCTACATGTCATGCCTATATAGTTTTTCTTGCAGGGGCATGTGATCATGTAGATGGCATGACTTGTGTTGCAATTGGTGTGGTGTAGAATTCTCCAATTCAAATCGGGGAGTAGTTGTATCTCTTTTGTCGCTTTTGTGAGGGGACAAACTGAGCAGGTTCCACATGGGTAATGACCAGTTACTGGACTCATGTCCAGTGGTGAATTCACTGTTGTCGGTTGTTTGACAGGTTGTGGTCTGGTATGGACCAAGATGTCCTTAAGATTGCGGGTTCTCTTATTGGCAAAACGGGGTTTAGGCCATTGAATGTTGGCTGAAGTTAAGATCCTCCAATTTTTATTGACTATCTTCTTTAGTCTATTACTCGCTGGACCATATGTGGTTACACAAGTTGTAATGTCAGCCTCTGGTTCTTTTGGTGTGGATTCTAAGAGACTTCCTCGATGTTGGTTGCGAGCTCTCTTTTTGCACTTTTCAATAATTCTCTTGGGGTAATGTCTTTCTTCTAATTTTTCGCTCAGCTCATTGGCTTGTTCTTTGTACTCCATCAATTTGCTGCAATTTCGTCGTAGTCTCAGAAATTGGCTGAAAGGGAGGTTTTCCCTTAGAGGTTTCGGGTGAAAACTCTGATAGGAGAGTAAGCTGTTTTGGATGTTGGTTTCGAATATGTTTTGGTTTGTAAAGTTGGACCCTCAGAGTAGATAGTGATGTCCAGGAAATCAATTTGTTTTTTATTGGCTGTATAGGTGAATTTTAGCCATTCATCCCGAGTATTGATCCAGGTGTGGAAGTTGATGAGGCTAGACATATCTCCTTGCCAGATGAGAATCACATCATCAATATATCGACGCCAGAACAGAATCTTTTGATGAAAAGGATTGACCGGGTTATTGATATGTGTTTCCTCAAATTGACTCACATAAAGCCCCGCCACACTAGGCGCAAATGTACTTCCCATGGAAGTTCCATGGCATTGTTGAAACATGGTGTCGTTGTATTTGAAATAGTTTTCGGTCAATGCCAGCCTGCAACATTCCAGGACGAAATGTCTGGGAGTCTTATGTTCCCAGTCAATGTTGAAAACTATGGTCTCAAGTGTTTCCAATGTTTTTTCTTGAGGTAGGCTCGTGTAGAGGCTTTCCACGTCCAATCCCACGAGTATCATATTGTCTTCTGAATATGTGAAATTCTGGAGCACGTGCATGAGGGTTAACATTGGGACTACTCGGAACAGTTACGGCATACCCAAAGTTATGCAGGACAAGTGATCCTCCCCCCCCCCCCCCCCCCCCCCTCCTCCTCCCCCTGATCAGAATACATTTATTTACGGACACACGTTTATCTAAACGTATTGTGTCGCTACAGAAAGTTGTATCGAAGAGTTTAAAAAATAGTATGTCTCTTATTTTATCTAGAGCCTTTTTTAAATAATTGAACTTGCAAACGTGGAAGGCTTGTTTAACATACCTTTTAGATTATGATGAATGTTGTAGCAGGTTGCTCGTGGCAGTCTGCAATCACAGTGCAAGCAGGCTTACTTACAAAAGGCTGGGCTGACTAATACTTGCACCTTCAGTTGTGCCACTGATACACTTTTACCCCCTTTAAGCCCTAGTGAAGCACAGAGACATCCAATAAAATAAGAGCACACAAGATTGGCGCACTCAGCAAACTTAAATTGAACTCTTTTACCACCAAGATCTCGAAGGTGAAATGTGAAAAGGGCAGTATAAAGATCGTGAAATATTTATCCACTTTTGACAAAAGTGCAAATCCTTAATGCTTATTTTTGGCATAAACACCTTTAAAAGGGCATGTTTACTGTACTTAGCGTACCTGAAACTTTTACGGTTGCACTGGCTGGTTTTCGAAATGAATCCTATAGAAAGGGTTAACAATTATACAGCTATTGCGAAGTAATGGTACTCCTTATTGACCACTGAAGAATAGAAGACTTGGTCGTTCTTACATTTCGAACTTGTGCCTGCATGTTTCAGAGTCAGAGTTCAACTCGCTGAGCCATTTGGTCGCCTAACTATGCAAGTTATGATGAAGTAATGAAACCATTTGCTATTACCGTTTAACAACACAGTCTTTCTAGTATCCAAGACATTGTGGTAAATGATGTATAGCGTCAGCTGTACCGTCTACACTGGCTCTATAACCTATACAATGCAGTGTGTGCTCAGGCGGGCACAGGAATCGCGTGCTCGTAACAGTGACCTAGAAATACCACTTTAAGTGCGGTTTCATGCAGTTGCGGTCTATGTACCAGGACTCCCACCCCAGTGACACCACAGGACTTCCACCCCAGTGACACCACAGGACTCCCACCCCAGAGACACCACAGGACTTCCACCCCAGAGACACCACAGGACTTCCACCTCTTTGAGATCACTCTGCAGGCAGCGGATCTCCTCCCTCATACTCTGCCCAGGACCTGGGCACCACCATTTAGATCGTGGATTCTGTTCTAGTGTACCGCCTCTCGAAGATGCAGGGACATTATGCCTGGGAGATTTGCCATGAAGTCCGTATTCTTTTCGCTTCTATCTACCCGAAACCTCTTGAACCACTGGTGCTGGATACAAGTTATAGAGGCAGGCTCCTCTCCTAGTATCACAAGTGGTGCACTATCTACGGCATAGACACTACTCCGTGTCCACATGCTTATCGGCATGAAAGTAAAAGGAAAACTATTTTGATCATTTATTTGCCCTTTTAAAACTGCATAAGGAGATGTAATATACATGAATGATACCTGCTGTTGAAACCTGTGTTTACGCTGCAGGCCCACTGATTCATGTTAAAACTCTGTGGTCCTCCCAATCTTTTCAAAGCGAAGAATGTGTAGGCTAAGCAGGAACTTGGAAGGCCTGGTAGTAACTATTTAGAAACAAGGCTGTTCTTCTTAATATGTCTGCAGAATAAACAAGGGGGCGACCTGCTTCCAAGAGTATACTTTTGCATCAAGGTCAGAAATATGGTGCACCACTGCTTTTTACAGGGGCCATCTTAAGAAGTTACCAATGCCCTCATGGAGACAAATTACCTTAGCCTTAGAACAGGCTGAATATTCCATAATTACATTTTAAATCAATTTAGAAGCGCAAAACTTCGAGCTCATGCAGGTAAATTGTCTAGCACAACTATCGCTGTTAAATGAAATGTGACTGGTTGCTCTGTCTACTTTCACAGCTTGTGTGCTGCATGGATAAACACTTATAGGGTCCCAAAGTCGAGACCTATTGGCTATGCCAAGGCTTGTTTGTCAATCTTATTTGCTTGTTTTTTATTCAATGACTTTCCTTTTCTCTTCATGTGTTTGCCCTGACCCTGGAGCACAACTTCATTCTCTTTTTCATTGGATGACTTGTATTCTTTGATTTTATTCTGGTAGCTTCTTTTTACTTTTTCTATCAGCACTCCATAGGAATGAGTGTGTTTTATTGCATACACCCTTATGTTCTTCCCATGTCAGATCCCACACTGCCCACTCTGTTTTGCTCTCTTGTACCACCAGCTCGTCAGTTGCTTCCCTCCCCAACCTTCCCAAGTGTTTTCGTTTTTTAAATGTATTTTTCCTCTGTTGCTCCTGACCTATACCTGCCCCTTCCCATCACACTTTTTTTTATTGAATTATTTTTGGAGTACTTGGCAGGTGCAATTTACCACTAGGATGCTGGTTTCACTTTGCTTCACTATTGCATGTTTTCTTCTTAGCTGTAGAATGGCTGGACATAAACGGATAATGTGCAACAATGATTCCAGTCACAATCCACATCTTTTAATGCTATTTTATTATTTCTAGCTACCACAAACTTCTTCCAGCAAAAATAAACTGAACCGAAGTTAATTCGTTTTCTCTTCAGATGTTAGAAGCGCGAGTGTTCAAATATTCCTTTGGCTGCCCAGTTGTAAAAGAAGAGGTTGTAACCCAATCCTATTTCTTCCCCGTTAAGTTTTCAAAATCTTTTAAGAGATCTTTGCTAGTAATGAGTGACTACGTGAAATGTGGATAACGATAAAATTGGGTAGAGAAGGTGAAAGAAAATTTAATATACTCCTCCTCAATCCCAACTTAATAAAAAGTGCGAAGTGGCCTAAACAAATAACCACTATCAAGAATGAAAGGTCGACATGTTTCTGCAGACTGACTAGATCCAGCCGGTATCTTGCTGCTTCCTCGGGACCATTAACGCTACTGCTTTAGTGAGAATATTAAAAAAGTTAAATATCACCTGAGTTTAAGTGATAACATCCTTCTCCTGACTATGTGGCAGGCCCTCCCACGACAGCCCAGAGGGACGCCCGGGGTACTGACTGACAGAGCGGTGCTCCGTTTTACCTGCGCTGCAGCCAGGTGAGGTGGGGCTTTTCTCTCCTGCCATGTAGTCAGGAGAAGGATGTTATCCAGATTTCACGTATTCACTGATATCATGAGCATATGCTGTGTCCGCTAGGTGGCGATCGCGTGCGCGGCCCCAGAGCAGCAGAGCAGAAGCTGCATCAGAGCCGGAGGCTGAAGGAGGTCAGAGGTGAAGTGTGAGGCAAGCCCTTAAGACGGGGGGGAGTCCTGCTTGCCCGCCCGTTAGCCGGTCGCAGCCACACCTCGAAATCTCGAAATCAGTGAAGTCAAGGTGCCGGGGTGGTTCTCCACCTTTCATGTCCAGCCAGACGCCGTGCTGAGCGGAGCTGAGGAGAGGAGGCTATGGGTGTGGTCGGGCGTGAGCGCTGATTAAAGCGCTGTGAGAACAACGCCGCCCCCCCTGCACCGAGTCAGAGAACCCGCCAGAGAAGCCAGGCCTTGACTTTGTGGCCGAGCGAGCCGAGCCTGAACTGAGCCTGAACTGAGAGGCAAAACTGCGCTGGCACAGGTGAGCTCTAGGCACATCGAGTGACGGGGGCGGGTGACCCCTGACGTAGCGGGAGCTTTCTCAGCAGGAGCGGCTGAGTGCTCCCCTCCGCGAACAGCGGGTCCCCACATTAGCCATCTCTCTTGTTGTCACCCTAGCCCTAGCCTTTGCAAGTCCCATCTCGTCGGCCCCATGGGGGCTTGACTAACCCAAAGGAGTGGTGCCACGACCCATAAGGATCCTTTCAGCCCCTAGCCTTCTCCCCCGTGCGGATGGGACAGTGAGCAGCTGGGAGTCTGCTCACCCGGGTTCCAGCACGGAGGGCAGAGCGGGCCAAGCTGAGGTCAAGTTGAGGTCTTGACCCCCTGATGCAGCAGGGAGGTGTAAAGCCTATCACAATAACTGCGAATAACCGGGAGAGCACACAGGGTTATTTCCCGCTCATCCATCGAGGAATCTGTGAGCCCAGCCTGTGGTCTACCATCAAGGTAATGCTGAGTGACTCGTGCTCCTGGCATTCAAGCTGAACAGCAGAGACAGCAGAGACAGGTGACGAGGAGCGGAGGGAGAAGAAATTTCCTCCCGTGAGCTGCACGAGACGGTGCAGCAACCAAGCAGCAAGTGTCGCCAGACCAGCTAGAGTCACAAGAGCCACCCTGTACGGCAGGGATTCACGACCTGTTTTCCCAGAGAGGAGAGAGCTGGTAGCAGGGGGTGGGCAGTCGGAGACCTCCTTACCACTTGGTCTTCAGTTCAAGGAACTCTCCCGCAGCCTTGCTGTCCCCCGGCCTGAAGACCAGAGCTGCAACAAAAAGTCACAACACAACAAAGATGAGGTCTGGGAAAGTAAGGAAGACGGCACCGGTTCCAAAACGAAAAAGGACCAGGCAACCGATATCGGCGATGGCCCCTCATCCAGCCAGTGAAACCCAACCGGTAGACGGAACCCAACCTGAAGGGTGCCGCGGCTCTTCCCAAAAGGCCACGACCAAGACCAAACTACATGAAGGAAAGCAGTCTGATCTTTTAAATTATTTTCTAACTACACCCAAAATTCCCCAACAGTCTCAGCCCCAGGAGGCAACCAGGAGTAGGAATCCACCTTGGGAGTGGAAATCAACTTCCCCTCTTCAACAACACCCGACCGTCCAGCCTTGGGAAGGCGAATACAACAAGTCAGCCCAAGTCAGGGAGGTATTTACCTTTGGCGCCACTCCAATCAAACCACAGCCCAGTCTTGGAAGCCTAGGAATCCGGGGTGGTGCCAACCCAGAACCAAGTAACATCAACTGTCAACAGAATATATTCTCGGGTGAGGCTTTGGGCCAGCAACCGGCTCATCTGGCGTCAGACACCCAGGGTGGTCTTCAGTCGCAAACCTCTCCGAGTCCATTGAAAACACAGACTGGTACCATAGCAAAAACCATGAAACCATGTGCTTTGGCAACCACACAAGGAGAAGAAGACTCTCCCATCGCAACAGAAGATTTGCTGGACCCTCATCGGAAGATAATCTGCGCTCAAATCCACGCCCAAAGCACCGCACTGAGCAATAATACTGCTCAAACAACTCCCCTAATTATTATTCCTACTGCTCAAATGACGGAGCCAAGACATTGTCCATCGCCCATGGTTTTGCACTCATTTGCTCCATACGAACAAACTATGCCTCCGTCTCAAAAGACTCCAACCAAAACCGACCCAAGTGACCAGCTCCTAGCAGATCTGTCCTATTTTTTTAAAGATACCCAAAACCCTGTAAATGACTCTGCTACCGTCCTAAACTCCAACTACGATGCTCAAACAATCTCCAGCGTTTGGCCCCAACTTTTGCAGACATTTCAACAAACAGTCAACGCCCTACACTACCATTCGGACAAACTGGATGTACAGGTTGATCTCCTAAACACGCTAGCCGTATTCACGGCAGGGATAGATAATAAATTAGACCAACTGAACAATCTAATTATGGGTGCTCAAGCGTCGACAAAACTAATTCAGTCGGTATGCTGCTGCTCCCCAATAATTAGGCTGTTCGGAATTCGGTTAAAACCGACTCTACTCGAAAGTACACTACTGGATGAAAATCAGCTGACCCGGTTTAAACCGAGTGTCACTGATTTTCATAGTTGCCGGGGGAGAGGAACTGTTGTGGTCTGCTGTCTGTCTCACTGCGGCCGCACCGAGTACTTCACAGGTCTTCAAAAAAGACCATTTACATAACGAGGCTTTGTTGTTCTTTCACCCTTCTCAGAGCCCCTGGGGGCAGGGCTGAGCTCAGAAACAGTCTTCGTTGCTTGCTGTTTTGGCACGTCTGGCAGCCGACCCTGCACCAGGGAGCTGTTAATTTTCCCCGTCCATAACTTGTATGTACACAGGTGCCGGCTTCGTTTTAGCAAGGCGCTCACTTTAATGTTTCTTTGCGTACACGTTAAAGGTAGCATAGGCGTTGCGCTTTATATTTAGCAGAGTACCCCTTTTTATTTTTAATTACCATGCCGCCACCCACATACATTTTAAGTACCCCGCTTTGTTTCAGCACGCCATCCGCCTATTGTATTTTGCGTGTATTATTTCCCTAGTCAGAGGCTGTGCACGGTAAAACACCGCCCCTGACCTCTGACCTAGGAACAGCAAGAGTACACGAGGCTGGCCTGCATTGTGTCGAATGACTTCTAACTCTCACCTCGGACCCCGCCGGTTGCTGCTCTTCTAAACGGACTCATTTCTGCTGTGGTGCTGGTACTGCTAGTGCTGCATGAAAAGAGGAACCGTGGGTAACGAGACGCTGTGTGCGCGGGGCAGCTTGGCAGGATATGTTTGCCCAAGGTGCCCCCACCTCCGGGCCACTCTGGACCCCCCTCCCCCCTCCGCTGCTCACTCTGGAAATTCGGGACCCAGGACAGGCTTCAGTGACGCCCTGACCTAGGAGAGACACCCGAGTCCGGGCTCAGAGTCAGGTGAGCGCTTCAAACAGCCATGAACATCACCGGGGCCTCTGGGTTGCTCCTCATAAAATATTATTCATAATCGGTTTTACTGTTTCTATTAAATGCTGTCGTTGGTAATTCGCTTTCTATTGGGCCCCGGCAAGATGACGTGCATTATATGTTTACTTCTCACATTCCAATCACATTGTGCGCAGGAAAAACATAGCGCTGCGGTGGGTGATTGTCAATGTCTCACTTAAGGCCACGTGTGAATGGCGGTACAGGCAGTTGTGCTCAACTCTGAACCCCAATCCCAACTACTAGCCTGTTTCATATTCGAGGGGCACCTTTGTGAATGTGACGTCACTCGTGGTGTGTCCTGTTATTAGCACTAGGAGAAACCGCACTTGTGAACAGCTCACCAGGGCACATGGTGTGCACAGCTGTTTAACAACACTCCGGATGCAGGGTTATTTTTATTTAATATTTGGCTTCTCTGCTCCCAATGACGGGGTTATATAGCGGATTTACCCTTTTAGTTTCACTGCTAGTTTAACGAATTAATCATTTCCTGCTTGCGCATCCAAGGCTGCCTGGCTGCATTCACCAAAGTGCCTAGTGCGAAGCTTAACTTGTAGCGCTGAGCTGCTCTCTGGGGCACCTTGCAGCGCTAGGCTGCTGCAGAGCCTCTCTTTCAAACTCTGTCACACTTGACCCTGTCTGGCTGGAAGGACAGTAGGTTACTGACCTTTCATTTCAGGAGTTCTGACACATTTAAAAATCTTTATAGAGCTTTTCATTGCTCAAAAGGTAGTCTGTTTCCAGTTACTTCATAGCTTGGTTTTACTTGGGAGAAAGTGTCACTATAAGTGTCACTCATTTGATTGTTGAATGTCACTCATTTGTACACAGAAATCATGGGAGTGTCACACAAGTCATCAAAATTCAAACAGAATCTGTGCAATCTAAAAACTTGACACCTCTGCTTTAGCCGTGCCTTTTCTCTTCCCTAGTGCAGGCTGCTCGAGTCCAGCAGAGAAGTTCGTCAAAGGACTAACTTTGTGCTGCCCATGACAAACCGAATGCCTATGTGTGCTGTTCTCCCACTAGCGCATGGCTTTCATAGTGCATGAGCTCGGAGTTCAAAAGTATCAGCTGAGCTCAGTTAATTAATGCCCTTTCATTGTGTGCAGGACACCAGTTCGGGTCTACGAAGTCGAGGTGGGTGATCTACAGTTTGTTATTTCATTTTGCTGTTCCTTTATTTTAGCCGTTTTTCCTATGACTAGAGTTGTGATTCTTGCACCAAACCTAAATCTGCTATGCTTTATCACTGCTGCATATCAGTTTGTTTTACCTGGTTTTTCTTTTCTGGATACATGCACACGGACAGTAATGGTGCTTCAGCACAGGAGCTACTAAAAGTGCTTTACCGTTCGTAATTTAAATAAAAGTGCTGTCCTATATAGATTTTTTTTCTGTTGCAAGGTTATATGTTGCTTTCAATATGTGTATGTCGTAGACAACATTGGCCCTTGTGACGTGCACTAATCTGGCTTCATTCCCTTTTTTTCCACACAGTCTCCAAGTAGTGGTGTTATTCCCATTTGACTCCTCCCTACATGAGTGGCAATGAGCTGTCCCCATGGTTGTCTTTACGGTCCCCTAACATTCTTTTACAAGTATCTGGCATGTCTCCTACACACTCTGGAGTTGGATTGTATATGATATGCGGAGCCGAAACCTCCGTGTCTGTGTCACAATAAGTGGCAAGGCAACAGAAACCCCATGACCTGGATGCCGGTAAACCCCAAAGAGAAGCAAACTTTGTTTGTTTAGAAAGTTAAAAGAAACCCTTAAAACTTCACCTAGTTGAAAAGAGTTGCATTTTATACACAGGCAAAGGAAAAGAAAACAATTCCTCTTTGAAACGAAAAGACTGTCTGCGATAGATTTACTAGACTAAAATGACCGTGACATTTCATTAAGAAATAAGACAACATATTTTCTCCCTCTCCCATCATTTTCTTTTGACCACAGGCGCCTCTCCAAATAAAGAACCCAGAGCCAATATTAGCCAATTAAAAGTCCCTACACGAAAACGTCCGCTTAACTGTTAATAACATACTCAGTCAAATCCAAATGCTATAGTATATTTGTCACCAACTGTATTATTAAAATGATTGTGGTTCTGGGTAAATCACATAATCTACCCGTCACTAACAAAAATGAATGTGCCCTTGTGTAACGCAACAGGTGCACATGTGAAGCGCTTCAATACCTTCAGGTCGAGTTAGCATTATATAAATCTCAGAGGGGAAAAACACAGCAGTGAAAACCAGCCTAGCTTTACACATAGCCGTGCCATCATGCTACGTGATTTGTGAGAGGTGCCCAAAACCATGAACATGTCACCCAGCTCTCACTTTCTTCAAATGACAACACGTTGATTCTAAATGAACTATGAGAACTGCCTGCCTTGCCTACAACGCCCAACACCCCCAGAAATCTCTCATTTTCCAAAAGTTATCTCTGTACCCCGAGGTTCAAGAGGTGTGCCTTGCACAGTCACCCTTTTCAGGCAAATTTCAGAAAGTGCTGACTTAACCTTCGATTTGTAAAAATGTATTCGGACCTCATATACACTGTACGTACACGGTCTATATACCATGCATCAATGAAGAAATGACGCAATAATAAAAGCAAAGCGTTCCATAAACACCGGTAAAACACCGTTTCAGTTGTTTATTATTGCGCGAAAATGAGTAACCACCTAAAAGCACTGTTTTTTTGAGGTATTGAAATCACTGGAAACCACTGAAAAAACACCACCAGAATTCACCAAAAATAGAAACTGAAAACAGGAAAGCCTACCAATAATCGATTCTCTATCATCGCTCCCTGACTTTCTGGCCAGCGTTCTACAGGAGGTAAGAAAGTTGAGGGGTAACAGCACAGGCACCACACCGGAAGTTCCAACTCAAAAGTCATCATATTGGACCCAGGATCATGCCACTTCCCAGCCAGTTGCCAAAGAAGGCACTAAGCCAACCGAGGGCACACACTCTCGCTTAAACCAGGCAAGGGATCAACCAACTCCAGGGCAAACACAACCTGGCCAGGCAGAAGCCGATCAGGGAAAGACGGGGTCGCCAAATAGAGGTACCACCAGTTCAGCTAACTCTCCGAAGGGCCTACTGGCCAGTCCCCAGTGTTTGACACTCACCACCCAGGATGATCAGTCAGGGTTTGAACCCCAGCTAAGCAAAAGAGAACGCAAGCGCCAACGCAAACAAAGAAACAAGGCCAAGGTACCAAGAACAGCTGCCAACCTGGGATACTACCCGCTTTTTTCAACAACATCAAGCAAACAAGCCCCGAGTGTGACAGACGCACTACCTTCGCCAGGAAACCATGCTGTGCCCAAGATAAAAGAGGTTCCACCTGTAATTAATACCCAACCCACATTGGGGGGTCCCCAGGAAATAAGTGATCCCCCAATACGAGTAGTCAAAAAAGAGTCTGGCCCGGCTCCAGTAAACAAGGACACGATAAAAGACGAAAAAGGGTCACCGAGAATTAAAGAACCCGAAGTGCCTCCAAAAACAGGATACGTCACACCCCCAGTTCAGGGAGACGTTACTATGAGGGGTCAGAATCTGACTAAAACGTTCCACATTCAGAGACCAGATCATCCCACAAACCATCGTCGGTCGCCAAGGACCAGGACCAACTTGACAGTACAGGAGAACAAACACAATGAGGGATCGAGACCAAATAAAAACAAAATGTACAATCCTCAAAAAGAGACTGCCAAAGTTACCTCATACTCCTACATCTTACTAGCCCCTGAATACAAATCAAAGGGCCGCCATGACATCCTCAACAGAGCAAACATACTCAAATTGATAGAGGGGACCCCTGGATTCATGGGCCTAGTATCGGATGAAATTGAGGCTATCGAGTTCCTCCCACCAAGAGGAACACAACCATCGGAGGTAACCCTGGTGACATTCAAGGAGGCAAAGTGGGCATCCACGTTTTTGAACAACAAAGCAACCCTAAGGGAATTGGGTATTCGAGTCTACCCATACTCTTTGCCGGGCTACCCAACCACACTCCTTAACCAACTAACATCACCTAAAAAAAGTGGGATAACAAGGCAGAAAGGTCAAGAAAAAACCCACTCAATTCTAAAAAACGCCTTAGGGCCAGAAGAAGACTGCAACATCCATCTCAGAGAAGTAGCCACCAACGACATTGGCCAAGGATGGGACTGGCTCCCAGCAATTTTATCAACTAAAAGCCACGAATGACCAGTTAAACCTATGATTACTCCAAGTGGCACAAAAATTCCAGCACAGCCACCACAGTCAGGAGCAGCATCCAACTCCCCATCAGACGAAATTACCCTACTATGCTCCTGGAACATAAGTGGTTTACTCCAAAAAATTGGGGACCCAGATACGCAATCTTTCTTGGGGAATCATTCAGTAATAGCACTACAGGAAACCTGGGCTTTACAGGGGTGCCCAGTGCTTGGGTTCACTGAGATATGGAATCCAGCAACCAGGGACAGTCGCTTTGGCCACTCGAAAGGCGGGCTGGCAACTTATGTATCAAACTCTATAAAAGCCCGAATAACGCGATGGCCCCTCAAGGAAGACTGGATCCTAGGGGTCAAGATCGATCCTTGGCGGAAACACCGCCCCCTCGTTCTTTTAAATGTGTACATTAACCCCAGTACACGCACAAAAAAGGTCCACCTGACCCGTCTAACCGAGATTATGAACGATATAGCCACGGACCAACCCAATTCAGACTGCATAGTTACTGGGGACTTTAACACCTACCTATTTCAGGGGAACATAGCAGATAACGATGGCCCCCCCCTAATCCAAATCATCGAGGCCACCAAGCAAACTAAACCGCTTACACAAACTCAAAGTAATCTAGGCGATCTATGCGTGAGCCAATTTTATAGTGCAGGTTATCTTGTCATCAATGGCAGAACAGCCGGGGACACTCCACCAAAGTGGACATGGACAAATGGCTCAAAGCATTCGCATCTGGATTATCTAATCTGCACCGCACCCCTGTTAAATTGCATCATTGACTTTAGAATCCACCCAAGAATGGAAAGTGATCACAGGCCCCAGGTCACAGTCTTCAACATAAACCCAGAGTATCACAAAATGGCACCATCGACACTTCAGGGAACCTACACAGAAAACTTAAAGCGCCTAAAGTGGACTGAAGAAATCAGCTTGAATATTCTTGAGGCAAGCTCGGACATAATAAGACTGGGCCAGGAGCATGAGGCCAGTCCAACCGAACAATGGTCCATGTTATGCTCCCACTTGATTCATCTGTTCCCTGTAAGGCACCAAGCCCAAAGGGCAACCTGGACGCATCAATATACATTATCGCAGACGACGAAGTCACTAAAGAAAACAAGAAATAAGGCCCTGCGGGCACTGACCAAATCCCCGGGAAACAGTGACTGCATATCCAATTATCAAACTTCACAAAAACTATTTATGTGAGCGATTTAAAAAGGACAAATGGGCATTTGAAAACCAATTCTGGAGTAAACTGGTGTGGGAAAGTAAGCAAAAAAACTCAAGGAAATTCTGGGCGCTTATTAACCGCACCAGCTTAGGAACAGTGTGTACGGGGTCGGCCAACATCTCTGAATCAGACTGGGCAAATTTCCTGCTTGATCACTTTAAGTCTCCTGATTATCCAAGCCCCTCTGGAAACACCACCGTAAGTGAGACCAGTCAAGGGCATGGTCCTCCGTGGAGTATAACACATGAAAAGGTCTCGAAACTATTGTCAAAAGCAAGATCTGATGGGGCGCCAGGCCCAAATGGCCTGCCACAAACTTTGTTTAAATCTGATATTACCCTCTGGTCAGGAACATTGGCCAATCTTTTCAATTATGCATTAAGAACATCCACAATTCCAGAGTCATGACGGGGAGCTATAATACACCCAATTTATAAATCTGGATCCCACGCCCATCCGAGCAATTATAGACTCATTGCCCTACTGGACATAGAGGCAAAACATTATGCAGGTCTTCTACTAGAGGACCTAAGGTTATGGGTAAAGGACAATAACCTTTTG
Source organism: Lissotriton vulgaris (assembly GCF_964263255.1). Classification (NCBI taxonomy): domain Eukaryota; kingdom Metazoa; phylum Chordata; class Amphibia; order Caudata; family Salamandridae; genus Lissotriton; species Lissotriton vulgaris. The sequence continues at coordinate 697,875,043 of NC_141691.1, read as the reverse complement.
CCAATGAACCAGACAGGGTTTGTGGCACACTCAGGAACCCGTACCAACTTGCTAGCAATAACAACTGTAGTCGACAGGGCAGCTGCAACCTCAAGATTAGTTCATTGCTGTTTTGTCGACTTCAAAGCAGCATTCAATAGAGTCCCCAGGGAGGCCCTATGGGCCAAACTAAAGATGTGGGGGATTCCAGAGAAACTACTAGAGGGAATAATTCAGCTCCACACTAGGACGTGGGTGCGGGTGAAGTTGGGGACCGGCACACATCTCTCACGGAAAATAAAGACAACTAGAGGTGTGAAGCAGGGATGTGTGCTGGCCCCTCTCCTTTTTAACTTATTTGTAGGAGATCTGTCAGCAGTCCTAGACGACACTAATAGTCACTCTCCGAAGGTGGGCGGCAAGACTCTAAGCAATCTCTTATATGCCGACGACCTGGCTCTCTTTAGTTTAACCAGGGTAGGGTTGCAAAGACTCCTCGATAAACTGTTCGATTATACGATCAGCAACCAACTCGAGGTTAATCTAAAGAAAACGCAAGTAGTTACATTCGGCAAGAAACGATACACAGGGGGCGGCTGGTCATTCAATAATGTTAGTTTAGAAATTGGCCAGTCCTATAAATACCTAGGCATCCACCTTGACTCAAAAAGTAGTTACAAGAAACAGCGTAGAGAGATCGGAGTTAAAGCTGTGACCCTAATGGTGTCACTAGGCAAACTTGCGAAAGACCTTTCCGGTCCAACCTTAGCCCCCCTTTTGGAGGTAATGAGAGCAAAGGTCGGCCCCACCCTATCCTACGGCGTTGAGATTTTCAGTGGTAAAATGAACACAACCCTGAACCAACAGACCACTAAAATTTACAAAGGGGTGCTCCGGTTGCCAAAGACCGCTTCTGCAGCGCAGATTAGGCTGGAGATGGGGCTAATAAACTACGAGGCCTCAGCCACTGGGGCATACCTTAACATGTGTCACAAGCTAAGACAAGCTGAGCCAGGTACTTTAGAATCCCTAGTCTGGCAAGAAATTAGCCAGATAAACCCGGGGGGTCTGTACGGACGTCTCTTTATAGACGCCATCAACCAAATGTCAGCAAGTGAGTTGTGGGCCCTAAACCCAGGCCAGATAGCATTTAAAAAAGCTATAAAAAAATGTGTGAGATTGAGTTCTCGTCTCACTGATAAAGCACTCTTTCTGAAACGTAGTCACGCCTGGGTCACGATAAATTCCTACAGACACCCGGTCCCAGCCTGCTATCTGGCCAGCACATATCCATTATACCTGAAACGCAGCTTTATTGCCATCAGACTGGGTGACTGGCGTTTCTTGCGAGATTTACCATCATGGCGACGCACATCGGAAGATCTCTCTTGTAGAGGGTGTGGGGAAACAGCGGAAACCATGTTGCACGTAAGCTGTCTTTGCCCAGCCCTTAACACAGAACGCAGGTCTGGTTTAAAATTAGAATGGAATAGGCTGGGTGTTCGGACCTGCAGGCAAGCCATCATGGCAGCTTTGAACCCGGAAAACACAGCGCTAAACATAAAATTTATAAAATTTATCCTGCGAGCATATCACATCTTTAACCTAAGGAGACCATGCTAAAGTGCCCAATCTTTTTCTTTTCACCGAAAACAGCATTAACTGGCATTATTCTTAGCAATGTTAGACAAAATCTGGTTACAACTAAAAGCAAGCTGGCGCCTTGTTTCAATTTTTGTGATTTTAAAATACACTATGAGATAAAATCCCTGTTTTTACAATGTTTGTTAATGGATTGTGCCTGCATATCTCAACTTGTGTTGTTATTCCTAGAAGTTTTTATTCTAATATTCGGTCAGGCAGTGAATCTGTAAATTCTTTTAAAGATATGTTTTATATCTAAATAAAGATCATTATTATTATTATTATCACTCACTTTACTTCACATTTAGTGCACTGCTTTTCAGTTACCTTCGGATATACCATTCTAATTTAGATCACTGGGTCCCACTAGTAGGTCTAGGCTTTTACATCTGCCAGTCCGCTGTGGGCATACTATTCTACCTTCATGGTGTGAAGGATCCCAGATGATGAAGGGCGGATTCGAGTGGTGACTGATGGGAATCTTTTCACAAAGAAGGGATACCCTATGCGTGACTTTAGTAGCACACATTATGAGTGAAGCTTCTCCTTCACCTCTACATAGTAATTAGCCTTTTTTAGGTCTCGGCTAAACGCGCGGAAGCGCGTTGTCGCCGAGAACTTATTGTTAGCGAGTGTGCTTCCCAGGAGACACTCCTGGCCGCGCGCATCCCCTTGGAGGGCGATTTGAAACGCGCACGCGATCGCGCTCGCTGTGGGCAGCTGCTGTCGTGCATTCACACAGACGCACACCAGTGCCAATGCACGCACTTGCTCATACAGTGCCATGCTTCAAGGAATTAAAGATAATGTGGACAGAACGAATAAAAAGAAGTTAAACATGAATGCTAAAGCTGTGATGGGCACTAAAAATCGAAAAGCTTAAATCAGATGTGTGAAATAATAACGTACCGAAAAAACCCTAAAAAATAACATGTGCTTGAAAGCCAAAAAATGAAAAGCAAGTGTTTACCTGTGGATGCAGTCCGTGGGAAGCATTAATACAAATGTTTACATGCTGGCTTATGTGTTTAATCAAACGGAGAAGAGAGGATAAAAGCACAGTGCTAGTGCAATGAGTGAACCAAAACTGTGCTATATATGTCCTCCTAGATCCAACACAGTCTTACATCGTAGGTGCCAAGAAATATATGAGAGTACCTACATACTGCATCCGGCCGTGAAGGATAGGGAGTAGTGAGTGCAGAGTAGTGAGTGCAGAGTAGTGAGTGCAGAGTAGTGAGTGCAGAGTAGTGAGTGCAGAGTAGTGAGTGCAGAGTAGTGAGTGCAGAGTAGTGAGTGCAGAGTAGTGAGTGCAGAGTGAGTGTGCAGGTGCAGAGTGCTGTGTATTGGCAATGTAAATGACAATGCCATGTATTTATGATTTAAAGAAAAAAAAGAAATGTCATGAGCAATGCCAATAGCTGTACCTTTAATGATGACGAGACCATTGCATTGCAAATGCTTGTTTGCTTATTAGTTGACTTCTTGCTACTCTTTGTCAATTTATTACTCCAGGCATCAGTTAAGAGTAGATAATGTAAGGTTTTTCTTAAAGAAGCCAGACCAGGGTTGTACCAGGGGTCTCCAACCTTTTCTGTACTGAGATCTACTTCTGATCAGGGAAAATAATCTTGAGCTACTGAAAGCCAAGCAACTTTTTCATTGTTACCAGACACCCCCCCCCACAACCAACTTCATTGACTTAAAGCCTAATGTCCATAGAGCCAGATACTCTGGTTTGAAAAAATACTTTTGGATTAGGGCACTATGACTGGGCTGCCATGTGTGTCAGTGAGAGCTTGGTCTTTGAGGATGTATGAACGTCTGCTTATGATGGGATAAATGTGTATGGGTGAATGAGAGACTGTGTTGTATGCACTTGTGGCAAAGGACATATCTTTCACGATATGTAGTGCCAGTACATTTATAACTGAAAATAAAGCCATTTTTTAAGTGTAAGAAATTTTAAGTGCAGAAAAATGTTCATAATATTTAACATTTTCTGCTGTTTAAATTTCTCTCTGGGCTAGGGGTTCGGGCGGACCGGAATAACAAGCGTGGAGGCCGAATAAAGTGAGCTATCTCATAGCTTGTTTTATTGTTGTACAGAAAGTCAGGGTTTTGGAAGGGAAAGAAACAGGGGTTGAGAATGTGATAAAGTTCCTGGATGTGTCGGGAGAGTAGGGATCCGAGAATGGTTCTGTAGCCTTGGACGTCTCAGGAGTAGGTCCGTCTTTTCCACGACGTGTCAGGTGATCCTCGGAGGTATGGGGAGAGGGAGAGAAAACTGGGCGATTAGTCCTCAACGCAGGACTGTCTGAGTACTGTCACCGACACCAGGGTTGTGTGAGGGAGGAAGCGAGCGTGAGGAACAGGATATTACGGTCAGCTACGGGTAGAGCAAGAAGGGAAGGGAAGAGGGTGAAGTGATGAGGGTTCAAGTGGGGGTTTTCTAAACTACCGGGCTCATGTCGTGGTCTATACAAATATACAGTGCACTTAGGGTTTCAGCAATGTGAGGGGACACTCTATCTACACTTATATACAAGTCCACCTAGGAGCCAGGAGACAGGGTACTCACATGCCCCGTCGCAACTCTCCCGCGAGTTACGGCCGCTCTCCAGCCACCTCCTGGGGACTCCACCAGTCCTCGGTCCAAACGTCCTCCTCGTCTCCGGTCTTCTCTTCTCCGTCACACCCGCTTCTTCCGTTCTCCAACTCGGGTTCTCCGTACGCTGTCTCCTGCCACGAGTCCGCCGCCTTGAACGCTCTCTCCTCGCTTCTCTCGGCTTTTCTGTGTTCCGGATCCGGGTCGAGGGCGGGACTTCCGAGTTCAGAACAGGGCGGTTCCGGTCTCCGGTGTGTTCTGGTAGGTTCCTGCAAGGGAAGAGAAAGGGGAGGAGATTGTGTTGCCAGGGACGCGGTTTGGTCTGGTTCAGAGTCCAGGGAATTAGTGCTAAGCCACCGCCCAATGGAGGTAGGGGACGATTCCGTTCCACATTCTCCCACTTAAAAAAAAAAAAAAATGGCTGTATTTTTCAGGTCTAAAAAGGACATTGTGTTTACCAGCCCTGAGAGCAAGATGCCTGCTGTGTGTCTGTGTGTAAATGCAATATATATATATATTTATATTTATATATATATATATATATATATATATATATATATATATATATATATATATATATATATATATTACATAATACAGCCATTTGTTTAAAATGGAGGAATTTAAAGTGAAGAAACATGTTAATAAAATAAGACCCAATTGGCTTTTTGAAACTGGAGAAAAACATTAAGACTTAAGGTGTCATAGAAATATTTTTCTTCACTTAAAATGTCTCCCATGTAAAAAATAAATAAATCGATTTTTCAGTTATAAATATGGCGCATTGTTTACAGGCCACTGGGGGGAAGAGGCCCACTCTTTATAAATGCTTCACATTGAAATGAAAGATTAGATTAAAGAGTTAACTTAATTATTAAGTTAATTATCTTCATTTCAGATTTTTTCCGATTTAAAGCGTTCAGAAACCTAATTTTGTTCTCACCCTCTAATATTGAGTTGACAAGGACTGTTATTTAAGAGTTAAATGCCTCAGTGCTTTAGTTCTTCCTCTGTTCCCCACCCTGGGTCATAATTCTGACCATTATCAGGCACATCTTTCTGCAGGCCTATGATCATAATGTAAAATAAACAGATCTTTCCCTTAACTTTAGTAAGAAAATGTGACCCTGTGCTTGTTTAAAAATGAACTCCTAGCTGCCAGCTACTCTGAACATGTCAGAGTTACTGGTAGCTTGGGATTGACTGTTCAGAGCCACATGCTGAGAATGTATTAATTTCTTTCCAAATTAATGATTTTAATGCAGTGTCTGGAGCTGATGTAATCTTGGAATAAATATTAACATATTTAGCCTTAAGCGCACAATCCTACCTTTACAAAGCAAATTCTAATGGAATATGGTGGTCCATTTGTAAGGCGGTTCAGTAATTGGCAAACGCAACACAATGCCAGCATTAACAATCACATCATTTTAGTGGCAAATAGTGCTACGCCATAAGTTAGTATGGTCCTAAATTTAGCAGCAATGACACGAAATAAAGGGGTTGAGCATGGTCCTTACAGATGGTCACTGAACTATTTAAAAAAAAAAAAACAGCAGTGTTCAAGGTTAAAGCTTAGGGTTTCAAAGAGGACCAGTGCAACTGGCTTCTCATCTTTCCTGAAACTAGATTCCAGGATATTTATATGCTCGAACTCGCACTACTGTTTTATTTTCTAGTTATGTTTTCTTAAGTTTCTCTCATAAAATGACAATCTTTATCATTTTATTGCAAGATTGTTGATGGAGTAATATTTACCTAACACAGTTCTAAGCTTCCGAAGGGCAATGACCTCCCTACTGATGGTATCATCAATAGGTTTGGAGGATTGCAAAGTTGCCATCACCCAGTTTTGGCGGGGATGTTAGCTTTATTATTAGTTACCAACGTGTACTTCATAGAGGTTGAAAAGCAGGAGTTCCAAGTCGCCGCTCGACTTCAAACCTCTGTTTATATTTCTAAAGCTTACAACTTATCCCCAGCGGGATATCCTGGTGCTAGTCTGAGCCAATAACTGGTTCCTGATTTAAGTGCATTTATTTTCAGAAGTTGTGACTGAGTCACCTGTGTGACGTTAGCTCAAGTCCCAGAGTACAGTGCTTTGCTATGATGACACAAAGAAGAGTGGATGAAATTCCTCAGTTGAACAATTTTGGTCCATAGCCAATCACAATGTACACAATCAAAAGCTGTTTTAAAATCTATATAGGCGGCATATAGTGAAGAGCCCTTCATCTATATCCATATCAATCCATACTGATATAATAAAGAGAGAGCCCAAACCTTTGAGGCGGGTAATCTCAGGAACCACAGCACCAATCACAACACCCAATACAGCGTTGGAAAGGGCAGTTGCAGGAGAAGGACATAGGCTATGCAGACGCCCACCATATATATATATTTAAAAGGTAAAAGAACCGTGCCAGCAAAGTAGTCCCTTGTGGGAGTGTCTGCGTTGTGCTGTGGGCGTGTGCTGGGGGCTTGACAAACGCTGGGGGCGTGTGGTACGTTCCGCCCTTCATGACATGTCTCATATCGTTTGCTAATCCCACCCTGCTCCCTTTAAATACCCCTGCACCCCATAATCATAACCCACCCGTACTCCTTAAAATACCCCAACACCCTTAAACACTAACCCATCTTAACCCTATACATATACCCTGTACCCCCAAACCTATCCCTAAACCCTAAAAATTCCCCTGTACCCCAAAACCCAAACCTACCCCGAACCCTAAAAATACCCCTGTACCCCAAAACCCAAACCTAGCCCTGAACCCTAAATATAACCCTGTACCCCAACACCCAAACCTACCCCTGAACCCTAAAATACCCCTGTACCCCAAAACCCAAACCTAGCCCTGAACTCTAAAAATACCCCTGTACCCCAAAACCCAAACCTACCCCTGAACCCTAAAAATACCTCTATACCCCCAAACCTAGTCCTGAACCCTAAAAATGCCCCTGTACCCCAAAACCCATACCTATCCCTAAACCCTAAAACTACCCCTGTACCCCATAACCCAAAACTATATCTGAACCCTTAAAATACCCAAACACCCCAAAACATATACCTCAGTACCCCAAAACATATACGCCTATAACCATACTTACCTTATCTAAACATTAAAAAAATATATATGCTTTTACCATTCATGCATTTACAACAAATTTCGTTGTAAATGTATGTATGTATGTGTCTTGTAAAGCGCACTGCTGCCCTGAGGCGTCGTGGCGCTGTGGACCGCTGGGGAACCCGTCCTGGCTATCCCTGTGAGATGGTCCCTACTGGGTATCTCCAAGGTGAAACCAGGCATCCCCGGCGAATGTGGGGGGCCGTTGTAGAGATGAGGCAAGCTAATGCCCAGAGTTGCCGAGTGTGATCCCTGGTTAGAGTAGGCACCGAGGTGAGAATTATCGAGTCTGCTGACCCTGGTCCACGACCCTGCCGCGTCGGGAATTGAACCCTGGTCCCGGGCCGTTCTCTGCTTCCGGGTCTGCCGCCTCTAACCAGTGAGCCACACCACTCCACAATGCGTATGTGTGGTAAAAGCATATAAAATGTAATGCCATGCGTTATAATGGCATTGCGGAGTCATGGTACTTTCGTAATGAAAGTATACGGAGTGATGGTATGCGGAAATAAAGTTGCGGAATAATGGGTGTTTACCCTCCCACGGTAAGTACATTGGTGGCACGGCGGCCCACATCTCCAGCAACATACTCATATTTTTTCACCTCCCATTTGAAAAATGCACAGGTATCTCTCATTGATGGCCGCACCGAGATACACTTTTAGACACACCTCCCGCCACAAGTTCTAGAATTGAGAACTTTAGAGCTGGGGAGCTACGTTCGAATATCTGCATCAGCTCAACATCCTGTTATTCCAGGCAAATCGCTTTGTCTCCCCGTGCCTACCACAAATGAATGTGTTCTTCTGTAATGTAAATTGTGCTCATGCCATGTTGTCGAGGGAAAATAGAGTTCACACACTACTGAACGCGCACTCTTAAGTGCATCAGCAGTGCACTGTGAATCGGACCGTTTCACAGGCCTGTCACAGATAAGAAATGTTGTCAAAACGAAATCCTACACAACAATATACTACTGGCTGGCAGCAATTCATACCCACACAACGTTGAGAAGGGCTGCTAGTTATAAGTATATACAAGAGTTCTCGAATGCTCGACCCAAAAAGAAACTGTGTATATTTTAAAAACAAAATCGGTATCTTTCTGGAACTGTAATGGCTTTACAGATAATTTGAGTAGTTCTGGAATCAGTATATGCATGTCTAACTAGCAGAACTAGACCCAGTGTGCCTCTTGGTCCACCTGGGACTGGGAAGGTATCCATCAAGTATGGGATATGGAAGATTAGCAACCTGGCAGAGGATAAACATGTTGAAAATAATTGGGCAGCTTTATTTTGGTTTGTGCCATCAAGTTTTAGAAGTTGCTGACCTGACTGCATTGAAGCAGTTGTAGCAAGTACAGAAGTGAAATGCGGACTCCTCACGGTGCATAGCACAACTGCGATCATTGTTGCTAAACTTAAGACGTTAAGTAAATTTAGATACCCGAACCATCTTTCAGTGCCAAGAACTTAATACATGTGTAGAGTTGTGTTTTGCACAGTGGGGAGTCAGCACATCATTTCTAAACTGTTATTAAACCACCTCTGTAGGTGGGCAGACTTTTGGCAATCTGCAGAGCCTAGCGCTTTAGTAAGGCGAGTAAATCCTATATATCTTGAAGATTTTCCCACATCTTGAAGTATTCTAGATTCACTTTTCTTTTCCCCCAGGTGTTGAAACCTGGTGAACCCAATAAGTGAGTCATAAAAAGATGAACCATTTCAGAAAATTATTTTTTTCATTCGTAAAAAAAGCATTGCAATGCAAAATATATATTTTCTAATTTTATGCATTCAGACCGACCATTGCACCTGGTGCACGACTATGTACCTCATGCATTTTTTTACTTTGTACTTCTCTTATTGTAGTTGCTTCTGGGACCTTATCTGGCGTTATGGGATTCCGGTTCTACAACTCTGGAAAATTCATGCCTGCAGGATTAATTGCTGGTGCAAGGTATTTAATTTTTTACAGTGGATAAAATCGTGAAATTGTGACAGTTCGAAGACAATGCTGTTTGCAGTTATTAACTAACTTTTATATATATCTTTTTGATTCTCACTGAAGTCTTTAGGGATACTTGTAAAATGCATTTTTAGAGGTGGTTCATCATAGTGGCCTGGCACAGAGCTTGTTCTCAGAAAACTCATATTGCAGTGATTGCCAGGTAATGTTTGGTTATAGACCTTTTTACCTAATTATGTGTGTGCTAATAGCAGCATAGAAGCCTCCAGTCTTCAAACAACCCATATTTCAAGGAGGAATGGATTCTGAGGCTTCTGTTATATAGCCTTCTATAAAAGACTCTGAGTTTACATTGTGCCCTCACATAGATGATATTGGGACAGTCACTACTTGGATTTTTTTTTTTTTTTACAGAAAGGTTTGGTATTTTCACATCAGTAATTACTTTGAAACGTTGTGGGTTGAATGTTTGCATTTGACTTTCCTACCAGTAATTGGGTGCACAAACGTTCTTGGGTGTGATCTCTTGAGGATATTAAGTTCCTCCCTGTGCCGCCCTTGTCCTGATTTCCTAACTTGCAGAAGACTCTGTAGTTTTCCTGCAACCCTTTCAACTATTTCTTACTGGCTGACACTGACCCTTTCAATTATTTCTTACTGGCTGACACTGGTCAACTGTGAATTGACTCTCCCAGTAATTATTATAGATATTTGCCCTCATTGTTGAAGTTTTGGCGGCATTACCTCCACAAATGATAGATGTAATTTGATTGACCTAATATTTCCCCTGAATGATATAATAAAGGTTAGTGAACCGAAAAAGATGCTGTGGTGAGATCACTGCGGTATTCCATTCAGACTGCAAATCCATAATTTGTGCACATTAAGCACAAATGTCACACAAAATATGGGTGCTCCTGATCAAAGTTATGTCGACCTTCTTAAAGTGTCCTTTTGGAACTACCACATGAGACCAACAGTAGAAATGACTTGATACTGGATGCCTTAGAGTTTAACACATGGGTCAGTAAAGAGCTGAACTCCATAGTACCTCTTAGAATAAAGAGCTACAAAATACGGGCTGTATTTTATGGTATACATGGTATACCATCTAAACTGTGGCAAAATAAGTGCTGGAACATAAATGGACAGAGGCTTATCTGGAGGAAGACCAGAAGATAACATCATGTTTGACCTTGGGAAGACTCAGCATACAGATTAGTTGGTGTCTTTCTGCTACAAAGCTCATCACATAGCTACTGGATATATTGCTGACATTCCTGATATACCCATCTACTCTACTTTTCTTTTGAATGTGGACCCTATCATAGAAATGGCTATGATGTTGCATGGTGCATGGCTTTGTTGAGGATTTCTTATGGTTATTAACAAATCTGTAAATGACAGATCAGAGAACCTAAACAAAGGGAAGGGCTTCTGCTAAATGTGCGAAACAACGCCCCAAAACTAAGAAGAGAAAATTATCTTCTTGAGTCCCCTCACTCACCAAGGGTTGCCCCTAGGTGACCTGCTTAATCATTGCGGCCATCCCAGACAGCTACTGTCTGGGGCATGCTGCAACTTGCGGACTACGTATGAGCAATTTTTGTGAAAAAATGTGTAGTGTAGTGTTTGGGGGGAGTGTTGATGGGGATGCTAAAAATACCTAGCTAGTGAGCGATTAATTTATTCCTGCTCCTAGTTGGTATGGATAAAAAGGGGTTGATAGTAGGGAGGAAGTGTAACTGAGTATAATTTCCCTAGTATTTGGTCGACATTTTCCGAGGTGTCCCCTTAACCTCTTCTTCAGGACCACATGGGGACCAGCCACATGTGTACCACTCCATAAGAAAAACTATCCTATACTAAAGAAATAATCTAATGTGTGAGCACCAAATGTAATACATACGGTTGAAATCAGACGACGACGACGACAGTGTAATTATGTAGGATCCCCTAATGGCGACGTATCACGCTCCGGTACTTAAGATTCTGGTGAAAGAAGCCGTATCAAAGTAACGGCATGGATGGTCCCAAGGCCTTGGAACCATCCATGCCGTTACTTTGATGCGGACGAGGAAACTTTTTTAGGTTCACTACTATTTTTGAACCAACACTTGACTATAGGAGAAGGAATTGATACGGCTTCTTTCACCAGAATCTTAAGTACCGGAGCGTGATACGTCTCCATTAGGGGATCCTACATAAAAAAACTGTGAGGTTCTGCTGAGGTCCATAAACAGTTTAAGGTGGAAATAAAGTACTTGTACACAACACTACCGAACCAACAGGATAACTAGGAATTCAAGCTTTTGAGACAAAAAACAATTTTTACGACTCTGGAGGATCTGGGAACGCGCCACCGGTTTAAATATTACTCGCCCTGAAGAAACTCCTTGGTAGAGAGTGAAACGCGTTGGCTGATTTGGTTGCAAATTGCACTGTGACTCCTTTTAAAAGAATGAATAATACCAAATAAAGAAACTTTTTCATATACTCAAAATTGACAGTTTTTTTCTTGGACTCCTTTCCTGTGCGCCCCCATACAAGCCAAACAAAATCTAGCATTTATGGATCTCACCTCGGCCTTTGACTTTAATAGGTCACAACTTTGGACTAATCTTCTAAATTATGGACTGGACGAGTCCTTCGTACATCTTTTAGCTCATTTGCACAAAGACCTACACGCCCAGGTGCGTATTAGCATGGATGGTGAGGTATCCAAAGTTATTAAAGTTGGTAGAGGGGTCAGGCAGGGCTGTGTCCTGGCCCCGCTCTTATTTATCCTGTATATCAATGATTTGAATAAGTCTTTGGTAACCCTTACCCATGATGTTCCCTGCATCAATGGTAACATACTTGCCCTGTTTATATGCCGACAATCCAGTGGGGATGGGCCGCACCCCAAAAGCTCTTCGCATTTTGGTGTGGGGCTTTGTAGATTTTATGGCTGCCCTGGATTTATGTACTAATTTAAAAAAATCTTTTTTAAGGGCATGTGGGTCGAAGAAGTATTTTAACACATCAATTGTTTTAGATACAAATAGTTTACAAATCCCTCACACTTTCCCATATCTTGGGCTGGTATTTGCTTCAAATGGATTTTGGGCTGACCATGTGGCTTGTTGTAGGAGAAAGTTTACAAACTCTACTAACACAAAACTCGGTTTGCCAAAGCTGAGGAACACAGAGGTTGTGTCTGCCACTGTTAAAAAGTTTAAACTCCAATGTATACCAATTGCCACAGACGGTGCAGAAGTTTGGGGCCATACTAATTGCGGCAGCATCCAGGATGAAGAGAACAGATTTTCCCGTAAAATTCTGGGCGCACCCATTTCTTCTAAATATGCCAGCCACTGTGAACTTTACTTGCCATATATTGAAGATGATATCAAGGCTCGCACAGCATTATTTTGGCCGAGAGTTTGGAGAAACCCAGCGGCCCAACTTACTGGTGAGATAATATCAGATTGTTTAAAATGTGATAAGGGGATGGAAATACCTTGGCTGGCTGCTGTACATAATAGTCTAATTAGTGTGAATCATGTAGATTTATTTTCAAACCCTGCAGACCTTGGCACCATTAGTAAGAAACCCCTTCAGATGGCTCTTTACGCATCCTATAGGAACGCTAGATTTGACATGGAGAGTAAGAAAACGTCTGTTGCTTGATACATGCGTATTGAGAATATCTCATGCGCACCTTCTAGCAACCTATTGGTCGTTAGGAAAGGGGTCTACTTTTCCGGCTGAGGACTGACACTATGAAATTCATGCTTTAATTCCATGCGAGGTAGATTTCCAACCTCTATCATTTGCCATGTCCATGCAATAGCCTACACAAACAATCTATGCTGCCCTTTTTATTTTTCTGCAGTTACTATTCAATACTTACCAGAAGGTTTTTGATTCCATATTTTAAGGCTTTACCAGAGAGTGACTACAAGTCAGCAAATGGGACGGTTATTGCTTTGAAAGATGATGAGCTAACCTTTCGGGTTGGTTCTTTTTTGAAAGCGGCGGTGCGCACTCGTTACTCTATGTGCCCCTGCTAAACCACATTATTTTATCCTGTTATTTTTAACTTTAAGCTATATGTAATTTTTGGTACATACATATTCCAATGAATATCGCTTTCTTTTAATTCTCTTGTGCATTGTATTACTGGAGGACCAGTTTTAATTGGATATTTTAATTGCTCCTTTATTGCTGGGATTTTTATTGCATATGTTGCTGTCTGTCTGTACTTTTATGGATATGGAAATGTATCTGTATCCGAATAAAGATGATATTGACTGATTGATGGGTAATAACTGTAGGCAGTCCGCCAATCGCTGCATTTCTCTTGCGTTGCCTAAGAATTCACAGCTTAGTGAATGACTTCTCATTCATTGAAGACTATTTGTAAACTTGAAAATGTTCACCTTTATTGTCTGCAAGGAACTTTGCAGATGATGTCACCCAGTAAATCCAATAAAAAAAGATAAGTTTGCAAAACTAATTCTTGAATGAGTGGTAAATCTGTTAGTCACTAAGGCCAGTTGAAGCCAAATTACAGATGGGGTAAATAGGAACCATCTTTAAAATGTGACTCCATACTATTTTTGTTTTTTGGACTCTTTTAAAGATCCTGACATCTGCAATTAATTTTCCTTCTGTATTTCCTCTGCTCATTTATGGTACCGAACTAGCTGTCATCGACGTTCCTCTCAACTAGCATTAAACTCCAGGGACAGTACTGGTGTCTCAAAAGACAGAACAAAAAGTTCTGTCAGCAGAGTATATGTCCCATTCATTGTGTCACGCAGGCCCTTGTGCTGACGTTCAGAGTAAAATTCTATAAAAACAGTTAAGCAAGGGATTGTTTAATTTTCCTGAGGACTGCCATTTTGTGGATGGTAGGGCAGAGGAGGATAAGTCAGCAGATTAGGTTGAGGAGGGGAATGTTCTAGGCAGGGCCTGCCCTTTTGTCTGTTTCCAATTTCTATTTCAGGAAAACTGATTAGAGCCACATGGAAATTCTTCACACTTTATTGTACCAAATGTTGGATACTCCTATTTGGAGCCAGCATTATCAGTACATCCTGTTAGAGCCGTCAGTCACCTTTATACAAAGGCTGCATCTGCATAGTAGCTAGAAAATGAAATTTGAAAGGGAACCACATCAAACCAACCTGAAACGGTGGATCGACATTACCAGCATGGATGAGGAGTATAAAAATGGGACCCAGACACTCCACTTTGTTCCAGTTACAAGTTTTTCTTGACCAAGAAATGGAGTTCTCCAAATGCTGGCATGAAACCTGGGCTTGTGGCTACATGACCGACCGTGTCCCAGAGGAGAGGCAACATCACCTGAAGCCAGTGTAAGGCTCTTGGAAAGCTGTGAGCCTGCCTAGTGCCCAGAATCCTGTCTGCCTCCTAAGAGTGTCTGCCCTACTGTGTGGCGGAACTGTCCAAGAGAAGCCCAGCCATGTTTAGGGTGTGCGCCTATCGAGCCACATCTCCTCTGATTGTTAGAAGTGACCCACAAGTTGCTGGTGTGGAGACTGCTTAGTGAACTTGCATCTTGCATAGAATCGAATTGTGGACCACAGACATTGAATGACACTGTAGTCTGAGGTGGAGCGTACCGTAGAGGGTGTATTGCTTAGTTAAATGCTCTTGGGTGAGAACATGTAACCTTGTAGTCATACCCGACATTTAATTGAGTAGTTTTCCGATCGGCTGTGATATTAATATACTTTCTTTTTACTAAGACTCGCACTGGGCTGGACAGTGATTGGGTCTGCTTATTGAGTTTTGAGTCTTCGCAATACACAGTACCTCCCCTATGAAGCTTGTGACTGCTAGTCCTCTACTAAAGTTATGGAAAGGGTTTACTTAGTCGATCTAGCTGAGCTAAAGTAGGTCAAGCTCCAGGACACCAGTGGTAAACAACCCCCATCTACCACAGTAGTGGCCAGAAGCCGCTGTCTGGTCTATTGCCACCTGAAAGCACTGGTGTCTGACAGCCACATTAATGTTGAAAGCTTTCTGTAATCTCTAACCACTCGAGTATTATTTTACTTGTAGCCTTCTATTGAGCCCTTGAAGCCAAAGCAGTTGTAGTCGGCCTTTTGAGAACACAAAGGAAACCACCTTGATAAGGGTGCTTGGTTGCTCAGATGTAGGAATCCGTGTCCCCTTTAAGTTACTTAGAGTTTGGGGTATAACTGATGCACATGTATTCATTCTGTACTCCAAATATCACACCGGGATTGACTGAAAAATCGAGACACATAGGGGCTTGTTTAAGACCCCCTTGCGTGGCAGGAGCATCACTTTTTGTGCCACTCTGGCAGCGCAGATTACAAAATCGTGTCTAGGCTATGCTTTGGGTTGCCACATAGATGTGGAGTAAGGCAAGGCAGCCCAAATTGCTGCATTGTCTTACTCTATGCTCGTGAGGCGTTCCACGGCCATTGCTGTGGGTTTTCCCCATGCAAAACCCATGAATTTAGATGTTGCCTCAGATTTACAAGATCATGTAAACCAGGAGAAGCGCCAAATCAGTTCAATTCAATTAATTACTTTATTTCGGTTATTAAAAAAAACATAAAAGTTCACAACAAATACAGTGGATGAAAGCACCAACAGCCAGACTTTCAATTACAAGAACAAAACCTACATACTTTGGACACCTGGAAATGACAATATAAATATATTGATAAAACCTTTTAAAAAAAAATGGAAAAAAGGAAACAGTCCATGGAAGATTTCATTACAAATAAATAGAAACATCTACCTGTTTTATATACATACTTAAAATTTAAATCTCATTTTAAAACCAATTAAGAATTTTATTACAAAAAAGTAAATTCCGTTATTACGTACGTACTGGAGATTTAAATCACTTTTTATAACCCATTTTACCTAGCAGCATAAACCTTTCGATTATATATTTGGAATCCGATTTAGGGATAATTACATTATTTTCCCACGTTTGCGCCTGAGCATCCACATACATCCTAGGAATTTGGCCATTCCAATCACTAGTGGCCCATCAACAGAAGATTTTAAGATTCTAAAGGCCTCATGGCTAGATCTTGTACCCATGTTAACACAAATAGGTTCTAACCATTTCTTTCTGGGTGCAGTGTAAGCTTGACAAAGAGGGCATGGGTCATTGTTTAATTTACATCAGGACAAATCTTTACGCTTCCTGATGTGAGGTGTAACAAGAAATTTCTTTATCTCTCATTGTTATTTTCTCTTTCTATATGTGCTGCATTCTGCAACACTCGTAGAAAGAAGAGAACTCCTCTTAAGATTTGTTTCTATGCAGGAAGGTGCCCCTTTCTGCACAAACAATCCTGCAGACAACACAGGAAGCCTTGCTCCATCGGGCAAGGGTGCCTGTTGGAGCTAGGGAGCCGAAACCGCCAGCGCAGGGATAAAACCCCATGAATGCACCCTATTGCATAAATATGGTGCGCTCCTCCCTTTCACTTTGGCGTAGGGCAGTGCAGCAAGATGACTTGCTGCGCTGCCCTGTGTCCCTATGCAAAATCCCTGTAAATAAGGGTCCCAGTTCTAGGTAATTTGTACGTCAGAGTAAACCACGGAGCCGCTCTAAGCTTTCAACCCTCAACATATCAAAACATCAAAATTAACAAAAGGAAAACACATCTGCCACAATAATCCTGCTGTAGGTCCACATATTCCTTTTGAAAGACTCTGGAAAGTCATGTCATTGGTTTGCCTCTTTTCATACCTAGAACATAATTTGTTTATGTTGTACTTGATTTCAGAGGCTCATGCTTCTAGAATTGGCTGTTTGGAAATGAATGTGAGCACTTATGACTCTCAATAAACAATTTATATAGCCACCCATTTAAAAAGTTGTTTAAGTGCAGTGGTTCAATAAAGACTTGTTTTTATGTTTTTGACAGTTTATTCATGGTTGGAAGACTGGCGCTGAAGATGATGGAAAAGCCGCACAATCCATAATATATCTTTAATTTGTGTTTTCTGCCTGACCGTTACACGTTTAAACATACCGGGGAGAACTTCATGCACCCATCCAGATGCTACAGAAACCGACATGTGTTTATATATTAAATGTACATTTATATTAAAAATTAAAGAAAACGTACCTTTTTCAAAAAAGGTGTACTACTGACTACATTTGTGTGAGGATTTACCAGGATGCTCCAAGAGGTCCTACATGTGAAACTCAGTCAAATCCCTTTTGCTTTTTTGGGTACTCTGATGAAAAAAAATCTACTTCTTTGGGTAATGAAACGGTATGTGTTAAAAGATAGTGGAGAGATGATGAAAATAGTGTTTACAAGTCAATTTCTCAAACTACAAAAGTCCTCAAATCTCTTACAAAGGATCAACAGAGTATGACGTTACCTGTCCTGATTGCATTCTATAACATTTTTAAGAAAGGTGTTTTTTCATTAATGCCCACAACTAATCAGAATCCCACAAAAGCACCCTAAACTTGTCTACCCTAAATAGTTTCTAAATTCCATTGCTTTGTCCAGTTGCTTGTGCCTTTTGAAAATTCCAGTGGCTGATTCCTAACTTCGTTTTTGCAGTGACATTGGCACAGTAGTATTGGTTATTGTGTTTAATTTTATTAATTTTCGTCTCATAAAACATGGGAAGTTGCTTTAAAAAGTGCTTGTGTACATAAGGCTTGAGTACTCTCTGTACCAACGTATTTATATGAATGGCATGTATGGTCAGTACGTTATCCTTGTGTTAGTCCCTACAAGTAGTACATTACATCAGCAGTCCTCTGATCCAGCTGCATCTTCTCTGTTTCAAAGTGGAAAGTGTCATTCTATCAGCCAGGCCTCCCTCAACTAAAACAATCTATTGGGGATTCTGGGAGAGGTTTGTTGTCCGTTGTTTTTCCCAAAATATCCAATGGTAGGAGGCTGGCTTAGTATAGGCTGCACACTTATTTAAGTAAAGCACCCTGCACTAATCCAGACAACCCGTATAATGATTTTACTGTCCTTGGACAACCTTGGAAAGCTCTCTATGTGGTAGCCCTGGAGAGCAGCCTTCAGGCTTCGTCCAGAACGACTGTTGAGAGCTTGTTTTACCAGTACTAATCATATAGTGTAGGTTAAATGAAACAGAACCACACTGTGTAGTTATAAAAATAGTGGTATATATTGTACACACTCACTAACACATTGGTATATTTCATACCTGCAGATATGAACACAATATTTCAAAAGTAGAACAGAAAAGTAGCACAAATACACAGTGGTCTCCAGGGGGAGACCAAACCATATACTAATAAAGTGGAATGCAAACCACAACCAAAGTCGAGACTTGACTCTGAAGCGTTGGATGAGCTGATGACCCAAGGAACCACCCAATTTAAGTACCCAGGAACCCCACGGAGGCCTTGTGCAGAGAGGAAACGCAGCAGCATACTCAATTTAAGTCAATGGTGAAGTTGCGGTTTTGAAGTAGGACCCTGAAGAAACATAGTGGATACCCCATGAACTGGATACCTACAACAGGGAAGCCCGGTGCATAGGTGTGAAGTAACATCGCAAACCACTGAAAACCACAATGGAGGACTTCAGTGACCATGCCGCTGGTGAAAAAGGTGAAAGAGTTTGTGGAATCCAAGGGTGGATTATTGAAGGGTAGTACCTGCAAGCAGAGGGGACAGACAGAATCTGTGCCACTCTGGAGTGACCAGGTGGAAACGGAATACCAAGGGCTACCAATGATGGAAGATGCAGTAGGGTTGACGGTGACCTTGTTGCCGCAGCTGTGAGGATCAGGTGAAGCTGTTCAAGAGCTGTCCCACGTCGAAAGTCCAGAACCATGGGGTCGTCGACCAACAGGATAACCAACAACCTTGGCTGCAGCAACAGATGTGGAAAACAAATAAGGTGCAGTGTCTGGACCAGCAAGGTCCAAGGGACTCACCAAGTGCAGGAGAGTCGGAACCAGCCCGAGCAAGCAGGGGAGCCCACTGGAGCCAAAGAAGACCCGGAGGCACAGGAGTCACGAGAGGACCTCTAACTGCTCACCAATGATGCAGGCCCACAGTGCAGAGGATGTGGTAAGGACGAAGATCTTGGTAGTAAGAGATGCTGATGGCTGGAGATTCTTGGATTCTGAAGATCTCCGGAGAAGAGAGCGAACAAGCCATGGCAATGGCAAGTCGACACAGTGGACAGGGGTGCTGTTCCAGCGGTTCCGACCAGGGATACTGGCCTCAAACTTAGTGAGAAGACCGTGCAGACCAAGAGGGAGTTGCAGAACTACCACCTGTGTTGCTGGGCCTTTCGAAGTCCGGAGGTTGTCAGGAGCAGCAGGCTGGTCAGCATAGTTGCAGTGCCTGCAGATGCAGGGGAGTGGTTCCTTCATTCCAAGGGAGATTCCTTCAGTGTCTTTGATACCCCCAACGCCTGAAGGAGAACCTGGATGAAGCACAGGCACAGAGGACACAGAAGACTGGCAGGATGACAAGACCAGGAGCAGCAGGAGTCTTCCCAGATGCAGTCTTGGTTCCCAAAGCAAAGTCCAATGAGGTTCAGAGTGTCCAGACATTAGAAGTAGAAGTGATTTCGGTTCTGAATCTTGTCCCTCAATGAATCCGAAGAGCGACTCACAGGTAAGCCCTTAAATACCCAAAGGAAAGGGTTCAGGGGTCCTTCAGAGGAAGGACTCGACAGAGGGGAGGATACTCCCATGTCCTTTGTCCAGTTTCGTGCCACAGTGGGAGCAAACGGCTCTGAACTGGTTTCAACTGGAGTATGCAAGGAGGGCACCAAATGTGCCCTTCAAAGCAGTCTGGTGGTGCCAGCAAGCAACCACACACCCAGCCCCATGCACGAAGTCCTGTCTGGGCGTAGTCGCACCTCCCTGTGACAAGAAACCTATTCTACCTTCCCCCTTCTTGAGCAGCTGGAGGGCAGAATCGGGTCTGTGGTCGGCAGCCCAGTACATGGGTCCTACATTTGACACTGGAGTCGGGGTTGGGGTAGGATACCAATATGTTTGATACCAAATATGACCGGTTTCGGTGCAGCCAGTGTATAGTTAGACATCTCGTAATTAAATTGATGTCCACTATATGTATAAAATGGCTGACTGCACTTACAAAGCCTGGAGAGTCGTCTGCTGGGTCTGTAGGGGGTGTCCTGCTCAGGCAGGGCACCCTCACACTTGAAACTAAGGACCCTGCCTTCAGGCTTGAAAGGCCTACCTTAGGGGTGACTAATAGGTTTTAAGTGTAGTGACCTCAGATCTAAGGAAACCTAGGAGTGGTGCTCACATAGGCTGCAATGGCAGGCCAGTAGTCACAGTTTGAGTGGTCTCCATGGGAGACCCCTGGTGTACCTATTCCCTGGGTACCTTAGTACCTTATACTAGGGACTTAGAAGGGTACACCAGTAGCCATTTAGGTAGGTACCAAGGTACTTACTATAGTCCAATTTAGGGAGAGACACAGTGACAGGAGTCCTGATTAGCAGGATCCCAGTGAGGCTAGTCAGAAAACAGTGACAACAGCAAACAGTGGGGGTAACAATAAAATCAGACCCTACTTCCTGCATTTAACAACACAGCTTACTGATATTTTGCAGGTGCCCTTCTCTTTAGCCCAGCAAAGCTTTGACATGGCAACAGTTAAAGGTTATTTGTCGGCTCGGTCTGCTTTCTTACTTTTACCTGATCAACCATGATTGTTTAAGTCTCCTGTTGTGATGTGTTTTCTCAAAGGGATGACCCCTATGTACCACCAATAACAAAAGAATGTACAAAGTTCCCCAAAGGAATAAGGATTAACAGAGTGTCTCTCTCACTGAAGGATGTGTATAGGTGTACCGGGGAATACAAGGAATTCCTTATCGGAACTTAGGATGCCTCACACAACTAAAAAGCTGGACGACTGTTGTCATCCTACCTGATGGTTGTTTCGTCTCATCATTGGCCTCCTGCTCCAACGTCCGGCTGGCGGTGCAATGCCTGACGGGTAGCACAGAGTGCTACACTTTGGTGGAGTTCTTTTGTTCCTGGCCAGTGGATGACTGCGTGTGAGGGGCCTGGGGGGTGAAGTAGTGAGCGTGAAGGAGTGATTTAAATTTGTCCCTCCTTGTTGTTAAATCCCTATGTACCACCAACAAGATTTGTGGTTCCCCGGTAGGTCTTCAATCTGGTGCTCCCTTTACTCCTGTGCACACCATTTGAGCTCATGCACAACATCTTGAAGATGGCATTCCTCATAGTGGTAATGTTGGCTTGTCGCGTGAGTGAATTGTAAGCTCAATTTGCCCAGTAGCCATATATTAACATCTTTCCAGACAAACTAGTAAATGTAATAAAGCTGCTTTCCACCCCAAAGAGGTAACGTCTACTGCCATTTGTTTTCGTCATGCTCATCTATTTAAGGAGGAATAATGGCTACATTGCTTAGAACCAAAAACAGCTCTCAGTTTTTACATTGATTAAGCAAGGAACAACTGGTGGACAATGAGCTCTTTGCAGGCTCATCTGTGACAAAGAAGGGAAAAGCTGTACAGAAAAACAATTTCCAGGTAGATTGACCTGTTTAAAAACCTGCCACGGATTGGCCAAGTAACAGCATCCAGAAGGCCTGCATGCTCATACTTTTGGAGCAGTGGTTCTTAACCTTTGGTCCGAGGACCCCAGGGTGTCCGCGAGGCCTACTTAGAGGGTCTGCTAATGTGTTGCAAAATTAAATCATATTAAAATGAATACTTTAAATTAATAAAGTGTTATACTTGGCCATTGTGCAGAGCCACTCCCACACATTTTGTCTTTAGCCTCCTAGGTTTGCTGAAATTCGTTCTTGTTGGTTCTAGTCTCTGCACTTTACCACTGCTAACCAGTGTTAAAGTGCTTGTGCTTTCTCCTTTAAACATGCTAAAATTGACTTACACCTGTTTGGAGCCAGGCCAGGTGGAGGCAGGAAATTCCAAGAACTTCAAAGGGAATCTGTAGAAACTTCTCCTATTCCAAAGAAAGCACCGGTTATAAAAAATAGAACCCTTACACCCACTCTTCAGTTCACTTTCAGGACCTGTGGAAGGACTCTGACGACTAAATGCTGCTGTGGCTGGCTGTGTACTCCACAAGACTTCTTTGATACCCTTGGAAGGACTGCTATGCTGCCTGGAGCCTGCTTCAAGCTCTTAAAAGCCTGACCTGCTGCTTGAGCCCTGTTCCACTGCTTGAACCCAGGACTACTAAGGTGACTCCAAGGGCTAGTTGGCTGGCCTCCTGATCAGAGCCTCAGAAATAGAAAAGCCTCCCGCCATCTTGAACCCACACCTGGAGCCAGCCTGCGTGAGTCCTAGCCACCCCCAAGTGATGTCCCTCCAGTCCTGGACCCTTGTTGGTGGTGCTAACGGTGCTCATATAGCCAAAACTTGGGACTTTAATTTTGGGCAAAAAATTGCTGAGAGAATCAAGAGAATACCAGGACAACCCTGCTCATCGTTTCAACTGAGGTGCATCTCCAGTCGGCCTACCTTTGTGGAAGCTCCCACCTCATTCTTCTCCGCAGCAGCAAATCCTGTTTAGTGGTCCTTCGCCACCTGAAGCCTTTCCCTGCTGAACTTTAGCTTCTCAGAACACCTTTTCCTAAAATTTCTTTCAAGTTCGAAGTTAAGCACCGTCTGGGCCCAATCCACTTTCTGTATCCGAACTGTGCTCCATCGTGGTTGGTCATATTTTTCAACTTTCATCCGGTCTTGCATGACTAGATGTCCGCAGTTGCGGCTTTGATCTTTTGGGCAGTAGTTTTTACCCTAAACGTTAAAAATTCAGCATTCCGGTTATACTGATTGGATCTTTGCCATGCTGGTATCAATTTATTATATTTTACTCAGTTTTTATATATTCCTGTGTGATTTTTCTTGTATTGTGTTTTAACTTTATTACTGTTTGTGTGCTGCATAAAAGCTTTACACAGTGCCTCTGAGTAACGCCTGACTGCTTTTTGCCAAGCTACCAGACAGCTGAGCACAGGTTAAAGTAATGACTTTTGTGTTTCACCCCACTCAACCAACAGCCCAGTTTCTCGCATAAAAGTATATAAAGATAAAGAAGCAACATTTTAAAATGTGAAAACTTATTCTATATTTGATTGTGAATTATACTATATATTTCAGTATTTTAGCGTTTGTTTTTGCACTTTAGTATATTGGTTTGAGGTTCAAATCATATGAATTGCTTAGGGTGAGGGTCCCCAGCTACCAATAATAACTCGGTGGCTGTTCCTGTATTCCAGTAATGATTCAATATGGGTCCATGGATGCATAAAAGTAAATTACTGCAGTACTAGAGCAAAGAGTGCTAGCACAGCACTGATGCTTGGGGTGCCAGAGTTGGACATCTGCAAGGCAGCACTCATGGGCGTCCGTATACACTTTCACAAAGCACTGCTGCTTTGAAAGTCAGGTCTGACAGAAAGGGCATTTTGACCATTCTTTCCTGCACAATTTTTAGGTCTCGTGGCGTTGAACAGCGCGTAAGCGCTGTCTCGCCAGAGATCTATTGTCGCTGGGTCTGCTTCCCAGGAGACAGCACCTGGCCACGCGCATCTCGCAAAAGGCGATCGGCGCAGGCCACGCACGCGCTTGCTGTGGCCAGCTGCTGTCTCCTGGGAAGCTCCAACACCACACACGCATTCGCACACTCAGAGACAGACACACAAGCGCACATACACACACACGCATACAGAGACACCCCCGCCGTCGCACACATACACACGCGTGCACACATACACGAGCGCCCCCCCCCGCTCCTGAATACAGTCCCACTTACCGCCAATCCGGTGTTCTGTAGCCTCTGCGGGGCTCTCCCTCGGGCATGGGAGCCCCGCGTCACCACTGCTCCTCGGGCCGGGCACTCCGTGGGCGCTGCTTCGCGCACAAGACTGAAGTCCCGCCCCCACGCTAGGTTTCGTTTTCATGACTGCGCGCGCACGTCTTGTTTTTTTTGTTTTAAATCTCCCACGTCCCTGTCCTAGTCAATGTTGGCATGTCTGCTAGCATCTCATACGTTTTACAACGCTATTCACTCCCTCCAAGAGACCGCTTTTGCAACAGAAACAAACATTCTATTTGCCCTTTAAGCGATATTGGAAAAGGCGAGATTTTACGCGGAAGAAGGTGAGATAGGAACATGTTTGCCTACGAAAGTTTCTTTAGCTACTTCCTGGAGATAGTATTGCCATGTATGTGTACGTGCGTGCTGCGGCTGCCCCATGTCTTTTAGGAACTAACCCAGTATTCCTGAATGCTACGGTCAGCGAATTTCTGATTTGTTTGTTTTTTTCACCATTTTATGTCGCCCTTATTTTGATGTTCATTGCAAGGTGCCGGGTGCATCGTTTCAACCCAACTATGCGGAATATGACTCCCAAACCAATTCACCTGTTCACGGATTTCACCCCGGCGGTACACTTTGTCTTTTATCCTTCTAAGGTCGATAAAACAAATTCCGGTAGGTAACACTCATCTGTTTAAAAATGCGAGATGACGCTAGGGTAGAAATTGTTTTTTATAAAATCCACATTGAAAAATCGTAATTAGCTGCATTATGCCTGAGCATACGTATTTTCAGTGTTACCCCCAATTGACTCTGTAACACTGTTTCGGTTTTTGCCCTTGGAACTTAAGTGAACCCGGAGACCCTGAAGGACTGGGCTATTCTAAGGCCCAGTGGTGCCAGGGAACAACACCTGAAACCTTTGTGGGTTACCTGTTCCGGCGTACAAATGACAGAGACACGGGACACTTCCTTCGGCGTCAAAGATCAAGGTTTATTTACTGCAGGGAACACAGAAGTCACAAGAAGTACAACGCATGTAGGTTCTAGGAGACCGCTTCAAATTGCAACAGTGGATCGCTCCTTTTATACATATTTCCGTCATAGCACAACATGGCAAACAAAAGGTTACAACTCAGTTCCCACAGAGAACTTCAAAAGGGCTGCTTTCATGTATTCAGGATCCCGGAACATAATTACAGTAGCATCGCCGGTTCCCAACTGTAAAAGTACATTATCTCACCATTAAGTACATTCCATTCCGGCTGTAAACGAGTTTAAGGAAAAGTCAGAAACAGGTGCAAGGGAAGACAAAGATAGACAACAGATTGAAAAGGTTGTAAGGGGGCGATATCGGAAACACGATTGCAGGATCAAAGGAGTCGTGCCTAATGAATGCACGGCTGAAACAATAGACCGGCACGGCAAGATGAGCCTTGAGCGGGGCCATCTGCCTTTGCAGTATCATCCCCCTCATCATAAAGACACCCTCAAAGGAACACGTGTCTTCCGCAAGAGTTTGGGAATCCCAGGGTCACGAGGCGGACAGTGTCTGTTCGCTGGCTACTTGAGGGCAAGAGACAAAATGGATGCCGTATCTAAAATGGAACCCGTGGGTTCAGATGAAGAAACCCACGAAATTGACGAACGGTTCAGGCCAGCATAGCGAAAACGCGTACACCCACTAAACTCGTCGTTTGCGGTTCATAGATACCAAACTCGTCCATATTCGAACGAGTCGAAAACACCACTTATAATTGTCACAGAACCTCAGACGCTCCTTTTGCCCTCATGTAGGCAAGCACTAGTCGATATCGGAATCGATCTCGATATTCATTAGATCATTCAGATGTTTCTGCAGCATCATTCTATCCATCAATGCTTCCTTGGTAACAGATGGCCGTCTTATACACGTCGTAGCACAGAGGCCACATAAGGCAGGACCACACTGCACACAAAGACAACACGTGAACAGAAATGCTACAACAACCCCAATGATCATCAGAATCTTCCAACCCCACGTCGACATCAGGCCCCAAAACCATCCTAATAGCGTCCAATCACCTACGTCCACGTGCATGGATTCGGAGATCTTATGCAACTTCGAGATGGCTTGATAGACAGTTGGAGCGTTATCAGGGATGAAAATGCAGCAACTCGAATGGATCACCTTACATACACCACCTCTATCTGCAAGAACGTCTAAAACCATACGGTTTTGTAACGTCATAAGCCTGTCCGCCTGAAGCTCTGCTGTCAGATTACCAAGAGCACTTGAAGTTATATTAGCAGTCGATTCCACCACACGAGTCAACTGTCTCAGGTTCCTACTATTGATCATAGGTCCCCAAAACGGCAAGAAACCCTTAAAGAAGTCTCCTGCTTCTTGACCGGCAGTGTCTTCTTCGCTAATAACGCCTCCCACAACTCTAGTCTTGTGATAGTCCGACCCAACTGTGAAGGTTGGCGGCAACAGATTCGCAATATAACAGGTGCCCGAGAAGTCACGAGGCAACCATGTATATGCGCGGTCGTAACATACAAAATATGTACCCTTGGCAGTCAGAAGAACAGGGGAAGAGAGTGTTGGTAAAACATACGTTTCAGTGCAAGCACTCCTCCCAAGCTGAGCTCGCTGGCTTCGGCCAAGACCTTTCAAGCAGAAATTACCGAGATGGGGTACGATCCAGATCGGAGACGAACTTTTAAGCTGTCTATCACCCACTGACATGCTATACTCAGCCTCACTCAGATCCCTGTATGCTCGCACCTCTTCCTCTGGGATAAGCGATGCGTCAAAAATATCTCTATCTAAGTCAGCAATCGCTCTCGCCAAAGGCTTGTGGTACGGGCCGGGACCATGATCTGCAGTGCGTGGCTCTCGATGGGGGTAGGAATCTAGTGCGCTACGAAACATAGTTTGGAATGCTCGAGCTGACCCCTGGGAACTGTAAGGAAGGACCAAATACGGGATTCCCCTATCCATGGTATGTGGCATTAACCCACACACCCAACAGTTAGTAGTGTTCATCACCAACTGATGTTGATGAAGAAGCTGGACAAAAGAGTTATTCATGAATTCCGCACGTCTAATCTGTTCGTGTTGGGGCAGAGGATGAAAGGAATGTGGAGAAACAGTGGGAGTAGATTTTGGTTCAGAAGAAGAAGAAGAAGAAGTAGGTAAAGTAGAAGGCAGTAATGACTGTAGTCCAAAATACACTCCACCCACCAGTAGCATGGAAACAGTTAAGAACAGCAGGAACACCTGAAACAGAAAGCCTTTTGTTCGTACAACCCTATGTAACGTCGATCTTTGAGTTAGCATCTTCTCCACTTCCGACAACTTTGAGAATTCCATCCTCTAAAAACCGTCCGCAACGTTCTTGACGCACTTCGTTCTGAGTAGCGATTATCAATTTCCAGGAGTTCCCAGGAATCGACAAAAGTACCGACCTAGTGTCAGGAACCTGCTAAACAGAAGGAAGTACCCGCACAGCCCTCTGGTCAACCCGGATGTAAGGATTTCTGTTAATCAAACATTCAATTTTAATGCGAATCTCCTAGCTGTGGAAAAAAAAAACTACGTGGAAAAGAACTCAAGAATTAATGGAAGATGCAATTGTTCATAATGTTCAAAATGACAGTAAGGGAGTAATATGAATTCAAAAAGGGCAAAAACAAAAAGTTTTATTAGTCTTTGTTGTGAGAACGAAGAAAATATCTGCTTCTTCCAGGACGAGTCTGCTCTTCGAATAATTGTTCAGGTTGCGAAACAAGAGTCCTGTCGATCAGATGATAGTTCAAGCCTCGAGTTCTCCAATGGCAAAGGTTCAACAAATGTGTCTGACTGCAATGAAGTATCTCCTACAAGTTGAGCATCACTGAACAGCACAAATTTTATCGGGGTCTCGGTCTCCGTTGCGGCGATTCCTGTCCTCACCCATTAATCTGCCGGTAAAGGTATAGGCACCTTTTTGGTGTGGGTGGCATGCACCCAATTTTTCCGGCCTTCCAGACGAACTGCAGTTCTTGTGGAAAGGAGGACCTGGAATGGACCAACGAATCTCGGCTCCAAATTGCGCTTCCTGCCGAAATTACGGGTAACCACCCAGTCACCCAGTTGGAGCCGATGTCCAGGACCCTCTGTCTGTGCCGGCAGTGCTTCAAAGACCTGTTGATGAATTAACCTCAGTTTAGCAGTCAGATCATGAAGATAATCAATTAACATTGGGTACTCAAGACTATCGAAGGCCCTAGGCCTCGGGACCCCCCAAATGTTCGCAGGACGGCTGAACACAATCTCATATGGGCTAAGCCCTACTCGAGAGTGTACAGTCGCCCTGGTCGACAAGAGAGCCAGAGGCAAGGCATCAGGCCATGACAAACCAGTCGTAGCTTGGATCTTAGCAAGTTTCAGTTTCAGAGTACCATTGTACCCTTCAACTAAACCTGCTGACTGGGGATGATTGGCACTATGGAATTTTTGTCGAATTCCAAGGCCCTTACACACACTCTGCATTACACTCCCCACAAACTCACTTCCGTTATCTGACCATACAATCCGTGGCATTCCATACCGATGAAAGTTTTCCTTCAGTAGGACTTTCGCTGTGGACAGGGCAGTATTGTCTTTGAGGGGATAGGCTTCGATCCATCTGGAGAATGCGCAAACCACAACTAAAACGTACTTCAGATTATTACATCTCTCCATATGGATGAAGCCCAGTTGGATAACCTCAAAGGGACATGTAGGAGGAGCAAAATGGCCAGGTGGGGTAGGAGTGCCCTTGCCAGGATTGTACATCATGCATACCATACAATTCTTAACCACTCTCTCAGCACATTTAGCAATACCATCATTCTTCCATACAGGGGACAGCAACTTGCAAATACCTTTCGCGCTAATATGTGACAAGCCGTGAGCCATAGTCACAACGGCTAGCACATATGCATCCGGCAACATCCATCTCTGATTTTCCGACAAATCAATCCAACATCCGTGTGCATCTAACTTTCCCGTACTTTCTTTCCACTTAGTCTTTTCAGTTTCGGTGGCCTCATTCTGAATCACTTTCACGCTCTCAACAGTATCCTCACACATACCAGTCTCTGCCGGCCACCTTACTGAACTCGTAACATACATTCGGGTTGCAAGGTTTCTAGCTGTCTCTTTAGCAATCTCATCCGCAAACGCGTTACCACGACCAACATCATCCGTCACCTTTCGGTGCGCACTGCATTTAATAATCGCCACCTGCTTAGGCAATGTAAGTGCGTCCAAAAGATCGTTCACGAGCTGTCCGTGTTGGATCTTCGTGCCATGTGATGTCATAAATCCTCTTTCTCTCCACAGACGACCGAAGCTATGTGCAACGCCAAAAGCATATTGACTATCAGTAAACACATTCACTCGCTTTCCCTTTGACAAAACACACGCTCTCGTCAACGCAATCAACTCTGCCGCCTGCGCGGAATTCTGACTCAATCTCGCAGTTTCCACAACCGTACTCAACGTGACCACAGCATACGCAGTCGTCACATCACCATTCGGCAACTTAAAACACGAACCATCAACATACAAGGTACCATCGGGATCTGCCAATGGAGTGTTTTTTAGGTCAACACGACCCTTCGTTTCTTCCTCAGTTCGCAAATAACAATCATGTGGTGGTACATCATCTGATTCCATATGAGTTGGCAACAACGTCGCCGGGTTTAATACATTACAGCGCTTTATTTGTATGTGACTTGCCAAAAGCGTCAACTCGTAACCGGACAACCTTGCGCTCATCAAGTGTTGGGTTTTTGTACGATTTAAGAGAGTGTCAACTTTTGGGTTACTCTAGGCAACATGGTCGCTAAGAGGGATATCGCGCAGCTCTGGGGCTCCCCTAGAATACCATTGCTAAGTGCATGGAAGGAGAACATGGACTGGTCCATGTTCCGAGAAAAGACGGTATATGAGGCTCGGGGGCGCCCAGGGAAGTGGTCCAGAGTTTGGGCTCCCTGGAATACTTATCGTGGTGACATTTGTTCTCCTCCGCTTGATTATGAGGTCCCTCTCCCCTCCTTTCCGTGATTTACGTTCCTCTCCTACTCCTACCACATGTTTTGTTCTCTCGCGCGCGCCACCCCCCCCTCGACGTTGTCGTTTCTCCTCCATTATCTTTCCCCCCCCCCCCACCTCCAGCAACCCTTGCCACTATGATACCATGTGTTTGTTTGTTTGTGTTCTTTTCGACAAAAACATAAAATTAAACCTTTCTTATCCTACTTTTATGATGTTATGCTCTTGCGGACAATGTGGACGTGATATATTGCTCCAGCGACGTACTGTCTCGGAATATACTGTTCACTCAGCCTGTTTGTCATAGCGGCCGGCCCTGCGGGGTTGTAGGCAGACGCTGTGTATTGTGCATTCGTAAATAAAGGTTTTAAAAAAAAAAAAAAAAAAAAGTGTCAACTGCATGCGGAACCATCACTGTAAGCATATTATCCATGACCAATCCTGCAGATTGTCGGATGGACACCGCAGCCGCCGCTGTCGCTCTTAGACAACTCGGCAATGCTCTAGCTACTGGGTCCAAGGTCGAGGAAAAATATGCACATGGACGCTGCTTACCACCAAATTGCTGCGTCAAGACACTCAACGCACAACCTTGCTGTAGTCAGGAGTACCTAACACAGGAGCCGAACACAACGCATCACGCAATTCAGAAAAACTTTTCTGACACTCTTCAGTCCATGGCAAAGGAGTTGGAACATCCTTGCACGTGAGGGCTACCAATGGTTTCGCCAGCAATGAAAAATTTGGAATCCATTGCCTGCAGAATGACGTGATACCTAGAAAGGCACGCACATCTCTTTGAGTTGTTGGCACAGTCATTCGAGCGATCGCTGCAATTCTCTCGGGGGTCAACCTTCTTCCCTCCTTTGACAATAGGTGACCTAGATAGGTTACTTCTTGACAACAATATTGCAGTTTAGAAGGTGACACCTTATGATGTAAGTCACAGAGATGCTGTAACAGCGATACTGTAGCAGTTTTGCAAATCTCTTTAGTATCAGCAGCCACAAGCAAGTCATCAACATACTGGATCAAGGCCGCACCAGCCGGTAACACAAACGCATCAAGTTGACCCTTCAGGGCTTGGCTGTATATCGATGGACTCTCACAGTAGCCCTGAGGAGCGCATTTAAACCTGAAGGTGCGACCACCTAATGAAAAGCCGAATAGATCTCTGCTTTCCTCAGCAATCGGAATGCTAAAGAAAGCATTCTTCAGATCGATCACTGAGAACCAAGAAGCGGAGGCTGGAATCAGTCACTAAAGCCGTAATGTCAGGCACCACAGGAAATTGTGGAATCACAATTTTGTTCACCTCCCGTAGATCAATGACGAAACGATACACAGGAGGCTTAGATGGAGCAGTTTGTTTCAAAATATGTAACACAGGACTATTACACACATTTCCCCGAGTTTCCTCAATGACATCTTTCTTGATCAAATCATAGATGATCGCTAACAACGCTCGTTCACCATCAAGAGAGATACGCTACTGGGGAATACGTGGCAATCGCACATTCGCTTTCAATTGGACAACATAAGGTGATATATCCAGCAGGGGGATTCCTTTCTGTGGTTATTATGTAATTCTCATATAATAGATCCAACCAATAGTACCAGACTCCTGTCGAGAGGCAGTTTAACTTGTAGGTGTATTACAATATCCTCAAAATTATATATACATATAAACACAAAATTGTATCAAGTCATATTTATTAAAAAAGAAGAAGACACAAGTATAATGCTCACACAGGTTTTCCATACACTTTCATCCCTAGTACATACATATACTTTTCTTACAGATTTTACAGTATAAAAACATTAGAAAACATAGTAAAAGAACATTGTTGTCAATGTTTCCCAGTCCTTTCTGGGTCCCTTTGGGAAAACTCTCTCCTGTTTTTAGATATATCCAGCAGGCCCACATCATTGGGACCTGTAGCCCACAAAGACTTAGGAAGGGAACTCAATTCCGGTGGGAGCTTATCAGTTGACAAATACATAGGAGAGATCACTCTCTGACCCAAAGTAAGCGCCACTCCCGCAGGAGAACAGTACAGGGTCGCATATAACCGTTTCAGCAAATCCAGGCCCAAAAGATTCTCACCACAACCAGTAGTCAAAATCAAAGGAGCTTTCAGCTCACGAGGCCCAATTGTAAGGGGCAACGGGCTAGAAACCGGATTGCTAATGGGGGCGCCAGAGAATCCAACGGAAACATTCGTTAAGCCAGACAAAGGTGCGCCAGGGAGTTTCGAATGCATGATGGAACTTTTCGCTGCTAGTTGTATGCGTGAAACCAGAGGATCTCTGGTGTCATCCCTTATCGGCACTCACTGTTGTCGTGTCTCCTTAATGAAAGAAAACACTTTCAAACTATTTTCATTGCGTACTTCATTTATTTCATGATTTTCATTTGTTGTTTATATAGTTCCTTGTCACATCTCATCATAATTATAATCGTTCATAAATCAGGCCTTTATCAAAAAGCATATCCAATGCATTTCGGGCATTGAGGTGGCATGCCCTTCATCAGGGAATTGACACTGGAAAATAATGATATGTATGGACATTAGGATCAATTGTGTTACATGTTGTTTACATCATTAGGCATAATGGACAATATCACATCGATTTGTGCTCCCAGGATTATCATATAATTATAACGTGCGTGTCATGCATCTTGTTGTAAATTAAAAATATGGGGGGGTGAGTTAGAGAATCGTGGTTGGGGTAAAGCAAAAAAGTAGGTCGTTCACTTACAAGCTTGTCGTGAACTTTGTAGAAGGTAATCTGTGTAAAAACAAAGATTGGTAAATACTCGTCCACGGAGTACGATCCGTATTGCTGGCGCTCGCAAATACCTTTGCGTTAAGATCTGTGCTCCAATGAGCAACGGGACTAACCTGTGAGTTGTGTGACTCGCGTCTTAACCGGAGCTCATCTTCTTGAATTCGCCGGTACGACTAAACAGTTTCCGGCGTTCTTAAAATCACCAAAGGTTCCCGCGATCATGTGACCGGTCACAAGGTCATAGAGCTCGAAGAAAGACTACCGCGTAATGATCGTGTGATGTAAATGGATCAATAAAGAGAGTATGTGGTGAATTGAAAAGGGTATAAAAAATGTTCTTGTACATTAACGGGATAGGAGGACCAAAAAATTCAATATAAAGAATTCGAATTGCAAGTATCACGTGGGTGACAAAAAATATGTGAATTATTGGATCGGACTGTCATGAGGGGGATCTGTTTAGTGTGTAGTGCTATTGTGAACTAGGTAACATCGGGACACAATTTGGGTTGTTAGGTGTCAACAATAGTGGGAGTGTGCACATTAACAGCAAGATCAATTTACAGAGCAATACTTTTACAAATAACAAGAAAATTCTATTCTTTCGTTCAATCCGATGGGTTTCTGGGTAGACAGCTTATGGATCCAGTAGTTCTCCCGTCTTAACAATAATTTGTTATTGTTAACCCCTTCATATTTAGGAACAGTCTCTAGAACAATAAATTTGACTTGGGAAACATTGTGTTGTAGTTCTGTAAAGTGCGCCGAAAGTGCTGACTTTGAATTCTTCAGTCTTATGTTAGATTTGTGTTCATTCATGCGCACTTTAATGCGTCTCTCTGTTTTCCCGACGTAGGTTTTTCCGCACGGGCATTTAATCCCGTATATTAGATTGCTGGAGTCACAGGTGGCATTAACTCTTAGTTTTATTGGGTAACCCTTTGTTGGATGGTTGAAAATGTTTCCTCTGATAATGCAATTGCAATTTCCACAATTTAGGCAGGGTTTTGTTCCAAGATATGTTATGGGATCACTGGACTTGCTTTGTAACATTTCCCCTAGATTCTTGGCCCTGGTGTATGCAAATAGCGGAGGTTGGCTGAAGGCTCTATTGAAATCTGGTTCCAGATTAAGAATGTTCCAATGTTTCATTATAATCTGTTTGAACTTTCTGCTGTTAGTTGAAAATTTAGAAACCACAACTGTTTGGTTTTGTTCAGATTTTGATGTTGGTGTCAAAAGTTTAGTTCTGTCCAATTTCTCCATTTTCAGTTTGGTTTCATCCATTAGGCTCTTCGGATTAACCTCTGCACCAGTGTCCAACAGAAAAGGCTCAACTACGCCCGATGTGGCAACTGCGACGAAAGGCCCTCTTTGATCAACCGGAACTGAGACTACTCCCTCTCTTTGTCTGTGGCTGTCCTAGTAGTTACCGTCATCAATATCATGCTCAACGTAACAGTCATCCACATGATACTGTGCAGATCTACCTGACGATGAACCACGCTGATCAAAACAATTGTTTGAATCTGATGAATTATTAGAACGCTCATTTTGATTTTGAGTAACACCACGACCTCTACCACGTGAAGCCTGTTGAGGCCCACTACGACCTCCTCGAGCCGAACCACCACTATTTCGGTCGCGCAAGACTGGACAATCAACCTTCAAATGACCCTCACCTCTACAGTATGCACATTGATTATATCTGAGCATAGATCTCAGCGTGGAAGAGTCATTACTGCGACCTAGAAAACTGCGATTGCGATCTATTCTGCTGCCGAGAGTCATTCTGATTCGAGCGTGGAGGATACGCTTGCTGTAACAGAACTTTCGTTTTGAGATCCTTTGTTTTCTTATCCGCACGATCATTTTCCTCTTTTTCCCTATTTTCGTAATATTGAGCCGTAGCTAATATCTGAGCAGAGGTGGAAACAGCCCACGAACTTTCAGAATTTTTCAATTTGTTGCTAAGGTCCGGCAACAAATTCGATACAAATTTATCAACGAACAATCGCTGACCTCCCTCAGTACTCATATCCTGACCACTATGATCGATGAACGCCTCTTCAAATCTCGTAAAGAAATCGGAGACACTCTCGTCCTTCTTTTGCTTGCATGCAGACAGTTTATCCCAGTTAACTCTCATTGCTGGCATAAGCGTCTTCATAAGTGTAATAATCCTCTGGGGCAGATCTGTAGTGAGCTGTTCAGGCTTAGCCCCGCCAATTTGTCGTCCGTCGGCCGCCGCAAGAGCAGCCCAATCACCGCCCAACTCGGCTACGTGATTCACTTGACGGATTTTTGCCCAAATTGGTTGAGGTACTACGTTACCGAACAACATGTCGATATCAGCAAGGTTCATAATAGTAGCATCCACAAGTTGGGATAACTCCTTATAATAACCAGCTGGATTTTTGCGGGGGTCGGGTAAAGTTTGTTTCACCTGCAAAACTTCCGATCGCTTCCATGGGAGGTGTATCCAAACTCTCTGTAAGTGTGGCGGAATTACAGGATTGGCATTAGCATCACATGGCATCCACACTGGGGGGACTTCTCGCATGGGATACTGCCCAGGTGTTGCCATCCACTCCTCAGTTTCGTCCTTAAACAATGCTCGAGGTAGTACAGTAGGCCGAAAAGATAGATGTTCTACAGCACGTCGAACATTACTACCCACGATCATACCACTCGAGAACTGATGCTGAAGTTCAGTCACTTCAGGCGGCACATTGTCTACCTCATCATTATCCATTACTTCTCGTAAACATTTACACATTTCCTCAAACACAAATCTCTGTGTGGGCTCATTGAATTGAGAAAATGTCTCAAAAATTATGCGCGGGGTGTTATTGACGGGATACCTAATCCAATTACGCGCCATTTTTATTAACGTATCACTCTCCCTACCACCAGGGATTTGACTTCGACGTTGAGGAACATCAGAAACATCGGACCCAAGGATAGGTCCAAATGGAGATTAAAGATTAGCAACAGCATTAGGTATGTGACTACGAACAGACGGAGAAGAGGAGAGAAGTACAGGAGCAACAACATGGGGACTAAACACAGGAGCAGTAGGAGTAGCCAAAAGAGCAGAAGTAGCGGGAACAGTAGACTGAGAAGGTATAGGCAGTGGAGCAGTAGGAACAGGAGCAGGTAAGGGAATAGGAACGACTTGGGGAACAAGAGGATTCGGAAGAACAGGACCAGCGACAGGCTGACCAGCAGCTGCCGGAACGACAGGTTGAGGAACAGGAGGAACCACAGGGGCTGTAGTATCCTGTGCGTATGGAGGTGGTGACTTCAGTAGGTAGGACAACAAAGGGTCCTCTACTGCTTCCTCTCCCTTCTTATCAGTATTCGACGGTAAAACGGGATAACACTTATCCACCGCCATACGTTGTAGTCTATCAAAAACTTCCTTTTCCTTCTCTTCTTTGTCTCGCTGAAACTGCTCTGCATTTCTCATCGTCGTAACGATACCTTCCCTCTTATTTCTTTTAAGCTGTTTGATTTCTTTCTGCTTGGCCAAAAGGAATCAAACATGGCCGGCCTAGACTTCTTCTTTTTGAACAATTTTGCTTCTAGATTATCCAAAATTGCTGTTTCGAAACTACCATGAGGTGGCCAACTAAGGACACCGTCATCTTTAGTGTAGCGGATCCAATAATCATTATATGCGATAGGACCCACTCCATGGCGACTATATAACTCATAGACCGGAGTTCCAACTGGAGGTATCGGACATGAGTCCTCCAATCGGGAATCCGCACCACAACTTTTAAAGCAACTAAACAAAGTACTACGGCCAGGCATCGTGCACACTGACTGAGTTTCACAAACTGCAAGGGTTATCGGACTACGATGTCCTCGCAAAAATGCAAAACCCTCGGTTTTTGGCAATTGCAATCGTCAAATAAAACCCAACAACTAAGAACCACAAATGCAATGGAACCATGCAAACAACCAAGCACCAACAACAACCAAGGACTCTGGGAGCGACCCACAAATACTTAACTGAAAGAGCAATGGCGTCACCAGGAAGGCCCGTCTATCGTCTCGCTGTACAAAGGACTACGCCAGGCGCCAAAACAGGTCGACAGTCAGGGCATCAGTCCGTCGCAGCCGTCAGGAGGCGGGGATCTTCGCGGGAAAAGTCTTCGGGCCACTTGTTTCGACAACAGGATCGATGAAGCGGGGTGCACCTTCCCTCGGAGATTTCACACGAAGTTCCTCACGATCGTCTGGCTTTGGACCAGTACCGCTGATGTCGCCCCAACTGAAGGACTGGGCTATTCTAAGGCCCAGTGGTGCCAGGGAACAACACCTGAAACCTTCGTGGGTTACCTGTTCCGGCGTACAAATGACAGAGACACGGGACACTTCCTTCGGCGTCAAAGATCGAGGTTTATTTACTGCAGGGAACACAGAAGTCACAAGAAGTACAACGCATGTAGGTTCTAGGAGACTGCTTCAAATTGCAACAGTGGATCGCTCCTTTTATACATATTTCCGTCATAGCACAACATGGCAAACAAAAGGTTACAACTCAGTTCCCACAGAGAACTTCAAAAGGGCTGCTTTCATGTATTCAGGATCCCGGAACATAATTACAGTAGCATCGCCGGTTCCCAACTGTAAAAGTACATTATCTCACCATTAAGTACATTCCATTCCGGCTGTAAACGAGTTTAAGGAAAAGTCAGAAACAGGTGCAAGGGAAGACAAAGATAGACAACAGATTGAAAAGGGTGTAGGGGGGCGATATCGGAAACACGATTGCAGGATCAAAGGAGTCGTGCCTAATGAATGCACGGCTGAAACAATAGACCGGCACGGCACGATGAGCCTTGAGCGGGGCCATCTGCCTTTGCAGTATCATCCCCCTCATCATAAAGACACCCTCAAAGGAACACGTGTCTTCCGCAAGAGTTTGGGAATCCCAGGGTCACGAGGCAGACAGTGTCCGTTCGCTGGCTACTTGAGGGCAAGAGACAAAATGGATGCCGTATCTAAAATGGAACCCATGGGTTCAGATGAAGAAACCCACGAAACGGACGAACGGTTCAGGCCAGCATAGCCAAAACGTGTACACCCACTAAACTCGTCGTTTGCGGTTCATAGATACCAAACTCGTCCATATTGGAACGAGTCGAAAACACCACTTATAATTGTCACAGAACCTCAACCCGAGTAAGAATCGTGCCTCCTCTACGTGCACAAATTGTATGACTTTCTGCAGGTCACTACCTCTGGTGGCTTCACAGTTCCCTTACCTGCCAAAATGCTGGCGCACCTATCAGCGTCTCGGTAACGTGCAGCACTGCACATTTTCTGCTCGGCAGAGAAGGTGCGCACAACACCTTGAAACACTGAAGTTTCTGCTCCGCCGTTCCAAAGTCACCTATTGCAAGTGAGAACGCTCCTGCCGCATAATCCACTGCCGGGTGCTGCTTGGACACGAATCTTGCGTCCACCTCCATGCTGGTTCTCCTCTTAAAAGGGCGTTAAGATCAGAACGAGGATGGACTAGAAGTGCACAGACTCATACCAATCGTACAGTGAAGCAATCGTTGTGGAAGCGACTATAACCCTGAATTGTGTACCGAAGTATCCCTGACTGTGAAATACATTTGTGTTTTATTGGAATAATTGACAAGCGATACTCCTTAGTTTTACAACGATTTGAAGGAGTTTGTCTAGCATGTTAGACTGCCGGTGTCACCCCATGTGATGGTGTCCCACCCCCCCCACCCGCCTAGCTCCTGATGGATGGAATATTTGCATTAATCTCAGTCACTGGGAATTATTCTGGCCGCATCACAATAGTTAGTTCCTTTGCCCAAATGCCACTGCAGTGCTGACCCTGCCATGTGCACACCATTCTTCACCCTACTCACTACAGAAGCAGGTAAATATGCAACGGCAGAGCACAGAAATCAGCGAGACCAGCCCTCTCCTGTGAAGACAAGCAGCGGAATCATATGAAGCTTAGACAAAAAAGTAGCTCAACCATGAAGTCAAACTAACTGGGTCGCCAAAATCTTGGGATTCCCAAGGCAGAGCATTTGAGATCTCTTTCACACAGTTATGGGTACCCGATCATTCTCAAAGAGGAACCGAAGACAAAGTACTGTTACGTCAGTATTGGTATCCAGCCACTTATCGCTATTGCCAGCAGTCATTGTTTTGAGGTAGTCGGATGCATAGGAAGATGCTGTCATAGTAGGATGGGTGGTCCGATCACCCGACCACCCAGCAGACTGATGCAAGCTGTGTGAATAATAACAGCTGTGAGCAACAGCATACTCTTGCACACACACTCACTGCTCACCAATTCAAAGTTTGCTAAAAAAATTATGCAACGCATTGTCATACACAATGCCAATAACTCAAACTTTAATGCTGCGAGACCTATTGCATTGCAAATGCTTGTTGCGATTTGAGTTATTCCACAGACCTACCACCTGAGGCGGACCAGCTTTTGTATCTATTTACAAGGTAAAGAATTTGCAGTTAGAGGTCACTTATTTTTGGTAACGTTTCTGTTGGATATTTAACTGCAGATTTTTGACCGATCCGCCTCCCTTACCTGTTCTGTGGAATGAACACTTTTGGTACCTTGATAATAAGAGGCCAATTTAGACATCAGAACACTCGCACATTCTGATTACTTAGACTCCTCATACAATGGCACAGACAGGCATCAGAAAGAAACTGACTGTGTGCAGAGGTTTTCAGTTCTATATGAGCACTGATGTCACATCGGGACATGATGGAGAGTTGGCTGATGAGGGGTGTTACCCCGAAACCGGTCCCAGGGTGCTTGTTGCCGGTCCAGGGAAGACCTTGCTTGGCAATTCGGGCTGGACTGTTCCCATGAGGCACAGTGTCAAGACGGATTTGCACATAGCTGGGTCTTTACTAGGGTGGCGAAGTGAGCTAAAGAATGTTGATGGATTCAACCCAGATCTGTGACTGAGGTTGAGTGTCTGAAAAGTTTCAGCACTCCGCCCATCATCTCCTTGTGTTTGCTTTGGAGAGTTGCACAATGCCATCTACTGATATGCAAAGAAATTGCTGATGGAATTTTTCTGGATCCACTCTAACCTAGGAATATTCACAAGGTTAGGAATATGCGTTTAGAGAGCATCCACCAGAAAGAGCGTTACTGAAGGTAAGTAATGCATTCTTTGCACTATAGCTTTGGACCAAGGGATCTCTGGGCCCTCTTCACTTGGTAGATAGCTGGTAGATTGGCTTTGGGAAGCAAAGTTCTGATTAGATATTTCACAAAAGGCTCCATCAGTCCAGCTTTGGATTTCTCAGGCAATATTGCTCTTCCGTACTTTCCTTTCCTGATCTTTGTGTGGCTTGAGGAGTTTTTAAGTCTTTGGTCAGTGCCTGTACTGTCTCCTCCAGTGGATTTAAAGAATCCCCAGTCCAACTCCCTCTGCCTTTCATTTCTATAAGTCTCCCAGTGATTGTGTCTAAAAGCTTCTGCATCTGGTCTAGGTTTATACCCACACAGTTCATTTTGCTGAATAATGTTGATTTCATGCTTGGGCATTTGAAGTGTGGGGGCTTATTCCTCTCAGAGTTTGGAGTGGAGGGAGGAGGGCACAAAATAATTTTCAAAATCACCATTTGTAGGGCCATTAACGTGGAAAATGTTCCCTATAATGGTCATGCTCTTGACCTGCCTCCGGTATTTGTGACCAATCTGATGGTTACAGAATACAGCTAATGTCACAGAGGCCACCCCGTTATGTGCCTCCTGCCCTTTTATTTGGTATTTAATGCTCCTCGCATTCTTTCTCACTTCGTTGCTCCCGACAACCTTCAGAGCGTCCTGTGTACAGCAGCCTGCACGTGTGAGGACAAAGGATGGGGAGGAGAAACCAGTGTGCTATCTGCCTACATCAATGGATGAGGATCTGAATCTTCGTGCGCCACTCACTCGCTGGCAAGCTAAGACCCTGGATCATTGAGTTCTCTTGCCCTTCCTCAGCACTATCCCACCTTCTGCCTTCAAATCAAGCCAGCAGGGTAATCATTATTAATGTCAATCTACGCAACAATTCATGTAGATTCAAAAAGGAGATCAAGTCACGGTTGCCAATCACTCGAGATGACCTCTCCATCAAACCAGAGTAAGAAATACATGGTCAGGTAGGCCCTGCAACCTAGGCCTGAAGCTACTAATTGACAGATCACAGGTGGTTTGACACATAACTAGCCGAACAAACACGTGAACAGGAAAACCCCAAATTAGTCCCACAGATTGGTAGCAACACCAGGAGAATGGCCCCGATAAAGCACACCTGGAGCATATATTACCGAAGGGGTGCTGCGTTCCCAAAACACCACAAAGTTAGATATCACTTGAAGTTAGGCCATTCAGAACACAGTACATGCAGCGATCATGGGCTTCCCATAAGGACATCTGGACACTTCACCCCCTGGCCCTTATTGTGTCCAGGCATGGTCGAGGCCTACCTGCATTCACTATTAGATGGCCTAATTTACACTCCGTGACTAGGCCTGCATTCCCTTCTCTTAAATAAGATCTAAATTGCGTAGTTGGGAATGTAACAAAAAACTGAAAATGGTTAATACACGTATTGATATCTCTCAAGATTGTGAACTGTAGGCTTCAAACTAATCTATGAAACGAAATATATGTCTCTGTTCACGTTTATCCTGCTAATAAACAGATTTAAAAAAAAAATAAGATCTAAATTGCTTTATGATGCTACAAAGACTGTATACAATAGCACTCAGAACTAATGTATGTTGAGACAGTCCGGAGACCCATTTCTGTGGATGTTTCCTGGCCAAAGACTTTAATTAAAACAGCTGTTACTGTTTTGCCAAATGACTCCGGTCTTTAGTTATTTTCAAGGTAAATTCATATTCCAGCAACATTATGAACCTCTGAAAAACACCTGTCTGCTCTAGTTGGTGACCCCTGCTGCAGTCCTGTTGGTGCTTGTCCCCAGGAGATAACTTTAGGGATGCATGATTCCTTGTTAACTATTGGTTCAGCTCTGCTTGACTAAAGAAGTGACTTCCTCCCCATCCATGGAGTTTAAACTTTGGAGCACAAAGCAGTAGGTTGTCAGATGATTTCAAGTGGCCATATGGAGTTTATTTTTTGGATTTATGAGGGAAGAATGTAGGAGAGCGATAGTAGACCACTTGATGGATGGGACAAATAACTTGTAGTATACATTTATAGGCAGCCAGTGCAGTTATTGTCTGTAGTTGGATCACGTAATACAACTCTTTGAAGTACAATACTAGTCCGCACAAGATATGCTAAATTGTCATAGTCCAGTTCAGACTGGAGAAAACGTTTAGTAGGATCTGTCTGTGCCATGGGAAGAGAACATGGAAAAATCTTCGCAGCAGTTTGATGTGAAAAAGAAACTGTTTAATCACAGCCGAGGTTTGGGGTTCGAATGAAAATTTAGCATCAATAATAAATTACGGGCTGTAGGAACAGTGTCAAGACTAGAACAAAGGGATTTGGGCCAATATTGAGAATCCCACCAATTGATGTTATTACAGACAGGCAAAATATCACTTGGATTCAGCTTCAGAAAATTCGATGTTATTCATCTTTGACCCCACTAGGGGAAATACAAAAGTAAAAAAAAATATTTATTCATATAATCCTCTTTAGCCAGTTTGTTGCTATCTGATTGATTGACATTTTGGGTCCCATTTATAAGGCCCCGTGTGGCACCGGAACGTCACTTTTTGGACGTTACGGTGGTGCAACGTGCCCCTTAATATTTCCAAGGCCACGAAAAGCCACTTCACGTGGCTTTTCCTGGCTTTGTAAATATGTTCCACTTTCACGCAGAACACTGTGTGAAAGGGGCATTCCATGGGTGTTACTGTGGTCGTTCGCACGCAACACCCATGAATCTCAAGGATTCCCAGATTTTCGAAAAATCGTAAACCTTGGAATGCATCCGAATCCAATGCCACCCCAGGGGTGGTGATACGGAGGTGAAACAAGGAGAAATTTTTTCATTTCTCCTTGTTTTTTCCTTTTTCTAGGTTTGCTGAATTCTGCAGCACACATAGAAAGAGGAAATTTCCTGAATACATAGATTTTTTTTTTTTTTGTGTGTGTGCAGGAAATCAATCGGCTCCGCAATGCAGGCACCCTTGCACTATTGTGCAAGGGTGCTTGCTTTGGCGCATGGCAGCCCATTGTGTGCCAGTGCTGGGGAAAAGAACAGGAATGCATTGTATTACGGCACGGAGCGGGAGAGATATAGATAAAAGGGCCTGGAGATACCTTTTGACGAGTGTGTGACTAAAAAGGATACCTGCCCTCTCTGTGACCTTGAAGGTGGTAGCACCCGGACTGTAGGGTGGCAAGAACATGTTTCTCAACCACAGGCAGGTAATTATGGTAGGACCGAACCTATACCTAATAGATTCCAATCGGAATCTTTTGTAGGTACTCTTCATGGGGATCCGATGCCCTGACTAATGCCCCAAACCGTTAAGGCTTATGATATTGGGCGGAATGATGTTGGCAATAATTTTTAAAGTTTTTATCTGGATCTCCTTTTATATGGAGTTGTCTTTATCCAAGAACTCCCTTCTAACTAGTCAGTCTTCGAGAAGGTTGAGTCCGCCTGGGTGGCAATGTCCCACCAGGGTGGGGAGAGGATTCCTGTGATGAAGCCTGACACTAATAAGTGTGTAAAGTTTCCTCCTCCATTAAGGAAGTTTTCCCTATAATTTAGTAATCTAAGGTCTCAGTTCCAAAGCGGGCACATTTACACTAAAGCCCAGTCTCTGATGCTTTAAATACACCCATTAAGTGTATCACTGACACCGTTCAACGTTGTGTTTTTTATTCATGATAGGGAAGTACGGTGCCATACCCTTGTCTTCTCTCAATTGTGTTTCCAGGAATGCACTGTATCACATAGATACGGCACATTCCTGTCTTTATGTTTCGACGTTTGGCAGTGCAGCAAGATTCTTTTGGGTGCTGCCCTACATGAAGACCTCATAAATGAGGCCTTTTCTATTTCCACCAATAAAAAAGTATTATTGAAATGCGCATGTCCTGCAAAATGCCATAGAGCTGGGGGGAATATTTGTTGCAGTGAGGTGCCAACTAGCCTACTCTACATTGGAATAGGATTTTAATATGATATACTGGCACCCAAGTGTGAGTCAATTCATTGAATATTTTCTGTTTGTCTGTG
Source organism: Lissotriton vulgaris (assembly GCF_964263255.1). Classification (NCBI taxonomy): domain Eukaryota; kingdom Metazoa; phylum Chordata; class Amphibia; order Caudata; family Salamandridae; genus Lissotriton; species Lissotriton vulgaris. Next base: position 697,830,779 of record NC_141691.1, on the reverse strand, counting down.
TAATGTTTCATCATGCTAGATTGGCATCTTGAATAGACACCCAGACAAATTGCACAACACCATACTACTAGCCATCCCACATAATGTCAGCGAACCTGCAGTTCATAAATTCTCCTTAATGAAACAAGGTTTTCATCACCAAATGCAAAAGGAGTGTAATCCACGACAGGCTATCATTATATTTCCCTATTTTTTTTTTTTTTATAAAGGTGGAAGAAGTCCAACTATAAAAAGTGACTCAAATGGAACTAGCCAGGCAGGAGGGAAGCAGCTGATATTTAGGCTTGAATTTGTGTCACCATGTCGCCTGCCTTGGTTGTGTCACAAAAGTACAATATATGCTTATGTGGCCTTTTTGAGATTATGCGTTGTGGTGCCAAAGTAGAATATCAATCAGATTGAGATATGAGACTGCTGGTCTGGCCCTTTCATGTGTGGAAGTGCTTAGACAAAGAAAATACATCATTCAGAGTGGGGCATTTAACCTCAGCCATCCGGGTTTGTGGCACCTGGCATGTAATATTGAAGGAGGTGTGTGGGAAACTGCAGCATGCAGGGGCCAGAATCTTCCGATTGGGAATAAACTGGTGCAGCCTGGGGAAGATCAATACAGCTTCAGAAGTGAATTCTCAGTGCTATGATCTGTACCAAAAGGTGGTTAAGGGGACACCAGATGTAGACTGGCTTTAGACCAATCTTAGAACTCAGAGTTCTGAACTTGTTCCTCAAGAAGGAGGTGGTCAAGATGATAACCTTGGTACAGGATCTGCTGGCTTTGAACGTCCGTTATTGGATGGTATCCTTGGGCCTGCTGGACGTTTACTCTCTTGTACCAGTCATGCAGCCCCACAGGAATTACATCTGCTTTGTGTAGTTCACCTTTCTGCGTTTTGGACTTACACCTGCCCAGTGGACTTTAATAAGGTCGAGAGAGTGGTCGCAAGCTGCGGATACATGCATTCAAATACCGCGATGACTGGTGAAGGAATGTTCGTCTCCACTAGTTTTGAATGATCTACAGAGAAATGTGTACTTATTGTTCACCCTGAAGCTGTACATCAATGAGTACAAGTCTCGTCTTCAACTTACACAGACGCTTCCCTTTGTCTGGGCCATCTTGGACACGGTTGCTTGAAGGCTTTTCCACCTCCACAGTGAGTTAAGAAAATTCAAGTTCTGATTATGATGGTTTTGGCAAGAGCTAATATTCCATCCTTGATTTTTTTGGGGGGGGGAATGTTAGGGGTATATTTTCTAATATTTAGTGCTGTGTATGCATCACAAAAGTGACACAAATCGATGCAAAATCTGTTTTAAAAAAAAACGAATTTACTGTCCACCGCAAAACTTGTTAGGCACTGGAAAATCACTTGAAAGTAGCACAAAACCCGCATAACGCTGCTTTGCATTACTTAGTGCCACTAGGGCATTCCATGGTTGGTGCATGGGCGTTCCTATGCAACCACCCAAGGTTTCTGACACAAACCTGATTTACTAAAATAAAGTAGACCTGGTTTTGCGTAAAAAAATAGCCCCCACTTCAACCAGGCACTATTACAGAGAAATGCTTTTATTTCTCCTTTCTTCTGCCTTTGCATGTGTGCTGCACCGTACAACACACATACAAGGTGGGGAAAGTTTTAAAGTTAGTCTAAGCAGTATTTTGCATTGGCAGGCTATCCTTCCAGTACAAAGCCTATGCTAGACTCTTGCAGAAACCCTTGCACTATGGTGCAAAGGTGTAAGCATGGCGCACTGCAGCACATTTCTACACTGGGGCTAGGGAGAGGGCCACTTTTAGGTAAATAATGTGATCTCCTGCTCTCTCCTCATGCAGCACAGCATTTGCTACTGCACTGTATGATAATTTAGTAAAGCCTGGCCTTTGTGTCTTGGATTGTCCTGGCTTCTCACCTAGAGAGGGATGCACAAGACATTCAAAGGAACCCGTGTCTGCAGTGGTGCCTATGCTGGTAAAACTCTCAGACAGGATTTGAGTCTCTGACAAGGTGTCTTGGCATTGGTGGCTCCTCCGCTTTGGCGGAGAAGCGTCGCCCCTCTGCTTTTTTGCAGTGAAACAGAGAAAATAAAATTATAACTCATGTTATTATCGTTTTATTTTCTCCCACTTACACCCACAGCTTTGCGTGAGGGGCGGAGCAGGGGTTGAGTGGTAGCACCCTCCTGAAGTGCACAATGACAGCTTAGATGGGCAAACAGTCTTGCGCACTTCGCATGTTCTCAATGCAGGATGCATTACAGCCTATGTGGAGAACATGCCAGGCCTCCAGTTAACTTCGCAAAACAGCACTCAATCCAATCACAAAGCTGCTAAAGCAGCGTTGTGATGGTCTGACTGGGATCCTGGGTGTGCTTCCTGTGGCTGAGCGAGGGAAGGACTATGGAGGAGAGACATGGAGAAAAGGTAATTTTTTTTTATAGCTGCTTCCCCTGCGTCACCCCTCCGGCGTCCTCCTGCCCCACCCCCTACCTCCGATTGGTGCTGGCAGCTGCTGTGTCCTGGGACCTCCAGTGGTGGACAAATGCCAATATGACCCACAGCAGGCCATTCTTTGCACACCCTCGCATAAATGACAGTATTGCCGAATGGCCTCTTGGTTGGGAAAGTCACCTGGATGAGGTGGAGATCAGATACGTCTGGTCTCCAGTAGAGCAGTGTGATCACATACATCTTTAGCAGCAGCGTGCCAATATACTGGCTCTGAAGGGTTTCCTGTCTTCCATACAGGGCAGGTTGATTGAGATGCTAATGGACAATGTGATTGCCATGTGATACTACAACAAGCAGAGTTGGGTGGTCACTGACCCTCTGGATGCTTTGCGGTTGTGGCGCTGCTGACTTTTCTTGGGTTCTCCCTGATGGGCAGTCATTTAGCAGGCCACATGATCTAAGCAGGCCTCATCTTGTTGGTCATTAGTGCTATCTGCACCCAGAGGTGATACAGTGCCTTTTACCCTCATTGAAATGCAACTCAACTTTGATAGACCTTTTTGCCACCTCCAAAAAACACTCATTGTTCAGTGGTTTACCCTCTGCAGTTTCCCTCTCAAGAGCCTTTAGGAAACATGTTCTGCCTTTGTTTGGACCATAACCTCCTATATACCTTATCTATGCTTCTGATCCCATAGGTACTGAAGAAAGTCAGATGAGATCGAGCACAACTCATTCTGATAGCCCTGGATTGGCTGTGTAGGGTATGATACTCAAAAACTCCGGACTCTGAACATATGCCCTCTACTTTGTCTGCCGCTTTAAGTTAAGTTGCTCCCCTAACAGCAGGGCAAACTTTTGCATCAAAATCTCTACGACCTACACCTCCATTTATAGAGACTAAGTAGACCAACTGAGAGGATTTTGAAGACATTTCTGCTGCTAGTTGCCCCTCTGCAAAGTCTGTATATCTATGTTGTTGGGCTATATTTGTCATCTAGTGTGAAGAAACAGTCGATCCCCTACAAGCGAAACTAATGTTCTGTTGTTTATTTGGTCTTTGCTCTAGCAAAGCTGTGTTATGGGCACAGTTAAGAGTTTCTTATTGGCTCATAAATCAGCCTTTCTATGTTTGCCAGATGATCCTTCCTTGCTCTAGTTAACTGTTGTGATACATTCAATATATTCCCTCTTGCTTATTTTATTATGCTGCAGTGGGACCTTAAGTTGGTATTGATCTTCTAAATGTGTGCTCCATTTGAACCTTTTGACTGCTATACTCTGAGGTTGTTGTCATTGAAAACTGTGTTTCTCATTGCCATCCCCTCTGTGCATCACGTCAGTGAGCTGCAGGCTCTGTCAGCTCAGGATTTTTGTTTATTTTTATCTTTTTGCAGAACAAGTTATGTCGGACCTGTGCATCCTCGTTCAAAAGTGGTATCACCTTTCCATGTTTGACAATCCATCACATTTCCTGTGTTGTAGTCTCATCCACATCCTTCCTAAAGAGCAGCAGGAGAGGCAACACTAGAGGGGGTCTACATTGTGCTATTAGATTCTATATTGATAGGGCTATGAAGTACCACATTTACAATCAACTGTTTGTTAAATTAACAGGTGCCAAGAAAGGAAAGGTGGTCAATAAATGAACCTTCTGTAGTAGGGGATCTCTGTGTATAGTCATAATCTAGTGAATAGTCCCGCCCATGTGCGTGGACCCCGGAGCAATCAAAAATAATCTCTTAAGCTGTCTTCATTGCAGTCCTGCATAGACACTGAAGAGAAAATTAAAGACAATAATGCAGCCTGTACCAACAGGGCTACAATGTCCAGTACTTCAACTAGAAATGCCAAGGATATTACACCAATAACACATTAAACACAGTCTGTCCAGTTTCCCCCTAGAGAAACTTTCCTCCCCTCACCAAGTCCTTGAAATGATAGAGAGGAAGGGATGGACAGACAAGCCTCCATAGGCTGCCATTATGTGTCTGGAAAAGGGATACCGTGCCTTTAAGGAACTCTCTAGAGACCCTCTGTATCCCAGCATGCACAGCCCACTCCTTTTTCTTTCAGTTCTTTTTTCTGGCTCCTGCTAGCAGGACCCTGGAGTATTGAGCTCTCCCTTTTTGGGTGTTTTGTGTAATTTTTGGCACTTTTAAAGTGTTAGAGTGTGTTCACTCGACGTATTTTTGCTTCTTCTTCACTTTGCTGGAGTTTTCTGGTGCTTTTGGTCGCCTTTTTATCAAATATGCCTGCCTTATTTGATAAATGTCAAATATGCCTGCTTTATTTGATAAATGTCCGGAGTGTGCCAGAAAGAAGGCAAAATCAGATCCACACAGGGGTGAATCCTGTGTCTCCCTTCTTCACATGTCCCTGAGACTTGTGAGATCTGCCAACAGTTCTCCAGGAGGACCCTGAAGGACAGACGGAAGATCAGGCTCCAAGGACTGGAGCACAGAAAGCAGCAAGGTCATGGTGGGTCTGGCATGACGGGACCTCTTCCTCTGCCCGTGCTTCGGCCTCTGGGGGCCTCCCCAGCAAGGAGAAGGCCAGAAATCGCCACCAGTGTCCGTCCGCGTCGATAGCCTCAACGTCGGCATCGAGAGGAATGACCACGGTCTGCTCCTCGTCTCCCCAGGGCTCTGGGTCGCAGTGACAGCAACTGTCGACGGGCTTGACGTCGAAGCCTCGGACTAGGTCCATGTCGAGGACTGCTTCGACGTCGAGAGGGTTCAAGAAGGCACCGGCGCTCGGCGTCGAGGTGACCCCTCCGGTCGACGTCGAAGACTATCATCGACGTCGAAGGCGCTCCGCGTCGAGGAGGAAAGCATCGTCGTCCAGGAGGCGTTCCAAAGCCAGGACTGAGTCCTCGGTTGCCACGAGTCCAAGATCACGGCGGCGCCGTCGCTTGTCTACCAGGTGTACGGCCTCTAGGTCTCCCCCTTCAGGTCAGGCGAAGAAAAGGAGAGTGGAAGAGGCTCCTGGCTCTGAGCACTCGCAAGTCTATTCGCCCTCCAAGCCGAGGTCACCTACACCTCCTCCATTACCCAAGGACCCTCCTCCGCATTATCTGACGCCTCCTCCACCGCCTCCTCCAACGCATCCTCCTCCTCATCCACCACCACCACCTCCGCTGAGGTCGGTTTCGTTGCCACATCTCCCGAACGCCTACGGGGCCACCACAACCTAGGCTTCCGTTTCGGCCTCCACAGCTCCCTCCTCTAAGGCCTGCGGCCCGTCCGAGGCCAAGGAGGTCGAGATCTCGCTCCAGACGGAGGGATAGATCCAGGAGTCGCTGTCGCTCTTCTACGAGATCCAGACAGCGCCACAGGAGGGACCGGTCAAGGTCCCGCCACACTGAGTCATCCAGTGCCAGGGACTATTCGCTGACTCTGTCGGACTCCCCTCGGACGAGGGTGTCTCCAGTAGACGACCTAGTCTCCTTCCAGGACGTGTTACTGCGAGGGGCGACTAAGCTGGGCATCACGCTCCCTGTGCCAGTGCCATCGACTTCCGTCATTTTCGAAACTCTGCACAAGAAACCGTTATCTCGCCCTTTGCTGCCTTTGGTGCCAGGGCTGGTGGAACCTGCCATGGAGCTATTCCTCACCCCCGCGGCTACGAGATCGGTGCCTTCCGGGCTGCAGAAGAAATATAGGGCTCCTGACTCGGACCCAGCGTTTCTTTATTTGGATCCCGCGCAGGACTCTGTAATTGTGACAGCAGCAAGAAAACATCACGCCACCCCCCTGTCATCGACCGTGCCTCCTGACTAGGAGAGCCGCTGGATGGATTCGGCAGGCAGGAAGGTTTGCGGGACGGCCTCCACTTCAATGAAGGCCGCGAGTGCCTCAGCACTATTGGGACGCTACGATTGGACTCTGTGGGGGTCCCTCGGAACGGGCTCTGTGGGAGTCCCTTCAACAGTTCTTGGAACACCTTCCCCTGCAAAATGGGAAGATTTCCAAGAGATCCTGACTGAAGGACTGCTGGTCTCCAACCAGGTGATCAGCTTGGCTGCGGATTCCTCTATCTTGGCAGCCCACGGGTACTGCCAAGGGGTCAACCTGAGGCGCCACGCCTGGTTACGTCTTACATCCTTGAAGCCCAAAGCGCAGCAGAGAGTTGCCAACTTAACCTTTTCGGGCGAGACCCTCTTAGGGAAACATGCGGACGATGAGATGGCCCGCATGAAGGCGGAGGCGGAAACCCTGACGGCTGTCGGGTTGGAGAAGCCTAAGGAACAGAAAAATACCTTCCGCCCGTTCCAGAGGAGGTACGGGGCGCAAGGCAGAGGGCAAGGTCGACGGACTGGACAGCAGCAGTTCCAGCGGAGACCGTTCCAAAAGCGCCAGAGGGGCCGAGGTGGTCAGCCGTCTTCCTCCGCAACCAAAGGCCCGGCTGGGTCTAGGCCCTGAGGTGCTACTTCCCCTTCATCCGTTACCCGCTCCGGTGGGGGGAAGCAACCAACATTACCTGGCAGAGTGGAGAAACATTACTCAGGACAAGTGGGTGCTGAATATTGTTTGCAATGGTTACAGTCTTCGTTTTCACAGCCCGCCTCCAGCAATTCCACCAGTTGGCTCGCAGTTCCAACTGTGCGAGCTCCAGGCAGAGGCCGATACCCTGTTAAGAAAAAAGGCGATAGAAGACGTCCCTCTGTCTCAAAGGGGAAAGGGTCTTTACTCGCTCTTCTTTCTGGTACAGAAGAAGGACAAGAATGAGTTCAGACCCATTCTGGATTTGCGACAAGCAAACAAGTGGATTCGCAGGGAAAAGTTTTGCATGCTGTCTTTGCACCAGATTTATCCTCCACTGCAGAGAGGAGACTGGCTGTGCGCGATAGATCTGCAAGATGCGTACTTCCATGTGCCCATTGCACGGAAACATCGGAAGTTCCTGCGCTTCCTCGTCGGCACCAATCCCTATCAGTACACCGTACTGCCGTTTGGACTGAAGTCTGCACCCAAGACTTTTTCAAAATGCATGGCTGTGGTGGCAGCGCACCTGAGAAAGAACAAGGTGTTTTTCTACCCGTACCTGGACGATTGGTTGATCAAAGCCTCCACCTACCAGGAAGCGCAATTGCACTTCAACAGGATGGCCGTCCTGCTGATTCGACTGGGGTTGCACATAAATCTGTCCAAGTCAGCCCCGATTCCTGTACAGTGCCTGCAGTATTTGGGAGCCTCCATCAATACGCTGTCGGCAAGCGTGTCTCCTTTGGAGGAGAGACTCTTATCCATCCTTCGGAAGGCTCAGGCTCTCATAGCTGCTCCATCAACAACAGTGAGGACTGTGTCTTCTCTACTGGGATCAATGGCCTCTTGTATCTTCCTCACTCCGCACGTGTGCCTACACATGTGGCCGCTACAGGAATGTTTGGAGGACCAGTGGGACCAGAGGAAAGGGTGTTGGGACGATTGGATCCATTTGTCTCTTCACGCCCAACAGTCCCTGAGATGGTGGTGCTCGGCAGAGAATCTCCTCAGAGGGGTTCCTTTCCACAAGGACATCCCGACTCAGACTATCGTGACGGATGCTTCTCTCCTGGGCTGGGGAGCGCATTCAGACCATCTACAGATCCAGGGAACGTGGTCTCCGGCAGAGTCCACGTAGCACATCAATTTCCTGGAACTCAGAGCTGTTCACTTGTCACTGAAGGCCTTTCATCCGTCCTTCCAGGCCAACTCCTTGCTTGTGCAGTCGGACAATACGACCACTATGTATTACCTCAACAAGCAGGGGGGTTCGAGATCGCGCGCACTGTCACAGGAAGCGCAGGCGATCTGGCACTGGCTGTTAGCCAGAGGACTGACGATAATGGCAACTCATCTGCCAGGTGTGCAGAATGTTCAGGCGGACGCCCTCAGCAGGTTGCTTCACGAAAACCACGAGTGGGTCATAAACGATGAGGTGCTCGACAACCTCTTCGCCATGTGGGGCACTCCAGAAGTGGATCTGTTCGCCACCGCCGAAAATAGCAAATGCTGCGACTTCGCCTCGAGGTATTACCAGCCGGGAACTCTGGGGAACGTGTCATGGACCAGATGGCCGAACAGCTTTCTGTACGCTTTTCCACCCATTCCCCTGATTCCGGCGGTGCTCATCAAGCTGGCTCGGGCGCGGATGATCCTCATTGCGCCGGAATGGCCCAGGCAGTGGTGGTTCACGGACCTGCTTCACCGGTTGATCCTGCCTCATCAGCGGCTGCCGTGTTGGCTGGACCTTCTCACAAAGTTCGGGGGGCAGATGGTGCACCCCAACCTCTCATCGTTGAGTTTGGCGGCATGGCTCCTAAGATGGTGCAATATGGCCACTTGAATCTTCCTGAGGATTGCATGGACATACTGAAGGAGGCTAAGAGGCCGTCTGCTAGGACCTCTTATGCTTACAAGTGGAAGAGATTCTGCATCTGGTGTATGTCTAAGAACTATGATCCGATGACCTGCAAGGAGGATGTTATCCTTCCATACCTTCTCCATCTAGCTCAGTCTGGCCTTAATTTCCATACCATGAAGGTTCACCTGGCTGCATTGACTGCTTACAGGAAATGCCCTTTGCAGGCATCCTTCTTCCAGATTCCTGTGATTAAGGATGTTTTGGAAGTGTTGAAGAAGGTGTTCCCTCCTGTTCGGCTTCCTTCGCGGGAACTGAATGTGGTGCTGTCCAGGCTGATGAAGGAACTTTTCGAGCCTATTCATAAGGCTTCGCTGCAGCACCTGTCTTGGAAGGCGGCGTTTCTCGTGGCCATTACATCGGCCCGCAGGGTGAGTGAGATTCAGGCATTGTGTTGCCAGGAACCTTATACTGTATTTCATGCTGCTAAGGTTGTTATGCGTACTCGCCCCAAGTTCCTTCCCAAGGTGATTTCTGATTTTCATGTTAATCAGACTATAACTGTACCAACATTTTTCCAGAATCCTTCCACTCCAGCGGAACGGTCTCTTCATTCCCTGGATGTCAGAAGGGTGTTGAAATTCTATATGGATAAGACCAAGTGTATTCGTAGGTCCGACCAACTGTTTGTCAACTATGGGTCGGTTAGGACTGGTCTGGCTACTTTGAAACAGTCCATCTCTAGGTGGATTGTGTCATGTATCCAGCTCTGTTATCAGAAAGCGAATAAGACCTTAGGGGTTAAGCCTAAGGCTCATTCTACCAGGGGCAAAGCAGCTACAACAGCTTTGCTCCGAAATGTTCCCATTGCAGAGATCTGCAGGGTGGCCACTTGGAAGCCGGTCCACACCTCTGCTAAGCATTACTGTCTGGATTCTGATGCCAGAGCTGATGCTCAGGTTGGGCAGGCTTTGCTGCGGAATCTGTTCGCACAATAGTGGCGTCACTTATTTTTTCTCCACCGCCGGGTTGTTTTTTGGTTGGGCTTGCCATTCTATTCACTAGATTATGACTATACACAGAGTTCCCCTACTACAGAAGGAGTAGTTTCTTACCTGTAACTCCAGTTCTGTAGAAGGGGTATCTCTGTTATAGTCATAAGCGCCCGCCATCCTCCCCAGTGGAGAAAATGGTACTGTAATGTATGCTACAGGCCTTGCTTTATGCACCTTCAAAAAGAACTTAAAGTAAAAGGAGTGGGCTGTGCATGCTGGGATACCAAGGGTCTCTAGAGAGTTCCTTAAAGGCGCGGTATCCCTTTTCCAGACACATAATGGCAGCCTATGGAGGCTGGTCTGTCCATCCCTTCCTCTCCATCATTTCAAGGACTTGGTGAGGGGAGGAAAGTTTCTCTAGGGGGGGAACTTGACAGACTGTGTTTAATGTGTTATTGGTGTAATATCCTTGGCATTTCTAGTTGAAGTACTGGACAGTGTAGCCTTGTAGGTACAGGCTGCATTATTGTCTTTAATTTTCTCTTAAGTGTCTATGGAGGACTGCAATGAAGACAGTTTAAGAGATTATTTTTGATTGCTCCGGGGTCCACGCACAAGGGCGGGACTATTCACTAGATTATGACTATAATCAGACCCTCCAGGATTTCGCGATTTGCAGCGAAATCGGCACTTTTGTAGAAATCGCAGCATTTTTACAAAAGCCGCTATATCCTGGGGGGGTCTGTCTGATCCTCTGCATCATTTTACCACCGACCTGATTCAATTGTCAGAAGCCTGTTACATATCATCCTGGACCTCGACATGCGCCAGACCCTCTTCATGTTAAATACAGGCCATCTGGATCTCTGGACTGTGTTTGCTTCCTGATAGAAATGAAATGTGTAAGTTCCCTTCTCGGCGTTCAGCAGCAGATTCGTTATGTTGTTTTTTGGTTTTTTTTTACTGAGAATACACACAATTCAGAACTGAACATTGATTCACTAAAACGTTTTCTTTTGGGTTTCTGATGCTGGTCTTTAAATGTGCATTTGCGCACAAGAGAAAATGTTTTGAGGGCTGTGTTTGCACTCACTGATTGAACCCTCGTGTTCCTTTCGTTTTGCATTGTTCTGCTAGGCTTAACTGAACTGATATGGGTTCAATCAGGCCTGCTTCTGGTGCGATAAACTGAACTCTAGCTCCGCACTTAACTCCCGGCATTTGAAAGGACACGAATAACAAGAAGCCCAGAGGTAAACCCATTTGAATCCGCAGTTCAATTAGAAATTGCGAGAGACTTGCATCCCTTATCACACAGGACAGGACCCACATCCATGCAGACGCTGGACGTGTCTCCCAGCATGGGTTGTGTGTCAATTTGCATGAAGTGACAACAGCTTTCAGTACCCGCTTGCCATCCAGCATCTCTCCTGTAACCTGAGAACCTGGCACTCCGCCAGGCCCTGGGCGAAATGGAAGATGCGAGGCCCCTCTAATTTTCATGTGACATCACATGAAGTGACATCATAGAAAACCGACATCCAGTGGCGGAGGAGGTTCGCCCCAGTGCTTTTAAGTAGTGTCACTTAAGGAAAAATGAAATTATAATATATGTTATTATTTTATTTTTTGCTTGTTGCGGCAGCTTTGCAGGAGGGACGGGCGTGGCTGCTCTGCTGACAGAGCAGGGGAGTGAAGGAGTAGTTTGCACTCCCTAAAGTGCGGCCTTCGGGGCTGGCCAAACATTAATGCGCACTTTGCATGGTCTCCTTGCAGGCTGCATTACAGCCTGCATGGAGAACATGCCCAGCCTCCCATTCTCTAGCTGAGTGCCGATCCATGGTGCTCAGACCACTATCAGGAGGCTAGGAGTGGGATGCATCCTGCTTCCTGCCCTGGAAGTGGGGGAGAGGACCGAGAGGAGGCAGCAGTGATGGCAAGCGGCAGACAGGTAAGTGTGTGTTTTTTTTATTTCATTCCCTCTCCCAGCTCCGTAAAGTGTGTTCGTACTCAGTACATGCAACAAACAAGGCTAAATAAGTGCAAGGCCTAGATCCTTGTGTGTGGTTGTTAATTGAGTAACTGGATTGGATAGTAAATCTGTTGCCCAACAAAGCCTGGAGAGGAGGCAAGCAAAGACCTCTGTATCTTCACAGATGATAGCAGAATAGTTTTGTGAGTTGCACCCATCTGTATAACTGTATAACGGCTGTATAACTGCAGATCAGTAGTTTGAATTTATGTGTTGGACAATGATCCTTCCAGGATCCAATATGTGAGCGTCATTATATAGTATAATAGCAACTCCTTAGAAAAAGTGGAATTAAACACTTTTATATGGTAGCGGTAATTCAAATGACAGCTAAAAATACCTTTATCACACCATTACATAGGTATTGTGTGTTTCACTACTGTGTTTATAGCCAATGTGTTGTGTGCATCTTTTCATGGTATTCTTGGCGAGGGCTCAGAATAACATAACCTTTAACAAGCATCGGCAAAGCCAATAGGTCTCGCCTATAAGAGCAATTGGCTTTGGCAATGTGGCAATGTGTATTTGGCATGTTGTACATTAGCCTGGCTGCTGTTCCACATGGTTATTTATTTATTTATTTATTTTATTCGAATTATATAGCGTGTTATAACCCAGGGGTCTCTAAGCGCTTGTCAGGTAAGCACAGCAGAAATTCCTAAAAGAGCCCTACCAGGAATTATAGCCCAACCCAGGCCTTCTGGAAAAGAACAGTTAAAAGTTAGTGGCACAGAGTGACCTTGAGTGGAGTGGTGGGAGTAGAATGTCAGACTGGATTTGATGGAGTGGAGTGTTGCAGAGTGGAGTAGGAGGGAGTACAATGTCATACAGTTGAGTAGAGGGGAGTAGAGTTCAGTGGTGGTGCAGTGTCATATAGTGTAGTACGATAGAGTGAAGTGCCGTAGAGTGGAGTGGGTTGGAATCGGGTGGAGTGGGTTGGAGTGGATTGAGACAGTGGGTAGATTGGATTGGAGAAGTTAGGGGTGGATTGGACTGTAGAGTGAATTTGATTTAGTGGAGTGAGGTTGATTGGAGTGGATAGACTGGATTGGATTGTAGAGGGGTGGATTGAAATGGGGTGTGTTGGATTGGTTTGAGGTAGGGTGGATTGGATTGGGTACATTGGACTAGAGTAGGGTGGTTTGGAGTGGGGTGAATTAGACTGGACTGGAGGGAGTGGATTGGATTGGACTGGAGGAGGTGGATTGGACTGGTGTAGTGGGGTGGATTGGGGTGAATTAGAATTTGGTGGGCAGGAGGGATTGGATTTAGTGGGTTGTGTTTAACTGGGGCGGGGTGATGGATTGGAGCAGATTGGGGTGGACTGAATGGGGTGGGTGGAGTAGGGTGGAGTGGAGTGGAGTGGGGTGAACAGGAGTGTGGTCCACAGGAGTGGGGTGGACTAGACTGGAATGAAGTGGGGTGGAATGTTGTGAGGTGGGGTGGATTATAGTGGGGCGGATTGTAGTGGATTGTAGTGGGGCAGACTGGAGTGACCCAGATTGGATTGGAGTGGGGCAGATTGGATTGGATTGGAGTGGGGAAGATTGTTGTGGATTGGAGTGGGGCAGAATGGAGTGGGGCAGATTGTTTTGAATTGGAGTTGAGCAGATTGTTGTGGATTTCAGTGGGGCAGATTGTTGTGGATTTCAGTGGGGCAGATTATTGTGGTTTGGAGTGGGGCAGATTATTGTGGATTGGAGTGGGGCAGAATGGAGAGGGGCAGATTGTTTTGGATTGGAGTGAGGTAAATTGAAGTAGGGCAAAATATTTATGATTGGAGTGGGGAAAAATAATTTGGAGCGGGGTAAATTGGAGTGGGCAAAACATTTTGGATTGGGGTGGGGTAAATTGGAGTGGGCAAAATATGTTGGATTGGAGTGGGGTAAATTGAAGTGGGGCAAAATATTTTGGATTGGGGTGGGGTAAACTGGAGTGGGGAAGATTGTTTTTGATTGGAGTGGGGTAAATTGGAGTGAGGCAGATTGTTATGGATTAGAGTGGGGAAGCTTGTTTTGGATTGGATTGGAGTAAATTGGAGTGGGGCATATTGTTATGGATTGTAGTGGGGCAGATTGGGATGGGAGGATTGGAATGTGGTGGAGTGAGGTGAATTGGTTTGGTGTGGATTGTATTAAGTGGAGTGGATTGGTGTGGGGTGAGCTGGGGTGGGGTGGATTGGAGTGGGGCAGATTGGGGGTGTACTGCACAGTTATGTGTCAAAGCATAATTTCTGAAAATGCACATGAGAAAGAAACAATGTTGCTTTGCAATAACATAATCCTCATCTTTTGAGAACAGTGTCCACAAACAAAAACAAAAGGAAGCATGAGTGCAAATTAAGAAAAGAAGACGTGGCAAAATAAAAGAAACTTGACTATAGAAAATAAATCTTTGCAACCCTGCCCTGGGCCTCCCAGCACTACCTAATGGATAAAACGCCCTGCAAAGGGGGCCCCACACCAGGACCTTGCAGCCTAGGCCCTAATGGAATGCTGCGAGGCCCACCTGCTCTGGGCTTCGCAGCACTGGATAATGGGCCAAGTCCCAGTGAAATGGGCCCCACAGATGGCCTTGCAACCTGATCGAGTGCTTCGAGGCCCATGGGATGGAAAAACACCTCCCCTGTGCCTCAAAGCAGCAGCGAGACACTTTTCTTAACACTGAACTACTGTGCCATGCCAGTCTGATCTGGATGCTCCCTCCTCCCCTCAGCCACCTCTCCTTACCTGTTAATGTCCAGCTAGTCCTAGACACAAAAGAGCCTTCTGTTGCTGGGAAACGGAATACACAAAGGGCAGACAAGGTTTTTAACAGAGGTGCTGCCCCGCCCTTGTCCTGGAGAGGCGGCATAATTGCTGGCCTTGCTGCTATCACCTACTAGACCGAGCTGTTTGTTGTCTTCCAGAAAAGATTGGGGCCTGGCTTCTGGCCAGCCACTCTAAGCCAGCACTAATATAAATCACAACTGGAGGAGGAAGGTACTAACACTCACGGCTATTAGAATCTCTGCCTGACATCCTTTAGGATTAATGAGGTAGCAACAGCGACAATCGAAAGATTCGTGTAAAGGTGTATTTTTTTTACCCAGATCAAGTTGGCCGTTCTGCGTTGTCATTTTTTTAAAGTTGGATACGTCAGCTTGAAACAAACACTTCTGAAACAAAGGGCCTCTTTACTCATGGCGGGGGCCCGCAGTCTCCACAATAAAGATTCTGTGGATCAGGTCTGTGGAAGCCAGGGATGTGATTTTGTTTATTTATGTAAGCGCGCGCACACACCCTTATCCCCCCATCCCTCAAATAACCTTGAAATTCACACATGAATAAAACACCATGCTGGGGCCGGCGGCGGGGCCCCCCTGAGAAACACACACACTTTCGATATTATTTGGACGGACTGAAGAATGCACTGTGCTGTGCTCACCACTGCGCAGTGCTTGTCCCCAGGCCATCATCATTTATTATTCCTGCAACTGCGGGGCCGGCGGCGGGGCCCCCCTGAGCGCGAGGCCCTGGGCGGCTGCCCATACCGCCCATGGCTAGGACCGGCCCTGCACTCCGCTGTAGACAAAGGAGTCATCATTACCGTCGCTGGTGGACCAACACACCACCCCCCCCCCCCCACCCCCCACCCAGGAGGCTGCTATTGCCGAAGTTCGATGAACACTTAACCAGCCCGATCATGCAGTTTTCTTCAGCAATGTACATTGTAAAGAAACCAAATATACATAGCTTCATGTTGTTGAATAACTAAAAAAAACTAAGATATCTGTGTTTGTTGTAGGAAAAATGGCCACATAAAATGCCGCAAAATTGCCGCTAAATTTCCATTTTTGTGCCGCTAAATTTGCTAATCCATGCCGCTATATCCTGGGGGTCTGTATAATAGAGATACCCCTACTACAGAACTGGAGTTACAGGTAAAAAACGACTCCTTATGATGAATTGTCCTCTGCATCTGTGATATGTCTTAGGCTCATTCGACTAAGATGAAAGCCTTTCCCACAGCCCTAGATCTGGTGTTCCAGTTTTGCCAGGCAGCCACGTGGGACTCTTCATATTTTCAGCAGACACTACTGCATTGATTCTCAAGTATACAGAGTGGCTCAAGTCCCCACTCGGTCCCGCAGTACTCCCTACTGTAAATCCACTCTACAGACCACCTTCTTGGAGAGAGCATTGCTTTATCTGACCAGAGGATGTAGAACCTACTGGTAAATACATGAGGAAAATAAGTTACTTATCTTTGGTAATGCTCTTTCTGGTGGATTTTATATCTAACCACAGATTCCGCACTGTCCCACACCCTCCCCGTTCTATGGAATGACTTTTGTTAGTAATAAGGTTCCAGGTTAAATTTCGCACGCTGCCAGTAGAAAACTAATCTGGTCAGCCATGCTTTGCATCAGAAGATATGGGGGGAAAAAAGATAAAACAACTAACTTCAGCACACAGGGCTGGTACCTACATGCTGTTCTGTGACATAATGTGGGAGTTAGGATAAAATCACGGCGGAGGATCTCGTCCTTTAAATTGTATGCTTGTCAATAACCTTCCCTTCCAAATTCAGGATTGGCTAATACAGGATTCGTTTTTTCAATCTCCTATAATGCATCGCTTCTAGAATGCTATGTACTCTGGGGTACGCCTGCATTGTATTTTTTTCTTATGACACGTGTGTAAATTGTGTTCGATAGACCACCAGTATTTCTCTCAAGCTTCACTGCGACTTCTACGGAAATGCACTTGAGTAACTTGCTGTTTTTTTACTTCTTTTTGTATTTCTCATGGTTTTTATTATTTGTCAGTATTCTTGTGTTCATTATCATTTTACCTTTGTGCGTATTATTTATTGTTCTTTTAAAAATTCAATGAAAACGATTTGAGATTTTTTTTAAATCACGGCTGAGGCTTTTGGCACCTCCTACTGGAAAGAAGGAGCTGTAGCAGAGGTTTTCTATCTCCAGTCTTGCAGCTTTGTACATTGCTTGTCATAGTTGCACACAATTAGGCATGTCAAGTATTATGCCAATCCATCCCATGGGAATTGGGCAAAGTTAAAGGGGGTGGGGTTGGCGGGTATACATTTTTTCACTTGCTTTAGATATTTGATGAATCTGCTTCAAATGTGGAAGACAGTTTGCAAGTTACACCCAGTGCAGGTATTTGGTTTTGTGCATATCCAATGAGGACAATTGAAAGATGGCGCATTAAATATTTTTGATTTACTAATAACTTTGGCACTGTTTGTTGGATCTACATGACATTTGGCAGAAAATTTACTAATCTTGATTTTTAGGTCGAGCATTCGAGACCTATTGTATATACTTTCGTATATAATTATATGTGTATGTACTTTGTGGGCTCTGGAGATCAGCACTAGGACTTGTCTGCTTCTGCTTAGGGACTTTTTTTTCTGTTCAACTGCCTCTATTTAACTGTCTTGATAAAAAACGACCAGTAGAGGTCAGTAGAATACCAGAATTGATTTCTGCTGAAGGACTTTCTTTAAAAAAAAAAAAAAAAAATTCTGGCAACTGCCTCTATTTAACTTTTTTGATAGAAAACGACCAGCAGATAGAATTTTCTAGACTCCAGTCCATTGAAATTGTTTTCCACGAGCACCGGTAGACAATATTTTTTTCAAATCTTGTATTTTCAATGATATGACCACTGAAGGCCCTGATTTTATATTAAAAACAGAACTTTGAACTATACTATTTCGCCCTGAAATGCAATATGTCTCGCCATGAGGTCCCATACCTGGCGTGTCATGCAGTTTGGTGCTTAGTTTCCCTAAATGTTAAAGAACAATAGATGTTTCAGCACCCAGGCTAATGTGCTGCATAGCTAAATATATATAAGGTCCTAAAGGCAAGACCGATTGCCTTGCAAATGCTTGGTTCTATTTCTTGCTGGTCTATCATGGAAGCAGACAGTTTAAAGGGGTCGGGGGGCAAAGAAGTGTTCCTTTGCTAATAAGTTTGAGACTGCTTGATGGGTCTACACAAAATATAGCTGACCATTATGAGGTTTAGCTTTTTATTGGTTATGTCACGTTTTTAGCAGATATGTTGAAGGGGAGCAAACACAAATGAGAGGCAGTAAAAGTTTAATTCGCTAATAACTTTATCGCTATTTGATGATGATGCATGACATTTGGCAGAGAGTTGGTAAACTAAGCCCAGTACAAGGCCGGGCATATCCGGCACCCGGTACTGCGGCGCAGAGCCAGGTAAAAGGCTGTGTACACCACAGAATGGGTGAATGGCATGCGAATGTGGTACATCATAAAAAGAGGACTCTTTAAAAACAATTACATGTTAGTAACAGGTCAGCAAATTTAAAATAAAAAAAACACCTGAAGTTCATCAGTTATGGTTGTAATGAACAATGCATTTCCTTACTCTTACCATGCTAACCACTGTCTTTAGCCTGTGGCATGTTAAAAAGCCCTGTCTACAAAGAAAAAAACATGCTATGAGCCAACTCTTGGGAAAAGTAAGCAGTGATGGATTAGGCCTTTTCTAAATATGATCATTAAAAACCCTGTTTGGCGATTCCTGACCTATTCTAAATAAGGCTCTATACCACCAACTAGTTTGAGAATGAAATTTGTTCTTATTGTACGTTTCAATAGGTTAATTGCACCTCTCTTCATGTGACCATGCCATATTATTATATGAGATAACCATACGTTGTCTGTTTTGTGTCAGTTTAGCAAGGAGAAATTAAATAGTTCAAATTTCTGGAAGGCATACTGAACATTTCACAACCACACAATTTTAGGACAGTTTTTCAGACTGAGTCAGTAAGCTACCACTTCTCATTTTAAGGAAGCTGCAGGATATCTGCAAACGCACACCACAATCAAACTAATGTAGAATCAATCTTGCTTTCTCACCTAGATATTTCTGACCTATGTCTTCATGCATGCAAAAGGATGGAGTAAACTTTGGCAGCCCCATCAGACACCTCAATAGTATATTTTCATCCTCCTACAAAATGATCTTTATTGTGATCCTAATTCCCTGCCTGACTAGATCTAGAGAAAGACACACTTAGCATTATGTACCGTTAACATCAGGTGTAAGCGTTTAAACCTAAATCTTGAAGCAAATGAAAAATGCTGCCTCCTGTCTTTATGCTTCATACGCTCCAATATGCATCAAAAACACTTCCTAGGTAGGAAAATGAATTTGCAGTTCTTAATGACTTTTAGTTGTTGTATATAGTTTTTGATCTGGCTTTAATTGATGTCAAGATTGACGACTTGTGATTTCTTCAAATTTATTTTCAAATCCAATCTGTACATAAAAGCGGTGAAGCTCTCAACCAGATGAAGGAGCCCATTTGCCATTTATTCGGTGTACTGGCAGAGAGTGCAGTCCCACATGTTGGCATGTTGTGTGTCCAAATATGGGACCATAAGGTGTGTTTTGGGCTTTTTTGAAAGCCTAAAATTGATAATGGCAGCCTGGCATATATGGCATTATCCTAGTTAAATTGGTAGTTCACCAGTGTTCCAACTTTCAAAGTGTGTTTTTTCTGGTGGGATGTACGAGAGAATATATATGATAGCAGTTTCTTGTGGAAGAAAATGGCTTTTACTACTGCTCCCATCTGAGAATTAAGCCTGAGGTCAGAATCTCAAATGACTCCCACTTTCCTGACTTTGGATTTGATTAGAACAGTTTGGCCAAAAAAATACTTGGGTAGGTGTTAGCCCTGTCAGCCTTAGGGTTGTCTTCCTCCAAACATTTTGCCTTCACCCCTCCTATTTCTGCTGAATTCCTTTTGCTAGCCTCTGGGATTGAAAAGGCTGTTACCATCTTGAACCTGCACGCACCTGGACCCAGCCTGAGTGGGCCCTGGCCCTCCAAGTGGCTCCCCTCAAGTCATGCACCCTTGGAAGTGGTGCTAAAGGTGCCCAGAAAGCCCAAATCCAAAACATATAAAATATTTATTCAAAAAGTGCTCTGAGAACCAAGAGGAGACTGGGACCTGCCTGTTTGCGGATCCGCCCAAGGTGCATCCTTGTTGGCCTAAATTCATGGCAGCTCTGGCTGTTTTCTTCTGAGTTGCAAGTACAGTTCAGAGGCTCCTCGAAGAAGGGTTATCCAGTCCATTGTAGCCCTCATCAGCTTCGTCCCACTGGAGATGATCGACTTCTAAAAAAGAGACTAAGTCTGACCAAAGGAATCTTCACTGTGACTTCATTCAGCCCTCACCCGGCAATGACTCATCCTGCTCAGATACCACCACCACCAGCTGCCTTGCCCCACTGAACTTTAGCTTCTCAGACAATTTTTCTTGAAAGTCAGAATGTAAGCAGAGACTGGGCCTAATCCACTTTGTGTATCTGAACCACATTCCATCGTGGAGTGGGGTAACCTACAAGTTATTCACACCCTACCATCCCCAAACCACTGGGTTGGTTGATAGATTAAACTATACCCTGAAGGGCATGATTATGGGACTGCCTTGGTCCACGAGGTGGAAGTGAGGCGTCCTCTCACCATGCCTACAAGCAGCTGCCCCAGAAGGAATTTGGGGTCAGCCTATTAGAGCTCCTCTATGGACACCCTGTTAGTGGACATCTCAGTCTGGTACTTAGGGGGTTGAAACAAGCTCTGAAGAACCTGCCACCCTCCCAGGATGTGCTTAACTACATGTTGGCCTTCAAGAACCAGATGCAGAAGTTCTGGAAAAAGGCTGTGTAGATTACATAGGGCTCAACTCTGTCTCTAAGTCTGATGCACACCCCATTCCCCGAGCTGGTGAGCTCGGAGAATTTTGCAGCTGCCAAGTTCCAAAATTCTTTTGACCTCACTTCCGATACTGGTAGATGGCCCTAAATGAGGGGGCAAACGAGAGGTCAGCATTCTCTACCCCAGAGGACCACTTTCAGTTCAGAGCCAAGGCCTTATGATTGAAGAATGCTCCTGCCACTTTTCAGTGGTTGGTGAACAAGGTCTTAGCTGAGATGGAGGCCTTCTGTTCTAATTACTTAGATGATATAGCTGCCTAGAGCAGCAGCTAGGAGTACCACTTGTTGCACCTCGAGGAAGTCCTTTAGAATCTGCAACAGGCAGGTTTTGCTATTAAGGCCAGCAAGTAGTGCCAGATGGGGCCGGGTTCTGTGGTGTTTTTGGAACACCTGATGGATGGGGGCAAGGTGTGGTACCACCAGGCCAAAATAGATACTATCCTGGGAACCCCCCAAACCCAAACAGAAACCAGGCCCTTCCTGGGCTTCTCTGGATACTACAGGAGGTTTGTTAAGGGATTTGGCACCATTGTGTTCCCCTTAACTGAGCTGACCTACAAGAAGCAGCCCAAGAACGTTATCTGGACAGTGGCCTGCTAGAAAGCCTTTGATTCTCTCAAACTGGCCATGTGTACAGCACCTGTACTCCAGGCCCCTGACTTCTTTAAATAGTTAATTGTACGAACTGATGCCTCTAACATGGCATAGGGACTGAGCATGGCATGGGGACTGTTTTAGCACAGGGCGAGGGCCTCGATTAACCTGTAGCCTTCTTCAGCAGGAAGGTACTTCCCAGGAAACAGAGGTTGAGTGCTATTGAGAGAGAGAGAAGCCTTTGCTTTGGTCTGGGCACTGAAGAAGTTGAGACCATACCTGTTAGGGACTCCAGTCCAGGATCAGACAGACCACAGGCCCCTCCGACAGTTGAGGTGATCCATCTTCCTACAGGGAATGGACTTTACAGTGGAACACCGGCCTGGGCAGACCACTCCAATGTTGAAAGTGGGTCCAGGTTCTTACCCATTAGTGATTAACACTCCCAGCAAGCTGGGTAGAACCCCTCACTTTCAGTTGATGAGGGACACATGTTAGACCTGACAGCCTTAGGGTGGTATTCCCCCAAACATTTTGCCTTTACCTTCCTATTTTTGCTGAATTCGTTTTTGCTGGACTTCGGGTTCTGTGCACTTTACCACTGCTAACTAGAGCTAAAGTGCTTTTACTCACTCCCTTAAACATAGTAAAAATTACTTGTACCTGATTGGCATATTGAATTTACCTACAAGTCCCTAGTAAAGTGGTAACCATATAAACAGGGCTAGTAAAGTAATTGCTACTAATGGGCCTGTAGCACTTATTGTGCTACCCACTTAAGTAGCTCCCTAAAACATGTCTCATGTCTGCCATTGCAGCCTTTCTAAAGTTTTAAACTGTTCATTTGTCCTCCCAAAATAACTCCCATGCCAAGTCTAAAACTCCCTTTTTATCACATATATGTCACCCCTAGAAAGCCTATTCACAGTTGGACATATACTTTTAAGTTTTATATATCCTGGAAGCGAAAAACTCCAGAATTTGCTTTTCACCACATTGAGGCCTACCTCTCCACTAGGATGTCAATGGGTTCCCTTATTACCTTTAATAAGTGCTATTGTTTGATTGGGCGAACAACACACATGCCAATAATGATAAAAGATCAACAAACTACTTCTTCAAATCACACATGACGCTCATTGTGATTGAAAAGAGAACTAATGTATCTATTATTATGGTTTCAATCCATTTTCCATAGACATATAGACATATATTCCATATAGTGTTTATACAAATAATTTGGACGACACTAGACATTTTATGCTAAATAAACAATAAAGCAAGCTAAGGTTCCAAACAAAATTCACATACAACATAAGGGAATGACATAAATGCTAAGAAAACTATGGGGGGGGGGGGGGGGGTAGAACAGAAGTGTTGGAGAGTAATTTAAGAAATACACGTATTGCTTTTTCATCTCAACCCTAGTCTGCACTTTGGGCAAATAGTGTGATATTCAGTTAACCCAGGTAAGTTCTTCAGTGAAATGTAAAACAATTCTTTAAACAGAAGTACATGAAATGGTTAGCATGATAGTGAATGCTTGTTGACTCGTTTGGCTGAAAACGTGGTCAACATGTTTCAAACCCATACCTACTTTAGGGGGGGTCTCCTCAGGACCTGGAACCAAAACACCGCTTCTGCAATATTGTCCAATCTCTAGACCAAAAATCGAAATTTCTTGGTAAAACCCTATGGGTATTGGCTTCAAGCTTAAAGAGTGGTCAGTTTAGGTGATAATTGGCAATTCAGTTATGTCCGAAGTGGTGGGAAACACTGTACTTTTGTAGATAAAAGGAGGAAGAGACTGTATTCGAACCGAAACTTGTAGTATATAGTCGTTCGCTCCGGCACAAGATTGCTTTTAAGAGCTTAAATGGTACTACTAGGCAAACCGCATTAGATGGTATTTACTCCCTATGACTAGTGCTTTGTGTGCAATGTCTTCTCTGGCTCATTCCAATTATCGTTTGATTGGGAGCAGGTAGGAAAGTCAAGTTTGCTATCTGAGGAATTGTAATTTAGATACTTCTTTAATGGTAAAGTCAGATTTTAAATCCCAATTCTGAAAATGCAATTTTTAGAACTTTGCTGTTTTCTTTGTCATACCCAGTGCTTAATTTGTGCCGGTGCTGCACAGGGCCGGGTCTACACTCTAGTCAAATCCACAGTTAGTATAAGTAATAATTAGCTGTGCATTCCCAGAGTAGGTGTCACCATTCCAGTCTCTCCCCATCCCAGTGAAGAGCTGATATTGCACTTAAATGCATGCACGCGTAAAATATTTCAAATTGGAGGCAGCTGCTCTGCGGCCCGCCTATATGTCTGCCACATACATTACCGCCAGAAGATTAAACTGCCTGGGCTTGGTCTCGGCGTAGGACACCCCATTTCCATTTTGCAGTCATACATTGGTAGCGCGCTAGCGTAATGCACTACCATTAAACGATTGCAAAATGTAATATTAGTCTGGCCCTGTGACTCCTTGGCGAACCATGAAAATTGTGCCCCGAATTGGACCAAGGCGTAGTTGTTTTCACCCGCGGCCCGCCCAGCATACTGTGCACCTTCTGTCATTATCCCAGGACAGAAGCAATCAGCGTGTGGTGCAGCAGACCTCCTCCCTCACAGATTAATTAGCACTAAAAAAGCTGTCCCGGCGTTCTGTTAAGTAATGCCTTTAACCAGCCTTATTATATTTGTCTACAATGTAAACTTTTACATTTATGATTATGCTAAATCACGTTTTGTAGTGTGGGGCCCATGGATGCAGCTCTTTCTGTACAGTTGCTGGCTTTTAACTTTTGCAGCAAAATCTTTTTTTTTTTTCTTTTTTTTAATTCAGTCTGCAGCAGTGGCGGAAGAACTGCAGCCGTGGGCCCCAAAAGATAAAACGTTATTTTGCATGTTAAGCAATTTGAATGTTTTGTTGTAGACCAATATAACACTGAACCCTAGTACACAACTGATGGCAGAAAAGCAAGATTAACTGAATGTGCCACTAGACAAAAAATTGCTTCGAGTTGCACATTCAAGTAATCTTTTTTTTTCTGTAATCAGCTGTGTGCCAGTGTTCAGTGTTATATGCAATGCATTTAAATGGCTGATTATGCTAACAACCATCAGCACGAATTAAGTACTGTGAGGACTGTGAGTTGAGTAATCTGAACAGAAATACAACAGGGATGCTAAAACCATGTCTGCCCTGCTGATGCTAGAGTGGTACTATTTAACAGGTACAAAGAGAAAAATATGAGGCACACAATGCATATGTGGGTAGCGACATGTATGTGCGTATGGAAGTGATGCCACAGTAATGAGTGTAGAAGTTAGCCCAGTTGATTAATGCACCCATTGTTGCTGGTTTAGTGCATCCGGAAGAGCACAGGGTTGGATTCCAACAGATGCACTCGGCTGTTGATCCTTCCTTCTGTTATAGCGCCTTGAGACGGGACTAATCATCATAATGTTCTGCATATATATATAATTTATTGTTGCTGCTGTCATTGTGCGGTGAGCTTCTCAAGCTGAAAGTTCTTCTGGCTGAGATAAAACATGGATTTATTGTGGCTGCACAGGAAGAAGAAACAGGGCTGCTTGCGGTACAGCTCAGCATTCAAGGGCAGGAGGACCGCCCAACCTTCCCCTGCAGTTCATGAGGTGGTGTTTCCTCTCAGCCTCCCCTGTGAGTATAGGCCTTAAAGCCACAGTTGTTACGTCGAGCCGCCAACTCAGCCTTCAGTGGTTGCTTCCATTCCAAATCACCGCAAAGATACGCCTAAGCACTCTGTCAATAGACAGTTTGAGGTGGCCAAGGGAGCCAACATGGCGGACGCAGCCTAGAAGAGCTCCATCCTGCAGGTCACATATCCGCTGAATTATCCTGTTTTCCCCCACCCCGCAGTGTCCCAGAGGGGTGGATCCTGTAACGGAAGCCAGTGGCAGGCTCTGTGCGTAATCGCTGCTGACAGAGTGTACCGGGACCGGAGATCGTGTCCTGGGGTAGTGGGGCCTATGCCGCGAAGAGAAGCTGGGGACCTCGAGTTTCGTGTGTCCTGGCGGCGGCTGCAGCCCCGGCGTGGACGGAGAGGGGCGAGAGGCGCTGGTCCCTGGTTGGCGCGATAGACGCTCCTGCAGCTCGGACCGGCCCTCAGCACCATCAGGCAACGGGGAGCCACAGAGGATAACTGGACCGGCCCTGGGCGGAGGAGAGGCAGTGCGGCCTGGTCTGAACAGAGAAGCCGGGGACTCGATTTTGGCGTGCCCCTAGGGAGCTGACCCGGACGCCAGCCCTAGGGGCAACCTTCCCTGGATACGGCTGGCCCGAAGGGGTGGAAAGTAAGGAGGTGTGCCTCCCCCGGGGGTGCGCGGTGGGGGCCCTGCGGAGTGGCCGGGTCAGAGGGGCAAGTGGTAGCTTTTCCGGCGGTCTGATCGGGCCGCGGCCTCTGCCAATCCCCCCCTCCCTCAGGACATGCATTAGGCCCTACACCCCGCAGATAAGAGGTGGCTGGTGAGCGACGACCCGGCCTCCACCTACCTGCTTCGTGAGGTCCGTAAGGGCACACTTCACTGGGCTATGGGCCTCCTAACATGGCGATAATCAAGCATCGGCGGTTGGGACACTGCCCTTGCCCCCAAGGGTCATACATTGGACCATCGCAGCTGTGTGGGACGACCGGACCAGCGGCATACATTCTCGGCAGTCGGACCGGGCCGCAACAATAGATTGGGTGGTGCGGAGAGTCCACACTGCGGGCGATATTGCTGGCCCCCCTGGCAGACGGCTGGGCAAGGTTGATCGGGGGCATTGAATCATTGGGCCCTCTCGTTAATGGCGGGCTAGTTGGTGGAATGTGCTGCTTGGCTGGATGGTCCTGGGCGCAGCGGCACTCAAGACGTGATGTCCAGTATTTGGCTGCAGGCCCCGTTGGTTATACATCGGGCAGATCTCAGCGTGTGGTGCTCTGCCGGAACACCTCGGCCCCCCCCCCTCTCTCCTCTTTCTTTTCGGCGGTCTGGTCGGGCCGTGGCGGGGAGCTCAGCAGTGCCTGCTACTTGCCTTAGAGACACTATCGCTGGCCCGGGTGGAGAGCTTGACGGAGGGGAGAGGGAGCCCCGCGCTGCGGTGAGGGCGTGGACCGGGCAGGAGCTGGTCGCACGTACGGGACCGGGGCAGTAGCGGAGTTAGTCCAGCGGAGGTATCGACGCCTGGTCTTTGGGAGGGCATCCTGAGCGACGAGGGAAGATGACTCGAGGTGGCCGAGGGGGGGGGGGCCCCAAACAAGGCCCCATTGATAAATTTACAGGCCCCAGTGGCGGCGCCGGGGCGTCTGGCAGCGCCAAGAGACCGGTCCGGACAACGCCGCACTTATGGCAGCCATTACGCAGTCCCGAGATGTTTTGGAGGCAAAGATAGGGGCGGTGGGATCCGATGTGACACTGCTGCGCCAGGACCTGAGGAATGTTGTGTCCTGCATTACTGAAGCTGAAACGCACCTATCTGGAGTCGAAGACGACGTTGAGACTTTAAAGCGCAAAGTGGCGAGCATGGAATCCGTTCAAAAAGGCCTAGCACTTAGAGTGGAAGATGCGGAGGGGCGTGCCAGGCTGAACAACCTGCGCTTTGTGGGCATACCCGAGGGTTGTGAAAAGGCCGACATGGCTGGAGGGCTGGCTCCCCCCGAACTCTCTCTCCCACTGTTTTGTCATTGAACGAGAGCACAGGGCCCTCATGCAGAAACCATCAGAGGGGGCAAGGCCACGGCCAGTTATTGCTAAACTTCTGAACTACCATGATCGGGACACTATCCTCAACCTCGCAAGGGAAAAGGAGCCGTTGCTTTATGAGAACCACTGACTCATGATATTCTCTGACTATACACGCATGGTACAGCAGCAGCGGCAGTCATTCACGGCGGCAAAGGCCCGACTGCGCGAATTGAAGCTCCCATATGCCCGGTTGTATCCGGCCAGCCTGAGGGTGGTGTGCCAGTCCCGCACCCATTTCTTTGACCCCCCGGAGGAGGTGTTCCGCTGGACAGACGAGACGGTACCAATCAGAGTACACACACCCCCGGGCCTGGACACAGACTCCTCTCAGGGTGGGCTGCAGTCACGGGCCTCCTGGGGGACTCGTAAGGGCAACTGGAGGTCCAGGTCCCGGCAGCGATCAGCGTCAGTGAGCGCATCGTAGAAGGGAAAGGAGGCCCTGAACAGCCATGTTGATGGAACCTGAACTTGATGCCGGTGACACTTTGGGAGTACTGTCCACGGCGAGTTTGAACATTCAGCTATGTGTTAGCGCTTACATGTTTCTTTTTCTGTATCCCTATGAATTACTTCAGTCATGTTGGTGGGTAGCTCGATAGGAGCCGATTTCCACCATGCACACGGAATGAAGGGGCACTGAGAAGCGGGGTGGGGGGGGGGGGAGTCTTGGGCGGGGGTACTTGGGGGAGCGGGCTGGTTGCAGGGGACTGAGGGGTTTGGGAGAGTTTATGGGGATCCATTTGGGTAGAGGGTCTCCGGCCTCCCGTTAGTGGTCGGTCGTCCACTATGCCGCGACAGGTACTTCACCGTTTCTGAAGTATGGGGGGTGGGGGCGGGAAGGGAGTTGATGGAGTTGGGGAGTGGGGGGTGTTGTGGGGGGAAGGGGTCACATGGTCACATAGGAGTTCGGAATGTTAATGTGTGTGTGCAGGCTGGGCCCAATGGCTGGGCATTTACTTTCGATGTTCCCTGATGGCAGATTCCGAGGATAGGGCACATGGGCCCGGGGGCTCTCTTTGGATCCTTAGCTGGAATGTGCGGGGATGCCTGGATAAGATTAAGAGGGGGCAATACTACGACAGGCAAAGAGGGCTGGCGCAGATGTGCTGCTGCTCCAAGAAACACACCTGCTGGGTACAAAGGCGGGGTGGGGGAGGCTTAGGCCCATTCACTAAACTTTATGGTATGGCACAGGGTCTTATTGGGTGGACACATGGCGACACATGGCAACACGAGGAGCTACACCTATGTTTCCGCGGTTCACAAATCCTTTTCTAGGCTGAATTATCTGTTTGTTCTGGGTGAGGTGATACATAGAGTAGAACCGGTGGGCATCCTTCCCCGCGGGTTGTCGGACCACTCTCCCATAACGGTGGATATTGGCCTCAATAAAGAGCGGCGGCCATTCAGGTGGTGCTTATCTGTGTGGCATCTTCAGCTGCCGGACTATAAGAAACACTTGGGGGAGGCCGTTGCCCACTTTCTAACCGAAAATGTGGGGTCAGTGGCAGATGTTAGTACGGTGTGGGAATCGATGAAGCCGACGCTCAGAGGGGTGGACATATCCTGGAGCGCGGCGGCGAAGAAGAAACGCAGGGAGAGCCTGGTTCGGGCGAAGGCCAACATAGCGTTTCTAGAGCTGTTGGGGAGTACAGAGGGGGGAGCACGCGCGGCGGGACAGCTCCTTCTAGCGCAACAATCGTATGCATCCATGCTGATGGATGAAGCGAACCAGATCTGGTTAGCTACATTCAGCCGGATTTATCAATGGAGGGACAATTCGGGGACGATGCTCCACCGGCTCTGTTAAGGTATGTTTCAGGCCCAGGCGCTGCCTCGGATATCGGATCAGGAGGGTTCGCTGGTCACAGACCCCACGGCATTGGCGGAAGGGTTTGCCACCTTTTACGCCGGATTACATGCCTCAAACAAATGTCTTCCTGCTGATGTGGTGGACAAATTCCTGGCAGATATGCCACCGCACGCGGTCTCAGACGAGGTACGGGACCGACTGGACCTCCCCTTAACAGAGGAGGAACTAGGCACAGCTTAGGCGAGCTTAATACAGGTAAGGTGTCCGGGCCCAACAGGTTTCCCAGCGAATTCTTCAAGAAATACCACCTACAGTTGGGAGCCCTTTATAGAAGAGTTGTGGAGGACGCAAGGGAGCGAGACTGCCTTCCACCAGACTGGAGACACGCGGAGGTGGTAGTCTTCCACAAACCTGGCCGTCCCCCTGAGCAGCATGCTTCATACCGCCCGATTTCCTTGTTAAATGTGGAGACAAAGATTCTGGCTAAAGCACTGGCCAATCGCCTCCTACCTCATGTGGCCGATCTGGTCCAACCAGACCAGGACTGCTTTTGGCCCCAGACGGCGACCAGACATAAGATACGAAGGGCGCATGTGGCGGTGGCGGCGGTCCGGAACACCGGAGTGCCTGCGGCGCTCCTGCTGGCTGACATGGACAGGGCATTCGATTCCCTGAGCTGGGTTTACCTATTCGCCCTCTTGCGCCGTCTGAATCTGGGTCCCCGTTTTTTGTCGTATATACGGCTGCTGTACACCGACCTGACAGCCTCATTCCGGATAGCAGGGGTCATCTCCTCTAAATTCAACATCGGGAGGGGCACCCGACAGGGATGTCCTCTTTCGCCCTATCTTTTTGCCCTGGCCATGGAGCCGCTGGCCGTTTGGGTCCGCATGGACGCGCAGCTACGGGGATTTGAATGGAATCAGAACTTATCTGACAGAATCGTGCTATATGCGAATGATGTCCTCTTTTTTTTCTAACAGACATTAACAGGTCAGGGCCGTGTATTATGGAAATCATGCGGATCTTTGGCGAGAACTCTGGGCTCTATCTAAACCCTAGCAAATCCACCTTATGAGAGCTGGGGGAACGTGCACGAGCAGGTGCTTGGGCCTCTGCGTTACAAGTTGCGACCGGGGTTATTAAATACTTGGGCGTCTTCATCTCCGAGTTTCCCACGATTGCATGGGAGCGGAATGTTGTGCCGGTGTGGGAGCGGGCCAGAGCCGCTATTAAAACGTGGTCCCGCATGCCGCTGACCATCTATGGCAGATCTGCAATCTTTTAAAAAAATTGGCCCTCCCGAGATTACTAATATCAAATGCAAAATCATCTGTATCCAATCCCCTCCTCATGGTTTCAGCAGGTCAATGCAGTACTGGGGAAGTTCCCCTGGGCCGGGGGTGCTGTGCGGGTCGCAGTGCGCACATGCTTTCTCTCCTCCTACTGTGGGGGCCTGGCGACGTCGGACATCCTCTCTTACTACCTGGCGTCTCATCTCCTCGTCCTCAATGACTGGTGGCACGGGGATGAGAGAGACCCGGCGTATGCACTGGAACACCTCTTAATGGAAGCGCACTCTCTTCATACCATCCTCTACGCGGCGAGGATACGGTAGACACTACCGCCTGGCATGCAGTTAGTGTTTCAGATCTGGAGACAGGCCCTGTGGCGTATGGGATTGTGGAATACTCTGACGGGCGAAACGCACCTCTGGCGTAATGGTAGACTCCCTGGTTTGGCTGCGCTCCAGGGCTTTGGGGGATTGCATAGCATTGGAATTTCCACACTGGGGGATGTACTGGCGGGGGTGACCCTTAAATCCTTTCAGGAATTAAGCCGGGAGTTTAATATGCCCCGAACCCAGTTCTTCAAATACCTTCAATTCCTGCATGCTCTCTCCCCGTGTCTGGTGGGATTGGAATCACTCCCCGAGTTTAGTCCCCTAGAAGCTAAGGTCTTTATGGGAATTTTGGGGCCTAAAAAGATATCCCGTATATATCAACTCCTGGTCCCGCACTGTTCCCCCTCGCTGCAGAAGTTACGGGAATCCTGGGAGGCAGATGTGGGTGCCTTGGAAGAAGAGGACTGGAGGGAGGCGTTGGCTGGACCCCGGGGTGCCACCATATCCATACGCCTTCGGCTTATACAATTCAAATACCTCCATAGGGTGTATTTCACTAGGCAACGATTGTGGCGGGCAGGTCTGATAGGTTCCCCGGACTGTCTGCGATGTGGGCGGGAGGTTGGGACATTTTTACATACGGTATGGAGCTGTCCTACACTGGCCAGATTTTGGAAAGGGGTATGGGACTCTCTTTCTGAAGTGCTTGGGTGGGAACTCCCCCGTACACCACAACTGGGATTCCTTCTTGTACTGGAAGAGGTGGGAGGGAACATCTACAAAAGATATCTGCTATTGTTGGGCCTCATCCTGGCTAAGCGGGATGTGGCTAGAGGATGGAAGGAACTTGAGCCCCTACGGCCGTAGCATGGAAGAGGGGGCTTGACTTTTGCATGCGTCTGGAGGAGCCGATATTTGTTGCCCGGGGCTGGCCACGGAAACATTTCAAAATTTGGAAAAGGTAGGCTGATTTTAGGGGCCTATGGCTCGAGCCTCCAGCAGATCAAGATCCCCTGGTAGATGTAGACTGAGACACTACAGATAGATGCACGCCTTGGGGTTGGGTTGTACTGTACAGAAGCAAAAACGAAGAATGTTGACCATGCGATGGGGGGTGGGCGGCTGGGATGGGGGTGGGGGGGTGGAGGGGGGAGTTGGTTAATGGGGGCTTCAGGGGGGGGGCTATGTCTATTTCCTGCTCCTGTAACTGTTGATTGACCATCTCCTTAAAAATTGGATTGTGTTTTACTGCTTGAAGCTTAAAAGTCCTGCAGTTATCTCTGGGGTGCAGAGACCTGCATGTTGTGTCCAATCTTCAATAAAATATGTTTAAAAAAAATAGACAGTTTGTGAAGGGGAGACTCCGCCTACTCCATTCTTTTTCACCACGGTTCCCTTTATTCTTACCCTGCAGCACAGGGCCCACAATTGGAATAGATCCAAGCTGGGAGTCCGCATAAGTGGGAGGACCAGTGCTTAATTTGAGCCAGTGGTTTTCCCTGCTCGGCACCTAATTGCCAGTACCAGGGCTTATGACATTCTGTCACATAATGGCGCTGTCTGGTCAATTTAGGTATGAGCACAGCAGTTTAATTTACTGTGACTACTACCTGCCTCCCAAGTCATTCTTATAGCTTTGGGGGCCTGTAATAATATGAATTATCACACTTGTAAGAGTGTGATAGTTAGTAGCTGTGTTTGTACTGTCATTGGCAGCTGATAGGGGAAATGTGTGGTGCAAGCTGCAGTGACCTCTCAACGGGAGCCCCAGCACTTTTTTTTTACAAATTAAGCATTGGTCCTACCCATTTGGTGCCTGCAGCCTGTCCCTGGGTCACATGACTAGGTGTAAATAGCAGTTGGCCTTTGTATATACCTCCCAGAAAGCCCCACAGTAGTGGGATTAAGTGCCTGGATGGGCCATCTCAGGCAGGGTGGGTGAGCTGAGCTAGGCACAGACCCACTTACACAGCAATAGGCTGAGCCCTGCTCTCATACAAAGAACCTCACATACAAAGAACCTGTATGTAGCGGGGGAGGAGCCAGGTCAGAAAGGTAGGAAATCCAGACACATCTGTGGGGGAAAGCCACCAGAAACTTCTCCTGCTTCAAAGAAGGCACCATGTATAAAAAATAGGACCCTCAGACATTCTTTTCAGTTCATTTTCTGGAC
Organism: Lissotriton vulgaris; assembly: GCF_964263255.1. NCBI lineage: Eukaryota > Metazoa > Chordata > Amphibia > Caudata > Salamandridae > Lissotriton > Lissotriton vulgaris. The sequence continues at coordinate 697,798,210 of NC_141691.1, read as the reverse complement.
CTGTGGAATAACTTTCAGAAGACTGCTTGCTGCTGTAGTCCAGAAGACTTCTTTGCAGCACTAAAAAGGACTGCTCTGCTGCCTGAAGTCTGCTTTGCATCCTCATAGGTCTACCCTACTGCTTGAGCCCTGCACTTCTCTTGAACCCAGGACTTCAGGAGTGACACGAATGGCTAGTTGCAGGCCTCCTGATCAGACACTCGAGGACAGAAAACCATCTTGAACTGGCACCTGGACCCAACCTGACTGAGTTCGGACCCTTCAAGTGGTTCCCCTCAAACCATGGACCCTTGGAAGTCATGCTAAGGGTGCATAGAGAGCCCACAACGATGACTTACAAGATACGATTTTTGGGGCCAATAAGAGCTCTGAGAAACAAGAGGAGACCGGGGCCTACCTGCTCATCAATCAGCTCAAGGTGCATCGCCTTTGGGCGTGACTTCCTGCTCCCACTACATTCTTCAAGTCTTCTAATCCTGCTCAGCTGCTCCTTGCTGAAGGGTTATCCGGCATAGTGGAGCCTTCATTGGCTATAGCAATCCTCACTACACAGCCTTGTCCAGCGACTTCTCAACGACAACGCCTCCTCCTCAGACACCATCAACTGCCTTGTCCCACTGAACTTTATTTTTTCAGACAATTCTTCTTGAAATTTCTTATAAGTCTGAAGGTAAGCAGAGACTGGGCCAAATACACCTTCAGTATCTGATCTGCGGTCAGCCATAACCTTCAACTTTGACCCGGTCTCATGAGAACTCTAGATGTCCATGGCTGGCTTTGATCTTCTAGGCACTGATTTTTACCTTAAACTTTAGAAAATGTATAACCCCAGTTCTACTGATTGGATTTGTTTAGTTTTGGTGTCAGATAATTTATTAAAATTTACTTCGTTTTTCTAAATTGGTTTGAGATTTTTCTTGTGCTGTGTTTTCACTTTATTACTGTTTGTGCGCTTGTTAGACCTGACCATAGGGTAGTTTCCCCACAACTTTTTTACTTCCTCCTCCAATGTTTCCGACCTTGTTTTTGCTGGCTTTAGGGCTCTGTGCACTTCACCGGTGGTAACTAGTGCTCAAGTGCTTTCTCCCCTAAACATTTTAATATTGAATCTTTCCCAATAGGCATATTAAATTTGCTTAAAAGTACTTAGTAAAGTACACAACATATGTCTAGTGCCTGTAAATGAAATGCTACTAGTGGGCCTGAAGCACTTACTGTGCCACCCACTTAAGTAGCCCTGTAACTATGGCTCAGGTCTGCCAATGCAGAGCCTGTGTGTGCAGTTCTTACTGCATTTCGACCTGGCATGATAAACCTCTTGCCAGGCCCAAACCTTCCCTTTTTATACATATGTTACCCCTAAGGTAGGCCCTGGGCAACCCAGGGGCAGGGTGCAATGTATTTGAAAGACCGGGCATGTACTTTTAAGTTTTGCCTTTCGTGGTATTGAGAAACTTTCAAATTAGTTTTCACTACTGCAATGCCTATCCCTCCCACATGCAAACATTGTGATAACTATATTACATGTTTTAAGTGAAATTGTCAATTAGGAAGTGATGACTTTTCAAGTTTGGTGACTCTGGAATCACAATTTAAAATTGCAACTTATGTTGAAATCGGATTTTAAATTGCTGTTTTAAAAATGCCACTTTTAGAAAGTTGGCTTTTTCTTACTTTAGCCATGTAGTACCTGCTGCCTGTCTCTGATACTCAGTTTGGGGAGGGTGACAGCTGGGCTTTGTGTAGTCCCCTAGACAGCCACCAACAATGGGAGTTTAGGTGTGACTTGGTGGGCTATCCTGAAAGGATGGGAGGGAAGAGCTGGGCCCGGCGTCACTTACACCTGAATAGGCTGTGTCCTGTTCCCACACAAAGGGCTTCATATCCCCCTGTAGTGAGTCTGGAGCCAGGGCAGGAAGGGAGGACCTATGTGCACTTCCAAGAAGTGTTTTTGAGTCTCCTCCACTTTAAAGGCATAGCTGGGTAGAAGTACTGAACCTTTGACACCACCACTTCAGTACACTTCTGGATCTGTGAAAGACTGCCATACTGCAGAAGGTCTGCTGGACTGCTGCTTTGCTAGACTCCTGCCTTGTTATGCTGTGCTTCTGCCTGCTGTTCCTCTGCCTGGGTGAGAAGGAGGAGTTACTTACCTTCGGTAATGATGTATCTGGTAGAGACGCAGTCTAGCCGCAGATTCCTTAACTTAGAATATCCCCAGGAGTCAGACTGGATCCGGAAAATCTTTTTTTCCCCCAGCAGTACCTCTGCACACAGGGGGACGGCGTCGTCTGGGTCTGTCATGACGTCGCCACGGAAGTGACGTCAATGGAGCCACTTAAGTTCCCCCAGCGTCAGTTTTTTTTTTTTTATTGAAATCAAAAAATGCAGTTGTGGCAAACAAAACAAATACATACATAAATCAAGATTGGTAAACAGCTGGAGCTATCAAGATATTAATAAAGAATAATATAGAGCAAAGGGAAGATAAAAAAAACAAAAAAATTATTCATGGAAAAACAGCGGCTCAACAATAAGAAACTTATGTATGTATAATGGACCCACAGTGCCTATTTGAACCGTTCCTCAACGGAGGCCCAGATCTTACAAGCCTGCTTCCGCTTCCTCCTACCCTTTAGTGTGAACACGGAAAACTCCAAGTTATAGATAGCAAGCAACCTAGCTCTCCAATTACTAAATACAGATGGATCAGGAGATAACCAATGTGAAGTAATACACAAACGGATCACAGACATGGCTATGAACAAAAAAGCAATGGCATATCGAGAATTGCTTGCCTGTGATGAACCTTCGGAGACCATTATAACCATCTCTGTAGACAAAGTGCAAGGGATATTAAGCGTGCCATTAATAAACCGCTCCACATCAAGCATAAAGTCACGAAGGATCTGGCATATATAGAACATATGCATAGAATCAGCTGCATATAACCCACACCTAGCGCAATGATCCCCCTTCCTACCACCCCATTTCGCTATTTTTACAGGCGTATAATATAGATCAAAAGCAGCCATGTAGCTTTGAGTCCGTAAACTGCCAGAAACCAAGACCTCACTAGCTAGCTCTAGAGCAGGCCTCAGATCAATCCCAGTTTTACCAAATTGAACCCCCACTACAAATTTTGCACCTCTAGATCATCCGGGAAGCTAACCAATAAATGTTGGTACAACATCCCTATTCTGGCTTTTCCTTGTATTAATTGAAATATGTCATACTTATCTAACATTGAAGGGGTTTCATTAAGACGTTTATGGATAAAACTTATGATCTGCAAGTATTTTAAACAAGCATTTGCAATGGTCTCGCATTAGGAAAGTTTGAGCTATTGGTCTTGTAAATGACATTTTTTTTAATTTATGTGTTGGCTTTTAAAATAGCGACATTTATAGCTTTGTCATTTACAATGCCAATACTTTTAACTTTTGCAAATGTGACACCTATAGCATTTGTAATGCAACCTGTTTTGTATTTACGTGACTTAGATGTATTGATATTACAAATAACAATGGCTTTTAATTTTTTTAAATAATTGATACTTAAACAAAAGTTATTGTAATTTATAATGGCAATAGCTTAAACTTTTGTAAATAACTTTTGTGAAGATTATGTTCAGTGTATTTTATTGTGACGAAAATCCAAGAACAGAAGTGAAATATTAACATCTTTTTGTGACATTTGTAATAAAGCTTGAAACATTTAGAGAACATATTTGAACCAGTTGTTGTTGAATGGTTGCACAGATTGATGTTGTGGTGGCGCTGAGTGATGTTGTGGTGGCGCTGAGTGATGTTGTGGTGGCGCTGAGTGATGTTGTGGTGGCGACGAGTGATGGTGTGCCGGCGACGAGTGATACTGTGGCAGGGACGAGTGATGCTGTGGCGTTCAGTGATGCTGTGGTAGAGCATAGTGATGTTTTGCTGCCCCCGAGTGATGCTGTGGTGGTGCGATAGACAGATAGAGTGAGGGCGATAGATAGATAGAGTGAGGGCTATAGATAGAGAGCTAGAGTGAGGGTGATAGATAGATAAATAGAGTGAGGGCGATAGATAGATAGATAAATAGAGTGAGGGCGATAGATAGATAAATAGAGTGATGGCGATAGATAAATAGACAGAGTAAGGGCGATCAATAGAATGATGGCGATAGATAGAGTGAGGGCGATAGAGGGCGATAGATAGATAGAGTGAGGGCGATAGATAGATAGAGTGAGGGCGATAGATAGATATAGTGAGGGCGATAGATGGATAAATAGTGAGGGCGATAGATAGATTAAGGGCGATGGATAGATTGAGGGCAATAGATAGAGTGAGGGCGATGGGTAGAGTGAGGGCGATGGGTAGAGTGAGGGCGATGGGTAGAGTGAGGGCGATGGGTAGAGTGAGGGCGATGGGTAGAGTGAGGGCGATGGGTAGAGTGAGCGCGATGGGTAGAGTGAGGGCGATATATGGGTAGAGTGAGGGCGATATATGGGTAGAGTGAGGGCGATAGATGGGTAGAGTGAGGGGGCGATAGATGGGTAGAGTGAGGGGGCGATAGATGGATAGAGTGAGGGGGCGATAGATGGATAGAGTGAGGGGGCGATAGATGGATAGAGTGAGGGGGCGATAGATGGATAGAGTGAGGGGGCGATAGATGGATAGAGTGAGAGCGATAGATGGATAGAGTGAGAGCGATAGATGGATAGAGTGAGGGCGATAGATGGATAGAGTGAGGGCGATAGATGGATAGAGTGAGGGCGATAGATGGATAGAGTGAGGGCGATAGATGGATAGAGTGAGGGCGATAGATGGATAGAGTGAGGGCGATAGATGGATAGAGTGAGGGCGATAGATGGATAGAGTGAGGGTGATAGATGGGTAGAGTGAGGGCATTGGATAGAGTGAGGGCATTGGATAGAGTGATGGCACTGGATAGAGTGATGGCATTGGATAGAGTGATGGCATTGGATAGAGTGATGGCATTGGATAGAGTGATGGCATTGGATAGAGTGATGGCATTGGATAGAGTGAGGGCGATGGGTAGAGTGAGGGCGATGGGTAGAGTGAGGGCGATGGATGGATGGAGTGAAGGCCATGGATAGAGTGAGGGCGATGGATGGATGGATAGAGTGAGGGCGATGGATGGATGGATGGATAGAGTGAGGGCGATGGATGGATGGATGGATAGAGTGAGGGCGATGGATGGATGGATGGATAGAGTGAGGGCGATGGATGGATGGATGGATAGAGTGAGGGCGATGGATGGATGGATGGATAGAGTGAGGGCGATGGATGGATGGATGGATAGAGTGAGGGCGATGGATGGATGGATGGATAGAGTGAGGGCGATGGATGGATGGATGGATAGAGTGAGGGCGATGGATGGATGGATAGAGTGAGGGCGATGGATGGATGGATAGAGTGAGGGCGATGGATGGATGGATGGATAGAGTGAGGGCGATGGATGGATGGATAGAGTGAGGGCGATGGATGGATGGATAGAGTGAGGGCGATGGATGGATGGATAGAGTGAGGGCGATGGATGGATGGATAGAGTGAGGGCGACAGATGGATAGAGTGAGGGCGACAGATGGATAGAGTGAGGGCGACAGATGGATAGAGTGATGGATGTGTGTGTGTGTGGTTGTATGTGTGGTTGGGTGTGAGATTGTGTGTGTGGTGTGGTTGTATGTGTGTGTGTGCATGGTTGTATGTATGTGTGTGTGCGGTTAGAGAAGGATGTATGTGGAAGACAGCAGCAGATCAGCACAGAAGAAGAGAACAGGGAGTTAAAGAAGGAGGCGGGGTGGAAGAGAGCAGCAGATCAGCACAAGAGAAGAGAACAGGGAGTGAAAGAAGGAAGCAGGTGGAAGAGAGCAGCAGATCAGCACAGGAGAAGAGAACAGGGAGTGAAAGAAGGAAGCGGGTGGAAGAGAACAGCAGATCAGCACAGGAGAAAAGAACAGGGAGTTAAAGAAGGAGGTGGGTGGAAGGGCGCAGCTGATCAGCACAGGAGAAGAAATCAGGGAGTTAAAGAAGGAGGCGGGTAGAAGGGGGCAGCATGTCAGCACAGGAGAACAAAACAGGGAGTTAAAGAAGGAGGCGGGGTGGAAGAGAGCAGCAGATCGGCACTGGAGAAGAGAACAGGGAGTTAGAGAAGGAGGCGGGTGGAAGAGAACAGCAGATCGGCACAGGCGAAGAGAAAAGGGAGTTAGAGAAGGAGGCGGGTGGAAGAGAGCAGCAGATCAGCACAGAAAATGAGAACAGGGAGTTAATGAGGGAGGTGGGGTGGAAGAGAGCAGCAGACCAGCACAAGAGAAGAGAAAAGAACAGGGAGTTAAAGAAGGAAGCAGGGTGGAAGAGAGCAGCAGATCACCACAAGAGAAGAGAACAGGGAGTTAGAGAAGGAGGTCGGTGGAAGAGAGCAGCATATCAGCACAGGTTAAGAGAACAGGGAGTTAGAGAAGGAGGTGGGTAGAAGAGAGTGAGGGCGATAGATAGATAGATAGATAGATAGATAGATAGATAGATAGATAGAGGAAGGGCGATAGAGTGAGGGTGATAGATAGAGTGAGGGCGATAGAGTGCGATAGAGTGAGGGCGATATATGGATAGAGTGAGGGCGACATATGGATAGAGTGAGGGCGACATATGGATAGAGTGAGGGCGACATATGGATAGAGTGAGGGCGACAGATGGATAGAGTGAGGGCGACAGATGGATAGAGTGAGGGCGACAGATGGATAGAGTGAGGGCGACAGATGGATAGAGTGAGGGCGACAGATGGATAGAGTGAGGGCGGCAGATGGATAGAGTGAGGGCGGCAGATGGATAGAGTGAGGGCGGCAGATGGATAGAGTGAGGCCGACAGATGGATAGAGTGAGGGCCGACAGATGGATAGAGTGAGGGCCGACAGATGGATAGAGTGAGGGCCGACAGATGGATAGAGTGAGGGCCGACAGATGGATAGAGCGAGGGCCGACAGATGGATAGAGCGAGGGCCGACAGATGGATAGAGCGAGGGCCGACAGATGGATAGAGCGAGGGCCGACAGATGGATAGAGCGAGGGCCGACAGATGGATAGAGCGAGGGCCGACAGATGGATAGAGCGAGGGCCGACAGATGGATAGAGCGAGGGCCGACAGATGGATAGAGCGAGGGCCGACAGATGGATAGAGCGAGGGCCGACAGATGGATAGAGTGAGGGCCGACAGATGGATAGATATGTGTGGTTGTGTGTGTGTGTGGTTGTGTGTGGGGTTGTGTGTGTGGGGTTGTGTGTGTGGGGTTGTGTGTGTGGGGTTGTGTGTGTGGGGTTGTGTGTGTGGGGTTGTATGTATGGTTGGCTGTGTGGTTGTGTGTGTGGTTGGCTGTGTGGTTGTGTGTGTGGTTGTGTGTGTGGTTGGGTGTGTGGTTGTGTGTGTGGTTGGGTGTGTGGTTGGGTGTGTGGTTGTATGTGTGGTTGGGTGTGTGGTTGTATGTGTGGTTGGGTGTGTTGACGTAAATATATAATTTACTCTCTTAATTTCTATGCAGGTAAGTACTTAATCAATAATAACTCAAATCGGAAAGAAAGAACCAGAGTCCGTGGTGTTAGAGTTCTTAGGGGTTTTATTCCTCAAAAAGGAATGGTCAGGACCATAATATCATGTTCTTCCCACCGCAGGGGTGGAAGAAGGGATAGAGCGCGCTACATTTTATTGACAGTACATAGCTTATATACTTAATTCATGTCATAGGAAACAGTATAGTAGGCGTAACAGCTGAGAGAAGACAAGATAACAGTATACACGTGTTACTAGTACGTAATCAGAAGGCGTGGACTAGGCGTGAACTGGAGGTGTGTGCTAGAAACGTCACAGATGGGTGTCACAAAGGGGTGGCACTAACAGAAATGTTGCAATGTCAGCAGAAATCGGAAGCTTGGATGCGCGCGCAGCTGCATGACGTGTGATAGACGTGAAACTGGAGGGGTGCAGGGGACTTGACATTTACACTGACGGAAAGAGACAGAAGTCTGGCATGTCAGATCAACTTGTACTTCTATCATATCTGATATCTGATGTTTAGGAACCATATTATCTGGACGGAAAGGTCTCTAGGGTAGAAGCCATTCTATACTAACTGTGGATGCGTGTATAAGCGCCTAAGTGTCTGCATGAGAAGCGTGGGGGCACGGGGCCTTCCATGGAAGCATGGCAACAGAAGCTATGAATTACTTGCACTGAGACAGGTCGGCCCTTTGGCTCTGCAGCTGGGGAGGATGTTTACTGAAGCTAGTAGGCAGGAATGCATTTTCGAAGAGCGGAACAGATAACTCGAAGGTTATAGTCAGTCTTGGCAGAAAGCAGGCTGAGCTGAGCGCGGTGGGCCGCGCTGGAAGTAAGTCAGAGTTCACGGGTACAGAGGCAGCCTGGGCTGAGGCTGTCAGAGTCAGAAGCCAGAAAAAAGAGGCTCGATGGCAGAAATTCAGGGCCTACTTTGCCAGAGCAGGAAAACATGTAAAGTACACTACAAAAAGACGTTGGCATAGCATACTTAGGAACGGGTTATTTAATCCATTCAGGGTGGATCTGAAAGAGGACAAGTTAACGTTGGACGCAAATGTATTTGCGTCTTCATAACTGACACAGGAGGGAAGTTACATGCACTTTAAGCTGGTACATGGAGACGGTGGGGTACGCGCTAGGGAACACAACATGACCAAAATTTATATTTCCTCATTCCCTCCTTGTTCCCTACGGACCCTTCATGAAATCTCGATCCTCATGAATCGATCAGTTTGTTCTTGCAGCATCATTTGCTCATCTTTCTTTCTTTGACGGCTTGAAAGGAAACTGGAATGTTCAATACAAGAGGTGGCACACAGTCCACAAATCGCTGGCCCGCACTGCAGGCACAGGCAGCAACTGAATACTAGGACTAGGCCAATGCCTAGGAAGGATAGGATCTTCCATCCCCAAGCGGTTAACGTTGTCCAGAACCAACCGGACCAAGTCCAGGTGCCTGGATTCTGATGTATCTGATTTGCAATTTTATGGAGACGTGTAATAGCTTGATATACAGATGGTGCGTTTTGTGGTATGAAAACACAGCAACTTGACCCGATGACCTTACAGGCTCCACCTCTATCTGCCAGGATGACGTCAATAACAAGACGATTCTGAAGGACAACAACCCGCATGGCGGACTGCTCTTCTGTTAAGTTACCTAAGGCGGAGGCAGTTTCATTCACTACTGCTTCAAGTGTTCTAGTTAATCTGCGTATTAGTTTACTATTTTGAACAGGTCCTAAAAAGAAAAAGAATCCTTTATTAAAATCGGTGTACTGTTCCCATGCCGTTTCTGTGTAGTCGACAAGTGGGATATCTCTTCTGGGTCTATTCTTTACTAGATTTGTATTTCTGTGATAATCAGGAGGAGCTAGGAAAACAGGTGGCAGAAGGAATGCAATATAACAGGTACCGTCCCAATCTGGAGGTAGACGTATGTATGCGGTATGACCACAAACAAAATAGGAATGACTGATAGCTTTAAAGGACGATTTTCCATGATCACTGAATTCGACCACAGTAGTGCATTTACTATGACCTAAGTGTACTGAACCTTTCTTCCTGATACATAATTCGCCAGTGACTGGCAATACTGACATAGTGGGTATAACAGGTGCGGCTTCGGATTCAACAGTAAGAATCATAAGGCTAATTGTATAATTACCTAATCCATACACTTCATTTTCTAGATCAGTTCCTATTCTAGTGGGGAGTCCCTCCTTATCAGGGTAACAGACGTCGAGCAGGACCAAGTTCAGGTTTCCCCAAACCCAACCCCCGTCGAAAACAGCAATATCAGGATCTAAGGAATTAATTATTTTAAACCATGCACCACAGGAGCCATTGTGAGTGAACGGGTACGGAAAGAGGGGCAGAGCTCCCTTGTAATTCTGGTAGGGAGGGAGTCGGACACATATCCAGCAGTCTGTAGCATTGTTAGTTTGATGGGAATGGTGTAGCATACTAATGAAAGTGTTGTTGCGCAGCGCAAGTCTGTAGGAGAGTTCATGAGGAGGCAACTCGCTAAAAATGTGTTCAGTAGAGACATTGTAAACAGATTGTTCACGCCTGAAAATAAGGTAGTAGATAGGGAGAAGTATACTGGCAACTATGATCAGAAGACTTAGAAAAAACATTATTAACAATGTCACTATACAGTGACTACGCAGTGATTCACAGTATGTACGTTTCTTGAACTCTCTCTCTCTCTATCTCGATCTAGGGGATACATGTCAGAAACTATTTAACCGATTCACCTAGGGGAGGACTTAAACAATTAAACTGTCTGACTTGCTAGATCGGAGTTTCGATCGGTACTCCTCTTGGGGAGTTTTTTCTCGTTCAGTTACTGTATAGTCTTTTGGCTCAACACAGTCTTTGTTGGGGGTGGACGAGTCTCGGTCTGGTTTCAGTTCATGGAATTTTTTCACATGACTCGTATGAACCCACCCCTTTCTCCCTTCGATCTTCACGGCGGTCTTCGTGGTGAGAAGGACGGTCTTCGGTGATTTCCAGCGGGGCTCCAACGGACTCTTCCTATCAAAGTTTCGCACCAATACTAGGTCCCCAGGACGGACATCATGTGGCTTTACATCAGTGTTGTCAGGGAAGGCTGCGGCAACCTGTGAACGACATGATTGGAGTGCAGACATCAAGGAGGCAAGGTAATCTGTCAACATATTGCAATCAACATCAGTAATTCTTTTCGGAATGGGCGTCCCCCACATATTCGGTGGTCTGCCAAAAACCACTTCGTACGGGGATAGCCCTGATCTCGAATGGGCAACCATTCTCATATAGAATAGTGCCACTGGCAGGGCGACTATCCAGTCGACCCCTTTCTCTTTACATATTTTAGCAAGTCGTATTTTCAATGTCTGATTATGCCTCTCTACAAGGCCTGCGGCTTCGGGGTGTCGGACACAATGGAATTTCCACTGGTATCCTAGCAATAAGGAAACTTCTTTCATTAATGCGGATGAGAATGGCTGACCGTTATCTGAGTACACGACACGAGGCAAGCCGTACCGTGGGAAAAATTCACGAACCAACTGCCTGGCAGTGGTCGGAGCAGTGTAATCTGGGACTGGGTATGCTTCGGTCCAGCGGGACAGAGCACAAACAACTACGAGAACATATTTAAATCCTCGACAACGGTCCATCTGGATATAATCCATCTGGAGGACTTCAAAAGGGTGATCGGGAGGATGAAATCCACCTTGCTCTACAGGGACGCTTTTACCTGGATTGAACTGACAACAGATCATGCAAGTACGCACTTTCTGTTTCGCTGCTGCTCGTAAGTGTTTATTGTTCCAAAGATTTTGTAAACTGTCTAACATCGCTTTCTCTCCTAGATGTGCTGGACTATGTGCTGTATTAATCATGACTTGAACCATAGAGTCAGGGAGAAACCATGTAGATTTTCCCTTCGTCATCCAACCTTGATCTGTCTGGATCCCTCCTAGTTCAATCCATTTCTTTATTTCTTCTGGGGTAGCATGTGTCTGAATATCGATAACATCTAGTGTGGGATCTCTGACTGTCATACAATGTGTCGGTCCGGTTGTCTTTGTCATGTCAGTTGTCTGAGTGTGAGTCAATGCTGTATGTTTTGCTGTCTGATCTGCCAGGTCGTTACCCTGGGAAATAGAATCTGTGACTTTAGTATGTGCTTTACACTTCATGACGGATATGCCTGAAGGCAGATGTATTGCTTCTAACAGTGCTTGAATGAGGAGACCATGTTGGATCTTGGCACCGTGAGAGGTCAGAAAACCTCGTTCTTGCCATAACATGCCGAAGTCGTGTACAACTCCGAACGCATAACGGGAATCAGTATATATATTGACATTTCTGTTCTTGGCTAGAATACAGGCTCGGGTCAGAGCAATAAGCTCTGCCGCTTGAGCAGACAGTGTATCGATACGATGTGTTTCTTTAACTTCGGTTTCAGTGGTCACGGCATATGCGGCCACTAATTCTCCTGTACTTGTTCTCATACATGAACCATCCACATAAAGTGTCAGGTCTGGATTTGTCAATGGAACATCTGTTAAGTCTCGTCTGGGCTTTGTTACTGCATTAATGATCTCTATGCAATCATGCGGGGCTGGATCTGTCATAATTGTAGGTAGCAGTGTTGCGGGGTTCAGAATGCTGCAGCGTCTTATTTCTATGTGTGGCTGGAATAGCGTTAATTCATAACCTGTCAGTCGTGCTATAGTCAAGTGTTGAGTCTGAGTTCTGTTTAAAAGAACCTCTACAGAGTGTGGAACTTGTACTGTTAACTGATGGCCTAAAACAATTGAATCGCTCTGTCTTATTGCTAACGCTGTTGCGGCTACTGACTTTAAGCATGCAGGGAGTGCCTGGGCTACTGAATCCAACGTACTTGAGAAATAAGCACAAGGCTTATGTGAACCTGCTTGATCTTGAGTGAGGACAGACAATGCTGTACCATCACGTTCTGTAACAAAAAGTGTAAACGGTTTGCTGTAACATGGTGTCGCTAAAACTGGTGCTTGGCATAATGCTTTCTTTAATTCCTCAAAGGCTTGTGTATGTTCCTGAGTCCAAGGGAGGACAGTCGAGGTTGCTGCCTCCTGCGTCGTTAACTGGATGAGTGGTTTAGCTAGAAATGCATATTGAGGAATCCATTGTCTGCAGTACGAGGTGAGGCCTATGAAGGCCCGCACTTCCTTTTGTGTCTGAGGTCGTGGCATGTTTACAATTAACTGAATGCGATCGGGAGTGAGCTGTCTCCCCACTTTGGACAGCAAGTGACCCAAGTACACAACTTGCTGAACACAGAATTGCAGCTTCGAAGGAGACACCTTGTGTCCCTTGTCTGCCAGAAAATGTAGAACTGTCAGCGATGCTTGTTCACATTCGGGCTCACTTCGTGCGGTGATCAGCAGATCATCGACGTATTGCAGTAAGGCTGTGTTAACTGGCATTTGAATACAATCTAGTTGCCTTTTCAGTGCTTGACTATAGATGCTGGGGCTTTCTGTGAATCCTTGAGGTGCGCGGGAAAATTTGAAACTTCGTCCATTTAAACTGAATCCGAAGAGATATTGACTCTCCGGATCAATAGGTACACTGAAGAAAGCGTTCTTGAGATCAATTACAGTAAAGAACGTTGCTTCTGAATCAATAGCAGTCAATAGGGAAGAGATATCGGGGACCACAGGGTACTGTGGTACAATACATTTATTCAGCTCTCGAAGATCAATCACCAGCCGATATACTGGCGGTGCATTGGGGTCAGTACGTTTAAGAATTGGAATGATAGGTGAATTACAGATATTGGAGTCAGTCTCTACGACTACTCCTTGTGCTATAAGCTCTTCAATGATTTCCAGTAAAGCCACTACAGCATCGGGTGGTAACTTGTATTGTCTAATTCGTGGTAGAACAACTCCTGTCTTGAGTGTAACACGGTATGGTGTGATATGCATACAACCTACATCAGTTGGGCCTTTTGCCCATAGGTGATCTGGTACATTTTTTAATCTGACATCGAATTCTCGCAACACATAATGACCCTTGAAATCCCGTAGAAAGAGTCTAACTCCCTCCGGGGAACAGCAGATTATAGCTCCTAGAGCCTTCAATGTTTTAATTCCTAACAGGTTTTCTGGGCATGAGTTCGTAAGTAACAAATCTGTAACTCGTGATAATGGACCCACAGCCAAGGGTACTGGTTCCGATACTTCATTTACAATAGGCTGTCCTGAAAAACCAAGGGAAACATTCTGTGAGCCTGAGAGGGGTGCCCCTGGGACTTCATTATGGCTGATTGTGGTGCGACTTGCCCCCGTATCAATTAAAAACTTTCTGTCTTTTCCCAATACGTGACTGTGTACATAAGGACCTTCTTGATCTACAGGAATTTCAATAAGAGGCAAACCACCTTCCCTCTCTAGGCTGTTTCATGTATATCGGGGGTAATCTGGATATGCAGATTGGGCATACTGGTACATCTGTTGTGAAACTTGCTGAGTCGCGGCAATGGGCTGTGGTACTGCTACTGTCTGTGCTGTATGGGATGAAGCATGCATAGGCTGTGTGTTCTGCATGGGCTGTACATTCTGTGAGGTCTGATGCTGAACCTGATCTTGTCTAGGTGGATGCGGTCTCTCTTTAGTTTTACCTGTTGCTATGTTATGTTTCAGGACGGGGCATTCATGTACGTAATGACCTGGCTGCTTGCAGTAATTGCATGTCCCTTTAACGGGAGCTGTAGTGTGACTTGTCTGGGTCCCACCCTTCCTTTGACCGTCGGCTGGGACCGTCTGAGCTACTAACATTTTCATTTTCGTGTCTTTCATACGTTTCTGTTCTTGATCCTGTTCTTCTCTAATTCTATTCTGATGATATTGTAACATTTGTAACATCTGGGATGGCGTATTTGCCTGCCAAGTACTTTCAACTTTGTACACTCGGTTTTTAACTAATGGTAGGGAGTTCTCGACTAATTTTGATACAAAAAGGTGTGGATATGACTCGCTACTTGGTTTTAGGCCACTATTAATAATGAAACATTTCTCGAATCTTGAATAGAAGTCACTAGTATCTTCATCATGTTTCTGTTTACAGGACGAGATGGCGTCCCAATCTTCTTTTCTAGTTGTCAATAATCTCGGCAGGACCTGTACTATTAAACCGGGTAATGCTTTAGTCTTATCCCCAAGGCCTACCCCTGGGACACGTTTACTTTCTTCGTCTTCTATTTCTGCCCATACAATCTTTTTGTCCCCCACCTCCCATTCTTTTTCCTTTAATTTCTCGTAGATGCCCGTAGGCAACAGCACCTTCAACATTTTCATGATATCCTCATACGTGTAATCCCCCATTAGTAACATGTCTTTAAGCTCTCTGTGAAAACCTGCAGGATCTTTATCATGACACGGGACCAGTTTCTTCATTTCTAACAGTTCTAACTTAGTCAGTGGCGTGTGTACATATACACGTTTCAAGAGGTGATCCGTACCCATAACTGGGTGTACTTCTCGTAAAGGGTTCTGGCTTTCAATGCCACTCCCGCATTGCATGTGGTACATTTTCCTTTCTGGAGGCGGGGCGGGAACATATTCAGAGCTTACGAAAGTGTTATATTTATGTCGTTGTTCTAGAATTATTTGTATTAACTTGGTACTGAAACCTCTCCATCTATCCATGAGTAATGCTTCTAATGTTTCGTGTAAGGGACCTGGATCGGAATGTTGGTTTCTGTATTTCGTGAGGAGGTGCTGAATCATGTATACACCTGCTAATTTCTGTTCGTCTGGGGAAAGGTTCAGAAACGTCTGTGCTAAGGTGTCATCATTATATATGTCTGGATTTTCAGCCCATCATATGGCTGACCGGGCTAGTTCTTGTTCATCCATTGAATTGAGTACATGGTACCCCATTCTTTCTCGTAGTCTTTTATCAGTCTCCTGGAACTGATGTTCAGAAGAATTCGGGTTTGTTAAAGCAGAGAGAAAAACTCTCTTGCTTTCTGGACGGATGCCCTTCCTAAGGTAAGTTCCCTTACCTACATACGCTATAGTGTCTGTAGTCCTTTCTTGTTCTTCAAGTTCTTCTTCCTCCTCGGAGGAAGCTTTTTCTTTCTCTTTTTGGTGTACTACTATCACTGCTTTTCTAATTTTCTTGTACATACTGGCTATGCAAGTCCCCTTGTCATGTTTTCCTTCAGCTATATTTTGACCCCACTTGTTCAGTGCATCTAATTCACTCTGATCTGTTCCAGGCCTGTCTCGTTCTCTTATTAGACAATTTATGAAAAATCATAGTATCTGTGCTTGAACGTCAACTTTCTGTTTCTCCTTGGCATCCTTGATACTGTCAGGGTCTTTCCCTGTCTGAACAAACTCATATATTCTATCTAGACGGTCCTTCATTCCTACATAGCATAACAAGATATCAGTAGCAGATCTTAACCGTAGTGATGCCAATATCATTAGATCGTCTTTTCCGGGTACTGGATCATATCTGCAAACTGAAAGGTTTTCCTTTAATGCGTCTAGGCGGGGTGACCTGAACGTGAGGGGACTCTGCACATCCCTGAGATTGAATCTGTGTGTTAATGGCGGGGTCCGTAGACCCGCGGTCGCACCTCCTGAAGCGGAGGCTTGGGCATTATCTCCCTGTGGAGTCTGTATCTGAACTTGAATTTGTCGTTTAGTAGGATCAGGTAGACGTGGTTTCGGTAGGTCAATTTTGGGTGCGGGAAGTGGTGAGGCTGGCGGAACGGGGGAGGTCTGTCGCGGTACCGGCGGAACATGATCTGGGGGCGTGTTACCACCCCCGTCTCTGTCAGTAGACAAGGTACGAACAGGCAGATTGGTGTAAGCCGGTGCTACGTCCTCTAGATAAGAATTTAGGAATATGTCTTTAGTAGTCTTATGCATTACTTTAGTTGGAACTAATGGCGGCGGTAAGTTTTTCGGTATTTCTGATAGGGCCTCAGGTGTACCCTCGGCCGCGAGATACATACCGTTCACGAGATTGTTTCGGGCACGATCTATTTGTTCTGTTTTTACTCGGATCCCTTCAGTAACTAATTCATTTTCTTGGGCTTTTTCTGATTCCTTAAGTCTGTCTTCTCTACGGAGTGCTTTCTCAGCACGCTTGTGTGATTCCTTACGCCAAAATTCTATGGCGTCTTTCTGAGATTGTCTAGCTTTCTTCTTCCATAGCACTTCTTCTACCTTCATGATGCACTCGGCATCCCATGTTCCGGTAACAGGCCATCTGTGTCTTTCGTCTAGATGCTTGGTATAGTCGGCCCATAACTCTAGATACAATATGGCGTCTATGCCATGTTTGTGATACATAAAGTTACCTGGAGTGTCCCTAGGGGGAATAGGAATTTCTTCCTCCAGTATCCCTTTCCTAGTTCCTATCTGCTTTAGCTTGTTGAAAAACGGCATCTTGTTTACTTATTACTGAATGCTCAATCCTTACTACTTAATACTGGATACAGCTAGTTTACACCAGAAACACAATAATGCACATAAAAACGGTCACATTCATATCCAGACATTAATCACATGAAACGACATTTGAGACATAGATGACTACCCCCTATACTGGATGTACTGCTAAACAGTACAGATACACTGATGTAACAGTGCAGAAATTCAGAAATTCAGAATACTAGATATACTGCTAAACAGTACAGATACACTGCCTAGAAACAGTGCAGACCGGACTTGTGTACCCAAACCCGTCTAGATACGTCCCAGCAATGGTACTCACCGGGAAGCACGGAAACAGAAGGCCTCGGAAAACTCGACTCGACTCGACTTCGGAAAACTTCGGAAAACTTCGGAAACCTGGTGGGCCTCTTGACACCTCGGACCTTGCTTCTTTCGGCTAGGCTCTGGTCGGGATCCTCCGCACTCCTCACCGCCTCGTCTGGGCAATGATCGCAGTCTTCGTCACCTCCGTGGGTCAGAGGGAGATGCAGGAAATCCTGCCGGTACGCGTAGTTTCCATCTAACTGATGGCAGGGGACATAGCTTGCAACGCACCAACCGGCGCGTGAGGTGGGGGAGGGGTCCCTATTCGGGCGCCAAAATGACGTAAATATATAATTTACTCTCTTAATTTCTATGCAGGTAAGTACTTAATCAATAATAACTCAAATCGGAAAGAAAGAACCAGAGTCCGTGGTGTTAGAGTTCTTAGGGGTTTTATTCCTCAAAAAGGAATGGTCAGGACCATAATATCATGTTCTTCCCACCGCAGGGGTGGAAGAAGGGATAGAGCGCGCTACATTTTATTGACAGTACATAGCTTATATACTTAATTCATGTCATAGGAAACAGTATAGTAGGCGTAACAGCTGAGAGAAGACAAGATAACAGTATACACGTGTTACTAGTACGTAATCAGAAGGCGTGGACTAGGCGTGAACTGGAGGTGTGTGCTAGAAACGTCACAGATGGGTGTCACAAAGGGGTGGCACTAACAGAAATGTTGCAATGCCAGCAGAAATCGGAAGCTTGGATGCGCGCGCAGCTGCATGACGTGTGATAGACGTGAAACTGGAGGGGTGCAGGGGACTTGACATTTACACTGACGGAAAGAGACAGAAGTCTGGCATGTCAGATCAACTTGTACTTCTATCATATCTGATATCTGATGTTTAGGAACCATATTATCTGGACGGAAAGGTCTCTAGGGTAGAAGCCATTCTATACTAACTGTGGATGCGTGTATAAGCGCCTAAGTGTCTGCATGAGAAGCGTGGGGGCACGGGGCCTTCCATGGAAGCATGGCAACAGAAGCTATGAATTACTTGCACTGAGACAGGTCGGCCCTTTGGCTCTGCAGCTGGGGAGGATGTTTACTGAAGCTAGTAGGCAGGAATGCATTTTCGAAGAGCGGAACAGATAACTCGAAGGTTATAGTCAGTCTTGGCAGAAAGCAGGCTGAGCTGAGCGCGGTGGGCCGCGCTGGAAGTAAGTCAGAGTTCACGGGTACAGAGGCAGCCTGGGCTGAGGCTGTCAGAGTCAGAAGCCAGAAAAAAGAGGCTCGATGGCAGAAATTCAGGGCCTACTTTGCCAGAGCAGGAAAACATGTAAAGTACACTACAAAAAGACGTTGGCATAGCATACTTAGGAACGGGTTATTTAATCCATTCAGGGTGGATCTGAAAGAGGACAAGTTAACGTTGGACGCAAAT
Organism: Lissotriton vulgaris; assembly: GCF_964263255.1. NCBI lineage: Eukaryota > Metazoa > Chordata > Amphibia > Caudata > Salamandridae > Lissotriton > Lissotriton vulgaris. Next base: position 697,779,453 of record NC_141691.1, on the reverse strand, counting down.
GTATTTGCGTCTTCATAACTGACACAGGAGGGAAGTTACATGCACTTTAAGCTGGTACATGGAGACGGTGGGGTACGCGCTAGGGAACACAACATGACCAAAATTTATATTTCCTCAGTGTGGTTGTATGTGTGGTTGGGTGTGAGATTGTTTGTGTGGTGTGGTTGTATGTGTGTGTGTGCGTGGTTGTATGTGTGTGTGCGGTTAGAGAAGGCTGTATGTGGAAGAGAGCAGCAGATCAGCACAGAAAAAGGGAACAAGGAGTGATAGAAGGAAGCAGATGGAAGAGAGCAGCAGATCAGCACAGGAGAAGAGAACAGGGAGTGAAAGAAGGAAGCGGTGGAAGAGAACAGCAGATCAGCACGGGAGAAAAGAACAGGGAGTTAAAGAAGGAGGCGGGTAGAAGGGCGCATCTGATCAGCACAGGAGAAGAAAACAGGGAGTGAAAGAAGGACGCAGGTGGAAGAGAGCAGCAGATCAGCACAGAAGAAAACAGGAGTTAAAGAAGGAGGCGGGTGGAAGAGAGCAGCAGATCAGCACAGGAGAAGAGAACAGGGAGTTAAAGAAGGAGGCGGGTGGAAGAGAACAGCCGATCAGCACGGGAGAAAAGAACAGGGCGTTAAAGAAGGAGGCGGGTGGAAGGGCGCAGCTGATCAGCACAGGAGAAGAAAACAGGGAGTTAAAGAAGGAGGCGGGTGGAAGAGAACAGCAGATCGGCACTGGAGAAGAGAACAGGTAGTTAAAGAAGGAGGCGGTGGAAGAGAACAGCAGATCGGCACAGGAGAAGAGAAAAGGGAGTTAGAGAAGGAGGCGGGTGGAAGGGAGCAGCAGACCAGCACAAGAGAAGAGAAAATAAAAATGGAGTTAGAGAAGAAAGCAGGGTGGAAGAGAGCAGCAGATCACCACGAGAGAAGAGAACAGGGAGTTAGAGAAGGAGGTCGGTGGAAGAGAGCAGCATATCAGCACAGGTTAAGAGAACAGGGAGTTAGGGAAGGAGGTGGGTAGAAGAGAGTGAGGGCGATAGATAGATAGATAGATAGAGGAAGGGCGATAGATAGAGGGAGGGGTATAGATAGAGGAAGGGCAATAGATAGCTAGAGGGAGGGGGGATAGATAGAGGGAGGGCTATAGATAGAGGGAGGGAGGGCTATAGATAGAGGGAGCTAGGGCTATAGATAGAGGGAGGGAGGGCGATAGATAGATAGTGATTAAGGGCGATAGTGAGTGAGGGCAGTAGATAGAGTGAGGGAGGGCGATAGATAGTGATTGAGGGCGATAGAGTGAGTAAGATAGATAGATAGCGATTGAGGGCAATAGAGTGAGTAAGGGCGATAGTGAGTGAGTGAGGGCGGGCGATAGATAGATAGTGAGTGAGGGCGATGGAGTGAGTGAGGGCGGTAGAGTGAGTGAGGGCGGTAGAGTGAGTGAGGGCGGTAGAGTGAGTGAGGGCAGTAGAGTGGTAGAGAGGTTTTATTACCCGGCAGTGAGGCACTATGCTATGCTTTAGTGAACGAGAAGCCAGAATTTTGACGCCACCTAAGAAGTTGGTTGAAATGTTCCCTGATCAAACACGGGCTACATCACTGATATGTATATGCAAATAAAACCTCTGCCTGTATAAAAGCTGACTTCCCATGGACAGTTTGAGAGTGAACTGGGGAAACCAGTTTTGGAAGATCAGTGAGAAGATATTTTAATTAGACACACTAACTTTGCACAACACACAGTTGTGCCTGGGGTCCATCACAGACTATATACTGGCCCATGGATCTAAGAAAAAAATATCCCTTCTACTCCAATCAAATTATTATGTCTTGGAAGTAGCCAGAAGATCCCTCATGTAAGTGGTTACAAAAGATGTGGGTATTGTTGAAAATGGGAAGTCAGTACATGAGATGATAGATGCGGACCCAGTACACACACAGTACATAACCCTAGTTAGAACAAGACACGAGGAGGTGGCCAGTGAGGGTGCCAGGCAGTATGTGCCGAGCTGGACATGCGGACCGTTGGCCTAGTAAACGCCGGACACTGAATTTGCACACGGAGGGGCGGGGATGCTCCTCATAATTGCAGCCAGCCGCAGTTGGAGGGGTGTCAAGCACTGGTAGAGCGCCCACAGGAACACGGGAGATGCCTACCCTGAGCCTGTAAATGAAGGGAATGTGGTGTGCAAAGAGGTGTGGACACCGAGTGGGCGCGCGCAGATAGGCGGCGATATGGACTGCGATTCCTTTTTAGCCGCTGGGTGAACAGCTGTCTGCAACAAGCAGGGGGAGGTGAAGCAACGAGAGAGGCAGGGGGACAGACAAGTACAAGCCCGAGAGCACACTGAAATGCTTACGAGGTGGAGAGGCTCAGTCAGCAATGGGCCTGTGGGACACTTTTTAAGCAACTCATGAAAGTGCACCATTATTATTAATGTAGCGCGCGTGGAAGGGAAAGCCAAAGAAACAAGCCGCGCAGGGAAATGAAAGGCACGTAAGCCACTGTTGCAGATAAACGCTGTAATAGGAAAACTAGTACAGAGTCCCTTGTGAGGCAGAAGGCCCCTGGAGTCGATGGACACAGAAACAGCACCCCAAATATTCACTGTCTGGCTTTCAGCATGTGTATACCATAGCAGTGTGAGGAGCTGGAATCGGGGAAGGGTGAAATCTCTAGTGGGAGGTCCCGGCACCCTGTAAGGTATTTCAGGTCTTCCTGAACTCAGTGTTGCACTTTTCACAAGCGCAGGCTACACACCCACATTTCATACAAGCAGCTAGAGGCCGTCCAGTTCGTAAATGGCGCTATGGAAGGAAGTGCCGGGATGGAGAGAAGAGGAATGTAATTGCGGGCACACGGTGCTCCTACGCAAGGACTCCCCTATTGTTACTCATCGAGATCTTCCAGTGCCTCGAAGGCACAAGCCTTACATAAAAGCGCTCACTTCCTTGTGATGACAAGTTAAGAGCCGGTCGAGCACAAGCGTGAGTGCTTCGGATAATCAGCACTGTCAGCATGTGTATACCATAGCTGGTAGGAGACGTACAAAAGGAAAGAAGAACCGGAATACAGCAGAACATGAGTGACGGGAGAACAGGGAAAAAGAAACAAGTAATCGCGATCGCAAAAAAAAAAAGAACAGACACATGCACAAATTTAGTAATCTGTAATAGAAGTGCCATAGAGAGGTTTGAGAGTGTTATGGACTCATGTTGAAAATAATTTTGAAAGGCGCCTGGATTTAATAACCCTCGCATGTGCCTACTCAGTGGGTCACCCGTCTGTACTTACTTGCTGGTCGGCATACTGCATACATTCTCCATATTCTCCATCAATCCTAGTAAATAATGTCAGCCAAAGATCTCAGCTCTTAGTGGTGGTCATTGTTGGCCGCAGATTTATTACTATCAATAATGATTATTAATAACAATATTAATAACATACTGGTTGTACAATCTTCATTCGCGAACTCTAACCATCAATCATGCACGTCACATTACAGTTTATGACACCTTCCTCTGGTACAGGTGTCTGTCTCTCGTGCACCCATCAGTTCGTAAATGGCACTTGTGTACAACCAGTTCATAATCAGTTTATTGGTGTTCCAGTAGTTGGTTGGCCACACCCCTTTTGGGTGTCATGGAGGGGAGCTTCTTTGCCTGGAGTTAGGTCCCCAGCTCGCTACCATTTGCGCCCTGCCGTCCGGCCGGGTCTGGGCCGCGAGTGCCGTCTCCGTCTTTTCCTCCCCTCCTTTGTGCGGCCACGTCACCCTGCCGTGCGGCATTGAAAAGTGAGTGGCCCTCCTCCTACACACCGCCCACCGGTGTGTTTGGTTAGCCAACGATTGTAGGATTTCCGCCAACGCCTTCCCCACTGTCCAGCACTGCGACTCTGCTGTTCCTCAGGTGTGGGTGGGTGGGCTTCAAACGATGTCGTTGTCGCGCCGCTCTCCCAGCTCCTTCGAAGACGTTGTGCTTCTGGTGGGGAGCGGCGGTGCTTAAATCCCCTTGAGCCCCCTAAGGGCTTCAGGTGAACCCCCTTTGATTGGGGGGTTCAAAGGTAGCAAGGTTGGCCATTGGTCGCCCCCCATAGGCGCCCAGGTCACAAGGTCACTTCCTGTCGGGGTGGCTGGTGCGCACCCCGTTTCCGCTGGTCCTGGCCGCTTCGGGGCGCCCAGGACCAGTTCCATCCCCCTGTTGGCACCGCGTGGGTTATGGCGCCGGCCCTTGAGCCTCCCCCACCCTGCGGGTGGATGCGGCGGTCTCTGCAATAACCCTCGCATGTGCCTACTCAGTGGGTCACCCGTCTATACTTACTTGCTGGTCGGCATACTGCATACATTCTCCATATTCTCCATCAATCCTAGTAAATAATGTCAGCCAACAATCTCAGCTCTTAGTGGTGGTCATTGTTGGCCGCAGATTTATTACTATCAATAATGATTATTAATAACAATATTAATAACATACTGGTTGTACAATCTTCATTCGCGAACTCTAACCATCAATCATGCACGTCACATTACAGTTTATGACACCTTCCTCTGGTACAGGTGTCTGTCTCTCGTGCACCCATCAGTTCGTAAATGGCACTTGTGTACAACCAGTTCATAATCAGTTTATTGGTGTTCCAGTAGTTGGTTGGCCACACCCCTTTTGGGTGTCATGGAGGGGAGCTTCTTTGCCTGGAGTTAGGTCCCCAGCTCGCTACCATTTGCGCCCTGCCGTCCGGCCGGGTCTGGGCCGCGAGTGCCGTCTCCGTCTTTTCCTCCCCTCCTTTGTGCGGCCACGTCACCCTGCCGTGCGGCATTGAAAAGTGAGTGGCCCTCCTCCTACACACCGCCCACCGGCATGTTTGGTTAGCCAACGATTGTAGGATTTCCGCCACGCCGCAGGGAGGCTCACGTCTTTCTGCGGCTCCCCCCTTTTGCCCCTTGGTTCGTGGCTACCTACATTCCCCCCTTTCTTCCTCCTTTTTTAACGACAACCCGCGAGCGTCATTGCGCCCCACAAGTTGCCCCAGAACACCTCCATTCCCTTGTCGGACAGATGCACCCCATCTTGTCCATATAGCTCTGGGCGGCCTGGGTGGATGAGGCCGTGCCGGATTGATTCCAGGCCGTTGGTTGAGCAAAACTTGTGCATGGCGATATTTAACTTGCGCCTTGCGTTATCCACCGCTTTGTTGGAGTCGGCACCCCTCCAGTGCCTCCTGCTGATCATCTCCGACCAAACCACTGCCGTGGTCCCCAGCCATGCCGCCGCTTTGGTGATGTCCTTCTGGATGGCTTGACCCACCGCCTTGCGGCCCAACCGCGTTAGGTCGTTCCCTCCTAGATGTATGATCAGCACATCTGGCAGCCACGCTGAGTCTGCCATGAGGCCGTCCAGGGTCGGTAGCAACTGCTCCCATCTCATGCCGGGCCGTCCGATCCAGCGGATGTATGTCGCCTTGGGTCTGCTTTCCTTGTGGCCCACTCGCCTCCACCAGGACTCCATTCTGGATACGAATGAATGCCCCACGACCCAGACCAGCTGTGGGCGTCCCCCTGTCGAGAGAAAATGCTCCATTAAGGTGGCTTTCTGCGCACCGGGTGTGGACGAGGGAGGGCAAGAAACCCTGCCGTGCGGCATCCCAAGGCGGCTGCTCCCCCCCCCCCCCCCCACTACCCCTCTCCCCTTTCTGTTTTTTTTTTTTTTTTTTTATATGAGATGCGGGCGTATGTAAGACTTGTAGGCCCTGGAGCGCCATCTGCCCACGGCCTGGATCCTGTCCTCTGGCATGCCATACTGCGATGCCGAGGTCGCCGCCCCGATCCTGAAGGAGTGCGGGGCAAATGATGTTGCCTGGAGCCCCGCCTTACTGAGGCCCTGGCGCATTACGGCCGTGAACTGGAACCTGCTCAAGTTCCTTCCATCTTGATGTACGAAGAGGGGGCCCTCCCCCGCCGGGCGAGCCGCCATGTATTGAAACAGCCAGCACACTGCGCAGCGCCCCACCTCTGGAATACAATGCAGGCGTATCGTCGTCCCTTTTCGGGCCCTATCAGTTTTGGATTGCCTAAGCGTGAGCTCCACAGCTTTTACCATCGGCTTGATGTCCCTTGCCTGCAAGCAACGCTGCGCCGGGCCTGACCTGTTGGGGTCCACTATTTCGCTTACCCGAAATGCCCCAAAGAAAGCCGTGGTGAACGCGGCCCCGAAGAGTAGCCGCTCATACCTGTCCGCAATGATGCTGGTTAGGGCGCTAAGTAACTGACCCAGCTTGTCGTAATCAATGGGGCGCCTGGCGTCCTTCTTGGTCCCCTCAATTTTTCGCCAGCCTTTCAGGGCTGCTTTCAGGTAGACAGTTGCCGTGGGGTCCTCACCTGTGTGGAGCCTGGCAAAGTAGGCAATGGCGGCCAGGTGCGCCTGCGCCCAAGACCTTGTTTTCTTAGCGTCGAATGCCCATTGCACGAATTTCTCCACCGCTGTGCGCACCTTTGCTTTGTCCTCCAGCGACTCTATGCCCCCGATTCTCATTACTGTGGCCGCGTATTTCTTGTATCTCCTGTGTGCCTCAGAGGTGAGCGAGTGCCCTATTAATCTGGACAAGTCAACCCCCCCAGGTCCCACAGGTATGGTGGAAAGGGGGTCATCACCTCGTCCGCACTGGGTAGAAGTTGTTTGAACCGTGTCATCTGGGACCGGGATAGCGCATCCGCGACCGTGTTCTCTGTCCCCGGCACGTGTCGAGCCTTCAGCTCCAGGTTCCCCTCGAGCTGCAATTTAACCAACTCTCGCATTAGCCTCAACATGCCCGGGCATCTTGCTGCGCCTCTGTTAATGGCCTGCACTACCCCCATGTTATCCGACCATAAGGTTAGCTTCAGGTTCCTTATCTCTTCTTTCCATACAGTCAGAGCCACTACTATTGGGAATAGTTCGAGGAACGTGATGTTTTTTGTGAGCCCCTGCGCACACCACCTGTCTGGCCACTGGCTGGCACACCATCTGTTCCCCAGGACTGCCCCAAATCCCAGGCTCCCGGCTGCGTCTGTGTATAGGGATAGCTGATCCGCTGACACCCAACCCTTTTTCCAGATCAGCACACCATTGAAATCCTGCAGGAAGTCGTCCCATACCTGTAGATCCTGCCTTACCCCCGTGCTCAGCCGGATGTGGTGGTGTTTGTGGGTAACGCCAGCCGTTAGCGCAGTGAGGCGCCTGGAAAAGACCCTGGCGGGCGGGATGACCCTCGCCGCAAAGTTCAGCCTGCCTACCACCCCTTGGATATCCCTGAGGGTGGCTTTGCGCCGGCCCCGTAGTTTGGCTATTTCCTCCCTGAATTCCTGCACTTTCTCCGGGGGGAGCCTGGCGGTCCCCGCCGTGGAGTCAAGCTCAATGCCCAAGAACGTCAGTCTTGTCGTTGGGCCTGTCGTCTTCTCTTTCGCTAGGGGGACACCGAGTGTTTCGGTCAGGTCCTCGAACGCCGCCAATGTACTGGCGCACGTCGTAGATCCCGCTGGTCCTGTGAACAGGAAATCGTCCAGGCAGTGCAGCTTCCCGCCCCCCTGGTGCCTGTCGTGGAGGGCCCATTCCAGAAAGGTAGCGAATTGCTCAAAATAGGCACAAGATATGGCACATCCCATGGGCATGGCTTTGTCGACGTACATGTCCCCTTCCCATTGGAAGCCCAGCAGGTGGAAGCTGGTCGGATGCACCGGTAATAAGCGAAAGGCAGATTCGATGTCTGCCTTGGCCATGAGGGCCCCCTTTCCTGACGCTTTGACTAGTGCGATCGCGTCATCCACTGACGCGTAACCCACAGAGCATGCTTCCGGGTCGATGCCATCGTTTACGGACCCCCCCTCGGGGTATGACAAGTGGTGTATTAGCCTGAATTGGCCCTTTTCCTTTTTTGGAACCACTCCTAGTGGGGAGATGACTATTCCTTCACGCAGTTCCTGAGGGAGGGGGCCCTCGATTCTACCCAGGCTCTTCTCCTTTTCTATCTTCGCGCTCACCACCCGGGGATGCTGCCTCGCTGACTGTAAGTTATTCGCTCCCGTTAATGGCAGCGGGCCTCGAAACGGGATAGTGAAGCCTTCTTCAAAACCTTCAACCAGCGTCCTGGCGTCTGTTTTGTTTGGGTACCTGTTTGCTAAACTGCGCAGCTGTTGTGTATTAATGGGGGACCTAGCCAGCTGGCACTGTTGAATGTCTACTAGTGTCCCGCCCCCACTAGCCTTCGGGCTAGTGCTTCTTGTGTTTCTCTTTCTTTTCGCTCTTTGATTCCCGCTTGGAGCCTTTGCACGCCGCTGCAGCGTGTCTCCCCCCGCAGCTTGAGCATGCATGTTGGAATTTGCACGAGGAGCCCCATGAACAGTCCCCCGCATCGTATCTCCAGCATATTGCCTTGGTCGCGGGGGGGGAGTTGGACCGCCCAGAGGAATGTTTCTGGTAACTTTTGTTCTTCCCCCTCTGGGACGAACTCCGAAAGGACTGGTCGTATTTCCCCGTCCAGGCTCTCACTTCTTTGGCCGCGAGCATTTTATGAATAAAACCTGACACGTCTTCCTCATTCCACTCCATCTCTGGGTGCCTCTGCATCTTTAATCTGAAACCCTTATCGTATTCCAACCATGCGTCCCCGGGGAATTGCCTCTGCGCTGAGTGAATGTTAGCCGCATACAACCATAGGTCAGCTGCGCAATGGGGGAACCTCTCTACTATGATACACGCCATGATCCTGAACGCGTCTAGCCAATTCTCGAAGTTCCGCTCCTTTCTAGCCCCGCGCCTCTCCCTTTTTTCGTCCTCTCTCCTGTCGCATGTGGTCAGGTCGAGGCCCTCCAGCTGTATTTCTAGGAGCGAGAATATATCTATGAACTCCTTGCGCCATATCCTCTTTTACTGCGAGAGGGATAAGGCACGCGAGCCCCGTGGCTTTCGTCGTCAAGGAGGCAGGGCCGGGGGATGGTCTGGCGTACAGGTCACTGCCTAGCCCCCCCGACCCCGGGCTCCCGGACCCAGTATTGTACCCCCACCCGGGTAATGGGGAAACCTGATCAGCCTGCGGGGACAAGCCCACCTGCTCCTGCACCCTTGACTGCCGGGCCCACCCTGGATCAATCATATGCCACGTTAAACCCCCTGTCTCGTCAGTGCGTTGTTCCCTGGGCCCCGCCGCCCCCTGCCCCGCGCCGTTCAGAAACGTCGGAGCGAGCGATTTCAAGCATTCTTTCACAATGGTACTAATATGCTCACCATTAACTGCTCTGCCGTTCGTCTCACCCTGCTTGCTGTCGTCTGACCTCGGCGGCGGGAGCTTCTGGCGCACTTTCTTTGGGGGATTCCTCTTGGAGGTCTTCTTTCTCGGCGTGGTCTTAGGCTTCTTGGGTGCTTCCTCCTCCGCCTGGCCGTCCGGCCTATTCTCCTTTCCTTTGGCCAAATGGGGCTGGAGCCATTCGTCGCCGTGTACCGCCGATATCTCGCGGATTTTCTTCAACACTTCCGCCATGTCTCCTGGCTGATCTTCAGCCATGTTGTCCCTAGGGCCTAGGTCTGGCTTCTGCAGGCTGGTCTGCGCCGCTGGGTCGGAAGGAATTCCGGACCCGCCTTTGAACTTCCTTGCACGTGTGTGTTGTTCGTCTGATGAAGCGGCTCAATGCGCGCTCCGCACTGGACAATTGCTTACCGCGCTGGAGCTTGGCAAGGCCGCCGAGCTCGTCGTCTTTCTCCGTCGCTTCGGATCACTCGGCCTCGGGTTCCCGGGGAGCTGGGTGGAGAACTTGACCGGCGCGCCGCTCTGTGGGGTCGTCCTTCTGCTTTGGCCGTCCTTCGCCGCCTCCTGCCGCAGTCGGTCCTCTTCAAACGATGTCGTTGTCGCGCCGCTCTCCCAGCTCCTTCGAAGACGTTGTGCTTCTGGTGGGGAGCGGCGGTGCTTAAATCCCCTTGAGCCCCCTAAGGGCTTCAGGTGAACCCCCTTTGATTGGGGGGGTTCAAAGGTAGCAAGGTTGGCCATTGGTCGCCCCCCATGGGCGCCCAGGTCACAAGGTCACTTCCTGTCGGGGTGGCTGGTGCGCACCCCGTTTCCGCTGGTCCTGGCCGCTTCGGGGCGCCCAGGACCAGTTCCATCCCCCTGTTGGCACCGCGTGGGTTATGGCGCCGGCCCTTGAGCCTCCCCCACCCTGCGGGTGGATAAGGCGGCCTCTGCAAAAATCGCCGTGTCCTTAAATCGGGTGCCCCACTGATCAAGGGATTTTGTTTCTGTGTAGCTTAAACCAAGCGATTTTCAACACGCACCATGCCAACAACAACATTGGGTAATAAGGTCCAAAAACGGTAAATGGAATATTAAGTCAGTACTCATTTAAATAACAATGGTTATTGTTAATTGTGAAATTATGATGATCTTAAGAGAAAATCGTAACCGTAATCGTAGAGGTTACTGTGAAGAACTGTGAAATTGATGGAGGCCAAACTCTGTAATACAATGCAGCAGAAAACAATTTATGTATGGCTGTGAAATAGAGTATGTAATATTAAGACCATATCCGTAACCCAACATTGTTACATGTACAGGCAGAGGGAAAAGGAATACGGGCAGAGGTAAGAGGCACATGCAGCAGATTGAAACTCCGTAAAGGGCCATTGAGACGCTTGACAGTGTTGTGGACTCATGTTGGACATAATTATTAAAGACTCACGGACACTAAAGTGGGCGAAATGCTGAGAGATAAAGCACAGCGTCCGTAATGCATGTGCTGCGCTAATTAGGTCAACCAAAACATGACCCTTTCACCTTGACTATTCTATCCTGCAGGGATAAATAGGCGAGTATATAGTAGGCAAAACAAACTCTTGACCAAGTGCGGATTCAGTCCAGTTCATGTGAACACAATTGCGCGCATTGTCACCAGCTGCCACAACCACGCGCATTTTTACAAGATTTTTCATTGGCTCCTACACACTTTGTGCGCGCGGCATTCAACTGCCCATGAATCCCACCCCCTCCCTTTCCAGCGTGCGCCTCGCTCTCAGTTTGTTGACAAACGCAAACATTCAGCCCAAGCCCTCTCTCTCCAGCGCGCGCCATTCTCTCTCTGTTGCCACCCAACCCCTCCTCCCTATGTTCTTCGTTCGAGTTGCAGGCAGCCCACACCCTCCCTCTCCATAGGTTCGCTCTAGTCGTCTTTTTGGCTCGTTTTCACTGGCTCTTCGCTGTCCACGCATTGAAAATTTCCTACTTACTTCGATGCATGCTTATTTTATGACAAACTAGCAGCCCGCCCCAGCGTTGCCTGGGGCAGAAAGGGGCTGGGGGCAGTACACCCACTCCCGCCTCGACCCCCTCCCGCCCCCTCTCCTCCCGCCTGTCCCTCTGTGCACACCCGCTCCCGCCCCCCTCCCGGCCTGACTCCCTCCCGCCCTGATTTCAATGAGCATTTACTTTACCTGAACTGCCGCTCCTTCCCGCGATCTTCACTTCACCACCGCTCCTCTTCGCCATGACGCGCCCGCGCTCCTCACTTCACCGCAGATCCATGCTCACTTCACCGTAGCTCCATGTCTCTCCTCCTCGTCATCACGCATTTCACGGCCACCGCTACGTCACGGCCAGAGCAGCGTCGCGGCCGGCGCTACTTTCAGGGCACTACTTTTTTTTTAAAGTTATATTTTTAAATGTACGTTTTATTTTTATTTTTATTTTTTATAGCCTATGTCCATCTGTACACCCTGACAATTTCTACAATGTATCGGGTGTGTGGATTGGCGCTGTGGTTCCCGAGTTTACCTTGCCAAAAGGTTTGTGTTCTCTCTTTATAATAGTAGTATAGATATACTTTTGTTTTTCTACTCCTTTAGTTTAACGCTATGAAAGCCTTTAGAAAGCGTTTTGTTGTATTTATTTCATTTCAGCTCTCAAGTTGCAGGCAGCCCACACCCTCCCTCTCCATATGGTCGCTTGGGCACATTTTCTGCTGCTAAGCACGTTCACACTGGCTAATTTCTTCACACGCATTGTTTAGTTTTAACGTACTTTTATGTAGGGTGATTTACTCTATAATACATATTTAGGTGCATTTAAGCGCTGAGTCCCACGTTGTTCAATCTTTACGTGAGACCGCTGGCTGATGTCGCTAGGCAGTGGGGCCTAACTTTGGTCTCATATGCCGACGACACACAGCTGGCGGTTACTCTCAGCGGGGATGCGGAGACTGAGGCCCCCAGGTTTCAGTCTGGACTGAAGGCGGTGGCTAGCTGGTTGACAGGCAACTGCCTTCAGCTAAATGCCACAAAAACGGAGGTGATGGTTGTCGGTAAGGGAGTGGAGCTGTGGGGTGACCAATGGTGGCCCTCTGAGCTGGGACCCACTCCGACCCCGGTATCTGAGGTGAAAAACCTGGGGGTCTGGCTGGATGCGGGCCTCTCCTTTGTAGGGCATACTAAAAAAACTGCGGCCTGTTGTTTCGGTCTCCTAAGGGGCTTGAGACCTGTTCTCAAGTTCTTTGACGCCCCGACCAGGCAGCTGGTGATCCAGGCAACTATCATCTCCCGCCTGGATTATGCCAGCTCTCTTCTGGCTGGGGCTAACCAGGCCGAGTTAACCCGTCTGCAGCGGGTTCAGAATGCTGCGGCGAGGGCGATTGTCGGCCTGCCCAGATTCAGCTCGGTGGCAACTGTCCTTCGTACCCTACATTGGCTCCCTGTCAGGAAGCGCATCCTTTTTAAGGTCTTGTGTCTCGCTTTTAAGATTCTGAGAGGTATTGGCCCGGAAATCCTATCCAGCTGTCTTTCCTTTTATGTTCCCACCCGCACCCTCCGTTCCCAGGGTTTGGCCCTTGCGGTGGTCCCCAGATTTAGGCTTAGTCGCATGGGTGGCCGCTCGTTTAGTGTAAAGGCCGCGTCAGCATGGAACTCCCTTCCTGTTGAAATTCGTCTGATGGAGGACCTCTTGACTTTCCGGAGGGCTTTAAAAACTTTCCTGTTTTAGCTGCTTTCATGTTTTTAGTTTCATGTTGTGTTATGTTCTACCTTGTCTCTGCGCCGGGACGCCCCTTGGCTGGGGTATCTGTGCGTATAATAAATCAATATAACATAACATAACATAACATCAGTCAGGGATACCAACACATCACTCAGGGACACAACATCTCGCAGGGACACCACCATATCATTCAGGGATACCAACACATCACTCAGGGACACACCCACGCCACTCAGGGACACACCCACGCCACTCAGGGACACAACCACGCCACTCAAGGACACAACAATGCCACTCAGGGACACCACCACGCAATTCAGGGACACCTGCACATCAGTCAGGGATACCAATACATCACTCAGGGACACAACATCAGTCAGGGACACGACAACATCACTAAGTGACACACCATCACTCAGGGACACCAACACATTAGTCAGGGATACCACCACATCACTTAGGGACACATCCACGCCACTCAGGGACACATCCACGCCACTCAGGGACAAATCCACGCCACTCAGGGACACAACCACGTCACTCAGGGACACCACCACGCCACAAAATTCAGGGACACCAGCACATCAGTCAGGGATACCAACACATCACTCAGGGACATAACATCTCGCAAGGAAACCACCATATTATTCAGGGATACCAACACATCACTCAGGGACATAACATCTCACAAGGAAACCACCATATCATTCAGGGATACCAACACATCCCTCTGGGCCACCATCGCATCACTCACGGATACCACCAGATCACTTAGGGACACAACCACGCCACTCAGTCACACAACCACGCCACTCAGTCACACAACCACGCCACTCAGTCACACAACCACGCCACTCAAGGACACCACCACGCCACTGAGGCACACCAACACATCACTCAGGAACACCACAACATCACTCAGGGACACAACATCACTCAGGGACACCACATAACTCAGGGACACCACAACATCACTCATGGATACCAACACAACACTCAGTGACACAACAACATATTGTCTCCTACACACTTTGTGCATGCGCGCCGCGCTCTCTCTCTCTCTCTTGCCACACGCATTCAACTGCCCATGCATCCCACCCCCTCCCTCTCCAGCGTGAGCCTCGCTCTCAGTTTGTTGACAAACGCAAAGAGGCAGCCCACCCCCTCTCTCTCCAGCACGCGCCATTCTCTCTCTGTTGCCACCCAACCCCTCCTCCCTATGTTCTTCGTTCAAGTTGCAGGCAGCCCACCCCCTTCCTCTCCATATGTTCGCTCTAGTCGTATTTTATCTTTTTGGCACGTTTTCACTGGCTCTTGTGCAGCGGTCTACGTTTGTTGACAAGCGCATTAAAGGTCACAGGCATTCCACCCCCTCTCTCTCCAGCGCATGCCATTCTCTCTCTGTTGCCACACAAAGCCTCCTCCCAAAATTCGCTCAAGTTGCAGCCAGCCCACCCCCTCCTTCTCTATATGGTTGCTCGCGTTGTTTTTTATTAGCTTTTAAGCGCATGCTCACTGGCTCTTTTCTGAACACGCATTCTTTAGTTTCTACGTACTTTTAGGCCGGCCTATTTACTCTTTAATACATATTTTCGCACGTTCAGCCGCCAAAAAACGTTTCTACTTCAGGGTCACCACCACTTAATTCAGGGACACCACCACATCACTCAGGGATACAAACACATCACTCAGGGATACAAACACATCACTCAGTGACACAACCACATCACTCGGGGGCACCCTCGCATCACTCGGGGGCACCCTCACATCACTCAGGGGCACCAACACATCACTCAGGGGCGCCAACACATCACTCAGGGACACCACCGCATCACTCAGGGATACCAAGACATCACTCCGGGACACAACCACATCACTCAGTGACACCATTACATCACTCGGGGGCACCGCCACATCACTCAGGGACACCAAATCACTCAGAGACACCACCACATCACTCAGGGATACCCCCACATCACTCAGGGATACCACCCCATCACTCAGGGACACCACAACGCCAATGACGCACACTACTACATCACTCAAGGACACCACAACATCACTCAGGGACACTACAACATCACTCAGGGACACCGCATCACTCTGGGATCAGGGACACAACCACGCCACTGAGGCACACCATCACATCACTCTGGGACACCATCACATCACTCTGGGACACCATCACATCACTCTGGGACACCATCACATCACTCTGGGACACCATCACATCACTCTGGGACACCATCACATCACTCTGGGACACCATCACATCACTCTGGGACACCATCACATCACTCTGGGACACCATCACATCACTCTGGGACACCACATCACTCATGGACACCACTTCACTCAGGGACACCACTTCACTCAGGGACACAAGCACATCACTTAGGGATAACACCACATCACTTAGGGACACAACCACGCCACTCAGGTACACAACCACCTCACTCCGGGACAGCACAACATGATTCAGTGACATCACTACATTACTCATGGGCACTAAAACACCACTCAGGGATACCTTAACATCAGTTATGGACACCCTCACAGGACTTGGGGACACCCTCACAGTAATCTTGGACACCCCCAATATACTACAACACATTTTTATTAAGATTTTTGACTACGTCATAAGGACTATAAACAAACAAGCATTGTAGTAATTCAAACGTTACCAAAACAATTGTGGATATAGATTAAATAAATATTTATGTAAAATGCTTAGAAAATGAGCACAGGTGCCCCCTTGCCTAATCAGTACAGTGTGTGCACAGAAAATTACACCCTTTTTGTGCATTTACAAAAGTGAAAAAATTGAGTAAAGAGTCACGAGCTGTGAAACTTGAAAAAATACTAGACATTTTTAGAAAAGTAAAACACTTAAAAAAAAAAAAAGGATGAACCATGGGCAATGCAACATAAGCATTTGCAGTGTAAGTTTAAAAACACCTTCACCCTCACATTTGCACTTTTTGTATGTGCACTGTTCAATAAATTGACTGATCTAAATACATATTCAACAATTGTCTTTTTATTACATTAGCCCTAGCGCCACTATAGCTACAAATTAAGCACAATAAAAACAAATCGAACAAAGACATTGAGTTGTACTTTAAACTAACATGTAAACCACATTCTAATTTTTATTTAAAACAGAGTATGTATACTTTCTATGTTATCCATAACATAAATAACTATAGGACTCTAAGGCATGAAGCTGAGAACATAAAGTTAAACTTAAAGGAAAAAAAATAAGTTAGAAAGTAGGCACTTTTTTCTCCTGTCAAAATCAGTACTAAACTAAATTTGTCGCTGCTTTTCTAAACGTGTAAATAAAGAACAGAAACTATTTTTGTTTTCTGAAACTAAATATTTTGTTTTAGCCTATAAGTTTTTAAGAACATTTGCAATATAAAATTTTGCGACCGTTCATTTTGTAACTGGGCAAAGTTATTGTGAAGCCTTACGATTTAGCTAAAAAAAAAACCCGACCGAAAGTCTGAAAGGGTGTGAAACATCACATGTTTGCACCATTTTGAAACAAAACTAGACCAGGATACTTGAGTGCTTTAAACTGCGTCGTAAAGATTGTAATCCGTTACCTGCCAGCATCTGTAAAATGCAAATTAAAACAGCAGGAAGCTATTCTCGGGTTAAACAAAACAAGGGAAGCCACTGCTGAAGTAAGGGGTAACACACAAATCCCCCTTCGCATACGTTCACATGCACGGAAAATGGTATTACTTTGTCGGCGTAAAGACAATTCCTTTTTTTTGTTAATTGATTATCTTTTACAGATTGAACAGACCCAGGGAAAACATTTAATAAAAACCGTAAAATACATCACCAATCTACATAAAAACATTCGCTTTATTTACAATACTGGAGGCCAGGAAGCTTGACCCTATAAGTCCTAGTGTTACTGCGCCTGCTGCACCCCTAAAGCATACATGTAATTCGCCATTGGCAAATATGCACATTCTGTTAATAGGATCTCTTTGAATATTAAGAGTAACAACTTACTAACATACCCAGCAATACTAACAATACATATTACGTACTGGAAAATCAGCTGTCAAAGAGTAATTATTGAAATGATAATATTAGAATATATAAGTTTCTTTTTAGCCTCTAAAGCACTACTCCACACCATTCTTACATTTGATGTGTAAATTATTAATGGACACCACCACATCACTTATAGGCACCATCACACCACTCATGTACACCACCACACCACTCAGAGACATCACCACACCACTCAGGGACAGCACCACACCACTCAGAGGCACCAGCGCACTACTCATGGAAAGCACTACAGCAGTCAGGGACACCACCGCAGCACTCAAGGGATCCTCCACCACAGCACCCAGAGACACCACCACAGCACTCAAGGACACCACAACAGCACAGAAGGACTACATTACAGCACTGTGGGACACCACCACAGAACTTATCAACACTACCACAGCCCTCAGGGACACCAATACAGCACTCTATGACCACACCACATCCATCAGGGACACTGACACAACACTCTGGTACACCACCACATCACTCAAGGACACCACTACATCATTTAAGGACACCACTACATCACTCATGCACACCACTACATCACTCTGGGACACCACCACATCACTCATGTACACCACCACACTACTCATGCACACCACCACACTACTCATGCACACCAACACACCACTCTGGGATACCACCACAAATCAACCAGCGACACTACCACACATCAATTAGAGACACCAGCACACATCATTCATGGACACAACAACGCTATTCAGCACAGAAGGAACTACATTACAGCACTGTGGGACACCATCACAGAACTTATCAACACTACCACAGCCCTCAGGGACACCAATACAGCACTATATGACCACACCACATCACTAAGGGACACCACCACATCACTCAGGGACACCACCACATCACTCAGGGACACCACCACATCACTCAGGGACACCACCACATCACTCAGGGACACCACCACATTACTCAGGGACACCACCACATCACTCTAGTGACACCACCACATCACTCTAGTGACACCACCACATCACTCTAGTGACACCACCACATCACTCTAGTGACACCACCACATCACTCTTGGGACACCAACACAGCACTGAGGGACACCACAACATCACTCAAAGACACCAACACAGTACTCAGGGACACCACCAGAATCATCAGTGACACAACATCACTCACAGACACAACCACATCACAATGCCTCCCAAAACACACACAACACACACCCCACAACTCTAACACAAACTACACACACTGCTCCATACTCAAACACACAACACACACACACACTGCTCTTCACTCTCACACACACCACACACACACTGACCCCTAATACACAGACCACACACACACTGCGACACTCTCACAAAAACTACACACACTGTCCCCCTTGCACACACACACCACACACTCTCGTTATCTCACAAAACACACACACTAGCCCCACTCACACAGTCCACTCACACTTACACTTCTACACAGAACACTCACAATTACCCGTACACACTGCCACCTCACACTGCTCCTCCTACGCTGCAACCTCACACTGTCTTAATGAAATGTGTATGTTAAGGAATTTAAAAAACACAAAGTTACTAATTTTGAAAGTTCACCTTTTGGACTGTTTTTCGACACAAAAACTAGTTGCTTGAATGCGCTCAAAAAACACGGCATAAAGAACTGTTTAACTGTTTCAAAAGATATTCTTTGAAAACATTACTGTATTTTCGTCGAAGAAAATGCAATAAAAGTGCCCGTTGGGGGGCACGCATGCCGATAGCGCCAGTTCCCTTGCTGCTACTTTACAATGGGACTTTTACAAGTGTTACAAGTAAACTGACTCGCGGCGCCAGGAAAGCACAAACTAGACATGACTCCTCCTTTAATCCTTGATACTTTAGGCGGACTTATTTTGCTCACACTCTCTCTCCATCTCACTCTCTCTCCATCACACCATCTCCATCTCTCTCCATCACACCATCTCTCTCCATCACACCCTCTCCATCTCTCTCCATCACACCCTCTCTCCATCACACCCTCTCTCCATCACACCCTCTCCCCATCTCGCACTCTATCACACTCTCACTAAAATATCATTACTGTTCATTACTATACCAAATTGTTAACAAACAATTTCCTTTACAAAAGTGCATTTATATTAATAATTGAAATACTTTTTTACGTCAAATAACAATCATTTTTTACTCCATTCAGATACTTCGGACGGACTCAAATTGTCACCAAGATAAGGTAACAAAAAATTGTTATTACTTGTCACACAAGTAATTGTAGTAAGTACTTTCTTTATACATAATTCACAACTCAAGTTTCTAAACAGGCGGACAAGAAACTTAATTTACAGCATCCTTTTCTAACAAAGACATATAACATGCGCATAGATGTTTGAAAGCAAGTTACCATCAAGGGAATACAAGATTTAATAGCAATTCACAAGGGAAGCAATGCTTACCAAATAGTAATTTTGCTGTTTTGCATAATTTATGCAAACCAGTAAATACATGGAACTCAAATGATCTCCATTACATTATGGACCTCAGGGATGCTTTATATATAGAAATGCATTCCATTAACAAAGAAACACTTATGCATCCAGATGATTTGCCAAAATATATAGAGCACAATCAACAGATATATCCGCTTACGCTACGGAACCCTTATTATGGTGATGTCCTTAAACGTTTTGATAAAGACTATCCCGATATTACAACAGCATTAAATTTAACTCTTAATAAGCACTGTGGCATACTACTTTGTATGAGTGTATATGTTGTTTCTATTTTTAAACATATGCAAACATAATTTGTCTTTGATTCACATAGCAGGGACAATGAAGGCATGCCGCATTCAAATGGAACATGTGTTACGCTTGAAATAAAAACTTTTGAAGGACTTATGGAATATGTTTTAAACTAGCACAGAAATTTACAAATCAGTCTCAGCAATGTGTACCATTTGAATTAACACCAATAGATATAAAGAACATTAAGAAACAATCCTTAGAAAAAGCACTTGGAGTTCACAAGAAAAACTGTCATTTAACTCGAGTAAAAAACCTGTTTGTACATACTACTGAAGTGACTCTAAATACTAATTTTAATCCAAGATTAATTCCTTCTGATGCTTTAGGAATTCAAAGTGAGGGGAGTAATAGCAATACCATTAATGAAGGTCAGTTTGCAGCAACAAGTAGTTCTATACTGCAAATACACAAACAGTCTCCAATAAACACAGATAACGTGAGCATATCTGCAACAAGTGTAAAAAAAAGAAAAACTTCAAATGCTCCACTGAAAGACTTTAGCACCATAAAAAAAGATGTGTTGAACTTAACATAGAAAGAGTAATCTTAACGCAGGCGCAAATCCGTAAAGCGAGTAAACAAATGCATCAAATAATTAGTAAATTCCATCAGGAAACATTGCATGGACCAGAGTACGTTTGTACTCTTTGCAATCAGTTGTGGCATAAACAGACGTTAAGAAATACAAGCACTGTTTGCAAGACTGCAATTTTTAGAAGGTGTGACATTAGTAACAAGAAAACAAAATATATTTGTATGACTTCCTATTGTCACATAAAAAAAGATAAAATACCACCATGTTCAGTTGTAAATGGCATGGGGTTTCCAAATGTACCAATAGATTTACACTTGCATACTTTAGAAGAACGATTAGTTTCGCCAAGGATACCATTCCTACAAATTCGGACTTTACACGCGGTTTTCAGAAATCTTTATCAGGTGCTATGGTTAATGTACCTGCAGATGTTATGGTAACTATTACCATTTTACCAAGGCAAATTAATGATGCCATGACAATTCCAGTTAAACTAAAAAGGAAATTACTTTACAAATCACACACACATTATGAAAATATTAGACCAAATACCGTTAAAAAGGCAGCTATATGGCTAGCAACCAATAGTGTCATGTTTAATGAATATGGGGTGACTATTAACCCCGATTGGGAGTATATACCTCAAGAAATAGACAATCGTAATGATACATCGGAGACAAACAATTCTTCCGATACTTCAGACAACATGGAAGCAGGGAATTTAGATATTATGTTAACAAATGAAACTATTACCACTAATAGTGTAGATGTATTAAGTTTAGCTCCAGCTGAACATAACACGTCAAGAGGTTTATATGAAGACAAAGATTCAGAGTTTTTAGCTTTTCCAACAATTTTTTGTGGGGAAAGAAGGCCAAACAATAAGGAAAGACTCATACCGGTACATTATAGTACTATTTGTCAATGGGAATTAGGAAGTCATGATCGAAGAGTAGCTAAAAATATTACTAATGTGTTCTTTGAACTTAAAAAATTACATATTAAGCAAATCCAAGGTAAAATTAACATTTCAATAAGGAAAAATGTTACCGATGGGAAAAGTATTACTGCAAAAGACATAAAATATAACATTGAAAATGTATTTCAGTATAATGAAGGTTACAAAGTCTTGAAAACTATACGGAGTTCCCCTCCATATTGGGAAAGTTGCAAAAAAGATCTGTTTGCTGTGATAAGGCAGCTTGGAATACCAACTTTTTTTTTAACTTTATCTGCTGCTGAAACAAAATGGCACCATTTAATAAATATACTATTGCGAGTTCGACATTTAAATGAATGCACAGAGGAAATATTCCAAAACATGTCTTGGGAAACAAAATGTAAATTAATACAACAAGATCCTATTACATGTGCAAGGCAGTTTGACTATCAAGTTAGGAAATTGTTTAATTGTGTTTTTAATGCACGGAACAAATCCCATTGGGTAAATAGTAGACTACTTCTACAGAGTCAAATTTCAACAGAGGTTCTCCACATATACATGCATTAGTATGGATAAAAAATGCACCCCTGTATGGTGTATCACCAGTAGAGGAAGTCAATAGCTTTATTGACAAATATATCACATGTAATAAGTCAGATGAAACACTCCTACAGCCTTTAATAACTCCATAAAGGCATGGCCATACTAAAAATTGCAGACGTAAAAATAAAAGAACATGCAAATATCAATATGCAAAATATCCAATGTCAAATACTCTCATACTAGAGCCATTAAAACTTGAGAGCACAGATAAGCAATGGAAAGAGAATATAAAACGTATCCATGAAGCGATGAATACTACTATCTTTAATACACTTACTTTTGAAGATTTCTTAGACGTAATTAAGATGGATAATAAAGAATATATTACTTCTATACAAACTACGCTAGAAAAACCAACTATTTTTTTTAAAAAGAACACCAGGGGAATGCTTTATTAATAGCTATATTACTACTATTTTAAAAGCTTGGCGAGCAAACATAGACTTGCAGTTCATACTAGCTGCTTATGCTTGTGCTGTCTACATTATTTCCTATATCAGTAAATCACAAAGAGGAATTAGAAAACTTATTGCACAAGCTGCGAAAGAGGTTAAAAGCAATAGTAATGTCAAAGACCAACTTAAACACATAGGAAACAAATTCATCAACTGTACAGAAATTAGTGCTCAAGAAGCTGCATATCTCATTCTTCAAATTCCATTAAGGAAAAGTTCACGGTCATTTGTATTTATTAATACTAGCCGTCCTGAAAAAATAACTTATTTAATGCGTGATATGGAAACTATTAATGCTTTGCCAGATACTTCTACTAACATTCAATGTGAAAATATTATTGTTAAATACTGCAAGAGGCCAAAAGCATTATAGACGTGTACTTTAGCTGATTATGCAGCAAATTTTAACTATCTCAAGAAATTGATTGCGAAAACTTACTTGCAGAAACAAACTTTTACAGCTCTGATGAGGAAGAAATAGAAATAGAACGTACTGAAGAAGAGGGAGAAAATAGAGATAGCACAAACAATTATACTTGAAGTAAGCGCAAACGGTGCAAAATAATACGCTACTGCAGATTTAACAAAAACAATGAACCTGAAGATTATTATAGAGAAATCTTAATGCTGCACTATCCATGGAGGGAAGAACATAAAATAATCTTAAACAAGAACACTTACTATGATAGGTATCTAGAAGTTAAAAACTTTGTTGATGCACAAGTTAAAATTTATAACCATCATCACAGGGAGATTACAAACGTTACTAGTGAACACAGTAATGAAATTCTAATATCACCTCCTCTATCACCTTTTTTAATACCGCCATAAACTATATGCGCTGAAGGGAACAATAAAGAACAACATCTATATGATTTGTCATTAGATTTAGGAATTAGAACAGTCACCTAAGAACAAAGCTTAACTAACTCAATTTTGCCTGATGATAAATACCAGAATATTATGCAAAATTTAACTGAGGAACAACTAAATTTTGTTTACCCCATTTGCATTGGTTAAAAACTAAAATCACTCCATGCTATACTTTTTGCATTAGAAGGGCTGTGTTGGTAAAAGCTTTCTAATAACTGCACTATATCAAACATTACTATGCTATTATAGTACAAGGCATATGAAAATCCAGATAATATTTATATTTTACTTACAGCTCCAACAGGCAAAGCAGCACATAATATTAATGGAAAAACACTGCATAGTACTTTTAAAATACCCGTGTCACAAGCGTTAAATTATAAACCACCAACTCATCAACATAGAACTGCTCTTCAAATTGAAATGGTGCATGTAAAAGTTGTTATTATAGATGAAATTTCAATGGTAGGTCAAAATATGTTCAATTTTATCCATAACATGCTACAAGAAATAAAATCATCTAATGAACCGTTTGGAGGAATTTCTATTTTAGCTATCGATGACTTTTACCAATCGAAACCAGTTCTTGACAGATACATTTTTCAAGAGGCTACCCTGTTGTATGGCCCTTTAAGTACTAACTTATGGCAAGAACATTTCAAACTATTTGAACTAACTAAGATTATGCACCAAAAAGATGATCTTCGTTTTGCAGAACTGCTAAACCGATTACGAGAGGGGAAACCTACACAGGAAGATATTTTTAAAATTATGCAAAGAGAAATACCACCTAATGAGAGTCTTTCTAAAACAATACCATATATTGGGCCAGATGTAGGTAAATCCTTTTTTCCGACTCTTAAATACCGACTCATACCGAATCGGTATTTTAGAATCGGAAAACAGGTTGTAGGAAAAATTTAGGTAAAATTTACCAATTCGGTACCAATCGGAATATCCAATCGGTATTTACCGATTCGGTATTTACCGATTCGGTATTTACCGATTCGGTATTTACCGATTCGGTAAATACCGAATCGGCAGTTCGAAATATTGACATGTGAGCCTGTTAACCAATCAGGGACACCCACCACACCCCACAACAAAGGCCCAGAGTAACCAACCAATCAGAATGAAGCACCCCTCCCCAGTACCTGGGAGTGGCCACACCCATGCAGGTGTAGAGCAACTGAACAATTTGCAGAGCAGGAGGAAACTGAGAGGAGCTGGCTTTCCAGAGCTTACCTGGTACACAGAATGGAGTCTCAGGAAGGGCAAAAGGATGGTGGAGAGCGCAAAAGAAAAATGAAATTCAGCCCAGCAGAATTGCAGGTGCTTGTGGAAGAAATTGTAAAGCACAACACCCAAATATTTGGGAAACAGTCTCTGCAAGTTGCTAAAGTCTGTTAAGAGAAACACATGGCTTGACATACAGGCAAAGGTCAATGCCATTGGGGTGACTCACAGGGAGATTGACGACATCACGAAAAGATGGTACGACCTGCGCATCATCACCAAGAAGAAGATTGCTGCCCAAACAAAGGAATCTAGTCTAACAGGAGGTGGAAAAAACGGAGCACCAAAACTAACTGAGCTTGAGGAGCTCGTCGAATCAACCCTGGAGCCAGAATGCATACATGGAATTGGTGACTTGGATAGTTCTGCCAGAGCAACAAAGAAACAAGGTAAGATGCATGGACCTTAATCCCCACCCATTACCCTGACCCCCTTCCCCACTGTGTAAGCATTATACTCCTGAACAGCTCTTACTTGGGGCCAGCAATGCATCATGGGAGACCTAGTGATAGTTACATACATGCAATGCATACACCATACAATTCATCAAGGAATGCCACACACAACTTCAAGCACACAATGTACACTAGGTAAATGTGTGTAATCAATTTATTGAAGAAATACACACAGGTGAACAACACCATTGACCCTATGTTCATATGTTTTCACAGGGGAGTCCTCACGCAGTACAGCACCAGAAAGGGTGGAGAGGGCACCAGCACCTAAAAGGAAGGAGAAAGAAAAGAAAAGCGCAGGTCATAGCGCTGTTGAGGGAGACAACAACTGCTCTGTAGAGGCCTAGTGCACACTAGGTCTGACTGGGAGCTCACCCTGGTCCCTAGGGTTTCATGTCTTTTATCTCATTCATCGATAGTGAAAACAAATTAATCCGTATTCATAAATTCACACAACTTTTGTAGGTATCAACGATTTATAGTGGTACCATATTCATTTATATACATTCAAATCATGATTGGTATCAACATTGGAACCTCCAATTATTAAACAATATACCATTTAGACAATAGATCATAAAACAATGAAACAAATATTATCGCGTGTCCCAATGCATTTCGGGTCTACTGCGACCCTTCTTCAGGGGAGTACAATTATTTTTCACGTATCCAGTCTTGTTATAGTGTAATCCACTTAAATCATCACATCAGTATCGTATTCAGGCACTACAAAAAAAAATATGAAATCATGATGTTTACCAGTCTATTTACAACATATGTACAAGATTTTAGTTATAGAATTAACACAGTAGTCCATAGTGTCTAAAAGTAAGGAAATAATAGAGGAGTAATCCATAGTCACCACCACGAAACGTGTGTAAGTCAAAAGTATAAAACACCAACAGCCTCTGTGTGTGCTGTGAACAAGAGATACCTAATGTATATAAAGCCTTCACCCGTCCTAAAACTGTGAAAGGTAAATATAGGATATCGAAAACACACATCTACCTGCTGAAAATCGTATTAGACATTCTGCATGTCTAAATTCAATCAAATGCGCCGAAGTGAACAAGATCCATGTCTGGGGAAATTAGAAAAACCGAAGTTACAGCTCGGTTATACCAAAGGGACTCAGGCTAATGTAAACCATCCATGCATTAATCGCTTACCCGTCAGTGAGATTTTAATGTGAGGCAGACGATGAAATTATCCTGTATGATTCTACCAGCCCGTAAAGCTGCAAAGAAAAATTGCGCGTCAACTACCCATCCATAAAAACAAAACGTGTAGTGTATAAACAATCCTTCTCAACGCGTATCTCACCTCGACAAACTGGCGTACGGTCACCTCTGACCTCCCAATGATTCCCGGTAACAACTTCCGGTGTAGTAGCGTGCCCCTTAAATAACGACGTGTGCTGGTTACGTGAACGTCGTAAATGATTGCTAAATGGTGTAACCTAGAAGCCAAGCGTAGTGGCTGATATTGACACGTTTAAGTGAACAAAAATGTTCGCTTAATGTGCACTAATTAATAAAGAAATATGTGAAACTCATGAGTGTGATGAAAAAACGGAAGGTGAAAGTAACGATAGTGAAGAGGTCATAGAGAAAAACATAGGACTACGAGAACATGATGTGGACTGCGTGTCAATCCTTTACACTGGTGATAAACACATTAAAAGTAAACCGTATTTGAACCTATGTACCAAAAGGATCTAGCCAAGGTCATTCACTGTATACCTAATTATGAGACAAGCTGTAAGTATCTTCTCACATTGAATTTTGAATATCACAAGAATGTATCTGACTCTCTATAAGAAACATGCCATCTCATATTGGTCATTGAGCCCCCCTGGGGTCAGTGTGCTCAATTTTTTTATCCAAAAAGTTTCCCTCTGGGATAGAGCTATGTTGTGGTCTCTGCCCACGTGTTTCTCAACTATTTCTAATACAGTGAATCTGAGTTGTGGTATGGTGTGTCCCTGTGGATTAACATATGTTGGAAGGACCTCTAGAAAAGTCAAGACTCGTATAATAGAACATAAGAGTACTATACGCAACAGGTCCACCACATCCAGCCTAGCGACACATTGGACTCAAGCATCACACACCATACCACAACTCAGATTCACTGTATTAGAAATAGTTGAGAAACACGTGGGCAGAGACCACAACATAGCTCTATCCCAGAGGGAAACTTTTTGGATAAAAAAATTGAGCACACTGACCCCAGGGGGGCTCAATGACCAATATGAGATGGCATGTTTCTTATAGAGAGTCAGATACATTCTTGTGATATTCAAAATTCAATGTGAGAAGATACTTACAGCTTGTCTCATAATTAGGTATACAGTGAATGACCTTGGCTAGATCCTTTTTGTTACATAGGTTCAAATACGGTTTACTTTTAATGTGTTTATAACCAGTGTAAAGGATTGACACGCAGTCCACATCATGTTCTCGTAGTCCTATGTTTTTCTCTATGACCTCTTCACTATCGTTACTTTCACCTTCCGTTTTTTCATCACACTCATGAGTTTCACATATTTCTTTATTAATTAGTGCACATTAAGCGAACATTTTTGCTCACTTAAACGTGTCAATATCAGCCACTACGCTTGGCTTCTAGGTTACACCATTTAGCAATCATTTACGACGTTCACGTAACCAGCACACGTCGTTATTTAAGGGGCACGCTACCACACCGGAAGTTGTTACCGGGAATCATTGGGAGGTCAGAGGTGACAGTACGCCAGTTTGTCGAGGTGAGATACGCGTTGAGAAGGATTGTTTATACACTACACGTTTTGTTTTTATGGATGGGTAGTTGACGCGCAATTTTTCTTTGCAGCTTTACGGGCTGGTAGAACCATACAGGATAATTTCATCGTCTGCCTCACATTAAAATCTCACTGACTGGTAAGCGATTAATGCATGGATGGTTTACATTAGCCTGAGTCCCTTTGGTATAACCGAGCTGGAACTTCGGTTTTTCTAATTTCCCCAGACATGGATCTTGTTCACTTCGGCGCATTTGATTAAATTTAGACATGCAGAATGTCTAATACGATTTTCAGCAGGTAGATGTGTGTTTTCGATATCCTATATTTACCTTTCACAGTTTTAGGACGAGTGAAGGCTTTATATACATTAGGTATCTCTTGTTCACAGCACACACAGAGGCTGTTGGTGTTTCATACTTTTGACTTACACACGTTTCGTGGTGGTGACTATGGATTACTCCTCTATTATTTCCTTACTTTTAGACACTATGGACTACTGTGTTAATTCTATAACTAAAATCTTGTACATATGTTGTAAATAGACTGGTAAACATCATGATTTCATATTTTTTGTAGTGCCTGAATACGATACTGATGTGATGATTTAAGTGGATTACACTATAACAAGACTGGATACGTGAAAAATAATTGTACTCCCCTGAAGAAGGGTCGCAGTAGACCCGAAATGCATTGGGACACGCGATAATATTTGTTTCATTGTTTTATGATCTATTGTCTAAATGGTATATTGTTTAATAATTGGAGGTTCCAATGTTGATACCAATCATGATTTGAATGTATATAAATGAATATGGTACCACTATAAATCGTTGATACCTACAAAAGTTGTGTGAATTTATGAATACGGATTAATTTGTTTTCACTATCGATGAATGAGATAAAAGACATGAAACCCTAGGGACCAGGGTGAGCTCCCAGTCAGACCTAGTGTGCACTAGGCCTCTACAGAACAGTAATTTGACAGTTGTGGGCACAACTACCTTTACTGGGAGGCTCCCAATCTCAGATTAAAGTTCACAAAGACACGTTTAATTAAGAATACCCAGGTGTGCTTGCTAGACATTTACATAGCGAGGGAGACAACAACACATCCCAGGAAGCCTCAACACCTGAGCGAGCCACAACACCTCTCAGCAATCCCCTCTATTGTTCGGAACCCCTGAGTTGGAAGCACCACCGCTTTCGCCAACACCAACGACCAAGTCGTCCATGCAGGGAAGGGCAAGGAGGGCTGATGTGCCCCCTCTGAGGATTCTGCAAACCTCAGATGAGGAGGGCGAAATACAAAGCATTCCACCTGTGGCTGAGAAGGCCAGGCAGCAGAGTTCAGCAGGCGCTGCGCGGGCCAGTGTCCTTGGCAGAAGGGCACGTGAGAGTGGCGAGGGGCAGGAAGGAGAGAGCGTCTTCTGTGGGCTGGAGTCCACAATGGTGAAAGTACAGCGCCTGCAGGCGAAGGCAATGTTGGCCGTGCACAGGCAGGTGCGCAGCCTCAATTACAAACTGTCACACATTGACAAAGGAATAGGCAACATTGCTGGGCGCATAGAGACAATTGCCAAGGGGATGTCAGACATAACTAAGGACATGGCTGCACTGTCTGACAAGTTGGACAGGGACCACTTAGAGCGTCGCAGAGAGCGGCAGTGTATGCAGCAGCAGTCCAAGGCCCTTAACCGCTTTGCCACAGCAACATCACTGCTGTGCCAGCGTTCCATAACCATGCAGGATGCAATAGTGCACTGCTGCACAGACTTAACAAGGGGTATGGGTGGAGTCACCTCTGCAATGGAGCAGATGCTCACGAATCAAACAGGCACTGCTAGTGACACAGGTGTGGAAGAGACAGAAGGGTCCAACAGCAGGAGTGGGTCCAGCACACCTGTACCAGAGATGCGCAAGAGCATCAGGCGCAGCAATGCTGAGTCAGTCCCTATCCAAGATATGGATACCCAGCCTCGTAAATCCCGCAATGTAGTGCGTGGCCGTAAACATTAAACAATGCCTTAACCCAACAGGACTGCTCACAGTGAGGGTAACTATGCACACGCAGTCATGGAGACAGGCATTGTAGGACAATAGCGTTTGTTATTTTGCATGCTGTAGTGAAATTTAAACCACATTCTTCAAACACTACACTGGTCTGTGTCTCATTAATTACCTAGAAATAACGACGTGTGATCTCTGCCCGTCTCAATCTACCATCTGTTGCTCCTGTTGCTTGGGGCTCTGCCTGTTCTTGGTCATCATCAATGTCCTCGTGATGTGTCACCTCCACCTCTGTGCCTTCTTTGGTGGCAAGATTGTGCAACATGGTACTGGTCACTATTATCTTGCAACACAGGATGGGGGTGTACTGTTGTGCACCTCAACTCTTGTGAAGGCAGCGGTACCTGCTTTTGAGTAATCCAAATGTGCGCTCCACTACGTTGCGAGTTGACCTTTGAGCCACATTATAACGCCTCTCACTCCTGGTAGTTGGATTGAGGTAGGGTGTGAGCCCAAAGGAACGCAGGGCATATGCACTATCGCCTATGGGGAAAAACAGAGCGCCATTAGTTACATATGCATCACACATACATCTGCCATGACTATCAGGGTGTGTCACTGTTGTTTACCTAGCAGATATCCATCGCCAAAATCTCCAGCAACAAGCCGTGTGTATATCCCACTATTCTGGAAGATGTAGGCGTCATGGGTACTACCTGGAAATTTGGCCACTATGTCTGTGATGATGTTGGCAGCATTGCATATCACCTGCACCTTGATGGAGTGCGTTGACTTACGGTTTCTGTAGATGTGTTCAGTGGCTGCAGGTGGACAGAGTGGAATGTGGGTGCCATCTATGCAGCCTATCACGTGAGGGAAGTGTGCCAGTTAATAGAAATCAGTTTTTGTTTTTGCAAGTTCCACAGGTGTGTCAGGGAACCGGATGTAATGTTCCATTCGCTGCGTCATGGCCTCCAGGAACATACGGAAAAATCTTGATAGGCAGCTCTGGGACACACCATTAACTGCAGCAATAACACTCTGGTAGGTCCCAGAGGCAAGCACGTGTAGGCTACAAAGCACCACATGGGTTGGGATGGCGTGGGCCCTGGGTGTTGGGTGATCCAGGTATGGGTGGAGGTCCCTAATCAAGTCCAGGATGGTTCTGGGGTGTAGCCTGTACCTCTGCAGTATCTCTGGCTCAGTCAGTTGGAATAGGGTGATCCTCTGCCTGTAGACCTGCTCCTCACTTCTCCAAACCCTCTCTCCTGCTGCCTGTAGCAGTTGCCGCCTTGCAATCACATAAAATGCCACCATTCTTGCAAAACTGTTGCATTTTGGGCCCCTTTTTAAAGGCTGCACCTGGTTACCACCTGCTTTCAATCCATGGTAAATACTGTCTCTTAAATACCGAATTTCATTGAATTCGGTATTTTTTCCCTTTCCTACATCTCGATGGGCCTTTTTTACCATTTCTTATTTACCGATTCGGAAGCAAAGAACTTGGTAAGTAAGGATTCGGAGAATTCCGATTCGGAATAATACCGACTCTTATTTACCGAACCGGAAATATTTGGGCACCTACATCTCCAATTCGAATTACCGGTCGTAAACGGCCGAAATTACCGAATTTCGGCCGTTACCGACCGGTATTTGGCCACCTACATCTGGCCCTTTATGTCTACTAATGTAGAAGTTAATGAAATTAACAGACAAGTTTTGGAGCAACATAGCGAGCAATATCCAGTTTACATAACAGTAGCTAATGATACCGTTAGTTCTGATCTGTCAGAAAATGTTAAGAAAACTATACTTAAACAATTGCCCAAGGATCCAACAAAAACAATGGGACTTGCACATACATTACACATAGCTTTACAACTACGGTATGATTTAACTTGCAATGTGAATGTTAATGATGGGTTAGCAACTGGCGTAGTGCAATTAGTTGAAATAATTAACAATACACCATTTATTGTTTGGGTAGCATTTGACAATCGGAGTGTAGGCAAAACACAGCAGGAATATAAACACTTATATCATTCACAAATTGTTAATACATGGACACCAATTCATGCTATAGCTAGACATTTTCAATATACAAGGAAATTTATAACTATTATACGGAAACATTTCCTTTACGCCAAGCATCGGCACGAGCTATACATCGGACACAAGGTGAAACTATAGAACCACTTTATATCTCAGCGCAGGGACACACTGTTCTTTAGTGTAACCAGGCGCTTTATAAATGTTTTTATTATTAATATTATTATTATTATTATTATTATTATATACACTTTAATAACAGTACAATTCATCATTTGCATTATGTAGCTTTAAGCAGAGCAAAATCAATTGGAAACATATATGTCCAAAATTTTGATGAGGGGAAAATTATAGTACATCCAAAAGTTAATGAGGAAATGCAAAGATTAAGGACACGTATGCCACTAGAAAGATCAATCACACAGTTAGAAAGACACACTGCACATTTTAATATCATCGCACACAATATACGATCCCTTCAGAAACATTTCACATCAATGATAGCTGATAAAAACATATTGCAATCGGACATTATTTGTTTAACTGAGATCAACACTACAAGAAAGGCAACAGGGCAAGATTTTAATGTAGAACAATATCACATTATCTTTGATAAATTTCATACATATAACACAAACCATGGGATGATACTGTACTACAAAAAGGATCTTTTTATATTACCTATTTATGAAACACACAAAGGGATACACATTCTACATTTTACAATACATATTAATAGCACAGATTACCTGCTTATTATAGTATACAAACCACCACAGAAAAGTATTACTTCACTTTTATATTTTATCACAAATATAAGTAATTTTTACCCAACACACAAATTTATCATTATGGGCGATTTCAATGTAGATTTAGCGCAAACAAAATTCACACACTAACAAACTAATTTGGTTCTTTGAAACAAAATTACAATGTAAACAACTCATAGACAATTACACAACTAACTACCAATCCATCTTAGATCATATATATACTAATGACATAATGCAAAACTATGGTACATTAGAATGCTATTACAGTGATCATAAAGTGTTATGGGTTTCTATTTAGCATAGTTTATAACATATTTTTCATTTCAGATGATGTCTATTGAAGAAATCGGTAACATTAGCGCCGATGAGAACAAACCTTATCAGAAACCCATAAGAGTCAATTTCATCAAGTGTTCTAGAAAAACCAACTACAAAAATGCAAAACAAGAAAATAAGGTACTATTTCATTTGGCTCTAGCAGATAAAACCGGGACAATTAAAGCTACTTACTATCAAGAAGAATTATACCAACAAACAAAAAACTACTGGACTACTCATTCGGAATTTTCTAATCAAAAACAAAACAATTCTCATTACAGAGCAAAGTCACAAAATTTCTAGCAATGCCACTAACTCAGTTAATATTCAAAGAAGCAGAAAACATTTTACAACCGCCTGCACCACCAGCTTCACCAATTGAGGAAATCAAGCATGCAACTTTAAAAACTCTTATGACAGTTTGCGGAACCATTGCTGAAGTAAGTAACAACTAAATAACCTGTCTATCTCTCTCTAACACACCATGTCAACTCACGTTTCTCTATAATTAGCTCTCTGTTAACAAAGCTCTACAGCAGGCAACACATATCACTAAACACTCTGTCTCTCTATCTAGAACACTCAATCTCTATAAAGGCCTATTTCGTATTCACTATCTATAAACAAATCTCAAATTCACTCAAAACATCTCAATAACAAATCAGGCTCGCAAAATATAACACTCCTTCTATACACACAACTCTTTCATTTGATCTCACTGTAAACAAATCTCTAGGTCTCAGAACACAGCTCTGTCTCTCTTTCTAGACACACACATATACCTCTCTATCTCTTTCAAATCTTAGGAAAAACTCAACACACAACAACCTCAATAGGAAGATATATTCACACATCACTCTCTTGCTAGATCTACACACATCAGGAGCACTCTTTATACATACCTCTATATACTATAACTCTAAATAAACAAAACTAACACACTCTCTATCAACACTTTGCTCAATCACAGTCTATAAAAAACACCATCTCTAAACATCTATCTCCCAATATACATAACGCTACCTAACTATAAACTCTAAAAGGCAAGTTAAATGCAAATCTAGATATCTCCTTAGCTGTGACACTCTATACTCCCCTCTATCAATCAACACCTCATTCACAATCTAAAACATCATTCTATACAGTCCATCAAATAGTAAACACACAACAAAGTCTCAGCTCTAGCTCTCTAAAAACAAAAACACTGTGATAGAAAAACAGAAACTATCCTCTCTCTTCAGCTATCTACACATCTTAATTTCACATGGAACAATAATTTAATTCACTTGCTCAGCATCCGCTCTCTCTTTTTACACAACACAATATATCTCTCTATCACTATGTGTTAATAGCAAAAAAAGAACAATTTTCTTTCAATTTTAGGGAGAGGAAAATAAAAATGTGTTCATCAACGGACAACAAACTGCACTCAAATCAATAACTTTAAAAGATGCCACGGATAAAATAAAAGTGACACTGTGGAGAGAAACCACTCTATTTCAGATAAAGATTGGAGATTGTTACGTTAACTCATGTCACAGTACATGAATTTAATGGACAGAAAATATTAAATACTACAAGGCACAGCAAAATACAAGTAAGTATTGAAGTACATACATTAAGCTGACGCCCATCTCCCTCCATACCTCACGCACTCTCTCCCTCCATACCTTACTCTCTTTCTCTATCTCCCTCAACACCTCTCTATCACACACTTCATACATAACTCTATCGCACACTCCATACATCACTCAATTGAACACACCATACCTCTCTTGCAAACACCACCTGTCTCTCACACTCACCACCTCTCTCTCTATCACCACCTCTCTCTCACTCACCAAATCACTCTCTCAAACAACACCTCACTCACTATCAATCACAACATCACTCACTCACAATCCACAACTCACTCTTGCTCTCCCTACATAACTCAATCTTCCTCTACCTCGATACCTCACTATTGCTCAACCTCCATACCTCACTATTGCTCACCCCCCAATACCTCACTCTTGCTCACCCTCCAATACCTCACTCTTGCTCACCCTCCAATACCTCACTCGTGCTCACCATCCATACCTCACTCATGCTCATCCTCCATACATCACTCTATCTCTCGCCCTCAAAAACTCCCTATTTTTCTCTATCATCTACATACATCTAGATTTTTCAATATCTCTCTCTATCGCTCTACCACACCACCGCTCACGCTCAATCTCTCTCACTCAACACCACTCTATCACTCTCTACATCTCTCTCCCTAACCAACTCTCTCTATCTCTCAACATCTCTCTCAGCACCTCTAGCTCGCTGTCTACATCTCTCCCTCACCACCTCTCTCTCTCACACTCTCTCTTCTCATCTATGTCCTTCAACATCTCTCTCTCTCTACATCTCTCTCCCTCACCACCTCTCTCTCTACATCTCTCTCACTCATCCCGCTCTCTCAAGCTCTCTCTCACCATCACCACCTCTCTCTCGCTCTCTCTCTTTCTCCCCCTCACAACCTCTCTCTCTCTATCTCTTTCTCTCCCACACCACCTCTCTCTCTCTCACTCTCTCCCTCACCCTCCATACATCACTCTCTCTCGCCCTCAAAAACTCCCATATTTTCTCTAACATCTACATACCTCTAGATTTTTCAATATCTCTCTCTTTTTCTATCTATCTATCTATCTATCTATATATATATATATATATATATATATATATATATATATATATATATATTTCTCTCACTATATCTCTCTATCGCTCTACCACACCACCACTCACGCTCAATCTCTCTCACTCAACATCACTCTCTCACTCTCTACATCTCTCTCCCTCACCAACTCTCTCACACTCTCTCCACATCTATGTCCCTTAACATCTCTCTCTCTCTTTCTCTCTACATCTCTCTCCCTCACCACCTCTCTCTATACATCTCACACAACACATCTCTCACACAACACATCTCTCTCTCTACATCTCTCACTCATCCCGCTCTCTCAAGCTCTCTCACCACCACCTCTCTCTCTTTCTCCCTCACAACTTCTCTCTCTCTCTCTCTCTCTCTCTCTCTTCTTCAGAACTTCTATCTATCTCTCTCCCACACCACCTCTCTATCTCTATCTCACTCTCTCCCTCAACACCTCTCTCACTCACCATCTCTCTCTCTACATCTCTCTCCCTCACCACCTCGCTCTCTCTACATCTCTCTGTCACCAACTCTCTCTCTACATCTCTCAGTCACCAACTCTCTCTCTATCTCACTCACCACCTCTCGCTCTCTCTCTCTCCCCACCTCTCTCTATCTCACTCATAAACACCCTCACACACACACACCCTCACACACCCACACCCCTCACACAAACACACACCACACCTCACACAAACTCACACCACACCTCACACAAACACACACCACACCTCACAAAAACGCACACCTATGCTCTCACACACACACATACACTCTCACACACACACACTCACATACACTCTCACATACACTCTCACATACACTCTCACACACACTGTCACACACACTCACACACACACACACACTCACACACACACACACACTCACACACACACACTCACACACACTCTCACACACACACACACACACACTCTCGCAGACACACTTTCGCAGACACACTTTCGCAGACACACTTTCGCAGACACACTTTCGCAGACACACTCTCACACACACCATCACACTGTAGTTTAGAAACGCTTATAATCCTACAAAAGAAAATTCTAATGTTTTGATTATGTCAATTTTTTAACAACAGGTAACCGCAGCACCACAGGAAATAATTGACGTGGAAATATATGGAGTTGAAAACACCAAAGGAGACATCAGTACAATAACGGCACAAGTTGCAAACACTGACACTTTTCAGTCAATGGACATACAAAATCATCTACTCATAGAATGGTTTATGCTGGATGAAGAGGTGGACGACATTGGAGAAGCACTTAACTATTACTTGCCACAAACATGTGAAGTGTTTTTTTTGCAATGGAAAAATAATTAAAATTGTTAAAGAGAAAACAGAAGAAGAAATAGCGTAAGAGATGATACGTTACTGTTGACATGTTTCACCTTTGTACAAAGGCAAATAATAATTATCGCAGTGTTTTTTATACTAATAAAGGTTTGAATTAACAATAAAAAAAAGTTTGGTCATATAGGTTGGAATGAACAACATTACCTATAAACAACACTCTCCATCACTACCAACATCACTATACCTCAAGAACTCATAACATCACTCTCCAGCACGAAATCAAACTCAATCACTAGCAAAATTACTCACAATAAAACTATCAATATATATATATCCTTATCTCATGCACCCTCAGTATCACACTAACTCTCACAGAGACTCTATCACAATCACTCTCAACATTATTCACTGTCTATAACTCCATACATCACTCTCTCTCCCCCTACAATACCTCAATCACTATCGCCCTACATACCACTCTCTCCCTCAATACCTCACTCTATCTCTCACTCCATCCATCAGTATCTCACCCCATCCATACCTCTCTCTCACTCCAAACCTCACTCACTCTCTCACTCCAAACCTCACTCACTCTCTCACTCCAAACCTCACTCTCTCTCCCTTCATACATCACTCTCTCTCTCCATCAACACCACACTTTCACTATGTCCATCACCACCTCACTTTCTATGTCTTAGTCACCACATTACTCACTCTCTTACTCTCTCTCTCTCTATCCCCCTAACCACCTCATTCTCTCACTCTCTAGCTCAATCACCAACCCACTCTCTCTCAATCACCACCTCACTATCTCTCAGTTGCAAAGTCACTCACTCGGAATCAGAAACTCACTCATGTGCACACTACATACCTTACTCTTACTCTAACTCCATAGCTCACTCTAGCTCTCCCTCCATACCTCACTCATGCTCACCCTACATACCTCACTCTTGATCACCCTACATACATACCTCACTCTATCTCTCTAACTCCATACCACTCTATTTTTCTCAATACATACATACCTCTAATTTTTTCACTCTCGCTCTCTAGTTATATACCACACAACCTCTATCTCTCAATCTCGATCATTCACTACCTCTATCTCTCTCTACATCTCTATCATTCACCACCTCTATCTCTCTCTACATCTCTATCCCTCACCACCTCTCTCTCTCTCTCTAACTCAACACCTCTCTAGCTCCCAAAAGTATCTCTAGCTCAACACCTCTCTCTCTCAAAAATATCTATAACTCAACACCTCTCTCCCTATACATCTGTTAACCCCAACACCTCTCACACACTCCTCCTCTCACAAACACTCCTCCTCTCACACACACACTCCTCTCACACACTCACACCAACTCACTCAAACACACCAACTCACTCACACAGACACCAACTCACTCACACACACACCAACTCACTCACACACACACCAACTCACACACTCACACACAAACACATCCACTCACACACACACCCAGCCACACACACACCACCTCACTCACACATAAACACACAGCCACTCACATGCACACACAGTCACGCCCACACAGTGTCTCTCACACACACACTCTCTCACACACACACACACACTATCACACACACACTCACACACATACACTCTCAAAAACAAACTCACAATCACACAATAACACTCGCAATGTCACACACAATAATTCAATTCAATTCAAGGATTCTTTATTTGATGATTAAAAATCACCATAAAAGCACCTACATATATACATGAGTAAAAATTTCATTAAATCGCAATGTCACACACAATAAAAAAATACTTTAAACTTTTATAGTACTCATTTAAAAAAATACGGTTTAATTTAAGAAACTTTTGTGCCTATAGCCAACAACAGCACTACAGGAATCTCACTCGCAATCACTCTATACATTACTCAATATGTATATCACTCCATAGCTCTCTCGCTCTCCCTCCAATACCTCAAGCTCTCTCACTCAATAACACTCTCTCTCTACCTCCATACCTCACTCTCTCTCTCCCTCTCCCTCCATAGCTCACTCTATCCCTCCATAACTCACTCTCTCGCTCACTCTAAACCTCACTCTCTCTCCCTCCACACAGCACTCTCTCTGTCCCTCATACATCACTCTCTCTCTCCATCAACACCACACTTTCACTATGTCCATCCCCACCTCACTTTCTATCTCTCATAGTCACCACATTAATCACTCTCTTGTTCTCTGGAGCCCAAAAACCGCCTCACTCTCACTTTCAATCGCAATTAACACATCACTCTCTCTCCGTTGCCAAATCACTCAATCTAAATAACCAACTCTCTCATGCGCACACTACAAACCTCACTCTTGCTCTCACTCCATACATCACTCTTGCTCAATCTCCATACATCACTCTATCTCTCTCCCTCCATACCACTCTATTAGTCTCTAAACAAACATACCTCTAGATTTTCAGAACTCTCACTCTCTCTCTATATCTCTATACAACACAACTTCTGTCTCTCAATCGCTCTCATTCACAACATCTCTCGCACTCTCTATATATCCCTCGCCACCTCTCTCTCTACACATCTCTCTACCTCAACACCTCTCTCTCTCTCTCTATCTCACAAACGCACTTCTCTCACACACACACCACCTCGCTAACACACCCACCATCACTCACACACACACACACACACCCTCGCTCACACACACCCCCTCACACACACAAACACTCTATCACACACTAGACGCAACACCAATAGCTACAAAAAAAACACCACAATCAACATAGGCACCAACACCATAGCCGCCAAGACTATAGACAACACAACACTAGCACACACCACCATAGCACACACAACAATATTAGCCAACAGCCTAGCAGCCAACACCCTAGCAGCCAACACCCTAGCAGCCAACACCCTAGCAGCCAACACACTATCCACAAACCCCATAGCCACAAACACCATAGACAAAAACACACTAACCACCAACAGCCTAGCCTCAAAAACTATAGCCACCAAAACTCTCAAACACAAAAATCTAACCACAAATACACTAAACGCAAACACCCTAGACACAAAACATATTAACACAAACAGCCTAGACGCAAACACCATAGCTGCAAAAATCTTAGCACCCACCACCATAGCTGCAAACACCAGAGCCGCACACGCCCTAACCCAAACACTAGCCACTAGAAAAAAAACCACAAACACAATAGACACCAACAACACTAGACAACAAACACCATAGCCGCAAACACACTAGCCGTAAAAACCATAGCCGTAAAAACCATAGCCACAAAAACCATAGCCGCAAACAAACTAGCCGCAAACACACTCTCACCCATAAGCATAGATGCAAACACCCTAGCCACAAACAAACTAGCCACAAACACAATAGCCGCAAAGTCCATAGCCCACACAAGCCTACACCACACCACACTAGCAACCACCATCCTAGCACACACAACGGTAGCAAACACCAGAGCCGCAACAACTCTAACCTCATAACAACTATAGTCAAAAGAAAGTGGGACTGCCTAAACATATAAACATTAATGTGTCTACACCTGCACCTACCGTACAAACATTGAGTGATGAATTTTGTCACCTCTTTCAATGGCAGGAGAGATTTGGGATATATAGAGAGCTAATGGAATCATTCCTCAATAGTAAACAAGGTCTTCATTTTCTCATGTAAAACAGTTTAATTCCAATGAACAAAGTTCTATGGAAAAATTCAACAAACGGGCATAGGGTCAAAAAGAGCTTGCATATATTAACTAGCACAAGTGTAATCAATCAAGGCCGAGCTCCGCCTTTTAACATTAATACAGGCAGACTCGGTTAAGAGCAAAAAACGTTTAATGCACAAAACAATGCATGTCTCTGTAAAAACAGAAAAGCTCTGTGTTGCTTTATAGCATTAGCAAGAAAGAGAATGAGTGCATTAAAAAAAAAACACTATTAACTGAGGAAAGCACCGCATTTCAACATTAATCCATGCAGAGCTACATCCGTTAAGAGAAAAGGTCACCATTTAATGGCCCGAAAGAAAACAGAACTCTGTCGATAGTTAACAGATCTAAGTGGTATGAAAACATTAAGAAGCAAGAGAAAGTGTGCTCTTTCGGAACATCCTGCGCTTGACCCGTCTGTTAAGAGCAAGGGTCACCGTTTAATGTCATGAACAATACAGATCTCTAACAACATTTGTCTGCGCAAAGTACTTTTAGAACATTAAGAAGCAAGAGAGAGTGTGTGCTCTCTAATCATCCTGCAATTGACCTAGGAGGATAAATCCAACTTTCAACATGCAGAAATGCCAAAGGGACGGGAGTGAAGGGTACTAATTTACGGCGACTGCAGGGCCTATCTTTGTTTTAAAAAAAGGCAGG
This sequence comes from Lissotriton vulgaris, assembly GCF_964263255.1. NCBI lineage: Eukaryota > Metazoa > Chordata > Amphibia > Caudata > Salamandridae > Lissotriton > Lissotriton vulgaris. Next base: position 697,738,142 of record NC_141691.1, on the reverse strand, counting down.
GTGGAATGTGTTTTTTAAAAAAATGTAATAATTGTTTTAAAAAAGCAAGATGAAGTGTGGGGTCCAGCATAGGAATGTCTGTCATATGCTTAAAAACATGTCTGTTATAATAACCCCAAAAAAATCACTTTTCAATACCATTATACGCACTAAAAATATAGGCAGCACAGATTAGAAACATGGAAAAAGCAATTTAGAACAGCAACACAATCCTAGCAAAATTAATACAGCACATACAATGACACATTGCATTTAAAAAAAAAGGGAAGCAAAATTTTCGACATATAAGTCAAGAAATTATGCAACATGTATAAATATTACAGATAACAAAATAGTTATTTCAATACATTAGCAATAATATTTCCAAATAGAAAAAACCCCAAATATTATGAACTTTAGCAAATTATACATTGCGTACATACGGAGGCAGTTAAAAAAAACTATAACGAAGGATAACTTTTTGGGCATACAAAACACAAAACTACAAAAAAATATACAACTAATATACAAATACGCAAGTAAACAACAATTATTTAAGAAAAAAAAACTTACCTATCACACGACGCAGGAAACAGGCAGCAAACGTTGTACGCCTACCGAAAACAACGCGATCGACAATCTAGAAAGTTCCGGATTGACGCGCACAAATTAGGACGCTACGTAACACAATTTAGCAATCGCATTGGCGGGGAAATACGTCAATCAAAAGAAAATAAATAATATACAAAAAAGAATAGACCGCTACATAAAAAAACATTAATAGCGTTAGGGGACATTAACAGAGGCTCCATTTTCACATACTTCCAAACAATATACACACATACTACACACACACACTACAAAAGGAATTAATTATCACCTTGCGAAACAAACACACACACAAAACACACAAAGAAAATTAGGGATAAAATGAAACTATACAAAATATACACACACAAGCACACACACACGCTGCAAAATAGAGTTAAAAGTCCGGAGTAGGAATATAAATCATCCAATTAAACACATGTATGTTTTAAAAAAAAAAATAATAATGTCTTCGCAAAAACAGTAAACCGATTACTAATTTATGATGCAGAGAGGAAATCAAAAATTATCCATTTGGAACAACAACACAATACCTCCAAACAAAATGAAGAACAATACAAATACACAGAGATTATTAGACAAATTTAAAGAAAGGCTGTCCATGTAAGAAACACTGATTCACAACATGGAGCACTTGAACCATAAAACAAATATAATTAAGCGATATAGTAAATTTAATATTTCACCAAACAAATACATTTAAAACACTAGGGGAAATTACCCCAAAAAAATGGGAGTCTGGACGAGTGCTTCATCGAAAGGGCAAGAGACTTCACAGCCTTACAGAAGTAATTCGAGACCGACAAATGTGTATTTAGCTCAAAAACAACGCAAAAAAAGCAACAATTACCAGGCCTCCCAAAACAAAAATTAACAAGAGACTAAGATGGAGTTTAAGCTCATACGCTTTAAATCACAGTGTTCTCGATGCCATTACACTGACTAATAATAATTAAGGATGAGGGGAAATCACAAATTATAACTTTTAAACAACAATCAAACAAAACAGGCGAAAAAGAAAAAATAAGCAAAAGCAATACACAGTGAATATTATAAAACATTAGCATCACAAAAATATTGTCAGACAGTTTAACAACATGTGGCAGTAGTACATCAAAAACAAAACACATTTTGGACTATATTAATACAAACACTTCACAAATATAAAATTATATTATAAATATTTTACAGGTATACATTAAGTACATATGCACGCCGATTACAATAGATATAACAAAGGTAAAAATACATTACAAAAAAATATATACGTACACAATATATCTACAGGAGAAAGACTACATAACCAAACACAAAGCAGAAAAAAATAATTACAACTTACCTGTCAGATAACGCAGCAACCACACAGGGAGCATGGCACGCCTTCCACAAACAGCGGGCACGAGAATCTGGGAATTTCCCAAATGACGAACAGCAATTACAACGCTACGTAACACAACGTAGCAATGAGATTGGATGAATAAAACGTCAATCAAAAATGGGGGTGAAAAACAAAAAAAAACTAGACCGCTAACCTAAAAAACGTAGGTAGCGTTAGGGGACAGTATTGATTCCGCCATTTTGAAAAAATAAACACTCGTAAAACAAAAAGGGAAAAAGGACTCATTAGAATACTATTACACACTCCATATACAAAACACAAAACAAAAGAAATACTATTATTTATAAGCCACTATACAAAACATACACACACACACATACACACACACCCACACTTAAAACACCCTCACGCCCTCAACATCACACAACGTCACACACTCAGTCTCTCACAACCCCACAAACAACCACACACTCACAAAACCCTCAGCTTCACACACTCCCTCAACATCACACAATCACCAAAGCTCACAAACACCTCACACTCACAAACAATGTCACCATCACACACACTTTAAAACGCACACACCATCACACACTCACACATACTATGACACAGCCGCACCTATACTCACACTCACACACACCCCACACGCACACACCATCACCATAACACCCTCTACAGCATACAAAGGCACACGCACACACCTTCATCCTCACAACACCACACACCATCTGAATACACACACCCTCACCCTCACACACGCTCACCCTCACACACAATTACACTCAAAGACCATTACACACCCTCAGTAACATTCTCAAAAATGACACACACTAGCACACTCACACACCCTATCAGCATCACACATCATATCACAATCAATCACCCTTTTCAAACTCACACACTCTCTCACATTCACATCATAACACCCTAAAAGTCAAACACCAACACTCACTCTCACACACCCTCTCCCCCTCACACTACATCTCACCATCACACACACTCTCCCAATCACACACCCTCAAATCATGCCTCAACCAACTGCACACCAGACACTGCTGCATGCCTCACAATAAAAGAAGACTCACACTGCTGCACACCTAACAAAACTGCACACGTCACACTGATGCAAACATCACACTGCAGAACTACTGCATAATTCACAATGCTACACGCATCACACTGCTGCCTACATAACACTGCTGCATGCCACACACTACTCACTCTCGCACACACACAATCTCTCTCACACACACACACATTCTCTGTCTCACACACACACTCTCACTCACACACACAAACACTCTCTATCACAAACACTCTCTCTCACACACACACTCTCTCACGCACAATCACTCTCTCACGCGCACTCACTCTCTATCACACAAACACACACACTTACTCACACACACACACCCTTTAAAAACAACATACAACTTCACCCTCAAAATGAAAGGTCAAAAAACACACTAGAAATACACAGTACTATTAAAAATACAGGCACAAAAAGAACAATCCAAATACAAATACACCCACAGATTCAAAACACAAAGTACAACAACAGACTCCAAATACACACTCAAACAAAAACCACCATACAAGTCCATCATCCAAATAAAAACACAAAAATACTCACTATAAAACGAAAAAAACAAAAAACTTAAAAAACAAAAAACAAATCCAAAGACAAAATCCAACATCCAAATACACCAAACAAATCCAGACTCCTACTACACCATGCAAGCCCAACCTCCAAAATCCACACAACAACAACTCCACCCAACAACCACAAAATAAAAAATTAAAAGCCCACATCCAGCCTCAAAATACAAATCCAGCCTCCAACTCCACCCTCCAACTCCACTACCACCCAGCAACTCTACCCAGCAACTCCACCCTCCAGCTCCACCCTCCAGCTCCACCCTCCAGCTCCACCCTCCAACTCCACCCTCCAACTCCACCCTCAACTACAAATCCACCCTCCAACTCCAACACCACCCTCCAACACCAACTCCACTCTCCAACTCCACCCTCCAACTCCAACTCCACCCTCCAACTCCACCCTCCAACTCCAACTCCACCCTCCAACCCCAACTCCACGCCCTAGCGCAGCGGGATCGCGCAGCGGGCGTGTCCTCCAGTGGCCGGAGTCGTGCCAGAGTCCTGCCCGTCTGCGCCCGTCCGCGTTAAGGACGCGCTGGACGTCGCGGTACTCAGGTTAAGGACTATTATTCCATCCTGGGGCCACCATGCTGACTTACTCGCGGGAGTGCCTGTTTGCCATCGGTCAGGTAAGCCGCTGTTGTACCCTTCCATCGGTACACCCATTGCGAGGCCCGTATCACTGCCCTTGTAATGGGTGGGCTCTTGACTCTCCGCGTCCTCTCCCAAGGATTATTTCCTCGGAGACCCGCCGTATTACAGCCATTCCTTCTACCCTGAGGATCCTGAATCTGAATGTTAGGTCTGCGCTGAAACACTATCAGAACATCTATGACCTTATTGAGGAGGAAGCTCCGGACATATTTGCCATGACTGAAACATGGCTACAGGATGCTGACACCGCTATTACAAATCTAGCCTGCCCACCCGGCTATTCTATGTACACCTTGAATAGGCTGTCTAGGGGTGGGGGTGTAGCGTTAGTGGTAAAATCCATCTATTCCTGTGTCTGGAGTGCTCTAAGCATTTCTGGGTGTGAAAGTGCCTTGTTTAAGGTCTCTGTCAGCCCTGAGTTTACCCTGTCCGGGATGGTCATTTATCGCCCGCCCGGCAGTGATGTGGCGTTTAGAAATGCTTTCCCCGATATTGTTGGCCCTTTGGTCGCAGACTGTGCCAACTTTTCTATCATGGGTGATTTAAATCTGCATTTCGACACCCTCTCTGGCTTGACAGTGCGTTCCATCTCCTCTGACCTAGAGGCCTTTCAATTTCCCCAGATGGTCTCCCAGCCTACCCATTTGGGGGGGCATATTCTGGATCCCTTGTTCACCAATCTGCCGGGGACTCAAATCACCTCTGTTTCTCCGGTGGAATGGACAGACCACTTCTTGGTGTCCATCCTATGCCCTGTCTCTGCCACCCCTTCCATCTCTACGGCTAGACGGGTTCAGAAGAGGGCCTGGAAAAAGCTTAGGTTAGAAGACTTTCATCGTCTTCTATTAGAGGAGCCGCTGGGCCCTTTGACGGATGTAGAAAAGGGGTATGACCTCTTCTGTTCCTGGATCACTAGGGCCTTGGACTCTCTGATACCTATTGTATCAACTAAAATCAACTCCAGAGAGTCGAGTCCCTGGTACGATGGCGCACTTCGGGCCCTAAAGGGTGCCTGTAGACGGGCTGAGAGGGCTTGGAGGAAAACCTATGGGGCTGATCTAAAAGCTGCATACGCCAGGTCCGTCAAGCTCTACCATCGAGCCATCTGCCGAGCTCATGCGGCTTTTTATGCCACTGAATTCCGGAACAGTTCTAATCCGTCGAAAGCCATCTTTAAGGCCGTAAAAGATCTTATGACTAAGCGGACTACCTCTATGACCGTAAGCTCCCTTTCCCACTGTGAATCCCTTGCCTCCTACTTCTTGGGGAAGGTCCAAGCTATTTATCGGACATTCCCTAGCATAGGGTCCAGTTGGGAAAGTACTAATGGGACCCACCATCAGACTACTCTGCTTGTCTTCCCCCCCCTTACCTTGGACGGCTTTGACAAACTTGCGTTGCAAGTCAAATCTGGATCTCCATCCGATCCAGTAAGGCCTGCTCTCTTCCGAGATCAGGCTTTTATGGGACGTCCAGCTGTATGTTCCCTCGTCAACCTTTCCTTGGAAACGGGAGTTGTTCCAGCTAAGTGGAAGCAAGCCGTGGTGTCCCCAATTATCAAAAAGCCCACCCTGGACCCGTCCAAGCCTGAAAGTTATCGCCCCATTTCGTTGCTACCCTGGCCAGCCAAGATCACTGAGGCCCATGTCAATCTGGCCCTGTCTGAACATCTGGTACGGACCAATGCCCTCGACCCCACACAAAACGGATTCCGTGCTGGGCACAGTACGGAAACCGCGTTACTTGTGATGGTGGAACATCTCCGGGCAAGGTTGGATGCTGGTCAAACGGCGGCGCTTATTTTGTTAGACCTTAGCGCCGCCTTTGACACGGTAGACCACAGCATCCTCCTGCATCGGCTTGAGGAGACTGGCATTGGCGGTCAGGCGCTGCAATGGTTCCGCTCCTTTTTAGACGACCGCTCCTTCTGTGTTGCCATCCCTCCCTTCAAGTCCAATTACCAACCGCTGGCCATGGGGGTTCCGCAAGGGTCCTCGCTGAGTCCCACGTTGTTCAACCTTTACGTGAGACCGCTGGCTGATGTCGCTAGGCAGTGGGGCCTAACTTTGGTCTCATATGCCGACGACACACAGCTGGCGGTTACTCTCAGCGGGGATGCGGAGATTGAGGCCCCCAGGTTTCAGTCTGGACTGAAGGCGGTGGCTAGCTGGCTGACAGGCAACTGCCTTCAGCTAAATGCCACAAAAACGGAGGTGATGGTCGTCGGTTAGGGAGTGGAGCTGTGGGGTGACCAATGGTGGCCCTCAGAGCTGGGACCTACTCCGATCCCGGTATCGGAGGTGAAAAACCTGGGGGTATGGCTGGATGCGGGCCTCTCCTTTGTAGGGCACACTTAAAAAAACTGCGGCCTGTTGTTTTGGACTCCTAAGGGGCTTGAGACCTGTTCTCAAGTTCTTTGATGCCCCAACCAGGCAGCTGGTGATCCAGGCTACTATCATCTCTCGCCTGGACTATGCCAGCTCTCTCCTGGCTGGGGCTAACCAGGCCGAGCTAACCCGCTTGCAACGGGTTCAGAATGCTGCGGCGAGGGCGATTGTTGGCCTGCCCAGATTCAGCTCGGTGGCAGGTGTCCTTCGCTCCCTACATTGGCTTCCTGTTAGGAAGCGCATCCTCTTTAAGGTTCTTTGTCTTGCCTTTAAGATCTTGAGAGGTATTGGCCCGGAAATCTTATCGAGCTGTCTTTCCTTTTATGTTCCCACCCGCAGCCTCCGTTCCCAGGGTTTGGCACTTGCGGTGGTCCCCAGATTTAGGCTCAGTCGCATGGGAGGCCGCTCGTTTAGGGTAATGGCCGCGTCAGCATGGAACTCCCTGCCTGATGAAATCCGTCTGATGGAGGACCTCTTGACCTTCCGGAGGGCTATAAAAACCTTCTTGTTTTAGCTGTTTTTTGTTTTTATTCTCCTGTTGTGTTATGTTCTACCTTGTCTCTGCGCCGGGACGCTCCTTGGCTGGAGTATCTGTGCGCATAATAAATTATCGTAACATAACATAACATAACTCCCCCCTCCAACTCCAACCTCAAAATCCACCCTCCAACTCCACCCTCCAACTCCAACACCACCCTCCAACACCAACTCCACTCTCCAACTCCAAATCCAACTCCAACTCCACCCTCCAAATCCAACTCCAACTCCACCCTCCAACTCCAACTCCACCCTCCAAACCCAACTCCACTTTCCAAATCCAACTCTACCCTCCAACCCCAAATCCACCCTCCAACCCCAACTCCACCCTCTAACTCCACCCTCCAAATTCAACTCCACCCTCCAAATTCAACTCCACCCTCCAAATTCAACTCCGCCCTCCAAACCCAACTCCACTTTCCAAATCCAACTCTACCCTCCAACCCCAAATCCACCCTCCAACCCCAACTCCACCCTCCAACTCCACCCTCCAAATTCAACTCCACCCTCCAAATTCAACTCCACCCTCCAAATTCAACTCCGCCCTCCAACTCCACCCTCCAACTCCACCCTCCAACTCCAACTCCACCCTCCAACTCCAACTCCACCCTCCAACTCCAACTCCACCCTCCAACTCCAAATCCACCCTCCAACCCCAAATCCACCCTCCAACCCCAAACCTACCCTCCAGCCCCAACTCTACCCTCCAGCCCCAACTCCACCCTCCAGCCCCAACTCCACCCTCCAACCCCAACTCCACCCTCCAATCCCAACTCCACCCTCCAATCCCAACTCCACCCTCCAATCCCAACTCCACCCTCCAATCCCAACTCCACCCTCCAATCCCAACTCCACCCTCCAACTCCACCTCCACCCAGCAATTCCACCCAGCAACTCCACCCTCCAACTCCAAATCCACCCTCCAACTCCACCCTCCAACCACAACTCCACCCTCCAACCACACATACAACCACACACCCACAACTATACACACACACACACACACAGCCACACCACACACACAATCTCACACACACAACCACATCCACAACCACACCCACCCCCACATACAACCACACACACACAACCACATATACAACCACACACACACACAACACCCAACCACATATACAACCACACACACACACAACACCCAACCACACACAAACACAACTACACACAACACCCAACAACTCCACCCAGTAACTCCACCCAGCAATTCCACCCAGCAACTCCACCCTCCAACTCCCCCTCCAACTCCAAATCCACCCTCCAACTCCACCCTCCAAACCCAACTCCACCCTCCAACCACACATACAACCACACACACAACTATACACACACACACAACCACACCACACACACAATCTCACACACAAAACCACAACCACACCCACCCACACACACACAACCACACATACAACCACACATACACACAACACCCAACCACACACAAACACAACTACACACAACACCCAACACACAACCCCACACACAACCACACCACACATACAACCACAAACATACACACATAAAACCACTCACACATACAACTCACACACACAACCACACACACAACCACACACACAACCACACACACAACCACACACATCTATCGCCCTAACTCTATCTATCGCCCTCACTCTCTATCTATCTGTCTGCCTCACACTATCTATCGCCCTCACTCTATCTGTCTATCTATCTATCGCCCTCACTCTGTCTATCTATCGCCGTCACTCTGTCTATCTATCGCCCTCACTCTGTCTATCTATCGCCGTCACTCTGTCTATCTATCGCCGTCACTCTGTCTATCTATCGCCGTCACTCTGTCTATCTATCGCCGTCACTCTGTCTATCTATCGCCGTCACTCTGTCTATCTATCGCCGTCACTCTGTCTATCTATCGCCGTCACTCTGTCTGTCTATCGCCGTCACTCTGTCTGTCTATCGCCGTCACTCTGTCTGTCTATCGCCGTCACTCTGTCTGTCTATCGCCGTCACTCTGTCTGTCTCTCGCCGTCACTCTGTCTGTCTCTCGCCGTCACTCTGTCTGTCTCTCGCCGTCACTCTGTCTGTCTCTCGCCGTCACTCTGTCTGTCTCTCGCCGTCACTCTGTCTGTCTCTCGCCGTCACTCTGTCTGTCTCTCGCCGTCACTCTGTCTGTCTCTCGCCGTCACTCTGTCTGTCTCTCGCCGTCACTCTGTCTGTCTCTCGCCGTCACTCTGTCTGTCTCTCGCCGTCACTCTGTCTGTCTCTCGCCGTCACTCTGTCTGTCTCTCGCCGTCACTCTGTCTGTCTCTCGCCGTCACTCTGTCTGTCTCTCGCCGTCACTCTGTCTGTCTCTCGCCGTCACTCTGTCTGTCTCTCGCCGTCACTCTGTCTGTCTCTCGCCGTCACTCTGTCTGTCTCTCGCCGTCACTCTGTCTGTCGCTCGCCGTCACTCTGTCTGTCGCTCGCCGTCACTCTGTCTGTCGCTCGCCGTCACTCTGTCTGTCGCTCGCCGTCACTCTGTCTGTCGCTCGCCGTCACTCTGTCTGTCGCTCGCCGTCACTCTGTCTGTCGCTCGCCGTCACTCTGTCTGTCGCTCGCCGTCACTCTGTCTGTCGCTCGCCGTCACTCTGTCTGTCGCTCGCCGTCACTCTGTCTGTCGCTCGCCGTCACTCTGTCTGTCGCTCGCCGTCACTCTGTCTGTCGCTCGCCGTCACTCTGTCTGTCGCTCGCCGTCACTCTGTCTGTCGCTCGCCGTCACTCTGTCTGTCGCTCGCCGTCACTCTGTCTGTCGCTCGCCGTCACTCTGTCTGTCGCTCGCCGTCACTCTGTCTGTCGCTCGCCGTCACTCTGTCTGTCGCTCGCCGTCACTCTGTCTGTCGCTCGCCGTCACTCTGTCTGTCGCTCGCCGTCACTCTGTCTGTCGCTCGCCGTCACTCTGTCTGTCGCTCGCCGTCACTCTGTCTGTCGCTCGCCGTCACTCTGTCTGTCGCTCGCCGTCACTCTGTCTGTCGCTCGCCGTCACTCTGTCTGTCGCTCGCCGTCACTCTGTCTGTCGCTCGCCGTCACTCTGTCTGTCGCTCGCCGTCACTCTGTCTGTCGCTCGCCGTCACTCTGTCTGTCGCTCGCCGTCACTCTGTCTGTCGCTCGCCGTCACTCTGTCTGTCGCTCGCCGTCACTCTGTCTGTCGCTCGCCGTCACTCTGTCTGTCGCTCGCCGTCACTCTGTCTGTCGCTCGCCGTCACTCTGTCTGTCGCTCGCCGTCACTCTGTCTGTCGCTCGCCGTCACTCTGTCTGTCGCTCGCCGTCACTCTGTCTGTCGCTCGCCGTCACTCTGTCTGTCGCTCGCCGTCACTCTGTCTGTCGCTCGCCGTCACTCTGTCTGTCGCTCGCCGTCACTCTGTCTGTCGCTCGCCGTCACTCTGTCTGTCGCTCGCCGTCACTCTGTCTGTCGCTCGCCGTCACTCTGTCTGTCGCTCGCCGTCACTCTGTCTGTCGCTCGCCGTCACTCTGTCTGTCGCTCGCCGTCACTCTGTCTGTCGCTCGCCGTCACTCTGTCTGTCGCTCGCCGTCACTCTGTCTGTCGCTCGCCGTCACTCTGTCTGTCGCTCGCCGTCACTCTGTCTGTCGCTCGCCGTCACTCTGTCTGTCGCTCGCCGTCACTCTGTCTGTCGCTCGCCGTCACTCTGTCTGTCGCTCGCCGTCACTCTGTCTGTCGCTCGCCGTCACTCTGTCTGTCGCTCGCCGTCACTCTGTCTGTCGCTCGCCGTCACTCTGTCTGTCGCTCGCCGTCACTCTGTCTGTCGCTCGCCGTCACTCTGTCTGTCGCTCGCCGTCACTCTGTCTGTCGCTCGCCGTCACTCTGTCTGTCGCTCGCCGTCACTCTGTCTGTCGCTCGCCGTCACTCTGTCTGTCGCTCGCCGTCACTCTGTCTGTCGCTCGCCGTCACTCTGTCTGTCGCTCGCCGTCACTCTGTCTGTCGCTCGCCGTCACTCTGTCTGTCGCTCGCCGTCACTCTGTCTATCTACCGCCGTCACTCTGTCTATCTACCGCCGTCACTCTGTCTATCTACCGCCCTCACTCTGTCTATCTACCGCCCTCACTCTGTCTATCTACCGCCCTCACTCTGTCTATCTACCGCCCTCACTCTGTCTATCTACCGCCCTCACTCTGTCTATCTACCGCCCTCACTCTGTCTATCTACCGCCCTCACTCTGTCTATCTACCGCCCTCACTCTGTCTATCTACCGCCCTCACTCTGTCTATCTATCGCCCTCACTCTGTCTATCTATCGCCCTCACTCTGTCTATCTATCGCCGTCACTCTGTCTATCTATCGCAGTCACTCTGTCTATCTATCGCCGTCACTCTATCTATCTATCTATCGCAGTCACTCTATCTATCTATCTATCGCAGTCACTCTATCTTTCGCCCTCTATCTATCTATCGCACCACCACAGCATCACTCAGGGGCACCACAGCATCACTCAGGGGCACCACAACATCACTATGCGCTACCACAGCATCACTCGTCGCCACCACAACATCTCTCCGCGCAACCACAGCATCAATCAGTGCAACCATTCAACAACAACTAGTTCAAATATGTGCTCTCAATGTTTCAAGCTTTATTACAAATGTCACAAAAACACGTTAATATTTCACTTCTGTTCTTGGATTTTCATCACTATAAAATACACTGAACATAATCTTCACAAAAGGTATTTACAACAGTTTAAGCTATTCCAATTATACATTACAATAACTTTTATTTAAGTATTAATTATTTAAAAAAATTAAAAACCATTGTTATTTGTAATATCAATACATCTAAGTCACGTAAATACAAAACATGTTGCATTACAAATGCTATGAGTGTCACATTTGCAAAAGTTAAAAGTATTGGCATTGTAAATGACAAAACTATTAATTTAGCTATTTTCAAAACCAACACATAAATATAAAATGTGTCATTTACAAGACCAATAGCTCAAAGTTTCCTAATGCGAGACCTATTGCATTGCAAATGCTTGTTTTTAAAAGAGCCACCTTGAATAGATGACTCAAAAGATTAGCAGTGACGGCTCCAATCCCGGGGCCTTCAACGCTCGAGCAACACAGAGGCAGGCACAGGAAATACGTAGTGGCAAAAAGAAAAGGGAGGGGGACGGTAGCAAATAATCATAGCCAGGCAGTTGACAAAAGCAAAAAAAGAAGCCGAGCTTGGTTTATGAGATCGTGGCTCAGCTCACACCAAGTTGTTTCGCTTTGAAATGGATCCAAAAAATACAAGCAGCTTTCACGAGATCGCTATAGTAAACACGCTCCTGGCATTGCTGTGGAGGGGGGGGGCGGGAGCGCATTGCTTTGAAGGCTGATGGCAGGGGAGCAGCTTGGGAGGCATTCCATTGAAGTCTGGTGCGAGGCTGATGGGTTTGACGTGCACATGCGTCTCACACGAGTGCATCACATGAACTGCACGTAATCCGCGCTTGGTCAAGAGTTTGTTTCGCCTCCTATACACTCGCCTATTAATCCCTGCAGGATATAATAGTCGAGACCTAAAAATCATGCGTATTCAGCTTAAACTTATCCTTAAGAAACAAAAAAGAAAGCATTTGCCCAAAACACACTAAATCCCCCAATGGTCTGAATACCTAAGGCCTGCCATCTAAAGATTGTATAATCCTGGAAAATGGGAGGGAGGAGACTAGCAGCTTTAAATAGATCGTAAATATTAACGTTGGGGATGCCCAAGTTCCGCTGTATTTTCTGCAAAATATGGAATATAGCAATAATGACCATAATCCTGGTCTTCTTGAAATAGCTGGGCTCCAAGACTTGTGTCAGTGCACCCTTGGCCGCCGTGCCAAGACCAATCTCAAAGATAGTAGGTCTTTTACATAGGTGGACCTCAGCACTTGAACCCAAAAGTGGTACTCCCAAAGATTGAACAAGAGCGGCCCAGTAATATATGAATAAATTAGGTACAGCCCAACCACCACGATCACGGGGGAGACACAGCCATTTGTCAGCTCTACGAGAGAGGCGGTACCCCCAGAGGAACCTATAACAAATCCTATCAGCCTTCAACAAGCTTCTCCGAGAAATTTCTAAGGGAATTGTCCTAAAAAGATATACGAACTTTGGAAGTATCAGAATTTTAAGAACACTGCAATGACATTATAAAGAAAGGTGTAAATGATCCAATGATCCAGCTTAGTATTTACAGCATCCACCACCGGGAGAATATTCAGATCCGGAATGGATTCAACTGCAGCCAAAATCTTAACTCCTAAATAAGTTGCTACTCTAACCACAGGGGCCTCGGAAGAAGGCATATTAGATGTTTGAACAACCTGGGTTTTTGCCACGTTTAATTTATATCCTGAAACTGAACAAAACTGTTTAGAAGATGCTTTAAGGGCTGCAAATGCGGAGGAGACATCTGAGGTTAATACCACAATATTGTCCGCGTAAGCAAGGGCACGATACTCTGTGCCTTCGATACTTATGGGTGAAATATCTAAATGACTTTCGATCTTTCCAAGGAATGGATCGATATATAAGGCAAAGAGCAAGGGTGAGTAAGAACACCCTTGCCTTGTACCTCTACTAATATAAAAATACCCTAACTCCTGACCAGAGATGCGTAATGCAGCTTTAGGAGAGGTATAAAGAGTACATATTGACTGGATAAATTCACTACCAAAGCCCTTGCACCGAAGCACGGCCCACAAGAACCCCCAGGAGACCCTGTTGAACGCCTTTTCGGCGTCGAACAGGATCACCTCGAGGGGAGAGGCCGTGACCTGGGCCCAGTCTAATAGGGCGATGATACACAGGACATGATCTGCGGTGTCCCTGCCCGGGATAAACCCGTGTTGACGCAGGGAGACCAATGGGGCTATTACCTCTGCCAATCTAGACGCTACAATTTTAGAGTAGATTTTACTATCGCTATTTATGAGGTAAGTGGGTCGAAAGGATGAAGGATTCAGCTTAGGCTTTCCCTTTTTTTTTTAACAAAACTATTATAGTCTGGTGCCAGATTCAGGAACAATACCTTTCTGTACTGATCTAAAAATCATCAACAAATCCTGTCGAATCTCCTTGATAAAGGTCTTCTAAAACTCCAGGGGCAAAGTGTCCGGACCGGAGGATTTCCCAGTAGCTAGAGTTTTTATTGCTAACTCAACCTCCTCCAATGAAATAGGGGCCGACAACCGTCCGTTCTGTTCAAAAGAAATCTTAGAAGTGTCCAACCCAGAGAGAAAGTCCTCAGTCTCAGACTCCAACTGGATACTCCCAGTATCCTCTGTATAAAGCTCTGCATAATATTTTTGAAAGACACCCGCAACTTCCTCCTGAGTGTCCTGTACCACCCCATTTACGTCCTGAATTTTGTTAATACGACTCTGCAGAATTCTCCCCAAACTCGAACATCATTGTGCGATATTGGAGATACTTAGTAGCAAGGTCCTGACCAAAAGACTCCAAAAGTTGAGATTTTAATATGGCAACCTCCTGCTGGCATTCTATGGGGAGAGCATTCTTAATTTTAGATATTAACTCTAACTCCGCGAGCCTAAGCTCCTCAATACGACTCTTAGCCAGCTCTTGTCCTGCCCTCCACCGGAAAGAAGAAAAACTATGGGTCTCGCCGCGGACTGCAGCCTTTAATGCATCCCAAACCACAGGCTCAGATGCAGTTCCCCTATTAATGTCAAGGAATTCAGCTAACCATTTTCTCATATGTGCCTGATAGGCCTTATCCATCAAAAGTTTTCTTTCGAATGTCCAGACCCGGAGAGCTCTACGCAGACGAGACCAAGGATATTCCACAAGCAACGTATTATGATCTGATAAGATTCTGGGAGGAATCAAAATAGAGGCTACTTCTGCCAATTGGTCAGACAAAAAAAAATTATCTAATCTGACCATTTTATTGTGGGGGCGGAATAATATGTGTACCCATCGTCCGTACTATTATGCCGATACCACCGCATGTTCTTGAACAAAGGCCTGAAGGGCCTTAAACACTCTAGGCTTCCTACCAATGTACTTATCACCAGCTAAGTTGAAATTGGCAGATAAATTGATATTCATATCACCACAAACAAATAAGGGAAACGGCCAGGTAGCTAATTCTACATTTAGGTATTTAAACAATTCCGGATCGTCCAGATTTGGGCCATAGATGGTACACAGAGTTAGGGGTCTATTTTTTTTTATTATAAGTGTTTTTATTGGCATTTCAAAAACAAACAATCCCATGCGACAATTGACAGGCATGAAGAGTATGATAACAGTACAGTAGCATTACATCACGCACAGTGCAATCCAACAGTAAATCCTAGACTCCAGCACAATAAACCAAAGTGGCAGACAGTTAAAACGTATCCCCATGTCACCCCCCGCTCCCGTTGCAGTCCAAGCACAGGTCCAAGATATAGAGGCAAGTGTTCCGGCTGGTGTCACCTTAAGCAAGTGTCTCCCCAATACTGTAGTGCAATGTATCTTCTAGCTACCCCTCTGTCGCCCGAGCTGCATTGGTCACCTCCACTTTGGTGTGCAGGTCTTTTCTCTAAGTATAGTGCCCAGAAGTTCTTCGGTCTATTGCGGGGCGGTAATAATTCACTATACAGCTCAGTTTGTGTGCAACAGTATAACATGTCCCGAGACCACTGAGTGAGTGTCGGGGTCGGTCCCCGCATCCAGGTAGTCGCAACGCATTTCTTGGTGACCAAAAAGGCCATGTCAACAAGCCGTCTGTGTTCAGGCGGAATATCTTTAGAGTACCCCAGTAATGTCAGCATAGGGGATGGGGCTAGCGACAAGCCAGTGACTCTATTCACTTCCCCATAGACAGCGCACCAAAAATCCGAAACCCTCAGACATAGCCAGGCCAGATGAAGAAAATCGGTAGTCTGGCATCTACATCTCTCGCATCCAGGGCTTTCCCGTAACCCATATCGGAACAGCCGCTCAGGGGTGTAATAGACCCTATTCAGGAATTTAAAATGCAGTAGACTATGACGTCCGTTAATCGACACCCTTTTTACATTTGCGCAGCAATACCTCCACGTATCCTCAGGCAGTTCCACCTCCAGGTCTGTCTGCCATGCCAATCGGGACTTGTTATAGTCCATTGTACGCTCCGCAAGTGTGATGCGGTACAGATTCGTTATTAATTTAGTCGGCGCCTTGGAGCTATCGATAAAATCATAAGCCAAAACCGTTGGGGGTCCTATCATATCCTCCCCCAGCAGCTCCCTCAAAGCATTACGGACTCTGTGGAACTGAAAGCGAGGGAGGAGGGAGCCGGGATCGCCTCCGGGACAATCTCCTCCCAGACTCGAGCCCTGCCGTCCACGAACAGATCGCCCGCTTGAGTGATCTCCAAGGTGGCAAGTGCAGACAGCACTCCCCTATCCTTACATGGATCAAGCCACGAACACCAGGCAAGTCGCGCCCGTGGTGCATAAAGCAGCGAACAGGCCTGCACGTCCATCAAATGGTGCCACACATGTGCCACGACATTCAGGGAGTCCAGTATGCCCGTCCGGCGGTCCCTGGGCCGGGACAGCAGCGCCGGGAGTGGAGTCGGGTCAGCAACTATCGATTCAATACGCAGGTGCGGTGTAGCCGCTGGGCCATGGATCCAGCCATACGCATGGGCACCCTGTGCTGCGCGATAGTACAGCTCCAGGTCCGGGGCATTCAGCCCTCCCTCCTCAAAGAGGCGTATGAGTATATCCCATGCCACTCTAGGCTGCTTCCTAGCCCACGCCAGTCTCAGTACAAGCGAGTGGAGTTGCCGGAAAAAGGCTCCCGATAATACCATGGGTATTTTGCTAAATAGGAACAAGAAGCGTGGAAGAACAACCATCTTTAGTAGAGAAATGCGGCCCATCAACGACAAGGGCAAGTTGATCCATTTATTCACGTCATCCTCTAGCCTAGAAACCGCCACTCCGTAATTCTTCCTGAGGACCACCTCCGAGTCTGTGTGCAGCCGAATTCCTAAATAGCGCACTAAGGGCCAGATGTAGGTATCCAAATACCATTCGGAAACGGCCGAAAATACAGATTTTCGGCCGTTTCCGACCGGTATTTGGATATTGAGATGTAGGGGCATGTTAAATTACAGAATCGGTAATTTTACCGAATTTGTAATTTTTTCGATTCGGTAAAATACCGATTTGGTAAAATTACCGATTCTGTAATTCAACATGTAGGTAGCACTGTAATCAGTGCTACAAGGGTTTAAGAATTTGTTATTTACCACCAAGTAGAAGTTGGTGGTAAATAATGAAAACCCTTCAAAAAGCATTTTATTTGCTTTAAAAAACGTGCCATGTTGCAGACATACATGCCCTTAGGGCATGTATGTCAGCAACATGTGCACCCATGCACAATTGAGGGGTGCAACAGGGTGTCAAAGTGACACCCTGTCCCCCTTGCAAATTCGGTAATTTTACCGAATCAGTAATTGGCATTGATTCCTATGGGCCTCAAGGCCCATAGGAATCAATGCCAATTACCGAATCGGTAAATACCGATTCGGTAAAATTACCGAATCATTCGGATTCTGTAATTTTCAAAAGTGAAATTACCTACATCCCATTTACCTACTCTTAAATACCGAATCGGTATGATTCGGCATTTAAGAGTAGGTAAATCGAGATTACCAACATCTGGCCCTGAGTCTGAGGTCCACTGAATAGGATACTCTGAGTTAAATCTCCTGGTGGCAGGCGTAAGTGGGAAAATGAATGTCTTGTTCCAATTCACATGTATCCCCGATAACGAGCTAAATAATACAACTTCGCGCAGCACCGTCTGGAAGTTATCTTCTGGGTTTCGTACGTACAAAGGCGTATCATCGGCGTAGGTGGACACTATCAGATTGTACATGGGGAAGCGGATACCACGATGTCCGTGGTATTCACGTAATGCACAAGCCAGGGGTTCGGCAACCAATGTATATAGAATGGGTGAAAGGGGACAGCCCTGTCTGGTGCCACGGCTGATATTGAATGGCTCTGTTGTAAGCAAGCCTATGCATACCCGGGCTGAGGGGGAGGCATAGAGTGTGTTCAACAATTGGAGGAAGAGGTCTCCCACCCCCATGCGGCTCAGCACCTGCCTAAGAAAGGGCCATTCTTCAGAATCAAAGGCTTTTTCCATGTCCAGGAGAACAGCAACTGCAGAGACTTCTGGGCGAGTGTGTTGGAATGCGGCAAACACAGTCCTTAAGTTGTAAGTGAGGTTGCGACTGGGGACAAAGCCAGCCTGCTTCGGGGCAACAAGTTTGGTGACCAGCGGGCTGAGACGGTTTGCTATGATTTTCGCGAATATCTTTGCATCTACATTGAGCAATGAGAGCGGCCAGTACGAAGCACAGTCCTCGGGGGACTTTCCCGGTTTAAGAATGGCTTCAATAATAGCTTACCGCATCGTTGGCGGCATCTTCCCCTCCTCCGCCATCTCCTCAACTGGCGTCAACAGTCTAGGAATCAGCAGATCTGAGTACGCTTTATAAAATGCCACGGTAAGGCTGTCACAGCCAGGCGCACTCCCAGCTCTCATTGACATGAGTGCCTAGACGACTTCCTCCCGTTCGAACGGCCGGAACAAGGACTCCCGATGCGTGTTGTTCAGCCACGGCAACTGGATATGTGTCAAGTAATCCAGTATACGTTCCTCCGGAGCCGGCCCCCTAGATGCGTACAATGTTGCATAGTAGTCCTGAAAACGATCCGCAACCTGTTCATCCGGCAATAGGTCCCGAGTCATGGGAGATCTTAGCTCAGGAGATGTCGTGCATTGTCTGCGCTGCTTCGCTAGTCACACTAATACCGCTCCCGGCCGCTCTCCCTCACCATAGGATCTCGCAATGGCATACTTGCCTAAGTATTTCACCTCGGAATCTGCTTCCTCATTATATTCACGGAGCGTTTGAGCCAAGTCTTGAAGAAGCTCTGCGCTGGGATCCCACAAACGTCACACCTCAATGTCCCTGAGCTTGTTTTCAAGCAGTGATAGCTGGCCCCTAATTGATTTGAGAACACCTGCGTGTTTTGTAATAGCCACTCCCCGTATATATGCATTGAACGCCTCCCAAACTGTCAAAAACGAATCCACTGTGCCAACGTTCTGGTCAAAAAATTCCTCTATGGCAGAAGCTAGCTCTTCCCTGAAATCCTCATCCATCAGCGAGTATGGAGGGAAGCGCCAAGTAAAAAGGGGAGGACGTCTTGCCGGAGCATTAATGGTAAGGAGAACTGGAGAGTGATCAGAATAGGTGCGTGGCAGCGTACTGCACACCTGAACTAGAGAAAAGAGATGCGAGTTCGACCGCTAGTAGTCAATGCAGGTGTGAACATCATGCAGGGCTGAGTAGTGCGTGTATCCCCCCTGATTCGGGTGTCTAGTCCTCCATACGTCCTGCAGTCCCATGCGCATCATCTCAGCCTCCAAAACCTTGGCAGAGGCCTAGGGACACCTATCCGGGCCATCCGATCTATCGAGCGTGGGCTGCCGAGTCATATTAAAGTCGCCCCCCCAAAGCACATGCTCTCCACAGAGGCCACGCACCCTGGATGCCAGCGCCGAATAAAAGATAGGGCAGTCATAGTTCGGGCCATAGATGTTAACTATGTGAAAGTCCAGACCCTTTCCACCGCATTTTGTGATGACATAACGACCCTCCTCACCTGTGGCAACTAGGGTCAACGTCAGCGAAGCCTTAGGATTGACCCAGGTCAAAACACCCCTGGCATTCGAGGTGAAGCCTGCCACGTGTATGTTGTTCTACAAACCCCTATACCGTAGAGTGGGGCTGTCGGGGCGCAAATGAGTCTCCTGCAGGAGTGCTATGTCCATTTCATGCCTAGAGAGGTACTGTAGGACCCGTCTGACCTTGCGGTGATCATTCAGGCCTCTAACGTTCCACGTCAGAAGGGTAATCGTGTCAGCATAGTGAGCCTGTGTCATGACGGGGGCTGATGTGTGCATAGGTGATCGTGTATCGCAATCTGTGCCTGTGTCAAATGCAGAGCTCTCTGCGGTTCCATGTCATAAATACTCTTATTCTTGCTAACAACTAACACACCCACCCCCCTCCCGCCCTCCCGTCCTAAGAAAAAAACTATGCAGTCCTACCTCCAACCCCTCCCACGCCTGCCCAACCCCAACCAGGCCGGGATCCTCCCTCCCACCCGCATAGGTCCCCACAACCAACCCCTTCATGAAAAAACCATACAGAGGAACCCCTCTATGAAAGGTGCGCAACACGCAGGGGCAAAGGTAGTCCGCTAACAGCAAAACTGAACCAGTACTTCACATCACTTCTCGCTGCCCGCCTCCCTCCCCCGCCTCCAAAAAAAAGAGAAAATGGTAGCAAGTGATCCCAAACATCTCTGCAATTCCCCGTGAACATAGTGAACATCAACTCTCTGTATCATACTATTCCCTCCTCAACAAGGCCGTTCCCCGCGCCCGGTGGTGGTGCGATTATTGCATGTCTGAGACAGGGATCTTCTCCTCAATGCCGCCAGACACAACGGCCCATACCAGGTGGAGAACAGCCAAGTGAACATTTTCCCGGACTATACTTATGAGACCCAACGTAAGCGGACCTCCTTTCTAGCGGTCAAACGTGAACTGCGGAGCGAGGGTATACAGTACTCCCTGCTCTTTCCAGCGAGACTCCGCATCATCCTTGATGATACGACCAAATTTTTTGAAACTCCGGAGGACGTTTGCAATTGGCTTGAACTGTACAGGGCTGGTAAAGATGGCTTCGGTTCCTCCTTCCAGGCGACGTCGGAGACTGGTCAGCAACGGAGATCCAAAAGACTTCGGAGCCGCCGCGGTAAACCGGGCAGGCCCTCGACAGTAGAGACTATGGCCGAGCGGCGAGGAGTGTTGGAAATGGTTTCCAACTTATCTGGCTCCCAGGGCGGTCCCATCGTCGAAGAATCCGAACCTGGCGGAGAGGGGGCCCATTCGGACACTGAGGACTCAGAGACTGATAGTGTGAATTTACCTGTGGTTACTCCGGACTCGGCAGAGGGCATGCTGGATGGGCAGGGATGAACTCGGGTGAGCTGACTCCATTTGGGCGGGGGAATGTGGCGGGGGGTGAAGAGGTTGTAGGAGTTGTTGCTGGACCATGAATCACCGGAGGGATTGGGGGGCCTTGCTACGCCTGATACTTATGATCTGGTGCTCGGTCTAGTCTCGGTAGCCTGAGACTCGGTGACCCATTGCTGGCGCCGGCCCACGCTCGGCCCTTAAGGCACACCTACGGTGGCTACCGTAGGATTAGTTGGGAAAGGGGAGTTTACTGAGGGTACGGTTTGGATGGGGACTGGATGGTGCTATTTGGGTCCTATTCTGGGGTGGGTGGGAGGGGGTTTGTTTCAGGGGGAAGTTCTGTTGTTTTTTGGGGGGAGGCCGCCATTGGTGTTGAATCGACTATTGAACGATCCATGACTGAGCATTGCTGGGGGAACCTGGATGTGACAATTTGGGACAATGGCTGAGATCACTAATGTAAAATGCGTCACTTGGAATGTGCGGGGCCTTCACACTATGTCCAGACGGCACACAATTCACGCTTACCTGGTGCGTAGAGGGGTGCAGATAGCGTTACTACAGGAGACACATCTTACTAAGGCGGAAGGGGCAGAGCTACAGCGTAGATGGAGAGGGCAGGTATACTACACCACATATTCAGCTTATGTGAGAGGGGCGTTGATCTGGATAAGAGCTGGGATACCCCTACAGGTTTCCAAATCTGTGGTGGATCCGGAGGGACGATACGTGGCAATTTCTGGTACATTGGGGGGTAGGGCTCTGAATATTTGTTGCATTTATGCACCTAACGTGGACCAACTCGCCTTCCTGACCGAGTTGTCGGGCTCCTTGGCCCATTTCCTGTCGGGGACCCTCCTGATGGGAGGAGATTTTAACTCGGTGGTGGATGTTGACACCGATCGTTCACACCTCCCCTTCCGGATTCCCCAGTCCGACGGGTAGCTAAAGGCAGGAAGGAATGGCAGGCTCAATGGGGGCTGACAGACATTTGGCGAGCGCAGCACCCCTATACTAGAGATTATTCATACTTTTCTGGTATGCACGAATTACATGTGAGACTAGATGGGTTTCTGGGGTCGACGGAACTGGTGTCCGCGACTGTGAGATCTGAATACTTGGCTAGGACCATCTCTGATCACAACCCCCTGTTAGTGGATTTCAGATGGTGTCCGGGGGTCCCTAGCGTACCCACTTGGAAACTGCGCCCCGAGTTATTGGAGGATATAGTCTTCAAGGCAGACCTAGAGGATAAAATTACTGACTATTTTGCGACAAATGGGGGCACAGCTGGGTCGAGGGCCTCAGAGTGGGATGCTTTTAAAGTGGTGGTCAGGGGCTATTGTATATCCAAAAAAGTGGGAATGCGACATGTCATCCTTGATGACCTGGCCAACGCGGACCGGAAGCTCCGCGAGATGGAGCTTCGCCGCCCCGGCCACCCAGAACTTCAGGAACGTACCGCTGCAGCGAGAGAGGCGGTGGCGGCGGAGGTCGAACGATTGCGGTGTTTTGATTATAAGGCCTATGTCACCAGATCGCTCACAGAAGGGGACAAGTCGGGCGCACTCCTAGCCTGGCTGGCCAACCCCATGAGACGGACCACCCCGACGGTGTCCATGCGCACCGCGGAGGGAACTGAGGTGCATACCCAACCGGAGATACTCAATTGCTATTTGAGATACTATGAAAGGCTGTACCGTAGTAGACTGACCCGCGATCCTGCCCTGATTGATGACTACTTACAATCCCTAGAGATTCCCGCACTGGAACCTGAAATAGCGAAGGCCTTGGGTACAGACCTAGAAATTGGGGAAATCCGTAGCGCCATAAAAGGGATGGCGAGGAACAAGACCCCGGGCCTCGATGGGCTCCCGGTGGAATTCTACTCCGCTTACGTGGATCTCCTGGCTCCCCGACTATTAGTGGTCTACAGGGAACCGAAACGCCTTGGACGCCTCCCCGGCTTGATGTGTGAAGCCTTGGTAGTCCCCCTCCTCAAACCTGGTAGGGAGTCCGATGACCCGGCGTCCTATCGACCGTTATCGATGCTAACGGTCGATTATAAAATTCTGAGCAGCATATTGGCGTCGAGACTGTTGGGGCACATGCGTTCCTTAGTACATGAGGATCAGGCAGGATTTATCCCTAAACGCAATACAACTATGAAGCATGGACTTCTGGGCCGCCTTACCGCTTTCGGTGGCTGGGCGTATAGCACTGCTGAAAATGGTGGCACTACCCCGGCTGATATATTATTTTCGAGCGCTCCCGATTTGGGTTCCGCCGGCCACCTTCCGGCTCTTGAGATCTATGTTGGTGGGGTTCCTCTGGGGGTCGGGCCGCCGAAGGGTGGCGCTCAAGACCCTGATGAGACCGAAATCGGAGGGCGGCCTAGCGGTGCCGGATTTCGAAAAATACTATCTAGCGGCTCAATTGCAAACCTTCACCCAGAAGATAGCGAGAGAGTTCCGAGGCCCGGAGGATGGGAGAGGTAGGGGAATGCCCAGACACGTTATCTCCTACATTGCATTACGCCAGCGCTTAGCTCTGAAAGACCTTACGCTTGAGGAACGGACTATACGGCTGTGTTGGAATCGTGCCCATGCCCGGGGGGAGCTGAAACTCCCGTATGCTCCTGAGATTCCACTGGGGATGATAACTGCCTTGCCGCACGGTGGAGACTGGTCGCGCTTAAGGCACTGGGAAGATGCAGGGTTGCAGTTAGTGGGAGATCTCTATGAAGATGGGGTGTTACTGCCCTTCCAGGAGATTCTGGACCGCTTTGACGTTCCCCGAGGCGACTTCCTCCTTCACACAGCTGTTATTAGAGCAATTCAGACGCACTGGAAGAGGGGTATAGAGGAACCGCCAACATCACCGGTGTGCCAGTATGTTATGATGTCCTCGGGGACGGTCAAGGCGGTCACGTGTTTATATAATAGATTAATTAATGAGGGTCTGCCTCCGCTCGACATACTACGGAACCGGTGGGAAGCCGACATAGGGAAAGATATACCGGAAACGACGTGGGCACAACTGATGCGTTGTGCCTGGAAAGGCACGCGCCACGCCCGGTTTCAATTGGTTCACTCTTATGTACTTCACAGGGCCTACCTGACTCCGGCGAAAATCCAACAATACTTCGCCTCGGACACGGCGGCTTGCCCCAGATGCCGATCACCTGCGGCGGACCTTATACACATGCTGTGGTCCTGCCCAGCGCTGTCCTCCTACTGGCTCCTGATAGGGGACACCCTCAATGGGGTCACTGGGAGATCCTTGACGCGGCGGTGGGGATCCTACATTGGTTCCCTCATACCCCTAAAAACAAAATCTCTAGTAAGTTTATTGCCCTAGGGCTCACTCTAGCAAAGAGAGAGATAACCAGGCATTGGAAGGCACGAGTTGGTCCAACAGGCGCTAAATGGCACAATGAACTTCTGAAGTGGGCCACGGGGGAGAGCACCCTGCGATACCAGCTGGCGAGGCGACAGCAGAATGAGAGGGCGCTAGAAGTTGCATTGGAATGGGAGACTTTAGTGCACGCCTTGCGAGATTACAGCGCTTCCAGCGATTCCGAGAGTGATGACGCAGCACAACCTGAGTCCCGTTAGACGTCCATAACACTGGTTTCTACGCAGTTGATTTAGGTTTCTTTCCACAAGCTCTTCTTACACACACACCACACTGATGGCGGGGCTGGGCGGGGGGAGGGGGGTAGATAGAGGTAGAGGGGAGCGTAGATCGCTTTCATTTCATTTTACTATTATTCTGAGTCCTTTCACACTAAGTGGTTAGTCCCCGCTCCTCTAGGGACGTTGGGTTGAGTGGGTGTAGGGGGTGTTTGAGGATGATTTAGAAAAGCAGATGAGGATCGCTCGTTTATCTGGATCAACCCCAGCAATCTACCGGATCCCCGTATGCGACCTTATCGCAGACGCCGCCTGACCCTTGGGTTGTGGGCTGAATGGCTGTGTATGGGAGGTGTTTCCTCATGGGGGATCTGTTGTTTTTCTTTTCCATTGAAGTTATGTCGCTGATCTATCATGTAACTTTGGCTAATTCCTGCAATAAAAATATATTTAAAAAAAAAAATCAGGCCCAGGGTAACATGGCCAGGAAGGGGTCCCGGCTCACGTCAAATCAGTCAAAGCAGGCACGACCCCGCAGGGCCCCAGGGTCTCTCAATCACCCAGTCAAGAACTACCCATGGCCCACAGTGGCAGTGGAGAGTAACATTTGCAGCAAATCCTACAACAGCCATTCCCCGACCCGCCACAGTCACATATTGGATTTAAAACCTGGAGTAGCGCATAGGGTAAAGGGCATACAGAGGCCGCGGCCAACAACCAAAAACAATAGCAAGAGTTATAGTCAATACATCGCCCAATTCCAGTCCTGGGAGACCAACGCGCCCCCCACTCAAGAGTCAGGGTACAGCCTCAGTCCTGATCATCCAGGGAACCGTCCACAGAGTCTTCCGGTCGACCATTCTCCTGCGGGTGTCTCGCCTCCTTACGCCATTCCTTAAGGGCTTTCTGGAGTGCCCTCGGGTCAGTGAATATCATGGACTTCCCTTGTCGATTGACACGTAGCTTAGCAGGGTATAATATGCGTAGTCCGTCCCCATGTCTCTAAGTATGCGTTTCATTGGCACAAACTGTCTCCTCGCCTCCTGCACCTTCGCAGTGAAGTCGGAAAAAAGGGATAGCGTTGAGCCCTCGTAGGACAGTGGGTGTTTCTCTCTGGCAAGCTTCAACGTCGTGTCTCGGTCCCTGTAGTTAAGTAGCCTGGCTATGATTGGGCGTGGGGGCACACCAGGTTTAGGCCTCGGACCCAGGGTACGGTGTGCTCTCTCAATGACAAACATCCCAGAGAAGGCCGACTCCCCCAGCAATTTTTTCAAGAGCATTTCGACGAACAGTTCCATGTTCCCTGTCTGCGTAGTTTCTGGCAAACCCGTAATACGTATATTGCATCTGTGAGACCGCGCCTCCAAATCTTCGGACTTATCTTGCAGGAGTTGGATGACCCTGCCTAGCTGCTTATGATCTGAGTCCAGGGTAGTCTGAGCTTCCTCCACTTCACTTATGCGGCGTTCGGACATGTTGAGGCATTCACCGTGCTTGTCTAGCCGGTCCGCCATCCAGTCCATTCGGTAAGTAAGCGCGTCCATTTTGGTGCCTAGTGAAGTGATACCTCCTTGTAGGTTCTTTTCCATAGCCATCAAAATACCTCAGATATCTTGCTCCGACGAGACTCTCTCCCCGGCCAGCTCCGCACCGTTCTTCTCCCCCCCCCCGGCGGAGGATCGCTGAATTTTGATCTCTTGTTGTCAAACGACAATTTGGGCTGGGTTCTGTCTGGGCGCCCCATTGCTACGCCTCTGCACTCGACTCACACCAGAAAAATGGCACAGATATCACTGAGGCAGCTCGTAACTGTTTTTAGTGCTCACCTCTCATCAGTCAGTAGCACAGTCCAGGCAGAGATGGAGGCTTGCAACTCAGAAATGTTTCGCGGCTCACAGGCCAGGACAGCTCAGTAGGCCTCTTAGGTTGGAAGGGCTGAAGTCCAGCTCCTCGTCCAGGTGATGCCCCCACTCGGTCGACGACTAGATGTCAACAATGCCCAAGGACGATCTCCGCTCCGGTGCACAGCAGCACCATAGAGGCCTGCGCATGACTGTTGCACCACGGGTCGCACGCCTCAGCTCTAACATTCAATGTTCACCGTTCTCAATGCCAACTTCTCCTTGGGCACTGTAACGCAGCTAAAGAGCGGTATAGGCTCTCTCCTAATCCGCTGTCTCGATCCGGGCAGCCAGCTATGGGGGGGGGGGCCATGGCCTTGCTCAGTGGGCGCAAAGAGCCAAGCAGGGGGTCGCTACTATTCTCTTGCAGGCCCGTAGCACTGGACTACGTATTTTAGAAGTATTGCGCAGATCCCCCCAGTTCTCCTCCGGACATAAGGCTGGGTGCGGGGAGAGGAGTCAGGAGTTCATGCGCAGCCACAGCCACCCGCAGTGGGCAGTCTCGTATGTATTGCCAACTGTATGCGAGCGCTCTTGTCGTGCGTTCACCTTCAGACATGGGGCACCCACCACTGCCAGTGCTGTCTACCGACCTGGCCTGCAATCAGTGGTTCCACGATCTCCGTCCGCCATGTTCTTATAGGCCTCAGTCCACGGCCTCTCGTCGTCTCCAGGCCTCCTGGGCCGTCTCACCAGCAGTCATGCCGCAGTGTCGTTATCGACCCCCTAAGGCGCTCAGGGGGGGGAGTCGAAAGCGTTATCCGGGGGAAGCACCGCAGCCGCCAACAGGGAGACTCCCGCTCACTCCCTGGATGGGGCTCTCAGTCCGGCGTGTCACAATCGACTGCAGGTTTCTCGCAGGCCCGGGTGAAGCTGGGTGCTCGCGTGTGAAATCTGGCCCCAGGCAGGGAGCCCCTCCCAGCGCGCTATGTTTTCTTCAGCCTCCCGCTCTCCGCCGCTGGTAGTTAGGGGTGCGGCAGTCCGAACCACCAGTCTCTGCACCGTAGCTTCACCCCGCAGGCCACTGGGTCTCCAGCAAAGTCGTCTCCTCGCCCAGGGGGGCCGCAGCGTCTCTCGCGGCTCTCGACAGGGCCCGCCGTACAGCATCCAGCAGCACGCTTAGGCCCGGCAGCTCTCCACAGCTCTTGAAATCGAGGTGAGGGGGCGGAAAACGCCCGATGTCTGCCCCAGACTCTCCGGAGTCCGAAACCGACCAGCAGGATCTAGCGGATCACCGCTATACGCAGAATAAACAGCAGGATAGTTTTGGAAGCAGGGGAGTTCTCGGCTCAAGCAGCCATCGTGGTTGCGAGCTAGCTCCGCCCCCGAGTTAGGGGTCTATTATCAACTAAAATTTCAGCAATAATCCATCTACCCATTCTGTCCTCCCGGACCCTGGTACAGTCCCCAGCTCCACGCTTCAGTAGGATAGCAACCCGCCTGATCATAGACGTCTGTTTAGAACATGCAATTAAATCATATCCAGGCAGCTTCAAACACTCCCATCTCCCCAGGACAGATGGGTCTCCTGTATACATAATATATCCATCTTCATAATATGAACAATCTTAGAAAAAAGTGCATGTGTTTTCGGGTCATTAAGACCACAAATGTTCCATGAACTTAAAATGAGTTTACCCAGCCCCTTCGGAACATAAAAAAGAACTTAGAACCCACTTTATCTTTTCCAAAGATGTTAGCCCTACCAGCTGCTTAATCCCACCATTTCACCATTTTATAACCACAACTGCAGTAATTATCCAGAACCTACATGAGCATGGCCACCACCCCCCTTAACTGAGCCCCCAAACCCTCCCCCACCCTCTCCCACTCCCCTCCTACACACCCCTTGAGCGCCAACAGGACCTTGGTCCTTGTGATGGGATGAGCCAACGGCCCGTTCTCGCCTGGACCCCCTCAACCCCTCAAAGCAGAACCTAAGGGCTGGAGACGATTGCTTTCTCTAAGACAAAAAAAGAGAATTGAAGAAAAAACATGAGAAGATAATTAGGGGTAACTACCCCAAGCGATTGCCTCGGCCCCAATCTACTCCAGGAAACCCCCCGGAAAAAAAGTAATTAATGAAAAAAGAAAGAAAGAAGACAAGTGATGCCATAGTGAAAGCTAACAGCTTCTTAACTAAATAGTAGCTAGGAATTCCTTTGCCTAGATTTCGGAGAGGAAGAATCTAGTCTGACCCTGATGAATAATCTTGAGTTTAGAGGGAAAGAGTAAGAAAGCTTGAGTGCCCTTAGACTGAAATGGTGTAATCAGTTGGCGAAGCTGCCACCTCCGCTCAACTGTAGCTGGACAGAAGTCAGGCCTGACAAAGAACTCACATTCCTTCCCTAACCTTTTCTTATCGGGTCTGGCTAAGTCATAGATCTTCTCCCTCGCAAGAAAATTGTTAAGACAAATCAAAATTGCTCGGTGTTTGGTCCCCGAAACACCCTCATTCTGTCTCTGCTTGAAGGGAAATCGGTGCGCACGTTGCACCTCCAACTCCCAGTCCCACTGTTTTACATCAGGGAATGCTTCCGTAAAAAGTTCAACAACGAATTTCCTGGCATCTCCTCCTTCTCGACCTTCCGGAATCCCTAGGAGCCTGAGGTTGTTCCTCCTCGCCCTATTTTCTAAGTCAGTCAGTTTCCATAATATGTCATCCTTTTGTGCACTAATATATCTGTTGTAGCCTTTTGTGTTGCTAAAGCGTCCTCCAGATTGGAAAACCACTCCTCATCCTCCCCAATTCTAGCTGCAATGTCCGTGCAAGTTTTAGCGACTCTGCAAATTGAGTTCTGAACTCTACGATAAGTCCTCTGTGTGCGGGCATTCTCCTGACGAGATTCCTCACGATGCGCCATCATGGTTTGATAGATAACTGCAAGAGTAATTTCTCCTGGTGGCAGCTCAGCCTGATCAGATGATGAGAAAAGGCTCTTTGCTGATGCTGATCCTACTAGACCAGGTTGCCCTAAAGAGGGGCCGTCCTCAAGAGAAATCCAGATACCCCAGGGACCTCTCTTAAATCACCCTGCATTTTTAAACCGTTGGCTTTGCGAACTGTACAAGGTCCACTGGGTGAAATCTCATCATTAAGAACTTCGTGTAGACGCCAGTCCCCAACATCACTACCATCATCAGTCCACTCACCGTCCTCCTCATCCATTGAAGAGCCTGTGTGTTCTGATAGCAAATAGAATTTCTCGCCCCCTTCAGACTCTTTGAAGGATTCAGGGCCACCAGTGCTGCCAATGATGCCATCGGTAGAGCCTCCAGTCTTATGAAATGCAATGAGATCAGCTGGGAGTGGGCGTACTGGATTTAACTTGTCCTTTACTTGTTGCACTACAACTCCCACAACCCCATTCAAAGACGACTGGAGATAGGCTGAGGAGCTTTAGTTACCAAATCTTCTGCCTGGGAAACCACCCACAAGCTTTCAGCAGCGTCCCCCGATTGCATACACACCAGCGCCCCAACAGGAAGGAGTGCGGGACACGCATCCACGGTTCGTGAGGAAACTGATATGTCCTCCGCTCTATTAGGAGCTTGTGAAGGGCGCTGAAATTGCTGCTTGTCTCCCTCATTACTTGCTGATGCATTGGCTTTAGCAATGACATTTTTAAACCGTGCTTGCAAAGTCTGTTTTTTCTTACTGTCGTTTCCTGACCGAGCAGACCAGACGCGGCCCCTCCAGGGGCTGCGCCTGGTCTTGCTGTCTGTACCGATTGAGGGTTCTTGGCAACCTCTGTAGAATGTCCTGCACTGTTCGCACGAGCAACCGCTGCAGCTGTTCGAGCCTTTGCAGCCGCTGTTTTCGCCACAATCTTGGGAGCCAAGGTGCCACCGGGAGACCTCAAATGACGTTGACGAAACGAAGAGTCGGTACAGCACGGGAATGCTGGTAAGTAGAACGCCGGCACACGCCAGACCCTAAATGCTCTTTTGAATACAGCGTTCGTGGGGCACAGTAAAGCTCTTAGCATTTAAAACAGGGGGCATTCAACCCGTAGCAACACGGGAGGGATCCAACAGCTAACACAAGCTCCGAGGGGAGAATAATGCAGGCGAAACACCCCAGCTCAGTTGACCGAGCTCTCGGCCGCCATCTTGCCTCTCGCAAGTGCACCGGCGTCAGTTTTCTACTGTGAAACTTTTATGTGCCACAACGCGGAGCCACTACAAAAACTGTGAGAGTATGAGAACAGCGTGCCAAAAAAGTGCAAATCCTTGGAAACAACAATGACAAGAAAACATAGAATTATAAGAAAACATCACCACCTAGACAAAATGACTGGTCTGACCACGAAGGACAGTGTGCAACCACATGATGGAACTGTACGAAAGAGAGTTTGCAACCACAGGATATAGCTGCAAAGGATAATAATACTAGAACAATATGACTCAAGGCAAGTGACCACCAGTGTGTAACAGAGAATGTGCCCCACAGCCGGCACAATGACCTATGAACTGTAGCATAGTGAAAGAAAACCTCAACCCAATCGACTGCAGCAAAGACAATGGAGACCCCAAAATAATTGGGAGAAACAGACGTGGGCGGAGGGAGGGTAGAAGAACATGAGAATCTCCACGCTGGAGAACCCGGGTAGAGGAGCACTGAAGGGCACATAACCTAGCCACCCAAGAACTAGAATGGGTGAGAACCAATGTGTGAAAACAGAATGACACATCCTGCCCCGGAGGTAGGTGAACTAGAGCACCCCTCAGGAAGACCAAGGCCATCTGTAAGGAGGCAGGTGGGTAGAACTCAATCTGGAAAGGTCCTCGCAGAACGGGGAGGATAGACGGGCGCTAAGGAATCTGCGGCTAGACTGTGTCTCTACCAGATACATCGTTATCAAAGGTAAGTAACTTGTTCATCTGATAGAGACATCTAGCTGCAGATTAGAATAGATACCAAAGCTATACCCCATCGGAGGAGGGTCTGCAACCGGAAACCACCAAGTTCCCAAGGGAAGTAGTCCATCAAGAACATTGAAACAAGGTGGGGGCGGCAATGCCAGAGTGGCTGACACCAGACCCATATAGCTCAGCAATGCCAGCATAGCTGACACCGGACCATGAAGGTCAGGGTGAAGAATGAGCAAGGGAAGCAAGGCACCATAATCCTCCAAAGGACAATACGAGTCCACTGTTGGCGGGAAAGGGATGATACCAAATCCCAGAACCAGAAAGGGCAGTACAGAATGCCATAAACATCAACAAAAAGAAGGGAAACTGAGTATAGGATCCCAGGATCCGCAAGAAACAAAGTCCCAGCGAAGGGACTTAAACAGTATGATAGAGTCAGAACACACAATGTGAGTAGCACAACAGCAGGAGCTAAAAAATTAGATGACAGCGGCAGGTCACCATGCTGAAACATACATACTACGACTACCAGGAGATACATAGATGTTGATTACAAGAATACATGGAGCAGACATTGTGTACAGTGAGAACGACACCACACAATGCATGAACTCAATGAAACGCAACAGCATGTGCGCATCGACAGAGAAGACGGGCGCATCACCAGGTAGTCAACCAGCCAACCCCACCCACAGGCTCAATGACCAATGGTCACCGGCAAGCGGGACACCCCAAAGCTCTCTCCCATGATAGAGAGAGTGAGAAAGAGAGAAAAACAGAGAGGAAACCTGGGACAATCCTCACAAACCATAGTAGGGAAACCCTGCATACTTGCCCTCTTGTGTGTGTACAGAGCACAGAGAAATATATGAAAAAAGTCAAAACAGTGACAAGCAAGGGGAAACCGGAAAAGAAACCCTTGAGAATAGGAAGTTACCCAAAAGGTACCAATGGCACTGATGTGAAACGTAGCGGGACATACAAGTCCATCCACTAAAGGGGCGACACCAACCCCCCCCGACCAGGGAAGGACAGCTCGAGCCACCGCGATACAGGCGGTGATACTGACCACCACATTAACAAAGAAAAAAGGGGCCAGTAACATTCAGACATAGAATGTCTGAAAAAGTGTACACAGGATGATGCCAGTGACTATCAAGAGACAGAATACGTCCACTGAAAGTGCAGTAGAGGCCAGGAGAACACCTGAGCCGTGTGCGGCAACAAACAGAAGAACCAGAGCACCGGCCGGGGAAAGGCAGAGGGACACAAGTTAATATGAAGCAGAGATCTGCCATGCGAAAACTCCACTGCCCTTAGGATAACCCCAGACAGGGTGCGCTAAAATATTTCCCAACACCAGAGAAGAAGACAACACCACAGGAAGATAACGCAGTCAAGATATCGGCTCAAGGAATACCATGGGTCCCCTGTGGTAGTGCACACACCTAGTGTGGACCCACATGTGGTTCCCGCCTAGGACACAGAAAGAAGTTGGGCCAAAGCTAAGACTCAAACCTGGCTGGTTCTGATCTAAAGTCTGGCACTGGCCATAATGCCACAAAGAACCGATCTGGAGAGGAACAAAGCAAAGCGCCCATATGGACGCGTACTCACGCCCAGGACAGCCAACAGTGCCAGGGGCGTAATGAAGGCAGAAAGATGAGCCAAATGTAAGGCAGGAGAACTTAAAACTCTCGGGGTGAGCCGGACACGGCAGAACCCCAACAATACACCGGAGCAGGCTGTGTCCACAGACGCATGAGAGTGCAACGGAACAACCGTAGACGCAACATAGAAGATTCAATAGAGTCCAGTCCGTGGTTCTCTACAGAGGAGTCGTTCCACCCCAGCAGGAAGGCTGGAACAAAGGGAGAGGCCTACAGCCTAACCCATAGAAAAAGGCCCCAGAGGGACAGAAAAGAAATGAAGAGAACTCCATGGGATCCTCCAAAACTACCTGGCAAGGAAGAGAAGCTATATAATAGCGAAAGAATACCCCACATAGGGTATGTCACATCACTATAAAAAGCAATGTACACCCCTTGAGACAAGTTCATAGGCAGGGGTCAAAAAGAACTGTATAAACAGCTGGCCCAGCTGACCCAAAGGAAGGAAAAACATGGCTGAACAGCCATTCAGACCGTCTGGGAAATAATGTCTTGGACTCTGAGATGGAAATCATAAAAGCAGTGACAATACCTCAGATGAAACACAAGTCCACCAAGAGGACTAAAAACCTGGCAGTCATGGTAAACCAGATAGGAGGCGCTGGACAGCCGCGTCGGCTTGCTCATCAACAGATTGACCCCATCAAAGGGCAGATCCCGGATTCGCTTCAGAACATTCTCGGTCAAACTGCCATCCCATAGCTACGCATGGCGACGTAGAGCAACTGACCTAGCCCTGGCTCGACCCACGTAGTTAGTGGTGTCCATGGCCTTCCGGACAGAAATGTGCGCCATGTCGCGGCTGTCCCAAATAAGCTGGGCCAGGTCAGCATGAGGGCCCTCTGTCAAAGAGAGAAGGAGTTGCTCGACTGAGTCCCAAAGGGCAAAAGTAGCCCGAGCAAACAAGCAGGCCATGTTCAGGGACCGAAGGCCTGAGCTGGTGGATGCAAAGACATTGCGGCCACTTGACTCCAACCACCTAGACTCCTGAGTGGGTGGAAGCAATGAAGGAGGAGAGGAATGGAGCGCTGCCTGGACCACAAGTCCTTGAGCACTAGGATGGAGGAACAAACGGGCAGGGTCATCTGGAGCCAGCCGATGGCAATGTGCAATAGCACGACCCACGGTGTCCCCCGATGAGGGCCTGGCCCAAGTTCCCAGAAGGACATCATGCAATCACCGGCAAAAAGGCAACAAGGGCTCCATGTCCATCGTGCCCTGGTGGAGAAGATCCAACAAAGGATCCAAAGGCAGGGAGACAGAGGGCGGCTGCATCTGCAAGATATCCGCAGCTCGGCGAACCCCCTCGCAAACGCTGTGCTAGCCTATGTGGCCAACCGAGGTGGAGACATCAAGTCCACCATTGGCGATGGCTGCAGGCTAATCCGTCCACCCAATGACAGATGCACCACAGATAGATCAGCCGGCCAGTGGCCCATGGGCCCCTGCTCCATGGAGCAGTGAAAAAACCCTGGGGGTGGAGAACCCATTGGGGTCACATTCTTTACCAGCAGAGGAACAGCAGGGGACGGAAAAGGCGCGACCAACATCGAGATGGCGTCAGGTGTACGCCGACAACCCACGAAGAGAAGTCGTCCACTCAACTTCCACCAAGGTAGGAACTCTTTTAAAAGATCGATGGCGACTCGGAGTCGATCTCCGCACTGCAGCCGCATCCAGCGATGACGTAGGGAGCCCCGCAGGGCTGTGCGAAGATGCTGTGGGAGAGCGAGACATTAGAGTGGGATGCCCCTCCGGGCCATTTTCCTATGCTGCAGTGACCGTGTTCGGCACCGAGAGCGATCCCGCAGGCCGGTGAACCTCCGACCTGAGTCCCTACCCCAACTTTAGGGCCCGAAGACACGCCAGGGAGAGGGGGTGACCCAAAGATGGTCTCTAGAGCCCTGGAATAGGACTCCATTTGGGTCCAAGTTGCCCCATCACCAGGAAACGGTGGGTGGGCAGGGGCCAACTCCTGAGGGCCCTTTTCCGGTGAAGACCAGGAGCAGTGGGCCCACGACATGCTTGCGTGAGGCCGGTGACCTCAGTGACCTCTTCCGTGCTTACCTGAGGCAGGCGAGTGATGTCCATGGGAACGACTCCGGGACCTTAACCGAACAGGAACATCAGCATGGGACGAAGAACTGCGCCATTTGGACTCTTCCGCTGGAGACTAATGCTGGGCACGCGAAGATTCTAACCAAGACTACCGGGCGGACATCAATTTCATCCGTCGTTCCCACAGGGACTTCAGCTTCAGCTGCCGGAAGGCGTGACACTCGGGGAGGGCGTGGTGCTCACCCAAACACCACATACAGGTCTCATGTAGATCCGTCGCTGACATGTGACACGAACAGAAAGCACACGACTTGAAGCCCGCAGGCATTGGCACACTGTTCCAGGCGCGAAAAAGCATCACAAAGGCCTGAAAACAAAACAGGCCTGAGGAACCGCTTCTCCTGGATCCGCGTTGGGATGCAGAAAAGAAGAAAAACTGACGGGGGGGACTTATGTGGTTCCATTGACGTCACTTCCGTGGACGACGTCATGACGGAGCCGGATGATGCCGTCCCCCTTCGCGCAGAGGTACTGCTGGGATACAAAAGTTGTCTGGATTCAGTCTGATGCCTTGGGATATTCTAAGTTAAGGAATCTGCGGCTAGATGTCTTTATCAGATGGACTGCAACCGCATCCCTTGACGCTAGAGTTACTCCAAGGGCTTGCTGGATGGCCTCCTGATCTTAAGTCTCAGGGACATAAGACTTCCATATTTTACCTGCTTCTCCACCTGGACTCTGCCATCTGTGAGTTTGCCCTGCCAAGTGGTGCCACCTCAGTCTTGGACCTTTGGAAGTGAGGCCTAAGGTGCTTGCTTCAGCAAAACCCATGCATCCTCTGTTGAACCAGCGCATTGGCACTGTTGTGTGGATCAGAACCAGCGCATTGCCCCGGTTGCATGGATCACTTTATTTTGAGGTGTGATTAAACAGTCCATTCTGGGATTCTGCGAATGAAATACACAACCACTTTCCATGCCTTCTAAACAAAACTCTCCAGTACAAAGGCTGAAAAAGCTTATCTTTGTCTTCCACGATGTCAGGCATGTCGCTAAACTGAGTAATGAATTCAGTATTTTTGCCTATTGAACTGCATGGTTTATTTTTTCAAATCTCACATAAGTTCTAACAGAATTTAAAAAGCCGTTTGCATGCAAACTAGCTTAAAATAACACAGTTTTCTGAGGCGGTGTAAGAATTTAAAGGAAAATGTTTACTGTTTACTTTCCACACGACTTGGACATGGACCTGAACATACGTTCTGGCCATTTGCTGCTTGGCTGCTCAGCATCATTAAAGCTGCTTTTGCGTGGCAAAGCCTAGGCTTTAATGCAACATGTACAGGCAGGATATACAAGCAAATCACACTAATAAAGTCTGCTATTTAGTCAATGTGGCAAAGATGCACTTGTTTCAGTGCTTTTACAGATAAGTAGGGAGTGGTGGGGAGCAACATGGAGAGCATGGGGGCAAGGATGTGGGGGGAAGCAGAACATGAGGTAGAGAGCAAGAAAACACATGCATTCTCATAGGGTGCGCAAAGAAAAAAAAAATTCCTTGATGTTGGACATGGAAGAGTACATGTCAGCTAATCGAAAAGATGGTAAAGTAACTAAGGGGCATATTATCAAGGACAGGCGATACATTATCGCCGCTTTTATCGACAGGAAACTGCTGATAAAGCGGCAATAATGGCCTTGATAATATGCTCTATGAATTCCAATCGAAGCCCATGTTCGATGAGAACACATCTAACATGGGCTTCGATTGGAATTCATAGAGCATATTATCAAGGCCATTATCGCCGCTTTATCGGCAGTTTCCTGCCGATAAAAGCGGCGATAATGTACCGCCTGTCCTTGATAATATGCCCCTGAGTTTCAAGGCAGGGCCAAACAGAAAAAGAGGAAAGGAAGCTATTGAACAAGAAGAAAGCAAATTAAATTGATAAGAAAGCCAACAATAGATAAGTAATGACTGACAACTCAAATCCCATTCTAAGTATTAGTATTGTACACAATGAAAAAAAGTTTCTCACCTTCGGTAGTTATCTTTTTAGTGAACACTCCATCTACCTGCAGATTCCACACCTCCTATTGACTACCTTAGGCATCAGACTGGATCCACAAACCTCTCAATAGCTCTCCACATTAGTATGGGGGTATTGTCTCCATCTGGAACCACTAAGCAACACCACAGTGGTGTCACTGGAGCCATAAAATGCACTCATTGACACCCTGACGTCAGTTTCTCATCTATTTTTTTCCCCATGCTTTTGAGGCGAATAGGATGAGACGGACATCTTATCAGCATGGTGCAGTGCAAAATCTAATCTTGGAACCTTATTATAATGATTCTAGTAGAAAACCTGTATTCAAGAAGGGGTTGTAGGTGGGATTGGTGAGGATACTCGAGGTAAATTTAGTATCCACCAGAAAGATCATTACCAAAGGTAAGTAACATTTTCTTTTGATGGATACATTTACCTGCAGATTCCTCACCTTTTAAATACATTCCCCAAGCAATATCCAACTAGGGGGTGAGGCTTGAAGTGGTTAAACCAAGTTATGGAGGACTCAGTGTGCAAAGTATCCTTTCCCCCACATCTCTGAATCCAAGCAGCAGTGGTTTGTGAAGGAGTGAAGGTAAGCCCAAGCCTCTGCTTTTCAGATCTCTGCTACTGGAACTCCCCTTGCTAGAGTTGAAGTTGAAGACTTCACGCTAGAGAGAAGAGCTCTAATTATCTCCGGGGTTTCATTGCATGACAGCACATAGCACATTTTGATGCACAAGATTATCCACCTGCAGAGGGTCCTCTTTTGGACAGCTTTGCCAGACATCGTGCCAGTGTAGTTGATGAAAAGTTGGTTACTAAGCCGGAATTCTTTTGTACAGATAATATAAAAATTGACTGTCCTCTTAAGGTCCTGTCTGTGTAGCCTCTAATCCTATTCAGTGCAACATGCTGGCAGGAAGATGGTAGGTAAGATGATGGACAACCCCAAATGAAAGTGTGTGCTCACATTTGGTAGGAAAGCAGCTCTAGTTCTAAGGACTGGCCTGTGGGGAAAAAGGCCTAAAGGGGGGGCTTGATACTCAGAACGTGAACTCACTGACTTGGCTAGCCAATGTAATGGCAGTCAGAAGTACCGTTCAAAAATAAGCAAAGTCAATTATCAACTTTGTTAGGGTTTAACGGGTAAATACACTAAAATGTGAGGATCATATTAGGATCCATTTAAGCATAATGAATGGGAAGGGAAAACATTGGTGAGACCTTTAAAAAATCAGCTAACCTATCAAAGACTTAAACAGGGAAGGCCAACAACGCAGATACGTAGCACTTTACAGTACCCATTGCACAACCCTGCTGTGCCAATAACAGGGGTGAACTGTAAGACATCCACTAAGTGGGTCTTGAGAAGATCTACAGAACTGTCTGAACACCACTTGACAAACCTACTCCATCTACCAGAGTATACCATTTGGTAGAGTGTCTGTGGGCATTTAAAATAACACCCACCTCTTTAGGAGGTAGATGAAATGCATTCAGGTATAACCATTCAATCTCCAGAAATTAAGTTGGAGGCTCCGGAGGTTGGGTTGTAGCAACAGCCTCTCCGATTGAGAGAGTAGGCCCATTGTATGAGTGAGACAGAGCGGAGATCACAGATAAAGGTGCACCATGTCTGCATACCACACTGTCTTTGCCCAGTTTGAGGTTACCAGGGGGCATATTGTCAAGCACAGCATTAAAATTATTGCCGCATATTGACACCAGAACATGGGCTTCTATTGGAACTCTCAAGGGCATATTATCAAGCACATTATCGCCGCTTTAGCAGCAGTTTTCTGCAGCTAAAGCGGCGATAATTTTAACGCAGTTTCTTGATAACATGCCCCCAAGATTACTTAGGCCCAGACTAGCCCAATGTTTTCCAGCACTCAAGGAATCAATGGTATGGAGGAAAGGCATAGTGAAATGTGAAAGCTCCACTTCAATTGAAACATGCCCCTAAAAGTTTAGTGCAACAGATAGTTGAAGGCACACAACCGAAGACAATGTGCATTGTTGCAAGTGGCAAACAGGTCAACTTGAGGTGTGCCCCAAAGGGCAAAGTGGCTCTGGATGACCTCTAGGTAAAGTTAACACTCCAGGTGAAGCCCACTCGTGCTGTCGGATCTGAAACACAAAGCAAAGGCCAGATGTATGCAACCAACCAGACCTGGATTTTCTACAAAAAAGTCGTATTGACTCTTGAGAGGGGTAAGGCATGGCTGTGTGTTGGCTCCCTTTCTATTTACACTCTATATTAATGGATTAGGCCAAACGCTACTGAACCAATGGATCACCGATTCACAGTGGAAATCCCGGCATCTTTCCCCCATCCAACACCGGACGCCCAATCGCCCACTCAGTTAGCTCAGAGAAGGAGCTGAGGGAGCGCTGCTGCAAACCATCGAAAAAGCCAAGGATAAGCGGGTCCGACGGGGAAAACACAGGAACAAAAGTGAAACTTCCTGGAGTTTACGGAAGCCCCCACCACTGTCTGCTAAGCGGACCGAGGGCCCGAGGCGCTCTCGGTTCCAAAACGAAAACCCAACAAAAGATCCATGAAGCATGCCAATGAACCCGCAAGAGAGTTACACACTCATGCAGTCTGGTGAACTCGGAAAAGCCGACCCGCGACAAGGAGGAGTGCCGGGGGCCCGCCCCCAACCGATGCTCCACTAGGGGGGGGAGAACACAATTTCTGCTAACCCACAAAGACACTCACCCCGGCGATTTAAAGACAGGAGCAGCGGTGATTAAATAAAAGAACGGAAAAAAAAGGAAAAAACGGCGCGGATGCACCAGAGTGGCAATTCCTAATCCCAACTGCCCATGGGTGCCTGACGTCAATATGGCCGCCCGACTTACAACGTGAAACCGGAACATCGTGCCAACAAGTGAGTACAGGCCAAGCTGGGCAGTACCCCAGGGCTACAACAAAGCGCTCGACAACTCCCTAACAAGGCACCCTCCCCCAAAGGCCCAAGCTGGGAACTCTGTCCAGCTCCCACTGGTGCCTGACCCGGGAATGGCTGCCATACCCAGATATCAGCAGTAGGAAGGACAGAGAAAGAGGACAACGTAGGAAGGACAGAGAAAGAGGACAACTGTTGATAAGCAGATCCCCTCCTCGCCACGAATAGCTGATCAAACACGGAAGGACAGAGAGAGTAGGTCAGAGATGGAAAGAGGACTACTGCTGATAAGCAGATCCCCTCCTCGCCACAGCTAGCTGCTCAATTTCAGAAAACAGCCCATCCACACCACTAACAGCGGCACGACCACCCCCCCTTCGCACCCCTGCGACTTACCGCCACCCGCCAGAGGTGCAGAGCTCTCTAGTGCCTACCACAAGAGGGCCCCCTAGGACACTGAAACCTGACTCTACACAGTGCTCAGTCTGGCTCCAACTCAGGCACACTCAACACGCTTCCATTTGCGGGCAGTGCCCAAACGGGGGGGGGGGTGTGATTCCCTCCCAACGCAGGAAAAAGGCAGAGAGTCCTAGTCCCTAACCCCCCCACCATGGCTAACTGATTGTCGCCGACCCGGGCACCAAACGACACGCTGTACAGGGCTTGACCCTGTCTATATCTTTCCTCACTCGGTCACTTCAACCCATCGTGAAGCAATAACTCTGCCACAGACAGAGGTCATCCACCCTCAACACGGATGAGAACCCCCTCCCCCCGGAACAAGTAGAGGCCTAAGAGAAACAACAAACTAACGTCACTAATCCACACCCAATCCCCCAGGGCAGTGCACAGTAAAAAAACTCCTCCGCACCCAGATCCTTCTCCTCTGAAGCATTCGTACGACCCACTAATCAGAGAAACCCAAATCTCCACACCACCCGCCCACTCCTCGCTGAACGCCCTCTGGGAGCATCCCTACCACTCCCAAACAAACAGACCTGTCCCCTCTCACAATATGCCTCCCGCCTTGGCAACCCACATCAACCCCCTCCTCTTAGAACCATGTAATCCCTCACGGCTTGAACTCCTTCTCGATTAACTTCCCCCACGGCCTTTCCCCCAAAGCGAAGAATTTCAAACAAAAAGTGAACAGGCAAAATCCAGAATCCCTTTTCGCAGACATCTATCACTGTTCCGCCAAAGGAAAGATAAAAATGGACTTTATCTTCTACACTGATAGACATGAAGCATGGAAATCCATCTTACGATCCCAACTCAACATCTCCAAAACCACTAACACCTCATATAGCTGCAAACTGTCAATTTCACTCCCAGACCGTGCAGGGCGTACAAGCAACACCACGGTGACCATATACTACGCATGGTCCTAATACAAGCCAACAATGACAATCTAGAGTCCTTTGACGCCCTCTTCCCCACTCTCCGGAATGCTCCCTCTCATGCTCCCCCTCCCCGCCCGACCTTTCACCCTCACCAGAAGAACCACTCCTGCCCCCTGAACTCACATATCGCCCTGGTACCCTCTGGACACCACGCACTCCTCTCGGTACGTGACACCCCGCACAACACCCTCTGGAAGAACACGGCCCCTCCACGTTCCTTACCCCGGCACCCACACCCCACTGACTACTACCTCAGCGGTACTCCCCAACTACCTCAAACCCAGACCTCCATGCGACACCCTCCCCACATCCACCAAGGAGAATAGGACCCCCCCCCCTCCTCCCACCGCCAGCTCTCTCCACCTCCAGACACACAACCGGCCGACACGCTTGAGCAACCTCACTTACCCCCGCCTCGAAACTACACCCCCCCACTTACTATCCCCCACTGACCCCTCGCCATGCGACTACACCCCCAGAGAGTACAGGTCCCCCAATTCTCTGAGGCTCTCTCCACCAATACCCTGCTCGGAAAACACAGCCACCACTATGCTACCCAACACCTGAGAAACACCCCCAGGGCCAATCACATTGAACCAAAGAATAGGAGACAGAACAGAGACTCTCCCTCCTGGAAACCCAGATAGCAACCATAAACCAGGATTTAAGAGAAATAATAGCCAACCTCACGGCTAACAAACAACAGCAACGCACCCACGCCTACACCACCAGCTCACAACAGACAGCGCACATAGTCCCCCCTCAGAAAGTGGTCACAATCCCCCTCCCCAGGACGTCTCAGAGGCCCAAAAGAACTAGTGAGCCTCTGTCCGAGAGGAACAAGTTACTTACCTTCGGTAACGCTTTTTCTGGTAGATACTATATCTACCTGTGGATTCCTCACCTTGTGAATATCCCCCTTGCGTCAGCAACATTCGGAAATTCTTTTCATAGCCTCGCTCCGACGTGGATAGGACGTCACAGAGACACGGCTCCGCTCGCAACTACGCTGACGTCACCGACGCCTACAATAGGCCCACGCCGGCGTGATGACATCAGTTCCGCCCTTTTTTCCGTGCCATCGAGGCACATGGATGGACCAATGACATAAGCAATATACACAGTATACACAATAAACAATAGCCAAGGAGAAAACACATAGTGTGGAGCAAATGCAAGAAAGCAAATAAAGCAACTCCTTAGCAATCCAATATAATAACAATATAATACAATAACTCTGGTAAAGAAGAGTGGACAACGGGGAGGCGGGTGGGTCAGTGAGGAATCCACAGGCAGATATAGTATCTACCAGAAAAAGCGTTACCGAAGGTAAGTAACTTGTTCTTCTGATAGATACATCTGCCGTGTGGATTCCTCACCTTGTGAATAGAGTCCCACAGCAGTCCCCACTCGCGGAGGAGGGTGTCCACTCTTCTAAACCAGGAAATCCTGAAGG
Organism: Lissotriton vulgaris; assembly: GCF_964263255.1. Classification (NCBI taxonomy): domain Eukaryota; kingdom Metazoa; phylum Chordata; class Amphibia; order Caudata; family Salamandridae; genus Lissotriton; species Lissotriton vulgaris. The sequence continues at coordinate 697,694,916 of NC_141691.1, read as the reverse complement.
ACAGAGCGCGTAAAGTGACCGTCCCTCCTCACTTCGGTATCCAAGCAGTAATGCTTCACGAAAGTGTGGAGGGAAGACCAGGTTGCCGCCCTACAAATGTCCTCCACAGGAACACCTCTAGCCAAAGCTGAGGATGACGACTTAGCTCTAGTGGAATGAGCCCTAATACCCTCTGGAGGTTCCTTACCGGCCAAAGAGTAGCAGATCTTTATACACAGAACGATCCATCTTGATAAAGTTCTTTTATGGACCGCTCTTCCCTTCTTGCAGCCAGCAAAGCCAATGAAGAGTTGATCATCCAAGCGACAGTCTTTAGTTCTGTCCAAATAAAAAGACACCGCCCTCTTAGGGTCCAGACGGTGTAACCTCTCCTCCTCCTTGGAAGGATGCGGGGGAGGATAAAAGGTAGGGAGGGTAATGGATTGACCAAGGTGGAAAGGAGTCACCACCTTAGGAAGAAAAGCAGCCCTGGTCCTTAGAACCATCCGATCAGCATGTATGGTCAGGAACGGGGGCTTGGAACTTAGAACCTGAAGCTCACTCACCCTCCTTGCCGAGGTTATTGCAACGAGGAAAACTGCCTTAAAGGTTAAAAGCCTCATAGGACATTTATGAAGAGGCTCAAAGGGAGAGCCCATCAGAAAAGTCAAGACAAGATTCAAGTCCCACTGAGGTACAATAAAAGGAGTAGGAGGGAACTTGTTTACAAGACCCTTCAAAAACCTTAAAACTACAGGAGACTTAAAAAGAGAGGGCTGGTCAGGCAACTGCAAGCCCTTGTTGTGCCAAAGAAAGAGCAAACTGGAGCACATCTGACAAACGGGCTCTCAAAGGGTCAATTTCATTCTCACCACACCAAGTGACAAATCTAGACCATCTACATGAATAGACAGTCTTAGTGGAGTCACGCCTGGCAGACAAGATGACATCCACCACGTCAAGCGTGAGAGAATAGGAAATCAGGTTGCCCCGTTCAATCTCCAGGCATGAAGGTGCAATGTCTGGAGGTGGGGGTGTAGAACCTGCCCCTCCATCTGAGAGAGGAGGTCTGCCCTGAGAGGGAGACGGAGCGGCGGGTGAGAGGAGAGGTGGAGTAGATCTGTATACCACACCCTTCTTGGCCAATCCGGGGCGACCAATATAACTTGGGCCCGGTCTTGGCGAATCTTCCTCAGAACCCGAGGAATCAAGGGTATGGGAGGAAACGCGTAAAGGAGTTGATTTCCCCAACTCAACTGAAACGCGTCCCCCAAAGCTCCTTGCATCGGATACTGGAGACTGCAGAAAGACGGGCAGTGAGCATTCTCGCGAGTGGCAAATAGGTCCACCCGAGGAGTCCCCCACGTCCGAAAGACGTGACGAACCACCTCCGGGTGAAGCCTCCACTCATGGTCGGCAGAGAACTGCCGACTGAGACTGTCTGCACGCACGTTCAGAACTCCGGCCAGATGATTTGCCATCAGACAAATCCGGTGGTCCTGAACCCAGGACCAGAGACACAGAGCCTCTCTGCAGAGACACTGCGACCCCACTCCTCCCTGCTTGTTGATGTACCACATCGTGGTCGTGTTGTCAGTCAGGACTTGGATCGACCGACCGCGAAGGGAAGGGAGGAAGGCCTTGAGCGCCAAACGTATCGCCCGCAACTCTAGAAGGTTGATGTGAAGCAACCTTTCCTCTGGAGACCAAAGACCCTTGACCTCCAGATCCCCCAGATGAGCACCCCACCCTAGAGTGGATGCATCCGCTATAACCGTGGCCACCGATGGAGGTAGATGGAAAAGCTTTCCTTGCGACAGATTGCCTTCCACGCTCCACCAAGACAGATCCGCTGCAGTTTCTCTGGAGATCTTCACCGACTCCCCGAGATCCCGTTGCGCTGATACCACTGCCTGCGGAGACACCACTGGAGTGCCCCTATGTGCCAGCGTGCATGGTTGACCAACAGAATGCAAGAAGCCATTAGACCGAGCAGGCGAAGGACCTTCAGGACTGGAACGACCGCTCCATTGTAAAATAAAGGAATCATTTCCTGAATGTCGCGAATCCTTTGAGGAGGAGGGAATGCACAACAAACAGTAGTGTCCAGTACGGCACCTATGAACAGGTTGCGCTGGGAGGGCACCAGGTGAGACTTGGGTACATTTATCGAAAAACCCAACCTGAACAACAACTGAGTTGTCTCTTGCAGATGATGGAGCACCTTCTCTGACGACTCCGCTTTGATCAGCCAGTCGTCCAAATAAGGGAACACAGGTATCCCCGACCTCCTGAGATGAGCTGCCACCACCACCATCACCTTGGTGAAGACTCGAGGCGCAGTAGTAAGACCAAACGGAAGGACCGCAAACTGGTAGTGCTGCGACCCAACCGTGAAACGGGGATACTTTCTGTGCGACTTCAGGATTGGTATGTGGAAATACGCATCCTGCAAGTCGAGCGACACCATCCAGCCTCCTTCCATCAACGCTTGAAGAACCTGAACAAGGGTGAGCATCTTGAATTTCTCCTGCTTCAGATAGAGATTCAAGATCCTGAGATCCAGTATTGGACGAAGCCTGCCATCCTTTTTGGGGATCAGGAAATACCGGGAGTAGCATCCCTGACCCCTTTCCTGCTCTGGGACCACCTCTATCGCACCCTTTCGTAACAGAGTTAGAACCTCCTCCTGCAGAAGAGACAGATGTTCCTCGGTGCAAAAACCTTGACAAGGAGGGTAAACAGGGGGGAATCCCCAAAAGGGAAGGGTATACCCATTTTCTACAAGATAGAGAACCCAAAGATCTGTCGTAACCGATTCCCAATCCTGTAGAAAATGGGTAAGCCGACCCCCAACCGGACCCACATGATCCTGAATAGCGGATCTAGGGCTGCTTTTCTGCGGCAGGGGGGTTGGAAGAGGTGGAGGAAGAGGAGGGCTGACGTCCACGAGGACGCGCTCTTTGCTTTCCCCTGTACGATCTGTACACTGAATTTTGCTGCTGCTGCTGTTGCTGCTGCTGCTGTTGGCCTTGCCGGAAATTCCGAAAGGAGCGACCAAAGCCCCTGAACCTCCTGTTGGAAGAAGTGCCTCTGATCTGGAGACCCAAAGACTTAGCTGTTGCTCTGCAATCCTTGAATCTCTCAAGAGCTGCATCCACCTTCTTCCCAAAGAGACCTGCTCCATCAAAAGGAAGATCAAGCAAAGTCGCCTGAACATCAGCCGAAAAGTCCGATGACTTCAACCAGGCTGACCTCCTAGTGGTGACAGCAGTGCCCATAATACGAGCCACAGAGTCGGCAGTGTCCAGACGACTTTGAATAACCTGGCGAGCTGCCGCCTGAGTATCAGAAATCACTTCCTCAAAATCCTTCCGGTTGGCATCAGGAATTTTAGGAACCAGGATACGCAAAGAGTCCATCAGGGCATGCACATACCTTCCCTTTAGACAAGTGGCATTAGTTGACTTCAACGCCATACTCGCCGATGAAAAGGTCTTTTTTGCAACCTGGTCCTGTTTATTTGCTTCCTTTTCACAAGGAACCTGAGGAAAGGCACTAAGACTCTTTTTAGAACAGGCAGCCTGAATGACCAGACTCTCCGGCGAAGGATGAGAAGAAAGAAAAGCCGGGTCCTCAGGAGCAGCCCTGTACCTCCTCGCAACACTCTTAAAGACCGCAGGAGCCGACAAGGGTTTCCTCCACACCTCCATAATAGGATCAGTCAAGGCATCATTGAATGGAAGTAAGGGCTCAACCACAGAATTCGGAGAATGCAAGACCTCAGTGAGGATATTGGACTTGAACTCCACTGTAGGCAGAGTCAATTGAAGAAGTTCAGCTGCCTTCCTCATAACTAGATGGTAAGGTTGGATATCCTTAGAAGGAGCACCAGAGCCTGAGGGCAACTCCCACTCTGGTGAGAAATCAAGAGTTCCTGAATCCGCCAACTCCTCAAAACAGCTCTCCTCCAATTCACCTTCTTCAACATCAGATTGTGAATCCATGTACCTCTGCTCTTCCAAAAGGCGTTGAGCTTCCCTCCTGGATCTCTCCTTTACACGCCTCGCAGCCGGATCCACCTGCGGCTCCGACAGATTCGGGGCCGACGCCGGTATCGAATCCGATGGCACAGAAGAATGCCTTCGAGGACGATCTGGAGCAGGCGACGCTGGAATCGGTGTCGACGACTTCGGCGGAGCCGGAAATTGCCAATGCGGCGTCGGAGCCGGCATGTAAGGCATGAATGGAGCAGGAGGATAGGAGTGAGAAACACCCAGGTTGAAAGCTAAAGGACCCATGGGACACGAAGGTGCACCAGAGGGGTACCACGCCCTTGAGAAGACGCCATACATAGCGTTAAGAAACGCTGAAGGGTCCTGGCCTGGAGCAGGAAAGGGCAGCTGAATACCATCAGGCCGGTCCTGAAGAGGGATCGGATTCGGCTCTTCAACAGGCGCAGAATCCACAACCTCCCGAGCCTCTTCCTCTTCACGGGCCGGGGACGGCGCCGGAGACGGATTCGGAGCTGGAGAGGGTACCGGAGCCGGAGTGGGAGAGCGCCCATGCGACTCGGAAGGTGAGGCCTCACCTTCAGGCTCAGAGACTTCGAGAGTAACCACCTTCGAACGTACCTTCTTCGGTGACCTCGACCTCGAGCCCGACTCCTTACCAGACCGACGTCAGGACTCATGTCTCCTCTTCTTGTGTTTCTTCTTCGACTTCGAAACATGATCCGACGCCGACTTCGAAGACGACCTCTCTCGAGAACCAGATCTCGACCTCGCCCTGGACTTCGACCTCGCCCTTCGAGAACGAGACCTCGACGACTTCTCCTTTCCAGCTTTCACCTTAGCAACCAGAAGTTTGGCTTCTCTCTCCCTCAGGGCCTTCGGATTCATCTTCCGACATGAAGAACAATCCCCCACATCATGGTCGGAACTTAAACACCAGATGCAGTCTTCATGGGGGTCGGTAATGGACATCATTTTACTGCACTCCCTGCAGGGCTTGAAGCCGGTCTTCTTGGATGACATCGTCGAAGAGACAGGATACAGAGAAGCAGAAATATGCAACAAAATGGCAACAATGTACCAGTAGGCTACAGAGATTCCCGATAACCGTTAGCGTCGACGACGCGGAAAAAAGGGAACTGATGTCATCACGCCGGCGTGGGCCTATTATAGGCGTCGGTGACGTCAGCGGAGTCGTGAGCAGAGCCGTGTCTCTGTGACGTCCTATCCACGTCGGCGCGAGGCTACGAAAAGATTTTCCGAATGTTGCTGACGCAAGGGGGATATTCACAAGGTGAGGAATCCACACGGCAGATGTATCTACTCGCCTACCTGATGACAAGCTCAGAACTATCACCCCACAATCCAAAATACAGGTGATCACCGGACTAGGAAGAGAAAAAAACTTGCCAAAACCACCTAGACTGCCGACCACCCGCATGGTCATCCCTAGGGCTCCCCTTAAAATTACTCCCATAACAGACGACTCCCACAAGCTGCTTGCTTATTAACTGCAGATCAGCCATGAAACATGCCACCGAACTTGCAGAATCCATCCTCACCCATGACATTGACATAGCTTTCATCACGGAAACCTGGCTCAAGGACTCCTCCCTACCTCTCCTGGACACACTTGTCCCCCCAGGCTTCTCAATCTCTCGCAAAGATCGTAAAGACTAAAGAGGAGGAGGCATTGCAATCATCCACAGAGACAATATCTCCATGTCGGAAACAGACTCCTTCAACTATAACACCTTTGAATGCCTAACTGTCACCATTGGTACAAGCAACAAAGAATCTGCCACCACTGGTACAAGCAACAAAGAATCATTAACCTGCCACCTTAGCTACCACCCCCCAGGCAACTCAGCTGCCTTCACTGAACACCTGTCCGACCTGATTGCTCATTGTTCACTTCAAGATACGAACAACCTAATTCTAGGTGACTTCAACCTTCACTGGAATGACGATAATAATCCGCCAGTGCGCAACCTGAATGAGCTACTTCTCAACAACAACCTCTCACAATACTGCACAGAAGAGACCCATAACAAAGGATCAACCCTTGATGCCATCATAGCCAAACAAGACTCCGTGTCGATAACGCTCACCTTGCCCGTGGACTGGTCTGACCACCATTTAATCCTCTTCCATCTCACCCAACCAGTTACCCTACAACCACCCACCCGCGAACAGCAAAAATGGACCAGAAACCTCACCCAGGTCAACATGACTGACTTGAAGGGTAAAGTCAATGCACAACTCGGCATCCCCACGGATGGTCGGACCATGACCGAACTCACGGACCACTATAACACATCCATGACAGCCATTCTTGATCAGATGGCCCCCCTGAAGCTAAAAAAACCCAGAAACATCCCATCCAGATCCTGGTTCAACACGGACGTCAACAATGAGAGGCGACAACTTAGAGCCACAGAAAGACTCTGGAGATAAAAACCCTCCACGTGCCTACTTGAACAACTCAAAGCAGCTAGAAGAAAATACAAAAAACACATTCATGGCGTTAAGTCCAACTTCTTCTGCTCTGCCCTGGACAATGCTAAAAACAGGCCCAAGGAACTGTTCAAAATCATCAAGCAGCAAACCTCCAAACCCCTCGCATCCTCCACCCAGGCCTCAAAAGAACTGTGTGAAAATGTTGCCACCTTCTTTGAAGAAAAAATCTCCAAGATTGTGCTCTCACTAGTCACCGACTCCTACGCCAACTCTGCATCCGTCAGCTCGCCCCCAGTCGCAATAAATAACAGTGGCTGGCTACATACTAAGGCGTGGAAATCCTTCAATCCCATCTCAGAAACCGAGATTATCAAGCTAATCTCCACCACTAATCCTGCCTCCCACGCTCTCGAACCTACACCCTACCTACTGACCAAAGAACTGAAACTCTCCATAGCCCCGTTCTGGTGCAGAATCATAAACTGCTCCCTGAGAACCGGAAGCATACCTGACTTCCTTAAAGTTGGCCAAGTAACACCAATAATTAAGAAACTAGGCCTTGATTGCACATACCTAAACAACTTCAGACCCGTCTCTAATCTCCCCCTCCTATCCAAAATCCTCAAAATGCGCACTCTCTCAACTGACTCAGCAAATGGACAATATCAGACTTCTTGACCCTCACCAATCAGATTTCAGAAAAGGCTACAGCACTGAAACGGCGATCCTCAGCATCACAGATGACATCCGCAAGCCACTGGATACCGATCACTGCTGCCTACTCATTCTCCTAGACCTGTCGGCTGCCTTCGACACGGTTGATCACCAGCTTCTCATCAAGGCCCTACAAGAAAGGGTTGGCGCAGATGAGACGGTCCTCCGTTAGTTCACAGCCTTCCTAGAGAACAGATCACAAAGGATAAAAATCAAAGACTTTGCATCCGACCTTCGCCCAGTCAGCAGGGGTGTACCCCAAGGCTCAGTTCTCTCTCCGACACTGTTCAACATATACATACAACCCATCACCACAATACTCAAAAATTCCCTTCCACCTATACGCTGATGACACCCAGATTTACCTAGAAACTACCTCCTGAGACGACATATCCAGACTAAATAACACAATTAAAGAAATTCAACAATGGCTGTCCCAAAACCACCTCAAACTCAATCAAGTCAAAACAGAGTTCCTCCTAATCTCCAACAAGGAAGAGAACCAACAAATTGTAGAATGGCTCAAGGATATGGATGCACTAAGCTGCACCGCCACCATGGCTAACTCAGTAAAATCTCTTGGAATCACCCTTGACCCAAAACTGGAAATGACACACCACATCAAAAACTCCGCAAAGTCTGCCTTCCTTAACCTGAAACTTCTCCACAAAATTAAACCATTCAACCCTAGCAAAGACCTCAAACACAAGCACTGGTGCTGTCCAGACTAGACTATGGCAACGCAACCTTAACCGGCACTGGTAAAGCCCAACTAGCCCCCCTCAAAACAACCCTCAACGCCGCAGCCAGAATGGTCACCAGAATCAGAAAGTACGATCACATCTCACCAGCCCTAAGAGAACTAAAATGGCTCCCGGTGGAACAGCGGGCCAATTTCAAAACTGCCTGCCTCACGCACAAAGCCCTACACACGGGAAAACCGGACTACCTGGCCGCCAAACTAAAGAGGGCAGGCCAAACAAGGAACCTCAGGAGCTCCAACTCCCTCCTTCTCATCCCCATGAAAGCACGCAAACAAAAAACCGCAACCAGATCATTTGCCGGAAACGAGCCCAAAATCTGGAACTCCATCCCAGTAGATATCAGAACCACCCGGTCCTTCACAAAATTCAAAAAACTCCTAAAAGCCCTCCTCCTCAACAGCTCCCTTCCAAATGGATAGCTGCCACCTCCGCGCCAACCATGATCCTGTAGATTTCAGTCTCTGCATCATAAGGATCCACACCACCACACAAACAGGTCTGGAAAGCAAGGCTGCTGCTAATCTCTCGCACTACCTCAAGAATGCACTCAACAAAGCTACCTCACGACCCATCTACTACCTCGGGAACCCTCAACACTAGCCAAATCCAAAATCTCTATGTTCAAGACTCTTCTTCTTTTGTAATTTCTTAAGTCTCACTGTTGTAAAGAGCTCCAATATCCTCGGGTCAGGTCAGCGCTATATAAAACTCCTAAAATAAAAAATAATAAAATAAACCAATGTCAGGCCTTCCCACAAATCGCCAAACAGCCCATACCCACCCTACTGTGTGTGGATGATGCCGTTTTGATGTCGCGGACCCAAGTGGGGCTTCAAAGAGTAGCAACTAGTTTCTCCTCATTTATGCATGATCTGGGTCTCAGAGTAAATACGTCAAAGACCTTTATTATGAGATGTGGCGCTGGTAGTTCTAAATGTAGAGATATTTTTATTGATAAGAAAAAGGTAGAATTCACAAAAAGATTTTCCTATATGGGCATCCTTTTTGATCAAAAAGGAACATGGACTTGCGCAATCCAAGCAAGGAAACTAATGTTCTTGAAAGAAACAGTCGCTCTAGCTATCTTTGGTAGAATATTGGTCAGAAGACTGCTGGTAGAGCTACTTTATATCTAACAGGCTAAGTGTGTTTCTGCAGCTATGTCCGGCTCGGGTGTCTGGGACCATGTTGATTTGCACCCATTACAATTAGTTGAGAATGCGTTTGAAAGATTTTTATTAGCAGTTCCGAGTAGTACATCTTCTTATGTATGCCATTCCGAATTAGGTGTGGCATACATATCAGATCTTATAGAAATAGAACCTATTCTACTATGGCATAGGATCTGGACATCACCAAAACTATGTTCAATCGGGACATTTTAAATGATAGCTTTAAAATGTAATGGGTATCTACTATACAGTGGCTAAAGTATGTTAAAAACTTCATAAATGATCTCGGCCACCCCGATTTCTATAAAGAGCCTAGTAGAATGACTGATGTTTCTAGAAATGATCTGAAGGAAAAGTGGCTGATATTATTAGATTCGCTTAGACCATCACCAGAAATCGTGAAGCCAACAGTACTGGCAAATCAAATTATTTTAACAACTTATAGCATCCAGCCCGATCTCAAAAATATTCCCTGTATATATGATAGATTTTAATTGACCAGATTTAGATTAGGGACCTTACATAGATTAACAAGTTTTCCAACAATGAACAGTTGGTCAAGAGGTTACAACATCTGCCCTTGTGACAATATCTCAGTTTGCTAATTTTACTCTGTGCAAAGAAAGAGATGGATTTTATCAATTTTAAAGTCACTTGGCTTTAGGCAATGCCGCCCTGCTCTTATGGCCCTAAAATTTCTAGAAAATTAACATTTCTTATGGAATTTACCATTGTTTTGAAAAAGTGTACTTAATTGTAGGAAAACTATTTTAATGTGAATTGAAAAAAAAATCTTGTTAATAATGAATATGAAATCAAGAAGATAATTACAATTAATCAATCTGAATAGATTCTATACATGTTTAATATTTTGTTCTACAACTAAATGATGTCTGATATTGTGTGCTTTTATAATTATCTAAAAAGAAATCGGATAAAGCTTGATTGACTTGACTTGACTCCGACATAAAAGATGCACATCCCACTCCTCCTTGCTTGCTGACATACTACATTGCGGTTCTGTTGTCTACCAAGATCAGGTCGGACTGGCCGTACCACTGTGGTTCACTGCTGGAGAAGGCTCAGTAAACATCCATTGAACAAAGATGTTCTCCACATTCCCCACATCAAATCCCTTACAGTGTCCCTCGTGATCACTATGGAGTGTGACAGATCCCTTGATGTTGGAACTAGTGCCTGTAGAGGCAGCAGTGGGGGGTGCTTGTGTGCCAGTGATCAGGATGAATGCAGGAAGCTAGCAGACTTACCAGGCGTAAGACCATCTGACTAGAATGCACACTCTATTTTGAAACAATGGTATCATAACCAGAATATGCCTTATCTATGATTAGGAGCAAAGGCTCGGTGTATTTGCCAAGAATGCCCCTATGAATAGGATGCACTGAGAGGGAATCAAGTGATACTTGGGCACATTGATGAAAAAGCCATTCTGTAAGGATGCTATTGAATGCAGGTGATACAAAACCACCTCTGGAGAATTGGCCTCGAGGATCCAGTCTAAGTAATGAAAGATTGGGATTCTTGATCTTCTTAGATGGGCAGCAACAATGATCATCACCTTTGTGAATCCTCATGGAGCATAAATTAAGCCAAACAGGAGGACAACAAACCACTATTTAAAAATATGGATTCAGCATATCAACAGACACCATCCAGTCTTCCACTTCCAGCACTAGCAATTCCTGAGATCGGGGCAGCATCTTAAACTTTACCATGCGCAGAAACTAGTTCAACACCCAGAGGAACCAATTCTACAGCCCTTTTCTAGGAGAAGATGTTGACTTAATGCTGAAGGATGCCTAGGTGGGCTGCAGAATAGCCGGAAGATGGGAGAATGGGTGGAGGGTCTGTTGAAAGGAGTAGAGCATTGAGCAGGCTTCTTCTGAGCCCTTAAAGCTGTTTGAGGGTCTTGATGTCCCGTTGCTTTAAGGAAGGCAATTTGACTTTTCACAAACAAGTCAATCATTTGCATTTCCTATTTCCCTGAACTTAGTTTCTGATCATAAAGCGTTGGTGTGCTGGTGAACATATACAATTAGTAATCCTTTTTCTTTCCAGGGAAGCTAGGTTTCTTTGCCACATGTCCTCACCCTCTGCCCCATACGTTCTCTCTCACACATTCCCACACCCAATGAATGTCCTTCAGCTCTTTTGCCACATTCCCTTTCTCTGCCCCTCATCTATCCTGGTTCTCTGTCACTCCTTCTATGTGTGCTTATAACCCCCCCCCCCCCCGCCCCCCGCAGCATTCTTCTTTCCAACTACAGGACAATAACTGTCAGAAGTGCACCTCTGAGTCTGGAGCACTCTCCCTACATTGAACCCACTGCCCTGGTATCTCTACTCTCTTTATTAGTGCAACCCCACTTCTCTCTCTCTCTCTCTCTCCACCTCTTCCTTCTTTTCTCTTCCATCTCTCCCTTCCGTCAGTCTGCCATTCCACCTCTATTCTCCTGTTTCGATATTTGTTTTTGGTAATTCTCCGTCTAAATCTCACGCCTGTCTCTCCCATTTCTGTCAGCATCTTTTCCCCGTCTGCTTGACATTGACTCAATCTAATTCTCGCTCCCTCTCTCATTTTCCTTTCCACTCTCTGCCTAGTCCCATCGTAATTTTGTCTGATTTATATCGACCTGGTCCACTGCCATAATCACTTTGACTTCTCTCCCCTCACTTTCTTTTTATTCTGCGCCCCTTTGACTTTAGTTGTAGTTGTTGCTTCTCAGCTCATCACCAGCATAGCGAGTTGTGAGGGAGGGGTTAAATATTAAGGAAAACACAATGGGGTCAACAGCTGGTGGCAGTGAGACTGCACCAGTCTTTATTTCGCCAGCAGAGCTTTAGAAAGGGCAGGGGGATACGGGGATGGGGTGGGGGTCATTGTGACCGGAGAGATACACCAGTAATTTGAGTTACGTCGCCACTGTTTTCGAGAGAGGCACCTGAAATAAGTGTCTACAAGAAGAATTTGTGTTTTCTGTCAGCTGGTTCTCGATGTGTTTATCTGTTGGTGTGCCAATTCACTCTCCCCCAAATGCAGTCAATAGGTCGAGTGTTTTCCCCATGTCCCTTAAAGCGGCCCAGCTCTGTTTGTGTACCTTTAATTTCAGGCAGCAACATGTTACTACTTGATTCTGAGGCCACGTGCATGTCTTCCCTGGCCCTTGTGGTGGATTCTTGAAATTGTTATGTATGAATTTGATATCTATGTTATACAAGTGTATGAATGTGTAAATACTTGATAAATATGTGTTTTAACTACATGCACACATCACTATTCATTGACAAGAGACGTGGCTCGAAAGTTGCACTGCAATAGGTTATTGAACAAACTGCTTTATCACGGGTAAAATAAGAACGATATTACACCATCTTCTGTTTGCGAAAATTGTTTATCCAGTGTACGTACCAAACAAGGAAAGAAAATATAAAGGCTTTATTCATGATAAATCTCAGAATAGTTTTATTACGTCGGGTTTTTATGTGCCTAAGAAAATGTGTTTACTTAACAACTTTGTATATTACCTATACGTGTCCCCTTACGGCCATTTTAGAATATTTTGTTTAGAACATTCCCTGTGCTGCAAGGGTCCCCTAATAGTAGACGTTGGCAAGTCCGTGATAGTTCAGTCTGCTCCTTAAGTAATCAATTTAGGAGTTTGGGCAGTGGAACTGAAACTTCCTGATTGGAAGATCACCTGTAATCAATCCTAACATTTAATTGTACTTTCACTATAGTCACGCTCTGTATTGTGGACATCCTGCTATGCAACAGTGTCACCTAAAACAGATTCAGAATGTTGTAGTGAAGTCACTGTTGCACTTTATTTTTTAAATGGCGTTTCTTGCATAAAACCAGAAAATTAATTCAAGGAAATAGTGTAATCATATTGATGTACAGCACTGCACAGTCAATGAATATTTTTATTGTACAGTTAAAACCAATGCAAGCGTATCCGTGTGTTCAAAAGTTAATATGGGCAAATGATAACTTTTTTTTTAAATGGTTCTCTGCGCACACTTTTTTGTATGTAACAATCAACAGATTAATCCAAGTTCATTTTGTGCTGCTCCATCCGTTACACTTTGTCAGAGTGCCAAAAGCCATAAATGATAGTGGTCTGGTTAGGAAAATCCTTCCCTGAAGAATGTGTGCACTTATTACAGGGAACTATAGAAGTTCCTTATTTATATTTCAAGCGACGTTAAAATTAAAAAACGATCATAAACCTTCTTGTTAATGAATCATCTCTTCTTTATTTTCAGAAGTTATTCAATTGCTTCAATAAACTCCAATCCACTCAACATTCTGTAGTATTCAAATAGTATTTTCAATCCATAAATTCCCCCACCCAATGTATTTTGGGTCACTCCATGGACCCTTCCTCAGGGGTCTGTAGAAATAATAAACAAGAAGCTAATCAATCAGAATGTCTGAATACATATGTAACATATAAAGTTTTTGCATCTCTTCAAAAGCTGATTTAACTAAAAACCATACTTGGTTCCTGTTCACTCTATGTTATTATGCCAATGAGACAATCTCACTAAATCATCATGTTTCATCAGTATGAAGACAATGTTGCATACCATAATCTCTGTAGTAAATGAGACCAAGGTTCGCCTGCCTCAAAACGATAAATAATATGCATTGCTGTTCATACAGGACTCTCGATGAGTGAAGTGTAAACTGGACTGAGTCGCTAATAAATAAATGTGCTAGTACAATTTGCCAAATCTATGTATTACAACTGTACGTGTACAAGATATCGTCTTGTGTGTTCATATTCAGCGCAGAGGAAAGCATGCGCTCAACCTTCAAAATTCCTTATGCAGGTTAACTGCAAAACTGTTTAATACACGAAAACTCACGCTGTTTTAATCTGTTGAAACGGCCTGTTCTGACTGCGCATATACATCTTCAAATATTTTACCCCCACTACCAGCGCGGTTTTGAGAAATCAACTTTACCGCAAAAGTTATATCCTAAGGGGGTAAGGGGGACGGTGGCAGCTTCCTCTCGACTCCGCTTGGCGCCTTAATTGAGCACAGTGCTCCGCATTGTTTTATGTAAAAACGGCTCCTCGAGCCTTTAAACTGATCGGATTTTATTCATAGGTTACACCTTAAAATCGCATTTTTAAATAGCTGAAACGTTGTTGTTTTATTAGTGACACACTGTGGTGTTTGTGTACACTTACTTGCACGCATTGAGGGATCTGCTCATGTCATCAGCCTAACCTGTGCCTGCACGCCTGGTCCGTCACCTCAGCCTATCACGGGGGCGGAAGGCGGGGTAGAGCCAGACACACGCAGGGAGGCGAGCGGTTAGCGCTCTAGCTCTCCCCTACTTGAGGGACATAAAGGTAGCGAGGAGGCACCGGAATTCGCGGTAAGGGGGACGGTGGCAGCTTCCTCTCGACTCCGCTTGGCGCCTTAATTGAGCACAGTGCTCCGCATTGTTTTATGTAAAAACGGCTCCTCGAGCCTTTAAACTGATCGGATTTTATTCATAGGTTACACCTTAAAATCGCATTTTTAAATAGCTGAAACGTTGTTGTTTTATTAGTGACACACTGTGGTGTTTGTGTACACTTACTTGCACGCATTGAGGGATCTGCTCATGTCATCAGCCTAACCTGTGCCTGCACGCCTGGTCCGTCACCTCAGCCTATCACGGGGGCGGAAGGCGGGGTAGAGCCAGACACACGCAGGGAGGCGAGCGGTTAGCGCTCTAGCTCTCCCCTACTTGAGGGACATAAAGGTAGCGAGGAGGCACCGGAATTCGCGGTAAGGGGGACGGTGGCAGCTTCCTCTCGACTCCGCTTGGCGCCTTAATTGAGCACAGTGCTCCGCATTGTTTTATGTAAAAACGGCTCCTCGAGCCTTTAAACTGATCGGATTTTATTCATAGGTTACACCTTAAAATCGCATTTTTAAATAGCTGAAACGTTGTTGTTTTATTAGTGACACACTGTGGTGTTTGTGTACACTTACTTGCACGCATTGAGGGATCTGCTCATGTCATCAGCCTAACCTGTGCCTGCACGCCTGGTCCGTCACCTCAGCCTATCACGGGGGCGGAAGGCGGGGTAGAGCCAGACACACGCAGGGAGGCGAGCGGTTAGCGCTCTAGCTCTCCCCTACTTGAGGGACATAAAGGTAGCGAGGAGGCACCGGAATTCGCGGTAAGGGGGACGGTGGCAGCTTCCTCTCGACTCCGCTTGGCGCCTTAATTGAGCACA
This sequence comes from Lissotriton vulgaris, assembly GCF_964263255.1. Taxonomy (NCBI): domain Eukaryota; kingdom Metazoa; phylum Chordata; class Amphibia; order Caudata; family Salamandridae; genus Lissotriton; species Lissotriton vulgaris. The sequence continues at coordinate 697,679,548 of NC_141691.1, read as the reverse complement.
GTGCTCCGCATTGTTTTATGTAAAAACGGCTCCTCGAGCCTTTAAACTGATCGGATTTTATTCATAGGTTACACCTTAAAATCGCATTTTTAAATAGCTGAAACGTTGTTGTTTTATTAGTGACACACTGTGGTGTTTGTGTACACTTACTTGCACGCATTGAGGGATCTGCTCATGTCATCAGCCTAACCTGTGCCTGCACGCCTGGTCCGTCACCTCAGCCTATCACGGGGGCGGAAGGCGGGGTAGAGCCAGACACACGCAGGGAGGCGAGCGGTTAGCGCTCTAGCTCTCCCCTACTTGAGGGACATAAAGGTAGCGAGGAGGCACCGGAATTCGCGGTAAGGGGGACGGTGGCAGCTTCCTCTCGACTCCGCTTGGCGCCTTAATTGAGCACAGTGCTCCGCATTGTTTTATGTAAAAACGGCTCCTCGAGCCTTTAAACTGATCGGATTTTATTCATAGGTTACACCTTAAAATCGCATTTTTAAATAGCTGAAACGTTGTTGTTTTATTAGTGACACACTGTGGTGTTTGTGTACACTTACTTGCACGCATTGAGGGATCTGCTCATGTCATCAGCCTAACCTGTGCCTGCACGCCTGGTCCGTCACCTCAGCCTATCACGGGGGCGGAAGGCGGGGTAGAGCCAGACACACGCAGGGAGGCGAGCGGTTAGCGCTCTAGCTCTCCCCTACTTGAGGGACATAAAGCAACTCGTCGGCTCAACGCGCAGCGTTGACGCGCAGGGTTGCGCCTACTCCTGCGCCTAAGACGAGCCAAAGACTAGCCCGTCTGCGCCCGTCCGCGACAGGACGGGACCAGGGGCTAGGGGCCGGGGCTATGGGGGATCACTTTATTCGCCAGCACATGTCCCCCAGTAGTAGGCTAGCATACAGCCGGCAGGCACTATTGGAAATTAACAGGTACGCTCCCATATCATGCACCTATAAGGTGGGTTGCAATCTGGAGGGGCCCTTTTCATGTTTAGAATGTCAGGAACAATTTTCCATCTGTTCTGATTCTACAACTCACCTGCCTGAAAGACGGATTTTGACCCCCATTTCACATCATAGAGGGCTGACTGACATCCCACTAAAGGACCCATCTTTAGACTGTAAAAACATACTATGTAATATCCGCTCCCTAGCTAAACATGCTACACAGGTATGGGACCTCATAACATCTGAGAGTCCACACCTGTGCTTTCTAACAGAAACATGGCTGAAGCCACATACCACACCGGCTATTACGCTGGGAGTCCCACTAGGTTATAAGATGGTGAGATCGGACCGACCCATTAAAACTGGAGGAGGGCTAGCCATTGTATTTAAGCAGGAGCTAGATGTTACTATCATTGAGACAGTGTGTACTCCCCAAATGGAACTTTTAATTTTCAGACTTAACTCTAGCTCTAAAGAAAATAGAAAGGGAGCGGTAGTTTATCGCCCCCCAGGCCCATGTGAAAACTTCTCCATACTGCTGGTTGACGCCCTGGCACCATATGTACATGAGAACTCAAACTTTCTTTTGGTAGGGGATTTCAACACCCATAGCGAACTAGATAACTGTGTTGAGGCCATGACCCTATTGACAGACCTAGACACTTTGGGGCTTAAAAAGATCAATCAGGGACCAACACACCGGGCAGGCCATACTTTGGACTTGGTGTTGTCTAATTCAATTGCTATAATATGTACACCTCCCATTCAGGTGGAATGGACAGACCATTCCATCATCACATTTTATACTAGCATTAATCACAAACCGCAACCCACTCAGAGGGTGATGGCAGATACCAGGAGACCCTGGCACAAACTGACATCAGATGGTTTTAGGGGGAAATACATAGAACCCAGTTGCGGCAAATGTACAGCCAACGTAACCACTGCGTTATGTAACTTTGAGGAAGCAGTGACAGTGGCCATAGAGGAGGTTATACCTTTGAGAACTTTTAAATCTCGACCTGCCTCTAAACAAGAAGTATGGTTCACGGAGGACCTAAGATTATTAAAATTAACTACCAGAAAATTAGAAAAACTCTGGAGGGGAACTCACAAGGCAGAGGATAGGGTGAATTATAACACCTCTCAAAATATCTACTACAAAGCCATCCGCGCTGCACGAAAACAACACATAGCAGCACAACTATCAGCAGCAGGAAATAATGCAAGGATTTTGTATCAAGTTCTACAAACCTTCACTAAACCTGCCGCCTGTGAGACCATTGAGATAGCTTCCAAGGAACTCTGTGACAATATATCCCAATTTTTTGATAACAAGATCAAGGGTATATATGATAAAATAATAGCTACCAAAGATAAGAACATAGTGGACAACATGGCCCACCTAGCCACGGGAGTACAAATGGATATTATCCACCCTAATAAGATGACAGAATTCCCTCCTATAACAACAGAGGAGGTAATTACTCTGATCAACCAGACAAAGAGCGGGTGCCCCTCTGACATCATCCCGGCACGCATTATGCCATCCGTGGCTGATGTTTTGGCCACAGGAATCCAGCAGGTGATCAACTTGTCCCTGAGTACAGGGGAAGTCCCCTTAGATTGGAAACGGGCACTGGTAAAACCCCTCAGGAAAAATAACACCATCCCCTGGACTGAATTGACAAACTTAAGACCTATTTCACTCCTTCCATATTTTGGAAAACTGACGGAGAAGTTTGTCAATCGGCACTTATCAAATTTCATTGAGAGTGCAGGGGGGTTGGATCCCTCCCAGTCTGGGTTTAGACCTAGGCACAGCACTGAGACTGCCCTGTTGTCCGTCGTTGACAATCTTCGCATGCTCCAGGATGCGGGCTTTTCCGCTATCCTGGTGCTTTTAGATTTGTCAGCGGCGTTTGACACGGTGTCTCATGACATCATGACCTCCAGACTAATTGACATCGGTCTGGGAGGCAGAGTGCTGTCCTGGTTAAGGAGCTTTCTCACTAACCGTACCCAAAGTGTCACCATGGGGACGTATCGGTCAGAGGAGCTGGAGATCTCCAAGGGGGTGCCACAGGGCTCATGTTTGAGCCCCACTTTATTTAATATCTATGTGGCCCCCCTGGCGAACATCATGAGATCTCACGGCTTTATCCCAGTATCGTATGCCGACGATACTCAACTCCTCTTTCCGTTTAAAACTCTGACATCTGAAGTGCAAAACTCCTTTGCCCGGGGTATGAAAGAAGTGGCCCATTGGATGGCCTCAAACTATTTACAATGCAACGTTTCCAAAACGGAGGTGATGCTCTTTGGGGAAGCCAAATGCCTGTGGACTCCTGACTGGTGGCCGCAAGATCTAGGCCCAGTCCCTGAACCCAAACAATGTGTGAAAAATCTTGGAGTAAAACTGGATCAGGAGCTTTCATTGAAACAACATGGAAACCAAGTGGTTGGCTCCTGTTTCCATGTCATTGGGCTTCTCCGTAGAGTGTTCCCCCTGCTCCCTGACACCACTAGAAAAACCTTGGTACAGGCGCTTGTGCTGAGCAGGCTTGATTACTGCAATGGATTGCTGTTAGCTGCCAACGAGGGGGTCATCTCCAGATTGCAGGTTGTACAAAACACTGCTGCACGCCTTGTCCTTAATGTCCCTGCACGTACTCCATCTAAACCTCTGTTAACTAAGCTTCACTGGCTCTCAGTGAAACAGAGAGTACTGTTTAAGACATGTTGTGTCATCCATAAGTGCCTTACAGGGAAAGGCCCTGAATACCTGACAAAAATATTTAATGCCTACGTTCCCTCCCGATCTCTTAGATCAGGAGATCAAGAACTCCTATGTGTTCCTAGGATTAAGAAGGCAAGGCAAGGGGGTAGGGCCTTGTCAGTGGCTGGCCCGAGGCTGTGGAACATTCTCCCCAGAGAGATCAGACAATGTAGGGATCATCTTCCTTTTAGGAAGAAACTAAAAACTTTTTTCTTCCAATATTAGTTTTATACCTCATTGTAATATTGTAATATCCATACTTTGCAGGACCTGCTCTGTTCAAAGATGACGCCAGAGGCGCGGAGATACTCCTTCGGGAGTCGATTCCCAGCGCGGTACAAATCTGTAATTAAATTAAATTAAAATTAAACTAATGACTGACTAAGCACTACTGGCGGTTAAAAACCACATGAACTTACTTGTACTTGCAAGTTTAATCGTCTCTGGGTTCGTGAGCTGAAACCGCCCGCTTAGGAGAGTTCAAACACTCTTCCTGTCTACGCTAGATGTGATAAGCAACGTGACAAGGTCATGTGTCTGACCAGCGAGCTGAAATTTAAAGGGACCCATTGTATTGATGCTGAACAAACTGATTAAAGTTTCCTGAGTAAAAGAAAACAGCATTTTATGGCTATCCAAACCAACCAAGGTGATACAACTGCATCAGTTAAAACAAAAGGTGGGAAAACCAAATGGATGTTGAACACAGCCTAATCTGTGGGAATAAAAATGCATTTTTCATGGTATCTGCGCTCATCAATTAAGGATCACATAATCAACATCATATGTATATGAACATAAAATAAAAAATAAAACATGAAAAAATAAAAATTTCAAAGAAAACATGATAGTTCAATACGGTTGTTCAACCCAAATGGTTGTAAAGTGTTCAGTTTCTTAATCCATAGGAATTCCGATCTCAACAGCTGTTTATGTGGATCGATGCCTGGGCGAATCTTCAGATTCCAATATGGTGAATCTCAATTGGGACACATTATGTCCTTTTTCTAACCAATGCGTTGCTACCGTTGATTTTTCATTCTTCAACCTTATGTTGCTTTTGTGTTCCGTTATTCGTATTTTAATTTTCCTTTCAGTGATGCCAACATACATTTTGCCACAGGGGCACTTAATGGCATATATCACGTTTTTAGTATCACAGGTACTGGTGTGTTTTAGATCAATTTAAAAACCTTTTGAAGGATGTATCAGTTCTTTGCCTTTTATAACATTGTTGCAATGTGTACAATTTCCACAAATTTGCATGCCTTCAAATTTAATGGATGGTTCTTTGATGACTTTCTTAGATAATAGATCCTTTAAATTCCTGGAGCGTTGAAACGCAAAAATCATTTTGTGCTTGGTAATGCATCTTAAGTCTGTTTTGTTCTCAATCAGATGCCAGTGTTTTTTGACGTTTTTTATTTTATTAGCTTCAGTTGAATGCTCCAGAATGTATATGTTGAAGTTTTCATCAGCCTTAATCTTATGTGCAAGAGGAGTTGATCTTTCCATGTGTTGTACTTTATCGATGAATTCACTTATAAGTGTTTTGGGGTATCCTCTCTGTGTAAACCTATCAGCATAGATTTTTATGGTTTGAATGGCTTCCTCTTCTGTATTTGTGATTCTTTTTAGCCTCAAGAACTGTGAAAATGGCAGATGTCTCTTAAGTGCCTGCTGATGAAAACTTTTAAAAGGGAGACAGTTATTCCGATGAGTGGATTTTATGTACACATTGGTTTTGACTTTGTGACCTTCAATTTGTACTAAGACATCCAAACTTTGTCAATTGTGTGAGGAAATTTGATATGATAGTGACGTTCACAAATATTTTCAACGAGCGCTTTCTCTTACCCTTTCCAAATTATAAAATGTGGTCTAAATATCTTTTGAAAATCACCAGATTGTTGCTCAATGCTGCCTCCTGAAGAATATAATCATGCTCAAATTTGGACATAAACATGTTTGCGTAAGCTGGGGCTCCAGCAAAGCTCATAGATGTATCATTACATTGGGCATAAAAGTTACCCTCCCATTGAAAATAGCTGTGATACAATGCGAAATGCATTAATTCTAAACGAAAAATCTTATTAGCTTCTCTGCATTAATTGTTAAGTAAAAAACATTCTATTGCTTCCAGTCTCTCATTGTGAGGGATCGTGGTGTATAAGGAGGTTACGTCGAAGGTACATAATCACCAGTCTTTCATATCTTTTTTAGATAGTGATACCAGGAAATTAAAAAAAGAAGTAGTATCTTTAATGTAGGTGATCCAGTGCTGTACCACTGGCTGAAAAAATAATCCAGGTATCGACCTACCGGTTCTGAGATGGCTCCACATGCTGACACTATAGGTCTAAAATGAGGTGTTTCTAAGCTTTTATGAACTTTAAGTAACATATAGACTGAGGACGTCTTGGATGTTCACTGTCCAAAAACTGATACGTCTTAGTATTGATCCAGCCCATCTCTAGAGCTTTATTGAGGGTTTGCCTAAGAATCGTTTGAAATTTCTTGGTTGGATCTTTCTCAAGCTTCATGTAAACACCTTGGGCCAGATGCATCAAGCATCCATTTTGCGAGTCCTTATTAGCGAAAATTAAGGAATCGCTAATAAGGAATAGCAAAATGGAATGCATCAAGCAATCACTATAAAAATAGCGATTCCTTAGAATTCCTTAATTGCGACTCGCAAATTGCGAGTCGCAATTAATGAATACCTCCCCATTAATTCCTATGGGCCTAGAGGCCCATAGGAATGAATGGGAAGACAATCTCAATTTGCGAATCGCAATTAGCGATTCGCAAATTGAGATTGCGAGTTCAAGGGTGCAGGGGTGTCCAAAGGACACCCTGTTACACCCCTGAATGTGATCTGTGCACATATGTTGTGCACACACATGCCCTAAGGGCATGTGTGTGCGCAACATGAAACTTTGAAAAATGCACAAAAGTGCATTTTTCAAAGTTTTTGCAAATTACCATGAAGTTGTATTTCGTGGTAATTTGCGTGCCCTATTAGCGAATTCGCTATTTTTGATACTTTAATGCATTGCATTTAAGGAATCTCAATTTGAGATTCCTTAAATGCAAACAATCGCAATTTAGCGAATTCTCTATTTGCGATTTTTGCTTTTGGGATGATGCATCCCAAATGCAAAAATTGCACTCGCAAAGGGCCAGATTCTGAGAATCTGGCCCTTTTGCGAGCGCATTTCGCTTGATGCATCTGGCCCCTTGATCTTGTACATGCATAGACTTACTGTTCTGGTAAAATTCAGTATTCATGACGACCAGTGCACCACCTTTGTCTGCCTTTTGAAAATTGAGATATGGATTTCTGGCCATATCTTGAAGAATATTCCATTCCTTTTTGGTGAAATTAATTCTTTTTGGTTTGCCACATTTAATTTTGTTACAATCTGCTTTAACCAATCGTTCAAAAATGTCAATAGTTTTATGTGAAGATGGTGCACACAATGTACTTATTTTTAAATTCCACATATTCTTGACTTGTTGTTTGCTCTGTTGTAATAGGCACAATGCTAAAAAAATATTTGAGCCTCAAGGTGCGTAAAAATTTGAAAATGGCAATTTCTGTTTCCGCTATGTTACTACTGTATATGTGAACAAACTATGTTCCTTTGTTTAATACTTGTATTTGGTCATGTGTCAAATTGATCTTAGAAATGTTCATCACTAAGTCACTTTTTCTGCACTCCTCAGAGATCTCTTCACTGTTTCTGTGTCTGTTTCTTTTGCCCCTGCGGGTTTTTCAGTATTCAGTGCATTGTTGGCTGCTGGGCTTGTGGACAAAAAAGCCACCTTTGTTCCTTTAGAAATTTGCGCGCTGGTAACTTGTGTGGATGTGCTTGCTCCCAGTGGCCTGTTTTGTACAACCTCGGAATCTGAAACCATGCTTTCTTGAGATGAGCTTATTTGTGTTTTCTGTTGCCTTTTCTTTTTTTCCTGTAAACTTCCGCCCAGGTATAAACCTCCTTGAGTTTATAAACTATAGTATCCCTGCAATACTTTTTGATCTTTCTCTCATGAATTTCTTTAGCGTATTTCTCTAGTTTTTTGTTGGAATCTTCTAATGAGTATTGTAGGTCCACGTGTTTACCAAGTTCTGCTTTGATATTGAACAATTCCTCTTCTAAATTCTTCAAAATGTTTGATAATTCCTCCACGATTATTAGGATGAGGTCCAAATAGCACTTATTTAAAATTTGGTACCATGTCTCAGTGAAGCCTTTGTTGTTTCTACATAACATAGGTTTTAGTGTTATTCTTAAACCTCTTGGAATTCTCTTATTTTTGTGGTTGTGGATCAGCGTTGTAGCGTGTAATCTCTGGTTTATTTCCTCTCTACTGACATATTCCAGTTGTTTTAGGAGTTGTGCGACCGTATTGACCTGAGGACTGAATGTTTTAGATTCCTGAATCAAATCATATATTCATGCTGCTTCTTCAGATGAAAAAACCATTGTCTCAGTCTTGTTCTTGGTGATTTGTGCAATGTCTTCAAAATTAATTGTGAAGGTGCTCCAGAGAGAAATTGACAATGAAAAAGTACATTTTAAATGGTTCTCTGCGCATACTTTTTTGTATGTAACAATCAACAGATTAATCCAAGTTCATTTTGTGCTGCTCCATCCGCTACACTTTGTCAGAGTGCCAAAAGTCATAAATGATAGTGGTCTGGTTAGGAAAATCCTTCCCTGAAGAATGTGTGCACTTATTACAGGGCACTATAGAAGTTCCTTATTTATATTTCAAGCGACGTTAAAATTAAAAAACGATCATAAACCTTCTTGTTAATGAATCATCTCTTCTTTATTTTCAGAAGTTATTCAATTGCTTCAATAAACTCCAATCCACTCAACATTCTATGGACATCAAATGGTATTTTCAATCCATAAATTCAACCACACAATGCATTTCAGGTCACTCCATGGACCCTCCCTCAGGGGTCTGTAGAAATGATAAACAAGAAGCTAATCAATCGGAATGTCTAAATACATGAATACATATGTAACACATACAGTTTTTGCATCTCTTCCAAAGCTGATTTAACTGAAAACCATACATGGTTCATATTCACTCTGTTACTATGCTAATGAGACAATCCCACTAAATCATCGTTTTTCGTCAGTATTAAATGAGACCAAGGTTCGCTTGCCTCAAAACGATAAATATATATGCATTGCTGTTCGCACAGGACCCTCGATGAGTGAAGTATAACTTGATAAAGTTTAAACTGGACTGGGTCGCTATTAAAAAGATGCGCTAATACAATTTGCCGAATCTATTACAACTGTACGTGTACAAGATATCATCTCGTGTGTTCATATTCAGCGCAGTGCAAAACATGCGCTCAACCTTCAAATTTCCTTATGCAGGTTAACTGCAAAACTACTTAATACACGAAAACTCACGCTGTTTTAACCTGTCGAAACGGCCTGTTCTGACTGCGCATATATATCCTCAAATACTTTACCCCCACTACCAGTGCAGTTTTGAGAAATCAACTTTACCGCAAAAGTTATATCCAAATGACTGACTACACGCTACCGGCGGTTAAAATACACATGAACTTACTTGTACTTGCGAGTTTTATCGTCTTGGGATTCGTGAGCTGAAACCGCTCGCTTAGGAGAGTTCAAACACTCTTCATGTCTACGCTAGGCGTGATGAGCCATGTGACAAGGTCACATGTATGACCAGCGCGATGAAATTTAAAGGGGCCCGTTGTATTGATGCTGAACAAACAGATTAAAGTTGCCTGAGTCAAAAAAAGGCATTCTATGGCTATCCAAACCAACCAAGGTGAAGGTGATACAACTGCATCAGTTAAAACAAAAGGTGGGAACACCAAATGGATGCTGATCACAGCCTAATCTGTGGGAATAAAAATGCATTTTTCATGGTATCTGCACTAATCAATTAAGGATGACATAATCAACATCATATGTACATGAATAAAAAATGAAACGTGAAAAAATTTAAATTTCAAAGAAAACATGAGAGTTCAATTCGTTCGTTCAACCCAAATGGTTGTAAAGTGTTCAGTTTCTTAATCCATAGGAATTCCGATCTCAACAGCTGTTTATGTGGATCGATGCCTGGGCAAATCTTCAAAGATTCCAATATGGTGAATCTCAATTGGGACACATTATGTCCTGTTTCTAACCAATGCATTGCTACTGTTGATTTTTCATTCTTCAACCTTATGTTGCTTTTGTGTTCCATTATTCGTATTTTAATTTTCCTTTCAGTGATGCCAACATACATTTTGCCAAAGGGGCACTTAATGGCATATACCATGTTTTTAGTATCATAGGTACTGGTGTGTTTTAGATCAATTTTAAAACCTTCTCCAAAAACTACTGACTTGGGAGATGGTGCTGGGCCTAATTCCTCTGGCCAACAGCTAGGGGACCAGCGGGTGACAGCATCCTTAAAAAGTATTATTTCGGTCTTCCTTGCGTTCAACTGCAAAAAATTATTGCTCATCCAAGATGTTATAACTTTCATACCTTCCGCGAACATGTTTTGGATATTGGGAGTATCTTTATTGTAAGAGAGAAGGAGTTGAGTGTCACCCGTGTAGGAAATCGGGGTAAACCTGATATTCCTAAGGAGTACTGCAAGGGAGGCGACGTACATATTGAACAAAGATGGACTTAAACAGGAACGCTGTGGTACCCCTTTGGTTACTGAGGTAGTCTTGGATTTGAATGATACGAGATCCACTGTTTGGGTCCTATCTTTGAGGAAATCCTGCAGCCAGTCTAGAGCTGAGTTCTGGTTGCCTATGGAAAACAATCTGTCCAGCAGGATCTGGTGTGAGATGGTGTTGAATGCGGCGGACAGGTAAAGCAGTATGAGAATTACTGCTTGACAGGCGTCCGCCAGCACTCAAATGTCATCTGTAACATTAACCAGGGCAAGTTCAGTACGATGCGTGGGACGGAATCCTGACTGAGAATGGTCCAGACAGTTGGAAGATTCAATAAAGGCAGAAAGATGAGTGTTAATGTGCTTTTCCAGCAATTTACTATAACGAGGAAGCAGTGAAATGGGGCGGTAGTTGGTTATAACAATAGGAGACAGTTTAGGATTTTTCCTGATGGGCATATTCTGAGCATCCTTCCATTCTTTAGGGAGTTTACCTTCTTTGATAGAACAGTTAAATATAGAACAGAGAGGCTCCGCCAGTTCGGCAGTTTGGCAGTTTTAGCAGGAGTTAGGTCTTTGGGAGAGCCTGATTTGGCAGATTTTATTAGAGATTCAGTATCCTGAATGGAGAGCTGAGGAAATTCTTTTAAAGTGAGCTGTCTAGCTGCGTAGCCAAGATGGCGGAGTGAGCGGACGCGTCTCCTCGGAGCTCCTCTGACCCGACCAGGCCCGGGCCATAAATTAGAGCATTTCTCCCCCCGCTGCAGCAAAGCAGGGGAGAGGAAGCATCATCGAGACACAGGGGGCCAGAGAAACGTTGGGCAGCGATCAGCGAAGCTCCGCAGTGGTCCAGACGCCCGGAGCCATCCGACACCGGGGGAGCAGTGACGGGAGCTTTGGAGGCTGCTCGAGGGCCCAGGACACAGGGGTGTAGGCGTTCGACCACAGCTGCAACAGTTCCAGCCACCTAGCTAAGTTACGGGGCGCGGCGGGAACCGCGGCAGGAGGCTGCCATTTTGCCCGCCAGAACTCCAGCCTTTAGAGAGAGTGGCGGAGCTCATCGACCTGAGCAGGGCCCTTCAGAAGAACGGAGGGGCCACTTCACCCCCGCACATCGCAGACAGTGATTACGGGCCACCCCGGCACCTTCAGGATACCGACTCCCCAGGAATCGCCCACTTCATAAGGTGAGGAGCAGTTGAGGCCTAACGGTGGAAGTGGGAGACCCTGTATGTCCCTCGAGACCCCGGCTGGGTCAGACTCCAATTGGACACCGGTGGGGCAAGGCCCCCATAGGCCCTCAAGGGTCGGACAAACCTGCCTTTCATAGTGTGCAAGCCCCCACACTAGAACTAAACCCCCGAGTGCAGAGGAGTGAGCCTTTCTCCGCGAGCGACATCCACCTGCAGGCCCGCTATTGTGGGCGAGATACGACCCCCGGGCGGCAGTAACAGCGACAAGCCCCATCATTTGGGAGCGCTTAAGAGGTCCGTCACCCACTCGCCTGAGGCTCCAGCACAGTGAGAGGCGGTGTGGTGGCCGTAGCCTCCGGTCTGCAAGGGCGGAGTCGACGGTGGGGTTCCAGCTAACGGCCCGAGCAACGTTCCGCCTGAGTGGCCCTGATCGACCGCCTGGACCCGGTCACACGCCTAAAGACCCGGGGCCTAAAGGGCGAACGGACCCGCACACGCGGAGGGGGCACCAATTCTTTGCGGACTGCTGTGGAAAAGCGGGGTGAACGGCGGCAGAGGATACGACAAAAGAGTGGGGGCCCTGCACTAACACCCTGATCCGAGAGGGAAAAGACACGTACCAGGCGGTGGCGGAGCGGGGAGCCTCCACCGGCGCCACACATCGGACAAAAAGTATGTAGGAAGAAGACGGCGGAGGCCAAGACCGCATACGGACACACAGCGGGTCCGGGATGGCGGGGCAGAGGAAGAAGGGGGACCGCACCCTCCCCAAAATGCTGAGCAAGACCCAAAACAAAGGGGACAGAGCCAAGTCATCCCCGGGATCCTCCAAAAAACAACGGGACCCGGAAGAGGGAAAAGTGCCCATAACGAGGTCCTTCATGGAGTCTCTCTTCAACTCCCTCCGAGAAGAATTCAGCGCCTTGAAACAAGAAGTAGCAGGCGAGGTACGAGAGATCAGGAGGGAGGTGGACGGCCTCGGTGAAAGGGTTGCTAACATAGAGGACACGGGGCGAGCTCGGGATGAGGAGTTGGAGCAACTTCAACAGGAAGTTATACGCCTGAAAGACCAACAGCTAGACCTGCAGGCCCACAGCGAAGACCTGGAAAACAGATCTTGGCGGAATAACATTTGAGTCCGGGGGGTGCCATCCAAAGAAGAGGGCACAGACATGGTGGCGTATCTACAGGCCCTATTCCTGGACATCCTCGGGGAGCTGGCGGACTTCCCCATCAGGATCGACAGGGCACACAGAGTGGGGCTGGCGAGGCGGGCCCCTGCACCGCCCGCGGACATCCTAGCCTTCTTATCTGACTACCCGCTTAAAGAGCGCATCCCCAAGGAAGCACGTAAAGAACAGTCCTTGCACTTCCGAGGCCACCCAGTGGCCCTATTACAGGACCTTTCCTCAATTACGCTACAAAAACGCAAAACTTTTAAACCCGCAACAGACTTCCTCAGAAGCAAGAAGGCCCCATATGCCTGGGGCCATCCTTTTCGACTGATATTTAGATGGAACGGCGTCCTGCACCAACTCCATTTGCTTCAGACACATGCTCAGTGCTCGGCCTAACACACGACGACGGAGAGACTCTATTGAGATCGCCCCGGCGGGCTTCCAGGGATGGCTGGCAGCAAGTGAGGAGACGGTGCTCCCCTGCAGAACACTCGGAACCGGATGCACACACTATCCAATCGGAAAGAGCCAATGCCATCCATGAGGTGGCTAAAGACACCTCGTCCTCAGAATGATTGATCTACGGGGGGAGAACACATTAGCATGATTCACTGAAAGTGGTCCGGGGGGGGGAAGGGGGCGGGGGGGCCGAGAGGATGCAGTTGCTGGACGTCCACACAGGTACTTACCACAGCCTGCACCTCAAAAGGGCAGGTCTGGAACTGCATTCTTTCATGGGAGATTGGGGGAAGTTGAGATGGGGTACGGGAGGGGGAGAGTTGTTGGGGTAGGTTCGAATGGGGTGAGAGGGATGGCAGGTGGCGGGGGGAGGTTGGGGGGTGGTGGGGGGATGGGATTGTTTGGGTGTTGGGGCTCAGGGGAGAGGGGGTTCCTCCTTGTCCATGGGGTTTTTTGAGTTTCTTTGGTCACTGCATGCCGGGTGCAGCGTGTTGCCATCTCGGCTACCCACTTAAGATGTTGCGCCCATTGAATATCCTCTCTCTAAACATGAGGGGCCTTAATAACCCAATAAAACGCCGAGCGATACTTTCCCTTCTGGAGCACTCTGCTGCAGATATCTGCCTCCTACAGGAGACTCATTTGTTATCCAAAGACCACCACCGACTTAAGTCCCGGTCCTTCCCCCTGCAGTATTACTCGTCCGCAACCAAGAAAGTGGCAGGAGTGGCGATTCTGGTGTCTAGATCCTTTGAAGTGTGGGTTCTGCAGAAGGAGGCGGAGATCAGGAGTAGGATGCTGATGCACCGCTTTCTTATCGCAGGACAGACACTCTTAGTGGGCACTATATATGCACCCAACGAGGGACAAGAGAAATTCCTACACGCTGCACTAGAGTCGGCCACAGCTAACACCCAGCCACACTTGCTGCTAGCGGGCGATCTCAACTTAGTCTTTCACAACACAGCGGATCGCCCAGGACAAGGTTACGGTCAGGTGGGGGCACTCTCCAGGACAGGTCACGCACACCTCGCCGACCTGGGCCTTGTTGATCTTTGGAGGCACCTCCACCCACAAGCCACAGCGTACACCCACTACTCAGCTGCCTACAAAACTTACGCACGGCTCGACTACTTTCTGTGCTCCTCCCGGCTGGAGCCCTGCACGCGTGACGTGGACATCCTCCCGACTTCCCTGTCCGATCACTCCCCGGTGATGGCCTCCTTCCTCTTCCCGCCCACGCCTGGCCCGCAGCGTCATTGGCGCCTGAGGGACACCCTGCTCCAGAGTCCCGCTATAACAGAGCGGATCCAAACCGCCATCACTCAATTTCTTGTTCATAATGCCAACGCGGACACTACCAAGGCCACACAATGGGCCGCACTTAAGGCGGTCCTCCGGGGAGAATTCATCTCTATCACCACAGCTAACAATAGAGAACGCGCTCAGAAACGGCCCGAAATCGCCCAACATGTGGCAGAGTTGGAACAGATGCACCAGCGCACTGGCGCTGCTCGGGCATGGCGCCAACTTTGTACGGAGAGAAAGATGCTGGCGGCCCTGGACCAGGATGTAGCGGGGTACGCAGCCTTGCGCCTCCGACACGCGTATTACACTGGGGGGGATCGTTGCGGAAAACTCTTGGCGATTAAACTGCGGGAGCATCGCCAAAGGCAGGGCATTAGAACCATCCGGTCCAATCAGGGCGACCTTATCACTGAAGACGATGCCATCGCCGCAGCTTTTGGGAATTTCTACGGCGACTTATATGCCGCAGACTCGCTTGACATGCAGGCAGGCCGGGCCTACCTGGGAGGAGCACACCTCCCATCCCTGAACGAAGCACAGGCGGAGTTCCTTGATCGACCCATAGGTCTGGAGGAGGTGATCTCGGCGATATCTCTACTCAAACTAGGGAAATCATCGGGCCCAGATGGCTACTCGGCGTCCTTCTACAAAACCTTTTGTCATCAGGTGGCCCCATTGCTGCGAGATCTCTTCAATACATTTGATCAGCCTGGTGCCATCCCCGCGGACCTGCTAGAGGCGGCGATATCGGTTATACCCAAACCTGGCCGGGATCCCACCCTGTGTAGCTCCAACAGACCGATCTCCCTTTTAAACATTGACCTTAAGCTCTACACGGGCATTCTTGCAAATAGACCGGCGCCCTATATGCAGCAATTAGTGGAACCTGATCAAGAAGGCTTCATTCCCCAGCGGCAGACCAGTGATAACACCAAGCGTGTCCTCCACCTCAAAGAGGCCGAGTCACGGACAAGGCCTGGCTGCATGTTGCTCACCGTCGATGCCGAAAAGGCATTTGATAGAGTGCACTGGCCCTACCTGGAGCTGGTCCTGCAGCGATTCGGGGTGGGAGAAACGCTGCGTAACCGCATATTGAACTGCTATGGCCAGCCTAATGCCACAGTCCGGGTCAATGGGCATACCTCCCCGCGCTTCCCAATTGGCAGGGGCACTAGGCAAGGGTGCCCTCTCTCCCCAATCCTGTTTGCCCTCTACATGGAGCCGCTAGCACAGCGGATCAGGCACCACAACCTCATCAAGGGCATTCCCTTCGGCGGGGACGTGCACAAGATTAGTCTTTATGCGGACGGCATTCTGCTCTCCCTGACAGACCCGATGTAAACCCTCCGAGCGCTCTTTACTGAGCTTCACACTTTCGCACCAGCCTCTGGTTTTTACATCAATGTGGAGAAATCGGAGGCCCTGAACATAACCCTGCCACCGGAAGTGCTTGCGGAGGCCCGAAACGAGTTTGATCTACAATGGTCCGAATCCACTATCCCCTATCTGGGGGTACTGCTAGCCCCCACCATTCAGGCTACTGCGGAAGCCAATTACACCAGGCTTCGCTCACGCCTCAGCGACGAACTTAGGAGGTGGAAGCGACACTCACTCTCATGGCTGGAATGGATAGCAGCCGCCAAGATGACTCTGTTGCCACAGATCCTTTACGTGTTCCAGACACTCCCTCTGCGCCCCCCCGCAGGCTGGCTTCAACGGACGCAGTCCGACTTGGGGCACTAGGCAAGGGTGCCCTCTCTCCCCAATCCTGTTTGCCCTCTACATGGAGCCGCTAGCACAGCGGATCAGGCACCACAACCTCATCAAGGGCATTCCCTTCGGCGGGGACGTGCACAAGATTAGTCTTTATGCGGACGGCATTCTGCTCTCCCTGACAGACCCGATGTAAACCCTCCGAGCGCTCTTTACTGAGCTTCACACTTTCGCACCAGCCTCTGGTTTTTACATCAATGTGGAGAAATCGGAGGCCCTGAACATAACCCTGCCACCGGAAGTGCTTGCGGAGGCCCGAAACGAGTTTGATCTACAATGGTCCGAATCCACTATCCCCTATCTGGGGGTACTGCTAGCCCCCACCATTCAGGCTACTGCGGAAGCCAATTACACCAGGCTTCGCTCACGCCTCAGCGACGAACTTAGGAGGTGGAAGCGACACTCACTCTCATGGCTGGAATGGATAGCAGCCGCCAAGATGACTCTGTTGCCACAGATCCTTTACGTGTTCCAGACACTCCCTCTGCGCCCCCCCGCAGGCTGGCTTCAACGGACGCAGTCCGACTTGGCTTGCTTTGTTTGGAATGGTCGTCGTCCGCGCTTTAAGCATGCGATTGCAATACTTCCCCCCGCGCACGGCGGGGTGGGAGTGCCAGACCTCACTTTCGGGCGACGCAACTTCGCACCCTCGGGGAGTGGCACCAGCTGGAGTCAGGCAAGCACTGGCTCTTCCAGGACCAAGCTGTGGCGGGCAGGCCCCTTCAGGGGATTCAGTTTCTACTGCGATGCCATAGTCCTCCCAATCTCTACGCCTCACAGATCACGAGCACCATGCTAGATGTATGGGACAAAGTAGCGATCACACACGACCTTACCTCGTTCCCTTCCACAATGACCCCGCTTTTTGATAACCCAGATTTCACCCCGGGTCTGGACCCCAGGGCGTTCGTTACTTGGAGACGTTCGCCATGTAGAGCCCTGGAAGACCTATTCGATCTAAATGGCATCCTTCAATTTCAGAAGGTGAAGGAGGACTATGGCATACCAGAAGCTGACCGGCTGCACTATCGACAGGTCCGACACTGGGCCTTGCAACCGGCGGTCAAACCCGGTGCCCAGCGCTTCCTCACCCTGTACGAAAAGTGGTTAATGACACGTACCTCGGATAAGAAACTGATTTCCGACCTGTACCAGCATCTCCTCCTCACCAATATACACACATATTATGCGGGGCAGGCCAGGTGGGAGAGAGACTTAGGGAGACAACTCACGCGCAAAGAATGGGAAATCATATACCACAGAGCCAGACACTCCGCTTACCACACTGGGCTTACCGAAACCCTGACCAAAGTGGCCACCTACTGGTACCACACACCAGATCGCCTACACCGATGGGACCCCCGCATTAGTGATCGCTGCTGGCGGGGATGTGGGGAACTTGGCACGCTAGAACACCTACTGTCGAGCTGTGACCGCTTGCGACCCTATTGGAACTCGATCCTAGATGAAGTAGACTCTCACTTAGACACCAAACTTACCAGATTCCCCGCTTATGTTCTGCTTGGACTCCCTAACGCTTTGATGTACCCCTTGAAGTACAAGAGAGGGAGACTCATAGCAATTGCGCTGAGGGCGGCCGTCCAGAACATTGTGGCGCACTGGAGGTCCACTCAACCTCCCCCACACACTGGCTGGCTCCACAGGCTGTGGATGATATTTGGGATCGAGAAGTTGACGCTAGCGAAAGAGGGGAGGAGAAAGGACTTTGCAGAACTATGGTGGCCATTTTTGACTCTACTCAAGGGAGAATTTAGGGAATTGAGCTGCCCGCGCTATTTGCGCTTGCTACGCCTCCCTGACACTCCACTCAAGGAACCAAAAACCCAGCCGCGCAGGCGAAAACCAAGGGCTGATGTCTGACCTATGGACTCATCGTGACGGAGAAGGGATCTCTTTTTACCTATTCTTTTGTTTTGTGGACAAGGAGGGGGGTGGGGGGTTCAGGGCCTGGTTCTCCCGCTGCAAGACCCTACTTTTAAGACACTGTCAATATAATTGCGACCTTAAGCCTGGGGTTTTTGCCTTACGACTTAGTACTATTGCATCTGATGGGGAAATGTGGCCCACTTGTTTTTCTCTGTTCTGAAAACTCAATAAAAGATTTAAACCATAAAGTGAGCTGTCTAGAGGAATCAGAGGCATGATCAATCATCAAATTATAGTTGATGTTGGTAATGGAGAATGTTATCTTATTATAAATATCCTCTATTTTTTGTGAGAAATGATCAGCTATGTTGTCGCAAAGTAATTGAGTAGGTTCCTCATCAGGGTTGCAGGCTTTGGGGTTAATGAAGGTATTGAGAATGTGAAAAAGGGTTCTAGATGTGTTGCCTGATTTCTCAAGTTGGGTGGCTATATGATGTTTCCCTGCATATTTAAAATTTTTATGGTATATATCTAAGGTCGCTTTGTACTGCCCCTTGCCTATAGGTTCTTTGGTTCGGCACCATTGTCGTTCAAGTCTTTTACATTTGCTTTTCTCTTTCCGAAATCTGATGAGTACCTAGGTGTCTGGACACGAGTTGAAGCCACGCAGGATTTTTTCTCAGGGATCAGAGCATCTAATGTGGACTTAGTAGTGTAATGAAAGGCCGTCAGACAATTATCAACTGATTCCGATAAAGATGGGTAGACGGGGGTAAATGCTTCACGATAGATTTGGAGATAATTTATGCCACTGCTTGTAGATCTGAGTTGTTGGGACTTTTTTAACTACATGTTAGCAAGGGCCAACGAGATCGAATGAGATTATTGAATGGTCTGCCCAGGTCAATGAATTAGTAGATTTATAAACTATATAATGTCAGTTAGAGAGGACCTGGTCCAGAGTATGGCCTGCGATATGTGTAGGAGCATCATTCTTTTTTCGTGAAGCCTAGGGCTGACATTTCCCCCAAGAAAATGGTGGCCTCTGAGTCACCAAGGTTTTCACTGTGGACATTAAAGTCGCCCAGAAGAAGACATGTATTAGATGAAATCACATGAGGCGCAATCAAGTCCAAAAGATGTGAAATGGAATTGGAGAGAGGTCCAGGGGGCAGTAGACAAGAGCTCCCTTCCAACTCAACTGTGAGTGGAGATCTAATCTGAATATAAGAATTTCTATACTGTCACTACTGTATTGATCCAGTATTATAGCTTTTAATGGGTCTTTATAAATAATTGCAACCCCACCACCTGCTTTATGTGACCTGTCTAGTTTCAAAATACGGTAGCCATCCGGTAAAGCAGTCGCAATATCTGGGGTGGAAGATGGTTTTATCTGAGTTTCTGTCAAAAACCCAATGTCTGGGAGGGATGAGGAAAGTAAGTCCCAGATGTTTTTTTTTCTTTTGTCATTCTCCACCCAACTAGCTCCATTTTACCCTAGAGATATCCACACACTGCCTCAGTTTACTGGATATGTAGGCGACTGGATGTTGTAGCCCTTGCCTACCAGTGTTACCGGATACTCAAAAAGGCTTAAATGGGAGCCTATGGGGAGCCGCCTTACCGGGTTTAGCCAACATAGTGGTATCAGGGCACCACCTGATTACTCCGGGGATATCTGCAGAATAGCAGGGCAGCGTAATCATAGGACTGGGAGAAAGATTAAAAAAAAAAAAAAAAACGTCCACCATGTCAATGCTACCTCCACTGCAAAAGTTTCCAGAAGGCCCGCTTTTTTTGATTGCCTGATCTGAAAAGTTCCAACCTGGAGACTTGTAGAAATGATGACTGCCAATCCAAAAACGAGGGAGATGAAGGTTCCTTCCATTTTTTACAT
The DNA here is from genome assembly GCF_964263255.1 of Lissotriton vulgaris. Taxonomy (NCBI): domain Eukaryota; kingdom Metazoa; phylum Chordata; class Amphibia; order Caudata; family Salamandridae; genus Lissotriton; species Lissotriton vulgaris. The sequence goes on along the minus strand of NC_141691.1, from coordinate 697,659,443 downwards.
ATCTCTCTTCTCGCCAGTAAAATAGCATAAAAAAGATGTTTAGCAGGACCTGTAACCCCCTTCAACAAGCCAAATATAACCAGCGAAAGATTAATTATAATGGTGCAGTCAAGAGATGTTGTTAGTGATTTACCAATAGCGTCCCAGAAAGAAGACAAGGCAGGACAATCAAAAAACATATGTATGTCAGACGCGGCTTTTGTCCCACACCTCATACAAGATACGGGGGGGCCTTTGCAAATTTTGAAAGTCTTGGGGGTGAATAGTAGGCCCTATGCAGGGTGAAGAGATGATTCCAACGGAGCCATGCTGGTTTAACTACCTCCCAGAGTGTTTTACAGGAGTTTAGCCACAGATGTTCATTGTCCTGGTCCGGGAGGGGGCTATCCCAAAGTTGGCTAACCAGATGAAATTCACCCTCTCTACTTCTTCCAATATTGAATGATACCAGAAGAAGACTTCCTTCTTTCCCGGGGCTTTGCTTACAAGCTGGAATTCTAGGTGGTTACCCCCTCCAACTGGAAATTTACTCTGGGTCGCTGACTGCGACTGAGCCCAACTAGCCATCTGCAGGTGTTTATACTTAGAGAGGCCATGACCGACCTTCTCTCTAAGGAATTCCCACGAAATAAGGGTTCCTTCCACGAACAGATCACCCCAAACTTCCACCCCAGCTTCCCTCAGGGGTAAGACCAGTCTATCTTTAATACATCCCAGGCCTCCTGGTGTATCCCACAAAGGAGCCATGCTGGAAAAGTATCCTAGTGCTACAGTGCTTCTCATCTTAGCCCAAGTTCTAGCTAGACCCTGTAAAACTTTTAGCTTAATTTTTTTGAAGAATTTGGAATCTCCAAATTTAAACAAGAAATCCTCATGTGGTAACATGGCTCCAGTGAGCATGGCTCGAAACATTCACCCCACCCCAACATTAGTAGGCATTTTCAGTAGCATGCGTTAATGGTAAGTGTGATCTCAAACCACTACATAAGAGGAACACACAATTTCTCCCAGTAGTTGAAGGGATCCCGCATAACCCACTTTCAGATATAAACCCCACTGTAAAGCCTGAAGGCAAATTACCCTCAAACCCTGAATCACACACGAGACACCAAAGGGTGACTATATGTTGTCCTGGAAAGTTGCAGGAATTAAATAAAACATTTCAGACCAGGAGGGGGGAACCTTTATTAATTATTATCATATAATAATATTTGAGGAGATGTGGGCTATCAATCTTGTACATAGATCAGTTTTCCTGGCGTTTAGAACAAATGCAATCAAATCCTTGGCAAGGCGCTCGTCAGTTGTGCTCTTGATATTGTTAAGTCTAGACTTGTTTCCAGTGGTAAGATTAGTTCCATCAAATTCAAGAGACTTATTAGTCCTTGAAATTAAAATCTCTACCCCAACAGGATTAAAACATATAGCCCTAGTCAATAGGTAAATAATTGTTCAGTCCCCCCAAATATTTGTCATTTCTGGTGTAGACATGGAGCCACTGTGCTCTACTAGAATGCAGAGCTATTGAAAAGCTTCTGTATCCAGTCTGCTTTTTGGGATATTAAAAAGGTGAAGAATCTGCAGCCAGAACTATGCATTAGAAAGGTCTCCAAAAACAAAGGGCATACTATCAAGAAACAGTGTAAAAATTATATTGGGCTTGATAATATGCCCTTGTGAATTCCCATAGAAGCCCATGTTCTGGTGTGAACATGGGCTTCTATTGGAATTCTCAAGGGCATATTATCAAGCCCATTATCGCCGCTTTAGCGGCAGTTTCCTGCCACTAAAGTGGCGATAATTCTAACGCCGTTCTTGATAATATGCCCGAAAGACCTAAAAGCTGTCTGTAGGCGAGACAGAAAGCAATACTGGATGAGCAAGTTCTGTCTGACAACAAGAGACCTCTGTGTGAACCTGCCACACTCAAAGTGTGCCTAATTAATGCACGCACAACCAAATATATTCATAACTTAGTGGTCCCTTCATGCATGTCACACATTCTACCCTTCTAAACAACATACAGCGCTCCCATGAAGGACATCAGGAAGAGCTCCTTTGATGCGGCTCATTCATGCTGCATCACTAGTGCTACCTTGGTGACATCTATGGGTGTGTTGGTCTGTTTGCATGCTCTAAACAAACTAATGCCTTTGGCTTCGACAATATTTATGAAAACGATATATAGTATTTTCAGCATTCTCTTCTGCGTGAGCCAATTAAAGAATATTCTCCTTAAAGTAAGGCTCTACAAGCAACAGAACACTCAAAACAGGCAGAGAGAGGATCTGAACAAAAACAACATCTTTAAGGTAGGTGTTCACTTAGAAGAGGACAGGAGGATATGAGAGACAAACTAGTGATCCTCACTAATCACTTTGTTTTTTATAAAACTTTTTATTTCATAGCATTAACACTTTAATAAATGAGGCAATTACAGACACACTTTTGGCATTCAAACTAGTAAGTAGTAATCCATACTATTTTAGCCTTTTGGTACTTAACAGCACTTGATACTTGATAAAATGTATGTTTGACAATATAGGCCATGCACACTGCTTAAAGAAAAACCCAACTCCATTTTAATTTAAAGCAATACAGCAATGTTTATTTTTTGATATATTGTAATGTAAAAGTACAGAAATCTACAGGATTACATATTTGACAAAATAATTAAGCTTTATGTGGCACCTAGCAAGTAGATAACTGAGGTTTGACAGTGCATTGACAACAAAGGATCAGGTTCCCATGGTCTTCCTGTACTCAACACACTCCTATTTCCCCACCTCTCAGCCGTATTGTGACTCTACACTCCAGTAATCTGACGATGGCCCCGAAGGGCACCCTGGGCTGCATCTGTAATGCATTACCTATTACACAATCATTGTTTATTCACAGAAAACTGGTTGACATTTTAGTACAGTTGTAAAAATTCACTTTTCTAGAGTGACACTTATTAAATCAAATCCCAGTAATATTTGTAAGGTTGCTGAACTATAGCAAATACACAATCATTCAGAATCTATATAAGAAATTTAGAGAAACTACACATTTTGCTTACAAACCAACACAGATTTAGTCAAATGGCTTCATGTTCAGATACATGCAGATCATTTCCAAAATGGAAGGATTCTTACAGAAAGGTTTAGTTTAATATGAAGAGTAGAAATGTAAGTTGAAAGGAAAATGTATACATAGATCAAGATAGAATATTTTAGTGATAGCATTATCTAGTTTCTTAAAACTTAGGCTACATTTTGAAACATTTGGGCAACTAATAAAAAGTACCTTGCCTCATCATTAAGGTGAGCCCATGAATTAACAATTGTGTACCAGATGTTTTTCCAAACGCTGTTAATATTTAATTGACAAAACCTTTGACCAACAAAGCTTGTGAGAACAGTAACTGAACTGAAAGACCACCATTTACTTGCTCTGTATTAAATAAAAGTCACGTATTTTTCTTCATAAGCCAGATTAGAAACAATATGCTATAAGCAGACATCCAGAAATTTTACAATAGTGAGCCAGAGTCCCAACACTACCAGTATGAAAGTCAGAAATTTACTCAAACAGTATTAAGCATAACGTTTAAGTATGTTTCCGACTTCACTGGACTTCTCAAGGAATTTCAGGAATGCTCCAAGGGGGCCATGGCAGTCACGGATTCCCAGGTGGTGTAGTAATGTAGGCAAATGCAAGGGTACATTTTTGTGCATGAAAATGCCAATGTCCACTTGCTTATTTTTGTTCATAAAATCTTTACAAAGAAAACATTTGTACCCAAGGAAACATTCCTCCACTAGACTCCCAGTTATGGGCTTTTCCACATCATTTCGACCCTGAAAACTTTTCTCCTCTTGCCCATGACCAGAGTACATCTCCATTCATTTTTAGGGAGGAAACATGTGAGTTTTCAGGCATGGACTAACATTTAACGTGTCGGACATCTTGAACATCTTCACACACATGATTCTGTACATTAGGACTGGAAATTTGTTCTTGTAAAAACTTATCCTAGCCATCATCCAGGGGGTGATTCACAAGTCTTAACATTACTCTTTCCTCAGGAGTCGCAAAGCATTCTTTGATTTATGCATAAGATAAAAAAAGATACATTTACATGCCATTGTGTAACCCTAACCTAGCATACAAAACCTGTTGGTTTATGGATTGATTTGATTTCAGGTAAAAATGAACCATAACTTGACCATTTATCATTGCACTTATTGGGTAACAATGGTTTCCTATTTAGGTCTTTCCTCCCACTCAATTGGAATCTTTTCCTTAGATTGTACTTTCTTCAAATGTAAATCATTCATCCAAGTTATGAATTGTGATAGACACATCTACATATGTAAATAATTTATTGCACCATTTATCAAAAATTGTCTTTGCATTTATAATTATCTAAATTGTACATTATTACAAACAAACCATTATACAGCATTTAATACACGATTGAACATTTAACGGTCCTGTATATATAAGTTCATTCAGACCTGTGTCTGTGTTTTTGATCGCAGAAAATAGAAGCTAATATTTTATTTTGCAAGAACCGTACTCTTTTAGTCTATAATGTGATACACCATGTAGCTGCTGGTCTGTGTCCATAGGCCATATCCTAGGTGGCAATTCTCAGACGCGGGTCCACATGCTTACCTTGCCCTTAGAACCAAGCTATATCCGACTAATGAGGCCCAATGGGTGAAACCAATCTTGGGTTGACTGTTTTTGGTTCAAGAAGGACCCGGCCAGGCACTTCGGGCTGGACTGTTCCTTTGGGAACGAGATCAATCCTGATTTGCACATTATTGGGTCCAAAATAAGGTGGCATGGTGGGCAAAATAAATATGTTATGGAATGCCACCCGAGTGATTGCCAGTAGTTAGACTTATTGCAAGCTTTCCTCCCATCACCTTGAGTGTTTGATTTATCTTTATAATGCCCAAAGATCAGTACTGTCTAATGGCCACCACTCGAATGACAGATAATGGATCTAGTGGGAATACATTTTAAATGATAGTACATAAGCTATCACATAATGGCTATGGTCATATAGATCAACTGAGACACAATAGGCACAACCCAGTGTCAGTTGACATGAAAAAGTGTATTTATTTAGGTAAATAAAAATATGAATTGTCCATCCGACATCTATTTTGTGGATATTGCTCCTTCAGGAACGTGAATGAGTACAGACTCAACTTTCTACATATAGAGCCACCGCTAATTACATTTCCGTGCATGTCTCCTCTCTTCGAGCATCACGCTTTGTAGTATCTAGTTGGAGTATGGAATAGATACAGTTGACCTTACTGTAGGCAATTACAGACCTATCAATGTTTCTAAGGATGTACCAATGCATAGAAATATTTACATAGATGCCTGTGATTTGGTTTAAATTACATGTTTGATTTGGACCCTCAGAATTAGCTACTCCAGAAGGTGTTTAAGATAGTTAATAACAGAAAGAAAATTTACAAATGCTTACTAATAAAAACGATTTAGAATCCCAAAGGAATTTGTTTTACGATTATTCCAAAAACGAGAAAACCTATTTGAAAGAGTTGTGTTGAAGCAAATATTAATGCTTTTTTAAAAGCCTGTCTAAATTCCAACTTTAAATATTTACATTAGTATAAAAAATGTGATTGTTTCTAATGTCAATAACAACTTGATGACATTAAAAAAGTACAAATGTACAGAAAAGAATCAACACAGTACAGCTAATCAGTTCATGAAAAAATTACTCAAAGTTACACACCCGGATAGTTATTAAAAGTTTTTGCACCATCCATATATTTAAATAAAATACCATTGTCTTAAAATATGAAAAGCCCGATGTTGCCATTAAAGAATGTTTTAAATCTACAAAAAATCCCCAGAGTTTGAAATCTGTACTCTTATTTAGAATTGAACATTTCATTTTATGATATGTATATATATATATATATATATATATATATATATATATATATATCTATCATCATGAACACATTTACTGCATCTGGGAACTTTCATATTTCTGCATGTGATGCATGATATCGCTTGAACCAAATAATGAGTCATAGTATACATTTTTTTTTTACAATGATCGTCACCCAAAAATGTTGTAGTCAACCATTTCCCCTGCTTTTGTGCCTTGCGTAAACCCTGCTTTTCAATCCCTATATGAATGCCACCCTTTTGAGTCCCTACATGTAAACGTTTAGGGTGCCACCTGGTTAGGTGTCTACTGGCCATAATGGTATTTTAATGCCCTGTACAGTACAAAAAATAAGTGAAATCACCCAAAGCTAGTAGATTTAGCCCTTATCTGTACATATGTCAAATAGCAAAGAAAAACAGCAAGCACTTTTAAATGTTCTGGTGCTACATTAACAATCCTGGACTAAAGTAATGTTACAAATTATTACATTTAATTTTGTTTAAAGTTCTATTTGTTATCATGTCTGAAACCTTTGCATAACAAATGGTCTGTAGTTGGAATTCGGGCTGGAACTACAATTTTTTTTAGGAAACTCAATTTCTTGTTCAATGCACTTAGTCCCCTGCTGGACTGCTCCTCTTACCTAACAGTATAGAGTGTGTATAGGGACATAGCTTAAAGGGCTATTTGTTAAGTTTCTTAAAAAAAATGCAAAAATTAAATTGGGGTTAAATTAGTACACTTGAATCCGAAATAATTTGTTAACAGATGCACTTTCAGCTAAAGTTAGTACGAACTGATAAGCCAGCACAAATAAGATTGTACCACCTTGAGCTGAATGTATGTTTATTTAGAACTTAAGTAGAATGAAAGTGCAAAAGCTCACCAAAACATTGTTTTTACAATTTTTTTTGTGAACATCTGTCCAGTTATGAAATACTTACGTGAAAACTGACCGATTGTACACACATAATACCTAACCCAGTTACTTACACAATGATATACACAAAGATTATTTGAGAAATAACCTACTGTAATGAAGTCAACAAAACCCTGTTTTACCAATGTGTTAGCCAGGATTCATGTTAAAAATGGCCTGAAATGATACACATGATTGAAAATGGTTTTTTCTCACTTACGTCAGACATGGGACAGGGAAAGGTATGCCTGACTTATGAACGTTTTGTCCTCGCTTATGCAGTCTTACGCCTCTTCTACATTAAAACTGGCTTGACAGTATTGAACCTCATATCGAACGTTTTTTTGATAATACAGGGCTTCCTTAACAATTTCTTCCTGGTTTTTAACAATCTTGAAACAGTTGTTCCAGGTTGAGACAGTATTAGAATTGCTTTAATCAGAGAAACCCCTCTTATTAAATCATGCCCAGAGACTTGCACTATATGTTGGTGATTTTCCCAGAAAGTAACAAGCACAAGGTATGGTTAGAATGAGTAGATATTCAATATCTGAATATCATTCTTTGCAATGCAATGTTGACCAACAGCAATAACTAAATTTTTATTATAACCTTGACACACACGCTACTTTTTTGCCAGGCCACACTGCAAGATATGGGTTTTATTTAGGGGAACTACCCTTCATATTTGTCGCCTGCCACTGAGGAACTCATGTGACATCAGGCATTTTGGCCTTTCATAGAAATGCTATTTAGAACAAGTGAACAGCTCTACGCTGATGCTAACGAGGACCCACTGTTATAGTATGTTTATGCAAGTCCTTAGCTTGCACTTTCTCCCAGAATATGCTGCATAAAGCAAAGGCATAGTCATTGAATTTTTCTGAAATAAGAGACAAAACAAATGAGATTCAAAGTTTTGCTGCCCTTACAATTTTACCAATGCAATCTGAAGATAGTTCTGTTTATCGAGAAAGCTTGGCTCCAGATCACAATATCTGAGAAGAGAATTGTTCAATATTCTGGGAGGAGTAAGCTCATCACTACACAATTTTAGGTGTCCGACCCCAAAGCTTCATTTGTTAGCCAACATTTGAGCAACTGTTTCATATGTTTATATTCAGAGGCTAACCTTTATGTGTAGCAAGTCATTTTCTTTAGTCTCTATTTTGATCCGAAAGACATCCAACATACTTTTCTTTGACACAATCAATACTCAATTTTTTGCTCGTACCCCCATCCTTGTAAAGTGAAATCTTTTCTTTACTTCTATTTGAGAGTATACACACACCTTTAACCTGAAGACATGCATTCTATACACTGAGTAGCAAAATAAGTATTTTTATATGTAACCTACTGCAATGCTGACTAACCAGTCATAGTTTGAAAGTTTTCTTTACTTTGGCAAGCGTTTTCTACAACAAGCTTATCATTCCACTGGCAGTTCAGCAAAACGTATCTCTAGTCTTTTAAAGAAAGAGTACAGAAAACTAGAGTGGATTGTAGTCTTCCTGCTACTGCTGATCACATATCCATTTGACATTAGGAAATTTTGAATATTTTGGTTTCCTAATGTAAAGTAATGAATCGGATTTAAGATGATACATGCATCAACAAGCCATCTATCTTTGCCCTCCATATTTGGATAGCCAGTCTGTTCTCCCATGCACTGCCTGAATTGGTGGTGGACGATTTAACATAGTATATGTTTTTGCAGGAGTAGTGTAAGATGGCCCTTGTATATGTGGAAGAGCAGCTTTCACTTTCCAGGCTTCATAATCTGAAAGAAAATTTAAAAAACTGTAAATAGTTTGTTGGATTCAAATATGAAAAGACATTCATGTCAACCGAAAGATGGAAAGATACCTGAAAGGATTCATCTTTGTTAACACATTTCATTTAAAATCTGCGAACATGACATTTAAATTTACATATTGCTTCCTGATGGCAGAGTAACTGTTTGCAAAAGGGAAATGCCCATTATGGACACATTCTACAGTGTTTTTGAATGTTAGAAGCATCTGAAGGGAAATGATAGCATATACGTAATCCAAGAAGGTAAATGTACTTATCAGGCTTGATTCCAAAAGTGATATCACAGCGTGTTTAGCAGTCACATTATTAAGCCTCTTGCATATAGCACTTGCTATAACCAAACACTCTCATTCAAGTACTATCCAATATGACTTCTGAAATCGACCTGCACTGTGTTTAACTAAAATAAGCAATTTTGACACCATGATGGACACAGGGTAGCCCCATACATGGGAATTTAGGGTAGATCACCTCCACAACCTAGTGGTATACATAAGACTTATTCACAATTTTATTTCTTACATCATAATTTCATACCTCCAAGTAGCATATCCATATTTTAAATGTGGTCTATTGAATACTTGTAATTTTTAGGCAATATAACTGGATGTTGAGGCCTGCTTAACAGCTGCGAAATGCATGCGCCCGTTCAATTGCAAAAGTATGTAAAAAGTGGAATGCATGAATTAATCTCAGCTATGGTACTTGCTTGAGCCATATCCCATTCCCATTCTATTGCTTTTTTTTTGCCCAAAATGTCACCTCAGATTAGACCAGTTCATATGCAAATATGCTTTGAACGTGCTCCTGTACGAACAGTCCATCTCGAACTGCCTAGACAAATGGAATACAAGAAACCCAAATCAGTTTTAATCTTGCTGCGGCTCATCAGTCAGGTATAGTTTGGTTAAGTGACCAAGTGAGCACCGGACGCATGTCTCTGCATACCTGTCAAACTTAGGGTGTTGCACTGAAGTATACAAAAAAAAAATGGGTTGGATGTTTGAATACATTTTAGCCAATTAGAATTGCTTCAGCCGGATCCCAGTCGATTGTTTTTTTGCCCACATTGCCAGCCCAGTTAGACTGTGCCTAAAGAAATGTGTAACATTATCTGGTACTCTTCGAAGCGCTATTGTGGCAAGTTTGTGCTGCAGAAAACTGCCCAAAAACAGTAGTCTATACAAAGCTGTCTGCCAACCTCACAGACACACAATATAAAATAATCCTTAGTATGTTATTGAACAAGTTCAATTTAAGTATAAGTGAATAAATAAAACAACATTATGGTAGATTTAAAGTGTGGCGGATGAGTGGGCAAACCATGGGTACAACAACAAAAAATATGAAAGATGTGAAACCTCTCAAATAATCCTTCCCACAATCCAAGTGGGTTAAACCATCAAGTGAGAGTGAATCCTAATGTGGGATGAGCTTGGACTAGGGGCGAGAGAGGCTGTAGAGCCTCTTACACATGAAACACTTGACACTCACTAGAAAGACTATAGCTAGTAACTAATAAAACAGAAACATCGAAGATTCGAGATGGAGGGAATCACAAAAGTGTGCACAGATGGTGTAAAAATAATAGAGGATACACAGCAGTCAAAAGTTAGATATGGGCTTCCAAACATCAGTCCCTTGGTAGGCAGACCAAGCCACCTTACACAATACATTTATCTTTGTGAAGTAATGGCACACCAGTAGCCTCCTGTCTCCATTCTGAGGATGGATGTTAGTGGCAAGGCAGGAGTGAGGTAGGAGACACTCCCCAGTGGTGGCAGCACCAAAGTAAGTGGCCTTAGTAGACCTAATACTGTGCAGGAGAAGTGTAAATCTTCCATGAGCACCAGAGTCCTGTAATTGGCGAAGACAGCTATGGCTGAAACGCATAATCCAGATTCCGCGGACCGGCAGACTAAGGCCATACATAAAGGTGACACAGAAAGGTCAAGGGACCATCTATGCCATCCTTGATAGAACATGAGTCCAGGCAGAGCTTTCAATGATAGAGGCAGTGGTGAAATTGGGTCAAAATGGAGGGTCATGCTGAGGGGGCAGACACAGAATGATCCCCCCAAATTAAATAAATGGAGCCTAATAAAGGAAATTTATAATTGTAACCTCCCCGCTCTTCCTGGACTCGTGTCCACCAGAGACTCCTAAGGAGGTGACTGTATGCAACTGCATGATAAAGTGGGTCAATCTCATGTAGTAGGATTCCCCATTAGGCAACAATAAATCCTCATTGAGAACACCATCAGCAACGAGAATTAAGAGGATGCGATTCTGGTTGAGCTGAGTTACAACAGGCAACATGAGCTAGTAACTGGGACTACTGGTGAGGGTATTCAGTAAACACAGCTTCTCAGATTTAAGTCCTGCAACTCAGAGACATTGCCAGGACATACAGGTCGCTAGATGGAGCTGGTCACCCTTTGCGCTACGATGAGCTGATGGGATGGGGGACGATTGCGTTTTCCAATTCCCAAGGTTGCTCAACAGTAACATCAATCAAAGATGGGGCTTAGGCATTAGCCAGTGTGAAGTGATCTACTACAGAGGCCTAGGTACTGCAATGTAAATTCCTTAGAAATCATGGGCATCAGGTGAGCAGCTGTTGGTGTTATGTGGTAACTTTAGGCCCGGGCAGGAACGCCACCCTTTTACATGCTCACGTTAAACATTGACATCTTTCTGGAACGTTGACATTTGGCACACATTAGCTTGCATGTCTGTATGGGATAGTGTTCTATGAAATTACTTAACTTACATTTATACTTCTTCATAGGCATATTATCAGAACCTTGAATATTCTGTTTGAGAGCTAAGTTACCTCCTGAGAAGGATAGTGCCCAGCTCTACACTAGGACGGGCTCCTGGATGAAACAAACACACAGGTAATTGGAGAGTTAGATCACCCGCACGGATTCTGAAAGATTTACCCACCGTAAGCACATTAGGAGAGGGAGCGTTAAGTAGGAACATAACCATAATTATATTCATATGCAAACATATATTCTGTGTAACAGCTCAATGGTTGAATTATTCATTTTCTTTACCATTCTTGTGATTCCGATTACTCTGTTGTGTTTCTTTCTATTAATATTTACAGCACACATATTTTACACAAGAATCTTACTGCTACAATAGATATTTCAACTGCCATTTTGAGTATTTCTGGTGTTTCCCTTTGGGCATACCTGAGTTACTACACAAAAGGGCTTTAGATTTTGTTTCCATGATTTCCTTGGGGAGTCAGGGTTGCCATGTTCTAAGGTTGCACATACCACCTGCCAGATTAGGGGTACAGATAGTGCACTGTGAGCTAGCCAGGGCTAAGGTCAACATAAACCAACACTACAGAGTGAGTAGCTATGTTAGGTGAAATACTCAGCCTCCCAAACTGCACTGAACAACTACACTATGGAGGGTTGCCCTATCTTCTTTAAATCCCATCTTTTTACGAGGCTAGCTGAGTGGCCCTTAGTATTTCTCGAGAGGATGTGAGATTTACACCATGGTGAATTGAAGGGATCATCGCATAGATATTTTTGTTGGGTCTTCATCCAAAGGTCCCACCTGTGGCCTCCTACATCATTGAACCCACATCCCATATCACCTGGTGTGGGGGGTTGGCTCAACACGTTTGTAAACAGAGCGCTTAAACAACTAAGAAATTGTAAGTGAACTCAAATTGCATGGCGGATGCTAACTAACAACTTCGGTAAGTATATATCTGTAAGAAACATAGGTTAGTTATAGATTCCTTACCTTAGAATTACCCCCCCGGCGTCAGACTGGATCTGGAAAGTTTTTCGTCAGCAGTACCTCTGCGTGTCCGAAGGTGGATTCGGTCAGCTCCTCGTCAGTTGTTGGCGTCGTGGTCGCCGGGATAACGTCACGGTAGTTACTTAGACGCCGCACTTGCGTGCTGACGTCAGTTCTGTACACGACTTTCCACGCCAGGAACAAAGAGCCCTGCAAGATACTGACCACTGGTGCACATAACTAGGGCCCTGAAAGGATGCCCTTAACTTTAGAAATCAGTTCGCAGAATGAGGAGGATGGGTGAGGAAGTATGGAATCTATAACTAATCTATGTTTTTTACAGATATATCGTTACCGAAGGTAAGTAACTTGTTCATCTGAAAGAAACAGTTAGTTATAGATTCCTTACCTTAGAATAGATACCCCAGCAATACCAACCCCGGAGGTGGGTCTGTAAACCAAGATCACACCAGAAAATACTGGAGAACAGAACAGCCAAATAGGCTGTCTCTCCGGCATTGGCTGTCCACGCAGTAGTGTTCGTTAAATGTGGCAGCGATGCCCATGTAGCTGCCTGACAGATGTCATTCAGGGGCACTCCTTGTCCCAAAGCAGTAGTGTTTGCCGTCACCCTGGTGAATGAGCACGTAGCCCCACTGGAGGCTCCTTTTTTGCTACAGAATAGCAGGCTTTAATACACAAAACGACCCATATAGAGATGGTCTGATTGTGTACGGCCTGACCTTTCTTGGCGCCCACTTAGCCAACAAAGAGTTGGTCATCCACCCGGAATTGTTTTTTGCGATCCAGATAGAAGGCAAGCGCACGTTTTGTGTCCAGACGGTGAAGCCTCTCCTCCTCTTTTAAAGGATGCAGAGGCAGAAAGAAGGCGAACAAAGTGCTGGTTTGCCCGATGTGAAAGGAGGTGACCACCTTGGGAAGCCAGAAAAGGAGGTTTGGATGAGAGAGCCTGGAGCTCACTCACTCTTCTGGCAGATGTGATGGCTACCAGAAATGCAGTCTTAAGAGTTAAAAGTCATAAAGGACAGTTGTGAAGCGACTCAAAGGGAGTGCACATCAGATAGGTCAAGACTAAATTCAAGTCCCACTGAGGCATTACGAAAGGAATAGGAGGAAAGAGATGAGTAATGCCTTTTAAGAAATGATTTACAACCGGGGACTTGAAGAAAGAAGGCTGTCAGGAATCCTTAGAAAGGCGGAAATGGCTGAGAGATAGCCCTTGATAGTGCTCAGAGCAGAGCCCTGCTGGGCCAAAGAAAGTAGGAACAAGAGAACCTAAGAAAGAGGGGCAGATAGAGGATCCACAGCCTTTGCTGCGCACCATGCCACAGATTTGTTCCATTGACAGGCATATATCGTCTTAGTGGAGGACGCCTGGCTGCCAAGATTACATCACAGACTTCGGGAGGCAAGTCAAATAACGCCAACTGCAGCCTCTCAATCTCCACGCAAGGAGGTGGTGCTGGACAGGTTCGGGTGGAGGACCGTCCCCTGTTGCTGAGACAGAAGATCCTCCCAAAGAGGCAGTCGAATCAAAGGATTGATGGCCATGTTGAGAAGCTCGGGATACTAGACTCTTCTTGCTCAATCCGGAGCCACCAGAATGACTTGGGCCCAGTCGTGCTTGATCTTCTTCAGCACTCTGGGCAGAAGTGGTATAGGCGGAAAGGAGTACAACAGACCTCAACTCCTTTTGGGATGAAAAGCTTCGCCTAACGAGTGCCGCCTTGGAAATTCCAATGCTCAGAATAGATGACATTGCGTTTACTCTTCGGTGGCGAATAGATCTAACCAAGGCTCTACCCACTGCTGAAAGAGACCTTGCACCACCTCCGAGTGAAGACGCCATTTATGATCCATCATGCATCTGCGGATGAGTTTGTCCGGTCTGGCGTTCAGGGAACCTGCTGGAAGTTGAACTCCCAGGGATATGCCCTGATGTTCCCGCCATGTCCAGAGGCAGAGGGGCTCCTGACATAGGGTCCACGATCCCCCCTGCCTTGTTTGTTGCAGTACCACATGGCAGTGGTGTTGTCAGTGAACACCTGCACTACTCTTACCTGGACTGGGAAGGAATGCCTTGAGAGCAAGACAAATGGTCCAAAGCTCTAAAAGGTTGATGTGGAGCTCGGACTCCGCCGGAAACCAGAGGCCTCTGATCTCGGCCCATGTGGCCACGAGACGGGAGGCTTCAGTCACCACTGTGTGGTCTGGTTGGGGAAGGGAGATGGATCTGGCGTTGACCCAATCTGATTTGTGAGCCACCACTGCAATTTTCGTGCAGTGCCCTCCGAGATCAGGACGCAATCAAACAGATTTCCCTGATGCTGCACCCAGTGGAACTTCAGGTCCCACAGCAAAGCGCACATATGCCACCTGGCATGATCGACCAGCAGGATGCAGGAGGCCATGAGGCCCAGCAGACTCTGAATCATCCTGACCGAAACCTGGGATAGAGGCTGAAAGATCAGAATCATAGCCCGAATATCCCAGACTCGCCGTTCTGGAGGATAAACCCAAAACTGTGCTGTGTCCAGAACCGCTCTGATGAAGAGGAGCTTCTGAGAGGGAATCAGGTGTGACTTCGGCACATTGATAAAGAACCCCAGCGAATGCAGGAGATCGGCTATACTCTGGAGGTGGGAGACGACAGCTTGCGGCGAGCCCGCCTTCAACAGCCAGTCGTCGAGATAGGGGAAGGCTGGAACCCCTGATCTGTGCTGATGAGCTGCGACCACTGCCATCACTTTCGTTAACACCCGAGGGGCGCTGGTAAAGCCAAAGGGGAGCTCGGTAAACTGAAAGTGCTAGTGGCCTCCCATGAACCGCAGTTAACACCAGTGGGCCGGAAGTACGGGGATGTGCAAGTCCAATGCTACCAACCAGTCTCTAGGGTCGGGGGCAGACAAGACCTGAGCGAGCGTCAACATCTTGAACTTCTACTTCCAGAGGAAATGGTTGACGTTCCTGAGATCTAAGATAGGACGCAGGCCCTTGTCCTTCTTGTGTACCAGAAAGTAGTGGGAATAACATCCCCGCCCTACTTCTGGGGCAGGAACATGCTCGATGGCTCCCTTGGCCAAGAGAGCCATGACTTCCTGTTGGAGAAGGGCCAGATGATCCTCCGACATACGATGGTCCTGAGGTGGCATGGCTGGAGGAGTAGTCTCAAAGGGGAGGGAGTAGCCCCTTGGGACTATTTGCAAAACCCACCTGTCTGACCTGATTACACGCCAGTGGGGGAGTTGATGGCGGATCCTGCAGCCCACTGGCAATTGAGAGGCCTGAAATGTTGTACTAGGAAGGTTTGGAGGCTGCTGCGGGGGGGATTGGTGGACTAGCCTGCCCGCTGGCCCCCTGAACCACGGCAGTGCGAAGGTTGGGGAACTTGCGCCGGTCTGTGGCTCTGGGCAGAACGTAGTGGGGCACCCCTTCCATAGCCACGAAAGGGGCGAAAAGCAGACTGCACAGGGCAGCTGAAGATGCCCAAAGACTTGGCCGTAGCCCATGAGTCCTTGAAACGCTCTAGAGCGTTGTCTGCTTTGTCGCCAAAAAGGAGACAGCCATCAAAGGGCATGTCCATCAAAGTGTTCAGGACTGCTCCAAAAAAGCCAGTCGATCTTATCCAGGCGTAGCGGCGAAGGGCTACTGATGTGGAAATAGTCCTGCCTAGAGAGTTGGCGGTATCCAGCCCAGATCTGATGTAAACTTTGCTGCATCCCTCCAGGCGCCAACAGCCTGGGAGGGTACAGTCCAGGCATCCTCCGGACTTTGGGGCAGCACTTGTGCAATTGTGTCCCACACAGAGTGGGAATAACGGCCCAATAGACATGCAGTGTTACCGGTCACAGACACAAGCTCGCAGAAGAAAAAACCTTCTTCCCAAGATGATCTAGCTTCTTGGATTCCCTATCTGGTGGTGTGTTAGGGTATGCGCTCTTGGAAGTAGAAGCTTAGACAACCAAGCTCTCTGGGGTGGGATGTTGGGAGAGGAAAGTGGGATTGCCCGGGGCCGGGCGGTGGCGTCGGCCATCCGTACTATCCATGGTAGCCCCCGTGTTGGGCCTGGACCAAGTGCCCAAAAGGATGTCCGTCAGACCTGCATTGAACGGCAACAGGGGCTCCGAAGGACTCGCTGCTGGCTGAAGTACCTCTGTCAGGAGGTTAGTCCTGACTGCCACCGAAGAAAGCTTGAGGTTGAGAGCCTCGGCTGCCCTACGCAACAGCACGGCGTAAGATGCTCCCTCCTCCGTAGCCAGAGAAGGAGGAGACAGCATGCCAAGGTCTGGTGAAGTATCCAGTCCACTGGCATTCCCCAGGTCCTCTCTCCTGTCCTGTTCGTACTCCAACTGGTCTGTCAAAGGGTCCCCAGACACCTCCCAATCTTCCTCACCCTCCTCTGGCTGCTAGGTTGGCTGAAAAGGGACAGGGTGGAAAACAGGGGCAAAATTACCACTCAGTTCCGGATCTGGCATCAGTTGACGCTGGTCCGGCTCCATGTCCAAGTCGGGTTGGAAGCCAGGGTCGACGCCGGCTGGAGGTCCAGGCGGCATCGGTAGTGGATTCGGTGCCAGTGGAGTCTGCCCTGGTGGAGGTGTCACAAGGTCGTCCTGCGCCAGTCCGGATCCAGGCCTGGATCCATGGGGGCCCTGCGGCACCGGGGCTGGAGCCACAGGCAGGGAAGGCCTATGGCTCCCAACTAAGTCCGCGGGGCCCAAAGGCACGCTGCCAGAGTTGGGCTGCCCAAAGATGGCATGCATGGCTTCGTAGAACTGACAAAGCTGGGCAGGGGTCGCTCAGGGTCCCGGGAAGGGAGGGAAACTCAGAGTTAGCCCTTCAGGCTCCGAATGTGGAGCCGTGGTTGTGGCACCGCCCGCATCCCCTGTTGCGTCGGCAGACCAACGGGGAGAAGTCGTAGAGCAACGATGCTTCTTTGACTTCTTCTTGTGCTTTGACTTACCTGACCCCGAGTGCGAAGACTTGGATGACGAGTGGTGATCGGTCCGCGACCGGTCCCTCGACCTCTCTCGTGACCGGGACCTTGAATGACGCAGAGCCGACTGCCGGCGCTCAAGAAGCTTTGGGAAGGCTCCTGCCTGGCCTTCGGAGCCATGGACCAGCAGTGCGAGCACAACTTGGGGTTGTGGTCGCGCTCCAGGCAAAAGAGGCACACAGGTGCTGATAAGTCTCCAACATCAGTCGGTTATAGGAACCACAGGCCTTGAAACCGGACATTCCTACGTGCAACAGGAGTCAGAAGGACTCAAAAAGACGCGGACAAAAGTCGCTCACAGAGTTCAGTCAAAAATGACTGAAGGCCCTCTTCTCTCCGGATCTGCGCTGGCTGACGCGGAAAAAGAAAGAACTGACGTTAGTGCGTGAGGGCTGCATCTAAGTAGCTACCACAACATCATACCGGCGACCACAACGCCAACGACGGACGCAAAGCCGACCTACGCCACCATCCGACGCGCAGAGGTACTGTTGACGAAAAACATTCCGGATCCAGTCTGACGCCTGGTGGTAATTCCAGGGTAAAGAATCTATAACTAACTGTTTCCTTCAGATTTGCTATTACTCAAAAAGGTCCTTAGGAAAGGTCAAAAGCAGTGGGCTGTCACAATGGTTTGATGGCCTCAGACATCAAGGGTAGACATGTTTCAGCCACTAAATACCCAGTGGGTCAAACTGATTTCTTCAGTACCAGAATAGAGTGTTGAATCCCTACCAAGTGTGGTTCCTAGTTCCAACCAATCAACATGCAGTCATAGAAAATTCAGTATAGCATGCATGCAACTATACAGACCATACTTGGGACTCTTTTCTTGATATGGCCTTGGCTATTGGCTAGAAAGAGAAACTATATATATTGAAGACATGAACATTGCGTTAAATTGTCTCCTGATTTGGCACAATATACCTATTATGTGCAGCAAAGTATGCAAACACGTGTAAGTCACCCCTCAATAAGTTTCACAGTTTCTGTATGTACATCTATATAAAATCAAAAGGCACATACGACAGAAGGTAAATCAAAATGCATAAAATTGAAATTAAATTAAAAAGACAGGTTACAGCATGCACACACAAAATTGGTAGGAGAAAAGGTCTTAATTGTACACCTACATGGCCTACATGTCTGTTAGGCTTCATAAGGTTATGGGGTGAGACGATCCCTGTAGTCACACACTGTTGAGAGAAACAAAATTGCTTTGAATCTCTGTAGCTCAGCTAGACAATTAAATAAGTAGGCCTCCTTCACTTACTTCAAGGGACATCGTCTGTTAAAATACCTACTCGCTTCCCTGCAACCACTTTTTAAGGAAAGTAGCTGGAGTCATGTAACAGAGTTCAGGTTCCATGATACGAGGCTGTAAGTGCTAGGGACCGCGCAGCTGGCTTCTTTCCTGGTCATGTGGCACAATTTGAGTCACATGATATCATAGCGCAAGCTCATAGGCTGTAAGGCTAAAATACCCCTGGGCCGTAATTCCGATAACCACAATCATTCTAATGCAGCCTAGGATGGTATTCCACAGGATGCCTGGAAGGTATGTTTGTTTTACCAAAGCGGTGCGGAGAGACGCTAAGGCACATCCTTACCGCTTGGAGTCACTGTTGGGGTATTGCCCTGTAGACGCTGGGAAATGTAGTCTCACCTCTCACATGAAAAATTGACATTCAGATGGTATTGGGCTCTGTGGGAAACTGGCTCTATATATACTACACCAAAACGAGGTATAGTGCGTATAGAGTCCAGGTGACCCCAGAGGTAGGCAGACGTTAAAGTTAGATAGAAACTAACTCTCTATTTGTGGTAGAATGGTCGACCAATAAGGCAGTATCAGAGGACGGAGTTAAGCACTTGATGTACACCCTCAGTCAGCAAATAAATTCACACACTCAAGAACTGAACTCTAGGCCAATTGTTTTTGTATAAAAATACATGGCTGTTTTATTTTTGGAACCAAGCAAGCCTGGCACAGGTAAGCATTACATACTTTACAGTACTAAGTTGCTGAAGGTAGAACTGTTTGAAAATGCAATAGGAATTGTACTTTGTTTGATTTACATAGATGGAGTTGTTTGCAATACTTAGCAAATACAGTACATTGAAATGAATAAGCTCTTTCAGTAAATTACAGGTAAATTACTTTTCATGTTACTTTTCGAACTCAGTGCTGGATACCTAGATTCAGCACTATGATGTTTCCTGCAAACAGGTAAGTAAATGTGTTTTGGTTATTAGTGTGATTTTTAAAGAATATTTTTAGATTTCAAAACTCCACACTTAGAAACTTTTTGGGAGAAAATTGTCAATTTTATCCTACGGAGGAAAAACAGGTTATCGGATAAAGCGTAAGTTATTGACTGTGGGAGTTAAGGTTAGACTCAGGGGTTTCCTCAGGGTCAGTAATACACTCTTGTTACACCCTCAGCGACACTAGGGCGGCCAGGTGCAGAGTGTTGAGGCCCAATGTTATCCTATGGAGGATAGGGGGTCTCCGGTTGGTCTGCTTCTAGCAAGCAGGCCACACAGCTGTGGGAGCAAAGGTCCTAGGGTTTAGCTCAGGGCAGTTGGGCATACAGGTCAGCATAAAAGGTGCACCATCAGCGGCACTGGGGTGGCCGGGTGCAGAGTGCTGTTTTGGCGCCGGACGCCCTGTTGTTTGCTATGGAGAGACTCTGGTAGAAAGAAACACTGCAGGCTCGGGGACGAAGATCTTCTGGGTGCGACCAGCACTTCAAAGGGTAAGTTGGGATGTCTTGGGTTGGCTAGGCACCGTTGGCTGGGGCACACAAGGCCGTGGGGCGTCGGGTGCAGGGGTGCTTTTTGGCATCAGAAAGTTTTACCCGCTCTTGGTCGCGGTAGAGGGAATCCTCTGGATTAAGGCTGCAGGCGTCGGCTGGGGTCTTGAGGCTGGCCTAGGATCTCCGGATCTTGGCTCACAATCGCCGGGGACACCTCCTTGTCCTGTTTCTACACTTGAGCTCGGGCCGGGTTCGGCGGGTGCAGAGTGGGCTGGATTCACAGTGTCCTGCCGGAGCCAGAGGTTGCAGTTGAACACATCCGGTGTTCACGGGAGAAGCAGTCTTTGGAAGTGAAGGCAGGCAGGTCCTCCGGGGTTTCTGAGGTTGCTGGCTGCAGGACACACCGGGATTTTGCAGGAGCAGGTTCAAGGGGAGACAGGCAGGAAGGGCTAGGGCCAAGTCAGTGGGCGGCGTCCTCTTGTTAGCTCTGCACGGCTCTTTGGTCCTTCTTCTTACTTGTCGTTTCTGGATCTGAGGAAGCAAGGTTCAGGGTGCAACCTAAATACTAGGTAAAGGGGGGTTACAGGTAGGTAGAGGGCAGGGACCAATGGGTCCCTTCCCTGGGGTGGGCACACCCCCTATGGTGCCACTCACCAGTGGGAGGGGGGGCATGAGCCTGTCCATGGTTGGTTGGGTAACTCCATCCTCAAGATGGCGGGGACTCAGTTGTACTCCACCTCGCCTCCCCCTCCTCAGGGGTGAAGTTGGCAGAGGAGGGCACACCTCTCTCCCTCACTTATTTTTCCCGTCGGTTCTCCTGCCCAAAGTGGGGGGCGGAACCAGTGGGGACAAGTTGCTGAGAGCAGCAAGTGGTCTGGGGAAGCTCACAATGGCGGCATGCTTTTGAAGCTTCCCCTTCATGAACCCTGCCCATCCTGGGCGAAGTGGCTTGACACCTCGTCCCAGAGCAGCAGGCTCTCGACCCAGGGGTCCAGAAACAGGTCTGGTGGTGGCAGCTGAAAGCAGCTACTCAGCCTGGACACTAGAGGTGGGTTCATTTTCAGGGGGCATCTCGAGGTGCCTTTTGTGTGGATTTTTCATTAAATCCCAGACTGGCATCAGTGTGAGTTTAATGTGCTGAGAAGTTTGATACCTAACTTCTCAGTTTTTAGTGTAACCATTATGGTGCTGTGGAGTTCGTGATGACAAACTTCCAGCACCATATATTCTTAATGGCAGCACTGCACTTATAATGTCTAAGAATGGACTTAGACACTGTAGGGGTATAGGGCTCATTCATCTGTACCCTCACCACTGGTATAGTGCACCGAACTAGAGGGGTGACTGATTTATGCCAGGGCAGTGGGTTGTAGGCAGGGCACACAGAGAGGTGTGCCATGACAACTCTTTACTTTGTTTTGCATCAAAACACGCACCCTGCAAAGGCAGTGTGGGAGTGTAGTGGTACAGGACCTATAAGGGTGGCACAATAAGTGCTGCAGCCCTTAGAGGCCTTCTCTGGTCACAGTGCCCTGGGTACCTGTGGTACCATTTACCAGGGACTGACCTAGGGCCAGAGATGCCAATTGGGTTAGTTCTGGGGAAAGAACACAGGCCCTTGAAACATGATTGGCAGGGACCCAAGGCAAACCAAGTAAAAGTGCATCAGTAGTCTGGCAAAAAGTGTGTGGGGGGGGTGTTACTGCAACAGAAACCCACTTTCCAACAGGTTCAAGCACATAAAAACGCACAGTGATGGTCGTTATTTGATTAAGTCTATGCGTCTACACAAATTAGGACAATGATAATAGGAGCTATGCACTGCTGAGAACACTCCTGGGTTTGATATTCAGTGTATCATTACAAATAAGGTAATGTATAAGAACCAGCGACTCTCATATACTGTTAGGGAATGAGTCATTTCGAAATAGAAGTTTGTGTGCTATAAGATATTCCACCAAAGAATGTCATTAATCAGACCCTTGGTATGAGTGAACAATCTGTAGATCCACCTTTATTACTTTTCAAATGGAATTTTCTCCAGGTTTCTCCAGTCACGTTTCAAGAACGACCCCTTTAAGACCTTTCACTGGGTGTCTCAAGGTTATGTAGTGTTCCGCCATTTTGATAGTGCTACATCTGCAGTGAATGTTGCTACTATGTTCACTTATTCTAGTGCTCACTTTCCTGGTTGTCATCCCTATGCCCTTTAGGTTGCAGGGACAGTTTATGATGTAAATCACCTGCTTCGTGTTTAACAAAAAACATCAGTGCACATCCCTTTAAGTCACTATTATCCAGTGGGCATCTAGCCTCGTTGTTCCAAAATGTTCTTTTGATCCACAATCAAAATTGCACAATGTTCAATAGTATACAGTGTTCTTTTATTAGTTCTTTTCTTGTCACAGCCGACGCGCGTTTCGCCCTCCGCAGGCTTTTTCAAGGCAAAAACTTTTTAGTAGAGCAGCATATATTCTAATAGGTGATACTTATTAAAAGCCAATTGGCATTGTTCCTCCAAGTCTTTTCGTTTTCACATATATAGGTAATATAGGTGTCGTTCCTTGTCCTGGGATCCATCCACATGCGATACATCAGAGTTTAAACGCGATAATTGGAGCCTTGATAAGTTCCATTGCCATTGCGCGTATAATGCCGCTGGAAAAGGTAGCCTCCTTCCGCAAAGGGAAACGCGGAAGGAGGCTACCTTTTTGTTAAGTGTATATGACACTCTGCCACACCGTGAGTGGGTAGGTGATCGTAGATTGGTGCTGACGGTGGATGAGCACCACATCAGACTTGCACTCGAATAGAGTAATACAAATTGATACTAATTTGATCTATAACAAGGGAGAAATTCTATGATGTGCTGATCGTGTTGAGCAAATCCGCCACTTGTTTGTTGCCACCTGCTTCGTGTTACAGTTTGTATGCTTCCTTAATTGTAATGGGGAAATCAGGCCCAATACAATTAATGGGTCATTCTTAGAAACATGTCTGCAGAAACCTGGAGAAAATCCTATTTGAAAAGAAACAAAGGTGGATCTGCCAAGGGTCTGAATGATGACATTCCATGATAGAATATCTTATTGCACACAAACTCCTAATTCGAAATGACTTGTTCCATAACAGTCTATGAAAGACTCCAGTTCTTATAAATTACCTAATTTGTAATGAGGCACTGAATATCTGCCCTATGAGTGTTCTCAGCCGTATATACCTCCTAATCTCATTGCCCTACTTTGTATATATACGCAAAGACTTAATTAAATAATGCCCTTCTAAGTGCGTTTTTATTTACTTTAGCCCAATACCAACTGAATGTCCATCTTCCAGGTGAGAATGGCGGGCCTACACTTTCCCGCTTCACATGGGGCAATACCCCAACAGTGACTCCACAAGGTAAGGACGTGCCTTCATGCCTCTCAGCACCGCTTAGGTAAAACAAACTACACCTTTCAGGCAATCTACGGAATACCCTCCTAGGCCACATTAGAATGATTGTGGTTATTGGCATTACAGCCCCAGGGGTATTTTGGCCTCACAGTCAATGAGCTTGTACCACTATATCATGTGACTCAAAATGTGTCACATGACAAGGAAATAAGCTGGCTAGGCGGCCCCTGGCACTTACAGCCTCATATCATGTGACCTCAATGCTGTCACATGACAGTGCACCGAACTAGAGGGGTGGCCATTAAGTGCGAGCAGCGCTGTCCAGCAGGGTTTCAGGGAAGTGAGTAGGTATTTTAAAGGACAATGTCCCTTGAAGAAGTAAGAGAAGGAGGCCTTCTTATTTCATGTTTAGCTTAGCAACGGCAGCAATAGATTCCAAGTGATTTTGTTTCTCTCAACAATGTGTGACTACAGGGAGCGTCTCACCCCACAACCTTATGATGCATAGCTGATACTTAGGCCATGCAAGTGTAAAGTTAAGACCTTTTTTCCTAACACTTTTGTGCGTGCATGCTGTACACTGTCCTTTAAATTTTAATGTTATGCATGTTGATTTGCCTTCTGTCTTATGTGCCTTTTAACTGTATATACATATACAACCAGAAACTGTGAGACTTATTGAGTGGTGACTTACTCATGTGTGCATGCTTTGCTGCACATAATAGGGATATTGTGCCAAATCGTGAGACAAATTAGTGAAATGTCCATATCTTTATGTATATTTTCTCTTTCTAGCCGAGGCCATGTCAAGGAAAGAGTCCTAAGTGGTCTGTATAGCTATGTGCATGCTTTAATGAATTTTCAATGACTGCATGTAGATTGGTTGGAATTAGCAACCACACCACATAGGGATTTAACATGGCAGAAACATGTTGACCCTTGATATCTGGGGCCTTCATATCCTTGTGACATCCTACTGCTTTTAACCTTGCCTAAGGACCCTTTTAAGTAAAAGCAAGTTAGGATCCGGCAGACAATATGAATTCGCTTACAATTCCTCGGTTGTAGTTTAAGCATTCTGCTTACAAACACGTTGAGCCCACCCACTCACACCAACAGGCCACAGGTTGGACCAGTATATGGGACCAAACAAAAATATCCAAGAGATGCGATGATCACTCTAATTCACCTGGGTGTAGATCTCACA
Source organism: Lissotriton vulgaris (assembly GCF_964263255.1). Lineage (NCBI taxonomy): Eukaryota > Metazoa > Chordata > Amphibia > Caudata > Salamandridae > Lissotriton > Lissotriton vulgaris. Next base: position 697,634,630 of record NC_141691.1, on the reverse strand, counting down.
TCCCCTTGAGATATATCAAGGGCCACGCAGCTAGCCTTGTAAAAACACAGAATGTAATAAGATAGGTAACCCTCCATGGTGTAGTTGTTCTAAGGTCAACATATCCTGATGGTGTGTGTAGACTCAGTCTTGCACAGTTTTGACCGTTATGTTGTCCAACAAACTCTCAGTTTTACTGAGAAACTATGAACTATACGAATTTGGGAAAAAAGAGGAACCTCTTACTGGGGGAGGCAATCGTTGTCTCTCTGGAGAAGTTGCTTTCAGTACTAAGCCTGGTGAGGCTAGGATGGTGATACCAGTATTGCCATGCACACTGGGACTCTCTCTGATCTTCTGGATAACTCTTGAATCTGGGTGATCAGGGGATAAGCATGCAAAAACATTCCTATTCAGTCAATTGTGAGTCTATCCCACATGGAAATGGGTATACTGTGCATTGGAGAAGCAAACTGATTGCATTTGGAAATGAGATGTGTTGCAAGTGCATCTTCTGGGTTCTGACCCAAAGCCTTAAAGGTTTGGCCAAGGGCTTCTTGAAGGATCTTTTATTTGGTTAATTTGCATGGATGCCTGTGTAGGCTGTACAGTCCGATGCTATAGATCCCCACAATTATATGAACATTTCCTGTTGCAGTGACCAGTCACAAAGAGCTGCAACCAGATGGCAGAGTTATAGGGGTGGGTGCCTTTTTTCTGATTTGGAAAAGAACAGTGGCGTTGCCTGTGAGGAACTATCTTACTTGTCACACAGCACTGATGGAAAGTTCCCCTCCATTGTACCCTTACCCTTACACCATTGGTGGAGGAGCCGATGATGGGGCAAGTGCAGTGTCATCCCACCAACAGGTTGGGGGACTTGTCCAGTATTTCAACGTCAGTACCAAGAATTGATGAACGTGTCTTCTAGAACTTGGTCCCCGTTTTCTACCAGATGCAATTGCAAGATGTTCAAGTGAAGCCTGGCGTGGAGAACCGCCTATATGCTTGATGCCTGCAGTCACAGTGTCTCTGGAACCACACTGTCATAGTCTCATTGGTCAAGGAATGATACAAGTACCAACAGATTGTAAAGGCCTTGAATGTTGTGGCAAATGCAGACTCCTTCACAAAAGCAACATGAAAGTAACCAAAGTCACATTCAGCTTCAGCATAATAGCTGAATCTCTGAAAACCTATGAAAGAGGATGTTTAATGTGAGGGATGAGGTGTATGTGTGCTTCAATCAAAATGAAGGCTCAACAACATTCAGACTTAGATGAGAGAAAGCTTCCTAAAAGTTGATGACACCTCCTGGAACAAATACATTGAGTGCTGTGCCTCACAGTCAACTGTGCTTATGGGGAAACCTGATTTCCCACTATTGTTAGGCATGCATTGACGAAAGAAGTGAATACTAGTTGTCCACAGAAGCAATAATTCCTTATTCCGATATCGACGCTGCCAAAAATGTTAGAAATGTGTCTAGCAGAGAAAGGTCTGAGAGTGCCTAGAAATTCTAGAGATCAGTGGGTAAATGGGAGGTCCAAGGGTGTGTAGAAAGATGAACAATGCGCAAAGCCATACAGCTAAAATACTTTTGATCCATGCAGCCAATGGAATTTAAGATAAGTATGCCTTGATCTTTCATGAGACTTTAGCTTGCCTCTGTGAAGCCATCCTGGCATGAATTCTCTCAGTGCCGAACTAGACAATTTATCAAATCCTCTAGCCACTCTCTTGCCTTGCCAGAGATATGCCTTTTACCCGTCAAACATGTTGTTGTGGCTCCTTCCTCTAGACAAGTGAGCACTAGTCACCTCTGGAAAATCATAAATTAGCACATCATAGTAAGACCATTGAGGCCACAACTAGACACTACTGAATTGACTGCCTAGGTGATATTCATCTGTTCTTGGTATATAATGGCTCTGAGATCTCATGGGATGACAGATACTGAAATCATTATTGTATGTTAGAGAAACAGGGGGAAAACAAATTTAAGAAGTTATATTACCGGCAGTTTTTGCAATTCAGAAATGATTTCAGTAAAACAGCTTTACTTGATCAGGCAGTGTCTCATCTGTGAAGCCAGGCGGCACATGTTATTTTCACAAGATTTCTGACCCATTGAGTTGCATCACAATGAAGGAGTGTATTATCCAAACATTAAGAAAAAGAGTGTGCTGGAGCAGAAAAGGAAAAAATACTGCCATCAAATGGTACATTCATTATGTTGGACTCATTCACAAAAAGAGGAGATTTAGGCGAGAATAATTAAGTTTATGTTTAAGGTTGTGCTTTTTTTTCTGAATTCATATACATTCTGAGTGTTACGCTTGAAAAGCTTAGGGCAACCTTTGGGAATACTCACTAAGTTGCAACTTTATGGGCATTAAAAGGAGCTTTTGTGGCCATCCCATCCCATGCCTGTTGAAGACCTTTTGTCATGCACTTCCTTCAATAATTGTATTACTCATGCAGAAGTGAATGGATATTTCGGAATGAGAATATAGAATTATTTGCATATGTTAGAAGCCATAAATCCATATTTTGGATTTTGGGATCTACTATTTACGAAAGGAAATGTAACTTTGATTGCAACTAAGTGGCAGTGGGGTGCACAGAAGCTTATGTGAAGGATACCCACTGCCTCTAATATCCTCATATAAAGGGGAACAGAGATGCCAAGGATAGTGACTCTGATCCAGCAGAAGTCATAATCCTGCTTATTGTATATGTGGAGTTTTTTGCCATTACTTTGTGGTTTTTACTTTCACGTTTATTGACTATTATGGTTCTAGAAAGAGATCACATGTATTTCTACATCCAACTTGCATTGATTCAAGTTATCCATAAACAACAAAGTGCTTTGTTGGTGCTATGCGTGTACTGTGATAGGTTTTTCATGACTTCTGCTCTCCAAGCCTCTTATTTTATTAATGGTGAAGCCGATGCTGTGCATTTGCCCATCAGACCTCAAACTACAATTAGCTGAGTTGGTCGGTTATGTGCCACAAACTAGTTTTTCAAAATATTTACAGGTCACTGGTTCGATATGTGGCTTCTCCAGTGCTGATCAGAAATTGTGATGTACAGTTTGCCAAGAAGTTGGTGGATTGGAGATGCCCAACAGCTTACTTAAACAATTTCTTCTCTCTCTTGAATCTTATCTATCAGACTGTAGTAAACCTACACAAGTTTGGTTAAAAGGCAAAAACTCTAGCTGGATGGATGACTTCCTTATTAGTGACAGAATTAAACTGTCATTCTACTTTTAAGATTATATTTTATATAGTGAAAACTTGGCCCAAAGACATCAAAGCACTTTACATGATCACCAAATTGCTTTGCACAAGGTCAGATTTTTTTTAAGGACCATGGAGATTGATTTGCCCTGAATCACAGGATGCTGAGCTGACGACGGGACTCAAACCTGGTACCCCAGTTCCATCATTCAAACTGAGAAGGCGAAGTAAGGATTTGGGACACGTAAAGGAGTACTCAATGTGTTGTGAAATGAGAAGGAGGGGTTGTCTCACTTACTGGACTTCAAATAGCAACATAGGTTGAATTTATGAACAGTAAACTCTATAAGTTGAGGTCATTCACCAAAATGCTTTTCACTAAAAGAGTGAAAGAAAGCACAGCTGTCGTAAAATATTGGAAGGTCCTTGACACCAAATTGTAACTGTTGAAGGCAAGCATACACACTATTGAGCTGTAGGAAACACCTGGCAAGCAATTTTGCCAGCACTACACGGAAATCTAGAGATCCAATGGAGAATCTAGCGTGAGCTTATGTTTAGTGTTCCCTTCAATTAGCTATAACTCAAGGTAGAGCAGGGACAACGTTTCAAAGAAGTCACCCGCAAGAAACCTAGAATAAAAGTAGATCTAATAAGTGGCTTTAGTGTCACACAAATGATCAAAGTCTCTGATTTCATAAGCATGAAATGAGTCCTTAGATTCGAGAACGAAAGGAGATGACATGGGATTGGTTAGAGGGTGAGTGTGAATCTATGACCTGTAAAGATGATGCACCGAGCTAATCCTGAAAGGAGAAAAAAATAAATATTTGGACTCTTTCTTTCCCAGAAACCCTTTAGATTTGATATGAGTTACTTAGTATTAGAAATTCGTTAAAGAATGACTTTGATAAAAACTGTCAATAGGCAGAAAGCAGTGGACAGGTGCAATGTGGGTGAAAAGAACAGTGTGGGGGAGAAGGAAGGGTACCACGTGATAAAGGTTTCGGATTGGTGTTGTTTTGTGGCGTCCAATGAGAAAGTCAATGATCTCTGGTTTGAGGGTCATGGGTTTACTGTCTGCAAGAAGAAAAGGACTTTGGAAAAATATGTCACTACAACAGGGGATGAAGAATGCTTATTTGCAGGTGAGTTCCAAACAAATGAGTGCCACATATCGCACACTGCCTTATACAGGGTTAGATTGGCAGGCACCATGTAATCTGCTTACTGAAGGAGAAAGAAAATTAATTTGAAAACTTAATTTTTTAACCAGTACTCACTGCAGTGGTGAATCCCATTATAAAATAACAACGAACATGGCTACACGTATCAAGTCCCACGTTGAGAAAGGCAATCTTACTGCCTTGGTATTTTATGACTATAATCACCCCCTTTCTCTAGGTCTCTACGTTGTTTTTATTCACTTGTTTCTTCAAAATTGAAATATGTTAATCTTTCTACAACATTATGGTAAAAAGGAAAGGAGGGCAACTATTAGTCCACCTAATTTCAAATCTACTTTGATGTTGCGCTCTTTGCCGGTCGATTATCGCACAGCACCATTATCCCCCTAAGGAGAGAAAAGCACATTGTTCTGTACAGTGGCATTTCATAAAAGGGTTATTGTACATACATTCCAATTATCTACGGATGACCCTCAGGTGGATCATTTTACAGGACACTTTCATAATTGATCTTGTAATCCCTATCACCATGTCCTCCCTTATGCCTGCTGTCCGTGCCCTCCGTCCCAGAAATTGTATCTGGCATGCCAGAAAGAGAAAAAAGTGCAGTGGAATTTGTGGCTCTAATAAATGGTATCCCTGAGACTGCAGCATTCATAGTAAGGTGAACACAGGTTTGCAGTGTGGGTGCAAGCTATGTGTTGTGTTGGAGGAGGAGGTTGATAGAGCAAAGTAATCTGTAATTCTTCATACATATCAGTGCATTCATCTAATGCTATTGTCCACACATTGAGACATTTCTCATCAATTAAAGATGTCTGCCAAAGCTTTTAAAGGGGATGCAAATCACTATAGTAACCATTTAATACAGTGTATGAGGCACCGATTTCAGAATGTTGAAATGGTGAAATCTTGCTACTACTTGAGTAACCATGTTTTAGTCTTGTGGTTGCATTCACTTGCCCACTATCCTCGATCAAGCAAAATGAATTTCCTTTAGTAATTTTGTGTTGTTTCCTTAATCACTATCCTACTCTTAAATCTGTTGCAACTTTCATGGCTGTCAATACTGGCCCTTGATATTCCTTCTTTAGGCATCATCTCACTTGTCTACATTACAAGAGATCAGCTGTCACAAGTTTTTTTCTTTGTGTTCAAACAACACTTGGTGGCATCTCTTCTCTAATTTTAATGGTAGAAAACAGCTATGAAGTAATAGAAGCATAATTCACACAAAACTAAAAAGGATGGAGGTTTTTTTTTTTAGTTTGCACTGGATGAAAAGGTCTTTAACTTTAAATTATTAAAAATACCTCTGGAAGCTCAAGACACTGACCCTCAGCTTGGAAACAGAATGAGAAAAAAGCAACATATTTTCAGTACATACTGATTGCCAGCAAATGGAGAATTCAGAGGTATGCTGACGTTTGGACTTAATTAAGGGTTGTAAACACAGGGTATAACACGAATAACTATGCAATCATATCTTCTGAGGAAACAGTTGCTCTTACAGCAATGAGCAAGCTGTAATTCCCAAATCCAAATCCAGTTTCGTGAGCAAATAGGAGTTTGCATTCAGAACATAATTGGCCCCACAGTGGTAATCCAAGCCAGATGCGCATAGCTTTCATACGTAGAAACAGAGACAACTGATTTTGCCATAAAAATTGAAAATGTGACTAAGAATAATTTTCTATATTCCACATTACAGAAGGAAAAAATAGTGTAAAATAAGTTTTTTCGATTTTTCACCGTTTTCAACATTTACATCACTTAGTCCATTCTAAAATGGGAGTAAAACTAATCCCCCTATTTTTTTATTAACCATAAAAAGAAAAGGTGTAAATGTATTTGCTTATTTTTTCACGTGATAGAGGTCCTTAAAAACACTGACACTACAAGCATTACCCTGAAACTAATGTTAATATCTTTTGTAAATAAGTTACAACCACTTCCTAGATGATAACACAGTGTCTAAATGTTCTTGTGGTTATTGATGAACAATAACTCATTTAAGTATTTTGTAGACCTTGATACAAGTTAAGGTGTACTGTTACCTTCTGTATTTTCGGTCACCAACTTTTGGATGGTTGGTTTAGGTTTGGAAATTTTCGGCTTATCTTTTTTAGAGTCACCAATGGAAGTGAAGTCTGATAGGCAAAAAGAAGGAAGAAAAGGAAAACAGAATAAAAGCACAAAGGAAAATAATGTTTGAAATGAGCGAGAAATCAAAAGAACAAAACATAAGAAAACGATGAAAAGGAAAATGAGACAGGAAGACATTTTAAAGTTTTTGGAAGGCGACACCTGAACTTTAGCATTTCAAACAGCAATTACAATAAATGCAGGGTAAAATTTAGCATTCATTCATTGTTTTACACGTCAGTATTTTCACTCCCAATATCAATATCGTAAAGCAATTTCCTAATCTTTAAGTGAATCTTACACATTCCAAACTATACGAAGGAAAGGCTACTTACCAGTAATAGCAGATTGCTAGCAAACGTACCTTCAAAGGAAAGTCATTTTAGAAATAATACCGCTAACTATATTCACACGCATTTCTCTCAATGTTACACAATATATGATGTAACACAAATTCATGATGGAACATTTGCGGTGCCAACGGTTGCAGATCCCTCCAAGCACAGTGAAAAAGTAGTGTTGCAACAGGAACATGTGTTTCTTTGCAATGCATTAAAATATCTCCTATCCAAGTGGCATATGTAAAAAAATCTAAATTAAAAAAAAAAAATCCTTAGGTTAAAGGAACATATCAATTTAGCATTTAAAAAAACATTCTTAAAAGTGGATAGGGTAGGGAAAGTTAGCAGAAGCACATTATTAATACAGAGAGTAGCTCATGGATTGGAGCGAAGACCCAAACTGCTTACAGTCCATAGAGACAAGATGGACTTCTTCCGTAAGATGCAGAGATCATATCCAAATCTACTGGGCAGAACCAACTTAAATCTTTTTCGATGGGTGGGTTTGGATAGTGAGATAAGGCCCCAAATAATCCCTGATTTGTATCATGAGAGATGTGGAGCTAAAAATAAGACATAGTAAGGCTTTGGTTATTTCGGCACTAGTAGTGGCATTGCCCTGCGATGCAAGGAGATAAAACCACCAATTGTGCCAACATGGCAGAAAAACATATCTAGTTCTAAAAAAAAAAAACTAGACGATGCATTCACAAACCTATGACATTTTGTTAACTGTGAAAACAACATTGTAGTATTTACAGAAGTGTAAATGGTTGTGAATAAATTATAACGCTAAAACATGCTTAAAAGTAATTTATAAGATGTCCTCATGTATCGTATTTTCTGATTATATTTATATTTCAGTGAAGAGCATGTTTAGTGATTACTTATCACTGAACAGTTGCAACATCAAATACCTTAGAGTATGGTTTTTAAAATCAATTAATACTAACTATAAATGGGAATCAGAACTATATTAAGAAAAAAGTAACCTCTTTCACGAAAACATTTTCTTCTTATTCTTATCTCAGTAGGGTTGATGTGATACTGGTAAAATGATGATTTTGCACAAAATACCTTGAACTTTTCAGTGTTACCTATCAATTTACCAAACCCATTTCATATAGATATTTGCTCTCTGAAGTCAAATTTCATTTGGACTCAATTAAACCAAGAATTTCACTGGTAAACTTTGAATGGTTTACCGTGGCATAAACGTTTTTGGATTTATATACAAACAACATCGTTCTGCCTTTTGCATTAAACAGCTTTGATATTGGCATGACAAGCTAGCATGAGGGATTATTCTCCATGGTTGGATACTAAGAAAGCTCTCATGCCTCGTTTCTCTTATATGTAAGTTATTTTTCTACTACAAAATATTTATGCTGTGCTTATGAAACCAGTCCCAGGCTGCTTGTTTCCGGTCCAGGGAAGACATGGCTTGGCAGTTCGGGCTGGACTGTTCCCATGAGGCACAGGGTCAGACTGATTTGCATATAGCTGTGTCTGAACTGGGGTAGCAAAGTGAGCTAAAGAATGCTGAGTGTCTGAAAAGATTCAGCGCTCCGTCCATCATCTCCTTGTGTTTGCCTCATTAAGAGATACATATTTTATTAGTGAAACATTGGCCATACTCCTCTCCCAATTGTAACTATATTCCGATTGGTTTTTAATGTCTTCTTGTTAAAGAATTTTGGAATAAAGTAATGGCAATAGAGGCATTGGGATTGAAGATGGCTTTTTTTTAGCTTGTGGCTGAGGCTCTGCTGCTGCACCCGGTCAGTGATCTACAGACTTATTGAGGCATCAAGTTTTTCTCTTTGGGTGGTGGGACCTTTCAGGAGTTGGAATAATCACTTGCTGCGCTGTTAACTCCCATGCTACCAGAACTATAGAGCACCTATGCCAGTGACAGCAGAGAGCCCTTGCTGATGGCCCACCAACGGGAGGCTTTTGCGCTAGGTGTCCAGAGATTGGCACAGATGTTGCGATGGAGACTGTGGCACTCAAGAGGAAGGTCAAGGTCCAAAGATGACATGGAGAGCATCATAATACTCTTTCAACTGGGTCCAAGTCGCCCGGGATCCAGGGAATGAGAGGCACAGAGTCCTCAGCACAAGGGCACGAGGAACCATCTAAAACCACATTGTGAGACTAAGAAGCCCCGGAAAAGTGGGGCATCGATAGATTACGACGATGCTTACTGTGAGACATGGGCAGGGACTTGGACCGCTGATGTCTTTCAGGGGATGGAACATGACGCTCATGGGAGCTTTGCAATCTGTGGCGTCGTGGTGCTCGCCCAAGCACCACATACAGATGGAATGAGAATCCGTACCCGACATCTTCCGAGCACAAGACCCACAGGATTTAAATCCTGAAGGCACAAAGAGCTCTACAAAATGTTTCAGACAAAAGAAATCGTCACAGCAAGGCTGTAAAATGGCTAGAGATACGCTTCTCCTGATCCGTGTACAGGGCAGAAAAGAAGACACTGACATTTGCGCACCAGAGGGAACTTTTATGGCTTCACTGGAGTCAAAACCACAGTCGACATCTCGGAGGGTACGACGCCGTACCACGGTGCACAGAGGTACTGCTTAAAAATTTCCAGATCCAGTCTGACGCCTGGGGAGAATTCAAAAGTTAAGGAATATGCAGGTAGATGTCTCTATTAGATTGTTTATATAATTTCTTTGTTGGATGTACCATAATGCAAGTTGTACGTATGTTTCTAACATTGTATTCATGTTTAAAATATATTTCCCAACGCTATTTAAACACACAACACTTCCAATAATCATGTTTGAGCAGAAGATTGTATGCGTCAGTGAATGAGTTGAGGCTTGATGGAAACATTCCCACCAGGAAACAGGTGAAATAAAAAGGCTTGTAACCTTGATAACATCAAGCCTGTGTATCTCTCAACTTTTCAGACGTAAATCCTCTCCGTAAGGATAAGTTACTGCATTTCTTTCGTGATTTTTTGAAGCATTGTGAGGCTGTAGCAAGGTGGGTGAAGAAACCTCATCATTCAGTACCCCCTTGATCTTCCGGGCTATCACAATAAGACATGGGTACAACTACATATAGTTGCCAGTAAGTTCACAGTTTTTTGGACATATCCTTCTTTTTAAATATAGTGTCTTGCAAATAAAACTGATAAACCTTGGTTCGCAGTCCCCCGACCCTCTTATCCGTTGATATTAAGTGCACTATCACTTCATGCCTGATTGAATGGCACTGAAAGTACAGAGTCATGACTAGTCAAAAGTCGCTCCAATCAACCCAAGGAGCACATGACACTCACTTTGAATGATGTGTATCGATTGGGTATGGAATGCAAATAAAGACTCACGTATTGATCAATATAAAGGTGCTCTCCCAACTACTGTTGCACCGCTGCTTGATTGTTTGAATGGTGTCTTTTTACAGAGTGAATACCGTATCCAGTTTGAAGGTATACTTCAAGCAATCATAGAGAAGGAATGCACTTTGGAGCAACTCACTCACAAAAAAGAGTTTAAATGTGCAACTATGATGTTTTGCTCTATTCTTTCAGATTTTTCTTACACAGACGGCTGTAAGGACGCTGAACCGTAAGTACACGGTCCGGCATTCAGTTGAGTCTGATAAGGGTGCGCCTTAGCGTGCGCAGACCTCTCTACTCAACTCACTTGGTCCTGACGAAAACCGACTTTTTTTTTTATAAGGTTGAAACATGTTGACCATATCCTCACAACAACACAGATACTTTCTGGTCTGAACACGCCAGCAGAAGTATCCCACCTGTTTTTAATTGTGTTGCATGACTCTAGAATAAAATTGGCAGGGAGTACATGTATGACACTTTTTAACTCACTCATTTACAAATACACCTTCACCACTCACAAAAGAACCAGCTCAGCTGTAGTTACAGGTGTCGAACCACACCTGAGTGGCACTCGGTCACTCAGGTGAACCCCAATGATGAAGCATTTCACCAACCAGGTTGGTGAGTGAGGGGTTTATAAAAAAAGAAAGAGTTCTTTCTTTGACCGCATATTTCTCCTGTTTAATCACTAGGACACTGTGCCCTGGGGATACTCCTTCTTTTATTTTGAAAGTATATAACTCCAGGGGATTAGGAGTAGAACCCCAAACGAAAACCCTTACTCTCCCATTATTTTTTACATATTTGAGGCAGCGCACAACTGTGAGAGTCCTTCCTTTGCGGAAGAACCACCACATCAACAGATATGGGTGAGAACTAAGGTTTATCCTTTACCAATGAAGAGGTAGAGGCTATTTTAGCCAAGACCTTCATGTTTGCAGACTCCAACATAGAGCAAACCATTGCACAGACCACAGATTGGGACAAACTGTCAGAGATGAAAAGCGACAGGATCAGGACCATTTTACAAGGGACAATACTGAAAGAATATTTAAGAAATAACACCGCTCACAAGGGGCTACTGGTAACCAATGCACAAAGAATCTTCTTGAACGACCCCACATTTAGAAGAGACTGGGCCCAGATTGCATGGCACTGCACACGTGACTGGATAGTACTTATCATAAAAACCGCAGTCAGGTTATCAGAGGCCATACTTATAGAAATCCAACAGACAGAGAGTCACATACGAACCACAATCAATGGCTATAAAAAAAGATTAGACTAAATAAATAAAGAACTCAATGAGTACAAAGACAATCTAGCTCAGCAGAAAGCACAGAAGTTACAAAAAGACCTTAAAAGGTTTTCATATGTAAAAACATACCCCTTTTCGGACCCTGACATCAAACCATCCACAAGGAAAGAGAGTGGAATTCGGAAGCATCCAGTGATGAGTCCTCAGTCAGCAGGGGGTCAAGCACAGGGAGTGGGAGAAACAGGCAGAGCTCAACCTACATGGCAACATTACAGTGTACCAATGATGGGTAACTTCCCAGGCACATTCAACCCTCACCATCAATTCCAGGCGTTTGAGTGGCAACCTCCATTTCCACAACCAATGTTCCCACACAATGCTTTCCGCCCTCCTTTTTTAGGGATGGGCCAGAGAGGAAGAGGATGACGAAAGGGAAACAGTCAGGTACACTGGGAGGAACAGGACAACATGGGCAACCACACAAGGAGCAAAACACAAACACCACAACCAGGGACGAGCAACACCAGGACCTAGTAACTAACCTCTCCTCCAGGGATCTCTCAGAAATAGAAAAGAGTACACTTAACAAAGGTCTTGGCTTTGTTCTGACAGCCAAAGTGGATAAGTTTGGTCTCCACAGCGAACTTGCAAGTTTTTTTTAGAAAACTGAAATTAAAAGCATTTTTTGAGAAAGAAAACGAGACCCAAGACACACAGGCCCTGGCTGACAAAGGCCTACGCAACAAATCGACCTTCTTACCTCCTCCACATACCATTCCAGCTTTGAAATGGCAGTTACAATGATATTGAAAGGATGGAAGAAAAGAAACCCTTTTATAACATGAGCAGAGATGAGACTAAAGCTCTGGAGGAACTAAAGAACTGCAGGGAGATCATTATAAAACCTGCAGATAACGGCGGAGGGATAGTTGTACTTGACAAAACAGCTTACCAAACTGAATGCCTCCGCCTTCTATCGGATAACAAAAATTACTGCCCCCTGACAGCTGACCCCACACTTGAACTGAAACAGGAAATTAGTTTGCAAGTGAATGCTGCAGAATCCTGTAGCTACATCACCAAACATGAGACGGATTTTCTCACAACCAATGAAGAAAAAAAAATCCATATTTCTATATACTGCCTAAGATGCACAAAAACAAAACTCCACCGCCAGGCAGACCTATTTTGTCTAGAATTGGGTCCCTTCTCGAGCCCCTATTGAGGTATTGTGATTGTTTTTTAAAAAAACAGAGACCTACTTGCGCGACACTAAAAGTCTCCTGATTGAGGGGGCGTGGCTAGCAGCATGCAGTGCTAGACGTGTGGTCCGGGAGCTCCCGGCCGACGAGTTACAAATCCGCCGTTAAACTGTGCCACGGACAATTAAAACCGCCAAATACTGTGTGGCGGACAGCCCAGAAGTGAACCCCCGTGTCGGCGGGAGGTTTTGAAGACTCAGGAGCCTCCAATCTCGGGTTTTGTGGCAGCGGCCGGAGGACGACCCAGCAATCCAATATGGTGACCCTGCATTAGGCTCCGTGTCCGGGAGGCGAAGGAGGGCGCCGCGGAGCCGATACCGCAGACCCAGCGACGGCGCTAACCTGCAATACCTGGACACCGGGGTACCACGCGCAGAGGACCAAGTGCCCCAGGCTATTCGAGCTACCGGTGCCTGACCGCCCACCGCAAGAGGACAGCTCGGCAGGGATATCGAGGCGGCCGGCGGCGAAAAACACTGGGGGCGCCGCTAGAGGTCACAAACCGGAGGAGCGGACCCGCGATCCTGAGGCAGTGACCGCTGCAGAGACCCTGATTACACGGAGCTGCTCCCACAATCCCCTACAACCCGCCAGAGACACTCACGGTAGGCCGGTTCGCGGGCGCCCCCCACTAGCAAGGCAGGGTGAGTTGGCGGCCGCGACGGGAGGTGTGCAGTGGGGCCGCCCAGCGGGACAGCGCACTTACAAGCGAGCGCAGGGCACCAGAAGCGGCAACCGGGAGGGCAGTGCACGGAGGTGTGGAGCCCCTAGCAACCGGGCGATACCTTTACCAAGATGGCGGCCATGCTCCTCGGCCGGCCATCCTCGATGCTAGAGCCAGCGTTAGGAGGGGTGTAGCCTGCTCTGGTGAAGGCACATGAGGTGGAGAGCGACCTTGAAGTACTGACTGTGGACGAGATTGGTCGCACGCCCCCCCACCCCCCCCAGTCAGACACACAGCTCGGGGGACAACGAATAGCGGCTGCACATGCTGACAGGAGCCACGTAGAACTCGGTGAGCAATCTGAACACAGGTGTGGACCTCCCTAGGGCCACAAGACGACGGGGGAGACACACACTGCTGCACCCCCTCCCCCCCTCACTTTGTCCGGAGTCTGGAGCTGAGCTGTACACTTGCCCGGTATACACACTCAGGAGGCGAGGAACGCTATGGACACCACTATTGTACGTAAACGTACCATAACGTGCACTCTACATGACTAAAAGCTCGGCGAATAGGCCTGGTAGACGTGGAACTGACCCACACCATAGGCGGCAATAGCCAGCACACACCTGGAAGATAGCCACGACCACCGGGCGGCGGAAGTAGCGCCCAGAGGGAGGAAGGGAACAATAGCGCCAGGCTCGGTCAGCAACAGGGAGGGAGAGGAGGAAGGACCGCCACTGCACCACTACCAAGGTGGGTCGTGTACGCCTGTCTCCCCGCGACTCAGACTCACCTCCACAATAATGGGGAAGAAAGACCCGCCACCAAGGCCACTGAAACAAGGCCCTATGGACAATTTTGCAGCACCACGGCAGGCCAGGGAGAACCCGGACGTCTCATCTGGGGCCCCCGTCGACACTGGGATTCTGCTCGCAGCGATACAGGCGTCCAGAACGGACATTCAGGAATCACGGGCGGCACTGGAGGTCAAGATCGGCGAGGTGGGATCGGAAGTCACTCTCCTGCGCCAAGATTTCAGAAACCTCTCGGCCAGAGTGACGGAGACAGAATCTCGCATCGGAGAAGCAGAGGATGCGATCACCACGGTCCGGAAGGAAATGGCAGAACTCCAGGCATCACACCGACAACTTCTGTGGAAGGTGGACGATGCAGAAAATAGGGCCCGCCGCAACAACCTGCGCTTTGTAGGTTTTCGTGAAGGAATTGAGGGGAACAATATGTCGGCATTCCTACACACGTGGCTCAAGGAAACCTTCCCAGGGGCACACTTCTCGACGTGCTTCGTGATTGAAAGAGCCCACAGAGCACTGCTGGCGAAACCCCCGGAGGGGGGGAGACCTAGACCAGTGATCGCACGTTTCCTCAACTTTGCCGATAGAGACCTGATCTTGAGGGAAGCTAGGAAACTAGGTGAAATCAGGCTGGAGAACACTACCATCATGATCTTCCCCGACTACAGCCAGGAGGTGCAGAAACAGAGGCGCTCCTTTGACTCGGTGAAGACTAAACTCAGATCAATGAACGTTACGTACATGCTGCTCTTCCCGGCGAAACTCAAAGTCATCTACAAAGATAAAGCAATCTTCTTTAATCACCCGGAGGACGCATGGCAGTGGCTGGAGGAGAGGCCGATCTTCAATGGCAGGGAAACAGCTGGTCGCGAGGAACTGGACAGAGTCGTGAGAGAAAAGACACAATGGGGCCTGCCCAAGCAACAAAGAAGGAAATCTAATAGGACATTCGCCCGTACTGCAGGAACCCCATACCATGCACACGCATCTGCAGGAGGCCGAAGGGGGAGGTCGGAGTCCCCGGGGGCCTCCAGCACAGCTGATCGGAGACTGCGGGGAGATAGCAAACGGACCTGCTCGGAAGGAGACGACGAGGAAGGTACTGAACTCAGAGACTCGGAAACCGAGGCGGACGACCTGACCAGCCATTGGAGTTCTGTCCACCCCCTAGTGACTGAGATACACAACCTGGAGCAGGAGAACTCCGACAAGATGAGTGGGGCCGACACCTCGACACAGGATTCCCACTCCTGAATGCAGCTGCAGTGGACTATTGGAATCGTCGGCCGGGACGACGGCGGCACGCAAGTTGTCACCACCCCTTTGTTTCTTTCCTTTGTTTTTCTATCCTTACTTGGGTTTCTGTTGTTAGTTTAAGACGTTTCCTTAAGGTCTCACACTCTGTCCACGGTTGCGCCTGGGCGCGACGCCCAGCAAACGTACTGTACTACATCCTGCCGGAGTGGGACTGTGAGACCTAACTGAAAACAGGGAGGGAGTGGGAGGGCGACAGACCGACTCCTACGGACAGCTCGGACCTCTGGGGGGGATGAGACTGGACGGGGAGGGAGGTGGGGAGGTGGGGGAGGGGAGGCAGGCGGAGACAATTTCAACCAGTTGGGGCAGGGGGGGAGAGGCAGGGGGGGGGCGGCCACAATCGTACGAGCTAAAGCACCACTATTGGCACACATCCTGGAAGTCCATGAACCATAAGACTCACTCCACACCATGGCAGGTACACTAACTGACCCACCACGGGAGAGCAGGGGGGTGTCACTCCTCACTTGGAATGTCAATGGCCTGGGGTCCTGAGTAAAGAGGGGGTTGGTGAACGCATATATCAAGAGGGTGGCTCCGGACTTTATACTCCTACAAGAGACACACCTAAGAGGCGAGAAATGTGCATTTATAGCTAGAGGGAGATACACAGTCTTGGCACACGCAGGCTACACTACTGATTCAAGGGGAGTGGCAGTGTTGATAAATAAATCATTCCCGTTCGAGGTGTCACGCACATGGATAGACCCGCAGGGCACCTACGCTGGGGTACAGGGAATATGGAAAAGGCAAACATACACAGTGCTCTCGGTATATGCCCCGCCGAAACTTCAGGCGCGGACTCTCAGAGCGATCGCTTCCATCATTATAGACACCGCAGACACATTCCAAATAGTGGGTGGAGACTTCAACGACGTCATGTCGGAGGAGCTAGACCGTACAGGGCCAACTCGCAGGGGTGGGGCGCCAACAGCACTGTCGCAACATATGACCAACTTGGGCCTCACGGACATCTGGCGATGGCGCCACCCTACTTGTGAGGCATACTCCTTCTACTCTGGAGCACATAGAGTATTCTCTAGATTGGATTACATATTTATGGCTAGGCAGTACCTTACTGCTGGAGACGAGGTGGAGTTTAAAGCGAGGGGAATTTCAGATCACTCGCCAATGTATGCAAAAGTGGGATCGGTAGGGGGAAAGGGAGGTTCAGAGTGGCGTTTGGCAGCTTGGGATCTCCAAAAGCCAGAGATAGCACGGGGTCTCAGGGCCGACATCAAAGTCTACGTGGCGGAGAACGAGGGCTCAGTCGAATCAGGGTCAACCTTCTGGGAGGCATTGAAACCAGTCCTCAGGGATAGGGCACAGAGTAGGTTAAGGGCAGAACGGAAGAGACAGCTGGCAGAGACAACGGAACTAGAAATCACAATAATGCATTTAGAAGAGGAATACCAGGCACATAAGGAGGAGAATACCCTGAGAAGACTGCTAGACAAACAGCATGAATATAGGGAGATAGTTTCGAATGAGGCACGGACACAATCCTTGGCAACACTACATCGGTTATACGACATAGGGGACAAGTCCGGCAAACTCCTAGCCTGGTTGGGCAGGAAGGAAAGGGCAGCAAGATGGGTGGAACAGATTAAAAAGTTAGACGGAGGCCTGGTAAATACAGACCGAGAGATAGCTGACGCTTTTGCAACCCACTATGTGCGCTTCTACACAGCGCGGGAACTTGGGACGGAGGACGAGGCACTTCAGTACATGGGGGAGGTTGACCTACCTACACTGCCTCCCGACACCAGTTTAACACTGGAGGCGGACATCACACTTGACGAGATATCGGAGGCAGTAAATAAACTTAAAACAGGGAAAACACCGGGACCAAACGGGTTCCCGGCGGAATTTTTTAAGTGCACCGCAGATCTGTTGTCACGCCACATCAAAGCCCTGTACGCAGCTTCCTACCAGGAAGGCCGCCTACCACCAGACCTCACACTGGCTACCATAGTCCCTATCCATAAACTAGGAAAGCCCAAAGACGAATGTGCCTCCTATCGCCCCATCTCCCTCCTAAACATGGAGGTGAAGATTCTAGCTACGGTCCTGGCGGGGCGTTTGAGATCGGTGCTCCCAGATCTCATACACGCGGACCAATCCGGATTTCTACCAGACAGAGCCACTAAACTGAACCTTAGACGCACGCACAATTGGCTCCAAGAGGTTAAGGACAGAGAGGAACCCCACTGGTTCCTATCCCTGGACGCAGAAAAAGCGTTCGATGCGGTACACTGGCCCTTTCTCATGGCAGCACTACAGAAGTTCGGCCTGGGCCCGAAATTCCAGGGGTGGGTAAGACTTTTGTATACAGCATCGACCGCACGCGTCAGGGTGAATGGTCGACTATCCAGGGAGTTCCAGATTTCCAGGGGCACGAGACAGGGGTGTCCACTGTCCCCTCTTCTATTTACGCTAACGATCGAGGTCCTGGCGGCCAGGGTCAGGCAGAACCCAGACATCAGCGGCTTCACATGGGACAGACTAGGGGGAGCACAAGAAAAAATATCATTGTACGCTGATGACGTCCTACTATACATCACCAAACCCGAGTGCTCGATCCCGACGCTGTTTGAGGAATTGGAGGGATTTGGAGCGAGGGCGGGTCACACCATCAACTGGAACAAGTCTGTTCTCTATGACCCACGGGGGGCGGATAACTGGGGGGCCATACCCGAGCAGCTGCTCACTACTGCAGACGGCTTTCAGTACCTGGGCACATATATTACGATAGATAGGGCACGCTCATTCTGTAAGAATATAGAAAGAGTAATGACAGACGCAACTGAAGACATGACCAGATGGAGGCAACTGCCGCTCACCCTACTAGGCAGGGCGGCCATGTATAAGATGATTACTCTCCCTAAGTTCCTCTATGCCCTCCAGAATGAGTACTATCCTCTCCCAGCCACACAATCTCCAGAATACATGCGGACCTACGTTCATTCCTATGGCTGGGGAAGCAACCCCGTATTGCCCTCCAAACACTCCAACGGCATCAGTACAGTGGGGGGATCTCACTACCCAACTTTGAGGCGTACTACTGGGCAGAACATCTGACCCCCATTAATGACTGGATACACACCCCAGCAGACCACCCGACATATGCGCTGGAGAGACATAAGCTATCACCACATACTATACATTACTACCTATACGGGGGTAAGGTGAGGAGGTCGCTCTTGCCGGCCACAACGATCACTCTGAGGGCGTGGACACGTGCCACGAAACGCATGGGCTGGGAGGGGAGGTTGACACGTCAGACGCCGCTCTGGCACTGCCAATGGCTAACAGAAATAAAGAAATTGATGGGATGACATAGGGATCTCACACATCGGGGATGTGGTGTACAGAGGTGAATTGAAATCATTCCGCATGCTACAGACAGAATTTGGCTTGCACCGTTCACAACTATTTAAACACACTCAGTTCGCTCATGCGTGGAGGGCTCAAAATGTCACTCTGGCAGACGTGCCGGAATATGCCACTGGAAGGCAGGCTTCTCCAGGAACAGATGGTCCATCAGGCGGTCTCCCTCACATATAAGACACTAACTAATCACATGTTGGGCGACCTCTTGAAATTGAGAGGAAAATGGGAGGCAGAGGTGGGGGAGATGGAAGACCTAGATTGGGAATTGGTCCTGATGCACCCCCGGGAGGTTGCGATCAAATCACGGCTGCGGCTCATTCAACTGAATGTGCTACATAGGACCTACTTTGATAGAATGCGCCTCCTTAAGACCGGGAAAATCACTGACCCCACGTGCCTCAGGTGTCGACAATGTCAAGGAGACTTCTATCACACCATATGGTCATGCGACAAAATACAAATATATTGGGCACACATCTTCACGGAATTGGGAGAAGTTTTGGGGGTAGAGTTGGTGCGAGACCCAAAGTTAGCTCTGCTGGGCATGACAAACGAAGTGGACCTGCCACGCCCGCAACTAATATTCCTAGTACTGGCACTAGTGGTGGCTAAGAGGGACATAGCGAAGTACTGGGGGGCCGCAGAAACACCAGGGATTGAGGAATGGAGAAGGGGCCTGGATCTTTACATGGTAGCGGAGAGGGTGACATATAAGGCGAGGGGTTGCCCCAAGAAGTTCAGAAGAGTGTGGGCCAAATGGAGGCAATATCACGGGATTGAAGTGGGACAGTAAGAAGCAATACACTAGACATTGTATGTAAAAGACTGGATTGGGACCTAACATAAAC
Source organism: Lissotriton vulgaris (assembly GCF_964263255.1). NCBI lineage: Eukaryota > Metazoa > Chordata > Amphibia > Caudata > Salamandridae > Lissotriton > Lissotriton vulgaris. The sequence goes on along the minus strand of NC_141691.1, from coordinate 697,614,797 downwards.
CCGTAAGGACATGACTACGGGAGTAAAGAAGAGCCAAGGGTACACTGTATTGGGCTACGGAATACTGCTGGGGAGAAGGGGGTGAGAGGGCGGGACTCGGGATTTGATGACCAATGACTACACATCAAGGTGCTTGACTGATACGATGTGGCAAGCTAAAAGTTGGGGAATGTTTTCTTGGTTCTACAGACCACAGTTGGGTGGGAGGGGGATAAAAATGTAAAATGCAGGCATCCGCCGTGACACGACAAGCCCAAATGGGGAAAGGTGCAAAATACTACTGGAAACAAGCACAGCTACGCCGCCCGGCCTCCGGGATGTGGGCTGAACGGCTGTGTGATAAGACATACCCTGTGAAAAGCCGCGGGGATTGGATGGTAATCCTGTTTCTTTGGGACTGATAATATTCGTGTACCTCCTGCAACAAAAATAAAGTTAAAAAAAAAAAAAAAGTCTCCTGATTCTCCTTAAAGACATTAAGGTAGATGAGGCCACGATTCTCCTAAGTTTCGATATCAAAAGCCTCTACACTAACCTACCCCAGGACGAAACGCTAGAGGTCCTAGGTAGAGCGCTTGACGACACCATGTGAACAGACAACGCTCCCAAACACTTTGTTCTGGAATGTGCCACCCTAGCACTAAAAAGAAACTACTTCGAGCTCGAAGGCAAGCTGTATTTGCAAACTAGGGGCACTTACATAGGGAGCACATTTGCTCCAAGTGTAGCGGGTTTGAAAGTTTTTGACTTCGAGAAGAAATTCATTCGGGTGAGGGTAACCCTTTTGCACAACACATTGTATTTTGGAAGAGATACATTGACAACGTCCTCGCCATTTGGCAAGTACCTGAAGATACTCTGAGGGAGTTCATCACTTGGATTAACACTTGTGACAGAAACCTAAAATTCACCCACTCAATGGACAAAGAGAATTTGGTATTCCTTGATCTAGTCATCACCAAAGAACAAGGGAATCTGGAAACCAGGACCCACCACAAGCCCACTGCAAAGAACAACTCTCTCAGATACGAAAGTTTTCACTCAAGGGCATTGAGGGAGAACCTTCTGTATGGCCAATATCTACGACTAAGAAGGAACTGTAGTAAACTACAGGACTATCGCAACCAGGCCACTGACCTAACCAAAAAACTCTCCAATAGGGGCTACCCTGATCATATTCTAAGTACATGCCAGAAACGGGCCAGGCGCCAACCACGACAGGCACTCCTAGAGGGCAAGGTCAGAGTTGAGCAAAAACCACCACTCACGTGTGTAACCACATACAACACACTGTCCAATCAAGTGCCCAAGTCCATAAACAAACACTGGAACATACTCAACACTGAATTGGAAAGGAGAAAATAGCAAACCAATTGATGGTGTTTATGCCCTTGTTACAACCTCATTTTACATAATCATTACATGAACATTAATAATTCACTTAGACAATAACGTATGCAAAATATATGATTATTTCATTTTTCTAATTCTTTTGTTTCATTTTTTTAAAAGACTTTTTTCCATTTTTGACAATGATTCATAGAGTAACCATAATAGTTCATACCAGTAACAATAAATAACATATAATACCTCTTGTGAACAAACATGCAACAATATACAATTAAATACAGACAAGGTGCTGTACGATATGTTCGGTCGGTGGAAAGTTATATGAAGGCAAAATGCGGTAGAATGGGACACAACGCGTTTCGACCTGAGGCCTTCATCAGGTGACCGTCATTTCGTTTTTTACACACAGACAGGTGTACAACAAGTGCTTTATTTATTAATTGCGCGGAGTATGTTCCAGTTATTTCATAAGGCGGAGGTTCTGATGTTTTTAATAATGCAGATGGTTCAGCAGGAAATGTATAGCACTGATATATGATGATACCACTTCTTATTGGTTATCAGGATTATTCTTGGGATATATTTTGTAGTTAAGACATACTCAACACTGGACATTTACATTGGGAGAAACCACTTTTTTCCTTTAGGAGAGCAAGGAGTATCAAGGACTCTCTTGTGAACACCCGCACGAGACAGAATAAACTAGAGGAACCAACAACAGTACTCAGCGCATGGGGTTTGCCTAAAGTCACTGGTCACTATCCATGTGGCAACTGTAGCGTGTGTCATTTGACCACGGCAAACAAGACACAAAATCTGGAGAAGGACAGATTCTGGACACAAAGGGCCCACAGAACTGCAACAGCCACTACGTGATGTACCTGATAACATGCCGGTGCGGTTTACGGTACGTGGGCATGACAGGGAGGAAGGTTAAACAACGCATTTGCGAACACCGTGGCACAATCAGGTGTAAAAAAGCAACCACGAAATTGACCGAACATTTCCTCACTAACAATCATACCACCAATGAAATGAGATGGACAGTGATAGAGGTTGTAAAACGTGGAGAAAAGACGACACAACGTCTATTCGAGAAGGAACAACAATGGGTATATAGGTTATCCACCAATGTATCTGGTTTTACTGATAACATACCCTGGAACACTGTGAGACAAAGATAATAGCCACAGCTTTGCCACTAGACACTGACCTCTGAATGCACAACAGCACATAAAAACACACATTTTCCTTTGGCTATGTCCCACACTCTTAAACTATTCAGAAGGTGGTATTCCAAACAACAAGGTAAATGTTTAAAAACTATCTTCTTACAATGGGAACAGTACAATCATCCAAAATGTATTACTATATGGGAACCATTGATGGTATTCAACATGCTGAAATGCCAAGATCTTTCACCCTAAATCCAGAAGAACAGCAAGTTTACCATACATACCAACTACAATACCTTCGTCTACTAAGCATTGTTCACAAGGGATTGAATAAAGTTTTCTCACTATCCAAATTGCTACAATTAATTTGCCCCAGATTCCTAGCACCATATGGGAAACACCGTGACTTTTTACTCGATTCTTGACTTTCACTGAACGTTGGCAACGTAACGCCCTCCCGTCACCCGCACCGCGATCAGCTGACCACGACGCGAGCGCCGTGATTGGTTGTGGCCTGGAGGGGAAGCCTGTTCCTAAACACACGGAGATGTCTCTCTGACATCCTTGAGACTCCGTGCGGGCAATGGACAGGTTTTCTATGCAACGCTTTGTTTCTTTTTCACTTTGTGATACCGATGTTTGTTTATGCATCGAATATCGTTCTCTGATCTTACGTAGGGTAATACTATACCACGAACGCCCGTTAGCACTAACTCTACATTTTGCAAATTTCTTGCCAACAGAATGCTTCTTTAACAGGCCCCCCACGGAATCCATTGGGTACAACTACATCCCAAGACTCCTCAAACCACCACTGCACTGAATTGGCGAACTTCTTTCGGTCCAAAATCCAGAAAATCCTCACTCACATTCCTCAAAATGACCTGAGCAATCTCACCAGCTCCACAAATGAGGGCCCACAACACAACAAACTAGAACTTAGGACCATCCCGCCGGTAACCCCGAACTCCTTCCTCTCTCTTCTATCCTCATTAAAAAGCGGCTCCCCCCTAGACCCCGCTACCCCCAATATCCTGACACTGGCTGGACCCGCCATTGCCCCTTTTGCCACAGCACTTATCAACACCTCCCTCAAAACGGGCGCAGTCCCTACCGAGTGGAAAAAAGCAATGGTCCGCGCACTACAAAAAAAGCCTAATCTAGACCCCACAGACCTGGGCAATTTCCGACCCATTTCGCTCCTGCCATGCATCAGTAATATAACCGAAAAACACATCAACCGCACCCTCTCAGCATTCCTCAAACAATGGCGCCCTCCACCCCTCTCAAACTGGGTTCCGGCCGGGCCATGAGACAGAAACCGCCATATTGTCAGTCGTGGAGGAAACAAAGAAAATCTTGGACACAGGGGGCACAGCCGCGATCATTCTCCTCGACCTCAGTGAGGCATTCGACACGGTCAACCACCCTCTCCTGGTCCACCGTCTCAATAGAGCAGGAGTGTCAGGAACAGCACTCAAAATGGCTACATTCTTTCCAGGAGGGTAGATCTTTCCAGGTCTTCCAAAACAATCATACCTCACAAACCTTACCATTAGGATGTGGATTCCCACAGGGCTCCTCGCTTAGCCCCACCCTTTTAATGTTTATATGGCCCCCCTGGCAGAAATAGTGTTCCCATTCGGAATTCACCTGGTGACATACGCTGACGACACACAGCTGGTCGTAGCCCCTAGCCACCCTTGCCATAAAACTAAAAACCTGCTACCCTGTCTGGAGGAAGTAGTAAAATGGATGAGTCTCTCCCAGCTGACACTTAACAGGGAGAAGACGGAAATCATGATACTGGGCAACCACTCGAGCTCCGGCCTAAACACACTCTGGCCACTCTCAATGGGACCCCTGCCCACCCCCACCCCAAAACAGAAATAAAAAGCTTAGGGATCTGGTTAGATAAGAACCTCACCTTTAAAACCCAGGCACGAAAGACAGCATCCACATGCTATGGTATGCTTAGAATTATTCGTTAGATCCTTCCCCTTCTCCCCCTGCTTGCCAAAAGATTAGTCACCCAAGCCCTCATCCTGTCCAGACTGGACTATGGCAATGCCCTTTATTTAGGAGCCCCCAAAGAAGTCATCTCCAAGTTACAGGTCATTCAGAACTGGGCTGCAAGGCTGCTCACTGACACCCCCGTGCTCAGCAAAACAAGCCCTATACTCCCTGCACTGGCTTCCTGTCCTTCAGAGAATAAATTTCAAAGCCCTCTGCATAGCACATAAATCCTTGAACAACCACGGTCCTCTGATCAACAGGGACATGTTTATCCCTTACAGAACCACCAGGCCACTTCGCTTCAACGATCTTCACCTGGCAAACATACCCAGGATAAAAAAGGCCAGAAGCGGAGGCAGGCTCTTCTCTCTCAACGGTATGGAACGCCCTCCCACTACACCTGCGGAGGGAACCTGACCATCTGAAATTCTGTAAACAACTAAAGACCTGTCTGTTCACATAGACACTCTCCTCCGCTCTTCCCTTCGTACCTCCTTAGCGCTGGGATGCCCCTGGGTAGCCATGCGCTTTACAAATGTCAAATACAATACAATACAATAGTTGCCAGTAAGTTCACAGTTTTTTGCACATATCCTTCTTTTTAAATATAGTGTCTTGCAAATAAAACTTATAAACCTTGGTTCTCCTGTCCCCCCACCCCCTTATCTGTTGAGATTAGTGCACTATCACTTCATGCCTGATTGAATGGCACTGAAAGTACAGAGTCATGACTAGTCAAAAGTCGCTCCAAGCAAACCAAGGAGCACATGACACCCACTTTGAATGATGTGTATCGAGTGGGTATGGAATGCAAATAAAGACACACGTATTGATCAATATAAAGGTGCACTCCCAACTACTGTTGCACCACTGCATGATCGTTTGAATGGTGTCTTTTCACAGAGTGAATACCGTATCCAGTTTAGAGGTATACCTCGAGCAATAATTCACGGAGAAGGAATGCACTTTGTTTTGGAGCAACTCACTCTCAAAAAAGTGTTTAAATGTGCAACCATGATGTTTTGCTCTATTCTTTCAGATTTTTCTTACACAGATGGCTGTAAGTACGCTGAATCGTAAGTAAACGGTCCGACATTCAGTTGAGTCTGATAAGGGTGCGCCTTAGCGTGCTCTCTACTCAACTTACTTGGTCCTGACGAAAACCTAAAATTGTGTTGAAAAGGTTGAAACATGTTGACCATATCCTCACAACAACACTGATACTTTCTGGTCTAAACACGCCAGTAGAAGCATCCCACCTGTTTTTAATCGTGTCGCCTGACTCTAGAATAAAATTGGCAGGGAGTACATGTATGACACTTTTTAACTCACTCATTTACAAATACACTTTCACCACTCACAAAAGAACCAGCTCCGCTGTAGTTACAGGCGTCGAAGCACACCTGAGTGGCACTCGGTCACTCAGGTAGACCCCGATGATGAAGCATGTCACCAACCAGGTTGGTGAGTGAGGGGTTTATAAAAAAAGAAAGAATTCCTCCTTTGACCGCATCTTTCTCCTCTCTCCCCTTTTTTTGATCACTAGGACACTGTGTCCTGGGGATACTCCTTCTTTTGTTTTGAAAATATATAACTCTAGGGGATTAGGAGTAGAACCCTAAACGAAAACCCTCACTCTACCATTGTTTTTTACATAGTTAGTCCTTCTCCCAGGCTTTAAATAGTCCCAAACTTTGTATATCTCATATATATGTAATGTGCACAATGTATATGACACCATCATTTTCAGATCGCTCAAAACAGTAACTACTGCCTGATTTCATGAGTAAATATTTGTGCAAATTTTACTTTGTATCATTGTCAGAAGTAAGTTTTCACTATCAATGGAGATCATTCAACAGTGGAATATGTAACCATCTGAAGCATTATTTGAAGTATTTTATGCTTTGCCTCCTTCATTAATTCAGCACATTACTAAGCACAACAGTTGGGTTCAGACAAGCGGTATCAATATCTCCTGGATTTGCAAATTTGTTTATGGAGCTATCCATTCCAATTTTGTAAATGTAACATGCATCAATGTGCCATACTTTATTCCCAACATATATCTGAAAGTCGACGGAATTAACATGTAACTACGAAAATAGCTTAAACTGGCTCAATAATACCAATGATTACTTTGTTTTGTGGTTCATCTAGTAATCATCAATAAAACCATCCAATTAGTTCCAACATTTAGGGCCAGATGTATGACCAGCAAAATTACGCCTCGTAAATTGCGACTTATTTGCGAGGTGCAATTTGCCATGTACTATAATGTGTTTAACACTGTTTGCGATTCCCAATGGGGTCGCAAATTGCAAGGCTCATTACTATTTATGAGCCTCTTTCAATTTGCGAGGGCCTGTCATTCATTGGGAATGACAGGCCCTCCCAGGTATGGTGGCCTGCAGGGCTCAGCATCATGTCTTGGACTGCTTTTAAATAAAGCAGTTTTTTTAAAAAATGCATCCTGTTTTCCTTAAAGGAAAACAGGATGCATTTAAAAAAGAAAAAATTAAACGTTTTAGTGTCATTTTTTAAGGGCAGGTAATGGTCCCTGGGACCACTGCCTGCCCTTAAGAAATATTTTTAGAAACAGTCAAAAAGTGGACCCCTTCCAAATTGCGACTGCATTACCACCCTCTTAAAGAGGGTGGTAATTTGCAAGTGTTTTTGCGGCCGAAATTGCGGTCACAAACCATTCATACATTGTTTTGCGGACGCAATCAGGAAGGGAATGCCCCTTCCTAATTGCGACTCGCAATTCCTAAATAGCGAGTCGCAAATAAATTGCGACTCGCTATTGCCTCCCTTATTTAGATGCTAATTTGGCAGCCACAGGTTTTTCCAACTGGCTTCTGGCAGCCATGGACAGCCTAGCTCCCCTTAAGAAGCATTATGTGACAAGAAAAAAGCCCTCTGCTTCTCTGATAGACTGAGAAAATGTAGACAATCCTACAGCCATCAGGAATGAATATGGCATTTAGACCTCAATTCAGCCGGAAGAAATCTACATAAACAAAGAATGAGGGAATATAAAATCGCCATCATAAAGGAAAAAGTATCATTTTATTCCAAGGTTACAGAATCCTTTAGATCTCCCAGGGAGTTTTTTGATGTAATTAACACTCTTTCCTCCTCCTCAGTCCCTGGACATACTGACACCTCTCAAGGACCTCCGTGGCTAGTTTTTCCAGTTCGAAAATCACAGAAATATATTCCTCCCTGGAACTTTTAACTCTGAGATCCCTAAATCAGACTTTGCCAACCCTCCCCTTTCTTTCAATAACCCAGGTGAAGGCAGGTAAGTTACTCACCTTCCCCCTCCTGTCACCAGAAGATACGGTCTGCCTGCTAGGTGGAATCACTTCCGGCTCCGGATTGGATTACCTCCCACTGAAAATTATGAAATTAGGGAGCGAGGCTATTGTTCCCCACCATACCTCATTACTCAATGTGGCTATCTCAGTTGGGCAGGACCACATACCCTGGAAGACTGCGGTGGTTAAACCTCTTTAAAAAAAAAAAGCCTCTGGAGGAGTCACGCGCTGGCCCAAGATGGCCGCGTGAGTGTTTAGCTCCGTCGACCCCTTGCCCCAGCTCTAGCATCCTGATCGAAATCCTGCACCTAAGCCCCGCAGCCATGTACCTAATACAGAGCGGTGCACGTCAAGGTGATCCCGGGTCCTCGGCGGCGTATGGGGCCCGAGATACGCCAGTAGAGGAACAACGGCCTTCTGTTTGCCCAGGCTGGGGACTGAAGTAATCACTGGACCCGCGGAGGAAGCGATAAACATCTGAGCCCGGAACTGGAAGTTGCCGTCCGGCCTCAAAATTGATTGGCGGGTGGCCGGCGGCGGAGCGGTGCACTGGCTCGCAGCGGGGCCTGGAATCCTCATGTGTGACACCCTCTGGGGGAGACCGGGGGCACGACCAGCTGGGGTCCGATTGGGAACCGACACGAGAGGTGCGCCTGGCCGGGGCGCAGCGGGAGAGCCGCGTCAGAGAGCCTGCGGCTGGACGCTATAGACACTGAAAGCCCTGTGGAAGTGAAGGGGAGACGATCAAGAGGCAGCCCTGATGCGCTGCCTGCCGGCGGGCACCCCCGGAGAGTGTGAAGACTGCACTGATTGCCCTCGGTGGGGGAGCCCATATTGGGAACACACCGGACCCCGCAGAGGAGGTGAGCAAGGTTCGGTGAGGCTGGGGGCAACAACAAGTGGAGACCTGTGGCTGTTACTGCCCCTGGGCACCCGGGCAGTGTCACTGTGGGATCCATAAGTCGGACACCGTTGGAATGGACTGACTGGTGGTGTTAGCCCTTGGGAGGGGGCGATGTGTCTTTGGTGCCCCTTTATCGCGAGACATCCCCTGGAGGTGGCACGTGTGGAATAGTGGACGCCGATCTGCGCTCTCATCGTGGGTCGTGAGCACCGCGTGCACGCCCCCCTGGAAAAGCCCTCTCCCCCCAGGTGACTTTTCGGTTCCCTTGGGTGAGAGACTGGGAGTGCCCCCGAGAAGTGGGGACGTGCGCGTTTTGCCGGGCGGTCCCTGCCCGATGATACCTGTTGATAGCAGACCTCAGCGGACTGGGAGATTCAGAGTTGCTGACCAGGAATATGGAGAGCTGGCCAACACCCCGCGAGTAAATCCTGTGGTGCCTGGAGTGTTGAGAGTTTTTGGCTTCCACCAGTGCAGCTATGAGGCTTTCCCCCCCTGGGTTGGAGCCTATGAACCAGCGCTGTTTGGTACCCAGGTGGGCATCGCTTCATGTGGTGGAGAGCGGCGGATGTCAGGATGGCAACCAAGCCGAAGACTGAAAAATCCTTGTCCAGATAATAATAATAATATTAATAGGGAGGTTTATAAAGCGCCTAGTTACGCACACCTTTTTTACTTTGGGTATTTTTAGTAGCCACGAGCCCGAAGATCTCAAGGCTCGGGCAGGCTCATAGGGAGTAATAAGGTTCTGTAATGGCTTCGGTGCCTTGCCGCAAATAATACGGAGGCACGTGCACAGAGCCTTCAACTCAATTCTGCTCCTGACAGGAAGCCAATGAAGTGCCTGCAGCGCTGCCTTGGAGGCAGATCTTTTGGGTAGCCTCAGGACCAAGCGAGCCGCTGCATTTTGTAACACCTGAAGGTGGTCAAGGCTCTTTCCCGTGGCACCCAAATAAAGAAGATTGCCATAATCCAATCGTGCAGTGACCAAGGCATGCACCAGCATCTTACGGGCCTCCGTGGGGAGAAGCTCAAGAGTCTTCTGCAGGCCTTTCAGAACGCCAAAGCATACCCCCACCACGGGACTAATCTGGAGCACAAATGTTAGCTCCGCATCGAGCCAAATGCCCAAGTTTTTGGCTTCCTGACAAGGAGTAGGGGCCGACCCCAGGCAGGATGGCCACCATGCCGATGACCACACAGATGGCCCCCCCCCACCACGAGCACTTCCGTCTTGCTACCATTCAGCCTCAGGCAGTTGGTCGACATCCAGGATGCAAGCTCCTGCATGCATGCTCTGAACCTGTCAGCAGCAAGATCGGGCGCGCGCGATAGGGAGATGACCAGCTGCGCGTCATCGGCATAGGACACTATGCGCAACCCATTAGCCTCAACTATGGCTGCCACTGGGGAGACATATAGGTTAAATAAGGTAGGGCTCAGGAACGAATCCTGAGGTACGCCCTGACCCAAGTTGATGTCTCTAGAGTAGCATACCCCCAGCCGGACCTGAAAGCTCCTGTCTACCAGGAATGACTGAATCCATTTCAGCGCAGCACCTGAAATCCCACCTTCATTCAGACACTGCAGCAGAGTGGCATGTGCTACAGTGTCAAATGCCGCGCTGAGGTCCAGGAGGACCAGGCATATAGTTTGGCCCTCATCCACCCCCTGTCTGATGGTCTCGAACGCCATAAGCAGGGCCCACTCAGTAGAGTGGCGGGGTCGGAATCCAAACTGAGTGGCGTGAAGAAGATTAGCGTACTCCACATATTCCATCAGCTGGATGTTCACGACCATCTCCGCCACTTTAGCCAAACAGGGTAGAAGAGATATAGGGTGGAGGTTCTCCAATTTCTCAAAGCTGATGTTCCAGCAGATGTCTGATATAAGGTTCAAGGGTCGCCAGGCTTTCAGCTAGTCGCTTGGGCGAGGCAGCATCCCTCGGGGAGCCCGACTTTATCGATCTGCAGATCTGGATAAGTACCTCCGGAGAAGGGGAAATACATTTCTCCAATCCTTGTCGTCCCCTGAATACCCCTTTATCTTCTGAAAACTCAGACCCTGTTACAATTTGACCCGGAAAAGAGGAGTACATTTTTGCAACTTTTTCTGCGAAGAATTCTGCAATACGGTTACATGAGTCCACAGAACAATCCGCCGGCGCAGCGGAGGACTTCGCGGTGGAAATAGATTTATAGATTTTAAACAATTCCTTCGCGGAGTTCTGTGCCTCCCTAATCCTCTTGGCAAAGTGGGCTGCCTTAGCCCTTCTAATCAGCCCATGGTAGGCTCGCCTCTTTGCCAAGTACTCCTGTTTTGCCTGGCTCGAGAAGGCCACCCTCCACTGCCTCTCATAGCGCTTACATGCCGCCTTTGCCAACCGCAGCTCATCGTTAAACCAAGGAGCCGTTCTCTGTGAGCGGCGACTCGCATTAGTTAAACACAGTGGGGCGGTAGAGTCCAAAGCCTCTGTAATGCGCTTATCCAAATTACTGCTAGCTGTTTCCATATCCCCCCCGCCCGGTCGCCCTCCTTTGGTGAGTGCTTTATCGAACTTAGCCTGAGAGAATTTCGTCCATTTCGGCTAGGATAGTTACGGGGTGCCTGTTCCAGTGCTCTTGCACCCGGAGTCAGCACCACAAACGGCACAAGAAAGTGGTCTGACCAGGAAACCGGGATGGTAGGTTTGGTATCCACATCCTCCCAATTAGCGAATATTGGGTCCAACAAATGGCCCTGCTGATGGGTGGGGGTCTTAACTCTCAGGTCTTGCTGTAATGCCTGCAATTCCAGACAGAAACTAACCGCCCCTCTTCTGTCCAGAGGATCTTCCATATGCATATTCAGATCCCCTAGCACAAAGGTCCTCGAAGGGGTTGAAGCAAACGCAAACCAACAAGTTAGATCGCTACACGATACCCCGAAATTCCCTGACGGAGTCGAAGCGTTCACAGGCAGTGGACAGTGACTCTGTGGGTTCATCCGTGGAGCCAACGCTCACTGACGTTATGGCGGCCATCAGAGGGGTCCAGTCCTCCCTGGGTCAGAAGATGGAGGCATTGGACAACAAACTCGACACCCTCACCATAGAGGTTAACTTGTTACGTGCCGACCTCACGAAGACCGGCGAAAAGGTCAAATCGCTTGATATTAAAACAGCTAGTTTAATTGACGACATGGAATTGCTGCAGCAAGAGGTAGGGGTTTCGGGGCTATGACTTTTGGGGCTGGGGAGGGTGGGCGGGGCTACACGGGCCTCCTTCTCATTACTACCTTTAGTTAGTTTGTAGTTGGGATGTTGGGCGACAGCCACACTGCTAGTTGGGGGATGGGCACTGGCCATATGCAGGGGTGCAGGGAGGTGGGTGGGACTTTGATCCGATGGGATTTTTTGGGTTTGAGATTTTTTCGTTTTAAGAATTGCTTGCAGAATGTTTTTATTTTCTTCTTTTCCTTTTTGACATCGGAGCCAGTGCAGTGATTGCATTGAAAATGTGGATTCCATATCAGCATAATGATGGCAATGTTACAGTCAGACAATATTTATGCAGGTTAAATGTCTACCGTTAGTAAGGGGTCAGGGATAAAGGTGCTGAGTTGGAATGTGAATGGGCTTGGTGACCGGATCAAGAGAGGAATGATGTGGCGCTATTGAAGGAGACACATCCTATTGGTAATCGCTGCATGGCTCTCCATAAAGGAGGATATAGGTTAGTGGCGCATGCTGGGTTCACCTCAGGGTCTAGGGGGTTGGAATATTGGTGAAGAACTCCTTTACCTTAGCAATCCAAGCCACGTGGTCCGACTGTAGGGGTCGCTATATGGGTATCTTGGGTCAATGGGGGAGTAAAACGGTTACCTTCTTCTCTATCTATGTCCCGCCTGGCCTTCAATCAGATACTTTCCAGGACTTGGGGACTGTGTTTCTCACCCTGCCCTTGGGCCTTCTGGCGCTGGTGGGCGACTTTAATGCAGTACTAGACGGGGAGATAGGTGACCCACTTGTGGGACACCCCCGCGCCGCACGGCCACCAGCTGCTGCGTGTGCCCCTGTGCCTGCTTTCTGCCTCAGCGCCGGCCTCGCTGCCGCCTAGAGCGCTCCCCTTGGTTTTTTTCCTGACCCAAGACCACCTCTCCTTCAGGAAGAAGCTGAAGACCTGGCTGTTCGAGCAGTAGCGGCACCCCCCCCCAGCGCCTTGAGACCCTACGGGTATGTAGCGCGCTTTATAAGTGTCATTGATTGATTGATTGATAGACAGGCACCCGGCAAAAATACTCAGACCAGCACATAGGTGGCTCTCAGACCTTTTAGAAACAAGGGGGCTTGTGGACATCTGGCGGATTCGTAATACGACACAGGTATACTTCACACATGTATCCGCCGCACATCACAGCATGTCAAGACTAGATTACAAATTGATACCCTGAGCTATGGCAGGTACGGTCAGAGAGGCACAATATCTCGGAAGGGGGATCTCTGATCACTCTCCTATGTTATTGAGTGTGGAACTCGGGCAGCCGGCAGTCGGTAGAGTGGCTCCTATTGGTGCATGGCAGTTGAGGGACCCTGCGACTAAGAGGGAGATTGTCAAGATTACAGATCGCTATTTCTAAGAAAATGTAGGCACTGTCAACTCGACGCAATTATTGTGGGAAGCATATAAGACGGTAGTTCAAGGAGAAGTCCTGTCTCTGATAGTGGGGAAGAAAAAGAAGCACCAGGCAGAGGTCGAGAGGGCGGAAGCAGATGTAACTCGGTTAGAGGAATTAGTGGCCAGGACAGCTGCTCCGGCGGATGTACATCTCTTAAAATTAAGACAGGATGAGTACAGAGGCCTTGCCAAAGACAGGGCGGTATCCCAGAATAAGGCCACACAAAGTCAAATATATGAGCATGGAGATAAAGATGGTAAATTGATTGCGTGGCTCAAATGCGGGTAATGGGCATTGCGGCTTGTGTCGGAGCTATTAGGAGCGAATTCTATCTTTGTTACAGACCCCCAGGCAGTGGCTGATGAATTCTCCGAATATTACAGAGGTGTATACACTTCGGTTGACGGATATACGGAGGCTGATAACAGTGATTTTTTTTGTTTAAATTTGTTTATTGAGGTTTTTTCATAAAACGAAATAACAGAAAAAACAATTCATTACTCATTGCACTTTTGTTTTACATCGTATTACGATTGATGTAGGACATACATCTGATGCAGGTCAGTGATTCAACATGTCATCAACATTCAACCAATATACTCCCTTTACGGTGGGGTGTATCATGCGGGGGTAGGTAGCCCCCGTGTTGCGCCGTTCATACTTGTTGCCATTGTAGTTGTGGGTGCGCTTGCTGACGCTGGACTTGTGTGACCCCACTTGTAGTGTATACCTGCATATGCCGTGCGCAATGTGTCTGTGCTTGAGTGTGTTCGTGTCCCCAATAGGTGAACCGTAACTTCGTAAATTCATAACGTCTGGTGCGTAACCGTACACCAATAACTGTGTGGGCACGGATTGGACAGGGGTTGGCAGGGGGCTTTCATAGGTCGATGGAACGTATTCTGTAATATGGGTGATGACGTTGTTTCCATGTGATGTGGTCATTCCGTGATCCACTACCTAGTGCGCAGGGAGAGGATCCGTACGTGAAGCAGGTCTGAGCGAGCAGTTTCGCCTGTAAGAAGGATGCGTCGATACATCGCATGCACTGGTGTGGATCTAGGTACATTCCTACGTCCTTGAAGTGTCAGTGGCGGGCCCTGTAGCGGACGCATGTGCTATCTGTGGTTGGGGGCTTGCCGGCTCGGACTCGGGGGTGGTTTCATGGGTGAAGGTTTGAAGTAGTTGTGCCAACTCAAAAGAGATGGGATGTTTGCGGGTACCCATCGTTTCTTCATCTCGTAAAACCTCTTCCTCCGCCCTCCCCATTTTTTCAAAGCCCCTATCTAGGATGCCACCGGGGGGCCTGCCGGGGCTCGCCAGTACATGGCTATTCCCCTTTTTGCTAAGAGGATGGCAAGGGATAGGAAGCGATGCTGTGTTTTGTGAGTTTTCCATCTACAGAGCACTCCAAGGGCGCACGCCTCCCAGGTGAAGGCTGATAACAGTGATATGATAAAAGACATCCGTTTGCCTGTACTATCAGAAGATGATAGGGAGTATCTATATTCCCCTTTCACAGATGATGAAGTGGCACAAGCAATTAGAGAGGTAAGATCTGGTAAGGCAACAGGCCCGAACGGCATCCCAATAGAACTGTATAAATTATATGCCCATAAACCCGCCCCGTATATCCGCTCCATGTTCACAGAAAGTAAAGAGAAGGGTCGACTCCCATATGACCAGCGAGTGGCGAACATAGCAGTTATACACAAGGCGGACAAACCGAAGACTCTTTGTTCCTCATACAGGCCAATCTCACTGCTCAATGCTGAGCCTAAAATCCTGGCAAAGCTGCTAGCTACCAGACTGGTTAAGGTAATCACCACCTTGATACACCCGGGTCAGTCGGGCTTCATGCCATGCCGAAACACCGCTCTCAACCTGCGTAGGTTACACAGGATATTGGGTGGTTCCCCGTAGATATAGGAACCGGCGATACTAGTTTCCTTAGACGCCACTATGGCATTTGATAGAGTCGAGTGGTCATATCTTTTTGCGGTATTGGTGAAGATGGGCTTTGGACCGGAGTTCGTAAGCTGGGTATGTTTGTTATACGCTACCCCATTGGCCAGAGTAGTCATCAATAACCACAGGTCTGCTGACTTTCCCCTCGGAAGGAGTACGAGACAGGATGCCCTCTGTCCCCGCTTCTTTTCGCTCTAGCCCTGGAACCTCTGGCAGTATGGGTTAGATGGGACCGATCAATACGAGGCCTGCGGTGGACACTAGAATGGGAGGATCAAATCTCTCTGTATGCTGATGATATCCTGCTTTACCTCACCAACCCCAGGGGCTCTTTCATCAGCTTTCTAGATGTACTTGCTATATTCGGAAGATATTCCGGATTTGCAATTAACTGGTCAAAATCTGTGCTTTTCGTCCTCAGGGACGAGCCGCCGGTGCTCCCGCAGTACTGCCCTATACACTTCGAACCAATAAGGTTTAAGTATCTTGGTATCTATGTTACACTTGACCCGAAGCTACCATATATCAATAATCTGGAACCGCTCCTGGACCGACTCAAGAAAGACGTGGAGCGCTGGCAGGCTCTTCCACTTTCACTTTGGGTAGGGCTGTTCTGTTTAAGATGATGGCCCTTCCCCGATTTTTATATTTATAGTACAGAACACAATGGACCCGGTACCGACCTCCTATTTCAAAGATATAGAGGCCCTTCAGAGGAAGCTTCTTTGGGATGGAAGATCCTGTATAGCATTCTCTAAGCTCACCCTCCCGTGCTACGGCGGTGGAATTGGGCTGCCAGACCTACGGAAGTACTATTGGGCGTCTCAGCTCGCGGCGGTAAACCATGTTATTTACGGACCTCCGGGGGATCCAGGATATGCCATGGACCGCGGGCTGGAGTCAGGTAGTGATTTCACCAGGACACTGTACGCCAGGCCTGGGCGGTTTTCTCTATCGGGTTCAACGGCGCAGGCTGTTCACGTGTGGCACGCGACCAATAGATATCTGGCCTGGGAAGGGAGACTCACCTTTGCCACCCCCCTGTGGAATTCGGAGAGACTAGGGAGCTTGTGGAAGACCAAGGGATTCGATAAGTGGGATCTTATCGGGATCACTCAGATTAAAGATATGTGGAGTGAGGGCACAGTACACACATTCGCTTCTCTCAGGCAGCAATATAGCCTGCACGATAATTAGTTCTATTGATACCTCCAGATCAGGCATGCACTCCTCACACATATACCCGGAGACGCTGCACTTCCCAAGGCCTCTCCTTTGGAGGATCGTGTGCTAGACGGATACCTCCTCGAGAAGGCTATTTCTTTAATATAGAAAAATCTTATTAATAACATGGAGGACCCACTGGGGCGTATTAGAACACAGTGGAGTGCCGACGGGGTGGAGCTAGATGATGAAGACTGGACAGAGGCTATCACCTCTCCGAGAGTGGTTGTGATCCAGATGCGACTTTGACTGGTACAATTAAAAATATTGCATAGGTCATATGTCACAGGGCCACGGCGGTACGAATGGGGCTAAGGGAGAGTGGTGAGTGCCAAAGGGGGTGTGGAGAGCTCAGCACCTTTATGCATATTCTCTGGCATTGTGCGGCAGTGCAGGAGTATTGAACAAAGATTCATGAAGTCCATGGGTGTGGAGCTGCGGCCGGAGGTCCGGAGATGTATACTGAATGTGTGGGAACCCACAGATTTAAACACATACGGGAAACAATGGGTAACACTGGCGTGTATGGTAGCGAAGCGAAATATCGCTCAGTTGTGGAGAGACAGTGACCCGCCCGGGTTTCCACACGGGTGGAGGATCTGGACTGGTGTATGTTTCGGGAGAGGTCGGTATATGTGGCTAGGGGTTGTCCCGAGAAATGGGGGAAGGTTTGGGGGGCCTGGAATAGTTACCGAGGAGAGATATGCGCGGCAAGCAGAAGTGGAAGCGCAAGAATCCCCGTGACCCAAATACCTAAATACTGTTTTTAATAATTTTGTATAAACGAGACTGTGTCCTTGTCCACTGATGGAACTGTACTCCACCTGATGCCTTTAATTTGTTTTGTTTAATTTGTTTTTGTTGTTTATTGTTAATAAAAAGATTTTTTTTTAAAAAGCCTCCTTGGATTCAGCTGAACTAAAGAACTACCGCCACATCTCCCTGTTACCAGTCCCAGCAAAAATTCTGGAGAAACATTTGAATTTTCACCTTAGCTCCTATATAGGGGACATCAGTTGCTCGATTGCTCGCAGCATGGTTTTAGACTAGATCACAGCATGGAAACGGTGTTATCCTCCTTAATAAAAAACATTCACGTTCAGGTTGACGCTGGTCATACCACGCTATTGATTCTTCTTGACCTCACAGTGGCCTTCAACACTATATCCCCCTTGAGACTGGTGGACCGGCTCAAGGAAATGGGGGTCAGGGCGCTGCCCTTAAGCTACTCACCTCATTCCATAGTGATCGTGCACAAATAGTGAAATTTGTGGTGTCCCTCAGGACTCCTCATTGAGCCTGACCCTTTTTAATATTTATGTTGCTCCTCTGGCCAGGGTCGTTAGATCCTCTGGATTGGAGGTGCTGTCCTATGCTGACAACACCCAAATTATGGTGTTTATTTACCAACAGCAGAGAGGCATCTGCCACCAATTTAAAAAACTGTATGCAGGCAGTTTCCACTTAGATGGTTGAGAACAGTTGATGGACAGAATGCTGGACATTGCAAGCATTCACCCCCAGTTACAAGGTTCTGGGTTCATTCTTCCTTCTTTTTCTCACCACAAAACCCCAGTTTGGACCAGGCCATATGCAAATCAGTCTTGACCCTGTACCTTGTGGGAACAGTCCAGCCCGAACTGCCAAGTCCTCCCTGGACCGGTACCAAGCATCCTGGGACTTAACGGGGACAAAACAGAGGTTTTGATCTTTGGAAACCAACAATATATCTGGTCCAATGCCTGGTGGCCTGTTACGCTTGGCTACTGCCCTTGCCCTGTGTCCCAAGGAAAAAATCTTGGTGTCCTCGTGGACAACTCTCTCTCCCTGGGCCCTCAGATTAACAGAACAATGTTCACATGCTTTGGGACCATCAGGATTCTTATGGAAATTTATCAATTCCTATCTTTTGCTCCTCGAAAGCAGGCAGTCATTGCCCTAGTGTTATCTAGACTGGACTACTGTAATGCCCTTTATCTGGGTATCAACAAAGGGCTTGTTCATCGTCTGCAGCTGCTGCAGAACGCCGCAACCAGGTTGGTGATGAACCTTCCTAAATTCCACTCAGTCTCAGCTTCTGTCAGCGAGCTGCATTGGGTCCCTCTAAATTGGAGAATTCTGTTTAAGGTTCTTGGTCTTACTCACAAGGCGTTTTACAATCTAGGTTCGGAAGGTATTAACCCTTTCGATGCTGATGACGAGCTCAGCTCGTCATCACCCACGGGTGGCGTGTGCTGATGACGAGCTGAGCTCATCATGTAACGCAGCTTTTGAAAAAAAGCAGCACAGCGCAAAAATCGCCGCAGCAGCGATGCGGTTAAAGGGCTCTTTCGACAATATGTTCCTACCAAACAGCTAAGATCTGCCAGTAAAAATCTGTTGGTAGTCCTCAGGTTTAGGAGAGTCTGATGGGGGGTTTGGGGGGGGGACACAAAGCCTTCTCCGTTGCCGCAGCTAGGCTCTTGCTCCTTACCAGTCTATCAGTATGAGCCCTACATGTATTTCTGTATGACGGCACTTTGTGCAGCACCTTGACGCCCGTTTGGGCAAAGTTTGCCCTTTATAAAGCCAATATTCATTCATTAATTTAGCAATTGTACATGGCCCTGGGCCATTTTGCAGGCGCAAACATGTTGCAAACCTGTTTGCGCATGCAATTTAGGGTCGTACATCTGGCCCTTAATCTTTGTGGCATTTTATAATCTTGTTTGACAACTAAAACTTATTACTTATGGCTCAGTTTTTGTCATGAACTCCACACTCTCCAAAAATCCTTCTTACTTTATTGTGAATTACTTATAAACATATTATGGAGATGTCATGACCAGAACATATATCTACTCAGTGATGCTTGGTAGCAAGTAAACATCCTTCATAAAACATATAAAACTCATTATTAATCCTCCCAGATGTTTTCAATACACATGCCTCCCTTTGAAATACTGGGCTGCCCAAATCTTTCTTTATGTAGATACTAGCAGCCCGCCCCAGCGTTGCCTGGGGAAGAAGGGGGCAGAAGGGGGCTGCATTTTTAGGCCGGGCCAGAAGGTGGCTGGGGCAGCATGTTGTCGAGCGGTGCACCCGCCGACTCCCTCCCGCCCCCCCCCGCCTCCAGCCTCCCGCCCCCCGCCTCCCGCCCCCAGCCTCCCAAGTACCGCCCCGACTCCCTCCCGCCCGCCTATTTACTTTTCTTACCTGACCCGCCGCTCCTCCTCTTCATGTCGCCACCACTGCACCGCCGCCTCTTCATGTCGTCGCCGCCTCTACTCACTGCACCACTGCACCACTGCCCCGCCGCTCCTCCATGACGACGACGCTCCTCCATGACGCCGCAGCTCCTCCTTCGTCATGACGCACGTCGCGTCGCGGCCAGCGCTAGGTCCCGGCTGGCGCTACATTCAGGGGACTACTTTGTTTTGTAAATTAATTTTTTTATTTTGCTTTTTTTTTAAATTTATATAGCCTATGTCCATCTACACACCCTGACATTTTCAAAGATGCATCGGGTGTGTAGATTGGCGCTGTGGTTCCCGAGATTACCTTGCCAAAAGGTGCAAGTTCTCTCTTTATAATAGTAGCATAGATGTAAGGGTCCATCTTACAAATGAAATCAGGGGGGCAGTAGGAGTCCATGTTCAATATTCGTCATTCACAGCTCCAATTTGCATCCAACGTGACATTCCACACATGCAATGATGTGCATAACACACTGTCCTAAAGTTTGCAACTCACTAGTATTCATTTTTTAGAACACGGAATTATGAGCTTAAAATGTGTGACTTCGAGCTACATATAGATTACTAAGACTAAGCATGACTCCACTCGACTATATTACAGTCTATATTTACTGGCCAAGTGCACATACATTAATAAAAAGCTCAGTGGTTCAAGGTGTCTGCTAGAAAAAATTTAACGTACAAGGAAGGCCTCCGATACTAGTAGGTCGTATGGCAGCTCAGGTAGTTAGTGTGCCTGAAGAAGAGAAAAGCTTATGCTCTATAGATCATACATGTGAAGCCCAGAAAGATGGCTCTGTGTGGAATTATCATGTGGAAGGCCATGGGAAAGGGGTGTACAGGACAGGCAGTATAGAGCAGTAACCTTGTGGATGAAAAGCAGGGTCCCCGTGGTCAGGGGTGGCATTAGGCATGTGCAAGCTGTGCACCTGAAAGGGCCCCCAGACCCCAGGGACTGCCATGCCAATACTGTAGTCTTGTGCTGACTCTGCCTAAGTGTGAGAAATTATGACGTCGCACGTTTATTCGTCCTCCCACACACAGCAATTATATTTCGGCTCCTCAACCGGCACCGCCGTTTTCTAAATCCTGAGCTACAGCCGGCATTGTAAGGTAAGCGAGCTTGCTGCTCGATACCCCTCTTCTTCATTTGTCCTACGCTGCACCAGACAAGGCACACACCCATAGCTGAACCGGCTTTTTACCAATTGTTTTTGCTGCATGATACCCTGCGTATCCCGTCTGAGGATTAGACGATGGCCTGCCGCCTCAACCTCCCTCATTTATTAAGAGGCGTTCGCCCCCCCGCCTTTAAATAATAACGCAACAACATGTGCCCATTTTTGTAAACCTTTTCCGGGCGGGAATTTTCTCTAACTCAGGAGGCCACTTACCCGCATACAATGACCATGTTTGACTGTGTAACCATTGCCAGCATTTATGAAACGTGAGCACGCCCCGCGTTTGGTTTAAATCCTGTTGCCCCACCTAGCCATTTTAACCTTTGTCAGTACCAGTAATAATTGTGAGTAGGCGCACGTATTTTAGGCCACACTCAGCCTTTCACGTTGAGCCCCAACTAGCACTCCATGACCAGCCATTACAGAGAGTGGGCCTTTTGTCATGTCGAGTCATCACCACATGTATGAGGCCACTCACACTACAACTTGCTGTATTATTAATGTATTAGCTCTCTCACAACGTGGCCATCCGCCATGCGTAAGACACCATATTCGATATGGTATCGATATTAATGTTTCCGGGCAAAGAGGCCACCGATTCTTTCTGTGTGGGGGGGGCTGTGGGTCCGGGGCCCATGTCATGGCCCTGGCACTTCAGCCGTCTGTGCCAGTCCCTCACGTCGTGTGTCACAATTCCCTCCTCCTCCTAAATTTTATCGTTCTGAGACGAATTCGGAAGGGTAGGAGCAGCCGCAGGTACTGGTCATCTAACGCCTTTTCTGGGCGTTTTAATAAAACACCTTCCTGAGCTCCGGGGGGCTCCGCCACGCCTGGACCCCTCTTTCGGAGCTCCTTACCTACGCTCCCTGCCCAGGGCCACCATGAGCCTAGAGCCGCCCCTGCCGCGGTCTATTATGTGGGGTGCACTTCAATTTTTCTTAGGCCACTGTCTCCTGAGATATTGATAAGTGAACTGAATATCAGAATATTTGACCATTGCTGGTGATATGACTCCGTCACATCAGATGACACACTGGCAGCAAGGTGAATACTTCACAAGGCTGAACAAACTATGTATTTCTCACAGACAAATAAAATAGGAAAAATATCACTTTTCTTTGTGATCACCATGAGCTAGTCAGAAATGGTACATAGGCGAGGACTTGCGATTAATGACACAATGGACATCGCCATGAAGATGAAGAGTACCAGAGAGAGTAAGCATTCTGAAAGCGCAAAAGCAAACTAGTAGAAATCGAACAAGAACAATGCACAACAGTGGCGGCCTGTACTAATAGCAAGGAGGGAGTGGGTGGGCAACAAACACACACATAAGCATTCACTCACACTCATGCGTGTACGCACACACATCCATTCACAACACTCATTCTCATATAATCATGCATGCATGCACCAAACATTAAAAATAAAATCCTACTTACCTGCGGAGCTTTGCCTTTACGATCCCAAGAAGGTTGGGACTGCTGCAATCCCTCACCGGCTGACCTTAGATCAGCTAATGAGTGAAGGCAGCATACCTCCCTTTTCACAGCTTGTCACAGGGTGTGATGGGGTCGGTAAGACTGCTGACCCCACCTGACTCTGTGATTAGGTGTCAGTGATTGACACTAAGCCCTGAGCACTTCAGGTCCTAGAACTGAAGCGTACTGAAGCGACCTTAGTGCCGCTTTCGACACTGTAGCCCATCACACTCTGCTACAGTGCCTGAAAAAGGGAGGAGTGAGAGGAAAAGCTTGGGAATGGATGAAATCCTTCCTAACCGACCGAACCTTCCAGGTCGCCCAGGGACAGTTCAAGTCTAAGGAAATAGAACTCAATCAGGGAGTGCCACAGGGCTCCAGTCTCAGCCCCACTCTTTTCAATCTCTATGTAGCCCCCGTAGGAGGAATTACAGAGACGTTTGGGGTTGAGATAGTGTCGTATGCGGACGACACGCAACTGACTGTAACCCTAACACAACCTGAGAAGCAAAGCGCCTCCAACTTTGCAGCTTGCATGCAGAAAGTGGCACTCTGGATGGCAGACAATTGCCTACGTTTGAATGGCAACAAAACGGAGGTACTGATTATAGGTAAGGCTCCATCAGTATGGACTTCAGCGTGGTGGCCGGAAGAGCTGGGTGATCTGCCAACACCTAGCCATTTAGTAAAGAACCTAGGGGTCTGGCTAGATAAAAACCTCACGCTCGATCACCAGACCAAACAGGTAGCAGGAACCTGTTTCGGGATACTACGAGTCCTTAGGAAAACGCTGGACCTTATGCCTGTATCAGTGCGCCAGACCATAGTCCACAGCCTAATAACATCTAGACTAGACTATGGGAACGTTCTGTATCTTGGAGCCAATGAAAAAAGTCTTTCTAGACTCAAACGAATACAGAACGCAGCAGCCCATCTGATCCTACAACTACCCAGGAGAGTTTCATCTAAAAGCTCTGAAAACCCTCCACTGGCTCCCGATTAGGGAACGGGTAACTTTTAAGGCCTTATGTACAGGTCATCGCATTCTCCATGACAAAGGTCCGAGATACCTTCGCGGTCTTCTGCAATGGTATGAACCCACCCGACAACTGAGATCATGTGGGACGGGACAGGTGCATGTCCCGAGGGTCCAGACAGCCAAAATGGGCGGAAAATCCTTTAGAGTCCAAACGGCCAAGAAGTGGAATCTACTGCCAGTGGAACTGTGTATTGAACCCTCAGAAGCTAAATTCAGAAAAGCCCTGAAGACAATACTCTTCCCCAAAAACTAAAATCGTAGGAAGCATCAGCAACGAACAACTCTATTAGCATTTACAGCGCGGGGACACACTTGCTAGTGTAACCAGGCACTTTACAAAATACTAATAAATAAATAAATAAATAAAAGTCCGAGATAAGCAGTATTGCTCCCCTTCGTTACCAAGGGGAGGGCATCGAGCTGCTTTGCCAGGCTGAAGATGTTATACCCAACAGGCGCTGTGACTTCATCAGGCTGGCACAGATCAGCTCAGGCATCCAGGAGCCTGGAAAAATAAAGAATGTTTATCAGGCTGTCCTTTGCTGAGCATGACAGACATTCTTTGTAGTGCCAGAAGGTGAGGAGGCGTGACCCCTCACCCCATTAGGAAGGGTCGCGGCTGCCACAGAACTTAATCACTAGATGGGTGATCAAAAGGAAATGTAGCAGCAGAAAACATATAGAAGGAAACCCATATAAACAGAAACCAACAACAAAGTATACTTTTCCTGCAATAAAGTATGGGATTGTTCTCTTGGCAGTCCATATGTTTGGTAGAAAACAATTTAAATTCTATGATGTAATTAGAAAAAGGAAACCATCTCTTTGAATGGCAAATGTCCTAGTGAACAATGATCAAATATGATGAATCAGAAAGGGAAGTAAATCTTATCAATACACCCCTTTTATCAGAAGATAAAACAATTAATTCTTAAGTCAAATAAGTTGATAAATGTGACAAATTAAAGTAAGCATTAATTCATCAAATTCCTTATATTAAACTGGCATTCGAACATAATAAAAAAGATTATAGGCAGACTGTGCTGGTGCAATAGGATATTAAGAAAATTGACATTCGTTTTTTGCTTTAGAGAGTAAAGGCAACAATGGTATTTGTGAAAAATAGAGTGTATTTTCCTTATGTAATCACTGAATTGTACAGATTCTATCAAATGAAAACGTAATATCAAAAACACCTTGATAGAGAACAACAACAAATAACTGAGGTGTTGATGAAGTCTTGATAAATTACAGACAAAGGCAACACTTCCAATTTTCAAGTCCAAGAACAACATTGCCTAAAACTGAGGCTGAATGCTAGAGCAACCACGATTAATGAACACATTTATTTTGCTTATGAAAAACTGGAATGAAAATACCAAAAAACTCACCCTGCACAAAGTTAACTTGGCACGGAGTCAATGAATACAATGTTATTAATGTAGAAAGGAATATGAGGTGATAAGAATGATTTAAGGCAATTTTGTGTACTACCGAATTCTAAAATAAATAATTTACTACGTTTTGCAGTTATAATTTGTATACTGCGCTTGAGGCTATATTTCATACTATATTCATCAAAGGTATGGATTACTTTACTCTTAAGAAAAAACTGTAGTCAGCTATGCAACATTGAAGTTACCATAACAAGAGCTTAGAAATGTACTCCACCCCCCTCCATAACATGCCCACCCCTTCGCCCCTGTCGTGCCCCTACAGTGCATATCACATACATTACCTCACTGTTAGGTATGACAATATTGTATAGGTAATCTGTAGGAGTCTGTAGGTAATATCATAGACCCAGCAACAGCATATCAGGCCTACAATCTCCAGGATCATTGTCATGTTGTCTTGTGGTACCGCAATTCCGGACCCTGCTGTCCCACCGGTCCCGGGGTCCAGCACTCGTGTCACAAAACATCGTCGTACCTTGACGAATTTGGTATCCACGGACCGGTAATGATTAGGACATTACCCCTATGCATTTGCATCATGATTGAGTGATGCTAACACCGTTAAATCATGGTTTTCATCCCAAACCCTCAGACTCAATTTTGTAAACGGCATCCATCTTATGACTTGCCCTCATATATAGTCAATTGATTAAGAAAGAGTTTGATGTGAAAGGACACGTCCACCGTAGCTGACTTCCCCATGACCTGGCCGAACTGACTCCATTGCCTCCAGGCAAGCCTGTTTGGGCAGCTCCTCGCCCAGTGGCCGAGCAAGATATCATCTAGGCACAACATGTCATAAATCATTCACTACATACGGACCATGTTTTCCATACACATACACCTGTCCATGCTTCTTGTTTATGACCCGTTTTATGATGGGAGGGTGCCCGACCTTATTGGTGTTTCATCGATATCTGATGGGAGTCCTGGATCTGGCGGGGTAATCCATCACAAACTGGACATCTAAAATATGTGCTGACCAGCATGACTTCGCTCTTTGTATTGTTGTCGAAATATGTGTATAACCATATCATAAACCCAAGAATTCTTGCCCGCAGCTATTATTCATGTATATAAGGAGAAGGCTGGTTCTGTAAAAACGAACAGTCTCCTGAGAACTTACGGCCCGTGCTGCCGTACTTCTAGAACACATGTTACTTGGTTGCAGCCAAAAAACTCGATCTCTGACTTCAACTAGAAGACTCTGTGTTTCTGTGGTCCGAAACAGGGAGAACTCAGAGGTCCCCAGGTGTTACCCCTGGCACCACCGGGTTCCTAAAAACCCGGCACCTCAGTTGGCGCCCAACGTGGGGCGGTATCAAGCGGTGACGGTCCAAGCCAGATGTTCGTGAGGAGCTTCGTGTGAAAATTACGGAGGACGGCCAGCCACTTCAGCGACCCCTGCATGTCGACGTGGTTCCGAAGGTCTTTGCTGCGAGGTTCCCCGCGTCCCGACGGCTACGAAGGACTGCTGCCCTGACCATCGCCCTGTTTTGGACCCAGTGATCCTTGGTAGAGCGAAACGATAGAAGAGTCTTCTAGTGACGTCACCGATCTTCAGTATTCAGTTAAGTATAAGTGGAGCGTCTCCCAGTCCTTAGTTTGGTTCTTAGTTTTGGTATCCCAGAGATACGGTTTGTGTTCTTAGTTTTGGTATCCCAGAGATACGGTTTGTATTGGTTCTTGCAAGCACCAAAACCGAGGGATTCGTGTATTCATGATAATATTATAATTAGATAATCCCTTGAAGTTTGAAGCTAGACTAGTGAGCGAAGATGCCTGGTCTTAGCAGACTTGGAAACTTGTTTTGTCTTGGTCATAGTAAGGACTCCTGATTAGAGGATTCGTGTCCGGTTCCTCCGATTGGAACTCCAACATATGAGTTATATATAAAGCACGGAGTAGGTACTATCACGTATAATGAAATATGGATAAAATACACCCGCAAGGATGGTATTTTAAAATGGCCCCAATATGGTAGTTTCGACTCAGAAGTATTAGACAACCTCGAGGTCAAATTGTTCAAGAAGAAAGCCCGGCCGGCGATGTTTGACTCTTTTCGCTTATGGCGCAAAGAGGCCAAACAGAAGAAAATAAAATTAGCGAAGAAAAATAAAAGAGGTATGTCGATGGTGCAAGCCGCCATCGCATACAGGGATAATGAGGAAGAGCAGGAAGGTGAACAAATGCTCAGAAGAAAGAAACCAGCAGTAGATAAATGCTACCCGATGTTACCACATGGGGGACCAGACTCAAAGGGAACATCCGAGAAAGATCCATTAATGTCCCATTTATTGAACTCACCACCCCCATACACATCGAGTATTGTTGGACCGCCAAGGCGTATTGTTATACCGCGCCCTGGCGCACGAAAAGCAGCTCTTGCACAAGCACCAGCTCCTCTTCAGCTGGTTCCTACTTCTCCGGCGCAGCCTTCTCAAGGGCCGCCGCCTTTGCTACATACCCCATCTACTTCTACGACTTTGCCTACTGCTCCAACTATTCACTATGATACTACGTCTGCTACTGCCTCGACTTCCTCTGCTGTTGCTTCAACTTCCTCTTTACATCAGCCTGTGTTTTCCGGTGCATCTGCTTCGCCGCAAGCTTCTCCTTCTGTCAGACAGAGAGTGGCAAGTACTGTCACTGGTCTATTTTCGCCCTTCTTTGGGTCGCCTAAAACGACCCCTAAAACAGAACGTAGACAGTTGCGTAGTCAATTACCCGACTACGAGGAAAGAGATGTGCTGAATGAGTTAGCGCGCAAATGGGTCACTGACACTTTAAGATATGATGTTCAGTCCGTTATGGAAGTCTTCCGTCAGTGGGATCCATCTACTCAAAGATATGTCTTTGAAGAGATGTGTGTATACCTATGGGAAGATGTACGAGACAATGATCCAAAACGCAGAATGCAAGAACTAGCCCGCATGCGATTCAAATTTTACGAAGGCATGATTATAGGTGCAGATGTTGAACGAGCAATGGATCTGTTGTTATCTTATAGGAGTAAGGGAAATAGCTCTAAATCGTTTGATGAGGATAATGTGTCTGGTAGGAAAAAGGCACAACAGTATCCCATGAGAGAGGTTCCTCCAGTATGGAGAGAAGGTGATGCGAATGCACAACCACCTGTTCCACCGCATTTCCAGCGTGTATGGGTACATGTCCCCTGGAAAAGATCCGAAGTTTTAGCACTCAAACAGACACTACCTGATCCCCGTAAAAACCCAGCAGGATATTACAAGGAATTGTCACAAACTGCCAGCTCATGTGTAATGAATTTAGCAGATATAGACATGTTGTTTGGGAATGTTGTTCCGCATCCTTTATGGAGTAAAATTCGTCACGCAGATCATGATCAAGAACTAGGTGACTTATGGGCTAATATTACAGCTACTGATGCTAGACAAATTGGTGGTTCTAAACCCGAGCCTTTAATAGCAGACCTTCCCGGTAGGATTATCGCATACAGATTCAGAGAGTGCTTGGGCTGTTTCCACGTCAGCGCAGATTTTAGCCACAGCCCAGTACTATGAGAATAGACGCAAAGACGAGCTAGATAAGACAGACAAGAAGACTAAAGAACTAAAAACTAAAGTTCTTCTCCAACAAGCCTATCCGCCTCGCACTCCTAGTCAGCCCAATTATCAGCAACCACAGCAGTATTCGAGAAACGCGCAAGGAAATGAGTTTTCCCACCAGCGTTCTCCGTATGGCCCGAATCAATGTGCATATTGCAAATAAGAGGGTCATTTCAAAAGTAACTGTCAAGCTCTTGCGCGACGCTTGAACGGTGTTTCCGGCGCAAGAGGTAGAGGTGTTCAACAGGCTCCTAGAGGTAGGGGCCGTGGAAATTTCTCCCAGAGCACCATTTCTTTTCCACCTCAGAATTCTATGAATAGCTTTGACCAACAGAATAATGCGTCCTCCAGGTCAGCTCAGTACTATGTAGACGACTATTACCCAGAAAACGAGAATGAGGGTAATAATTGCTAGGACAGCCATGGACAAAGAGAGGGAGTTGTTTCAGTTCCAGTAGATCAGAATGGACCTTATGTCGAGGTGATTACATCCGGAGTGTCAGAGCCATTTCTGCTGGATACTGGTGCTACAAAAAGTTCTATTATGCACTCAAAACTTCCTGGCGCACCTTTGTCCGGCGAAATGAATGTTTCAGTAGGTTTTTCTGGCGCCCCTGTTAGAAACCCGATCTCCAGTCCCATGCCCCTTTCTGTTGGCCCATGCGAATTAGAAGCACCCCTCATTCTTACAACAGGTTGTGGCGAAAATTTGTTAGGTTTGGATTTGTTGAAGAGATTATATGCGACTTTGTACTGTTCTCCTTCGGGAGTACAACTCACCCTTGGTAAGAAAGTGATTTCCCCGATGTATTTGTCAAAAGAAAGAATTCCAACTGAATTGTCATCTCTTCCAGATGTACTTTGGGCGAATGGTTCTAATGATGTAGGTTGTTTAAAAATAGCACCATATGTCATAACATTGAAAACTAATGTTAGGTTGCCACGTATTCCCCAATATAAAATATCAAACGAATGTGAAAAGGCTTTGTTAGCGATAGTCTACGATCTAATTGCGAAAGATGTCATCGAAGAGACCTCAGGCAACATTTGTAACATTCCTGTATTGCCTGTGTTAAAGCGTACCGATCCTTCACAGCCCCCTGTGTACCGATTTGTGATCAATCTAAGGGAAGTGAATAAGATCGTTGTACCACAGTTTCCAGTCGTCCCCGACATTACTGCCTTATTGACAATGGTCCCAGCCTCAGCCAATTGGTTTTCAGTGATTGACCTGAAGAATGCTTTCTTCAGCATCCCGATTGCCGAGGAGAGCAGAGATATCTTTGGCTTCAATTTAGGAGGACGAAGCTTCCGCTTTAAACGCGCTCCCCAGGGCTACTGTGAGAGTCCATCAATACTCAGTCAGGCTCTGAAAACGCAACTAGATACGATTGTTCTACCTGGTGGCGCGACTCTAATTCAGTATGTAGACGATTTACTGATCACTGCAGATACTGAAGAGATTTGCAAGGGAGCTACGTTGTCATTGTTGCGTCGTTTATGTGACATGAAGCACAAGGTCTCGCTTTCCAAATTACAATTTTGCCGACAAGAAGTAACCTACTTAGGTCACATCTTATCGAAGGAGGGAAGGAGACTGACCCCAGAAAGAATACAGGCAATTGCAGAATTGAGTGTCCCAAGGACACAAAGAGAAGTGCGTGCTTTCTTGGGCATTACATCGTACTGTAGACAATGGATACCGAACTTCTCACTATTGGCCAAACCCTTGCTGGCATTAATGCGTAAAGACACACCCAATCCTTTGCCTTGGTCTGAGGATTGTCAGGCGAGTTTCCATGAGTTGCGTGAGGCATTATGTTCGGCTCCTGTGTTGGGAAACCCCGACTACAGCAAGCCTTTTACATTATATGTCCACGAGAAGGAAGGTTGCGCATTATCAGTCTTGACACAGCACTTTGGGGACAAACAACGCCCATGTGCATATTTCTCCGCGACTCTAGATCCTGTAGCTAAGGCATTACCAAGTTGCTTGAGGGCTACTGCCGCAGCGGCTGTCTGCATCCAACAGTCGGCTGGGTTAGTCATGAATAATACTC
Source organism: Lissotriton vulgaris (assembly GCF_964263255.1). NCBI lineage: Eukaryota > Metazoa > Chordata > Amphibia > Caudata > Salamandridae > Lissotriton > Lissotriton vulgaris. Next base: position 697,584,143 of record NC_141691.1, on the reverse strand, counting down.
TGACCGTAATGGTCCCACACACAGTAGATATCCTACTAAACAGAACGAAAACACAACATCTAACTAGCGCTCGACTATCCAGCTATGAACTGACACTGTTAGCAAGTCACATTCACATAAAAAGGTGTGATACATACGTATTTGCCTCCCGAACTGCCCCTCCATTCTTGGCGGCTAAAGACACCTATTTCGTCTGCCACGACAAAGCCTATACATGGTTGCCCCCTGACTTCTCGGGCACATGTTTCATCTCGTTTCTGCTGCCACCCACCTACACGGCCGGGGCAGATTACCATCGGACAAGGACAGTTAGGGGTGTCGTGAGTCAAGACGACACTGCGGGTCAGGAGTTTGGAGACTTCGCAAAGGGTTTTCTGCCATTTTGGGGGCCCTTGGTGAACAGCAGGAACATTCGACAACTGACGAGAGTAGTTGAGTCCGCCGTGACTGAAACGGCCGGTGCCCTTAGCAATTTGACAGCTGAGCTTCAGTCGGATCGACTTATGACCCTTCAGAACAGGGTTGCCCTAGATGTCATACTTGATTGCTGCTTTAGGACAGAGGAAGAGACAAAAGGGAGAGTAGATTTGAAAGACACTCCCCTTCCTGAATGTAATGATAATCTATGGGTTGATGGTTCATGTTTCAAGTTGCCGAATGGTGATACGACCTCAGCATACGCTGTGACAACATTACACACGATTGTAGAGACAGCTCGCATCCCCCAGAATTCTGCACAAGCAGCAGAGTTAGTCGCACTCACAAGAGCATGTGTGTTGGCGAAAGGAAAACGAGTGAATTTGTACTCTGATAGTCAGTACGCCTTTGGCGTAGCCCACAGTTTTGGAAGATTGTGGCGTGAACGTGGGTTCCTGACGTCACATGGCGCGAAAATTAAACACGGACAGCTAGTACACGACCTTCTCGAGTCACTGACCTTGCCCCTACAGGTTGCGATCGTAAAGTGCAGCGCGCATAGAAAGATTGCAGATGATGTTGGTCGAGGGAATGCATTTGCCGATGAGGTCGCGAAAGAGACTGCAAGGAACACAATAAGTCGGATGTATGTCGTAGGTCCTGCTAGATGGACCCCTGATGTGGGTATGTGTGAGGACACCATCGAAAGCGTGAAATCTATACAAGCTGATGCTACTGAGAAAGAGGTGAATGAATGGAGAGAAAGCAAGGGTAGGATAGACACGAATGGTTGTTGGGTCGAACTGTCAGAACATCAGCGATGGTTGTTACCCAACGCCTATGTGCTCGCAGTGGTAACAATGGCCCATGGAATGGCACACATCAGTGTGAAAGGAATATGTAAGCTGTTGGCCCCAGTATGGCAGAATAGTGGTATCCCAAAATGTGCAGAGAATCTGGTCAGAAATTGTATGGTGTGTTTGAAGCACAATCCCGGTAAAGGAACCCCAACCCCAGCTGGTCATTTTGCACCTCCAACGTATCCGTTCGAGGTCTTACAGCTCGATTTCATTCACATGGAGAGGTGCAATAACCTAAAATATGTCCTTGTTGTCGTTTGCGCCTTCTCCAGGTGGGTAGAAGCGTACCCCCTTAAGAACAACACCGCATTGTCAACTGCCAAAGCCCTTGTCAAAGAATTCTTCCCTAGATTTGGCATGCCTAGAATTGTCTGGAGTGATAATGGAAGTGAATTCGTGGGACGAGTGATGAAGAGAGTGTGCGAGTGTCTAGGCATCCACCAAAAATTTCATGCTGCGAATCATCCCCAATCGGCAGGATTAGTAGAGTGCTATAATGGCACGTTAAAATTGAAACTGGCCAAGATCCAAGCCAGCACAGGTCTCAAGTGGCCAGACGCCCTGCCTTTAGCACTCCTGTCTACCACGATGATTGTTCACTCCAGATTAGGACTCAGCCTACATGAGATCGTGTTCGGGCGCCCAGCAAATATATGGGGAGTACCGAGGCCCAGAAAGCTCAGGGAAATAGAGTACCCTGCACTATTTGACTATTTGCACGAACTGACAACTAAACTGCATGCTTTACATCAACAGGTCCACAGCTCCTCTCCACCGGTGTCTGACGATCCAGGCCACACCATCGAACCTGGCTCCTGGATCCTGGTTCAGAACTTCAGACGAACAAAGAACGAGGAGCCTCGTTGGACCGGACCTTTCCAGGTTTTGCTGTCCACTCGCTCTGCAGTACGTGTCCACGGGAAGAAACATTGGGTGCACGGCGCCCACTGCAAAAGGGTCCCGCTCCCACTTCCATATGACCGATGGGTCCAGCACGGAGTCGCTGACTCCGAAACTGAATTTATACCTCGTTTTGTCCCCTTCAGCGATGCGCGATTAAAAGGAACTGGTACCGACAAAGAGAGCGATTGTATTTTGCAAGGATCTGTGCCACCTTCGATGCAGTTGGACACTACAGAACCTGAAACATTGTTTGAAGATCACACCGTACCTGGAAAAGAACGATATAATCTGAGACCAAGACCAAGGAACTGACATAACCGCATTAATACGATTTCCCCCCTTTTTCCCATGAACTATTTTTGATTTCACAGCTCTCTCGCCCAGGGAACTAGCTCATTTTTGATTTTCGAACCGCCATCCGGTTCTGCTGCTAGGGCCGCGGTTGAAGTCTGAGAAGTGCAGCCGGGGACGCCTAGGTCAACGGTTCTGGTCAGTCTGAGGGAATTACCCCGGACTGGACAGAGCGCACACCTTGGCAGAAGCAACCACCCACCGCGGGCAGCAACCAGAGGATGGAGTTTCCGAGGGTAGAGAGACCTGCTAGACATATGAACTTTAAAACGAAAATATGTACTGTGATGGCCAGGAAGAAATTCCTGATAATATGTATTTTGATGATATGTAGCATAATGATGTTCTTGATTGGTTACACCCTATCCACGTTTCAAATCACCTTTGTAAACAACACTCAGCCTACGCCTTCTCCGACCGCCTCTTTACACTCCTTTCACCATCTCCCTGAACACGAGTCTGCTAGAAGACTAGAGTTCGTAAATAACTCCTTCATCCAACTCCTACACCAGCACCAGTCCATAATGAACACATCAAATTGTTGGATATGCGGACTCATGCCGCACACGACAGATAAGGGCATTCCATACTTCATCCTACCATTCAGTTATTACGGTTCTCTATGGGCTTTCAAGACCATGTTCCTGTTCGCCCTAGAACCATACCCGCCCCGTTCCTCGGAGAGCGATTCCAGCAACAAGGCACTAGTGGTAGGAATAAGAAATATGAGTAGGGATGTTGATACGTATCAAATGATTCCTAAAGATGAACTCACTCCCTACGGCCGTTGGAACGTGACTAAATATGGGATCTCTTTGAATAAAAACCAGAAAACCAAGAAATCCTCCCCAGTTTGGATAGTACCCCACCGAGGTCACTTGTGTCTGCAAGGTATTGGCATGGATCCCAAAGCGCAGTTGGGGAAGAGCACATGTATGGAAACATACGTATTTGCCTCCCGAACTGCCCCTCCATTCTTGGCGGCTAAAGACACCTATTTCGTCTGCCACGACAAAGCCTATACATGGTTGCCCCCTGACTTCTCGGGCACATGTTTCATCTCGTTTCTGCTGCCACCCACCTACACGGCCGGGGCAGATTACCATCAAACAAGGACAGTTAGGGGTGTCGTGAGTCAAGACGACACTGCGGGTCAGGAGTTTGGAGACTTCGCAAAGGGTTTTCTGCCATTTTGGGGGCCCTTGGTGAACAGCAGGAACATTCGACAACTGACGAGAGTAGTTGAGTCCGCCGTGACTGAAACGGCCGGTGCCCTTAGCAATTTGACAGCTGAGCTTCAGTCGGATCGACTTATGACCCTTCAGAACAGGGTTGCCCTAGATGTCATACTTGCAGACCGTGGTGGTGTATGTAGAGTGATCCAATCTAGTTGTTGCATTTTCATCCCCGATAATGCTCCAACAGTGTACCAGGCCATCTCCAAATTGCACAAAATCTCTGATTCCCTTCACGTAGAGAAAGGGGATTGGTCCTTGCTAGGGTGGTTCTGGGAACTGATCTCTGTCTGGGGATGGAAAACTCTGATCTTCATCGGGATGATCTTAGCCGTTCTGTTTATGTTCTGCCTGTTTGTACAGTGCGCTCCTGCAATATGTGGCCTCTGCGCTACTTCATGTGTAAGGAAGCCTGTATCAAGGGACGAATTAAGCAACAGAATGATGCTACAGCAGCATCTCCATGAATTCATCAATACAGATTTGGACTCAGATTAGAGTGAGTTATTGCCTAATATGAGGGCAAAAGGAGGGTCTGTGGTACCGCAATTCCGGACCCTGCTGTCCCACCGGTCCCGGGGTCCAGCACTCGTGTCACAAAACATCGTCGTACCTTGACGAATTTGGTATCCACGGACCGGTAATGATTAGGACATTACCCCTATGCATTTGCGTCATGATTGAGTGATGCTAACACCGTTAAATCATGGTTTTCATCCCAAACCCTCAGACTCCATTTTGTAAACGGCATCCATCTTATGACTTGCCCTCATATATAGTCAATTGATTAAGACCGAGTTTGATGTGAAAGGACACGTCCACCGTAGCTGACTTCCCCATGACCTGGCCGAACTGACTCCATTGCCTCCAGCCAAACCTGTTTGGGCAGCTCCTCGCCCAGTGGCCGAGCAAGATATCATCTAGGCACAACATGTCATAAACCATTCACTACATACGGACCATGTTTTCCATACACATACACCTGTCCATGCTTCTTGTTTATGACCCGTTTTATGATGGGAGGGTGCCCGACCTTATTGGTGTTTCATCGATATCTGATGGGAGTCCTGGATCTGGCGGGGTAATCCATCACAAACTGGACATCTAAAATATGTGCTGACCAGCATGACTTCGCTCTTTGTATTGTTGTCGAAATATGTGTATAACCATATCATAAACCCAAGAATTCTTGCCCGCAGCTATTATTCATGTATATAAGGAGAAGGCTGGTTCTGTAAAAACGAACAGTCTCCTGAGAACTTACGGCCCGTGCTGCCGTACTTCTAGGACACATGTTACTTGGTTGCAGCCAATAAAACTCGATCTCTGACTTCAACTGGAAGACTCTGTGTTTCTGTGGTCCGAAACAGGGAGAACTCAGAGGTCCCCGGGTGTTACCCCTGGCACCACCAGGTTCCTAAAAACCCGGCACCTCAGTCTCTTTAAATATTCTTGGAATTGTTTTCATTCAACGTTCTGTGTTATGCAGGATTCTCTTCCTGTCTTCTGTGGGGGCAGTTGCTGGGGAAGAAGTCCTGCGTACCTTGCTCCTGTGCTCCCTTCAATAAATCTTCTTATCTACCATTCTTGCGTGGAGTCAACCTTACAATTTTGGCGACGATGGCAGAGAAGCACTAGGAAACCCTCAAACCCTCATTTGAAAGATTTTCCTCGTTTAACGGATTTAAGAGGAAATGGAATTCTACGTTTATCTTTAGATTTATAATGAAGATATTTTCATTTTATTGTAGAATTGAACTCTCGTCTGATGTTGAAGCAGAACTAATTTGAAATTGATTACTCTCTACATATGAATACCTTTCAGTGAGTTTGCTTTCAACACTGGTATTTCCACTTTTACTTATGCGCATTCAGGATTTGACTGTCTTTATTATTATCTACTTTGCGCAGAATTAATTTTGTGAAAGGCCCTTATTAAGCGCTGCTTATTCTAATTGCATCATTTAAAGTTTGGAGAAGCAGTTACCTTCAGCGCGAACGCAGCCTCTTCTGCATTCTTCTCCTCGCTGCATTCTTCTCCGCGCTCTGACTTGTGATTCTGATGACAACACATTAAGCACGCTATGCTCCACGTGGTGCACGCTGCGCTATGACATAAGACGCAGGGCGGCCATTTTGGAAATTACCATAGCAACGAGAACCAAAGAAATATATTACAGTTTATTATCGCTTCACATCGTTATTTTTCTTTTGATGACCATTATTTAAATTGCGCTTTTTGGATTCTATATTACAGCGCTTTATGGATTCTTTGTTTTCCTGGTTATTCATTTCAACTTCAAGTAAGACTACTTATTTTCATTTTAGAGATTTTATCAGCTTTTAAGACTCTTTCAGTCTATAATTTTGCTTTTGAGTGGTTACAAGATTTTGTTTGTTGATCTTTTGTTTTTTTATTTTTGTTTCATAAGGAAGAAGATGTGTCATGTTGTCTCTTCAAATATTCTTGGAATTGTTTTCATTCAACGTTCTGTGTTATGCAGGATTCTCTTCCTGTCTTCTGTGGGGACAGTTGCTGGGGAAGAAGTCCTGGGTAGGCTGTTACCTACCTTGCTCCTGTGCTCCCTTCAATAAATCTTCTTATCTACCATTCTTGCGTGGAGTCAACCTTACAATCATAGCCCTGGGGAATGAGGAGACTAGTTACCACTACTGTTGTTCTAATGGGTCTCCTCTGATGACTCCAAGGGTGAAGGCTCTGGATATGTATACTATCTACCAATGTCTCCCAGGCTCTGGTTATTTCTAGAGAACTACATCCACGTCTAACAAGTAACTTGCCTTTAGTAACACATTATCGGGTAGAGACAAACTCTAGCTGCAAATGCCTTACCTTTGAATTTCCCAAGTGTCAGTCTGTCCGGGACTGTCTGGGACACAGTCACAGACTTGATCAAGGACTAGGAACTGGGTAGAAAATGTACCCAGAAAGAGTAGTACAGTGCTACCCTGGATCACACTGAAAATCGGAGGAGAAAAAGGGATCCAAAGGGGAAGCCTGAACAAGTGAACACGATGGCTAAGACTCAAAGGATGGGCACTCAAGAGGCGGTTCAGCATTCAGAATCAGTACACCAAGGACAGATGTGCTATACACCTATATATAAAACAACATTAACAATAAAGGGAATGTGGGACCAAGAACTCTGGAGCTCCTCAAAGTAAGATTGAAGCTCAGTATGTTCCTCACCCACAATTGCTGTTACAGATACTGACTGCAAATACCCACATATAGGATATGCATGCAAAGGCATGGTCTGTGGAGCTGATACCAATGGTGATGTTATAAATGTAACTCAAAGACAATACTCACAGTGAACAAGAAACACCACCTAGGTAGTCAGTAGTGCCCTTGGATCCTGGCAATCAAACAGGAACACGCAAGGAAGTAACAGCAAAGGGGTAGAACTAAACACAAGCACAATAGACAAGGAGCTAGCTAGGAGTGCTTAATAGGAAAAGAAGAAATCACAGGGCACACTTGGCAGACAGCAAGTAACAAACATATAAGGTAATAGAAGCAAGACAGCAGAGCAAATCAGGAACAAGAAATAGCTGAAGATCAGGAACAAAGAATAACTATAGCTCAGGAACACAGGAAACAAGGTAGCACTGCAGGCAGTGATAATTAAGGCCCAAGGAATAGTTATAGCTCAGTAATCACGGAACAAGTATTAACTATAGCTCAGGAATTAAGGAACATCAAAAGCTCAGGAAACAAAGACCGGTCTCACCGGAGCACAGCTACAATGACCAACCTTGGCCTGAAGGGAGCTGGTGCTTAAAAGAGCTCAAATTAATCACATGCATCGTTGCCATCGATTGTGACAAAGCGGTCACCTATGTAGGCGTTACCCAGGTGAGCTGCGTCAGTTCCTTTTAAAATGCCAGAAGAGCAGAACCATGAAGTGAACTGACTATGTGTGTCAAAACTAGGGCCCTGGAAAGGGAAACAACCCTACACCAATAATGAATTCACAGAGCGGGGTTGCATGCCTGGGTCTGCAAGGAATCTGCAGCTAGATATTCTGTTAATCAGATAATGCGTTACTGAAGGTAAGTAACTTGTTCATCTGATAGAGACTTCTAACTGCCCTTGAATAGATACGCATACTTCTTGGTTTTGGGCTGTGGACAGGTTCACTACACTGGAAAGTCCTGCAGGGCGAAATGCCTGTCCCTATAGACCGGACGGTTGTAATCAGGCAGCGCCATCTTGGGGGTAATTTCACACGCCAGCGCCATTCAGGGCAGCGTGCTAGGCGGCGAGAACCCAGAAAGGCACTTAAAGCGGGCTGGAATCGGGAACAGGACCTTTGACCAGGCAAGACCCATAATTTTCGCACAGCGCTTAGATCAGCAGCGCATTTCAAGCTAACAGCCTCAAACTCGTGAATAATTTTAAAAGACCAGTTTTGAATTTTATTTAATGCTTGCTTTATTTTTACCTTGTTTTTAGCGCCCCTCACTTGCTCCTTAATTGTCTGACCACCGCATTTCGCGGGTCCTTCTTCCCTCGGTTGTAATCAGGCAGCACCATCTTGGTGGTAATTTTACACTCCAGTGCCATTCAGGGCAGCGTGCTAGGCGGCGAGAACCCAGATAGGTACTTAAAGCGGCCATGCCTGCGCGCAGCATTCGCGCGCAGCATGAACACGCCGGAGTCACGCCAGAGTCCAGGCCGTCTGTGCCCGTCCGTGCACGGACGGGCCCAGGGGCCAGGACTCTTGGTGGGAGTATCACATACTCTTCGGATACTCTGCATCGGTTACACTCTAATGAGGTGAGGTTAAGTCCGAGTATTATCAGCAAGTTAAAAGATATACATATTCTAAAACCCCCTAAGGCGAGGTCCAATTTAGTCAACCTTTTCTGAAGGTCGTGAGCTTGAATACACGATCTCTCCACAAGCATCATCTCGAAATATTTACCCTTCTTCAAGAAGGAGATATAGATATTTTAACTCTAACTGAAACATGGCTAGATGGAAATTCAGTACCGGACATCATAGCAGCTCTCCCTAAAGAATATGATACAGTCTGGCAAAATCGTGCTAATATCTCTCGAGGCGGAGGAGTCGCAATCTTATTTAAGAAGTACCTGAGAGTTGAAAATCTAATAGCGGAATCAGTAATTCTGGCAGATCTACTTGGAGTAAAGGTTGTTTTTAATAACTCATGTTTTGTGATTCTTACAATCTATCTTCCCCCTAACACTACGCTAGCATTCAACGATCTTTTCGCCCCCATTATATCAGATATCTGTACCAGATACCAAAAGGTGGTGGTAACCGGTGACTTTAATCTACACTGGGAGAAAATTCCTAAAGACTCGGTATCTCGACAATTGGAGTTCTTTATGTCCTCAATTGGCTTGAAGCAGCTGGTAGAAGGTCCCACGCATAACAGGGGGCACACGCTTGACCTCGTTTGGACCTCGGACCCTGAAGTGATCATTCAAGACGTCCTACCCTGCGTTTGGTCGGACCATTACCTGATCAATTATGTTATCCCTATTAATGGGAAACCTTTAACCTAAGCCCCGGAAATGAAGAAAGTTCGCCAATGGAAGAAGGTTGATTTACAAACCTTGACAGACACTCTTCCACATTGCATTAACCCTCTCAGCGGCAATCTAGGAGGCTCGGGTTAGACCTCTGATAAAAAAAACGGGAGCGGATTCAGCTAATCTAAAAAACTACCTACCGATCTCCCAATTACCATTTGTATCCAAAATTTTGGAACAACATGTGCTGCAAGATCTCTCTTCTTTTTTGGAGTCTCACAACCTCCTCCATGGGCGTCAGGCAGGTTTTCGGGCACACCACAGCACCGAGTTAGTGATGCTCTCGGTGCTGGATGAGCTTAGAGGCATGGCTGACAGGAGGAAACCAAGTGCCCTGATACTTCTAGATCTATCAGCGGCATTTGATACTGTCAGCCATGACCTGCTCTTGGACAGTCTGGCCAGATTTGGAATAAAGGGCGCGGCATACAAGTGGCTAGAATCCTTCCTCACAGGGAGGCGACAGAGGATTCAGCAGGGAGATGGTATCTCCGATGTGGTATGGTGGAGTGCGGAGTCCCGCAGGGCTCGCACTATCCCCACTACTTTTTAATCTTTACCTACAACCTTTGATTGAGTCCTTAGTGCACATGGGTTGTCGAGTGTTTAACTACGCAGACGACACTCAGTTGGTATTTAGTATTGAGAACTCTACTGAGGCTCAGGCCCATGTGCAAGAGGTCCTCAGGTACACAGTCAGCTGGATGACTGCCAACCTATTGAAAATTAACCCCGAAAAGATGGAAGTTTTGGTGGTGTCTACTGGTACCTCACCTTGGGGTGATCTATACTGGCCGCAAGAACCTGGTCCTACTCCAACACCAGCAGCAAATGTTAAGTCTTGGCATAAAAATTGACCGTGAACTGTCAATGTCTGCCCAGATTTCTACGGTAGTTGGAACCTGCATTGGCCTAATTAGGCAGTTGCGTAGGTTAGTTCCTCTTCTCTCCCAGTCCATGCTTCGCACGATGGTTTCAACGACAATTATATCACGACTGGATTATGGTAACGTCCTTTACTTAGGCCTGCCAAATAATCTGATCAATAGATTGCAGGTTGTCATGAACGACGCGGCGCGTTTAATTTTCAAGCTTCCCAGAACTCATGCCTCCCCCTTATTGCTCAAGCTTCACTGACTTCCCGTGAAACAGAGGGTGGAGTTCAAGAGCTTGTGTATAGCACATAAAGCAATATATGGACAAGCACCTGTCTATTTAAAGGAACGTTTGATGCCTTATAATCTTAAACGATCGCTCAGATCCTCTGATGCTCAGTTGCTGGCCTGCCCTCGTTTTAAAATGACAACAAAGGGCGGAAGATCCTTTTCCATACAGATTCCACAGCTGTGGAACAAGCTGCCAGACCTTCTTCGTAAAGAGGCCAATCTTCTACACTTCAGAAAGCAGCTGAAAACAATTTTGTTTAGGGAAGCCCTTGCCGCATTTAATTACATGTTAATTTATTCCCCTTCTGGTTGGTAGAATTGTTGTGTTTTCCTTGGTCTAAAGCGTCTTGAGACCTGTGGGTGAGTTGGCGCTATACAAACTAAAGTAACATAACATAACATAACATAACTGTCCAGGCAGTAGTGTTTTTGCAAACATGTGGGGTGAAGCCCAAATTGCAGCCTGGCAGATGTCCAGGACTGGCATTCCACGAGCCAGCGTCATGGTCGCAGCCTTACCCCTGGTAGAATGGACACATAAGCCTTCCGGAGGCTGCTTCCTAGCCAGGGGGTAGCAGATCTTAACGCAGATAAAGACCCAGCTTAAAATGGTTCGCTTATGCACTGTTCAACATTTTTCTTTTACCTCCCAAGTAACTCACAAAGAGTTGTGTGGTCAAGGTAGAACAACAGCGCTCTTTTTGGGTCCAGATGATCGAGACACTCCTCTTCCTTAGAGAGATGTGGGCGAGCAAAAAAGGCGGGCAGTGAGATCCCACTGTGGCATGATAAAGGGCATAGGCAGAAACATATGTACAAGCTCTTTTAAAAACCTACTTACAATAGGGTATTTAAAAGGGGGGGGGGGCGGGTTGGACGGCAGCCACAAGAAAGCAGACAGAGCAGAAAAATAACCCTTAAGAGTACCCAAAGTAGAGCGATGCCATGCAATGGTAATAATAAAAGAATATTAGACAGAGAAGCAGAAAGACCTTTCTGTACAATAATTTACATACTTTCTCCAACGGCAGGCGTATACCGTCTTAGTGGAGGGCCGCCTAGCCGCCAAGATCACATTACAAACTTCAGAAGGAAGGTCAAAATCTATCAACTGTCACTACTCAATCTCCACACAAGGTGGCGGAGAGTTGACAGGTTCGGGTGGAGGGCCCTCCCCTGCTGCAACAGAAGTTCCTGCCGAAGAGGTAACCTATGAAGAAGAGGGGCCCCTGAAGAAACTGATATAGGGCAGACACGCAGGGGAAATAACAAGTACTTCAAAACACAAAAATTAGTCTGCCCCCCTTAATTAATCCAAAGGCTCAGCTAGAGTCCAATATTAACAAAAAGCAGGGATGAGCTCACTGACACCAGAACCAGAACAACCTTGAAAAAGTCTTAGTAAAAGACGAAACACATGTCGGATATCATGTGCTGGGAACATTTTAAAGAAACTCTTTACACAGCTTGAATAAACACTGCTGAACAGCAAGAAATATGTCTTGTCTGGATATTTGATTCTGACTATTGTTGTTGTGTCTTGTCCACTTTTGAATATGGGGATACATATCATAGCTTCCAAGAATTGTGATTGTTACGGTGTATGATCTACATGTAACCTAAAGGAGTGCTGCTGACAGAACCATATAGTAACAGCTCTTATGGTTGGAAGGTTCAGATAGGCCAGAACAGGTGCATGAATTCCGTCCCCTCCTCACCACACTGTGGGCATCTCACATTAGTTGTGTTAAAGTGTTGATTTAGCTACCCAGGAGTGAGATATGTCTTGTGTAAGATATAGAAGTTTATGAGCTTAAAGCAGACATTTCTCGATACTTTAGGGACCCTCTCCAGTATGCCCCTTTGGTCCTTTTATGGTATGGGGTTTCCCAGGTCATCCTCCCAGGGTGTCCGAAGGGTGGCCAGGGGACGCAACTTCTCCTCGCTGGTCGCCATATATAGGCAAGTAACTGCCTTGAAGGTCCCTGGTGATGTAACCATATAGTAACAGCTCTTATGGTTGGAAGGTTCAGATAGGCCAGGTTCTCAGCACCATGGAGTAGGAAGTGGCCCCATGGCAAAAAAAGTCCTGAACGTAAGTCCTCAAACAGGAGGAGCACATCTACCACCAATTGGTCACCCAACATGGTTGCTTCCGCATCTACCCACTCCGTCAATTACCATCATTCTCTTCTATGGGGTAGAACTTCTAGCAAAGTCATGTGGATATCAGCAGAGTGGGGTATCTTCATGTGTGTTTTCTGCAAACAACGGACCCAACAACAGCACATCACAAAATGTAATGGTAGCCTCCGCATTAGGGCATCTAAGCTGTAGTAATATTCTAAGTAAGCGGTAAAAGTCAGGGACAAAAGGACCCATCTCCCTCCAAGGTGTTTGTCTACCCGCCAGCCACTGGGGCTGTGCCGCCAGATATTCCGATTCAAGTTGGGCTCCCAGGCCTCTGTTATCCACCAGTCTCTTCATCATGGCTAGAGCCTCTCTCCTGCGGCCGAGCCTCAAATAAAGTCTATAATAGTAAAATCAAGCTCTTTAAATAACGCTCAAGAAATCCATACTAGCAATACTGTGAAAAAATATAAGAGTTGGGAAGCACAACTATTTTTTAGCAATGCAACGCAATCCGTAACTGAGAGGTGGGGGGAGCGTTTTACAAAAAACTCCATATTTGTCCAGAGAGTTTGTATCACTGTGCTGCATTTGCCATTTTACACATGCTAAATCACATGTTGACCTCGATTCCATGCAATGCTCTGCTCTTCCATTTTGTTGCATCGCACTTCCATTTTGTGCTGCCTTGACCTGGAGTTACACTTCAGCATGTAACATCAACATGTTTTTCACGTAAACCAGTGCAAGCAGGTGCGAGGCATCTTGTGAGGATGCCTCGTGAGGTTATGTTGTACCTTCAGAGTGTTTTCATGCATTCCATGCTTATCGCTAGGACAGAGGGAGGATGGCTGTGCAAGCCTCCAAGGCCGGAGATTGGGAAAGGAATGTCTTTTGCCTTGGCACAGCCCAAACAGAATCTGGCCAGGTCTGTATGGGTGGGTCTGATGCAGAGATGAGGCCAGCACCTGCGAATAGATGGGCGGGAGCGCCTGCTAGAGGCTTCTCGAACATATTGATTTAAACTATAAAAAGCGGTGTCCGTGGGGTGGAGCTCAGGAACTCAGTCTTGGAGTGGACGCACTCGCGGGACAACTTTGGTGCCCGAAGAGATTACTCCCTGAGCCCCGGTCTGCGGGTTCCCGACTTGGTGTTGAGTGCTTGGCCTAGGGATGTTGAAGTCTCCGGTGCTGCAAATGAATCTGGTGAGGTGCTTTGTGCATTAACTGTTTATATACCTGTATGCACAGTTTCATATTTATGTATATAGTGTGGTGTATTCATTGTTTATTGCCTTCCACTCGGTGCCTAAGAAATTATTAGCTTCAGTGACTTATTGCCTTTGCCTACAATATTAATAAAGCTCATTTTTACCTCCAGAGGAGTGTTGGAGTTTCTGTGTGAGTAAGTGGGGTGCGTAAATTCAGATTACGCAAGTGGGCAAAGCAATACAATCACCTTTACAAAATTTCCCTCGTGAAGGTCAGTCAGGCAGTGAAAGATTTGCACCCCTAGGTATTGCAAGCTTCGGTGCTCCCATTGTAGCATCACTAAATCCCTCGGAGAGTCACATTTGATAGTGTGGGGAATAAGCACGATTTCTGCAAATTTACTCGAACCTCTGAGAGCGAGCCAAATTTCTCCTCGAGCACCCGCCAGCTCTGTAGATGTGTTCCTCAAAAAGATCAGGAGGTCGTCCACATATAGAGAAAAATATTTGATTTGTCTTCTGATCTCTATTTACCCCATAAGCGTTCCCGGTCCTGGCACGCCAGGATGGATTATTTACTCTTTATACATCCCATATTTGCAAAAGCAACTTTATAGTATGGGGGAAATGGAATAAGTATAGAGGTAACATTTGCGCCTCCCCCTCAGTCCAAGGGAGTGGGCCAACATGGTTAACGCATGTCACAAGTTCTGTCGTGGAGGGGAGGAGTAAGAACATGGGATGTCCAGTCAATATAAGACACTTAACTGTTATTATTTGATGTGGTCTCACTTGTCTGTACTGCTGTATGCTGTGCCAATAACTTACATAATAAAAAGTTTATTAAAAAACTGACTAAAAGGAACATATAAAATAATGTATTGTTTTCATTGCCGAAAGCCTCTTGAGCAAAGGATTTGGTATAAATAGCCAAACCCAAAAGCCAAACCTAAAATGGCAGCTCTAGGGTGGAGCCTTTAAACTTTGGTGCCACAACTGGTTCAGAATGAAAAACATGAGTAAACACGTTGGGTTCTACAACATCCATATAACTTTTGGGAATAAGTAATAAAAATATTACTCTTCATTTGGGTCCAATCCTGTACAATTACAATGTTTTGTGTATGAGCATATAATGATTTTGGTAAAATCCAAACGATTAACCAATTACAGCTGAAATTTAGATGAAGAGGGACTTTAGTTTGTTGCTAATCTCTGTTGCTCAAGTCAAAAGATTGCAGAGGTGCTCAGCCAGTAGATGTCATCATTGTGTACTTCTGACTTACATTTTGTTCTGTACATCATACCATTTGGTTTTAAGTTTTTGCTTATGTGACAGAGTTTGCCATACTGGCCATATATCCTCTGGGTTTGAACATTTAAAGTTATAAGGATCAAATTTAATGAACACAGGCTACAAACCTAGTGCAAAATCATGACTCAGCTAATTCATACACTGATAATCAAATCAATACATTTTTGTCAGAGTACTGAAGAATATTTAGCAGTTTGGAGATTGACGACTGCCCGGGAGTGGCCATGAGAGGTTCCTTTGGTGTATATACACAACAATTTAGGCCTAATTTTGAAGTTGATGTTTCTGTCAGAGATATACTATTTAAAAATAAGGTATCACTGGCATTCTAGCAGAAATAACTAAAACAACACGTTACATCAAACGTTCAAGTAAAAGAGAAACAAGACTGAGTGGTAGTATAAAGGTTTACATAAAGACAAGCTTTTGACTCAATATACAACTCAATTCTGTATACTGCTCCAAGACCGACATTGGTTTAAGCCCTGTAATCATCTTTGCAGTTCTACAGGATATTGTGACAGCCAAACGACTGTTAATCTTTGCAGAGGAAGACAGTTGTAGAGGTAAACTATAGTTTTGGGGAGCAGAATGCTCCTCAAAAGGCACCATATCCAGCAGAGGCTTTTGAACTTTCGAATCTGTGCAGCACAATGATGCACCTAGAAAGGCATACTATAAAAGAACAGACCAATCTCTCTGGTGTGTCGTGTGATGGAGTAGAGTGAGTTTTTGTCCCGCTCCAGTTTTAAAAATATTTTGGCTAGAACGCCTAAGGTTTTATGGGCAGCACTGAAGGTGCACTTTTGAAATATTCCAATACATTCTCAAGAAATATTCAACTTAGCAACAAATAAAAGCCCTCTGTCACAAAAGCAAATATGCTACATCAGCAATAAATGCACCCAAATCAGCAGGAACTGTGATTCACTTATCAGCATTTTCACATTTTTTAATATTGCTGCCAACATTTTCAATCAATATTCTCAAGGACCTTCAATAGCATATCTTTTTAAGTAAATTTAGCTCTCAAACGTTATCCTGGCATTTTCTGAAAAAGTACTTTTTGCCACAAATAGTATAATAAATTATTAGCAGTAAGCTAGCTATGTTAGCCCCCAAACCTCGCCATGACATTTTCTGATATTACACTATGTTTGTATCCAAACACTAGCTTTTCATTTTCAGTAAATACACTAATTTTTGTGCGCAAACCTAATCTTGTTATTTTCTTAAAAAATATTCTCTCCACATAATCAGATAGAAATATGAACTCAGAGAGGACTGCATGAGATTCTCCACTGGAGTTATAAAATGAAAGAGGCAGTGAGTGCATTGTGTGATAGCCTTCGACGCCACATTCTCTCCAACTAACTGTCATTTATTTTTACAGAAAGAGAAACTGAAGTCTGCCCTTAGGTGATGAGGTATTCATGAACAACTCGCATCTCCATATTTCATACCTCACACAAATGAATGCGTTTTAAGGAGAAATGGATTGCTTGAGCCCTCTACCCCGTAACAATAAATGCTCAAGACTTTAGCATTGTTGATACTCCTTTTTAAAAACTCTCTTACTCCTCTTGTGATGTTGTTAACTTTGATTTGTAAAATTAAATTTTCCGTTTTCAATCATTTATATAATGGTTATCTGTAAGGCAAATATATAACAGAGCATTTAGGAATAACACATGCAAACGTGTGGATGTATAGTATACTAGATTCCTGAATTTGCGTTCCTTATGAAATACCATAACAATAAAAATTAAATATTGGACATATATATTTGGAAGTCCATATCAATCATCATGTCACATGAGGAATTTAAAGGCAAGCATTGGCAAAGCCAACAGGTCTTGCCTATGCAAGAGCTATTGGCTTTGTCAAAACCTTTAGCTATGTTGCACAGGAGCGCAGGTAATGAGCAGCATGGTTGAAAGATAGAAAAACAAAACGCTATGATGCAGCCAGAACTGGTCGTGTCAGCGGGTACGGGGCAAGCAAAAATGTGGGACAGATGGGGGGGATAGGGCAAGCAATATCAAACTGGGAGCTCTGGGGATGGGGCAAGCACTGCAGGAGAGGGGCACGAGCGTCAGGGCAAGCAACAATGTAGACGGGATGCAGGAAAGATGGCATATGCAACCCAGACGGGCAATAAACAATGCGGGAGGGGTAGGGAGGTGCCCCGGGCAACAACGGCAGAGCAACCAACAATATAAGGTGGGTCAGGAGCAATGGGGCAAGCAACAACACAAGAGAGGGCGGGAGGGATGGGCCAGGCAACATAACAAGAGGAGCAAGAGGGACATGCCAAACAACAACGCAGGAGGGTTTAGGAGGGACAAGGAAAGCAACAATACAGGAGAGGCCAAGAGGAATAGGGAAGCACCAACACGGGAAGGGGTCTGGAGGGATGAGACCAGCAACAACACGAGAGGGATGGGGCAAGCACCAATGCGGGACAGGGTTGGAAAGCAACAACGCAGGAGAGACGGGCGAGTACAATTCCAGAAGAGAGTTGCATGCAACAACGCAGGAAGGGACAAACAGCACAGTGTTGGATGGGGAAAGACGGCCTGTAAACACCTGCACTCTTCTTATTGAGTGATGTAACTAAAAGAAAAAAGTAGCTCCAAATGTGTGAGCTGTGAAAAGACATGGGGCATGGAAGCGGTACCTGAACTATGCTCCATGGGAGAGAAAACCCACGGAGAGCAAGTGGAACCAGCATGTGCTGACCAAAGAGAAGCAAGGCAATGAGTTATGATGAATCAACTAATGGTAAGAAATGGGAAAGCTCTAAGCCTCCTTTAAAAAAAACAAAATGTCTTGTAAGCGATAGCAACAAGGAATGCGCTGTCTCAGATGAGACCTAAAATGGAATAATAAAGACTCTTTGGTCGTGATAAATAGTGATGAGCGCTCAGGTCTGAAGTTAAATAAAAAAACATTTTACAAGAGAACATCGCCTGTGTTCATAGATGCTCTTTTTTACACAGCCGCATTTACCACTCAGCATTAACTGAACCATGCCAAGCACAAAATAGGGCAAATCGCTGCAGTGACACTGTTTGCAAGGCTCACCGTGTGGCCCCGATCTGCTGCCTGTTAGGGGCACCCTTACCCCTTGACTTAAATGACAATACTCGCTGGACTGGGCCCAAAGCTCTGGGAGACTGGGACAACAGAGGCTGGAAGGTGCAGCAGAGGCATACTGGACTGCACACAATGAAATTGCTAGCACATCACTAACACACTTAGGTAGATAAATATATACACACACATACACATACACATATATACGTCATGAACATCCAACTAAAGTGTAGCCTCATTTATTTATTTGACACCACCAGTCCATTGGATGGAGCCAAGGAGTGCACAGAAAAATGGAAGGTCTCCCAAGATGGCAGCTGCATGTCAGACTTACTTTCCCTTTCATGAAAGAGAACAGATACCGATGGCAGATCATAAATAAATGCTTACGTGATGCTGCTCCAAGGGGCGCAAGATTTATCCTCTGCCCGGCCGATCCCACCTCTTTTTTGAGAAAAGAAGGAATGTATCCCCCGGGTGGGTTGTATCCAGCCCCTCCAACACCTCCATAATATCCTGCAAACATCATAAAATTGTAAGATTAAAAACTGTAATTTTCATGCTCGAGAGAAGCAGATTGTTCTTTTATTTATACAAATATCCATGCCTAGCTGTCTGCATAACCTAATAACTGCTGCAATAACTCTGAATTACCGAACAGGAAATTATTCATCATAAACATACAAACCTCTAATTAGGTAACCAAGAAAGGTTAAAAATGTATAAACAACCAAATGCCATTAAACTATCCACTAAAGAATTACTACGCAATAGAACCTGGTACTATATTCTAATCTACTCAACCAGAACAGTATGTATGCTTACGTTTCAATCTGAAAAGATGTTTTAGTTTATATGACCTCCCATATATCTACAGTTCAGAGCACAGCAATTCCTTTGGTGACTCTTAAAGGAGAATTTTTATAGGTAAAACCTTTTTTGATCCAACCTGAAGTTGATTTTTAGGTATCCGCTTGACAGCACATGCGCGGTCTCGAAGAGACGTGTTGTGTTCCATCTGTGGTCTTACAGGCCGCCCATGTCCTACTACTGGTATAAGTTCGACAACTCTCTCATTAGGTCTCGCCTAGCGTTGCAGTGCATGCGCTGCATGCTTTGCGAGGCATGTGGTATATACTATAGCTGGGAAGCTTTGTGTAAGCTCCGCCCATCTTTTTGTCTAGCTTACATTCTAAATGGTGCCTTCTGATTGTTTTTCAGCTTGTTAGTCCCTCCTTCTAACGTCCATGGCGTAATGTGTACACTTCCAAGACCATTGGTCTCTTTACTCAACACAATTTTTTCCCCTGTGTCCCACCCACCCCTTACGCAGTCCGTGATTTTTCGCCAACCCCTCAAACCCCCACTCCTGTTCGTGCCTTCTTTGATGCCCACACTCCCATTTCCAATGCAATACGTCTCGCGTAAATGCAAGTCGTATTGCATTTCAAATGCTTGTTTTAAGTACTGCGCAGTCATTTAAAGGCATGCCCAATGAAGCTGTAGCGGGTATGTGGCGCTGGAGCCGCCTTCCCTTTCTGCTGGGACCGAAGCTGCGTGCTCGTGCAGGCGCCTCAGGTTCGTGCCTACAGCCCAGGGAGACGCAAGCCTCCGCCCAGGTCCTGGTGTAGGGCAGGTGTTAGTGCTGGAACTGCCAGCCCGGTATTCCTGGCTGCTACAGGTCCCTGGCATGTGATAGTGCCGGAGCTGCAGATTGGGGAACTGGGTTCAGCTCCCGGCGCCGGCCCAACATCTGATTAACATGGCAGCTGCAGCCAACGCAGGAAAAATTTGCATTTCTTAGAAAGTGCTTCGTGATTGTCTGGCAGGAAGGTGGCTCCCCATTCCCTCGAACCCAGGTAGCTAAAAATAATTATTTGTAGGCGAGGTTGTGGCGTAAGACTAGAGCCACCGATTTTCGAGCCTGAGAAAGAAGGTTCGAGCCTGACATCCGCTCTACATCCTGCGAGTCAAAAATTAACACGCCCTTGTCTAATGTAACTGGGGCGCGTTTATATAAACTGAAAAATAAGTCACATTAAAGTGACATCAAAAGCGGCGACAGTTAATTTTCAACAATTAACCCCCTGTCCCAATATAAAAACCTGCACTTGTGAAGTAACTGATGCTGAGTTGGCGCTATAAAAAACTGTTTTCAGCACTAGCTGCAGAGTAGCCGGTGTCTCTGGGGCCGGGTCCCTCGATCTCCCTGTGCCTAGCTGAAACAAATGTGTCCTTGTGTGGCGCGGCTGGCGCTCAGATGAAGCTATCTGATGCCGGTCTCCTTGGAGCAAGTTGGCTCTGGGATCAAGCGGTGTATTGTCCCAGGTGTGAAAACAGTATAGGTTGAGAAAACTTAAAAAAATAAAAATGTGCACCGATAGGCAGAGTACATTCAAGACAGTAGCTGAGGACAATAAAGTCCCCAACTACTGAGGTTTGGGGCAGGAAGATAGGAACTCGATGTTGACTTTGGTTGAGATCTGCAAAGTAGGATTTTGGTTGCCTGCTAGCAGGACTAACTCCGCTTTCAACCTTCTGTGGTCGGAAAAGTAAACAGCCATGAAATTGATCATTGTGAGTCCCAGTCATTGGCAGAGCATCAAACTGGATACTCGCTGTTCCCACCACGTTGGAGAAGTGGCACAGGGCCAAGAAAAGTTTCACTTGAGTCTATAAAACAAAGTCCAAACTCTGCAGGCCCCCTTTCAGCTGTTCACCATGCTGAGAGGTCCCTTCTATGGGAACAGAAGGGGCGGCCTGATTTGGTTTCTCTCTTCCAGTCCCTCACAGGTGGTGTTAAAGGTGTGTTTAAATGTAGAGCCATGTCACTCCATGTGGCCAGGACACTTCCTTTCCACACCTGGTGGGGTCAATGGGAGCACCGGTGACTACAACTCCCAGAATACATTGTGTTATCAAATAAAACCCTAGGATTGGGACCTACAGTAAGATGGCCACTCTAGTGGCTTAGTCCCACGGACTGGCTTTCCAGGCTCTATGTACGTATTGTATGAGCTGCAGTTGTCGGCCCTTTGATGCACATTAAATGTCTTAGGATTTTTATGGCGCGTCTTGAGCTCATGTGGTCAGTTTTGCATACGTTCCCATTCTGCACTTTCTAAATACTGTAAATAAGATCTGCAAGCACCCGTATTTGCATCTGAAATATGCAAATCAATTGAAGTAAAAAAAGCGAGCACTTCTGGCAGTCACAAGTCACCAGCATGCCACAACTCTGCAACGTCATTTACTAACTAACGTGCATGGAATAGCTTTTTTAGCAGCACAACTGCAGAACATTACCTACACAGCTACTCAGCTGTGCCTCTGCAGCTCTCTGCATTACCAGCACAACTGCAGAACATCACCTGCACAGCTCCTGAGCTGTGTCTGTGTAATCCTCTGCATTACCAGCACATTGTATTATTTCACTTCTACAGCTCCTGAGCTGTGTCTGTGCCGCCCCTCAGCATAATCAGTACAGCCGTAATATATCACCATGCAGTGTGAGAATATCTTTGTCTGTCAGTGGAAGCTGCATATCACGTTGCATAAAAAATGTTAGCTTTGTCAATACTTATAAGGTCCCAAAGGCAAGACCGATAGGCATAGCAAAAGCTTGTTTTTTTATGCCATTCGTCATAGCACATGGGTGTCATGCCCTCTTCTTGTTATTGGCCCTCCCATAGCACATTGACCAAGCATATGTCTCCTTACACTGCTCCTGGTTTGCAGAGCTATTTTTTCTTTGTTTTCTAACACTCCATAGGAGTACTTGTGTGTTCAGACCGTCTACCTTGTACACATACACACACCACTAAAATGCACGCACGTGTACATAAACGAATGCATTTTTTTTAATGGTTAAAACCCGAACAGCCCTGGTTTACGTGTTTTTTGCACGATCTGATGAGATTGGAGCGCTTGCTCCATCGTCCGTCTTGCCATAGCGCAAACACAAGCCAATGTAATGTGAGTTGAGAATAGTTAGGTGTCACTCACATCTACTATATATGAAAAAGCTATAAGATGCAGGCCAGGAGGGACACCGAGGAAAGTGGTATCTGAAGTTCCACAGAACGTCTGTGCCTCGCCTCCTTTCCTAGACCCTCCTAGAGCCCGACAGGGGTGTAATTTTAGGCAAGGATAGAGTGTCCTCTAATTCTCTATCAAGAGAAGATCAACACAATCAAGGGAAATATCCTGATTGGTTATCAGAAAGGATCCGAAACTAGACTGATGGTTCTGATGAAAGCTGTTGTAGTGCCAGAAAAACTCCCATGTATTAGGACTACGTGATGACCTTGTTTTGATTTATTCTAGCTTGAATGTACGACATAATTTTTTTTGCATGTGCACTCTGACTTGTGCTTGCATTTCGTGCCTCCTTAAAGCTTCAGAGTGGGAGTGTTTGCTTTTTACAGCTTTGCCAAGAACAGAATGTGTGGGATGTGTATTTGAAAGAATGAGAGAGAGAGAATGGTGTGGAATGTATTTCTCTGTCTCAGAGTGTAGAGTTATATGCAGTGGTTCACAAATGTGCATCGTGTTGTACATTGGGAAGTTTTATGAAGTTTTTACTATTGGGTTTAACATGCCTTCATGCCATCTTGAAGTCTGACTCTGTCTAGCTTGAGCTTTGCACACAGAAGGAGGCCCCCAGATCACTCAAGTTATTTAGGCTCTTCATGTTCAAGATTGTTTTCTGTACTTTTGGAGATGTTTTCTACTTTCTAAAGCTTCGATAAGTTAAGGGGCTGGAAAAAGTGGGAGCGCAGAATACCTCCGTACTCCTTTGACTTTTGAATGCTTGTGGGAGAGTGGCCAACTCCAGTAAGTCTCCTTGGTGCAGAAGAGGTTCTCTCAGAAACTTCTAGTGCATTGAGATTATAAAACTGGCGTCTGTTGACTTGGAGAGCAGGATTTTGGACCTGAATACAGGACCGACGCGTCTAAATCAGTGTAGCAGTTCCCGGCTTGCTGAGTCTCTTGACCCCGGCTGTGAATTTCCCCAGTCTGGAGTGGGCTAAGATGAAGTTATTGCAGCCTTTGATGTATCTTCTATGATTATTGGCATTGCGAGTGTGTGTCTGTGTGCACATTCAAGTCTCCAGTGGTTTTAATCAACTGATGTATTCTGTGTATATATCTTTCATGCTTTCCTTTGACAGGGTTTATTCCTTGCGTCTAATTAGTTGCATTTAAAAGAGTTTACTTCTTGCAGTGGACTTCCAGTATTATTACTATTATTATCTGCTTGTATTTTATTCCATGCATTTAACAGTTGCATTTGCTTATTTGTAAGTGTGTTATTATTGCTTGCACATACATATATATATATATACATATACATATATACACACATATATATATATATATATCTATATATATATATATATATATATATATATATTCCATATGAGGCAGCAGCAAGTAATAGCAGTCTCTGTCAGCGTTGAATCGCACCATCCTTGCCATACGCGTTTCGGAACACTCAATAATTCCGGTGGTACTTAAAATTAATGGTCCCGCCCCACTGGGCGTGTGCGAGCTATGCACTCTGGTTCTTGTGGTTTGTAGCAAATAATGTCCATAGTGGTTTTCGCTTGCTCTCTCCCTCCACAATTTACTCCCGTTGGGTCGTTGGAAAGACTACCACTTCTTGCTGCTTTTACTCATGCCAAACCAAACAGGTACATTGTTCCGCTGATGTGTCCCGTACACACAAGACACACGGATCCGCTTGGGAGCAGCGGGGTTGTCCTCGTGGCCGGAGCAGGCCACAACACATTCCATATGAGTTTGCTCACACAATGAGGACACCCGCACAACGTTCGATTTCACCTTTTTTATTCGGGAGGCAGCAGCAAGTAATGAACTCACAACAGAGCATTACAGAAAGAAGTTCAGGAACTTTAGGAAGTTTGATTCTCATACTTGGGTTGAATGTGTTAACATGCATAACCGTGCACTGGATGGTTGGATAAAGGGCAGCAAGGTAACTTATTACCAGGGGTTGTATAACTAGATTTGTTGGGAGCACTTTTGAACTCTGTGTTCCAGAGCTGTGCCAGCATCTACTGCATAGTAAGCTAACTGACCCTAGTGAGCTAAGGAGGCGGACAACTGGACTAGCACCAGGGTCCACAAGGGGATTGTGGGAAACCCAGCCAAGGGTGGGCAGGGTTCCCAGCCGAAGAGTGAGGAGGGACAAGGGTAACCAAAACGAGTTCTCTAAAGGGCCTCAAAACTGTTGCAAGGGTAAGGAATCCCAAACCCCCAAGCCTAAAGTGTCCTGGCCCCCTAGGAACAGGAACGACAACCCGGTCCCCCCTGGTGTTATTCATGTGGTTAGGTAGGCCACATTGCAAGAGATCCCAAGTGTCCCAAAGCACCACCAGCACCTACTGGGGTTAGTGAGTGTAGCACTGGGGGAGCAATTGGTTCCTAGTGAAGGTGGAGAGCCAGCAGTTATGACCCTTGTCTCATTAGGAGACAGAGAGATGGTTCAAGGATCCTATCTGCCTGAGAACACTAAGAAATACATGCAGTGGGTGACCATCAATGGGAAGAGGGTGAAGGCTCTGAGAGACACAGGAGCCAGTGTGACATCTGTCAGGTGTCAATAGTTGTTTGAAGAGCAGGTTATTCACAATTTACTTCACCCTGTAGTTGCAGCAGACAACTCTGAGCGCCTGTGTAAGGTGGTGCTAGCTCCCTTTGAGGGGGGGGGGGGTTCTCAGGTTCCTTGAAGGTCGTTGTTAGTCCGTCCATGCCTGTAGACTGTCTGCTTAGCAATGACCTGGAGAGTTTCCCATGGAAGGAGGTGGAACACTAGGCTCATTTGGAGCTGTTGGGTCTGCCTGAGTTGGTCTGTGTGGCCACTCGGTCAATGCAGGCAGTAGGGGTAATCAAGAGGACCCAGGGGCTTGCCAGGAAGAGCAGGGGCAGGGGGTGTGGGAAACCAGCCCCAGAAGTTCCTGCGGTCCGGGAAGAAGGAGACCCTGAGGGGGATGCCCTGGAGCCCACAG
This sequence comes from Lissotriton vulgaris, assembly GCF_964263255.1. Lineage (NCBI taxonomy): Eukaryota > Metazoa > Chordata > Amphibia > Caudata > Salamandridae > Lissotriton > Lissotriton vulgaris. Next base: position 697,558,837 of record NC_141691.1, on the reverse strand, counting down.
GGGAACAGGTAGCCAAACTGGGAGCCCTACCAGAGCTGATCCATTGGCAGCAGGAAGGGGGTCTCTCGAGGGAGGAGTTCTGCAGAGCGCAGATGGAGTACCCTACTCTTATGGGTTTGTGGCAACAGGCTGCAAACCAGGCAGCAGGTGATCAGTCGGGATCACATCTGATTTACTGGACAGATGGATTGTTGTATGATGAACCTAAGGTCGCTGAACCCGGTGCTGCCCGTGTGCTGGTGGTACCCGAGCGCTTCAGGACCTTCCTACTGAGTCTGGCTCATGACGTGCCTTTGGCAGGACATTTGGGGTGCGACAAGCTTATCAGAAGCTTGTCACCCACTTCTACTGGCTCTAAATGCAGAGGAGCGTTGGCACACATTGTAGGTCTTGTCAGACTTGCCAGGCAAGTAGCAAGACAGGAGGGAAGTGTAAGGCTTCCCTCCAACCCTTTCCTGTGGTGAGCACCCTTATCGAGCGGGTGGTCATCGACATTGTGGGGCCACTGGAACCCATGACAGCCTTAGGCAACAAGTTTATCTTGGTGGACCATGCTACCCGGTACCCAGAATCTGTCCACTCAGGACAATCACAGCCCCCGTAGGTGGCCGTGCATTGATGGGGATCTTTTCCCATGTGGGTTTCCCCACAGAGGTGGTCTCTGACCGTGGTATTAACTTCATTTCAAAGTACATGACATCTTGGTGGGAGGAGTGTGGTGTGGCATACAAGTTGACCACTCCTTACCATCCTCAAGGGAATGGGTAGGTTGAGAGATTCAACCGAACCCTGAAGGGCATGATAAAGGGTCTTGCAGAACCAATGAGACAGAAGTGGGCGTCTTTTTGCCATGCCTGTTGTTTGAATACATGGAGGTACCGCAGAAGTCCCTTTGAACTACTGTATGGTCACCCTGTAAGAGGACCTCTGAGTCTGCTAAAGGAGGGTTGGGAGAGAACTCCTGGTAACAGGTCTGAAGTGACTAGGTCTAAAGTGACTATTCTCCTTGCACCAGATTTCTTTTTTTTTTTAGAACCAGATTTTATTAGGTTTTTAAGATAGCATTGACAGACAAAGATAATATCCACGTCAGATCTTATACATTCTGCTAATACATTTGCTCTCTGACGTGCGTAATGTTATGTCCCATGTAACAAAACCATCCCCCCTCCCTACCTTGTGTTGCGCTTAAGTTAGTGCAATGTGATCTCTGGGTGTTGCTAGGTCCTTAGAAGTCTAGCTTTTTATTGGAATACAATGGGGCTCTTGCTGTCTCTTGTCCTATTGTTCGTCGCTTTTCCTCTCCTGTTCCAACACTGTTGATTGTGGGGAGCACATCCCGCTAAATCCCTGCCTATCTGTTATCAACTTGCCTACGAGGCTTACCCATGCCCTTGCCCTGTCTATTTTCCTTATCCCTCAGCTGGCTTCCCTGAGTAAGAGTCTACCTTTTGCTTCCACCCATTTTTCAAGTTCGTAATTCCAAACCTCTATCCGCCGCTAGCCATTGGATCAGCCAGTACAATTGGGCAGCTAAGTAATATCCCTCTAAGTCGGGGAACGCTAGGCTACCATCCGCTAAGGAGTGCTGTAAGGAGGCTGGAGCTACCCTTCTGCGCTCTGCTCCCCAAATAAAGGATATTATCATTGAGTCAAGATCTTTAAATGTTGCCCACGGAATCCACCCTGGGAGAGGCCCGAAATAGTACAGAAGTCGTGTAAGCGCCACCATCTTCAAAACTGCTACCCGTCTAGCTACTTAAAGCAGCAGTGTTCCCCAGAATTCCATTGTGGCCTGCACTGATCTAATCACTCTACCCACGGGGGGGGGTTTCAGGCGCCATAGGGTATAGTCTAGGTTTCTGCCAATTGACTTTGAGGCCAGATGTATTGCCGAACTGGGCCAGCATACTTTGCACCCCTCTCAACTCATCTGTTGTGTTAATGAGGAATAACAGGAGGTCATTTGCATATAAAGCTATAGAGTGCTTCACCTCCGATCCTTAAACCACTGTAGTCCTGCCCGCTCCTTGCCCTTCATGCCAAAGGATCCATGGCAAGAGCAAATAGCAGTGGGAGAGGAGGCATCCCTGTCCCGTGCCCCTCTCTACCTGGGCAAGATGATCTTCCTGGTAGGTACCTGAGCCGTGGGGGTCGCATATAATAGCCATACCTACGCAAGAAAGCCTCCCCCCAAACCCATCCTAGACAGGACTTCCTAGAGGTAGGGCCATTCGAGACTGTAAAAGGCCTTCTCATTGTCCACTGCGAACACCGCCGCCTCTTGCCTGTTATATCCGTTGGAGTCCATGAACACCAGGAGTCGCCCCAGAAAAAACCCGCTTGTTCTGCGTGAACCAGTTCTGGCATGTCGGGAAGGAGGCGCGTTGCTAGAATCTTGCTATGGATTTTATAATCCATGTTCAGCATGGATAGAGGTCTGTAAGCTGTGAAGTCGTGCGGCTCCTTCCCAGGCTTAGGCACCAGGACTATGAGGGCCTCCCTAGCACTCTCCGGCAGTATCCTGCCTCTCGGGCCTCCTGCTACAGTGCAACCAGTCAGAGCGCCAGTTTCTCCTCATACCTTGCGTAAAATTCAGCTGATAGGCCGTCTGTGCCGGGGGTCTAATTCCTTGCCATATGCTTTATGGCAGCTGGCACCTCCGGCTGCGCCATGTCTGTTCCCAACCCTTCAGCCTCCTCTGGGCTCAACCTCACCATCTGCAGTCCTGCAAGGTACTATCTGGTTTCCACATTCTCGCCTTCTAATGACCTTTTATATAACCTTGCATAGTAGCGCGCAATGAGCTTGTTGATCTCTGCCTGCGTGTAATGCGTAACCCCTTCTTTGTCCTCTATTTCCACCAGTGGTGGGCTCCTGCTCGCCGGGTTTGCCAGTCATACCAGGAGTGAACCTGATTTGGCTCTTTCCGCGTTGGTGCGCTCTAAGTACTTCTTATATTTGAAGCATCTAAGCCTCTCAGTCTGCTTTGCCACTTCCTCCTTAGCCTCAAATACTGCCTGCTGGAGCTCTGGGTGTTCTGGCTGTCTATGCTCCAGTCCTCTAAGGGTCGCCTCCGCCTCCTCAACCTCCCTCAGTAGGACAGGCCTGACCCCTGTGGTACATGTAATACATAGGCCTCTCAGGACCGTGTTGAAGGCATCGTATTCTGTGTTCGGTGAGGAGGCCATCCCCGCGTTGGCCTCAAAATAGTGCACAATTTTATCCCTAATCTCTTCCCGGAAGACCTGGTCCTCAAGGGTGTCCGGACTAAGCCTCCATGTGTGGATTTACGGTATAGGGTGCATCCATCTCCTAGACAGGATCATTGGGTTGTGATCCGATATTGTACGCAAAAGATATTCCACAGCAATCACCTGGAGTTACATGTTCGCTGTACAAAAGAAAGTATTTAGGCGCTCGTGTACCTAAGTACCACAGACAAATAGGAATAATCCCTATCTTGGGGGTGTAGGGTCCTCGAGGCATCTATGAGTCCCCAGCTCTGCCTCCAGTTAGTGAATGCGTGTGAGGCACACGCATCTTGGGAACCTCGCAATGTGGGGTGAGATCTATCTAGCAATACGTTGTCTACACTATTGAAGTCGCCACCCTGTAGGGTAGTTCTGGCCAAGTAGTGCATCAGGCAGTGATTGTCTTGTGAAGAAAGCAGGTTGTTCAGCGTTGGGGGCATGAATAGTAACTATAATTATCTCCCTACCCTCTAGCCGCCCCCTTATGGCTACAAAGCACCTCTCCGGATCTAACAGCAAGTCCGTTAATTGCAACTCAAGGTATCTCCCCCACATCAACAATAAACATTTCCCCAATGTCCCGCTCCCCAGGACAAGCAGGGAAACACCCCACATCCAAACTAGAGTTATAGGTCCACAAACAAGTGACTGCTAGCAGTTCGATCAGTCAATTGCAAGGGGAAAAGCTGCCCATCCGCCGCTCTCCCAGTCTCTGCAACCGCCCTTCAGTACCACGGTCCCAAAGGAACCCCCGCAGTGCCCCCTCCCCTCAACCCTAGTACTTCATTACTGGGCCAGGTGCTTCTGGTGTCCCTCCAGCCCTGCTTTAAGTTGATCTAATCTCTTTCCATCCAGGGGATGTCGTCTGCGGAGTTACGTCTGGGAGTACCACGCTCGGCGCCTCAGTCACTGAACCCCTATTCCGAACCAGAGTCTGCTGCTGCTTCACTGTCCTCCGGAGGTACATGGCTTGTCCCTTTGCCGCTCATCAATGCCACTACTTGCATCACGTTCTGGCATTGCAATTGCACCTCCTCCTGTGTGGGGGCTAAAGTCTCCCTCAAGGCGCGACGACCTTTAAAGCGATTGTCTCTTCTTCTTTTCTCCGGGTCTCGCAGCGGTTCCAATCCTTTGTGCTTTTCCAGCCACCCTGATGCCTCCTGTGGGGTCCTGTTCCTCTCTCCGTGGTAATCCGTAGCTTTGCCGGGTATTGGGTTACGTACTTGTAGTTCAGCTGCCATAATCTTTGCTTTACTTCTCAATAGAGCCTCTCTGTCTTCGCACGTCTCTGGAGAAGTCTAGGAATATTCGCACCTTTGAGTTGTCCACTGCTATGTCTCCTTTGAGGCGTGCCTGGGTAAGGATGTGGTCTATGTCCCTATAATGGAAGAGCTTTGCTATCGCTACACGTGGCGGCACTCCTGGTATGGGTGGTGTCATAGGGACTCGATGCGCCCTCTCTAGGGCGAAGAAGCCTGAGAGGCATTCCGGTGCTACCTCTTCATGCAGCCATTTTTCAAGAAAGTCTACCATACTGCGCCCTTCTACTTTTTCCGGCAGACCCATAATTCTGAGATTATTCCTGCATGATTTATTTTCAGCGCCCTTAGCTCGGAATTCCAATGTGCGCACCTTCGTCTTGAGCGTTACTAATTGCTGCTTCATTGTCACTATGTCTGGTAGGGTCTCAGAGAGATGGCTTTCATTCCTCTTCACACGTTCCGCGAAATGCTTGTGATCCTCCCTGAGCAGACCCAGGTCCAAGCCCAGCGAGTCAATCTTGGCTTCCAGGCGTTCGCTGGAGGAGGTGATGGCCTGCAGTATGTCTTGCAGCGTGGGTTCTCCAGGGTGCTCTGCCTGCGATTGCGGCTTCCCTCTCTCCTCCATTGCCCGTTCTATTGGGCCTTCTTCTCTGTCTTTCTTTTTGGTGACTTTTCCCATCGCGTCCTCTCGGTCTACGGCACTTCTGGTGCAGCGGGTGCTCGTAGAACGTTGCTTCCAATTCCAATTGTACAGGGGATCTTCTCTTCTTGTGGGCGTTCGTCGGTCAGTTATGTTCCCCAGCTTGCATGCAGGCTAATTGCATATGCCTCAGCCCCGGTTCCACACTACTCATCACAGGTCCCCTCAGCTGCGCGCTGTCTTCGCAAGTCGGGCCTGAGTCTAACTCCCTCAGCGTCGTTCAGGGGCCTCGCTTCACGCTGAGTTCTGGTCCTGTGCGCCTCCATGTGCCGCCGAGGCTGTTGCTTGCTCGATCGGGGGCTCCTGGGCCACGGTCTGATCAGTGTGCCCTCCTCGCCTGCCCTAACTCTACCCTCCCACTAACTTCAGGACTCTGCTTTCTTCTGGTAATATCCCCTAGTCAGCACTCGTCGGGGGCCTCGTCCCTGCACCGTATGATGGGCTCTGATGCAACAGTTTGTGAGCCTGCTCTCTGGCCTCACCAGCGTTGTAGGGCACAATCAGGTACACTAGTCCTTCTTATTGGTGCATTGCCTTTTCCCTCAGCAGCAGGCCCCGGGTCCCAGGGCACACCTCATTCCTCACTTGGGCTGCTCGCTGTCTATCTCCCCCGCTGGGCCCTCAGTCGCGTCTCCGGGATTTCTGCAGCAACACCCTCTCGGAAGGCCTACGGGTTCTCCCAGTCTTAGGCCCTCTTCAGTGCAATCTTGGTCCCTCGGCGTATTGGCTCCCACCAGGTCCAAGTAGTTTCAGAGGGCTCCGGGTCTACTCTCAGTCCACAGCTCTAGGAGGGTGGGGGGCCCTCTTATGCTTCTTGCAGCAGATTAAGGAATGGAGGAGGAGAGTGAGCCTATTCCTGACCTGTCAGCAAAGGAACATTATGGTTCAGTGGAAGGGGTAAACCTTTCTCCTACCCTGAACCTAGAGCAGCATAGGGACTGTCACCAGGTAATGGGATAGTTTGCCTCCCGGTTCTTCCTGACACCAGGAGTCACCAATTGGTGCGTCCATGATGTGGACACTGGAGACAGTCTACCTGTGAAGCAGACATTTTACAGGGTAGTTGACAATTTCAGGGCCAGCATCAAAGAAGAAGTTTCCAAGATGTTGGCATTAGGGGTGATAGAGGGCTCAAGCATCCCCTGGGCTAGCCCAGTGGTCTTAGTGGCAAAAGGTGCTGCCCCCGGTACCACTCCAGAACTTCGGTTCTGTGTGGACTACCCTAGGATCAAAGTGGTCACCATGACTGATGCGCACCCCATCCCCAGAGCTGATGAGCTCGTTGATTGGTTAGGAGCTGCCCGGTACCTCAGTACATTTGATTTACCATCTGCAGAATGTCTTAACCGATGGGGCCAAAGAGAGGTCTGCGTTTTCAACACCAGAGGGGCACTTCCAGTTCCGGGTTATGCCCCTTGGGTTGAGGAACGCCCCTGCCACCTTCCAGAGACTGGTCAACCGGGTACTGTCCGGCTGGAGGAAATCAGAGACGCCTACCTGGATGACATTGCTATGCTCAGCTCCAGTTGGGAGGAGCATTTGCAACATCTCTGCAAAGTGTTGAAGGCCCTGCACAGTAAACCTAATTTACCGCAAATCCTTTTCCCTGTAGGCTATTACAACGCAGTCATTACAACTGAGTTGTAACAACACATACCATTACCTCATAAGTCATAAAAATGACTTGCGGAGGGGTCAGAAGGTGTTGAATTTAAAATCCAACACCTTCCCTACTATTGCGCAGACTGGAGTTTGAATAGTAAATTTTACTATTCCAACATCCAGCACCCCCTTAGAGCAAGTTGTTGTTATGACATGCGGGGTAATAGTATGCGTTGTTACAACGCGGTTGTTGTTACAATTGCGTTGAATTAGCCTGCGAAGAAAAGGCATGCGTTGTAAGGAAGCATATTCCCCTGCAGAGGGGAGGCCTCACTATCAAGGCTAGTAAGTGCCAGCAGATAGGGCAGGGATCTGTGGTGTACTTGGGAAACCAGGTAGGGAGCAGCCAGGTGGCTATCCTACAAGCGAAGAATGACACCATTCTGGCTTGGGAGCCCCCCCGGACCAAGACAGAGGTGAGACCCTTTTTAGGTCTCACCAGGTACTACAGACTGTTTGTCACGGGGCATGGCACCATTGTTGCCCCCTTGACAGAGCTGACTAAAGGAAGCAGCCCAGGAAGGTGATCTTGACTGATGGCTGCTTCACAGCTTTTGATGCCCTGAAATCTGCCATGTGCACAGCGCCCGTGCTTAAGGCACCTGACTTCTCCAAAGAATTTGTTGTGCAGATAGATGCTTCAGAGCATGGTGTGGGAGCAGTACTCTCACAATTGAATGACGAGGGCTTGGACCAACCTGTAGCTTTAGGAGGATACTTCCCAGGGAACAGAGGTGGAGTGCAATTGAAAGGGAAGCTTTTGCTGTGATCTGGGCGCTGAAGCCCTACTTGATTGGGACTCACTTCCGAGTTCAGACAGACCACAGGCCCCTCAGATTGTTGATGCAGATGAGGGGTGAGAATCCAAAGCTGTTGAGGTGGTCCATCTCCCTACAGGGCATGGACTTTACAGTGAACACCACCCTGGTACAGAACAAGCCAATGCTGATGGTCTGTCCAGATTCTTCCACCTTAGTGATGAGATCTCCCAAGACAGTGGGTAGTTCTCACCACTTTTCAGCTAGAGGGGACACGTGTTAGACCTGGCATCCTTGGCATGGTTTTCCTTGACCTTTTTGCCTCTACCTTCTATGTTTTTGATGCTGTGTTGGATTTCGTTTTTGCTGGCACCTTGCCACTGCTGATCAGTGAAAGTGCTCCCTGTGTAAATTGGTATTGTGATTGGTTCTCCGTAATTGGCATATTTGTCTTACCAGTAGGTCCCTAGTAAAGAGCACTGAGTGTGTAAAGGCTGGCAAATCAAATGCTACTGGTGGGCCTGCAGCACTAATTGTGCCACCTACATGAGTAGCCCTAAAAAGAGTTTTTAGGCCTGCCACTGCGTGGCCTGTGCACAGTTTGCTAACTGCCAGGTCGACATGGCAAGAGTACCCACTTGCCAGGCCCTGCCCTTCCCTTTTCTTACACACAGGACACCCCTGTGGATGGCCCAAGGTACCCCCCACGGTATGTGAGAGGTAGGACATGTGCCAGTGTGTGTAACCTGTCCTGAGAGTGAAATACTGACAATTTTGTTTTTCACTATTGAAAGGCTATGTTGCCCCATAGGACAGAATGGGGAATGCTTTGTTATGTTATGTTCAGTTATTGGCATTTCTATAGCGCGAACGGTTACCCAAGGGTGTCCTGGTGCTGTCTGCTTTTCTCTGGGGGTAAAGAAAGACACAGATTATAAGTTAAAAAGCCAGGACTTCAGTTGCTTCCTAAAAGTTAACAAATCTGTGGAGTTTCTCAAGTAAAAGGGAAGATCGTTCCAGGCTCTTGCTGCACAAGCTATAAAGCTTCTTCTGCCCATGAAGCTTTTTTTGTGGTTGGTACTGAAACCAACTTTGCCCCCAGGGAGCGCAGTGTTCTTATAGGTTGGTACCATTGCAGCCGCTGCTTAAGATATTCCGGGCCAATGTCCTGCAGAGCCTTGTACACTGTACACAGGACCTTAAAACAAAACCTTTTCCACACAGACAGACAGTGGAGTTTTTTTATGTCATTAGAAATCGGCATAAATTTGGGAGTATTAGTAAGCAATCTAACTGTAGCATTTTTCAGCAGTTGCAACTTATTCATAGATCGTTCTAGCAAGTTAAGGAGAGCCCATCACAGTAGTCTAATCTAGACATGATAAATGCAGTAACTGTCTGCTTATTGTCTGCCAGCAGAAAGTTTAACATTTTCTTGATCATTCTCAAAATGTAAAAAGTGATTGAAGGCACAGCATTTATGTGATCACTGAAATTGAGGTTATCATTAATAATTACTCCCAGATTCTTTATCTTAGTGGTGGATCGGTAGATAGGTCAGTGGCCACGCTTGCTCTCCCTGTGATGCTTGGCATTGTGGAGTACTACTATAGCAGCTTAGAGGAACAGAGGAGGTAGAGGGCCCATATGTGCAGACGCAGTGAGAGTCGGAGAAGTTGGGGCTCAGAGGTCTCATGTCAGTGAACAACAAGAGAAAAAAAATGCAAGTTAAGTGCGCTTAGACGACCCGAAACTGCAAATGCTCGAGATGGCACCAATGGGGATCAGCAGCCAGTGGGACAAATGTAGGTGAGTGGCTATGACTGTCAGGAACCTGACACTGGCCTTAAACCTTTGAGCAGGGGATGGTCTGCTGACTGCTTCTCCACCTTGGATCTTTTGGAATGCTGTGGCCCATATCCGTTGGTTTGCCGGTTACCAGTACAGAGCTGTAATGCTGTTTACATCTTTTTACCTGTTTTGTGAAACGTTTTCATCAGGACTAAAAGCTTGTCCATGTGCTTATCGTCGCCTTTCAGAGAGGAAATCATCTCCCGTCCCTCAACGGTGGACCATTTTAGACCTGTCTCGGGCTCGACATAGGTTTGGGTTTATATACGAGGTTTTCCAGAGCTTTCCAAATACTTCATCGACGAAGACATTCTATTCTTTCATCGTGTTCCCCCGGATACATAGTGTCAAGCCCTGACTGAGTTTCAATATACCGTTTGGGATATTATTTGATTTTTCCATGTTGAAGACTCTTTTGGTATTGTCCTTCTTTTATCTTCAGAGACGTCAAATAAGGGGTTCTTTCTTGTGAGCACAACTTCCAGAGGTGATACTGCAGATGAAGACCGAGTCAGCTTTGCGCCCACTTCAAAAACCTTAAAGACTTATCCCGTTCATCAATTCATCATCTTTTGGTTGAAGATCATTATAAATCATATATCATTTGCATCATGCATATATGTAAAGTCAATTGTATGTATGGTTTAGTGTGTATGGTTTGGTATGAAAGCAGTAAGAATGTTGTGCACTTGTTATAAGTATGATATGAATGTCACTTTTTTAGGTCGAGCAGCAGTGTCTGCTCGAGACCTATTGTTGCCCGTATCTGGGAATGAAGACACGAGTGTGCCGCTCGCTTTTCCATTCTCAGTTTTCACCGTGGGAGCGCGCCTCTCAGACGCGCTTGCGCAGACGCACACACAGCCCCTGCTTTCGCTTGGCTTGCATGCAAACACGGCGCACACACACACAGCCAGCCCCCACCCCCTGCACACACACAGGCGCGCGCACACATACACACGCTGCCGCCCCCCACTCCCCCTGCACACACACACACACACACACACACACACACACACATACATACAGACACGCACACACAGACACACACGCATACACCCGCCGCAGCCCCCAAACACCCCCTGCACACACACACACACAGACACACACCCCGCCCCCCTTACAACTAAGCCCTACTCACCGCATCGCCGCCACTCCTGACTTCGGCAGCCACCGCGGGGCTCTCCCTTAGGCATGGGAGCCCCGCCCGCGTCACCAAGGCTGCTCTCTGGCACTCCGTGGATGCGGGCTTCATGCAGAAGGCGGAAGTCCCGCCCCACGACCGGCTTCACGCTGCCGAACGTCCGGTTGCTAGGTTTTGTTTTGCAAATAAATTACATGCATCCCCAGACACATGTAAATAAAAAAATAGACATTTCTAATTTGCAGCTGCTGCCTTCAAACTCTGTCGCTGAGCTTGTGTTTTTTTGGATCCATTTCACGGCGAGCAACTAAATCAAAACAACCGTGACGTCTTGTTTTATATGTGCTTGTGCAAACTTCTTTTTCCCAGAGGAGGTAAGAGCTGTGAGTTCTGTAGCCCACCCCCTCAAGTGCCAGTACTGTAAGCTTTTCATTACATGCTCAAGGAAACGTATCTCGCTCTTGCTGGTGCAGGCTCTGCTATGAAACCGGCTGTGCACGAGCACAGCATGGAAGACATGCCTATTGTCCCCTGGGACTTTCCCACACGGCTCACTGAGGACCTCTCTCTTGCTTTTCTCTGTAGAGTTCAATACAAGATCTGACACAGTGTGGGGCCAAGCGGAAACGATTCTATATCTAATGCTGCTTCCATCAGCTGGCCTCCATGAAGGATTGTCGCAGCAGCCGACGGGGTTGGTTATTGTCCCCTTGAGGTTTTACCTGGCTGATGTTACAGGGAGTGGTGTGTGCACGTTTTGTTACTGGGATACCTTTTAACATTGCAGCTTGTGCAGTCACTTAGTAGTTTGAGAGAGGCGAGCTCATGTTCAGCTATACGGTTGCTCCCCATAGAAGCCGCTCTCTGCAATATCCGCTCGCTCACCCACCCGCTCTGTTGCGCCATGCAGACCACCATTCCACAAATTGCCTTCTCTCCCCTTCTTACAGCAGCGTGCATGGCACAACCCAGTGTTTCCCCACATTGCCGAACTGGTGCCTCTAACCCCCGCCCCCGTGTGCAAATCACTCTTGCCCTTCATCTGCGGCAGTCGCGCCCAACAGTGCCCGGCACCGCAACTCCACCCCCCCATGCCTAGGAACGCCCAGTGCCCTCCAACCTACTCGACCCTCTCCACTCTGCTTATCCGCAGAAAACCTCCTCCTGGTCAGCGTGGCACCACGCTCCAACCTTGCAACCAGACCCTTTGCTACCTTTACCCAAGCCACCAAAACAGCAGCCCCCATGCCCCTCCCTTCTCGCTACTCCCACTCAAGCGCCCCGTCTACCTCTACCCGCCTCCAACGTTAATGCGTCCTTTAAACCCCCACCCCTGTTCCGTCACCCCAGACCACATTCGTCCTTCTAAGTACTCTGAGAGAATAATCATCGACCCAGGTTCACAAAATGTTGAGCCACGCCGAGATCAAAACTTCACCAACCTAAATTTATATCCGGACGTCCCTCCACCCCAGCTCTCCGTGGGCACCTAGCCTCTCGCAACTATCCATAGCATCTTAATCTCGGCTGTGCCATCCCCACGTGTCTATGCACACCCCGCCTTGGCAACTTCAAACAAACCAGACTACACAGCAACCCTCCTGAACCTACCCTCTGGAACCAACACCACCGTACCCACACCGATCTCCTCGTATGTCCAACAAAGCTCCAAGCTGTGGCAAGCCCCACAACTCTCGTCCCCAAACCCCCAACTCCATCACGGGGTCTTCCCCACACAGATCTCCTGTAATCCTGTCCGCCCTCTAAGAAATAAACTCAATAAGCTATTGGTATTATAAATGACAATGCGTTTTTTTCTTTCTAAAAACATAAATAAAAGGCATTGTCATTTGCAATGCGAGAGTTTAAGCTATTGGCATTGTAAATGACAATGCCATTTATTTATCTGTTTCCAAAACCAACACATAGCTAAAAGGTTTGTCATTTGCAATGCGAATAGCTCAAACTTTTGCAAATGCGAGACCTATTGCATTGCAAATGCTTGTTATTGTGAGTATATGCTTTTTTACAATGCAATTTATATATTTAAAAAAAAACAGAAATTTATACTGAATGAATAAATATTTTTGTATTTTTCTATATTCCTAAGTGTCACTATTGTTTTTCCCTTCATCATGATGTAAGGGTTATGTTACTTTGAAGTAGTCCTAGAATGTTTACATGAGTGTATTTTCCCTGTCTAGGTTACTTCTTACTAGTTGTTCAGGGGTCCCCTTTCTTTTGCGATAATCTCCACCTTGGATCTCCTCGCTATTGATGAGTAGGGTGCACACAGTGCAGCCCATAGGAATGTATGCTTCTTATCTGACTGATTTATCCTTCAGTGATTTCCTTTCACATAAATCATGGCAGATAAGGGGTGAAAGAAGGAGGACTTTTTTGTTGACGAGTTGGGGTGGGTCACTGCCCGAAGCACATTGGGAACAAGATCTTTCCCCAGGAGAAGGAATGCACCTCTGCACGATTACAGCAATGAGATCAGAGATAGTGGAAACAAGAAAGATTGAAAAGGCTGTGAGGGGAATGGAATAAAACTGGAGGGACTTGCAAGTAAAATGGTTGGACAGAAGAAAGAATAATAGGCACTGGAGAAATTGGAGACTAACTGTGGAGAGTTTCTGTTGTGGAAAGCCTGAAGGTTCAGGTCTGAGTTGGTAAATAGTCATCATCATCATCATCATCATAGGGCTTTATTTCGATAAAAAATATATCATAAAAGCATCACATCGTATACAATATATTTACATAAGAACACATTTTAACAGGTCATTATTTCATAATATTTTTAAGATTTAAAAGCTAAAACACTAAAAATCACAATTAAAAATTAGAATTTAACCATATTTTAAAACCAAATTAAACATTTTGCGTTAACCTTTTAGCCCTAATGGACCATGTCCATGCTAAAAACGTAGAAAGTCCACAAGCATACAGTGGCCGTGCGTCCGACAGAGTGCCTCATTAGAGTGCCTAATTCCCATAGCCTGGCATATAGGTTTGAGCCATCTTCGTCTTGGGTGGGCTTATGCCAGACAAGCAAACAGGATATGTAGTACAGTTTCAATACTAGTTTGACAAGTGGGGCAAAAAGATGTTGTCTAGAACGGGGGCAGCCAGTGAGCAGTTAGAGCGCGTACTGGAAGTGCCCCTACCCTAAATCTAAAGTATAGAGCCCTGTCATAAGATTTTTTTTTTTTTAATTTCCAAAAACCTTTATTGAGTACCATTGTAGATTACACAGCGCCTTGCCTACAACCCGGAGGCCGGCAGCAGGATAATGGGAAAGTACCACAGAGTAGCGCGATCTCGGATACCCAGCCTCTGCACCAACAACCCAGGGGGCTGGAGGCGTTTTCGTCAATGATGAACTCCAAGTCAGACTACATTTGTGGAGAATTTGTTAATCTAGATCTTCCCCATGTGTATGCCGTAGGTGAGTGTACGCTCCCATGTCTTCCACTATTGTACCCATGGAAGGCCTTCCCTTCAGTTATGTGTTCCCATTGTATACACTCAACTATGTACACCCCCCCCCGCACCCTCCCCCCGGAACCGTCCCACACTCTCCATCTGCTGTACGTGATTGGGAATATGTGTCGCCTATTGTGGTGCCCTATGCTACCGTTACTGAAGTGTCTTCTCCGCACTCAACTCATCTTTTAAGTCACACTAGTTGTCGTTACCCGGAGTCATCAGGTTCTCTGACGTAGCTTCCTGCGTGTACGCCTCAGAGTCTTGAGCATATAGGTAGGTCTTATATAGCCCCCAGAAGTTCTTGGGGCGATTCTGGGGGGGGGGGGAGTAGTTTGCTATATACCTCAGATTGTGTGCTGCAGTACAGCATATCTCGGGACCATTGTTTTACCGTTGGCAGGGGGCCTCTCATTCAGCGCATCGCTACCACTCTCCTGGCCGTCAATAAGCCCATGTCCACCAGTTTACGAGTTGCTGCTGGGTGGTTCTTAGAATAGCCAAGTAGCGCCAAAGCAGGGTCCGCTTTGAGCTCTACTCCCACTATATTGGTCAGCTCCGCAAACACCTTGCGCCAGAACTTTTGTATGCCCGGGCAGTACCATGCTAGATGCATAAAATCTGCTAATGCCGCGTGGCATCGTTCGCATTCCGGACTCTGTCTAAGGCCATATCTGTGCAGCCTCTCGGGTGTCTAATATACTCGCTGCAGGTATTTGAAGTGCACCAACCGGTGCCTGCCATTCAGTGATATCTTCCTTGTGCTCGCGCAGCAATAGGCCCACATACTATCGTCTAGGTGGATCTGCAGATCTCTCTGCCATGCCAGTCGAGCCTTCGTGTATTGTTGTTCGCTATGCTGCATACCCAGCCTATATAGCGTTGTGATTAGTTTTTGTGGAGCGACCGTTTTGATGACGTGTGTTAGTTCCAGGAGTTCAGGTGGCTCTGCCAGGTCCGGACCCAACAGTTCCAGAAATGCGCTGCGCACTCTGTGAAATTGGAAGCTATGAAGTAATGTTGGACCAGTATGTCCTCTCGCTACCCTCTCCCAGGTCTTCACTCGTCCCTCGGCAAAAAGGTCCCCCATAACTCTTAGACCCAACTGGTTTAGGGCTCTCACCACACCTATTTCAGCCAGTGGGGGTAACCAGACCGCCCACTCGAGCAGCATACTAGGGGAATATAATAGTACGCAGTTCTGTGAGCGTAGCAGCGATTGCCATGCATGGCTGGTGGTCATTATTCATGGATTGCATACCATGGCAGGTAATGGAGCAGGAGAAGCAAAGAGTCGCTCCAGGATGACATGCGGTATATCCGGGCTGCCATGAACCCAGGTGTGAAGATGTGTGGCCTGAGCCACCCTATAGTACCGTTCTAAATCCGGAGCACCTAATCCTCCCTGCTCGTAAGGTAATTTTAGAGTTTCCCATTTTACCCATGGCTGCTTGCCTCCCCAGGCCAGCTTAATAAGGAGCTTCGTCAGCGTGACAAAGAATGCCTTCGACAGCACAATGGGGAAATTCACGAAAAGGAACAAGAATCGGGGCAGAACCACCATCTTCATTATGGCGATGCGTCCCATTAGTGACAGCGGGAGTCTGCACCAGTTCTCTACATCGTCTACCAGCTTGCTGTATGCCACCCCATAGTTCTCTCTAACCATCACGTCTGGGTCAGTGTGCAATTTAATTCCTAAATAGCGTACCGGTTCCGAGGTCCACTGAAGTGGGAACTCCATCTCGAAGCGTTCTGTGATCGGGGTCAGCGGAAAGACCACCGATTTTGCCCAGTTCACCCTAAGGTCAGACGGGGTACCGAAATGTACCACCTCCCTCAGGACCGAGGCCAGGTTGCTCTCCGGGTCTCTAACGTAGAGCAGTGTGTCATCCGCGTACGTAGAAATCCCTATCTTGTAGGGCGGGTAGCTAATAGCCCTATGCCTAAGATACTCCCGGATAGCGCACGCCAACGGCTCTGCCACTAACGCATACAGAAGTGGCGAGAGAGGGCATCCCTGCCTCGTACCCCTGCTTATAACAATTGTCTCCGATACCTTGTCACCCATACGTATGCGAGCTAAAGGCTGATGATATAGCGCTGCCAGCATGGACAGGAATGGTTCGCCCAGACCCAGTTTCCTTAACACTTGCAGCATGAATGGCCATTCGACCGAATCAAAGGCTTTTTCCATATCTAGGAAAATCGCCACTGCCTTGTGTGCTGCATTGCTCCCAGCACCTTGCGAAGGTTATAAGTTAGATTCCTCGCCGGTATAAATCCCGCTTGCTCCGGGGCCACCAGTTCTGGGGCAACCAGCGCTAGGCGTGTAGCCAGCACTTTCGCATACAGTTTGGCGTCAACGTTCAGCAAAGATAGTGGCCTGTAGGACCCACACTTAGAAGGGGACTTTCCAGGCTTTAGAATGGTGACCAGCATTGCCTCTCGCATGGAGTGGGGCATGGCGCCTTTCTCGCAGATCTCATCAAAGAGCGAGGACAGGTGAGGTATCAGCTTATCTTTAAACGCTTCTGATATCTCTTCCCTCTGTATGGGGGTCGCAAGGAAATCCCTCTGCCAGTTGGCCAGGAATGGCATTTTTATGTAATCATCTATTTGGTCTCCTACATTCGAGGATTTGGAGGCATATAGATTCAAATAGAACTCTCTGAATTCTGCCAATATTTCATCTTCCTCAGTGAGGATTTCTCCCGAGTCTAACTCCAATTCCGTAATTCTCTGCGTCTGTCTGTTGCCCTTCAGAATCCTGGCCAGTAGGGATCCAGGGCATTCGCCTTCTCCATATGTGCGTGCAGTAGCGTATTTGCCCATATGACAGACTTCTCTATCCGCCTCCTCGTTGAATTCTGATATTAAAGTTTGAAGCTCGTCCGCGTGGCCACCCATCATATTACCTTGTTGTCCATTTTCAATGACTGAGATCTGTTGTTCTATGTATTTCAGTCTTTGTCTGATTGCCTTTAGGACGCTAGAGTGTTTGGCCATGACTATGCCTTGGATATATACTTTGAACGTTTCCCAGAGCGTTTGAAAGCTGTCGACCGTTGGTGAAGTGGACGCAGCTGTGGTCAGTCCAGAGGAGATCCGTAGTGTGGCTGAAGGAGACATGGTTGCTGGATGTGAAGATGGGGTCGAGTGTGTGACCTGCGATGTGGGTGGAGGTGGTGACAAGTTGTTTAAGTCCGAGATTGGCGAGGTTGTCCAAAAGGGTGGCGGTGTTGCGGTCGTTGTTCTTTTCAAGGTGAAAGTTGAGGTCTCCCAGAAGGATGTAGTCTTTGGAGGGGAGCGCGTGTGGAGTGATGAAGTCCGTGATGTCTTCACTGAATTTTGCGCGGGGTCCTGGTGGTCTGTAGAGGAGGGTGCCTCTGAGTGTGGTCTTGGGGTCGATGTGGATCTGGAAGTGAAGGTGTTCCGAGTTGGCGAGGTTGGCGTCAGAGCTGGTTGAGATGCGGATTGATTTCTTATGGACGATAGCGATTCCTCCTCCTGTGCCGGTACGGTCCTTGCGAGTGATCTTATAGTCTTCAGGGATGGCAATGGTGATGTCTGGTGCGGAGGAAGCGTTCATCCATGTTTCCGTAAGGAAGGCGACGTCTGGAGAGATGGTGTCTAGTAGATTCCATAGGTCAATGGCGTGCCTGTGGACCGATCGGGTGTTGAGAAGGATGCATTGTAGGTGGTTGGTGTCGGGAATCTGTGGTGTGGTCGTAGCAGAGATGTTGTCGGTGCCGCTGAATTTGCAGGAGTAGCAGGAGAAAGGTCCATGGGTGTGTCCAGGGGCGGCTTGGACACAGTTGGGGTCGCGACCGGGGTTGAGGGCTAGGAGGGATGCGGCATCGTAGCTAAAGCGGGGGGGCTGGGCAGTGCGAGGGGCAGGGGGTCTGGCGCTGGGCGCGGTCCAGGCGCGGACGGGCGTAGACGGGCTTACCTTTGGCGCACCTTCGGCGTGTCCGAAGCGCGTGGACGCTGCGCGTGGAGTCATTGGCCATAAGTGGATGTAGGGGGGGAGGGGCGAGGGCGTCTCAGCTGGGAGGCGGGGCGGGCTCAGGGAGTGAGCAAACAACAACACCGGAGCTAAAATGGAGGGGGGAGCAAAGCAGGGTGCCGGGGCAAGTCGCGTTATAAATGCGAGTAAAGTCTGCAAATAAACAAATGCACAGATACGATAGCAACACTTAAAAGCAGCCAAAAGCAGAGCAGCGCTGATCACCAATACCGCGTTGTGGCAGGGAGGCAGACCAGGGAGCTACCACTCGGGCAGGAGCGACGAGGAGTCACAGCGCTTCGTGGTCTGGGGGGCGCTGAAGTAGGTAGTGGGAGGGCGTCTCAGCTGGGAGGCGGGGCGGGCTCAGGGAGTGAGCAAACAACAACACCGGAGCTAAAATGGAGGGGGGAGCAAAGCAGGGCGCCGGGGCAAGTCGCGTTATAAATGCGAGTAAAGTCTGCAAATAAACAAATGCACAGATACGATAGCAACACTTAAAAGCAGCCAAAAGCAGAGCAGCGCTGATCACCAATACCGCGTTGTGGCAGGGAGGCAGACCAGGGAGCTACCACTCGGGCAGGAGCGACGAGGAGTCACAGCGCTTCGTGGTCTGGGGGGCGCTGAAGTAGGTAGTGGGAGGGCGTCTCAGCTGGGAGGCGGGGCGGGCTCAGGGAGTGAGCAAACAACAACACCGGAGCTAAAATGGAGGGGGGAGCAAAGCAGGGCGCCGGGGCAAGTCGCGTTATAAATGCGAGTAAAGTCTGCAAATAAACAAATGCACAGATACGATAGCAACACTTAAAAGCAGCCAAAAGCAGAGCAGCGCTGATCACCAATACCGCGTTGTGGCAGGGAGGCAGACCAGGGAGCTACCACTCGGGCAGGAGCGACGAGGAGTCACAGCGCTTCGTGGTCTGGGGGGAGCTGAAGTAGGTAGTGGGAGGGCGTCTCAGCTGGGAGGCGGGGCGGGCTCAGGGAGTGAGCAAACAACAACACCGGAGCTAAAATGGAGGGGGGAGCAAAGCAGGGCGCCGGGGCAAGTCGCGTTATAAATGCGAGTAAAGTCTGCAAATAAACAAATGCACAGATACGATAGCAACACTTAAAAGCAGCCAAAAGCAGAGCAGCGCTGATCACCAATACCGCGTTGTGGCAGGGAGGCAGACCAGGGAGCTACCACTCGGGCAGGAGCGACGAGGAGTCACAGCGCTTCGTGGTCTGGGGGGCGCTGAAGTAGGTAGTGGGAGGGCGTCTCAGCTGGGAGGCGGGGCGGGCTCAGGGAGTGAGCAAACAACAACACCGGAGCTAAAATGGAGGGGGGAGCAAAGCAGGGCGCCGGGGCAAGTCGCGTTATAAATGCGAGTAAAGTCTGCAAATAAACAAATGCACAGATACGATAGCAACACTTAAAAGCAGCCAAAAGCAGAGCAGCGCTGATCACCAATACCGCGTTGTGGCAGGGAGGCAGACCAGGGAGCTACCACTCGGGCAGGAGCGACGAGGAGTCACAGCGCTTCGTGGTCTGGGGGGCGCTGAAGTAGGTAGTGGGAGGGCGTCTCAGCTGGGAGGCGGGGCGGGCTCAGGGAGTGAGCAAACAACAACACCGGAGCTAAAATGGAGGGGGGAGCAAAGCAGGGCGCCGGGGCAAGTCGCGTTTTAAATGCGAGTAAAGTCTGCAAATAAACAAATGCACAGATACGATAGCAACACTTAAAAGCAGCCAAAAGCAGAGCAGCGCTGATAACCAATACCGCGTTGTGGCAGGGAGGCAGACCAGGGAGCTACCACTCGGGCAGGAGCGACGAGGAGTCACAGCGCTTCGTGGTCTGGGGGGCGCTGAAGTAGGTAGTGGGAGGGCGTCTCAGCTGGGAGGCGGGGCGGGCTCAGGGAGTGAGCAAACAACAACACCGGAGCTAAAATGGAGGGGGGAGCAAAGCAGGGCGCCGGGGCAAGTCGCGTTATAAATGCGAGTAAAGTCTGCAAATAAACAAATGCACAGATACGATAGCAACACTTAAAAGCAGCCAAAAGCAGAGCAGCGCTGATCACCAATACCGCGTTGTGGCAGGGAGGCAGACCAGGGAGCTACCACTCGGGCAGGAGCGACGAGGAGTCACAGCGCTTCGTGGTCTGGGGGGCGCTGAAGTAGGTAGTGGGAGGGCGTCTCAGCTGGGAGGCGGGGCGGGCTCAGGGAGTGAGCAAACAACAACACCGGAGCTAAAATGGAGGGGGGAGCAAAGCAGGGCGCCGGGGCAAGTCGCGTTATAAATGCGAGTAAAGTCTGCAAATAAACAAATGCACAGATACGATAGCAACACTTAAAAGCAGCCAAAAGCAGAGCAGCGCTGATCACCAATACCGCGTTGTGGCAGGGAGGCAGACCAGGGAGACCTCAACTTTCACCTTGAAAAGAACAACGACCGCAACACCGCCACCCTTTTGGACAACCTCGCCAATCTCGGACTTAAACAACTTGTCACCACCTCCACCCACATCGCAGGTCACACACTCGACCCCATCTTCACATCCAGCAACCATGTCTCCTTCAGCCACACTACGGATCTCCTCTGGACTGACCACAGCTGCGTCCACTTCACCTACAACAAACCAAAACCCAGCCTCCACCTCCAACCTACCCTGCAAAGAAACTGGAACAAAATCACCACGGACCAAATCTCCGCTTCGCTCCTTCAACACACCCCAGCCCTCTCATCCAACGCTAACGAAGCCGCCGCCAACCTCACCATCTGGCTATCCAAAACCGCTGACACCCTAGCGCCACTGAAAAAACGTCAAAACAAACCTGGCAGCAAGAAGACCTCTTGGTTCAACGATGATCTCAAGAAGTCCAAGAAACTCTGCCGCACCCTTGAAAAGACCTGGAAAAAAGACCCAACCACCAGCACCAAGGACGCCTTCAAAAACGCCACCCGCATTCACCACCAACTAATCCGGAAGGCCAAAAAAACAGCATTCAAGGATCGACTTGACAACAACGCTCACAACAGCAAGGAACTTTTCAACATCGTCAAGGAATTTTCCAATCCCTCGGCCAACTCCAACGACATCACCCCCTCTCAAACCCTCTGCGACTCCCTAGCCTCATTTTTCCACAACAAGATTGCAGACATCCACAACAGCTTTGACAACCAACCCGGAAACCAACACACCCTACCAGTTGCTGATCATCCTCCCCCGACGAACACCCTTAACGATTGGAACCCAATCTCCACTGAAGACACCATCCGCCTAATGAACTCCATCCACTCAGGATCTCCCACAGACCCATGTCCTCACCACATCCTCAACAAAGCAGACTCCATCATAGCACCGCACCTCCGAGACGTCATCAACTGCTCCTTCAACTCCGCCACCTTTCCGGTAGACTGGAAACACGCAGAACTCACCGCCCTTCTGAAAAAACCCACAGCGGACCCCACCGAACTCAAAAACTACCGCCCCATCTCGCTCCTACCATTCCCGGCCAAAGTCATCGAGAAAGCTGTCAACAACCAGCTCGCCGCCTTCCTCGAAGCCAACAAATCCCTCGACCCCTCACAATCCGGATTCAGAGCAAAACACAGCACTGAGACCGCCCTCATCGCAGCCACAGACGACATTCGAACTCTACTGGACAATGGTGACACCGTCGCCCTCATCCTCCTTGACCTCTCTGCAGCATTCGACACAGTCTGCCACAAAACACTGTTACAACGCCTCAATAACATCGGAATCCAAGGAAAAGCACTTGAATGGATCACCTCATTCCTCACCGGAAGAACCCAGAGAGTCCGTCTTCCACCATTCACGTCAGAGGCCTCTGAAGTCATCTGCGGCGTACCACAAGGATCCTCTCTCAGTCCCACCCTCTTCAACGTATACATGAGCCCCCTCGCGGCCATCGCACGCCAACACAACCTCAACATCATCTCCTACGCGGATGACACACAACTGATCCTCTCTCTCACCAATGACCCCAGCACCGCCAAAACTAACCTACACGAAGGAATGAAAGAAGTTGCCGAATGGATGAAACTAAGCCGTCTGAAACTGAACTCAGACAAAACAGAAGTCCTCATCCTAGGTACATCCCCATCTGCATGGGACGACTCCTGGTGGCCGGAAGCCCTCGGAAAAGCACCCATCCCGACAGACCACGCTCGGAACCTAGGCGTCATCCTGGATTCTTCACTTTCAATGAACAGACAAGTCAGCGCCGTATCCTCTTCCTGCTTCAACATTCTTCGCATGCTCAAAAAAACATTTCGCTGGATCCCCCCCGACACAAGGAAAACAGTCACCCACGCTCTGGTCACGAGCCGACTGGACTATGGAAACACCCTCTACGCAGGTACTACCGCAAAACTCCAGAAGAAACTCCAACGAATCCAAAACGCCTCAGCCAGACTCATATTAGACATCCCACGCAACGAACACATCTCTGGTCACCTTAAAGACCTCCACTGGCTACCCGTCAATAAGAGAATCACTTTCAGACTGCTTACCCACGCACACAAATCACTCTACGACATCGGTCCAGAATGCCTCAACTCACGACTGTCCTTCTACACCCCCTCCCGCCAACTACGTTCTTCCAACCAAGCCCTCGCCACTGTTCCTCGCATCAACAAGACCACCATGGGAGGCAGATCCTTTTCATACCTGGCTGCTAGAACATGGAACTCACTCCCCGCCTACCTCCGCCTCACCCAGAACCACCTAGCATTCAGAAAGCAACTTAAAACTTGGATATTTGACAAGTAATCCCCCCCTTCCTAAGCGCCTTGAAACCCTCTGGGTATGTAGTGCGCTATACAAATTCTTTGACTTGACTTGACTGACTTGACTTCCGCTAGTTCACCTCTGAATACTTCGTCAAGAAGTGAGTACGGAGGAAATCGCCACGTGAAGGGAGGGATTCTTGTAGTTGGAGTGCTAAGTGTCATCAGTATCGGAGAGTGATCGGATAATGTGCGTGGCAGAACACTGCATGACCTGATGTGTTGCAGTACCGAGCGAGAAACCAACCAGTAGTCTATCCTTGTGTGTATGTCATGGA
Source organism: Lissotriton vulgaris (assembly GCF_964263255.1). NCBI lineage: Eukaryota > Metazoa > Chordata > Amphibia > Caudata > Salamandridae > Lissotriton > Lissotriton vulgaris. Next base: position 697,535,646 of record NC_141691.1, on the reverse strand, counting down.
AGGCCGAGTAGTGTGTGTATCCCCCTCTGTCTGTATGCAAGGTTCTCCAAACATCCACCATATCCAGCGCTGTCATCCCCGCAAGCACTCGCAAGGCCGCCGCTGCCGGCCGTCTAGGAGGCCCTGCCGATCTATCCAGGTCTGGGTTAAGCACCAGATTAAAGTCGCCTCCCCAAATCATTCGGCCACCATCAAACGCCCCGCCATTTCTTACCAGAGTATCATAGAAATCAGGAGAATCATAATTGGGGCCGTACACATTCACCACAATCAAGTCATGACCTTTCCCAACGCACCTAGAAATTACATACCTCCCCTACGGATCGGTGCAGAGAAGTGTGAGTTGCAGCTTGGATCGGGGATTAACCCATGTCAGAACTCCCCTAGAGTGTGTTGTAAAGCCAGCCTGTGTAATATTACCCATTAATCCCTTTACTTGGAGCATTTTACTCGTGGAAGGAAGGTGTGTTTCCTGAATAAGAGCCAGGTCCACCCTGTGACGTTGGAGGTAATTCAGAACCTTACACAGTTTCCGATGGTCATTTAGGCCTCTGACGTTCCAAGTTAGTACTTTAAGTGACTCAGTCTCTCCCTGTGTTTCAATGCCCTGTACATCAGCCATCATCACGGGTCCACAACATATTGCAGTAGTTAAACAACTCGTTCGACACTAGATAAACGTGCAGTATCAGCCCAGAGGGGCGGCCCATTGAGCCCCTCCCCCCCCCCCCCACAACCCCAAACCCCCCACCATCACCGCAACACAGTATATTGACAAGGCGGTGTGCGGCTCACTGAGAATATTTGCCGCAGCCGCCAGCAACCAAGGTGCAGTTGAGAGACAGTTCCCGTACCCTCCCAACGAACATGCAATAAGCAAGCAAAATACCCCCCTCAACCTCCCAAACCCCACCCAAGGCAGACCAACCCCAATTCGGCCTAGCATGCAACCCCCCCCTGCTCCCTCCCAAAACAGACTCTCAAATTTCCCCTCAGACTGCGGGAGCAGTCTAACTTGCTGGAAGCGCTAGGGCAGAGGTTGCCAAGGTAGCAAATACAGTTCCAAGATAATGAAGCTTAAACTCCAGCACCAGTCCCTCGCATCAGCCTCTTAACATAGTATCCATATGTGCCCAAAAGCCTATCCTATACATTCCCCAGTAAGTATAACCCAGAGCATAGAGAACGCTACACCAGTAGTGTCTTTGGGCGAATCTCTATATCTGGTCTCTAATACTGTGCGCCCTTCACGGAGCCCAAACCTACTACAATTTGCAAGTGAGGTGGATATAATGGAAAGTTCTCACCCATAGTCCAGATTACTGGTAGTTCCGGAGCGTAGTGTAGACCCACTGGCCCATGCTGCACCTACAACCGTCCTTTCTTCATTGACCTATCTGCCCAAGGAGCACCTCCCGTAGTCCCTGGTGCGCTCCCCAGGTAGCTCCTAGAGGAAGGACAAGTCTCCAGCGAAGAATGCAGAACGGCCATTGCTGTATTCCTGCTCGTCTAGATGACTGTTGTTGTCCTGTTCTTGCTCCTGACGCTTAGGACTATGTCTCTGTTCTTTAGACCACACCTTCAGCGACTTTTGAAGTTCCTTCGGGTCTGTGAAAAAGTGTGAGTGCCCCTGGCGATTGATCCGAAGTTTAGCTGGGTATAACATAGCGTAGTCCAGACCCATGTCCCGCAATTGCTGCTTGTATGGTGCAAAGTGGCGTCGCTCCTCCTGAACATTCGCCGTGAAGTCGGGGTATAGCGAGACGTCCATCCCCTCGAACTGCAGCTTCCCTTTTTCCCTCGCCAACCGCAGTGCTGTATCTCTATCTCGGTAGTTGAGCAGTTTCGCAATTATGGGTCTCGGGGGGGCCCCCGGGCGCGGTCTAGGACCCAGCGAACGATGCGCCCTCTCCGCTATGAACATGTGCGAGAACACTCCTTCCCCCAGCAGCGTAGTCAGCAGCTTCTCAACAAACAGCTCCATTTTACCAGTATGGGTCGTCTCCGCAATTCCCGTAATTCTAATGTTGGAACGTCTTGAGCGCGCTTCCAAATTTTCCGATTTGTCTTGTATCACCTGGAGCAGTTTGTTGAGTTGCGTACGGTCCTTATCCAGCTCAGTATGCACTTCTTCCACCTCAGTCAATCGCCTCTCCGACATGTCCAGATGCTCCGCGTGTTTATCCACCCTCTCTGACATGCGGTCCATACAGTAAGTTAGTGCGTCAATTTTAGATCCTATCGACGCCATGCTGTCTTGCAGGCCTTTTTCCATCGTGACTAGCAGGTCTTTAATGTCAGAGTAGACTGAGGCTTCCAATCCTCTGGGCTGTTGCGATGATTCCGGATTTGGAGGGTCGGGGGTCCTGCATTCTCGATTTCCATTGCTTGAAAGCTAGTTTCATCTGGGTTTTATCGCCCTTACCCATCGTGGTGGCTCGCAGATAGATCTATCCGGCCAGAGTATGGGCCCACCGCAGCTGCCAGAGTCTGGAAAGTCTGGTGGGCAGGGTGGACGGGGTAGAGACCAAACGCCGAGCCGCCGCTAACAGCAGTGTACTCCCACCTACCCTCAAGCACACCGTTAGGAAGACTTTTGAAGCAATGGGTGTCTGACGTTGACGCTGCCTTGATACTCCGGATGTGGGGTAAACAGTCCTGTCGGTCACCCCAGAACTGGTCCGCTGTAGGGCCCCCCTCCGCCGGAGCTCCTTTGAGTAAAAGGGCTGGGCTTGTGCTAGCCCCTGCACCAGCTTCTAGCCAGATGCTACTCCCTTGCCTCGCATATAGGTGGGCGCGTCACCTCACCTGTCTCTGTTGGTCATGTGCTGCATGCAAAGACACTGCCCCTATGGAAATCTACGCCAATGGGCAGCACAACCCACCGTAGGATGTGCAGTTGGTTGCGCAGGCTCTTCAGTATAGGTCCAAGGTCAATTTAACGGTGCCCTCTGGCGGAGGCCAGGGACCCCCGCCGGTCCACACCCTGCCGAGATGTTCACTCCGCAGAACCGGCCAAATCAATCCCAGGTCCCCGGGGCAGTGAGGCGGCAGCTCCCCCCTCGTGCTCGTAGCTCCCAATGGGCCTGTGCGTTTATGACCGGGCCTTCACCCGTGTATGGTGTCTGGTACTCTGAGGTGCGTCACCCCTACTGTCACAGGGGCACCTGTGGAGCCGCGGGTCCTGCTGCTGTCTCGAGCAGTCCGTGTGGGGGCCTCGTGTCTTTTGCTTGGTGTTCTAGGCCCAACCGGGCCTGCACTTGGTGTTTGCTGACTAGGTCCAGGCCCTCTGCTGCCTTTGTGGGGCTTTCTACATGCTCCTCACCTCTGGAGCAACCGCGGCTCTGTAGACCGATGGCAGAGTACTCGGCGCGAGAGGCTCTTCAGGTGTTGATTTTCGCCACCACCGGAGGTCCGGAGCGGACCCTGCCTCAGCGGCCGCACGTCCCGCGACGCACGCCGGCCAGATGGCTAGGCGAGTCCGGTGCTTGCGGCCTGGTCCACCGGGAGTCCCCGATGCTCCTAAAGTCAAATAATTCAGCCGATTTCAGGGTTCCAGTGGTAGCGAGCTGCCGTGTCAGTTCTCTGCAGCAGACTCGGCCGCTCTCGGAGTTTGGGCACAGCTGGAACAGGATATATGATGAATAATGCGAGGCTTCGGCCCGGAGCTCGAGGCTGGCGCGTCTTACATCGGGCTTGCCAAGCTCCGCCCCCCACCCCTGTCATAAGATTTCCATACAATGTCTAAGTATAGTTCCCGGAATGGTACATCCTTATGCCTTAGGAACTCTTCCGTCAACCTACCAAGGGTTGGGTCAATACTAGTTCTGGAAGCGACCCATTTATTTAGGGTCGCTTTCGGGAGAGAAGACCGGGTGTCCCAGGCATCACTAAGGCCTAGCTTACCAAGTAGAAATTCAACATCTTTGAGCCATTTTATCTTATGCCATCCCTCCATTGTCATAACTTCCGCTAGCCCCTTCGCATACTTGGCAAGTTCCGGTACTCGCCACAGCCGGGCCCATAGAGCAATGGCCAGACTTTTGCCAGATCATTGATGGAATGGCATCCTAAATCAAGCAGAAAAGGAGTCAGTGGGGTGCTCTGTGGAAGTGACATAATGCCCCTTAGAAATTTATTTTCAGACCTTACCAATAAATAAATCCATATTAGAAGTGCCCCAGAGCTCTGCCCCATACAGGGCAGAACTAACGCCCTTCGCCTTATAAGTGTCGATACCAGGGGCAATCGGTCTAGTCGAAGAGGAGCGCTGCTCTTTAAGGAGCGCCCCGTGACCCTCTTATGGCTTAATTGCATTTTACAAAGATGTGGGGTCCACTGCATGGTATCCGATATGCGAATACCTAGATGATCGAATACAGTGACTCTCTCCAAGGATGCATGGTTTAATACAGGGGGTCACCCAATTTTTTTCGGGGGGTTCAGCACCAAAAACTTAGTCTTGTCTGAATTTATTACTAGGCCATGTTGGATAAAAAAAGCCTGAAAGTTATCTAGGAGGCCTTGAAGGCCCACGAGGTCTTAGATATTAGAAGCGTATCATCGGCGAATAAAAGGGTAGGGATACGCTCCCCCGCCAGGGATGGAGCATCTGATGATTTTTAAAGTAAGTGCTCAACCACCCCATTCACATATAGTGAAAAAAGGGTCGGAGCAAGAACACATCCCCGGCGGACCCCTCTCCCCACCGGAATCCTGTTGGTTTTCTACCCCTCTGCGCGAAGTTGCCTTCGTGAAGCCTCACTAGAATAGACAAGATGTTAGGTGGGATCCCCATATCTGACAGCACCCCCCATAGGCTTCCTCTAGGCACAAGATCAAAGGCAGTCCTTAGATCAATAAATGCAAGATAAAGACTGCCTTTGCCTATGACGACCACTTTCCAATAGATCAGTAATAATTTGAAAGCCTGCTCTATTGTGCCGGTGCCAGCCCTGAAGCCCGCTTGATAATCGGAGAGAATATCATTGTCCTCAGCCCATTGTAGTATTCTTTCAAGTACCACCTTCCCCACAACTTTCTGGGTGGAATCTAATAAGCTTATTGGGCGGTATTTGGAGGGGTCGTCCCTCTGGCCCTTTTTATAAATAGGGACGACCTCAGCCCCCTTCCACGACTCGGGAATGGCGGCACCTTTATCAATAGCAATCAGTAGAGTATGAATGAGCTTCCCCCATTTCGGCAGGTTGGAGAGAAACAAGTCCCCGGGGATTCCGTCAGGGCCGGCTGCCTTTTGGGGCACAATGCGACTTATCGCGTATTCAACCTCCTTGACTGAAAACGGAAATAGATTATTTTCTCCGGGCAGTACTTGAGAACTGCATGGAGCGGAATCACTAGAAACTCCTGGCTGGCAAGAATACAAGTTAGAGAAGTGGTCAAACCACACCTGATCAGAGATATTACACGTAATAAGGTCGCTGTCAGGCCTATTCCTTGCTCTTATAGTGCTCCAGAATCGACCTGCATCCCACCCAGCGCTAGCCTCTTTTAATGTTTGCCAGTACAGGTCCTCCCACACCTTTTTGGCATTAGTTACAGCCAAATAGTACTCTTTCCTGGCGTGCTGGATCAGAGGTTCTGACTTCATCTTGACAGCCTTAATTAAAGCCAACTTCTTCTGTCTACAGTTGGTTGTATACCAACCTGCTTTGCCTTAGGCCTCTGGGGCCCTTTTGTCCTGCCCCCTCGTGTTTGTACCAGGAATACATTTCCTATGGACTTTGTGGTATCCTGGAATACCAACGTAGCCCAGGAAGGGTCTTGATGCTTCTGGAGGGCCACCTCCATCTCACTTAGTGAGGCTGCCAATATTGTTCCTATAGCCTGGACCTTTGCTTCATCTAAGGCAACTTTGCACCACTTAAGGCGCCTTCCACAATTAGATGGAAGAACTTTTGAGGTGGACTTTACTTCGTTTGGAGGCCATAGGCCGCTTTGACTTGGCCACAGGTGCTTTAGACTCAAGGACAGCGAATTGTGGTCGCTATCTACAGTAGGTAGTATTACCATATCCTGAATACATTTCCAAAGTGTTATATCAAGGAGAATGTAGTCAATCCTTGACGTATGGTCGGGCCTATTGTACGTGTGAGCATCTAAGAAATCTGAGGCAGTTCTACCGTTTGCTGCTCTTAGACCAAACTCCAGGGTCAGCGCATTCAGCTGGATCGCCCTCTGCGTCCATCTTTTTATTGGTTGGATCGCTAACGCTGGTATGCCCCTCCTTGAGTCATCCTCAGTAAGATCTAGGATGTCCTCTACCGCAAGGGGCTCAAATGTACAATTAAGGTCCCCCGCGACCAATACATGCGTGCCATTACCACACTCTCTAAGAGATTTTTCTAGAAACGCTACTGTCGGGGATAATGAACTGCATTTGGTGCCCCTGGCATATATGTTAAATATATCAAGAGATCTCCCACTGCCTGGGCCTCTTATTGAGATCCCAAGAATATCTGGTGAGCTGCACTGCTTTTGTATAATACTACAGCCCAGGGAAGTGCTCACCCAAATGAGGAGCCCGCCCGAGGGCCGACCCCTCCCCGAAGATGGCAAGACTGCAGGTATAAAATACGTGGTGTAGCCAACCTTGTGGTTAGGTTCCATACTCCAGGACTCCTGAAATATACAGATTGTGTGGGACTCCACCAGAGTGTTCTAATCGGGGAGATCTAACTTCTTGACGATGCCTGCTACATTCCAGCTGATAACTTTCATCATCAGCCTATCAGTCACCTCTAGATCCTGCAGGCAGTTAGATTGTTCTAAATATAGCGTCGAATGTTCTCCACCAGGGTCAGTCGCCATAATTGGTGGCAATAGATCATGTGATGGGGAAACAGTGCTCTGTTGGGCAGATAGGACTACTGGGGGAATGGAAGTGCCTAAGGGACTAGCAGATATATCCTTACAGTTAGATGGGCAATATCTGATGATAGAATGATTCCCAACCCCCCCCCCCCCCTTACATTTACAGTAATTAGTTACCGCAGCTTGGGATACTTGCTGAAGCCCACCGCCCCAATGAATTATTTCAGATGAAGTTAAATTCAGGGGTGTTTGGATAATCCCTGGAGAGAGAATTGGAGACCTACAATCACTACGCCTTCTGTAATCAGGGATAAGGGACAAAAAATGCGAAATCAAATCATCGCTATGTCAATAAATAAATAGTATAATATTGCTGGAATCCAAACTGGAACACTTGGATAACTTTCACATGTGGACCCCTGTTGAGAGTGTTGGGGGTACGTGGGCAGATTTTGGCGTAATCTCTGTGCAAAGAAATATGTAATGCATTTGGTGACCCGCTGGGCCTAGAGTTAGGATGATGGTTGTAATTTAGTCTGTCTACCCTGCCCCAGAGATCCAGAGGGAATGATGTGAGTGCTGGAGGTACTGTGCAATTCACCTCGGAGAGTGATGAATGAAGGAGAACAGATTATAATTTGCTGCTTTTAAAAAAGGGGAACTGATTCTTAGAGGTGTGAGACTTTTGTTCTTCCCTGACCGGAACTCAGAAATGCTTACACAGGAAGCGTGCTCTTAACAGACTGGTGATGAGGGGTATCACAGTGTTAGAGACCTACCCTATCAGGTTAAAATTAGAATATAATGTATGTGAGAAGATATTTTTATCCTCACAGGGGGACTCGACCATGAAATGTATTAGGGCCTTTCATCTGAGCCCTCTACTTGAATGTCTTTGGATTACACTGTTTTAATTTTACAAGAAGGTTGGAGCAGGGGTCGGTCCATTTATCACTAAATGGAGGTCTTCCTGCCTGAGGGATTGTTTAGGAGGGAATTGATCTAGCTGTGTAGAGATGTTGTTAAATTTTTTAGAGATGTTGTTACATTTTTTGTACTTGCTGGGGTAATTGCTGATTTTGAGTGCCTTCTGCCAATCCCTTCCACATGTCCTATAGTGACAAACTTTGGCCACTAATAGCGGTGACTGGTTTATTATTGAATTTGTGAGACTGATAGCAGCGAATGGTTTATCACTGAATTTGTTTCAATACTGTGAATTTTCACTTTTAAGTATGTTGGGAATTTAGGCTTTTGACTGGTAACTGCTAGGTGTTGTAACATACTTTCTTTTGCAGTGTGTTTTAAATTAATTGGGCTTATAAATCCGATGTCCCTGTGAGGGTGGGGTTTGACGTCCAATTCATACAAGGTAAATTGGAGAACTATCAGAACCCAGGTGCGATGCGCAAGGTGAATGGAAGACTCACAGATAAAATTAGCATAAAAAAGGAAATCGATAAGGGTGCCTTTGTCACCTCTAATCTTCACTCTCACCCTCAAAGTACTACTCCAATGAATATGGGACAAGCCAAATATTCAAGAGTCAGACATTTTCAAAGCCACAGTATTTGCTGTTCATGTACAACACTTGATAGCAAACCCAGAAACATCAGTACCAGCACTAATAACATATCTACTTCAAATTCAAGCAATCTTGAGTTTTAAAACTGACATGTTGAAATTAGAGGGGTTGAACATCAATGCGACAGCTTACATGTTGATCCTTGTTTAGAGGGGGAAGATGGAATATCTGGATATAGGATTGCTAAAACATTACAGGAGATGTAATCATGGAATGTGCGGAGGGTCAGTAGTACAATTAAATTGGAGATATTAACTTTGATTAAATACAACATATCTTGGGTCGACCTGATAGCAACAGTGAGAGTGACAGTACCACTCAAGACAAAATATTTATTCTGCACACGTCCACTTGCAATCCCGAAGGCAGGCATTATAAATTTAAGCATAAATTGTCTTTGGCATGGGAAAACTGACAGATAGGATGACAAGGAACATGATATAAGCCTTAGGAGGGGGATGGGAAACCCCTACTTCCTAAAGTGCTACCAAATATCCCACTTATACATGTTGGAATAGCTCTCTGTATAAACAGAAGAGGAATGCTGCCATGTAGATCCTAAGTTCTTGGGAATGGCAAGGTACAAGGTAGCATGGCTGCGTAAGACGTAGAGGGACCTATACATCTCTAGAACATTGGGTCACTGAGGATTTGGGATGAAAGCAATGTTAAAATGCATTTACTTCCTACCGTCACCCTTTTTTCCCTTGCTAGACAATACCTATCTTTCCCGAGGGATGGATGATACAGCGTTCAAGGTACGGAGGAGGGGTGACTTTCTCAGTAGGGTACCTTTTCCACTATGATATCATCAAACTCTTTCAGCAGGTCAGGAGGCTTACGGCCTTCAGGAAGGGAAGAGGTTCAGATACGTACAATGAGACATTTGGTCATGCAATCTGGGAGGAAAGGGAACCAGACCTGTGACACCATCCAAAAATCTAGTGAACAAACTCCAACTGATCCAGGCAATTATACTTATACATATGTTCCTTACATGGCCATTAACCAAAACAGTTTTGCCAAACATGCAAAGGGGAAGAAAATGTTACACAAAATTATATACAGTTGGCTCTACATGCCAATCAGGTTAACACCTTCCCTGCTCATGACGAGCTCAGCTCGTCATGAGGCACAGTGGAGCTGTGCTTATGATGAGCTGAGCTCGTCATGAACAATGGTAAATCTTGGTTTGCAGCACAGGATGGGAAAAGTCAAAGCAGCCAAGGTGTTAAATAAAATAGGCAGAAAGATACTTGCTAGAGAGGCTGCAGAGAGGAAGGTACAATTTTCAATAGCTTAAGTAGATGCCCATGTCAACAAACATATATGAAAAAAGTGCTTGAAAGCATACATGTGATGACAGGATACGAACTCGCTAGATGTCTGGCCAGTGGTGGTACGAGGGGCCCATTCAAAAACCATATACTGTTTTCAATGAAATGTAAGAAACACACCCTCCTACAGTTTCTAGCTGCAAATAACAGTGTCCTCACACTAGGGAAATGTGAAGGTCCCAGCATATGAATGAGGCTACAAAAAGTATGTGTACTACTGAGTATGGATGAGTTCACTTGAGAGATGGAGGACAAGGAAATAATTCTCAAAACTATGAAAACTGGTACTCCAATTTTGGGCACGGGTCTTCAAAAGTGTAACATGCCCAAGGAGATTAAAAGCCCTTATATAGACAGAGGAAGAGATACAACAGGGCTTGTCCCATGAGAAAGGGGGGGTGAATTTAGACCGGCCTTACTGGGTGCTATGGGAGATTTGGAGCCAAGGTAAAAAAAAAAAAGAAAACATTGGGCTCACATGGAGAGGAGGATTTGCAGGAAGAAAGAGGAGCATAAGATTAAATGCAGTAGCAGCAAAAGGACTCCAACTGCTTTTCAAAATCTGTACTATTACAAAAAGTACCCAGTACAGTGGTACTACATTTACCCAGGACCTGTATATTAAATGCTACTAGCAGGCCTGCAGCACTTATCGCACCATCCATTTAAGTAGCCCTTTAAAACATGTCTCAGACCTTCCATTGAAGCCTAGGTACAGTTTTAAAATGCCAATTCGACCTTGGAAAATAAACCTTTTGCCAGGCAAAATTTCGCCTTTTTAATACATATAAGCCACCCTTAAAGTAGGCCCTGAGCAGCCAACAGGGTGAGGTACATTGTATATATTTTTGTTTAAAAGCAGGAGAGTTTTTAGGTTTTACATGTATTATTTGTGAAAAACTCCAAAATAGTTTTTTCACTACTGTAAGGCCTACCTCTCCCATAGGATAGCAGTTATTACACTTAACAAGTGCTAACCTTCAATTGAGAGCAGGTAGAAATGTCCTGTTTGGATTCAAATGATTTGGAATTTTAAATCCTCTTTAATGGTAAAGACGGAATTTAGATTACATTTTTGAAAATGTCACTTTCAGAAAGTTGTGTGGTATGAATGTGTGTACCCCCTATACCATAAATCCTGATATAATTTATAACAGATTGTGCCAATTGTTCGTATCTGTAATTACCAATCACAACTGCATATACTTTCTAGACATTTTTAGCCACTTGGCTGCCACACACGAGACAAAAAGAAGACATGGCATATATATGAAGCTTCTTTTCACTTGGTTAAGTGTCTTTACTTCAGCCACCACATGAAATGCATTCTGTGTTGTGCAATAAACAAATAATACACATTTATAATGATTTTTACCATCTGTGTAGGGACACCTATAAAGTTTCTTCCGCTTTAAAGCTAAAACTAGATATAAACAGTGGGCCTTCAGACCAACTCTTCAGTAGACTCCTACACCTGTGGAAGACTGCCAAAGGGATGCCTTGTATTCCAGAGGACTGCCCTGCTGCAGGGTGTCTGTTTTTTTCTTTTTAGAGGACTACACTGCTGCTTCAGGCCTGCCCCGTTTCTCAGAGGCCTGCTCTGCAGCTTGAGGTCTGCCTTGCACTTCAGATGACTGCCTTAACGTTTGAAAGATAGAGGACCATCTCCTTCAACCTCTGACTATCAAAGTGTCTTCAGGGTCAGTTGGCTGACCTCCTGTTCTGAGCTACAGGGACACAAGAAGTTCCAGGCCTTTTCTTGCAACTGTCCAGCAGACCTGCTGCACTAGACCAGCCTGAACCTGGACCTACCTGAGCCCTGCTGGCCTCTACGGAAGTGAGTTCCAGCGCCCCAAGAGGTGCCTCCCAGTACCAGGGCCCTTGAATTGCATTAGCTAAGCTCCTCCTGTGAAATCTCTAAGTTTTCAACTCTGTGCACCGGACTTTGATAAAGTAACTTTTTTAGTGAGACTTACTTGGTCCTTGTACTCAGCCCACACCCCTTTGCAGTCGGCCTCAACTTGTGACTTTTTCCTGGTCTAGGGTGACCAGAGACCCATTTTTTAGCGCTTTTTGCTTCTTGACGATATATTTAATTAACCTTTAAATTCCACAATTCCAACAGTAAACATCCCTCTTCCTTATGGAGACGCAAGTAATGTTGACTTGTGTGTCTCGGATGGGAAAGGCAAAATAGTAGGCCACAATCTCCTGGATGAGCCCATTTCGAGGCAACCGGCTTGCTCGTAATTTCCCAGTCCCAAATCGTATCCCTACTGTCAAAATACTACAGCTTGAGACTGGATATGCTATATAAAATTTTGTCCAGTTCCAGTGTCTAACCTGATGCTATTACCTTATGCAGGCTTTCTGGGATTGCATTAATTTGGACTACTGCCATTTCACTCAGTTTACTTTGAACTATGCCCAACACTACCTCCCTGATCTTTATTAATCTAGAGGCTTGTATGATGTGTTTGCCACTTACCCCTTTACTGGCGTGTCTGTCTAACCATCCCATTTGCACATTCTGTGGTGTTTGTTGTAAGGTCATTGTAGAAATATTTCCTACTTATGATGTAATTTGGAATGTAGGAGTGGATAGAATTCTGGTGGCTGGCAGTTAAGTTAGCTGTGAGCTGGTTGGAGGCCTACAGTACTTTACCTGAATAAAGAAGATTGAATTTCCACCTGTGTATGTGTAAATTACTACATATTTTGGCAATGAGCATCAGTGCAGGGGGCAGACATCTTACCCTGTGACCTCCACCCCTGGAGTGCCTTTGGGAAGCTCACTGAAGAAGAATAAGAAGCAGAATGTCCGTCATCTGTTAGTTTTCTAAAGTGAAGAGCAACCACAGTGAGAACAGTAGACATTGTTGAATTGGACCAGGGCCAACTAGTGCCGGTAATGCGCCTTAAAATTTTAAAAGACAAACAAAGGGAAAACAAATGGAAGATAGTTAGCCCAGGCTGTGTGTGGCACGTTTTTGATGAGACTGAAGTTAAATTATTGTTGCTACTGCTGGGTGAATTCTGGGGCAATGTTAATTTAATTTGGAAACCAGAAAGTTTTAGAGCGGTGCTTGAACGTGGTTAGTTTTAAATTCTGCCCAAAGTAGTTTTTCACGTTAAAGATTGGCAGCTCTGCTTCAAGCGGCATCTGGCGCGAGAGCTCTGCCTCATGCGGCTCTGAAAACGAGCACTGTGCTGTTACTGGTTAGAAGTGATCGCACAGGAAGTGAGCACTGTCAAAAAGGCAATTTCTTCCATTCCTTGACACTGAATTGAACCCCTCCCAAGAGGCGAGTCACCTCCCCTTCCCTCACCTATTTTCCAAACTGCGCCCATTGCCCCTTTACATATGCCAGGGACAACTTGCTTGGTGCCAAAAAAAGTTGCAGTTTATTAACACATAATATTTTCAACAATTTCTTCTTCATAGTCATAACTAACATTTGTTGATTTATTTAACGTTTTCGTCATCACATCTTATTTAGTCCGTTCATGTCTGTTATCCTTTTTTTGACAGATCACTTTTTGGGGGTGGGGCCCAAGTACCAAGGCTACTGTTGCAGGGTGTTAGGCTTCAACTTGCTACCGATTTGGGGGGTGTCCTTCCGGACTGGTCCAGGCCGCAAGTGCCGTCCTTCTTGCCTTCAAACCCATCTATCTTGGCCCCTCCTTGCTCCTTCGGGTCCCTGAAGTGTGGCATCCCAAGAACCCCATGTGAGCACTTCATCTATCCAGCCTGCAGCTGCAATTTAACCTCTCGCTCCTTTGGTACCCCTGCCATGAGGCACCCCTAGGGCCCTGCGGGAGCCTCTCATCTACACTGTCTATGGCTACTGGACAGTATTGGCTCCTTCAGTGCCCCTGCCGTGAGGCATCCCAAGGACACAGTGTGAGCCTTCAGTCTACTTCTAGCAAATTCTCACTTTTTCTCTCCTTCTAGGTTCTTTCGGTCCCATCTCAGACCCCTGTGGCTGCGACACCCACCTTTCTGCCATTCACTGGAGTGGCTTTGTGGGATTCCTTTCTTCATAAGCCGGGAGGGTTGCATGCTCAAGGGGGCCTCTCGCCCCCTTCTTAACCCCCTCTGTGGCTTGTGGCCTGTCACCCTGATTGGGGAGGTCAAGACAAACCTGGAGAGACAAATCACGGTCGCCCCTTTTTCCCGGGCTTGCGCCCAAAGGGGGATGAGGTTTACCGCCTACGGGCAGCGTTTGTCCCAGGCCCCAATCGAGTCGGGCTTTGCCTTCCCCGGCCCGGGTTACTAAGCTTGATAGCACTGGGGGAGAAACAAGACTCTCTAGTTTTATTGCCAGAAATATTATTGAATTGATCTGCCTGATCGAAGGGGGCAGTTTAAAATAACTACTCACGATATTTATATTTGAAGCACTACAATCCACAGTTTCCTTACCTGCGTGTTAATACTGCAATGAGGTGAACTTGTACTCCAGAACAAGGAAGCAGGCTTAAGCAACAGAGGAAGGACTAGTGTTCTAAACATAAACATAGGATTGGTGTACTATTCCTATTCCCAAAGAAACAATGGAAGGACTTCAGTAGCTTTAAAGAATGTTGTTATTTAAGATTGTTATATTAGTTAGTTATATTCATTTTTTGTATTAATTATTTATTTAGTTACTTTAGTTTGTTGTATTCATATTGCATTTACACGATGGTTGAACATAGTATAAGGGCACCATTAACTTTCCTACCTTCACCTAGTGTGCAAGCAATTCCATGGAAAAATATGTTTTTTACTTCTATGTTGGCGATAGGAGGTGACAAATACGGACCAATAAGAAAGTAGGCAATCCTCCTACATCATTTATAGGCTGAACGAAGGATCCAATGATCTCCCAGAGGGATCACTAGGTGTTGGCAACGGTCAAGCTGCAAATGTATATGACATGCCATTAATAATGCTTGATAGATATTTTATTCTTAAGGTAAATATTGATTTAATGTTTTTGAAAGGCACAAGTTTTTTATCTGTGCCCAAAGGGAGGATGAAGGCCTTTTGAGTTATGTGGCGGCATTAAGGGGATTGAAAAAACTACCGTAGATTGGGGGTCTGTAGAGATATTTATAGACCACTCAGTGTGCGTTCTCCAATTAAAGCACAACACAAAATTGCACAACTGTGGTCATAATTATATGTATACGATAAATGTGCTAAGTTATCTCTCTCATAACCAATGTGAAGCTACAAACCTGACTGGGGGAGACATCCCTTAAGGATAAGAACCCTCACTCACCCGAAGGTGACATGCTTCCTCATATGGGTCCTCCTTACCAGTGTAGAAATCCTAGTCAACACTGGGAGCTACTACTCCGGAGTTTTTTTGGACAAAGGGATGGTAATCCCATATGTGAGTAAGTAGGTGTAGTGAGGTTAGCAGCGCTGTGTGACAGAAAAGAAAGTGAATATTAAAACTATCTAAGTGGATACACTAAAGTACTTTATTAATGTGTTCCGCTTGACAGGGTTAAAAAGTAACAGCACAGTGGTATAAAGGTAGAACCACTGTCACTAGATGGTCAACATGTTTCAGCCTATTGATCCAAAGGTATCATCGGCTTTCTTCAGGACCAGATGGAAAAATCATGTGATTATTGCTGCTGCAATTTGTATGTGGCAACAAATAAAGTGAATTTATATACTCCACCGGTATTCCTGTCTTTATTAGATGATCAGGTCATAACCAGGTATCTCCAAGGTAAGTAGCAAAGCAAAGAGAGACAAGAGAAAAACATATACACATTTGTTTAGATTACATATATTGCATGAATGATATGTCATTGATTTAATGGTGTACTGTAGGTTTACACTCATTAGGACTTACCCTCACTAGTAGGAAAATCCTGCCTCACCTCTACCTGGCTGGCTGCTCTGGGAGGAGGCCCTGCGCTATGGGGAGGAAAAATATAGGTATTTATATATCTATATGTTTGTTGCAAGAGCAAAGGTGTCTAGGCTAGTACACCATGCAACTTTCAAATCTAGGCTCAACATAAAGAAAAGGTGTTCAAAGCACTCAAAAAGGTGCTGAAGGCACTGACCCACATTGTGTATGTAAATATAAAAATATAAAAAATAGTAGTAAAGGGGAAATCGATTGTGAGTGTAAAAGCTAATTGGATTCTAAACAGTTTAGAATACTAAAGAAGCCAAAGCCTTTCCTCTAACTCCAACAATACCCCTAAATACTAGTAACACGATTTTAGTGCCCCAAGAAGTCTTACCTGTCCGTCGGTACCTCGTTGCTCAAGTAGAGCTACCCCCGAGAGGTACCGAACGGCAGGAAGACTCTGCGTTTTAATAGCATGTTTGTAATTGCCCGCAGCTGCAGAGGCGGGGTCCTGCTCTCTCAAGGCGTCTAATCATATCGCCTGCGTGCAAAATGCGCATGCGCCGGGAACAAGTGTAAACGTCCCGCGCATGCGTGTAGGTGAAAACTAGAGTCATATTTCTGATAGTAATCGCGCATGCGTCAAGGAATGCTAATAGACCGGCATGTACGCATTATATGTATCGAACGCGAGTATAATGCGTTCAAAACAGTGTTTGTGTCTGGACCGAGCTGTGGGTATTTTGGCCCAACACCAAAGACGGTAGTAGATAGAAAGACATAGCAGGGAGAACTGGCAGAGTCCCTAAAAGGGAAGGGATGTTGTCAACACCAAATAGAAAATGCAATAGGTGCCATGACTGTCTTCAGGGGTTACCCACGCATCTGCATCTTCCTTGAAGATCAGAGTTATATTGTTGTGGAAAATGACAGATACAATGCAGTGATAAACATTCCTGCTATATTATTATGTTTGATAATGCGGCATATTCTGTCATGTATACTGCTGTGATGTGTATGCCAATACAGAGTCCAGTATAGCTAGAGACTAATAGGGTAGTCATAGATCCTAAGGACTCTGCAGCATTAATTTAAATGTCTACTGTATAGCATACAGAACCGTTGTTAACAATTTCTCAGAGGAGTGGCATATACATATATATATATATGTATATAGTGTATGCTTTCTATGGTGTCAAAGAGTGATGTCCCTTACTCACTCGTTGAGATGGGTACTTCTCGTTAGAGTGATGGAAGCCTAAAGTAGTCAGAATGTCACATTCTTATAGAGCCACCCATGGTATGTCATCGTTCAGACCTGAGGTATCTGTTTTTAACTTGTACACCCACTTTTGCTCTCTACGCAATAAGAATTTAGTAGAGTCTGTCAAATGGGGGGGGTATCCAAGGCTTTTCCAAACCCCCCCACTGTAAATCAGTGTCCTGATGTCCTTTATCGAGGAAATGATTAGTCAGTTTGGTTGAGCGTTTACTGCATCTAATAGTACTCTTATGCTCTTGGATGCGGATCTTGACCCTTCTAGTGGTCATACCCACATATCTGAGTAAACATGGACACCAAACCAGGTAAATTAAATGATCACTATTACAATTCGTGTGTTTTTGTATTTTCCAAGGTCTGGATGTACCTATGTCAATCTCCAATGTTTTTTCTGTCTGTGGACACACAGAACAGGAGCCACATGGGAAATGACCAACTACCGCTGGTAGATTCCAGAGTGTGCTCTGTGGCTGATTGGGCTTAATGCTGAGAGGACGAGTGTGGACCAACTTGTCACGTAGATTAGGACTACGTTTATAGGCAAACAGAGGACGAGGAAGTGTATTGTTTGCCAGATTTAAGATACCCCAGTGTTTATTGATGCTCTTCTTTACTGAATTGGAGAAGCTAGAGAAAGTGTTGACAAACGTGATATGCTTGTTGGTTTCCTTGGGAACACTCTTCTCTAACAACGCATCTCTGTTGTTGTTGGCTGCTCTTTTCTTAGAGTTTCGAATTAGGTGTGTAGGGTATTTCTTTTCTTTCAGGTCAAGTGACAGAGCCCATGCGTGTTTATCATATTCTGCCATTCCAGTGCAATTACGTCTGATATGTAAAAATTGACCAAATGGTAAATTTTCGCGAAGAGCTCGTGATGGTAACTGTGGAAAGGTAAGAGAGAGTTACATGAGGTGGGTTTTTTGTATAACTCTGTTACCAGTACACCATTGCTTGGTTTGATCAGCAGATCTAAAAATGGAAGACTTGATCTTGAGCATTCTAATGTGAATCTTAGAAAATCGTCCTGCTGATTCAGCCATTCATGAAATGATTTGAGGGTATCTTCATTGCCACGCCAGATGACAAAAATGTCATCTATGTACCTTTTCCAGGTACACAGATGATTGACAAATGGATTGGTGGGTGTTAGTATGGTCTCTTGCTCGACTTTGTGGACATATAAGTTCGCCAGGCTGGGGGCACAAACACTCCCCATGCAGGTACCAGAGATCTGTAGGTACAATTGTTCCTCGAACTTAAAAAAGTTTTCTTTGAGCACCTTCCTGGCACAGAACATCACGAAATCGATCGGTGTTATGCTATCCCAGTACTGGTTTTGCAGCATTAATTTGATGGTGTTTAGAGTCTGTTCTTGTGGGATACAATTACAGAGACTCCACATCGAACGACACCAGCCAGTCTTCTTCTACATCAAATGGAAGCTCCTGAATCTCTGTCAGAAAATGCTTGGTGTCCTGGATGAAAGTAGGCATTAGTTGCACCAATGGTCGAAGAAATGAATCTACAAATGTCGAAAGCGGTTCCAGTACCGATCCGATGCCAGAAACAATCGGTCGTCCTGGTGGTGGTCTAGTGGCTTTGTGTATTTTGGGCAGAACGTAAAAATACGGGGTAATAGGGGTAGTAACAATTAGGTACTGTGCCTCATGGTCTGTGATCCATTTGTTCTCCTTAGCCTCTTCCACTTTGGCAGAGATCTCATTGATCAAACGTTTGGTTGGATCCATAGTTAATTTTTGATATGATTTAGGATCATTTAGTTGACGCAGACATTCTTCTCTATATGTATCTTTATTCAAAAGAACTACTGCACCACCCTTGTCCGCGGGTTTTATGACCAGGTCTTGGTTTATTGCCAAGTTATTGAGGGCTGCTTTCTCCATCCTGGAGAGATTCTGAAACTGATTCAGATTACTGGTCTTAATGGTGTCGAAATCATAAAGCACTGCTTCTTCAAAAGCCACAATTCGTGCTGGAATCAGGTGCATTGGAGGAATGAATGTAGATTTTGGGCGTAATCCAGTGTTAGAGTTGTAATTGTCACCTAGATCTTTGTCCTTAAAAAAGGCATTGAGACGTATTTTCCTAAAGAAGGCCGCTAATTCCAAACGTGTTTGAAAAGCGTCTCCTTTGAATGTTGGTACAAATCCCAACCCTTTCTTTAGGATTTGTGACTCTGTTTAATTTGGCTCATATGAGCTCAGATTGACAATTATTTGTTCGTGCCGCTCGTCGATGCCGTTTCTGACGATTGACCTGTCATTGTTGTGGACACTGGTGAGTTCCAGTTCACTCTGTTCTTTTGTCCTCTTCTTCTGCCTCTTTGGTTGTTGGGGCCAAACCCTAAAAAAGGCTGCGGTGGCATCATTTGTGTGTATGGAGGATAAGGAATGAACTGGTTTTGTGGATGATTTCCAGGTGGAAAACCAAATGGTGGTGGTTGCCACCATGGATTGTATCCTTGTCCAAATTTGTTACCTCTTCTAGGACCTCTTCCACGGCGATTGGATGATCAGCCAGTTTGGGCTCCATAGGTCGTATTATCATCCAAAGTCTGGTCGTCTTCACTGGATG
This sequence comes from Lissotriton vulgaris, assembly GCF_964263255.1. Classification (NCBI taxonomy): domain Eukaryota; kingdom Metazoa; phylum Chordata; class Amphibia; order Caudata; family Salamandridae; genus Lissotriton; species Lissotriton vulgaris. Next base: position 697,516,149 of record NC_141691.1, on the reverse strand, counting down.
ATGTTGAGTAATTTGACCCCGGTCTTCCTCCTCTCCGATTGAATTGCGGCGGAACATAGTCATCGCTGGTATATGGATATATTCTGTCCATCGTGAATTTGTCTAGATCCTTCTTAAATTTCGCGATTTTTGTGGCTAGTATGGACTCTCTGAATTCCCCATTGTCTTTGCTGGTGTCTTCAATTTGTTTTTTACAAGTTTCCTCGGCTTGTATTTTGTCTGCTTGTTTTTTATAAACTAGACTCACAATGGCTTGTTTGATGCTTGCCTCAAGTGTTTGGATTTCAACCAAAATTAGATCTGCTGCTTTCTTAGCCGTCATTATAATCAAGATTAACCAGTCTCTAGTGCATTTCCATGCGATAAGAGACCAGTCACGTAAGAAGGTTTTGTCATTTAGGGAAAGACGTGGAGCATTGGTTACTATTAGACCGGATGGTGCACAGTTGGCCCTAAAATATTCGATCATAATAAGCCCATGTACATCCAGTGAAGACGACCAGACTTTGGATGATAATACGACCTATGGAGCCCAAACTGGCAGATCATCCAATCGCCGTGAAAGAGGAAGAGGTCCTCGAAGAGGTAACAACTTTGGACAAGGATACAATCCATGGTGGCAACCACCACCATTTGGTATTCCACCTGGAAATCATCCACAAAACCAGTTCATTCCTTATCCTCTATACACACAAATGATGCCACCGCAGCCTTTTTTAGGGTTTGGCCCCAACAACCAAAGAGGCAGAAGAAGAGGACAAAAGAACAGAGTGAACTGGAACTCACCAGTGTCCACAACAATGACAGGTCAATCGTCAGGAACGGCATTGACGAGCGGCACGAACAAATAATTGTCAATCTGAGCTCATATGAGCCAAATGAAACAGAGTCACAAATCCTAAAGAAAGGGTTGGGATGTGTACCAACATTCAAAGGAGACGCTTTTCAAACACGTTTGGAGTTAGCGGCCTTCTTTAGGAAAATACGTCTCAATGCCTTCTTTAAGGACAAAGATCTAGGTGACAATTACAACTCTAACACTGGATTACGCCCAAAATCTACATTCAATCCTTCGATGCACCTGATTCCAGCACGAATTGTGGCTTTTGAAGAAGCAGTGCTTTATGATTTCGACACCATTAAGACCAGTAATCGGAATACGTTTCAGAATCTCTCCAGGATGGAGAAAGCAGCCCTCAATAACTTGGCAATAAACCAAGATCTGGTCACAAAACCCGCGGACAAGGGTGGTGCAGTAGTTCTTTTGAATAAAGATACATATAGAGAAGAATGTCTGCGTCAACTAAATGATCCTAAATCATATAAAAAATTAACTATGGATCCAACCAAACGTTTGATCAATGAGATCTCTGCCAAAGTGGAAGAGGCTAAGGAGAACAAATGGATCACAGACCATGAGGCACAGTACCTAATTGTTACTACCCCTATTACCCCGTATTTTTACGTTCTGCCCAAAATACACAAAGCCACTAGACCACCACCAGGACGACCGATTGTTTCTGGCATCGGATCGGTACTGGAACCGCTTTCGACATTTGTAGATTCATTTCTTCGACCATTGGTGCAACTAATGCCTACTTTCATCCAGGACACTAAGCATTTTCTGACAGAGATTCAGGAGCTTCCATTTGATGTAGAAGAAGACTGGCTGGTGTCGTTCGATGTGGAGTCTCTGTATACGTGTATCCCACAAGAACAGACTCTAAACACCATCAAATTAATGCTGCAAAACCAGGACTGGGATAGCATAACACCGATCGATTTCGTGATGTTCTGTGCCAGGAAGGTGCTCAAAGAAATTTTTTTTAAGTTCGAGGAACAATTGTACCTACAGATCTCTAGTACCTGCATGGGGAGTGTTTGTGCCCCCAGCCTGGCGAACTTATATGTCCACAAAGTCGAGCAAGAGACCATACTAACACCCACCAATCCATTTGTCAATCATCTGTGTACCTGGAAAAGGTACATAGATGACATTTTTGTCATCTGGCGTGGCAATGAAGATACCCTCAAATCATTTCATGAATGGCTGAATCAGCAGGACGATTTTCTAAGATTCACATTAGAATGCTCAAGATCAAGTCTTCCATTTTTAGATCTGCTGATCAAACCAAGCAATGGTGTACTGGTAACAGAGTTATACAAAAAACCCACCTCATGTAACTCTCTCTTACCTTTCCACAGTTACCATCCACGAGCTCTTCGCGAAAATTTACCATTCGGTCAATTTTTACGTATCAGACGTAATTGCACTGGAATGGCAGAATATGATACACGCAAGGGCTCTGTCACTTGACCTGAAAGAAAAAAAATACCCTACACACCTAATTCGAAACTCTAAGAAAAGAGCAGCCAACAACAACAGCGATGCGTTGTTAGAGAAGAGTGTTCCCAAGGAAACCAACAAGCGTATCACTTTTGTCAACACTTTCTCTAGCTTCTCCAATTCAGTAAAGAAGAGCATCAATAAACACTGGGGTATCTTAAATCTGGCAAACAATACACTTCGTCGTCCTTTGTTTGCCTATAAACTTAGTCCTAATCTACGTGACAAGTTGGTCCACACTCGTCCTCTCAGCATTAAGCCCAATCAGCCACAGAGCACACTCTGGAATCTACCAGCGGTAGTTGGTCATTTCCCATGTGGCTCCTGCTTTGTGTGTCCACAGACAGAAAAAACATTAGAGATTGACATAGGTACATCCAGACCTTGGAAAATACAAAAACACACGAATTGTAATAGTGATCATTTAATTTACCTGATTCGGTGTCCATGTTTACTCAGATATGTGGGTATGACCACTAGAAGGGTCAAGATCCGCATCCAAGAGCATAAGAGTACTATTAGATGCAGTAAACGCTCAACCAAACTGACTAATCATTTCCTCGATAAAGGACATCAGGACACTGATTTACAGTGGGGGGGTTTGGAAAAGCCTTGGATACCCCCCCATTTGACAGACTCTACTAAATTCTTATTGCGTAGAGAGCAAAAGTGGGTGTACAAGTTAAAAACAGATACCTCAGGTCTGAACAATGACATACCATAGGTGGCTCTATAAGAATGTGACATTCTGACTACTTTAGGCTTCCATCACTCTAACGAGAAGTACCCATCTCAACGAGTGAGTAAGGGACATCAATCTTTGACACCATAGAAAGCATACACTATATACATATATATATATATATATATGTATATGCCACTCCCCTGAGAAATTGTTAACAACGGTTCTGTATGCTATACAGTAGACATTTAAATTAATGCTGCAGAGTCCTTAGGATCTATGACTACCCTATTAGTCTCTAGCTATACTGGACTCTGTATTGGCATACACATCACAGCAGTATACATGACAGAATATGCCGCATTATCAAACATAATAATATAGCAGGAATGTTTATCACTGCATTGTATCTGTCATTTTCCACAACAATATAACTCTGATCTTCAAGGAAGATGCAGATGCGTGGGTAACCCCTGAAGACAGTCATGGCACCTATTGCATTTTCTATTCGGTGTTGACAACATCCCTTCCCTTTTAGGGACTCTGCCAGTTCTCCCTGCTATGTCTTTCTATCTACTACCGGTTTTGGTGTTGGGCCAAAATACTCACAGCTCGGTCCAGACACAAACACTGTTTCGAACGCATTATACTCGCGTTCGATACATATAATGCGTACATGCCGGTCTATTAGCATTCCTTGACGCATGCGCGATTACTATCAGAAATATGACTCTAGTTTTCACCTACGCGCATGCGCGGGACGTTTACACTTGTTCCCGGCGCATGCGCATTTCGCACGCAGGCGATATGATTAGACGCCTTGAGAGAGCAGGACCCCGCCTCTGCAGCTGCGGGCAATTACAAACATGCTATTAAAACGCAGAGTCTTCCTGCCGTTCGGTACCTCCCGGGGCTAGCTCTACTTGAGCAACGAGGTACCGACGGACAGGTAAGACTTCTTGGGGCACTAAAATCGTGTTACTAGTATTTAGGGGTATTGTTGGAGTTAGAGGAAAGGCTTTGGCTTCTTTAGTATTCTAAACTGTTTAGAATCCAATTAGCTTTTAAACTCACAATCGATTTCCCCTTTACTACTATTTTTTATATTTTTATATTTACATACACAATTTGGGTCAGTGCCTTCAGCACCCTTTTGAGTGCTTTGAACACCTTTTCTTTATGTTGAGCCTAGATTTGAAAGTTGCATGGCGTACTAGCCTAGACACCCTTGCTCTTGCAACAAACATATAGATATATAAATACCTATATTTTTCCTCCCCATAGCGCGGGGCCTCCTCCCAGAGCAGCCAGCCAGGTAGAGGTGAGGCAGGATTTTCCTACTAGTGAGGGCAAGTCCTTATGAGTGTAAACCTACAGTACACCATTAAATCAATGACATATCATTCATGCAATATATGTAATCTAAAAAAATGTGTATATGTTTTTCTCTTGTCTCTCTTTGCTTTGCTACTTTTCTTGCAGATACCTGGGTATGACCTGATCATCTAATAAAGACAGGAGTACCGGTGGAGTATATAAATTCACTTTATTTGTTGTCACATACAAATTGCGATTCAGAAAAGGGGGTGGTGATGAACAGAGTGTCTGAATTAAGCAGACCACTCTTACCCAGTCCAAAGATCAGGGCTTGATCCATCACCGTTATTTATCTCACTGCAGCATCCCAGCTCAGAACCTGGCTATATGCAAATCAGTCTGTCCCTGGCCCAGTGCATCATGGGAACAGGGCAGACTAAACTACCAAGCCAATTCTTCACCAGAAAGGAGACAAGCTACCGGGGACCGGTTTCTGGCATTTCAGCCGTCTTCGGCCCGGCTTGCTTGAATCCTGATGGTGCAGTGAGAAAGGGACTCATGTCTGAGTATACCCTGCCACACCTATAGTGGCCAAAAACGAATCATTCTGAATCATTTTTGTCCACCACAAGCGTGGAAGGGTATACCCAGATGTGAGTCCCTAGCTCATTGCACCATCAGGATTCAAGCAAGCCGGGCCGAAGACGGCTGAAATGCCAGAAACCGGTCCCCGGTAGCTTGTTTCCATCCCAGTATAAGAATTGGCTTGGTAGTTTGGTCTGCCCTGTTCCCATGATGCACTGGGCCAGGGTCAGACTAATTTGCATATAGCCAAGTTCTGAGCTGGGATGGTGCAGTGAGCTAAAAAACGGTGATGGATCAAGCCCTGATCTTTGGACTGGGTAAGAGTGGTCAGCTTAATTCAGACACTCTGTTCATCACCACCCCCTTTTCTGAATCATTTTTGTCCACCACAAGCGTAGAAGGGTATACCCAGATGTGAGTCCCTAGCTCATTGCACCATCAGGATTCAAGCAAGCCGGGCCGAAGACGGCTGAAATGCCAGAAACCGGTCCCCGGTAGCTTGTTTCCTTCCCAGTATAAGAATTGGCTTGGTAGTTTGGTCTGCCCTGTTCCCATGATGCACTGGGCCAGGGTCAGACTAATTTGCATATAGCCAAGTTCTGAGCTGGGATGGTGCAGTGAGCTAAAAAATGGTGATGGATCAAGCCCTGATCTTTGGACTGGGTAAGAGTGGTCTGCTTAATTCAGACACTCTGTTCATCACCACCCCCTTTTCTGAATCACATACAAATTGCAGCAGCAATATCACATGATTTTTCCATCTGGTCCTGAAGAAAGCCGATGATACCTTTGGATCAATAGGCTGAAACATGTTGACCATCTAGTGACAGTGGTTCTAACTTTATACCACTGTGCTGTTACTTTTTAACCCTGTCAAGCGGAACACATTAATAAAGTACTTTAGTGTATCCACTTAGATAGTTTTAATATTCACTTTCTTTTCTGTCACACAGCGCTGCTAACCTCACTACACCTACTTACTCACATATTGGATTACCATCCCTTTGTCCAAAAAAACATCTCTGAGCTCCTCCTTTAAACTCCGGAGTAGTAGCTCCCAGTGTTGACTAGGATTTCTACACTGGTAAGGAGGACCCATATGATGAAGCATGTCACCCTCGGGTGAGTGAGGGTTCTTATCCTTAAGGGATGTCTCCCCCAGTCAGGTTTGTAGCTTCACATTGGTTATGAGAGAGATAACTTAGCACATTTATCGTATACATATAATTATGACCACAGTTGTGCAATTTTGTGTTGTGCTTTAATTAAGGGGATTGGCCATTACCTGTCAATTTTGGGGTTTAGCAGACAGCTTGATCAGAGATCAAATTGTACATTGTACAAATAATAAAAGGGTAAAAAAATAATTGTTGGCAAAAGATTCAAACTTAGAGGAGACAATGCATATCCCAAGGAGTATGGAGGATGCTGCAATGTGGCTAAAGGAATGGATAATAGTAGTGAGTAAGTGAGGTAAGTTAAGGAGGAAGTTGTGGTTGAAGTGAAAGAAATGGGGAAAAAAACAAGTGAAGACCTATTGGACAAGTAGGGCGATTGGAAGTGTGGTGAACAAGAGTTTGAGGAATGAGCAGAGGACTATTGTTTTTTATAGATATGGGAGTCCTGAACATATAAGTACAAGTACTATCTGTGGAGCCAGAAATGTTATCTGTAGAAGTTTCAGCAGGAGAGACTATCTAGCTAAAGTGTGTAGGACGAAGGGAAAACCACAAGGGGTTAAAATGATAGATGACGTGTACGAAGAAATAAGAGAAATGGTATTATCAGTGTATCATATGGTGGAACCAATGCAGAAAATGGGTTCTAGTTGGTATACAAAAAATGATGGAACGGTAAGACTGGAGAGCACTTGCAAGTTGAAGAAGCCACATTGTGATTTGATTTTAGGTGGGGTAGTGATTCGGGTCTTGGCAAATACTGGTAGCTAATTCACTCTCATCAGAAGGACACCTTTTGAAAAACAGTTCAAAGGGGATGTGGACAAGTGTCTGACATAAAAGCGGTAGGCTATGGTGAGAAGAGGGTAGAGATCATTGGAATGAGATGGATGAATATTGCATTTAAAAACAGTGAGGAGTGAGGAAGGGTGTATATAACTAAGGAGGGATACGGATCTTCTAGGGTGGTGGCCTATGGATATGAATATTGTTCTGGATCCAAATGCTGATGAACCTGTCATGACAATGGAAGCAATTAATGTACAGGTGAGAGAGGAAAGTGAATGGCTATCAATCAATCACCTTAAGCTAAACTCTCAAAAAATGGAATTCCTTCTAATCTCCCCCCACCCCCAAAAAAACCTCTTCAGTGATAAAGGATTGGACCAAGCTAATCACTGGACTAAATCTTACCCCGATCCAAATTGCTTGGAATTATGCTGGCTAAGAACCTAAATATGCAAACACACATCAAAATGATGGCTAAAAATGCCAGCTTTCACCTCAGCTTTCTTAGAAAAAATTAAACCATCCATTGAAATTCCAGATCTCAAAACTGCAGTTCAGGCATTAGTCATCTTGAGGTTGGAATAAGGATGGACAACTTTATCAGGTCTTCCCAATATCTCAACAGCTCCTCTAAAAGCTTGTCTGAACTAAGCCGCAAGACTCCAAATAGGATCTAGAAAATGTGACCACATCATGCCACACCTGAAAACGCTCAACTGGCTGCCTTAGGAAGCGAAAACACAACTAAAGATGGCCTGTATCACACATAATGCAATACACTACCAAACTCCCCGGTATCTAGCCCAGAAACTCACGATATCAGGGGGAAGCAGACTCTCTAGGAGTTCCGATAATCTTCTTGTGAAACCTTCATTCTTCAGTCAGAAAAAAACATAAGGTAGAGCATTCTCTGGAGCTGCATCAAGAACTTGGAACTCACTCCCTCCAAGTATCAGAATAATCTCATCAACAACAGCATTCAAAAAAGAAGCCAAGTCCTTTCTGATGAGCAAATTCCTCCCTTAAATCCTCAGCAGTCTGTACTAAAGATTTGCCCAAAGTCCTTCTAGGTTCTAGTCTGCTTCATACTTTAGAATGAGAGAGATTGGAATCTCTTTCCGGGTCTCGATCTCTAACACCCCGCAAGGGAAGTCAGAAACACTGGAGCTGGATTCTCTGCAAGGAGGATGACAGTATCTGGTCTGTGCGTCAGGCAAGGACTTGACTTCCTTCCGAACTTGCCGTGGTGAGCCGTGCAAGTATGCAGCAGTGACTTGCCATGGCAAGTAAAGGTATATTTATACCTGGAAGGTGTTTAGGAATGCCAGTATTGACGTAAAAGACGGGCAGAGGAATGCCATGAATGAACCCCTAAGAATAGATGTTCATGCATAATAAATGAGTTCTTGGAGGAATCAATAATCCAAGCAAGGGGCAGTCCTTAAGGCTTAAGAGTCTGGTTTTCCAAGAACTCGTGACGTGGATGGATGGATGGATGTAGGTGGCCATGCCTGTGTTTGGTTAGCATGGATAATGCCTTAATAAGGATTGGATTTCTATTCCTAAATAAGGGCAATGTGAATTGTGCCTATATAAGGGCATACATTGGTAAACCTATATACGGTATCTAAATCGACACACAACAACATGAGTTGATGGTGTATATGCTCATTTGTGAAAGCAGCACTCCAGACTGTTTCCTGTTAACAACTACCTTCACCATCCCTGTGTACACTGTCAATCATGGATTTACCATTATGGGCTATTAAAATGCACACACACCAACCCCTTTTTAAGTTACAGATCAGAAAAACTGTTGAGGGAAGCAGCAGGAACATAGGTTGATACTGTTTCAGAATATGTGTCTCCTTTTAGAACCACACTTCAGCTTTTGAGCCATATAGCTCCTTCAGAGGTACTTATGGGCCGCTGGAGTTGGGATTTTTCAACAAAGGTCAGTAGAACCACATTTATGCGCATCAGGTGTTATAGTACCCATCAGTTACTCATAAAAATGTACTTTATGAAGTTTAGTCAAAGTTGATATCAATGTGAACTAAACATATTTGCATTGAGCATGTTCCAGAAAATTCAATATCATGAGTTAACATCTTAGGTGGAAGGCTCAGAAGGCAATCCCTCAAGATAATTTATAAAGTCAGTTTCTCTGCAACCAAAAAGGTACCTACACAGAATCTTATTAATTCATCACTCTGAATAACTCAGGAGCTGGCCATGATACTGAAACCTTATGGATGATCAGTAGTCATTTGTTTCGGACGAAATAGGATTGTCAGCAATACATTATGTAAACAATATTTGTACACAGTTTCACTTCGCAAACAGCATACAAATCACAAAGAGACTTGTGTTTCTAATGTACAATTTCTCATTATTTATTTTACGTTGCCAGTGTGGGAAGGTTTTATTCGTTTATCACAAGATCATTCCTTTTTCGAAGTAAAAACCAAGCCTGGACATCTCATTCTTACTGTGGTTTTAATTATGATTTGATACAGTAGTTAACGTCAGTCTCCACAATACTTTCAATGAGGTGGACACTGACCTATGAAATATTAATTGAGGGTTCAGAGGCCCAGGTTTCTCCTGCAGACCCAGAACCCAGCCCCCTAGACGGCAGGGATTACAAGCAGTGTCCATGATGATATCTGCAAGGCAGTCTCTACAACTTCACAGATTTGGAAAAAGGCCTTACAAAGAAAAAGTGTGGCATGCTTGATGCTTGTTTACGTCACTTGTGTATTTTCACATACGGTGAGGTAATCACTGTGTGTTATTTGTTATTGAAGGAAGATCGAGGAAAGCCCCTCCAGGGGCACAACGGGTATGTGCACCTGCTTTTGGTGCCACTGGGCAGGGCCGGCTCTAGGCATGTGCAAGCTGTGCACCTGCACAGGGCCACCAAACCCCAGGGGCCACCACGCCAATATATATCCTTAATATATTAATCCTCTGAGGATGAATACATATTTGCGTGGTGGCCCCTGGCAGGGATTTGGCGGCCTCTGGCTCTGTTCCACTTCTAAACTCCCTGACCCCCTCCCCTCTTTACTGGCCTGCGCGCTCCGCCCCGCCTGGACCCCCTCATCCGGGCCCCCTACCTACGCTCCCTGCCCAGGGCCACCATGAGCCTAGAGCCGGCCCTGCACTGGGGCACCTTGGTATTAAAGAGGGGACTGCAGACACATGTGCCCTCTTCTGTAAAATGGTGTGGGTCCATGAAAATGAGGAAACAGTTTGCCACTGCACCTATTCTGTGTAAAAGATGTAGGTGCAGGAGAAAAGGAGCTGATCGGAGGCATATAAGTGGCACACAGTGCTCTCATTCACTGCACCCACCTGCAGGGAAATCTGTGAGACTCTCAATTGTAGGCTTTTAGCTGTTCACACAGTGAACGCGGTTCACAGTACAGGATTGTGTTAGTGCCTGCATTGAGAACAGTGCATTTGCTGTGATACGGCACACTGTTTTAGTCTGAACCTGGTGCATAGACTTAAGTGTGTGCCTCGGTGCAGAGTGGGACAGTATGTAGTATCCATAATATGGCCCCTGGCGTGCAGGATGGGATGCAGGAACAAAGGATGTAAAAGTGAGGGAGGCAGCGTGCTACTTGAGGACCCTAGGATGAGCTGAGTGTAGGTAAGCTCAACTGAGCTTGCTTGAGGCCCAAATTAGAAAAGCAGATCAGAAGAGGCTGGTGATTAATGAATCATGTTTCCGAAGGGAATCCCAATCGGATCTTTATGTGCAAATCATATGCTGTATTACTAAAACTGCTAGGCAATCAGTTTACCTTTACAATTGTTTGACATCATGTAGGTTGTATCAAGACAGTTATCCGTCCTAATTTACCAAGCAGCTGTCCCTTCGTTCCCATTTATCAGATTCTAGTTAAGACCAGTATTAGATTCACACTCCAGTACACTAGATGTACAACCTAGTATGCTAGCTTCACATACCAGTATGTGAGACCTCAGGTGTCTGTCTGCTCAGGAGGAGGTAGCAGTCAAGGTTGAAGCCTATATTTTCAGTGGAAAAGCACATGTTGCAGAAGGGAGACAGAAGCCCTGATCCTACTGAGTAACATGATGGATATTCCTGCTGTCCGAGTCCTGAGCCTGTATGATCTGTCTGTGACATCAGGGGTAGCTCTGCTGTCAAAAGTTTAAGTCTGTGAACAATTGGGGGTAGCCCTGTCACTTAGGGGTATGGAAAAAGACTGGGAATGGTGTAACTTTAAGGTAGCTGTACTGTGTGAAGTGTGTAACTATAAAATCTACACAAACTGAGATTTAATTGTGGTCCTATGCCTGAGTCACTTTCTTTATTACACTTTGTACTATCCAAGTAGCTTCTCAGTCATTTAATATGGCTGAAAAGCAAATTGAAAAGAGCAGGAACAGACTATGAAAGGAGAACAATGGTGCATTTGAAGGAAGAGGAAATATGTATTTTGAAATATGATAAACGATGTCAAATTTTCTACTCATAATTTACACAGTTTGTACGTATTATGGCATATTACTTAAATTCTAAGCAGTTTATTGCAAACATTTTTTTTATTATCTGTGATGCTTTTTTCAAAGCTGTCTTGGGAGGGTAACACGCAAGGGAGGGATTGGGTTTGCTTGGCACTCCATGATAGAAATGCAATGTTTTACAAGCACCTCTTCAGAACCTCCTGTAAACCTATGAACTTTTCGCTAATTACTTTGATAAAAGTGTGTTATACATTTTTTTAGGGGATGTGATTATTCAGGAGTGCCCGTTTACCGTTTTTGGTGCAATTTGGGACTGCAACCTTATCATTTTGAAGTATCACCAGTTAGACACTGCATGCTCGGCTCAGAGTGGTAGAAGTGATTCCAGTTAACAGGAAGTATGGCTGGCAACATCTTCATGTCAGCAAAATTGCTGCGAGCATTAACACTAACTGCTGACATTTGCTGTGGCCTGTAGGTTACAAGTTTAAATCCTGGAAAGGCCAACTCAACTTTTCAGCCTTTTAATTCTGTCAACTAAGTGCCATAAAAGTAGTAATTTTAACATCTGCTATGTACAATGCTTAGAAATGATTAAAGTTGTGGTATGATGCTCTATAAAGAACAAGTTAGTATTGCTGCTCATAAGAGACGAAGGAGGCTGGTGTACAATGCACAGCAATGGAATTTCTTCTTTTGAAGGAGAGACACAAAAATGGGCAACATCACTACCTGTGACAGGATTGTGCCCCTTAATTACTTGTAGAATTTTGGCCATAAATTAGGGTTGCCATCTGGCCAATATTTAGCTGAAATAGCTGGCTTTTTCTGTCTAGGTCAGTAAAAAAAATGGGAAAATCAGCAAGAGCCCCAGTATCTCCCCACTGAAATAAAAAAATAACAGCAAACAGCTTAACAAATCACTTCTATAGTATTTCCAAATAGAATTTGAGAGCTCTTTGCTCTAATATAGGCCACAAAGGCAACAAGCATTGGCATAATTTGATTTGATTGCGGATTTATAGAGCGCGTAGCTACCCTCGGGCGTCCCAGCGCTAAAGTGACAGCCTAACAGTACTCCTGTGGAGGGATTATTGAGGGAACAGCCAGGTTTTCAGTAGTCTGTGGAATGTAAGCAGATTGTTTTCTATGCGGATGCTAAGGGAGAGGCTATTCCAGAGCTTAGGAGCGTTGTAAAAAAAGCGGCGACCGCTCGTGCGAGCTCTTCTTATTCTGGGGACGCTGGCCAAAAATAGTGAGTCCGACCTGAGCTGTCTGGTGGATTTGTGGGGCTTGATGAGAGGTCTTAGTTTGGGTGGACCTTTGCCTTGTAAGATTTTATGGGAGATACACAGGGCTTTGAAGGCGATGCGCTCCTGGATGGGAAGCCAATGAAGTGCCTTGAGGGAGGGTTTAGCTGAGCACCTTGAATTCGTCCCAGTTAGTAATCTTGCTACAGCGTTCTGGGCGTGCTGAAGTTTTTTAATAACAGCTACTGGTGCGCCCAGGTACAAGGCGTTTTCGTAGTCCAGTCTCGATATGATGAGGCCCTGGATCAGAATGTTCCTAGACTGGAGGGGAATGAGGGGGAGGATCTTCCGAGCTGCTCGTATGAGCCCAAAGCAGGTGCCGGCTGTCTTTCTTGCTTGGGCTCTGAAGCTAAGGTCCTGGTCGAGCCAAAAGCCTAGGCTCTTGATTTCTTGTTTAGGTGTGGGAGGGGTGCCCATGCTAGATGGCCAGGCAAGGGTTTTTGGGAGTTTGTTTGGGTCGCCTAGGAGCATGATTTCGGATTTCCCTCCGTTAAGTTTGAGTCTGGAGTCGCCCATCCATTTGGATATTTTATGCAGGCATGAGACTTGGTTCTCCATGGATTGGTCTGCCTGGTTGATGGAGACGACTAGTTGTGTGTCGTCGGCGTACATGACCACCTTTATGCCAAATGGTGAGGCAATGTCGTCTAAAGGGGCCATGTAAACATTAAAAAGGGTGGGGCTCAGAGAGGATCCCTGGGGAACCCCACAGTTCAGGGGGAAAGCTTTGGAGCGACCATAGTTGTCTGCTACTTGGAAGGTCTTGTGTTCCAAGAATTATTGTAGCCAGGCCAGGGCAGTCCCAGTGATGCCATTTTTTTGGAGACGGTGGAGGAGGATGGTGTGGTCCACTGTGTCGAAGGCAGCGCTCAGGTCCAGGAGGATCACTGCCACTGATCCCCCTGCATCCAAGATGGACCTTGCCTCCTCTGTTACGGCCAAGAGGGCGGTGTCAGTCCCCTGTCCTGGTCTGAATCCTGTCTGGGAGTGGCGAAGGAGGTTGTTTGTCTCTCGAAAAGTAGAGAGCTGTTCATTTACAATTCTTTCTGCCACTTTGCTGATGCCTCGGAGGAGGGAAATGGGTCTGAAGTTTGAGGGGTCCAGGGGGTCAAAGGTTGGGTTTTTTGATAAGTGCCCGTACTGTCGCACTTTTCCAGTTGACGGGGACTGTCCCGCTGGAAGGGAGGCATTTATCAGCCTGGTAAGAAGAGGGGATATTGTAGGGGCTACTAGTTTCAGTTTACTCATTGGGGCTGGGTCGTCCGGCGAGCCACTCTTCACAAGGTTGAGAGTGGTCACCAACCTCTCGATGGAGATGGGGAGGAAGGCCTTCAGTGCGGGGGCATCTTGATCGATAGGCCCTGCTGGCGGGTCGGTAGGGGAGTGGGGTTTGGGGAAGGTCATAATGATCTTGAGGATTTTAGATGAGAAATACTCCGCGAGTTGGGTACATCTGGCGCCGGTGGGGTCAGCGGCCGGCTGCGGTTCGGGAACTTTCATAAGAGATTTTACTATGCGGTAGGTCTCCTTCGAGGAGTTGGAGGCAGCTAGGATTTTCCCTTCGTAGTAGGTGGCTTGCGTATTTTTGATAAGGGTTTTATATTGCTTCATGGACGATTTATAGGTTTCTTTGCTGTTTGGGGTCCAATCTTTCCCCCAGAGGCGTTCGAGTCTTTTGCATTTTTTCCGTAGTTCCGGCAATTCCGGGGTGAACCAGGGAGACTTAAAAGATCCCCTCTTACTGAGGAGGTGTTTGACGGGGAGAGCTGCGTCCAGGCATAGCCAATAGGTCTCGCCTTTGGGACCTTATAAGTGTTTAACCACGCAACAGTTGATGTTGTTGCACCAAGGATATTGTGCTGCATAACTAAATACTTAGAAGGTCCCAAAAGCGAGACCTATAGGCTATGCCAATGCTTGTTCATCCGACGCCCAGTCCAGTGGCGTCGGACTGCCCGCCGGCTACATAGGTCTTATAACGTGGACAGAAGCAACAAACTGTTTTGAAAATCATTGACATTAATAAGGTTGCAGCCAGGGTTTGCAGGTGTAAATACCCCAGCACAATACCAATGTGGAAAACAGAATTTGGAACAATAAGCAGAGGTCTGTTCCGAAAGGCGGTGAGCCAGCTTTGACATCTTGAAATATGGAAAGGCAAAGTCTTTGCTGTGCCTCACAGATACTGACATTATTGTGCACAACATGAAACTGATTTCATTAGGGACGGGGTGATGTTCATGTTTTAAATACCTCCCATGACGTATTGTGATATAACAAAAAAAAAATGAAATCGAGTTAAGGGCACAGTAGATACTACTTTGAGCACAGTAGTGCAATGGATTATGGGCATTGTAATGCTTTAAACCAATTGGAGATGTGGAATTTACTTGCAACAGAAGGAATACATTAAACTAGTGTGTTTTTTGACAACATTTTACTGTGATAAAAATCTAATGACATTTACATCAATGCAATTGAATATATTGTTAGCATAATTATATTGTATTTTAAGTCACATGCGTACTGATCTATGCTTTGCCATTATACATAGAATCATATCCACTTGTAGTCTCTTCTCATTGTTTATGTGCCTTCCTGTTTTATAAAGGTAACTGATCAATCCTAGGAGTCATGAGTTTAAAACCCTGAAAGGGTTGAAGAGCGTCATTTATTTATTTAAAAGGTTTTATATAGCGCTGGCTAGACCCGGAGGTATCAGAGTGCTTTACATGGGAATCAGACAATAAATTGCAGGTTACAGCTTTACAAAGGTTACACAGTTATTAGAGCATGGCAATTTTAGTTACAAGTCAGGTTGAGACAAACAAAAAGGAACATATAGGTAGGGGAAAAAGCTGGCAAGGGGAGATTTTCCGGGGAGTGGGGGGGTAAGAGCAGGGGAAGTAGACAGAGTGGAGGAGGGAAAGAGGAGGGGAGGGTTAGAGACACGGCATGGCAAGAGGAGGGGAGGGTGACAGGGACACAAACCAGTAGATGAGTCAAAGCTGCCCCCAAAGTCCAGAAGCTGTGAACCCAGGGGGAGTGGTATCATTTCCCCATCTCTGTTGCGAGAGGCTCTCTAAGCGCAGTGGACTCTCTCAGAGGGGTCTCTGAGACTCCAAGGCTTATTTACTGGATCCTTCCCCAAAAAGGGGAGAGGGAGTGCTTTGGCAAGGGGTGCCATACCATACCTCAATTGTGAGCGGCTCCCTTGGTGCTGTGGACTCTCTCAGCGGGTATGCTGAGACTCCAGCGTATATAACTTGGATCTTCCCCAGAAAGGGATGAGTGCTTAGTCAAAGGGCACAAAAGGACAGGGGTGTAGGTGGTGAAAGCAGGCAAAGGGAGATATTCTGGGGAGTGGGGGGTAGGAGCAGGGGAAGTAGACAGAGAGTGGAGGAGGGAAAGAGGAGGGGAGGATTAGAGACACGGCAAGGCAAGAGGAGGGGGAGGGTGACGGGAACACAAACCGGTAGGCGATTCAAAGCTGCGCCCAAAGTCCAGTAAGCTGTGAACCCAGGGGGAGTGGTATCATTTCCCATCTCTGTTGCGAGAGGCTCCCTAAGCGCAGTGGACTCTCTCAGAGGGGTCTCTGAGACTCCAAGGCTTACTTTACTGGATCCTTCCCCAAAGAGGGGAGAGGAAGTGCTTTGGCAAGGGGTGCCATACAATACCTCAATTGTGAGTGGCTCCCTTGGCACTGTGGACTCTGTCAGTGGGTATGCTGAGACTCTAGCGTATATATTTTGGATATTTCCCCGAAAAGGGGAAAATAAAATGCCTGTACTAGATGACGGGAAGGTGTACCTCGTTTTTGCGCTTTTGTATGATGAGAGCACATTGTCATTGAGATATATATATATAATTAATTGAAAGCAAATAGAATAAATATTCCAGATATGAAATAAGAAAAAAATAGTTTTAGATCCCTTGTCAACCTACTGCAAAATTTATGAAACTTCAATCGAGAAATGTATTGAAAATTAATGGACTTTACATAAAATGTACTCTGAATATTAAGGATCAACTGCTCAACAAGGAAAACATAATGTGTGATCTAGTTATGATTTAAAAAGTAAAAACTGATGATGGGCTATGGTCATGGACACTAATAAAAGACAAGCTAGATGATCCTGTAGAAGACACTTGCTAAAATATGTAGACTGTCCCTATGCTTTGTTGCACTGGTGATTAAATAATAAAAGTTTCAAAAATACTAGCCCCATAGTGCCGTCTGTGATTCCTGAATTGAGAGAATGATGGAATCATGAAAAATAAGTTTCATGCAGCAGCTGCGCTACAAGAGGCTTGCACCCGAGCGCGTAGGCGAAACAGAGTTCTGAATGCAGTAACAGCTTACCAATAAATCGGTGGAAACTCTCCAAAGCCTCTGCACGAAGAAGAGGAGCCAACTACAACAGTGACTCATGGTAAGTAGTGGAAGCATGTAATAGGGCGTGACAGAGGAACGGGGACAACATTTCCGAGTCCTAAAGGCTTCGGAGGGAGCGTGGAGGGAGAGCTGAATCTGCCTTCGGACAGCAGGAACTGTATTGCAACAGCGTGTGTACTATTGGAGATGGAATTTAAAGCTGGCTTGAAAATAGTGAGTCAGGAAGTTGGAGACAGCAAACCCGAAAGGCTTTCAAAGGGCAAAAGTAAAATAAGCATTGGCTGTGAAAGAAAAAGTCATCGTGATCACGATTGCTGCGAAAGTGATCGCGATTACGCACTAAAGCACGCAAGGGATGCACTTCCAAAAGCCGCTACTAAATGTCTCTTCGAGCAGTGCATGCGCGCTGACTCAACGAGACCTAAAAATACTATGTTAAAAAAATTTTTAAAAAAAGAATACAAAGGATTTTTTAAAATAGCTAATCAAACGTTAATATGGAAAAAGTTGATGCTAAAATGGAAAACAATACATTCATTTGTGAGAACGAAATCGCATCTTTAGTAACTACATCAACTGTTGTGAACTCCACATCAACCACAACTCACAAATACGTAGCTCTGAGACCTTGACCCAAGGTCACTGATTGATAGGTGATAGGTGGGGTGGCACGTAGCGGGGAGACAAATGCACGAACAGGAAACCTTAGATCAATCCCACAGATAGGTCCAGCATCATTACAATGGTCAAGGGAGATTGGCCCCAATAAAGGGCACAAGGGGGGTATCTGTGCACTCCTAAAACACCATTAAGCCAGATGGCACATGAGTTAGGAACATATAGTCAATTAGGACACAGCACATGCAGTGATCACTCGCTCCCCATGATGAACATATGGACACATTACCCACTGGTCACATTGTGTCCACGCAATACTGAGGCCCATCTGTATTTTCCATTAGACAATTTATGAATTCATAGACAGCAACATACATTCCTCACCATATATGGATCATCAGAACCCTCTTATTACCTATGATGAACTGTATAAAGGCGGCCACAGACTGATTGTAAATTGGGACGCAATATTCAGACTCTGTGCCTGTAACTGTTTTCTCGGCTGCTATGTTTAATTAAACAAACTGTTCATGTTTTGCCAAACGCCTCCTGTCTCTTGTTTTTCAAGGTATTTTATGTTTTTCAAGGTATTTTATGTTCAAGTAACACAAATACGTTTTACAAGCCTATCTTGTGTCTAAAAAGATTTAAAAAATGCCTGGTATTCTTCTCTGAGAAAGGTAGCATGTCTACGAGCATTACCTTAACATGGCTGAATGTTCCCCAGCCTTACTAGCCTTTCTGCAACAAGGCTTTCTTTTTACTCTCGATTCTCTTTTGATGAGAAACAGAGAAGCTAGAGCAGATATCGTGCTTGCAATGCACTGATCACAGAGCTGCGTATAAGAAGCACAGCATGCAGAATAAGCACACATTATTTTTAAAAGGCCTAAAACAAGCGAACTGACATAATGATGTTGACTAGATATTGCCAAGTGATTGGGTCACAAGGATACTTTAGCCAAGCCCACCATTACATTGGTAGGATCATTACACCATGCGTACATCGATATACACTATGGAGACATACTCCGCATTGACAGACCACTTTTGCAGAAAATGAGACATGGATCTGTAATGCGAATATCACTTATGTGCCCATGGTCCACTCTTCTTAAACACTGCTCAACACCTTAGAGGAAAGCCCTCTGCCAAAATGTATTCAGAGCAAACATCTAAATATTTGCTCTATTGTCAATGTCACCTGCAATGCCTCAGTAGAAAAAACTAAGATCTTGCAAAAAGGCTAACAGACGATATGATATTGTATGCATCATCACAGATATAAAGGTCTGATGTGTTCACAGCATTAGCCATACATTCAGAATTCAAGTAAGCGATTTGCCCATCCTCTCTCACAACCATGTTTCGATATATACTAGTGACTAACTAGACAAATAATTAATCGTTCCAAAAGTAGGGGATTAGGGATGATGCAATTTATTACACCATTCCTGTGAGGTTACCTTTAGAATCCTCTAATGTCTCACTTAGAGTTTCTTTGCAAGACAGTTTTTCTACAGAGAGATTGACGTTCTCTTCAGGAAAGGCAGACAGGAGAAAGCAGAAATGGAAAGAAAGAGAAACGAAATGTGTAAAACATATAGGAGGAAAAGAAAAGTTAAGTGTAATTTAAAAAAGTACTAAAACTGAGAGGAATCAATCAAAACAAGCAGAATATACACTCCAGATCACCCTGTGTTTGAAACTGTGAAGTAAAGCTGGGAAATGGAAATAATATCAGAAAAATGATTTTACATTATTTGCTCCTCAGACTGGTGTAACAGTAAACAGACCGATACCGCTTCCCAAATATGAAGGCCAGTTTGGGGTCAAATGAATGACAATTTGTTAGCCAATATAGAAGCCAATCTTAAGTATAGTATATCAGAGTGCCAAATGAGTAATAGTGTGGGGGCACAAATGGTTGACCGTTTGAGGAACTAGAACAACCTGTATACTATAAGTAACTAGAGAGTATAAGAAAGGCCACATTAGTAATACAGTTAGAGTCAAATGACTATCACACACATTCTGAGGCCAAATGTGGTAAAGTAAACTGGGTACGAATTATATATGACAGGGCTCGACAAATCCACTAGACCGCTCGCATTTGCGAGGTAAATTTTATGAGGTCGAGCTATTTTTATGTCCTACTCGCCCTTTCTGACGACTAGGAAAACATACTTACCTTTGTCCTCCGTCTTTGAAAATGGAGCAAATGTGACAAGATAACAAGATTTACAGGCCTTTTTATTGCTCACAAAGCAAATGAGCAATAAAGATGCTTTTAAATCTTGTTATCTTGTCACATTTGCTGCTTCCAGAGGTGGAGGACAAGTAGGTTACTATTAGGTGGAGGAGATTTTTCAAGGTACTAGACCTGCAGGACTAGTACCATTTTTCAGATTTTTCTAGCCCATGTTGATCATGTATATCTTATACAAAATAGGCAACTTAATTGAGTGCCCCTCCATAATAGCTCCACTTTCCATAGGTGACTACCTTTAATAACGTCCAAAATGACAATTCATCAGACTGGAGCTCGACAAACCGAAAGCAAATATAAGGACTGCTCAGCTTAGCTCTAAATTATATTTTAAATATATAGCAAATTGTGGCAGTCCGACAAAGATCATGACAGATGTTTCTATGACCCCACTGAATGGTGCTCGCATTATCAAAATCAATGATAGAAGCCACTGGCATCTGAATGTGTTGCCAGCAAATGACACACAGTTCGCTGACCTGTTGCACTAACTTAATTAGTTATCTCACTTGTGTTTGCTGTGATAGCGCAAATTAAAATAGTAAATCCTTCTTGGTGGTTTGGTCCCTTTCAGCTCGACAAGTTTTGGAAAACTCAATATAAAATAAGTTTAATCGGGATTAAAAAAGTATGTCTTTTTGAAGAATGGTTTTACTGGGTTTTCAGCCTGCCTGCAATGTCAAGCTTACAAAGCTAATATTCTGCTACGAGGCGTCTACCCATTATTACATTTTAACGGTGTTAGGTTACCTTTTGATTAAGCAAGCACTTGATATCACATATTAGAACTGCACGAAAGTTTGCATTCTTAGTCATGTTGGGGACTCCATGAAGACCGTGAAAGAGAAAGCAAAACTAACTACACAACCATGCAACATATATATGTAGACCAAAATAGATGAAATAAAAATGAACAAAACCGAGACTAAGAAGATATTTTGCTTAGATGACCATACAATTACTGTAGAAAAGCCTTGTACATAGCCCTCCAATTACGTGCCACATAAATATTTTTTGTCAGTAATGGTAGCTCTCAGATATGGTGATCCTCATCATTGATAACCTTTATTATAATTCCTGCAGGTCAAGCAGAGTCATGTTGAAATATTTTAATCTTGGATCTAAATTCATACTAGCTTTAAAATTTATATGATGATGTGTAAAAATATTCAGTATTAGGGAATGTTTCAGAACGTATTTGAAATTAGTTTTGTTCTTTTGTTCCGGTTGTGATTCTTAATTGTATTCATACTCCCCAGTAGTGAATACAGTTGAGGAAGGGCACTCAATAGCAAATTCAAAGACTTTTACCAGTACTATCTAGTGGCACCGGCGCACTACGCCTACTTTTGGTACCATCTGGACGTACGCCTTCAGTTCCTGAAACGTGAGCACACGCAAGCCCGTCCTTATACACTCTCCACTATCCTTCCACGCGTACTTAGGAGAACTCCGGCCGAAATTCACTCCCCAGAAACCAAGAGTTGGGCCCGGGAGCGCCTACGCAGGTCCCTGGGGGCTGAACACCTGTATTCTCCACACTTACCGATTTTAAACAATCCCTGGATAGCACCCACAAGTGAAGCATTGACACAGCTGGTACTTAGCCGCTGTTGAGTGCACAACAAGGCCGGCATGTTCAAGAACGGTCAATTACGTAAGGTGGCAGATATAATGGTGGATCAAGATGTAAACATGCTTGACTGCTTTCTGATGCATAGAACGCGGACCGCGCTGGCTACTGCACCTCTCCCTGAGAATGGGGAACCTTTAGACCTCCCCCATTAACTACAATTTTAGTTTCCAGACTATATTGACAGGCATAATCGCTCTGACCGATGATGGGTGGTGGAGCCCGCGCAGCCTGTGAGAGGGATCTAGCACACCCTATGACTGACAAAATGTGGGCGTACTGTTATGAACAGACACGCCTAGTGTCCAATAATTCTAAACACAAACTTCTGCATTTTAAATACTTACACCGAATTTATGTTACCCCATGTTACATGCAAAGATGAACTGCTCGAAGCCAGACCACTGTCAGAGATGTGCGATGGCGCAGGCTGATTTTATCTATTTGGCATGGCACTGCCCTGCGGTGCTGGCCTACTGGGAGGCGGTGTTTGGGCATCTTGAGCAGATGGTTGAGAACAAGCTTTACACACACTGCTTGCCCTACTGGGGTATGTGCTTCCGTAGAGTCGAGGGATAAGGCGCTTTACTGTCATAGTGCTGGGTTGGCTAAAAGACAGGTTTCTCCGAGTTGGGGAGGAACTGCAGCACCTTTGGTGTGTTACAGATAAAGTGGTCCTAGACGCTAACTCCAAATACGATTATTGGTACTTTGTTACACAATTCATTTCAATTTTCATTCCACATGCGATTGAATCCTGCAATGATGAGTTTCGGAGAAAAAAAAGAAAACAATAGCCCAAAAGCAATCAGGTGTCCAACACACACAATACGTTTTCAATATCTTAAAAGTAGAGCAAAAGTCTCTACTATTTATTTTTTAAAACAAATCCTCATCATTATACAATATACAAATATACAAATTTTGGGAAACGAAAAAGGGGTTACCAACAAGTAACGTGCATAGAATAGAGTGAAAGTTTTAGTGCTCGTGTGGGACAGAAAAGGACCAAGAGGATCTAGAGAAGATGCGTTCAGATTATTTTTGAGTCCAAGGTTAAGTAATCCTTAGAATGGTTCTGGAGGAGCCTGCCCTCAACGTTTATTCTGCAAAAAATGTCATTCTTTCTTGCTATGTTACGGTGGACAAATCATCCGTTGCTCTTATTTTCAAAGGGAGAGGGGGACAAGGACACAAAAGGGTGCAGGCTCCAGGTGGGGGAATGGTTGTCGACGTTTCGACCCAAGAATAAGAAGGGCTTTTGTTTTCTCTTTTTTCTCCGAAACTCTTCATTGAAGGATTCAATCGCATATGGAATGAAAATTGAATTGTGTAACAAAGTACCAATAATCGTATTTGGAGTTAGCGTCTAGGACCACTTTATCTGTAACACTTGATACCCAGGTCCTAGGACTTTCTTTGGGTCACCCCATATATAATAACGGCATCTTTGGTGTGGGCATGGCTCGGGGATCTGATGTATTGTGATACAACTAGTGATGTATATTCGTCCCTACTTCCATTTGAATCCCACCCCAAAAACATCTGGCAGCCACTACGCTTCTATCTGTTATTACATGCAGAACTTACTGATTGAAGTACTACACAGGATGAAGTGATTATTGGATTAGCCAACCGGTCCTATGGATCGGGATTGTCAAAATGTCTATTAACCCTTTGAGTGCCAATGACGAGGTCAGCTCGTCATGAGCTACGGCGCTCCGGTGCTCATGACGAGCTGAGCTCGTCATGACCTTGTCCGTTCCGTGGAACCATCGCATGCTGGGTTGATTTCCCTGCTGTGCTGAGCGTTCCATTGGAACGGGTGTGGCCATGTCATGAGCATGGGGGTGCTGTACACACCCCCCTCCCCGCCCCCAGCACAGCGGGGGAAACAGCCCCGGACGGAAGGGGTAAATGAACCTGTGTTGTTGTTTTACTATTAATGATTTTGGACATATTAACGCTCTTTTTGGACAATTCTTTATCGATACCTGTCCATTTGTGCTTCATGTAATCCACATTATAAGAACAAGGTATTTGCTTTTTCTTTTTTTTTGTATAATTTGTTGAAAAATGCAATAAAAACAAGTTTAAAAATTAAAAACAAAAAACCCAGCAAATTCAAATGACTTATTTGGATTTCTGAAGCAGACCCTGCAGAAAATGAAGGTAGGGATGACTTGATTTGTTAGCTGAAGACTGCTCCACTTCCACCTCTTTGCCAGATTTAACTGACTGAGCTGTTTGGAAATAGAAGGTGTCAAGGAAAAAATTAGTAACCCCATCATTTAATTGCCTTGATTTTCTCTTCCTGAGGGTTATGCAGCTCACAGCCTTGCATTATTTACAGTTGGCCATTTCATGGTGGCTAAACCAGCAAAAGGAAGACCTGGAAACGGCTATTCTCTTGACCATCTTTCTAACACATTGGAGCAATTCTTTAACAAACCGGCCTGACTACAAAAAAAGCAAACAGGAGGGACAAGAAAACCCAAAAGGTGGCCCAAAACAGGGCCAAAAACTTCCCAGGATACTCTCTGTCTGAGCGGAAAAACGGAATGGAGGCTGCTGGCTGAAATGAGACATTGGGGGTGCTCCGGAGATTATGGCCTGATACAGGATAGCATCAAACTATGCAATGTTTCCGCTGAAAATGTTAAATTTTGTTTATGCTACTATTGCCAACTTTAAAAACAGACTGAAATGTTTGTTATATGTTAAAAAGGCGTTCCAGTATACCACTTGACCTGCAGAAATGAGTCTAAATGTTACCGTATGATAAGGATTCCATTGGTGAAAGAAGGGGTAATCCAAGATGGTAAAACTCTGCAAACTGAAATGAGTGATAAAACTGCCAGTTAATTTTTAATCCCAATGAAATTACTTAAATGTGGCAATTCTTCCCTCCGTGGCTGCTATTTGCTGGCATCCTGACCTATCTGCACCCAAATCACAAAAAGATTGAAGAAGCAGTGTCTTCTTGCAGGGTAAAAAGCCAAATCAATACATACCTTCCAAGATATTTAAATCTCTACACATTTGTGATTACCTGCATGATTTGAGGTGTACGGCATGCCCGCTGCGATTGAAGCCAGAGGCTTTGAAGTCAGCGGGGTAGTCCAGGTTGCATGTTTGGTTTCTTTAGAGGCAGCCAGCATGGCGACGTTTTTAGGATTCACACCTGAGGAAGGTACATAGAATCAATAAGCTGCTACATCTTACAATTGTTATATCAGTGGCATAATCATAAAGAGTTTATCTTTTCTATAAAAAATATTTGTCATCAATTGGTACAGATGTAAGCATTAACATCTATTTGGCACATATGCACACAGCTACAAACGAGGGCCCCAATCGAGAAGATTAGTGAATAAAGTATTTTAAGTCTGAGTTGTAAAACACAGGAGCCCTATGTTCAGGCAATTGGAGATCAGACATACCGGCCCTGATTTATCAAGAAGTGACGCAACGCAGCACAGCAAGTACATCTTATCTACAACGATGTGGCACTGTTCTGCTCCCTCCTTTTGCAGGTGCACTTTTGTCGGTCAAACACTAACGCAGACACCCTTACGCTACAGTGCCAGAGTGTCTGCGTTCGCTGAAGCATGGGTTTTGTACTGAAGTGGGTCATTCCAGTACAAAACCTTTGCTTTAAGGATTTTCCACTTTATATATTTAGTGTACAATGCAGCACCCAGGCAAAGTGGGAAAACGAGGAGAAATGAAAACATTCCTCCTTGTAGCGCCTGCCTCATGGAGGCGTAGGATTTTGGCACAAATCCCTATCTACAATTCTTTGTAGATAGGATCAGAGTTAAAAAAAAATCCCTGGGTTGTTGCATGGAAATGCCCATGCACCACCCATGGAACGCCCCTCAACGTAAAATAATGCATGACAGTGCATTGCGCAACTTTGCATTACTAATTAAAGCAAACACCAATTTGCGCTGGATGGTAAATCCCACCTGAACACTTTGCATTCAGTTTGCATTAGAAAAGTAACACAAACCCAATACTAAGCGTTTGTAAATCTGGATTGCAGCACTAAGCTATTTTTTGTGTTATTTTTGTTATCTGTTTCTCAAGAAAACTATTGTTTAAAGCAATTCCTTACAGTCTTTAAATATTGCTCTAAAATGTCACAGCACAAATTACAACATAGCAATTTAACTTGACATTTGCAATATATGTTTTAAAAGGAAGCTTCATATACTGATCATGTGTTGTCAAACAATGTTTGACCTATTTCTAGATAATATTACAAACCCAAAAAGGATTAGATTAAGAAAAAATGGAAACTACAGGTAACATTACATCAACATATCTCAACTTACTAATCAATCCCAAATCATCATCGATTGGCTACTTCAGATTTTAGAACCAAAGGACGATGAGTTCGCTCACAGAGAGACAAAAATAGAATACAGTTCAATAAAAGGAGACTAACATTATTTTTAACACGCTAATTGAAAATAAGGTACCTTCATGAGCATTACTGGGATTTCTTTATCTGGAAGACTTTTAAATGAGTGAATACCATCACTTCACCAGGTGAGTGCAATGAGAGAGATACAAGTTTTTTCTCATCCAAATACGCCAAGCCACTTTGACTATTATAGATCTCTACGTAACCAAGTAAGATTGATCTTAATGTACCTTTCGTCCACTGAAGTCTATCCTGTTCAGGATAACATTCCGTCAATAAACTTAGAGTCTTCACATAAAAACACACTTATTTCTCCTATCCCAAGCTTACCACCATACACATGGCAATATATATATATATGATGAACTGCAGATACCAGAATGCTCTGCTTGTCAACGCCCACAGGGGCGGGACTGTGTTATTAATTAAATGGAGTTCTGAACGTAGCTGCCGCCTACGTGCCTCTGTGAATGCCAGTGAACAAGGGCTTACTGCTTGAAACTCGTCTGGCGATATTCAGGAGGGAAGTGAGGATGGCAGCAAGGCTGCCGCTGCCGTTGCCGTTGGTGCAAGTGAGGTAACTCTTCCAGGAGTGACATCGCCTCATGGGCATCCTTTGGTTTATTCATATTTAGCGGCCGGCCCGGACGCAGAGATGTCCCGCCGCTTTCAGTAGCGGATCCTGGTGCTTGCGATTGCGGGCACCCTGTGGAGTGGAGCGGGCCTCACCTACGGAATATATTGGCGGACAGTTCAGCTGTACCATGATTGCTTTCAAATTTCAAATTTGGAACGAAGGTGGCAATACCCCCTGGGTTTTTTTTTCAGCAACTCATGTCTTGACAAGTGATGAACTGCAGATACCAGAATGCTATGCTTTTCAACGCTCACAGGGCCGGGACTGTGTTATTAATTAAATGAAGTTCTGAACGCAGCTGCCGCGTCCGTGTCTTTGTGAATGCCAGTGAACAAGGGCTTACTGCTTGAAACGAGTCTGGTGATATTCAGGAGGGAAGTGAGAAGGGCAGCAAGGCTGCCGCTGCCGTGGGTGCAAGTGCGGTAACTCTTCCAGGAGTGACATCTCCTCAGGGGCACCCTTTTGTTTATTTATATATATATATATATATATATATATATATATATATATATATACATACACACACACACACACATATATATATATATATATATATATATATATATATATATATATATTCACTGAAAAAAACATAGGTTTCATGGGCGTTATAGTTAGCTGGACATTTCACTCGTACAAAACCGTTGAAATTCCCCCATTATAGTTAGTTCAGCTCACTATAACTCGCGCGCCAGCAATGCACAGTTGATGACGTCACATATTACATCACTCATGACATGGTCAGGGACATCACTGATGACATCGCAAATTACATCACTGACGACATCATCCAGTGAATGTGTGTTTTTCTGAAAATTAAAGTGTTTTATATATGTATATATCAAGGTCGATGGAAGAATAAGTGGGTATATAAGTGTGTAAATAGATGATTTGTTTTTGTAAAATTGATTGTATAACGGACTGATTAAGTGTATCTTAGTGAGTACATGGGTTAGTGAGTAATGTTTAAATATGTAAATATCTGTATCAGCCTCTCACTTTGTGTATAAGTGGCTGCATGGGTTGGTGAGTAGCTACATGAGTGTCTATATGGGTTATTACTTGGTTTTTCAAGTATCAGTATGAGTGTCTGAGTGTCTGTATGGTCCAGTGGGGATTATTACTTAGTGCATAGATGCATGAATGATTGAGTCACTATTTGTATGTTTTGAAGACAGTATGTGTGCAGGACTGTATGGATTGATGAGTGTCTGTATGGTGTGTTAGTGAGTGAATGACTGTCTCAATAGTGTGTTTATAAGTAACTACATATATTTTAAGCTAGTATATGTGAGTATTGGTGTATATAAGTGAGTATATGTGAGAGTGAGAGATTGGAAGAGTTCATGTATGAATAAGTATGTATTTCTATAAGTGATTGTTCAAAAGAATAAGTATGTGTACGTTTTTGTAGAAGTAAGTGTGGTGGTGTGTGTATAACTGTATACGCAAGTAAATGGATATTTGATTCTTTATTAGCATGAGTGACTATGTGTGTGAGTAACTATGGATGAGTGGCAGTGTGTAACAGGATGTATAGGTGTATGAGTACATATGATGAGTGAGTACATGTATGAGTGACTTTATAGGACTGTTGGTGAATGAGTGGATGTGTATGTAGATTTTTTTTTGTGTTGAAATTTTTTATTAAGAATATTTTAGATAAAGCAAAAATGGAGATACATATGCAGATGATACAATGAAACGTAGCATAAATGAGGAAATGAGTCATAAAGTGTAACAAAAGAGGCATAGAACAACAAGTCCTCTAGAATTCATAGGGCAGAACTAAGAATAAAAGGGAAGAGAAAAAAAAAAAAAGAAGAGAAAAAGAAAGAAAGAGGGAAAAAGAAAAGAAAAGGAACCCCAGAGTAACAAAACTAACATACGTAGATTTTAGAATTACTGAATAGGTTGTTGTAACTGGTATTGGCATGTCCATTGTTTTGAACATTTTAGTTTCTATTTTTGAATGTGTGTATATCAAAGGTTATATTAGGGTGATGGGAGGTCTGCCACTATCACAAGGATGATGTCATGAGTGATGTCATGAGTGATGTCATGAGTGATGTCATTGACCATGTCATGAGTGATGTAATATGTGACGTCATCAGCAGTGAATTGCGGGCGCGCGAGTTATAGTTAGCTGAACTAACTATAACGGGGGGATTTCTAGGGTTTTGTACGAGTGAAATGTCCAGCTAACTATAACGTCCCTGAAAACTGTGTTTTTTTAGTTTTAAATGGTTTTTATTGAGCCAAAATAAAGCATAGTAAAGCATCACGGTACAAAGTATATGTAACAGGGAAATCAGTCGCGGATGGTAAGCACGTGTCCATATAGCGCTAAGGAAGAATTGGCATAGGAAGTAAGCATTCAATAAGAGCAAGGTGATGCAGATGAGGCACGTGCCATGCAGTTTTGGCCGACAATTTAGAACTAACCAACCCCACAAAAACCCCCCGACCCACCAATCAACTCCCCACCCCCCCTCCCCAACCAGTGTGCCATACGTTAGAGGTCCAATGTCTATGGATCAGAAAGAGACATGCCCTGTAAACCTTTGAAGTAATTAGGTGCCAGTCGCCGGGTCCGTAAGGCGTAGCAGGCGTAAGTATTTTGGACATGTAATTTCGTTAAATTCTGTGGACAGCAGCGAGATGAATGGTTGCCAGACCTTTTGAAATGTGGCTGTAGTTTGGGTGAGAGTGGCCTGAATACGTTCCATGCCCAAGGTGAACCAGAGTTTGTGTAGCCACCCTGTGTGAGTGGGTTTGGACGTGGACCCCCAAAGAGAGAGGATATGTTGCGTGGCAGCTTGCATGGCGATGCCCATCTGGCAGCCTCGGACAGATTTCAGGGGGAAGGTAAGTGCGTTGGGTAGCCCCAGGATGGCATATGCGGGAAATCGAGGGATCTCGGTGTCAAAGGTCGCATCAATGTCATCTAAAACTGAGTCCCAGTAGCCCCGAACCTCCCTGCAGTCCCAGAAGATGTGTGTCAGAGTGCCTTTTTCCCCGCACCCCCTCCAACACAGGTCACTCCTAGATGGGTTCCCTTTATGAAGCCTGACTGGTGTAAGGTGCCAGAAGGTCGCCAGTTTCACAGCCGATTCTTTGCCTGCTGTGTTGCGTGTGGTGTGTGATGCTCTGTAGTACACTTGGCCCCATTCTTTAGGTGATAGTGTTCTGCCTAGTTCGGTTTCCCATCTTTTCTGACCAGCGGTTTTGTGTAACTCCATTGGAGGTGTAAGCATTTTATATATATCAGAGATCAGATGGCGATCAGTGTCTCTGGTCAGGAGCCATTTCTCGAAAGGGGTCATGGGGCGCCCCACCAAGGTGACAGTCGCAGATTCAGTAAGCCAGTGTCGCAATTGAAAGTATTGGAAAAGGTGGGGGTCAATGATGTCATAATTTTGTTTGATGTTTGAAAGAGTGAGGAATCCTTGTAGATCAAAGAGATCCCCAGCGCATCTGCATGCTGTGCCCCGCCATTGTGTGAAGGCCCGGGGGTCGTTACCCGGAGGGAAGTCCGGGTTGTCTAGGAGTGGGGTAAATGGAGAAGGAAAGGTGGTGAGGCCGCGTTTAACGGCCACAGCGTCCCATACCTTGGTGACTGTGCGAGTAATGGGAGAGTTGGTGAGGTATGTTGGTCTGTGCTTTTTGGGTAGAAAGGGGATCGCCCAGAGGGATCGCCGGGCCATGGCTCTGTCTTGGAATAGCCACCTCTTCTCTGACTCTGGCCTATACCATTCCACTAGGTATCGGAGCTGCGTGGCGTGGAAGTACTGTAGTAAGTTGGGGACCCCCAGGCCTCCCTCGTCTGTGCCCCGGTGAGCCAACTGTTTGTGAAGTCGCGCCTTTTTACCCCCCCCCCCCCAAATAAAGTGGTGCAGTGCTGCTTGAAGATCGGAGATGATGCCTTTTGGGGGGAATACTGGGAGAGTCTGAAAGACGTATAGGATTTTGGGTAGGGCTGACATTTTTACCGCCGCCACTCTGCCCAGGAGGGACAGAGGCTGCTTAGACCAACGCGTGAGATCTGCCTTGATCTGGGCGGTAAGAGATTTGTAATTAAGAGCCGCTGTCGATGTGGTCGAATGGGTGAGGGTGACCCCCAAGTAAGGGAGTTCCGAGGTGACCTGGAGGTCACAGCCATAGTCAGAGGCTGGGGCATTCAAGTGGGCGTTACCCCCCAGTGGCAAAATGAGGGACTTTCCCCTATTGATCTTGAAGCCTGCGACCGTACCGAATGTTTCCAACTCCCTTAGGAAGGCGGGTATCGAGTGGGTGGGCCGGGCAAGAGCAGCTATGATGTCATCAGCGTATAGACTGATGGTATGTGGTTCGCCCTCGAAGGTGATTTCAATAATGTCAGGTTTGTCTCGGACCTTCTGCGCCAAGGGTTCGATGTAGAGGGCAAATAAAAGGGGGGAAAGTGGGCAACCCTGTCTCGTCCCGCGTTGGATATCGAAGGGTTCCGAGCGTGTCCCGCCCAATCGGACTCGGGCCTGTGGTCGGTGGTAACAACTGGCTATCCAGGACCGAAAGCGGTCACCGAGTCCGAAGCGGAGCAGTACCTGTTGTAAGTACGCCCAGTCAACGCGGTCGAAAGCCTTCTCCGCGTCGATGGCCACGAGTGCTGCGTCGGAGTCCTGGAAGTGTGTTTTATCTATTAGATGTAGCATTCTTTTAGTGTTGTCGCTACATTGGCGGTTGGGCACGAAGCCCGATTGGTCAGGCTCCAGGATTCCGGGTAGGAGCGGGCCCAAGCGAGCCGCCAACACTCCAGTGAAAAGCTTGAGATCTAAATTCAGTAAGGAGATCGGACGGAATGCCGAGCAGTGAGTCGGCTTTTTGCCCGGTTTGGGCAGAACGATCACCTCAGCCGCTAACATATCAGGGGGGATAGAGCCTGGAGCCTCAAAGGAATTGAAGAGGCGGGTAAGGACAGGGGCCACTAGGTGACTGAACAATTTGTAAAATCCCGCTGAGAAGCCATCTGGGCCCGGGGACTTCAGTGGGCGAAGTCTGGATATAGCTGCTGTGACTTCCTCTAATCGGATGGGGGTATCCAGCGTATCCGCGCTGGATTGGGACAACTCCGTAATGGCCGCCGAGGACAAATACTCGTTCAACTCCCTAAGGGGCGGTGTATCAGCTTTATACAATGAGGCATAGTAGGTCCGGAACTCGTTGGCTATCTGGGAGTCCTCAGTGAGAGCGTTCCCAGAGCCGTCTGTGAGGTCTGATTTTCGTGCGGTGGGTCTTGGCTCTGAGGGAGCTAGCCAGTAAGCGTCCAGTTTTGTTGCCCCCAACGTAGTATGTATGTCGGAGGCGGAGTGCGACAAATTCCACCCTATCTGTGTCAAGGGAGGCCAGTTGGGCCCTGGCCGTCTTCAGCTGTCGCCAGACACGTGGGGCGCCAGTGCGGCTGTGGACTCTTTCCAGTTCCTCGACCTGGGTTGTGAGTTCGGACCTCTTTTCCCTGCGATCTCTAGCTTACTTGGCAGCTATAGCGATGAGCTACCCATGGACCACTGATTTCAGGGCTCCCCATAAGGACGGCAAGGACACTTCCGGCGTGTCGTTATTTGTCAGGTAATCAATGATACAGGTGTTCAGGCGCTCACAGATCGCTGGCCGTTGCAGCATGGTTTCCCGAAGCCTCCACGTACCACGAGGGCGGGAGGTGACAGGGGCAGTG
The DNA here is from genome assembly GCF_964263255.1 of Lissotriton vulgaris. Taxonomy (NCBI): domain Eukaryota; kingdom Metazoa; phylum Chordata; class Amphibia; order Caudata; family Salamandridae; genus Lissotriton; species Lissotriton vulgaris. The sequence continues at coordinate 697,483,743 of NC_141691.1, read as the reverse complement.
ATGGTTAGCTCTATGGCGTCGTGGCCTGAGAGCGCCGCGGGGACAATGTCAGCACTGGTTACCTTAGGCAGCAGCTCAGACGATCCTATGAAGTGGTCTAGCCTGGCGTAAGTGCGGTGGACATGGGAATAGAAGGTGAATTGTGCTGTGGTAGGGTGTACAGTGCGCCATATGTCTACCAGGTCCCGGTCCCTCAGCCAGTCCGCCCCAGCAGCGGTAATAGCGCCTGTATCTCCATAACGGTGTCCTGATCTATCTTTGGTGGTGTCCATGACTAGGTTAAGGTCCCCCCCGATAAGTATGAGTGAGTTAGATGACTGAAGGGATTCAGAAATAGCGTTCTTCAAAAAGGCTTCCTGGCCTGTGTTGGGAGCGTAAACTGACCCGATCGTGAGGTGTAGGTCTCCAAGTTGAAAGGAGTGTGCGAGGAGACGGCCCCTAACTTCCCCTGACTTGGTCCCCACCTTCCCCCTAAAGTGCCTAGAAATCAGGATGGCTACCCCAGCTTTCTTGGTGGGAAGGGAAGAGAAAAATTGTTGGGGAAAGGCACGTGAGCGCAGTCTACGCCAATCCTTGGGCAGCAGGTGGGTCTCTTGGAGTAGGCACAGGTCCGCCCCAGAGTGTTCCAGATAAGAGAGTATCGCCCGTCTCTTAATAGGGTTATTTAGGCCTTTGACGTTAAGTGTCAGTATCTTCAGTGTGGGACTAACCATCATTGTAGAGGGCAGGTTTAGGTGCGTTATAACGTGTGTGTGTTCCCGGCCTAGATGCACAATGTCGTGGAAACAACTGCGGTCTGAGGTTGAGCAGTAAGGCAAAGAAATAGTTTCAGCAGTCCATTAATAGCAAATCCCCCCTGGCACACTGGTTCCCCCCTCAACTCCCCCCCAAACCGTCCCCCCACCTCCCCCCGTGTAACCATAACTGTTCTCCATGAGATAAGGATACTGTCAACAGTGCCCCCCAACTCCCGCTCCCACCCGAAGCCCCAACTCCCACGAGTGTGTGGGTACAGTCCCAGTCCTGTCAATTCGCACAGGGCTGTGGTGAAGTCTTCCATTCGGGTCATGGCTCGTGGCGGACACTTCGGCTCCCCGCCCAAAACCCAACCCCCATTCAGGGGGGAATTAAGCTAAGAGTGATCTCCCAAGTATTGCCGCTGTCAGCCTGAGGAGGAGGTCTCCTTGGCCAGTTCCGCAACTGCCGTGGCGCGCTCCTGAGTGATAGTAGAGGCGTCCGGTCTCAGGTGTTGTGAGGGTGAACATCTGCGATGCACAGTTCGCCATCCATTGTCTCGGGATCCACTGGATGGGCTGAGGGTTGGTTCATCTACCTCATGTTCAAGGCCCAGGAGGGCGCATGTGTCCGTGAGCGAGCGCAGTTGGTGTAGTTTTCCGTCCCATTTGAAGATGAGACGGAACGGGTGACCCCAAGAATACGGAGTCTCATGCTGCCTTAGGAAATCCGTCACTTTACGGAATTCCTTGCGTTTCTGCAGGGTGAGGGCAGACAGGTCCTGGTAGAGGGCTATGGAGTGACCCTGGAATTGAAGGGGTTGGGCTCGTCGCGCCTCCCTGAGGATTCGCTCCTTCAAGGGGAAGTCAGGCAGAAAGGCTAGTAGGTCCGGTGGGGGCGCCGAGGACCGTCTGGGCAGTCCCACCCTGTGAGCCCTGTCAATGCGAATCTCGGAGTCCGCCGCTTCGCCCAGAACGGACCGGAAGAGAGTCTGTAGGTAGCCCGTGACATCGGATCCCTCTGATTTTTGAGGGACCCCCCGGACCCGTATGTTGTTCCGGCGGGAACGGTTCTCGAGATCCTCTGTATGGGTCTGGAGGTCCATTTGCTGGTCAGTGAGACGCACTATTTCTTGCTGGAGGTGTGTTATTTCCATGATCCTGGACTGATCCGCTTCTTCGACCGCTACCACCCGCTCTCCAAGGCCCTCCACGTCCCGCCGGAGTTCCCGGACCTCGCCCGCCACTTCCTGCTTTAGGGATCGGAAGTCGTCCCTCAGGGAGTTAAAAAGCGTCTCTAAGAAAGTTCTAGTGATGGGCGATTGGTCTTCCACTGATGTTGGCGTCGGTTTCGCTGTCGGGGGGAAGGTGGATCCTTGCCAGGCTTCGACTGTGTTTTGGCCAAGAGCTCCGGGAGAGTCTGTGACCCCTTCTTCGACCGTTGCCCCGCCATCTCGTCTCTGGGGCCGTGCCAGTCCCGGGCGTCAGGGTGTGGGCAGTCGAGAGTAGTGGCGAGACTGGCGGACCCTGGGGGTCTGGCCCTGTAGTGGCACCGGGTGGCGCGGTAGTGTCGTCCCTGCCGAGATCGGCGAGATGGGCGGTCAAAGGTCTAGTCCAGGGGGCCACCCGGTAGCCGGACAAAGTGGAGGGTGGGTGATGGAAGTGTGCACCAGTGGGTCCAAGTGTCCAACCCCGTGGTGACGCCCGGTGGCAGGAGCTAGTGTAGATGTGGACCCATCCCAATAGAGGTAAGTAAACCTTGGCAAGGGGGACGCAAATGTCAGGTCTCAGGAGCCCAAACGCCGGGGGCTCGGGTGTGCCCCCCCGAGTCTCGTGGTGATGCCCCCCGTAGCGCTCCTCACCTGGGTGTAGCTGTCTCATGTGATGTAAGAGATGCAGGTCCTCGGCTCAGCTTCGGCCTCGCGGTGGGTCCGGACCTGCAGGGCCTGACTCTCTTAGCCCTCCGTGACCGGCCAGCACCCCGGCTCAGGGTTGGTTAGGGTGGCGCTGTCACTATGTTCTTTGCCAGCCTGGGTGCCGCAGTTCCGGTGTGGCCGCACCTTTGCTAGGCGCTCCTTGGCCTTGTGTGATCCGCCCTCCAGTCAGCGCGGGTAGGCCCAAAGCCGGGGGGTCGATTGTAACGTAGCCCGGCCGGCACTCACTGCACCGCCGGCCAGGATGCAGGGGCGGGGGTGCACCGCAGGCGGAGGCTGCGGCCTCGTGGGCTCACTGGTGTCGTGCCTGCGGTTGCCCTGACAGGCCGCAGGAGTTGTTCGGGGCAGCAGAGGAAGAGCGCGCCGGCTCTCACAGGGCCCGGGCAGCCGCCATGTTGCGGCCGCAGTGCAAGGTCCTTGGCGATGTCAGGCTCCCGCCCGGTTGGGGGGGGTCGGCAATCGGGGCTCCGGAGGGTTTGGCAGGGTGTCGGCCAGAAGGTTCGCTGTCGTGGGCGGCCGCACCTCCGTTTGGATGTCCTGTGGCCCCGAGTGGTCAGCCCTCCAGGTGCGCGGGCAGGCCCAAAGCCGGGGGGTCGATTTCTGTGGTGCCCGGCCGGCCCACACTGCACCGCCGGCCAGGCCGTTGGGGCGGTAGTACCCCGTAGACGGGAGCAGGGGTCTCACGGGCGCACCGGAATCCCGCCAACTGGTGCCCCGGTAGGACGCGGGAGTCTCACCGGGCCGCAAAGAAAGAGCGCGCCGGCTCTCACAGGGCCAGGGCGGTCGCCATGTTGCAGTCGCGATGTGCGGTCTTCGGCGTCTCTAGGCTCCCGCCTGGCACAGGTGTCGGCGATCGGGGCTCCGGAGGGCTCAGCTGGGTGCCGGCAAGAGGATCCGCCGTCAGATGTGTGTCAGGGAGATCAGGCTACGCAGCAAGGTGCAATCGGGCGGGATCGGGCAGGGAGCCTCCGGGACCTGTGACCGATCACGCCGCCATCTTGGCCACGCCCCCAAAACTGTGATTTTTTTCAGTGAATTTCAAAGGTTTTTTTAAATGCTAATTTCTAACTATGCGTACAGAGATAGGACATGTGAAGAAAGAAGAGAAAAAGCACAGAAAGAAAAAAAGAAATGCAGAAAGAAGCAACAGAAGTCCTCAAAGACGATGAAAAGTGCAGGAAGAAGGAAAACGTGCAGAAAGAACAAACAGAAGAGCAGAAAGAAGCCTTGTTTCCAATTCAACCTGTACCCTCAACTTTTTCAGACGGATACTGGTGGTAACGGAATCTGACTAAACAGTCCTAGAGCCAGTGCTATGTTAAAAGATACTTATAATACAGTGAAAACACCTACATACACCAGGGAACACTATGCGTTGCGGTCCCCCTGTGATTAGCACAACATCCTTTGTAAGCCCCTAGTATATAATAGGGCAGGGGGATTAAAACTACCTCTTAAAACGCGCCACAGGGCGTGTTTGCACCCGTCACCTCAGGCACCATCCCCTCCCTTCACCACTGGCAAACATGCTGTGTGGCTTTTTTAAGTTGGGAGATTAATTCCCCTTGAATCTTGAGGGTCCCTAGGGTCCAACTAGCCCACTAGGTACCTCCAGTAAGCGCCACAGAGCTGCTTTGCATAGAGGTGTAAAAAGTGGCACGGCTTGGACCACCTCTCTGCAACGCAGCGCAGTGGTGCTTACTGGAAGCACCTGGTGGGCTAGTTAGCCCCCAGGGTCCCTCAGGATTCAAGGGGAATTATTTCCCTAACTTAAAACGTGCCACAGGGTGTGTTTGCACACGTCACCTCAGGCCCCGTTCCATCCCTTCCCCACTGTGTAACCACGCCCTGTGGCCATTTTAATTTGGGAGAATAGGTCCCCTTGAATCTTTAAGATCTCTAGGGTCCAACTAGCCCACGACGTACCTCCAGTAAGCGCAACAGAGCTGCGTTGCATAGAGGTGTAAAAAGTGGCACGGCCTGGACCACCTCTCTGCAACGCAGCGCAGTGGCACTTACTGGAAGCACTTGGAGTGCTAGTTAGCCCCCATGGGCCCTCAGGAGTCCAGGGGAATTATTTCCCCAACTTAAAACGTGCCACAGGGTGTGTTTGCACACGTCACCTCAGGCCCCGTCCCCTCCCTTCCTGTTGGACAGGCCACATGAAGGGCTTGCTCCCTCCTCGCATGACAGGGCCCGAGCCCCGGCCCACCAGGTATTACCCACAGAAGCAATCCGCACCCCGTCTCATACGGGACTCCTGCCCCCGGACATCTCTGTATCATGGGGCCGAACCACTACCGGCTCCCTCGCCCGGCCCGGCCGCCATCTTAGACACTGCACCACGAGGCCGCGTGGCCTCAGCTCGACCCTAACCCTGGGCCTGGCCAGGCCCCGACATCCCGGCACCACCATCCACCCAGGAGGTGAACGGACCACTTGGCAGGTTGATGGGAGAAAGAAGTGTCGATGGCTCTCCCCCGCCAGGTGCCGATCGCCCCCAGCTCCCCGGGCGCTGGCTCCACCCCCCTGCTAGGTGTCTGGACTCCCTCATCCCGGACCTCCCGACCTCCAAGTGCGAGGGTCCGGACATCAAAGGGCGCCAGACCTATAACTGGGGCAGCTCCAGAGCAGGAAGGCAGTTGTATCCTGGAGTCGAGAGACGCCGTGAAGAACTCATCCTTGACGGACTACTGGCGCTGCCGTAGCCCTGCCTTGCGAACTATCGTCTTGCCTGCTGGCGCTGCCGCAACCTTCTGAATCCTTCATCCTCGTCGGGACCAGCTGGCGCTGCCGCGGACCGTTGTAACTACCATCTTCACCGGGACCTGCTGGCGCCGCCGCGGACCGTCGCTACCTACGATCATCTCGGGACCTGCCGGCGCTGCCGCGGCCCGTCCATCTAGAACGCCGAGCTCGAGGATTGTGAGCTATCCATCATATCATCACCTCTGCCAGATTGGTAACAAGACTGTCCCGCTACCCCCTTCCCATCCGAGAGACTAGAATCGAGGGGACCCCTGAGTCCAGACCTCCTTGTACCATTCTACCGTACTTTAAGATTGCTTATAAAGAACGTAAACCTTATCTTTGTGTGGTGTCCGTCTGTGGGGGGGAAGTTACTCGCCTGTACGATCGCTGGAGACGGCTCTCCCCGGAGACCTCTCCTCTTGTCCTCGGCCGACCCTCCCGGTCCGTCTAACATTGGTGGCAGCGGTGGGATCCGAATCAACGCGTAATCGTACAGAGAGTAGCTCACCCCACGACAAAACCACAATGACAACCAAAGAGAGCGGATCCACCGAGAAATTCCAGATGGAGAAATTGGAAGAGTACAGCCATCGTGAATTGAAACAATTCTGCATTGAACTAGGCATTGCTACCACCGGTCTGAGTACTAAAGACGATTTCAAGCACGCCATTGAGTCGTGGGCAGAAACCGGGGCCGTCAGACCCCCAGACCAAAACATTGCAGCATCAGAGAGGAACACCATGGCTCCCGAGGAGCAAAGGACGGGTCTCTCGCAGAAAGAGATCCGAGAGAGAGAAAAAAGCAGACTACATGAGTTGGAAATGGCCCGGCTCAAAATGGACGGTGAACTCAAATTAGCCGAACAAAAACTGAGCCTAGAACATCTGCGGCTCCGAGAAGAACGGGAAGAAAAACAGAGGCAGAGAGAGCTCGAAGAAAAAAGATTGGCGTACGAACACGAGCGCAAACTAGCAGAAATAGACCTACGGAAGCAGAACAAAGAACTGGGGGTGCCCGAGCAACCGCGCACCCCAGGAGCGACAGAAAAGAAAGTACACATCCCCAAGGATGTCGTTCGAGAGTATTTCCGAGATGACGACATACAACAGTGGTTCAAGGCCTACGAGATCCCCATGACCTCCCACCGGATCGATCGAAGTGACTGGGGAGCCGGTCTATGGGGGAGGTTCGTCAATGAAGGCCGCGATGCCCTGCTACAGCTCCCAGACCATCTGATGACCTCCTATGACCACATGAAGGCTGCCCTCCTCACCCGATATGGGCTCACACCCGAAATGTACCGCCAGAGGTTCCGAGACTGCACCCGGATCCCGGGTACCACTTGGGTGGAATATGTAAACTATTTCAGCAGAGCCTTCGAGGGGTGGATCAAGGGAAGCCATGTAACGACCTACGAGCAACTTTTTAATCTCATGGTGTGGGAGCACCTCTCTAACAACTGCTTCCTCGAGCTCAGGCAGCACCTCCTCGACAGTAAATTGACTGACCCACGGCAGCTCGCCGCCGAGGCTGACCGGTGGGAAAGCACCCGAGTGGGCCGGAGTGGGCCGCACGAACAGAACCGGAACAACCAAGGTCAGCACCTTCCCCGAGGAGGAGGCCAGGGGCGAGGAAGAGACACCGTCCCGGCCGCTCCCGCTGCCAGCACCCCGCCCCCGGCCAACCGAGGCAACCCCCCGGTACGCCCGGGGTTCCGAGCCAATGTCACGTGTCACAGATGCCAGCGAGTAGGCCACTACGCCAATGACCTGAACTGTCCCCAGAACCAAACACCGAGACCCCGCCAGGTAGCTGCCGCCGCCCTGGGGGGAGAACAAATCTCCGAAGAACAGGAAGAAGGAGAACAAGAACCACAAGAATGGGAACCGGCCGCCATGGTTCTAGCGTGCTTAGGGGGAAGAGACATGGTCCCGCGGGCCCCCCTACCCGCCAACACCAGAAAATATAGTCAGTGGGTGAACATTAATGGGCGCCGGGCCGAAGCCCTACGTGACACCGGGGCCAGTGTGACGGCCGTCCGCTGTCACCTGGTGACCCAGGAACAGATCCTGCCGAACATTCTCTGCCCCGTCCGTTCAGCCGACAATTGGGAGAGCCTATGTCGGATGGCCTGCGTCCCCTTCGAATGGGGAGGGGTCTCCGGCATGTTGAAGGTGACGGTCCGAGATGATGCCCCCGTGGACTGTCTCCTGGGGAATGATCTTGAGAGCTCCCCGTGGGCCGCCGTGGAAAGAAGAGAGCACCTGGGGATGTTGGGCCTCCCGGACTGGGCATGCGTAACCACCCGGTCCATGGCCGCCCGTACCATCCCCCGACCAGAAGAACCCGAATGGCCAGCACCTCCTCCCCCGATCGCTCCAGTAGAGGACACCGACCATACTAACCCCCCAGAGCAAACTCCCGAAGGGCTCGCTCAGCCCCAGGACCTTCCCGGCCTGGCTCAGTGGCGTCAAGAAGGGGGGCCCACTCAGGAACAGTTCCGTCAAGAGCAGAGGACCTGTCCCTCCCTCGAGGGACTCCGCCAGCAAGCCCTCGCCCAGAGCGCAGGGGACACCACCGGAGCCCATTGGATCTACTGGGACAACGACCTGTTGTACAGTGAACAGAGAATCGCGGAGTTAGGGGCCAGTCGAGTGTTGGTGGTGCCCCTCCGTTTTAGAGACTTCTTGTTAAATTTGGCCCACGATGTCTCCCTGGCTGGACACCTGGGTCAGGACAAAACCTACAGTCGCCTGGTGACCCACTTTTTCTGGCCCAAGATGAGAAACGACGTCCTCAACCACTGCCGGTCCTGCCCCACGTGCCAGGCCAGCTGGAAGAGCGGCCGCAAACTTAAAGCACCTCTGCAACCCTTCCCAGTTGTCACCACCCCGTTCGAGAGGGTGGGAATAGACATTGTGGGGTCCCTGGACCCCCGTACAGCACAAGGACATCGGTTCATCCTGGTACTGGTGGACCACGCCACCCGCTACCCCGAGGCCGTTCCCCTGCGAACTGTAACAGCCCCGGTGGTTGGCCGGGCCTTAATGGGGATCTTCTTCCGGGTGGGCTTCCCCCGAGAAGTCGTCAGCGACAGAGGCACGAACTTTATTTCCAAATATATGAAGTCCCTCTGGCAACAGTGCGGGGTCACCTACCGATTCACGACCCCCTATCACCCTCAGGGAAACGGACTAGTAGAGCGGTTCAACCGCACGCTCAAAGGGATGATTGGGGGGTTGGAAGAGCCCCTCCGTCGCCAGTGGGATGTGCTACTGCCGTGCCTCCTCTTCGCATATTGAGAAGTCCCCCAGAAGTCCCTCGGCTTCAGCCCGTTCGAACTCTTGTACGGACACCCTGTGCGCGGGCCCCTCAGCCTAGTCAAAGAAGGTTGGGAGATGGCCCCCCTAAAGACCCCTCCAGATGTCTTCAAGTACCTCCTGACCCTACGCAATCAGACCAGGCGATTCAGAGAAATGGCGAAGGCGAACCTTGAGGCCAGTCAGGAGGACATGAAAAAGTGGTACGATCAAAATGCCTCCTCCATCGAATTCGAACCGGGCCAACAAGTGTGGGTGATGTCCCCCACCGAACCATGTGCCTTGCAGGACAAGTGGACGGGGCCCTTCAAGGTGGTCGAGCGCAAGAGCCCGGTCACCTACCTCATCGATATGGAATCCCCACGGAACCCCCTCCGGGTCCTCCACGCCAATAGACTCAAACCCCACTTTGTGCGCTCGGATCTCAGCCTCCTGATGGCTACAGACACCGGAACAGAAGAAGACTCCGAACCTCTCCCTGATCTCCTAAAGACCCGGGAGAAAGATGGCTCCGTGGACGGGGTCCGACTCTCAGATGCCCTCACCCCGGAACAGCGCCAAGGCTGCCGGGACCTCCTGCTGCAGTTTGCGACCCTGTTTTCCCTCACCCCAGGAGTCACCCCCTGGTGCTTGCACGACGTGGACACTGGGGACAGTCCCCCTATCAGACATCGGGCGTACCGCGTACCAGATCGGGTACGGGCCTGCATCCAAGAGGAGGTGTCAAAGATGCTCACGCTCGGGGTCATCGAGCCTTCGGACAGCCCCTGGGCCAGCCCGGTCGTGCTGGTCCCCAAAGCGGCTGCCCCCGGCACCACCCCTGAGCTCCGATTCTGCGTCGACTATCGGGGCCTGAACGCTGTCACCAGAACCGACGCTCATCCCATCCCCCGAGCGGATGAACTGATCGACCGCATGGGGGCGGCCCGCTACCTCAGCATCTTCGACCTAACAGCGGGCTACTGGCAGATCGGTCTCACCCCCCGGGCTCAAGAACGATCCGCCTTTTCCACCCCCGATGGCCACTACCACTTCAAAGTCATGCCATTCGGCATGAAGAATGCTCCAGCTACTTTTCAGCGACTGGTAAACCAGGTCTTGGCGGGACTTGAGGAGTTCAGCGCCGCCTACCTGGACGATATCGCTGTGTACAGCCGCCACTGGTCCGACCACCTCCACCACCTTCGAGAGGTCCTGCAGGCCCTCCAACGGGCCGGCCTCACCATCAAGGCCAGCAAGTGCCAAATTAGTCAGGGGTCCGTAACCTACCTCGGACACCAGGTGGGAAGCGGTCTGGTGGCCCCTCTTCAACTCAAGATCGCTGCCATCCAGTCCTGGCAGCCTCCCGTCACGCAGACCGAGGTCCGAGCCTTCTTGGGGCTCACCGGCTACTACCGGCAGTTTGTGAGGGACTATGGCAGCATTGTGGGGCCCCTCACGGAGCTCACGTCCAAAAACCACCCGAAGACGGTCAACTGGACCCCAGACTGTCAAGCGGCCTTCGAGAGGCTGAAGGCCGCCATGTGCACTGCCCCTGTGCTCCAGGCCCCCGACTACAGTCGGGAATTCATCGTACAAACGGATGCCTCCGACCATGGCATTGGGGCGGTCCTCTCCCAGTTGAACCCTGAAGGACTTGACCAACCAGTGGCCTTCATCAGCAGACGTCTCCTGGCCCGAGAACAGCGCTGGAGCACCATCGAGAGGGAGGCCTTCGCAGTGGTGTGGGCCCTCAAAAAGCTCCGGCCCTATCTCTTCGGTACCCACTTCCGGGTGCAGACCGATCATCGGCCCCTGCAGTGGCTAATGCAGATGCGGGGGGAAAATCCCAAACTGTTGCGTTGGTCCATCTCCCTGCAGGGGATGGACTTCACTGTGGAACATCAACCTGGCCAAGACCACGCCAACGCAGATGGCCTGTCACGCTTTTTCCGCCTCGACGAGGAGAGTCCCCAAGAGGATGGGTGACCCTCCCCGCCTTCAGCTGGGGGGGACGCATGTTAGACAGGCCACATGAAGGGCTTGCTCCCTCCCCGCATGACAGGGCCCGAGCCCCGGCCCACCAGGTATTACCCACAGAAGCAATCCGCACCCCGTCTCATACGGGACTCCTGCCCCCGGACATCTCTGTATCATGGGGCCGAACCACTACCGGCTCCCTCGCCCGGCCCGGCCGCCATCTTGGACACTGCACCACGAGGCCGCGTGGCCTCAGCTCGACCCTAACCCTGGGCCTGGCCAGGCCCCGACATCCCGGCACCACCATCCACCCAGGAGGTGAACGGACCACTTGGCAGGTTGATGGGAGAAAGAAGTGTCGATGGCTCTCCCCCGCCAGGTGCCGATCGCCCCCAGCTCCCCCGGGCGCTGGCTCCACCCCCCTGCTGGGTGTCTGGACTCCCTCATCCCGGACCTCCCGACCTCCAAGTGCGAGGGTCCGGACATCAAAGGGCGCCAGACCTATAACTGGGGCAGCTCCAGAGCAGGAAGGCAGTTGTATCCTGGAGTCGAGAGACGCCGTGAAGAACTCATCCTTGACAGACTACTGGCGCTGCCGTAGCCCTGCCTTGCGAACTATCGTCTTGCCTGCTGGCGCTGCCGCAACCTTCTGAATCCTTCATCCTCGTCGGGACCAGCTGGTGCTGCCGCGGACCGTTGTAACTACCATCTACACCGGGACCTGCTGGCGCCGCCGCGGACCGTCGCTACCTACGATCATCTCGGGACCTGCCGGCGCTGCCGCGGCTCGTCCATCTAGAACGCCGAGCTCGAGGATTGTGAGCTATCCATCATATCATCACCTCTGCCAGATTGGTAACAAGACTGTCCCGCTACCCCCTTCCCACCCGAGAGACTAGAATCGAGGGGACCCCTGAGTCCAGACCTCCTTGTACCATTCTACCGTACTTTAAGATTGCTTATAAAGAACGTAAACCTTATCTTTGTGTGGTGTCCGTCTGTGGGGGGGAAGTTACTCGCCTGTACGATCGCTGGAGACGGCTCTCCCCGGAGACCTCTCCTCTTGTCCTCGGCCGACCCTCCCGGTCCGTCTAACACTTCCCCACTGTATAAACACGCCCTGTGACCGTTTTGAATTGGAAAAATTACTCCCCTTGAATCCTGAGGGTCCCTTGGGGCAACTTACCCAATAGGTACCTCCAGTAAGCGTCATTGGAGAGAGGTGTAAAAAGGGGCACGGCCTGCACTACCTCTCTGCAACGCAGCGCAGTGGCACTTACTGGAAGCACCTGGTGGGCTAGTTGGCCCCCAGAATTCCTCAGGATTGAAGGGGAATTATTTCCCCAACTTAAAACGCGCCACAGGGCGTGTTTGCACATGTCACCTCACGCCCTGTCCCCACCCTTCACCACTGTGTAAACGCACCCTGGGGCCGTTCTAAGTTGAGAGATTAAGTCCCCTTGAATCCTAAGGGTCCCTAGACTCAAACTAGCCCACTAGGTACCTCCAGTAAGAGCCACATAGCTGCGTTGCAGAGAGCTGTAAAAAGGGGCGAGGCCTCTGAACACCTGTCTGCAACGCTGCTCCCTGGCGCATACTAGAGATACCTGTTGGGCTAGTTAGCTCTCTGGGGCAATCAGTATTGAAAGAGAATTAATTCCCCAACTTACAACTCGCCACAGGGCGCGTTTGCACAATGGTGAAGGAAGGGGGCTAGGCCTGAGGTGACATGTCTGCAAACACTTCCTGTGGTGTGTTTTAAGTTGGAGAATGAATTCCTCCTCATTCCTGAGGGTCCCTGGGGGCCAACTAGCCCACCAGGTACCTCCAGTATGCGCCAGAGAGCTGCGTTGCAGAGAGGTGTCCAGAGGCCACACCCCTTTTGACAACACTCTGCAACACAGCTCTGAGGCGCTTACTGGAGGTACCTGGTGGGCTGGTTGGCCCCCAGGGACCCTCAGGATTGAAGAGGTATTAATTCCTAAACTTAAAATGTGCCATAGGGCGTGTCTGCACACATGTCACCTCAGGCCCCGCCCCCTCCCTTCACCACTGTGCAAACGCGCCCCGTGGCACGTTTTAAGTTGGGGGATAAACTCCCCTTGAATACTGAGGGTCCCTGGGGTGCAACTAGCCCACCAGCTACCTCCATTAAGCGCCGCAGAGCTGTGTTGCAGAGAGGTGTAAAAAGGGGCGTGGCCTCAGACACTTCTCTGCAATGCAGCCCCTGGCGCATACTGGAGGTTCCTGGTGGGCTAGTTTGCACCCAGGGAACCCCAGTATTCTAGGGGGATTCGTTCCCCATCTGCAAACACACCAAGGGGCGCGTTTGCGGAGTGCTGCAAGAAGGGGGCGTGGCCTCCGACGCGATGCCGGTCTTATTTTTTTAAAAGGGGGGCTGTGTAGCCCCCCTTCTTTTTCTCATTTTTTGGCCCTGGGGACCCCATCCCCCAGGACCTGCCCCATATTTTTAATTTTTTTAAATGAAAAATCCGGGAAGGGGGCCGCGTTGCCCCCCTCTTGAGGCCATAATGGCCCTGGGAACCCCATCCCCCGAGGCCGGCCTTTCTCTTTTAAAATAATAATATTAATTATGTATAATTTGAGAGGGGGCTGCGTGTCCCCCCTGCCGGGCCACTTCTGGCCCCGGCGACCCCATCCCCTGGGGCCTGGCCATTGTTTAAAAAAAATTAAAAAAATTGGAGGGTTGCCGCGTGGCCCCCCTCCTGAGGCCTATTATTGCCCCAGGGACCCCATCCCCCGGGGCAGGTCTGCCTCTTTTTTTTATTGTAAGGGGAGGGGGCCACGTGGCCCCCCTCCTGGGCTACTTGTAGCCCCTGCGACCCAATCCCCTGGGGCTGGCCATTGAAGAAAAAAAAAAAAATTGGAGGAGGGGGGCCGCTTTGCCCCCACCTTCTCAGGCCTATTATGGCCTGTCTAATTTTCTCTTGTTATTGTAAGGGGAGGGGGGCCATGTGGCCCCCCCTCCCGGGCAACTTGTAGCCCCGGGGACCCCATCCCCCCGGGGCTGGGCCTCTACGCTGGTGACCGTTGGGGGTCCCCAATCCCCCCACGGTCCCAGCCGGCTCCCCGCCTCCTGCGGGAGCCGGCATTGCTTTTCCACATGGGGAGCAGCTAACATGCTGCTCCCCATGTGGAAAAGCAATCTGCTTTCCTTCATTGAAGCAAGAGCAGGTTTCCTTGCTCTCGCTTCAATGAAGCAAAGCAGTTTGCAATGACAGGGTGGGAGCGGCGAGGCTCCCCCTCTGTCATTGCAAACAGCAGTGTCCCGGGGGTGGGCACCCCGGGACACTACAGGAGCCGGCCCTGGGGGATGGCGGTCCTCAGGGCCATCAATGGCTCCAGGAGGGGGCCGTGTGGCCCACTTCTCACATTTTTAAAGCCCCGGGGGTGTTGGTCCCCTGGGCTGGGGGTCCGTCACAGACCCCCCAATCTAAATATTTAGGTGTGTGGGGGGGGGGTTTAGCCCCCACATACAGGGTATTTAAAAAAAAAATCCCCAGGGGCTGGCAGTCCCTGGGGTTCCGGGGGTTGGCCATATGCCCCCCGCAATCAAAATTAAATCGAGCCCCGGGGGGTGGCAGTCTTTGGAGGATGGGGGCGTTAGAACCCCCCAACATTTCATCAACCAGTCCCGGGGGGGTGGGGTCCCCGGCGCTGCGGGGGGGCCATGTGCCCCCCGCAACTATAAATGTTTTGCCCCGGGGGGTGGCAGTCCCCAGGGCAGTGTGGGGGGGATTGGACCACCAACACTTTATTTTGAACATGCCCCTGGGACTTGGCTCCCCAGGGGCTCATTAGCATCTAAGCGCGGGAGCCCACGCTTTGTTTTGTTTTTTAATCGTCAGGATCTGCGCACCCTGCACTTTTTTTGCCAAATGTTTTTTTAAACTTTTGTTTGGGGCCCTGGGGGTCCTTGTGGAACCCCCTAAGCAGATCTAGGGGGGTCAGGGTGTTTCTATCCTGCCCCCTTTTTGCGTTTTGCGCGTTCTTTTACTCAGTTTTCTTGTGCCTCGGGTCTACCATGGCACAAGATGGCTGCCAACACTTCCTGATTTGAAGTGTTGACAGCCAATTAGCATACAGCTTGTCATCGGGAGGGTATGCGGATCCTGCGCGGCCACAGATATATCTATGATTTTACTTTTGATTTTCTCAACAACAACTGAACGGATTTACACCATTTAACCAAAAGGCACAACTCTGAACCAAGTGCTACCTTTTTACCAAATTTGGTGTAATTCCGTTCAGCAGTTCGGGCTGTAGCTGCGACTAAAGGATCCTATGGGAAATTGCATGGGGAAAACACGTTTTGGGACCCCCCTTTTTCTCGGCTCCCGCTTGACGAATCACCCGAGACTTTCAGGATAGGAGCGGACCAGAGCGCCCCACCAGTTTTTAAATTTCGCGAAGATTCGTCAACCGGCGCTAAAGTTATTCCAAATAGAATGTTGCAGATTTCCTATGGATAATAGGTCCTAACTATACCTACCTACCGGCAACCGCCAGTAGATAATTATATATATATATATATATATATATATATATAATTACCTACTGGCGATAGCCAGTAGGTATATATAGTTAGGACCTAGCTACCATAGGAAATCCGCAACATTCTATTGGGAATAACTTTGGCGACGGTTGAGGAATTTGCGTGTAATTTTCCAAAATTTTGGCCAGCTCCGCCCCGCTCCTTCCCTGAAAGTTTCGGGGGGATTTGTGAAGTGGGGGCTGAGAAAAAAGGGGGGTCCCAAAACGTGTTTTCCCCATGTTAATTTCCATAGAACGTTCCGACACGGCTACAGCCCGAACCGCTGAACGGAATTAGGCCAAACTTTGCAAAATTGTAGGGACTGGTACACAGATGTGCCTTTGCTATATTTGGTGAAAATTGCTCCAGTGGTTTTTTCGAAAATTAACTTGAAAAACACATATATATCTGGGCGGAGCCTAACCACACATCTCATCGTGAGATCTGATTGGCTGTCAGCACTTCCAAGAAGTGTTGGCAGCCATCTTGGGACCAATATACATGATAGCACCTCATTAAAAAGCATTGCAGTTAATAGAGGGTTTTAGGACTTTAGTTACATTATAAATCATTTGTTGATGGTACCATACTCATTTTAGGAATTGTGGTGTGTTCTAAGGTGATTTTACCATGTGAAAAAAGCCTTCTGCTGGGATATCATGAATCATGTTTGAAAGAAAACTATTATCTCATGATTTTCCCACAGTGGTTTGGAAGGGGATCTATAAGCTAAACTGAAAGCATATTTTCTGTAAATTCACATTATCTTTCTCAGTCATGTGAGAATGAAGTCTGACATTCTCAGTAAAACATGTACATCCAACAAGGACGGAGACTTTCAGTTGATTCCTTTGTGTTCTACTGCAGCCTCCTAGAGTGTTCTAAAGAACAACTAGAGCGCCAACAGTCCAACTTATTACAAAGGTGACTTTTCAAATCCTCTTATATTTCATTAAAAAACTTCTGACATGCAGTCTCCCAAGATGGCCACCAGAGCCAAAGAGCCCAAATGTAGCCCAAATATCACCCAGATGTAGCCCAATTATAGCCCAATGACAGAATGTTCCAGAGTGTTCTAAAGAACAACTAGAGCGCTAACAGTCTTACTTATGACAAAAGTATGGCACACCAGAAACCATCTTGATTGGAATGAAGTGGTAAGTCTGAAAACATTTATTTAAAAAGGAACAAAATGAGGGGGTTCATTTTGCCATAGAAAGTATGATTAGTGCTTCAGAAAGAAAAATTAGGGCACATTTTGAGTGACTTCTCAAATCCACTTCTATTTCATTAAAAACTTCTGACATGCAGTCTCCCAAGATGGCCACCAGAGACAAAAGAGCCCAAATGTAGCCCAAATATCACCCAGATGTAGCCCAAGTATAGCCCAATGACAGAATGTCCCAGAGTGTTCTAAAGAACAACTACAGCGCTAACAGTCTTACTTATGACAAAAGTATGGCACACCAGAAACCATCTTGATTGGAATGAATTGGTAAGTCTGAAAACATTTAATTTAAAAAGGAACAAAATGAGGGGGTTCATTTTGCCATAGCAAGTATGATTAGTGCTTTAGAAAGAAAAATTAGGGCACATTTTGAGTGACTTCTCAAATCCTCTTCTATTTCATTAAAAAATTCTGACATGCAGTCTCCCAAGATGGCCACCAGAGACAAAAGAGCCCAAATGTAGCACAAATATCACCCAGATGTAGCCCAAGTATAGCCCAATGACAGAATGTCCCAGAGTGTTCTAAAGAACAACTAGAGCGCTAACAGTCCTACTTATTGAAAATGTATGGCACACCTGAAGCCATCTTGATTGGAATAAAGTGGTAACTCTTAAAACATTTAATTTAAAAAGGAACAAAATGAGGGGGTATATTTTGCCATAGAAAGTATGATTAGTGCTGCAGAAAGAAAAATTAGGGCACATTTTGAGTGACTTCTCAAATCCTCTTCTATTTCATTAAATAAATTCTGACATGCAGACTGAAACATGCACTTTGAATACCAGCAGCAGACTTCCCTGGTGAGCAGTAGCTTTACTACAGTGATCTAATGAGCAACTAGAGTGCTAACAATCAGAATTTATGGCAAATGTGTGACACATCTGAATGCCTTCTTGATGGAACCAAAGTAAACAAGCATTGAAAATGCAATAGATCTCGCCCGCGTTTAAGTTAAAGCCATTCTGTTTGTAATGAGGTGGCTTTTTAGCTTTGCTTTTATTGGTGCTTTTAAAACTTTCATGTAAATAACATGCATATGTATACATATATGTATATGTATGCATGCATTTATATTTGTATTTATATAGATATGCAGATTATATATGTTTATATATGTATGTATATACATACACATACATATATATAAATGCATATGCATATATATGCATATATATATGTGTATATGTGTGCGTGTAGAGAGAGGTAGAGAGGTAGAGGTAGAGAGGTAGAGGTAGAGAGGTAGAGACTAGTAGAGAGAGAAGTAGAGAGAGGTAGAGAGGTAGAGAGTAGAGAGTGAGTAATAGAGTTGAGAGTGAGTAGTAGAGAGTAGTAGAGAGTGTAGCAGAGAGTGAGTAGTAGAGAGTAGTAGAGTGAATAGTAGAGTGAGTAGTAGAGAGTGAGTAGTAGAGAGTGAGTAGTAGAGAGTAGTAGAGAGTAAGTAGTAGAGTGAGTAGTAGAGAGCAGTAGAGAGTGAGTAGTAAAGAGTGAGTTGTAGAGAGTAGTAGAGAGTGAGTAGCAGAGAGAGAGAATAGTAGAGAGTGAGTAGTAGAGAGAGTAGTAGAGAGTGAGTTGTAGAGAGTGAGTAGTAGAGTGAGTAGTAGAGAGAGAGTAGTAGAGAGTGAGTAGTAGAGAGTAGTAGAGAGTGAGAAGTAGAGAGTGAGTAGTAGAGAGAAGTAGAGAGTGAGTAGTAGAGAGAGAGTAGTAGAGAGTGAGTAGTAGAGAGTAGGGAGTAGTAGAGAGTGAGTAGTAGAGAGTAGTAGATAGTGAGTAGTAGGGAGTGAGTAGTAGAGAGTACTAGAGTAGTAGAGAATGAGTAGTAGAGAGTGAGTATTAGAGAGTAGTGGAGTAGTAGAGAGTAAGTAGTAGAGAGTAGTGAAGAATATTCCAAAGTTTGGCACAGCACCACTTGCACAATAAGTCCAATCAAATCATATCACTTAAAGTCCTTATTGAAGCGCTGAATCTTGGTGTATATTCAAATGCTTTTATTTTCCTTAAGTTTATGTACCACAGCCAGCTGACGCGTTTCGTTCTGTACAACAGAACTTCTTCAGGGCGTTCTTATTTCCTTTAAGTTATGTTGGTATCCTCTTGTCATATAACTAGATATTTCTTCCAAATGTTAGACGAGACACAAGTACACTCTTATTCAAAGTGACTAGGTATCAATTTTACCCACACAATTCGGGCAGACTTGAGTAATTTATAGCATCCTCAAAGTCAATCTTTCAAAAATTCCAAAGTATAGGACATGATAATCCAAATTCAAATGTTTCTCAAGAAAAGTCATTTTCAATCGTTCGGAATATCGGCGTTTGGGCAGATATACCAGGGATCCCCAGTATGCAAGGGGAATTAGTCCCCCCTCTGCAAACGCGCCAGTGGCCTGCGTTGCAGAGAGGTGTAAAAAGCGGCATAGCCTCATTACACCTCTGTGAAATGCAGCCCCCTGGCGCATACTGGAGGTTCCAGGTGGGCTAGTTGGCCCCCAGGGACCCCTAGTATGCAAGGGGAATTAGTTCCCCCTCTTCAAACATGCACGCGGCTGCGTTGCAGAGAGGTGTAAAAAAGGGTGTGGCCTCATTACACCTCTCTGTATTGCAGCCCCCTGGCGCATACTGGAGGCTCCTGGTGGGCTAGTTGGCCCCCAGGGACCCCCAGTATGCAACGGGAATTAGTTCCCCCTCTGCAAACGCGCCAGGGGGCTGCATTGCAGAGAGGTGCAACAAGGTGCATAGCCTCATTTCACCTCTGCAATGCAGCCCCCTGGCGCATACTGGAGGTTCCAGGTGGGCTAGTTGGCTCCCAGGGGCCCCCAGTATGCAAGGGGAATTAGTTCCCCCTCTTCAAACATGCACGGGGGCTGCGTTGCAGAGAGGTGTAAAAAGGGGCGTGGCTTCATTACACCTCTCTGCAATGCAGTCCCCTGGCAATGCTGGAGATTCCTGGTGGGCTTTCAGGTCTTATATAGTTAGGAATTAGCATTTAAAAAACCTTGCAAATTCACTGAAAAAACCATAGGTTTCAGGCCTTATATAGTTAGGAATTAGCATTCAAAAAACCTTTGAAATTCACTGAAAAAACCATAGGTTTCAGGCCTTATATAGTTAGGAATTAGCATTTAGAAAACCTTTAAAATTCACTAAAAAAACTATAAGTTTTAGGGGTGTTAGAGTTAGCTGGACATTTCACTCATACAAAACCATTGAAATTGCTCCTATATAGTTAGTTGTACTAACTATATTTCGCGCACCCGCAATCCACTGCTGATGATGTCACATATTACATCATTCATTACATGGGCAGTGACATCACTGATGACATCTCAAATGACATCACTGATGACATCATCCACGTGACAATCACATACACCTTTTCGTACACTAGTAAAATCTTTCATCACTCTTTGTAAAATACAGAGTATCATATCTGAATCCATTGTTACAGCAATACAAGTATCTAAAAACCCACTCAGTGATTCATAGATGTATACACACATCTAATCACTTACCTGTAGATTCACTCATACATGCTGTCAAAGAATAATAGAACACTATCAAAAATACTTATACACCTAAATCGACATTGCACACCAGCACACATCCTATTCACATATGAAGTCATCCTACTCACTTATGCAAACAATGGATCATACTTACATATTTACTTAGCTACACACTTATACAAAAACAACTTCATCTATTCATTTAGATAGTAAGTCATACTTAGTGAATTATAAAATCATTATTACAAGTATAAAGTTATCCATACAGTCACTCACACAATCATGGAGTATGTATACTTATTTATATACAACAACTGACACATACACTGCCTTTTATTTTTCTAGTTTGTTGGACATGTACCATTGAGAAATATATTTGCTCATCACCACACCCATAAAGATATTCACTCACCCAAATAACTGTTAGAACATGTAGTTTTTTTTTAACTTCATATATCTAGTGAATCAACTATTCACACATCTTTGGGCCGTCACACACCCCCACCGAACCACACACACATTCACTCTCCCATAGAAATACTCAGTTAACTAATCAATAACTAATATAGACTTTCACATAGTTAGTAACTACCTGGAGAACCAGTTTACACAACAACTGACAAAGTGATACAGATATTCAAACAGTTTAGTCACTATCCACTATATTTAGTGAGACACTATAAATTGGTCAAGTAAACAGTCAATTACACTGCCACTAAATCCTCCATCCAAATATTTATTTTTATATATCCACTCATTCTTCAATGCAAATTGCTATATATATAATGTATATTTAAATAACGAAGCAAACCACATTCACTGGATGATGTCATCAGTGATGTCATCAGTGATGTCATTTGAGATGTCATCAGTGATTTCACTGACCATGTCATGAATGATGTAATATGTGACATCATCAGCAGTGGATTGCGGGTGCGCGAAATATAGTTAGTACAGCTAACTATATAGGAGCAATTTCAATGGTTTTGTATGAGTGAAATGTCCAGCTAACTCTAACACCCCTAAAACGTATAGTTTTTTGAGTGAATTTTAAAGGTTTTTTAAATGCAGTGAATATATATATATATATATATATATATATATATATATATATATATATATATATATATATATATATATTAGCAGCCGGTCCCGACGTTGTCCGAGTATGAATTGCTGCCAGCCAGTAGTATATTGTTTTGTAGGATTTAGTTTACATAGCATTTCTTATCTGTGAAAGGCCTGTGAAACGCTCCGATTCACAGTGCACTGCTGATGCACTTAAGAGTGCGCGTTCAGTATTGTGTGAACACGAGTTTCCCTACTTTATTTTTCCTTGCAATATTATATAGCGCAAACTCGAAAACATGGCATGAGCACAATTTACATTACAGAAGAACACATTCATTTGTGGTAGGCATGGGGAGACAAAGCTATTTGCCTGGAATCACAGGATGTTGAGCTGATGCCGAGATTCGAATGTAGCTCCCCAGCTCTAAAGTTCGCAATTCTAGAACTTATGGCGGGAGGTGTGTCTAAAAGTGTATGTCGGTGCTGGCCATCAATGAGAGAGACCTGTGCATTTTTCAAATGGGTGGTGAAAAAATATGAGTATGTTGCTGGAGATGTGGCCCGCCGTGCCACCAATGTACTTACCGGGGGAGGGTAAACACCCATTATTCCGCAACTTTCTTTGCGCTTACCATCACTCCGCATACTTTCATTACGAAAGTACCATGACTCCGCAATGCCATTATAATGCATGGCATTCCATTTTATATGCTTTTACCACGCATACATTTACAACGAAATTCGTTGTAAATGCATGAATGGTAAAAGCATGTTTTTTAAAAAATGTTTGGATAAGGTAAGTGTGGGTATAGGGGTATATGTTTTGGGGTACTGAGGTACATGTTTTGGGGTGTTTGGGTATTTTAAGGGTTCAGATATAGTTTTGGATTATGGGGTACAGGGGTAGGTTTAGGTTCAGGGCTAGTTTTGGGTTTTGGGGTACAGGGGTATTTTTAGGGTTCAGGGCTAGGTTTGGGTTTTGGGGTATAGGGGTATTTTTAGGGTTCAGGGGTAGGTTTGGGTTTTGGGGTACAGGGGTATTTTAAGGGTTCAGGGCTAGGTTTGGGTTTTGGGGTACAGGGGTATTTTTAGGGTTCAGGGCTAGGTTTGGGTTTTGGGGTACAGGGGTATTTTAGGGTTCACGGGTAGGTTTGGGTTTTGAGGTACAGGGGTATTTATAGGGTTCAGGGCTAGGTTTGGGTTTTGGGGTACAGGGGTATTTTTAGGGTTTAGGGATAGGTTTGGGTTTAGGGGTACAGGGTATATTTATAGGGTTAAGATGGGTTAGTGTTTAAGGGTGTTGGAGCATTTTAAGGAGTAAGGGTGGGTTATGATTATGGGGTGCAGGGGTATTTAAAGGAAGCAGGGTGGGATTAGCACATGATATAAGACATGGCATGAAGGGCGGAACGTACCACACGCCCCCAGCATTTGTCACGCCCCCATTGGGCTCTCTCTTTATTATTAGTATGGATGGATATATATATATATATATACTTGAAGATGAAGGATCACAAGAAAACAACAGCCAGCAGCCAGGGCAAAAATCTGGATCCAAAAAGATACAGTGAGTCACAAAGAAATAAAATATCCAAGAAAGTAGTGACTCAAACAGATAGATTCACCAAAGAACAAAAATATATTTCCACTACAACGTTTCAGCTTCCGCCTTCCTCAGGTAGTTTCAAGATGGTAAGTTCAGTGGCTGCACAGATGACACAGCTGAATTTTCAAAAAGCATCATGAGTGAAGATTCCATTTGGAATGTGGAATCAATGCAGTCCTGAGAGTTCTAGAGATATGCAGTAATAAGGTTGTATTGTCAGTAATGTTCAGTCCATCTGGATGCAATGATTTTAAACGGTACATCCAGAAGTTTTCCCTGGAGTCCAGTAGTTCTTCCTTTGGGACATGTTCCACGGGGAAAATCTTCAAATCTGATAGTGAATGATCCACAAGGTTAAAATGATTGGCTACAGGTTGGTCAATTTTCTTATTAATTATTGCTGATTTGTGGTTCCTAAATCGTGTGCGGAGGTCATTCACTGTTTGGCCTGCATATTGTTTTTTACAGCTTTGCCGTTGGCACTGAATCACATAAATAATGCATGTTGAGCGACATGTAAGATGCTGCCTTATTGCATAGGTCCTTCTGGTAACATAACTAGTAACTGATGATGTTTGTAAAAGGTATTCACACGTGATGCACCTTTTATAGTCACAGCAATAAACCCCTGCAGTTGTTACAGCTTCCTTGAGTTCAGCTCTCACAATAAGAGATCGTAAATTTGTAGCTCGGCGGTAAGCAATGACTGGCGGTTTTGGAAAAACCTTTTGCAATTTTTCACAAGTGGACAGTAAGGGAAATGTTTTTTGCATTATATTTCTGTAGTTGGGAGCTGATGGATGATAGTCAACTACAAATGGAGTTTTGTCACTTTTGTTTCTGGCGTTGGTATTCCAAATAAGTGCTTCTCTGGGTAACTGCAAAGACTTGTCATTTTGTTGCTGTATGATATGCAGAGGATAGCCTCGCCTTCTAAATAATGTAGCAACCTCCTGTAGATGGTCTTTACAGGTTTCCTCATTGCTGCAGATGCGTCTTATTCTGAGTGCTTGGCTGTAGATGATGCTCAGTGTAGTGTGATGTGGGTGACATGAAGTCCAGTTTAGATACAAATGAGCATCTGTAGGCTTGTGGTATAGATCAGTTGTAATTTTGTGTTCATGAATGGTGACTAGCATATCCAGAAAAGGGAGATGATGCTTCTGTTTGGTATTGCTGCTGGTAAATTTGATGGTAGGATGGATATTGTTGATATTAGCTGTAAATTGTTCCAATGTTCTACTTCCTGCATTCCATATTATAAATATGTAATCAACGTATCGTAGCCATACAAGTGGTTTGATGCTAGAAGTAGCAAGTATACTGTTCTCTAGTTTGCCCATGACGATATTTGCATTGGATGGAGCCATCAGAGTACCCATGGAAGTACCTTGTATCTGCAGATAGTGTTTACCATTGAATGTAAAATTGTTGGATAGCTTGGCAGACCAACATTAGAATTATTGTAAAAGTATTCTGCGAGTCTGCATCTTCTCTCGAAGGTGTTTAGGTCTCTCATCATGTTGGCCGTATTATGGTCCTTCGGTACAGGACAGAAATAGAGGCCTTTGCTCAGGAGGTTCAATTCACCTGGTGATAGGAGCCCTCCAGTCAAGTCAATACCCGAGTCAGATGTCTGGAAGGGTTGAAGCTGGCTGATGCTATGCAGTCTTACGTGTCTTTTAAATCTTCTGTTTTTTTATGCTGTTTACTCACAGGACTTACACTGACAAGAAAATCTCCAAAAACAGAATGATTTACAAAGTGGTTAGTTGGAAGAGGAGGTATATGAAATCTTAACATATCTCTTTTTTCAGATTTAATTTAAATAGAATTCCTGGCAGTCATCTTTTTTACAACTGCAATATTCTGTAGTATGTGTACCACTTCAGAGTCACTTTTTGTGTTCTTTAAAAGTTCCAATTCTTTTTGTAGCTTGGCTTTAAGCATCTGCATTTTTTGAATGGTTACTTTAATAGATACCAATAGTAGGGCCATTGATATATATCATATATATATATATATATATATATATATATATATATATATATATATATATATATATATGATCTCAAGCTACGTGCTTAGGTCATAACAGACCATGGCGAGTGTCCTAATTCTAATTGCAGTGCTTGAATCAATGAGGTGGTAGTAAGAGAAAAGTTATTTTAAACAGCAGCACTCGACTTTTTGTCAATTAACTTTAGAATCTAGGGATAATGACTCAACACTGTATGGCAGCTGGGTAATTACCTTCTCTTTAGATACAACATCTACGGATCTGATGAAAACTACCAAGAACGTTAAATATGCAGGGAAGTACCAGGAGTGTGAGAAAAGACGCCCATTGTAATTGACAAATAAAGTGCTCACTGTGAAGTTCCTGAAAAGAGGTGTGAAGTTTTTTTCTGCTGGAAAGTGAACTTGATATATATATGTGATCAAGCTCTGCTTGTCCGAGCGAAACGCGTCAGGGAGGGCAGCTGCCCGTAATTTCACTGAATAAAATATGACTGCTTGCACTTCATTGTGTTGGATGGCCCGTTATTGAGCGCTTTTCATTCTTGGGGAAGAGGTCGTTACCTGCTTGGTGCCATCTGGAATTCAGCGGTTCAGGACTTCTTTTTTGAGATATATATATATATATATATATATATATATATACATATATATATATATACACACACATATATATATATATATATATATATATATATATATATATATATATATACATACATATTTTAACAAGCAGATAGTCCTGCACTTCCAGTACTCCGTCTGGCGAACAAAGACCACTCGAATCCCAATGTAAGGCAATAGATGTTTATTTAGACCAAGTCTCACAGCGTATATATATATATATATATATATATATATATATATATATATATATATATATATATATATATATATATATATATATATATATATATATATATATATAGGAAAATAATGTATTTAATTCTCGAGCAAGCAACACTCGAGTGCGCATTTTCTTTTTTTTCAGTTTGTCAGGAAAGTGTGTTCTTGCTATTGAATTGAAGCTCAAGTTCGAGTGTGCACTGCTGCCGCCATAGTCGGGAGGCACAGTGAGGAAATTGTGGACTGGAATCTATGTATATACACAATGTCAGATTGTCATTTGCACTCTGCTTCCATTCAAGGCAGCAAACTGCATGGGGGTAATGGTCCAGAATGCAACAGTTATCAACTGTTGATCCCTGTGAATGATGGCATTTTCTTATCACCTGTGGACATCCACCTGAAAATTGGTGTGCTTCAATGTCGGGCTGGTTAGCCAGTTCTTTGCTTTTGATTTTTCTCCTTTTAGCGTTCCCCTTTCATTTCTT
Source organism: Lissotriton vulgaris (assembly GCF_964263255.1). Lineage (NCBI taxonomy): Eukaryota > Metazoa > Chordata > Amphibia > Caudata > Salamandridae > Lissotriton > Lissotriton vulgaris. The sequence continues at coordinate 697,457,723 of NC_141691.1, read as the reverse complement.
TACTTATCCTCTTTTCGCATTATTGTTCCGTAAGAAGATATGGCAGCTCCCCAGGCAGTGCTGACGGGCTGCTTGCTTGCCGCTAATTTCATCCTCAGTGCACCACATTCCATGTGATACACTTCCTTTAAAACAGGAGATCATTCTGGAATACTGTTGTCCGTAGTGTATTCTTGTTTTATTATTAATTCTAAATATGGCGGCCATGCTTGAACTTAAAACAATGATAGACTATTTAGAAGATGGATGCTCACCGCTAAGTTTAGTTTTGTTATTCCAAACATATGCCTGCCATGTTACGTAAGCAGCATGTTTTCTTTTTTTCTGCCTGCATTCTTTTAATTTATCTGGCATATGTTGTTGTTTATTTTATTGCGGTTGTGTGATACGGTAAATGGAAGAATGAGTCAGTGGCTTGATAAATGGATGCATGGGTTCACAGATAAGTGCCAGAGTATCTGTTTGATGACTTATTGTCTATACCCATCAGTGACACAAACAGCTCTTTCACTCATTAACCAGACATATTGGCATTACCAATGACTGGTTCACTTTTCATTGTGGGAAAAGAAGTAGCAGGCTCCAAGCAAACATTACCTTATGAGGACTGCAACAGTGAGTGGTTGCCTGTTTTAGTTAGAAAAAGCCATATTGGGGAAAGTGCTGATAGTATAACCACAACACAGTGTAATTTCACAGCAGTCTATATCTCTAGAACTGTTGAATTCATTTCTGGGCCGTGAAAGCTGGAGTTCAATGAGTAGGGGGTGGATCCCGCTTTGAACTGACTGTGATGCCTGTGGGCTCAGTGTATTTTAATATACATTTGTTTTGCAGAAAAAAATATTTTTTTACTGGCATTGCAGTGTAATTACACACTCATCTAACTGAATAATTTAGCAAGTAGTTTAACATTCATAATATGTTTATTGGGGAAAGCATTTGTTTTAAGATGGATTCTTCACAACCCAAATAGTACCAGCTAGCTACTGAAAATTATAGACCTCAAACATTACACTAGAAGCGCTCCCTACGAAGTGGAATAAAATAGCCAATAGCATGAAGTGAGAAGACAATACTCTTCTGAGAGGAGTCACGCCCAATCTATATTTTAAAGAGCTGGCAACAATACGTTTTGCAGACAGATGCATTGTCAATCTATACCTAAAATAAGAAGGCCACCTAAGCAAATAGACTTGTGTTATATCTTTATCTTTGTGTTCTTTACTATGGTGTTTTCTGGCTGCCAATCTACATCCAGTCTTAGGAATGTCCCTTACTGGAATGTTGGGGCTGTAGAATTTGACAGATGGTTAAAGAGAGAAGAATTCTGAGACAAGCGTGGAATTACCTGTTCAGACTTTAGTGCAAGTTAAACAAAATATCAAATTACTTATGTCAACCAGTCTTTTCATTAGAGATCACAACACTGGAGACGAAGATAGGATACAAACCCATGCAGTCCCAGACATACACCCTGAATGGCGGATTGGGTTCAATATTCATCATTTCAGTTGGAGAGAATAACTACTATGAGAATCTCTTTTAAAATGTGCCACGCTATTGCTCAGGTTTACGCCAGTGTACCAGGATCTAACCTCTTAGGTGGAAAAAACAGAAGGATTGAGGAATCACATTGAACCCCAATAGAAAAGACCTGTTTTTTTCTTATTGAGACATCCCTGGATAGCAAAGCCTGCATAAAGAATTTCCAGATTTGTTCTCTCATAAGACTGGTCATATTAAAGATTGCCGACATGAAATTAAGTTGAAAAATGGAACTCAATCAGCTCACCAAAAAGTCCGCTCCATTGCCAATCTAATGAGGAAACCTTTAGAGGAAAACTTGAACAGATTTACCAAATAGGGAATTTCGGAGTCCACTTAGGCATCAGAGTGGCTTGCTCCTGTAGCTATTGCTCAGATAGCTAGTGGTAGAGGCTCAAAGATGCCTGTGAACCTAAGAGATCTTAAATCCCAAATTTGGGTAGATCATCACCCTCTACTCAACATTGGGGAAATGGTTAGTGTGATAGGAGAGGATGTTTGTTTTACTATTATTGACTTATTAGCGGTTTATCATCAATTTTACCTCTACCCAAGCTCTAAATACCCAATATCATTCTGCACATCTGCATATGGATGTGCACCCAGGTGCCATTTCATGCCTTTCGGGTTAGCGTTCGCTGCTGCTATATTCCAGATAGTCATGCAACAAACTCTGGAAGGCATTCAAGATGTAACGTGCTATCAAGACGATATACTGGTTTATGGGAGTCAGGGCTCGACAAATCCACTCACCCGCTCGCATTTGCGAGGGAGAATGGATGAGGACGAGCTACTTTTAGGTCCTACTCGCCCTTTCTGGCGAGTAGGAAGACAAACTAACTTTTGTCCTCTGTTTTTGAAAACGGAGCAAAAGTGACAAGATAACACGATTTAAAGGCATTTTTATTGCTCACAAAGGGACAAAGCAATAAAGATGCCTTTAAATCTTGTTAACTTGTCACTTTTGCTACGTTTTCAGAGACAGAGGTCAAGTAGGTTGCAGTTGGGTTGAGGGGATTTTTCAAGTTACTAGACCTGCAGGACTAGTACAATTTTTCAGATTTGTCAAGCCCTGGGAGTGATTCTGACAACCCCAAACACACAAGAGAAGTCCTAGAAAGGTTGGCTCAAGCAGGTTTAACTATTTAAAAGGATAAGTGTTAGTTTGGTGCTGGCTCAGTCACATATTTAGGGCATACTATTTCTAAAAAGGAAGTGAAACCCAACATTGATTTGTGCTTCTGCACCCAGCAATAAAAACAAACTAAAATCCTTTCTATGACTGAGTTCTATGAAACATGTGTACAGAGCTTTGTAAATAGTGTACAGCCCAGGAGGTTTCTACTAAAAACAACGAAGCCCCATATATAGTCCTAGGACTGTCAAGATGAATTCTTAACAATTATGGAAGAGATAATTAAAGCTCCAATTTTCGGGAAGTTTTGATGTAAACAAAAAGACTATTCTTACAATAGATGCGAGTTCCAAGGGGTTGAGGAGTTACTTTATTTCACATAATAGACAAAAAAGAAATGATCATTACATTTGCTTCCAAGTCTTTAAAAGATACTGAAAAGAACTACTCTATTGAAAAAGGAGCAATTGCTTGTTTCTGAGCTGTTAGGCATTTCAAATTCTTGCTATGGAGTCAACTTTTTGTGGTCCGTACTAAGCATTACCCTTTGGTTCATGCTTTCACAACTAAAACTTCCAAACGCACACACCCAGATATCACGTTGGCTTTTAGGTCTTGAAGGGTATAAATTTACTATGGAATATCTTCCAGGGTTAAGAAATGTTTTAGTTGATTGTTTATGCAGATAACCATGACCTAAAAGAGATCTAGAAGAACCTATGAAGGACTAGTTTTGTAAACTACACGGAATATTGAGTATAAGGTGGGGAAAAAGTGTGATGGTACTCTTAAAAAGATTTGTTCATATGTGAACAAAGGTTGGCCCTTAAAAAGGAAATTGAATGAAGATGAAAAACATATCTGGCAAGTCAAAGAAGAGATTAATGATTAGCACGTGGTTATAGATTGATTCCCCCAGAACTCTAAGACAAAGACTTATGATTTAGCAAGCACCAAGGTAAGGATAAGGGATATTTATTGGTGACAAGGAATGTACACTATGGTAGATCATAAAGTTAGACACTGTATCAGTTGCTCAGCCAGTGATCAAGATAAAACAATCACCCATGTTCCTTTGTGTCCAGTACAACTTCCTGAGCGTCCTTGGTGCAAATTTGCTCTTGACATTATAGGACAGATGAAAGGGTTTGGACTTTGAAGGTAGATTAGTGTTAGTTCAGGTAGACTATCATTTCAAATAGGTCACAACTACAGTTGTCAGTCATATTACAACAAATGTAATGATTGAATTCTTCAGATATAAATTAATAAAGGAAGAAGTTTCTGAAATTTTAGTCCCTGATAATGAGGAACATTTCACTTGAGAGTAGATGATCGTTTTTAGCGAGTTAAATATATGTAATCAAAAGACTCTTCTCTATTTTCAAAGAACTAATGGTGGGTGAACAGAATGAATTCTATGATGAAGGAATACCTACAACTTGCTCTGTCAATAGCCACCCTTGGAAAGTTGCCCTCCAAAACTTGATTTGGGTGCATCGCACCACATCAAGTTCTGTTATTCAAATTTCTCAAAGGAAGACTATCAGGAAGCAAATTAGCTCCTTCATAGCTTAAATTGGATTTTTAAGTTGAAGTTGACAGAAGCAAGATAATGAATAGAATTAATTTACATCAAAAGAATCACAAAGTACTTTACGATTCTAACAAGAAAGTGAAAGAGAGGTGTCGGAAAGTATGGGATATGCACTAAGTAAAGAAAACAAAAACTAAAGGTAATAGACAATCAGTCTTACTCTCCAACAGCACATATTACATGGGTTGAATTATTTTTTATTTAAATTGGATAATGGTCACTAATGCAGCATGAATCATACTAGTAAATCTGAATCTAAAAGGTCAAATAATGATTATGAACAAATGAAAGTAATTGGTGAAAGTGGGAAAACATTTTTAAAGTTATCTTCAAGGTTGAGAAAGCCATCTATAAAGCTCAAGGATTTTGTGTAACATTGCAGATCTGGTGTTTGATGTATTTTACTTTTATTGTTGAAAAACCAAGGTGTAATCCCATACTTTGTCTTTTACCTAATGTTAGAGTTTAGTATTAGCTGTTACAATTAAATTGTGTAAATTGTTCCTTATGGCTAATTGTACATATGTTCTTGCTTCTTTTGCCCTTTATTTGTTTTATTTTCTCTATCTTTACTAAGCCTAACTAGTTTGTTTCTCCTTGTTGTTTTTCCATTATTATTCTTGACTGTGTCCATCCCGCTCTGCCATCTGTTCAATATAGGAAAGAGATCTCCTCTTTGTGTTCCCATTGTCTTTTCAGGCTACTCCTCTCCTTTCAGTGTCTTTGGAATATCCCTTTACTGGAATGTCAGGTTTGTGGAATTTGACAGTTTGTGAGAAAGAGGAGTGATGCAAGTGCGGACTTACCAGTGCAGACCTCAAATTACTTATTTCAAACAGTGTTTTCACTTATTACCACTGGCGGTATATTAGCTGGGCCTACCACCTAGGAATATTCCACCAATTAAATTACTTCACTTATTACTTGTATCTTCAATAGGTCCATTAAAACCAGGTCAGACACATACATTTCCCTTGAAGACCCAGAAAATGAACTGAGGAAGGAAACCCATCTAAGTGTGCACTCCAACAAAAAAGTATTACTTATTTCGATATTATTAACCATTTGCCAGAACAGCATGGCATTGATCTATCTATCAATATTATAGACATCACATCTCATCTAACTCAGATATCCCTCTGTCACTCTGTCTTAATAGCTCTCTCTTTCTCGCTCTGTCTCTCACACCATTTACAGACATGGGTATTTGCAAAGTAATGTTCCCCATAGCAACAAACTTCAGGACCAAAGACCAGATATGGGAGAATCTGCCTGAGCTATTTCTTCATAGATTCTATTTTTCCATACCAAAATAGACCCAACAGAGTTCAACAGACAACCATTCTGGTGGACAAAGCATTTACAAAATATTCAGCCACATCTCCCAAACAAATGCCAACATGGTAATGGGTAAATGCACCCCTATATTATTCCAATGTAAGTCAAAGTTTCTTTCCAAGAGATATCCAATCTCCCCAAAAGACACCACATTTCTCTCAAAATTTGGGTACAGGGCTATATTTCAACACATGGATGCAATCTTTATTATAAGTTGCATTTAGCCACACTGCTGTCAAGTATCATTTAAAATAAATCTAGTGGGCATTATTGTTATTTTGCACATATCAAGATGATTTGGCTGCTGTCGTTTATACATTTTCATCGAATTGAGTGAATACCTTCCATTATTTCTCTTACTCCTCCATATTTATAAATTCAGATGCAAATGCACCTGTCCCAATTATCACCTCAGGCCGAACATGGCATGAATAACAGAACCCATGTTATGGATAGATTCAAAATAGGTCTATATCCCCAAATCTCGACAGACTTGCAAGAAATCAATTGAATATTCCCTTGATTTATTTTTTATATTCCTGGTTTGGGAAGGCGAAAATTCCTGCTTCAACAGTACAAAATTATGGGACAGCCCTCTAGATGTAGCTGGCCAAGAGCATGAAATTTACCCCTACCTCGACTTACCTTAGTTTTAGTTCTTTTCAAAATGTGAAATAGTTTGGTTTGTGTGTTATTAATGGTAGAGAAGGATGTATTGTTGAACAGCAGGCAGCAACAACAATATCTCAATTCAACAAATTAACCCAGTTTCCTCGTCACATCTACCCTGTTCCACTACAACAATAGTTGTACTAGGAAGTTGTACTAGATTAAGACAATTATTTTCTCATAACTCACCCAAGCTCAGTTGCTTATGAAGGCCATCACCATTTAGAATCTACTCCCAACGAAGAGGGTACCATAGAAACTCAAACATTCCACAGTTCTACCATGGTACTTGGTGACACAACAAAGTCTTACAAGATCTAACCCTAGAACTTTTCTATACCCAGCCAAAGGTTCTGAGATCAGGTATTCTCATTTTCAGGTTGTCAGACAGCTTCCCTAGAAGGCAAAGATTTACCTCATGAAGAAAGCTTAGCCACACTACATTACAGGTAAGTGTAGTTTGCCACTTTGGTCACACTGCTGCTTATGTAGATTGTTCATAAATAGCCACAGTACTGCTCCTGAGTCATTAAGGGTAATACGGATGGAAAAATAATTGACTTAAAAAGTCAGAGTGCTGTAATCCCCAAAATGGGTCTGGACATTTACATTTGACTGTAACATGAAATACACATCGGGTGTGGCCAGCTGCTCTTCTTTTTGCTTCTCCCTGGCCTGCTGCTATCCTCACCCATCCAGAACCTTGGGGCCAACAACCTCCCTTTGAATAATTTTTGAATAAATAAATGAATGAATGAATGGTGTGTCAGAGAGAGTGCATCAGAGTTGGTGGTGTCCCTGAAGCCCACATATGACAGTGGCCCGGATGCAAGTAGGGACTCTGATCAAGATGGCAACCGCGACCAACCCAGCAAGGCCCTGAACTCTGTGGATTGGCTGTAGGCATACATGGATACTGGTTGCCATCCTGCCCAGCCTGCGGTAGAGTGAGGGCCCGGCTCCACTGATCAGTCCAGCAAGGAGTTCAAGAAACAAAGGTCTTTTAGCCCCAATGGCATAATTGGGGCTGGGCCAGCCATAGCCCTGAGAGCAACCTGGGAAGGCGAAGTGGCACACTGTTGCCCAGTCAAAACTGACCTGACTGTAAGGCAATCTGGATGCCCAAGAATGAGAAGTGGGCTTGGGAAGAGGACGATGAGCAGTGGGGGTCCAGTCGAACTGTCAGATGCACAGATCAGGGACAGCCCTACAAGGGGGATGGGACGTGGGCCCCCTGCTTGAGATTTTATTGCCAGGGGAGATAGGTTGAAGATTTGCACCTCAGATACCCTGATCAGAGAAATGCAAAGTGGGCCGAGCACACTCACTACTGCAGGCCTGATATCACAGTTATGGGCATTTCACTGACCCTCTGATGTTGAAAGGTGGACGGGACTTGTGAGGCACTGCATCTGGTCACTGCGCTGTGGGGCCCCTACATAACTGATGGGTGACCATGTGGGGGTTTATGCTTATTTTTATGTGCCATGGTGGCACTGGGATTATCACCAAATTGGAGTGGGTTTGACACAAACCCCTAGGACTCCTACTAGGTCTCCTACTTCTATTCTGGATACTCATAGACTTTATATTTGGGGACCTTCGGGCCCAGAGGCCCACCGATAACTTTAACAAGGTCCCCTCACTCCCGGAGGAGAGGTGGTGCTGGAGTTTTTGGCAGACCAAAGGTGCGCAAACTGTGGGAAGTGATACATCCTGAGAGCCAAGGAAGGGCTGGTGGTGCCCCCCCCCCAACCAGAGTCATGAACTGTGAATGCTTGGGAACCCAGCAGCTATACACACCCATGGAGCAGCTAAAGACTCCTCCGGACAAGACAGATGAAGTGTTGTCAGCGAATGAGCCCACCTGTGAGATATTGGAGATCGAAATCAATGGGGAAGCTGGTGACATCGACCTTTTGGGCCAACATAAGCTCACAGAGAAGGTAGAAAACGATGAAGGTGCTATCAGAGAACTGTGCTCCGTCCCAGATGCACTGCAGACTGAAATAATAGATCTCACTGAGAGAGTAAGATTCCTGCAATACAGAGTGGCAGACAAGGGGAGCCACAGTTGCAGGAATAACAGAGTTGGCTTAAAGAAATATAATCACACCACCCCCATACTGATGGAAGTCTACTGGTTTCCCTTGGCAGTCTATGCCATTTTTAAAACCAGCTGCATCATTTACAAAGTCATCACGAACAGCAGCCCTACAAATCTTGCAGATAAGCTCCTCAGCTTTGGTGTTTTTCAGCACACCTACAACTTGAACATCCTCAGACTACAAAACAATTAGTGTGAAAACAAAAAGAATCCCTTTTTACATCTATTCACCCCGGATCTGGAATAACATCCCCACATCTATCAGGACCACCCCAACACTGCTCAAATTTATAAAATAGCTGAAGATGCACCTTTTTAAAGAAGGCTACCTCACACTGCACTACCCAACACAAACTAGCAACTTCTGTCACTTATTAACTTTATGCTTGTCTTTGACCTTGTACAGCACTCTGCCAGCTTTAAGCTGTGTTCACACTGCCAGAGGGTGCTGAGAATTGGTGACATGGTGGTATTCCTGGAGAAATAGATGGAGAGGAAGTGGACCCCCACTGGGCTTTACAAGTTCTTCACACTAGTCAGGGAGCACAGGGTCCCGACCCGAAGATCACCGCCAGGTGCACCACCATTGCCAGCTGTAACCAAACTGCTACACTATAGTGACCGACTTGCTTCTCCAATCAGCCAGACAATTGGGGCCCTTACAAACTGAGAATCAATAGTCTTCATTTTCCAGACGATATGGCTGCAGGACAGAAGAAATGTGCCTTCTTTATTGAAGTCAAGAAAATTCTAAGGGAACTGGGAATTCAATATATGCTACAATTTCCTGCAAAACTGATGATCATGATCAATGGCACTTCATTGTTCTTAACCAAACCAGCCGAAGTCTGGGACTGGCTAGAGAGGTTTCAGGCTGGGAAGAATAGCGAGGAATGGCAATGACTTAAAGCACAGGAAAAGGTGCCGAGCGTGACTGCAAACTGAGACTACCAAGCAACAAATGAGGCAACAGGTGGAGGGTGAAGAAGGGCTTTGGTGACGCTGATGTAGAAAGGATGCTAATACTATCAAGTAATCTTTAAGTGACAGCCCAGAAGATGACTCTCATACTGATGCATCAGAAGATGGGAGTCTGGGTTACCCTCTTTGACCCTCTGACTGCTGATGATGATCTTTGATTATCATCCCTACCCAAAGCATATGCAGCTAGACTAGTGAAAAGGCTGACAGCTGTCACAGACAAGCATTTCCTGAACAGAGGGTGGGGGGTACATGCTACCAATATTTTATTTCTGATATAGCAATGAGGTCACAAGGTGCTTGGCAGTGCCCACCCAGGGGAGAAAATCACAGGTGTGATAGTTCAGCTTTCCCCCCTTATTTTCTTCCCTTGTGGCACGATACCAGGAAGAACCCTTGTTTGTACTTTGGTTGTTTGTATGGTTTGGGCGGAGCACAGTTTTCCCTCGTTCCAAGTGAATGGGAGTTGAGATTTATTATGCTTTGATTTTCAGTGATTACGACATTTTGAGGGGCAACCAAACATGGCCTTGTATTGATAGTAATACTGAGAAGGCACAGCAGATGTATTGCTCAGAAAATGATATGGGAGTCTGTGGTGGGGGCGCTATCACTGATCTCACAAAAAACCTGTTGGTCTCAAATATCTACATATTCCTTACAGGGAATTTGAAGGAAATGGTTTCTATATCCTAGATATTAAAAATTCATAGTTCCCTAAAAAGGGTGGTATGCATGGCCTTCAGCTAGGAAACGCATTTGTTTAAAACTGAAGTGAATCTTCTACATCAGTGTAGAAGACAAATGTTTGCCACCTGTTTTTCAGCTTTGTACCTAGACAGTAAGGGAAGTTGTGTTGGACTGTGTTAGAGCAGATGGTCTAAATGTGGTGGTGGGAAATTTGCACGCTCAAAATGCTGATCAACTACATTTGTTTGATGCTATCTTGGCCAGACTGGCACAGTGGCCTCTGGTTCCTATCATCCTGGGAGGTGACGCAAACTAAATATTACAAAAGGAGCTTAACAGTTCACTGCTCCCGCTAGCCAGTACTCCTGCAATAAAGATGGCAGGGGCTTTGTAAAATGGCAATAGGGGATCAGTAGACATATGGAGGCAGATGCACAGAACACCTTTTATACTCCAGCGTGCAACTTAAATATTTCTCTTGATATATCTGCCAGTACCACCCCATCAGTACACCACACAGAATATCTGGGAAGAACAATCTTGGACTACAACCTGTTATTAATGAAAGTTGAGTGGGACAGGCAATCAACACACATTTTTCTGTGTATATGCTGCACTGTTGGTGCCCCTGTTACTTAAGATGTATACAATGGTATGTAAGTGTTAACTTCTCTGGTACCTTGGGTGTAGCGTTGATAGTCCCTATACCTAAGCAGCACAAGAACCCAGCAGATGAACTCAAAGACCACTTTCAATGATGACTCTTAATTATGAGATCCTCTTTATGATATTGGCCATGAGATTCCATCTACATATTCCATCAATGTTAGTTCATCTCAGTCAAAACGGGTTGATCCCCACAAGAAATACTGCTGTTAATGTCAGACGCCTCCTACGGATAATGAATGAAACACCAATGAACATGAGTCCATCCCCATGCTACTGACCTTTTATTTAGAAAAAGTGTTTGACACGCGGAGTTGGAGTTTCCTAATTGAGACATATGAACACATAGGGGAAGCATGGATTAGGGAACTGAAGTCCTATAGAATAGCCCTGGGGCTAGGGTCAAACCCCGGAGGATGATCTCGGTAACATATTCAATACTTCGTGGGACTTGACAGGATGACCTCCTGTCCTCCATACTCTTCGTCCTAGCAACAGGATCCTTTGTGGAGGAGCAAAGAGTGACAAACAAGGAATTCCACTGACACATGGGATACACGTCATCTCATCGCTGATGACTTGTTGCTGTTCCTAAGGATATGTGGACTTCATGCTGTGTTATTCTTGCCACCGGGCAATTTGACACCTGTACTACAATGCCTAATTAAACCTCACTGCAGTTGCAGGTGGCAAAATGCCTGTGCGCATGGTAGGAAGGGGAGAAGGGGCACATCTGTAAAAATAAAAAAACAACAAAAAGCACCAACCTCCGCATGGCAAACAGTGGCACTGAGAGTAAGTCAGTGTTTCACAAGGAATCCAGCCCCTATCGACCATGCTATAATTGCTTGCATTACATGAGTTCTGCATTGCGGTTTCGAGACAGGCCCCTACTAATGTCAATGTTTGCAAATGACCTTACCCTATTAGTCAGGGACCCACATGCTAACCTCGACTCCATCCGGAGGGAGTTTGTCAGATTTGGTAGACTATCGGGACTCACTATACACTGGAACAAGTCTGCACTCATGCCACTGAAGGGACGGACAGCCAGGTTCACATCTGAATATCCTTTGAAGAAGTGCGACACACCTATCAAATACTTAGGGCTTTCGATCAGTTGTGATACAGGAGAAATTCAGACCCTAAATTATGGCAAGGCAATCATGTCTCTTGAAGAGCAGATTGGCCACTGACTAAAAGTACCGCTCTCTATAGCTGGCAGAATAAGCTTCATAAAAACGGTGGTACTTCCAAAGTTCTTGCACTAATTTGGGTATCTGCATCCGTCTGAAAAGTTGTTTCTCTCACACATTGAACTTCCTCCTAATTAGGCTTACATGGGATGGGAAAAAGTCAAGCGCAGCCTTGAACACCCTCACACAATCCTACCATAAAAGTGGATTCACCATCCCCAATATGAAACTTTACTATTTTTGTGCTCAGGCCAAATAATGTGCACTTCTGGTTTCACCCCCAAACACTTGGCTCACCTTGTTGTCGACAAAGATGCCCTAAAAAGCAACTTAAACTTTACTATGAACTTTTCGCAGAAACATATGGGCCCGATAACGTTGCTACTTGCTGCAAACATCCAGTATTGATGAATAACGATAAATTGTAGGTGATGTACAGACTAATGCTCTTTCTGCTGTAATGTAACCGCAGGTAAAACTCAATAATAATAAAAAATAAAAAAAAAGATGAGGAATAGCCCATGCACTGACAAGGACCCAACCTGCAATGTTGAAAGATTAAAATCTCTGTTCCCTAGCAGTGGGTACATTGGACCTGATGGTTGAGACTCGAGGCGGATTTCTCTAACGGATAAATCCATCCAGGGTTGTTCAAAATAAAGAAATGATGTCTCCTTAAATAAAAATAAAAAAGCGAAAGAGTGTGAACGGTGTATACTCCGCATTGAAAAGTCTGTAACTTGTCCTTTAGGAATTGTTGGACTTGGCCCTTCTGGCAGGTTCACCCCAAATCTTTTTGCTTTTAATCTATGATCTGTGTTAGTGATTTTTGGTCTCTGCTCACTTTTTCCCAGTGTCCCAGAGAAAATTGCGTGCTTGTAGTGAGGCTGGCCTGCCCTCCCATAGGAATGCATGGGGAATGTGTGTGTCCCTGGTAGTTCCTGATGCGTGGAGAGTGCAGACTCGAATTTTGTATGTGTGAACTCGTGAGAATGAATGCTTTGCAATGATGTATGTGGCATGAGTGTGTCATGTGCGGAAGTGCCACTTCAAGGAGTTGGCATATTAATGTAAAATATGCCTGGCGTGTGATTGGCTGGAGCTGGCTGGTGAGCCTGGCTCCAGGAAGGCTGGATGGGTCTGCCCGGTGGTGAGTGTGATATTAGTATGCTGATGACTGGGGGGGGAGTGCACCTGGTTCCTGATGGGGCTGGACTTTCCCCACACAATGCTGGCTCCGCCCCCTGGGGTGCGACTGATGACCCTAGCCCTGCTAGTGAATGAGATGGGTGGTTGACCCATCAAGGGTGCTCCAAAACCAGCTGCGACTGGTTTTCCCCCACCCTGCACCCTGAGACAAAGGATTTTAGAGTATAAGAAGGGGCTGTGTCCCCTTACAATGGGTTCTCTGTTCTGTTCCAGGATCCTGCCAGAGGGGGCTGCTGCTGTTGCTGGGGCCATGAGGACCGCCACTTGGATTGTCTCCCTGCCTGGAGACCTAGTGAGCTGGCTCTGGGCCCAGCCTTGCCCCCCTGCCTGCCTAAGGACTTTGCTGGAGCTTTTGCTGTGCCTATAGTGCTGAGAGCGCTGCTCTCTTGCCCTTCAGCGCTGGGGAGCGCTGTGATTCCTTGCCTAGCGCTTGAGAGCGCTTTATTTTGTCCTCTGGCGCTTGGGAGCGCTTTCTCCTTGCTGCTAGCGCTGCTAGCGCCTTGTGTACTTTGGCCGGTGCCCATCCGGCATCTTTCCACCCTGTGTGGTGACCGAGCGGTGCGGGTGCTACCCCGCTCATTTGCCACCTTTATTTGCCCGTGTTCGTGATTTAATTACGGAGGGAGCCTACCCCTCGTGGTAGCCCCGGGATCACCGCCGCAGCACAGGGCCGAGAGGAAGGAGCGGCCGCGTCATAGCCACCCCGCGCTGGGATTGGCCCAGCCGGCCGAGCCTCCCGCAGCGTCATCGGGGTAGGACCGAAGGAGCAGGAAGCAGCCTGCTGTGCCTGCCGAGGCTCCCAAGCGAAGGAAGAGCCCCGGGAGAGGAAGCCGAGCCGCCGCTAGAACCCGGTGAGTGGGGCAGAAGAGAAGGGAGGGGCGCCGGGACACATTGTCGGTCAACCCCCCCCCCCTAACCCCCTGGTAGAACGATCTTGCGCTCATTGCTAGTGTGAAGCCACAAGGGCTTCAAGGGGCATTACCGGCATCTCGAGTCCCCCAGAGGTGGGACTCCAAACAAAGGCACCCCCAGTGTTCGCGGGTCCCCCGTGAGGGGCCCCACCGCCCCAGAAAGCTGCGCCTTTGGGCTTAAGAGCCCGAGAGGCTCAGGGGGGATATCGTATGTTCGAGCCGCCCGAGCGGGGCTCCTACGTTGTTCAGGGCATTCCCGTTTTCGAGCCCGAGAGGCTCCACGCCCACAGTTAATTTACGAGCCTGCGAGGCTCGAGGAGGGCATTCCTTTGTTCAGAGCCCAGAAAGGCTCCTCATCGCCCAAATTTGTCCACTAGCCCAGAGAGGCTCAGCAGTGCCACAGTTGTGGTTTTTGAGCCCACAAGGCTCCAACGTTGGCCATCTTTGATTTACAACTGTCCAGCACTTAGTGGACAGTTGCTACGTTTAGGCTTGTGTTCTGTGCTGCCTGCGCAGCCTCCCTGACATTTGGACTCAGGGCATTTCAGCCCATGCGAGGCCAGTTGGCCTGAGGGACAGTTCTAGTGTGGTGCTATGTGCACCCTGCGCATTGTGATTTACTTGCTAATGTAATTCCTGCGCAAATGTTCAACCTGCACCTCTGAATGTGTCTTAATGCCTCATGTGCAATGTGTTTTATGTTTTATCCCCTTTGCTAAAAGTGACCTGCTTAGAGGATTGTTGATGTCCCCTTACCTTTGCTAAAAGTGACCTGCTTAGGTGATATTTTATGTTTCTTCCCCTTTGCTAAAAGTGACCTGCTTAGAGGATTGTTGATGTCTTATTACCTTTGCTAAATGTGACTTGCTTAGGTGATTATTTTATGTTTCTTCCCCTTTGCTAAAAGTGACCTGCTAAGAGGATTGTTGATGTCTTATTACCTTTGCTAAATGTGACTTGCTTAGGTGATTATTTTATGTTTCTTCCCCTTTGCTAAAAGTGACCTGCTTAGAGAATTGTTGATGTCTTATTACCTTTGCTAAATGTGACTTGCTTAGGTGATTGTTTATGTTCCTATAGGTCCTGATATTAAGGTCCTAGTTCCCTGCGTGATTTTCCTACAGTGTTTAGGGTTGCGTAGGAGGTATTTACCCTTTACCAGTAATTACTGGTTGTGTGCTACATTTACTATTTTGGTGCTACAGTCATTATATGTTTATGTGCTAAGTGTTATACCTACAAGTGCTAATTCTAAAAAGTGCCTACCCCTGACAGTGGTCCAGGTGGCCCTGTCCTGTACATAATCTCTTGTAAATTCTGCTCGTGCCTGTTGGCACATTGTAAAGTGGGTGTGTTATCTAATGTGTTTTTGCTATAATACAAAGGCTATTTTTTATATAACCTTGTGTGGAGTTTCCTTTGTGGTGGGCCTTGGGTGTTGTTGCTGGGTGTGCGTGCAAACGCTTTACACATCGCCTCCGAGATTAGCCTTGCTGCTCGCGTCACGTTACCTAGAGGGTGAGCAGGGGTTATCTTGGTGTGTAACTCCCTTGCCCTGACCTTAGACATGGTGATCTCTGACTGACTTTAGCGTGAGCCTTGGCCAGCCAGGGTCCCGGGTCTAACATTGGTGGCAAGCGGTGCGGATTGGACTTGCGTTTGCGCTGTACCACAGTGGCGACAGGCCGCACTACAAAACTCTACATTTTTAGATAACCACATTTTGGGGATTATTGTTTTTTAGGTGAAGTTCAGTATTGCTTCTCCTGAAAGGTGTCATTTTGTATTTGTGTCCAGTACCTTGTTCCCCGCCCTGCTCCCAGATTGGTACCTGTGTCGCTTATGGTCAGGTTGAGAAATCAGTGGTGGTAGAAACTGCCTTACCGAGGGGGGTGTGTGTGAATGAGTGGTGTGTTACACTGGACAGAGGAGTGCAAGTTATCCAAGATAGGGAGCTTGCTGAATTTTGTTAATTGTATACTCCTGTTAAGCTCAGACCCCCAGGTTCCCTGTGTCAAACTTTTCTTGAGAACGTCCACAAAAATGGAGCCTACTTTTGATTTCTGTGATCTGTTTAGATACAGTATGTTGGAGTTGGTCAGATTCTGTGAAGAGAGAGACATAGGGGTGGATGAGTCAGATACTCAGTCCGAACTTGGGAGCAGCCTGATCCTATGGCAAAAGGATCAGAGGGATCTTGAGCACAGTGAGAGAGATAGGGCCCGGGCCGCACGCCATGAGGGTGGTGAGTCTGTGGGGAGCCCTGAAGATTCTGATGAAGAGGATGAAGATGACAGTGGAAGGGCACCAGCAGATAGTGAGGACCCCATAGGTAGGGAGTCCCTTGCTGGGCCCAGTGTCAGTATCCCTTGTCCTGTCCCCAGAAGAGTGGGAAGATAGGGAGAAAGAAAGGGAGTATCAGCTAGCGATGGAACAGCTCAGGTTAGAGCATGTCCAGACCATGGCGCAGCTGGGTGTCAAGAAGCAACAGCTAGAGATCGAGAGAGCCTTAGCGTGGGAGAGGATAAAGGAGGAGAGAAGGGCCATCATCACAGAGAGAGCAGCCCTAGAGGATAGACTATGCCCTGCGCACAGTTGTAATTGTCTGGATCCCCCAGGGAGGGTTGAGTCCAGTGGTGGCAGCTATTTAAATGTCAGTGTAGAAAGTCCCACTCCCAGTTCCCTGAGTATGGAACCTGTTTCCCGAGAAGAGGAGTGTCGGTTGAAATTCAGGAACCTTAGGAGATTGCCTCACCAGGATTGGGAAGAGTTTGTGGATGACTGTTCAGATGCACTGTGGGATTGGATGGTGACTAGGCCGGACCGGAAGGATGGGGGAGCAATTGATATGTTTCTCAAAGAACAGTTCCTCAGTATCTGTTGCCCAGAGTTGCGCCAGAACCTGTTGAAGTTAGAATGTTTTTGTCCTTGGGACCTTGCAAAGGAAGCAGATCACAGGGACAGTGCGAGAGGTTATTTAGAGTCCTTAGTGAGGGATTCCAACAATAGTGGGTCAGGTGTCCTTCAGCCCAGTATGGTGGAGGAGGGTGAGAATAGCCCAGCTAGGTCCCAGTATGGTGAGGAGGGTGTAGGGGCTTACTGCCTGTCTCAGTAGAGCGGGAGTGAGTGTGAGACCAAGAGTCCCCAGACACCCGAAGCCCTGTCTCAGAGCCTGGATGGTTTCTTTAGGGAACACCAGGATGGAAACCTAGGCTTATCTGTTAGTTCACTTGAGGGAGATCTCCTAGTGTGCAGAGGGCCTGGAGAATCTGTAAGCGGAGCTTCCATGGTTCTAGAGTCTGGTGGTAGCGCTCCAGTAGGGAGGATACAGGAGTCCAGCGAAAGGAGTGATTGGGGGATAGTATGTGAGTCCTCAGAAGTCCTGGAGTGCCAGGCAGTGGTTCCACCAAAGGTTTTAGACCAGAGGTTGGAGGGCCAGGTTCAGGATTCGCCTGACCTGAAGGGTGGGATTACTGTAATCAGTGTCCTGACCAGTTCTTCATCCAGAGGTACCGCCCCGGTTGGGAGGGAGCAGGACTCTGGAAGGGGGTGCAGAGGGTGTGAGAGCCCACCTCTGACCCTGGTACCACCTGAGGGGTTAAACCCTAGGTTGGGAGAATGGTGTTTTGAGGGTACCCCTCGCAGGAGGAGGAGGAGGAGGAACCCTAGAAAAAGAGGTAGGGGGAGGAGAGTCTTCCCTGAGACTCCTGGTCCGCCTAAGGTTGTAGACCCTAGGCTGGAGAGCCAGTGGCAGTCTAGCCCTGTCTTGCAGACAGGAAGAGTGGAGAATGGCTATTATGTGCCAGGGGTTACTACCCCCCACTTTGTGAGTAGGCAGGAACCAGTGGTACCTGGGTGGCCTAGGGCCTGGTCCTGGCCGAGGGCAGCTGGAGAGTACCAGTGGGGTAGCCCAGTTAGTCCCTACAGTAGTTTTAGAAAGAACCCCAGGAGTTCACCGTGGCGTAAAACAGGAGGGTGTCCCTGCAGTTGCGGGCCCGCGTCCGTGTTTTATCGCCCCAAGCAGGGAAGCCCATCACGGTGGTGATTGGTCTGCCCTGCGTTTTGGCTGGAAGGGGGTTGTGTTGGACTTGGCCCTTCTGGCAAGTTCACCCCAAATCTTTTTGCTTTTAATCTATGATCTGTGTTAGTGATTTTTGGTCTCTGCGCACTTTTTCCCTGTGTCCCAGAGAAAAGTGCGTGCGTGTAATGAGGCTGGCCTGCACTCCCATAGGAATGCATGGGGAATGTGTGTGTCATGTTCCTGGACGCCGAACGCTCATAGCGGCCAAAAAGAGAGCAGAAACTACAATTCCCGGCATGCCGCGCTGACGTCGCGTTCCGACCGCGAGTTGCGCGCGCATGCCAGGAAATAAATACTGTGGTCTAACGGTGGTGAAACGCCGATAATTCCGTTTGCGGTGGCGTTCCCAAGTCCCTGGTTGGAGGCGGTAAGAGGTGTCTGGCGACTCCGTGTGCATCATTACCGTGAGTAATCTGGTTGCGTTGGGGTGTGTGGCGTTGGTAGCTTCGATCCCAACTACACACCCACAACCCGGTTTTCTGTGTAAAAGCGGCACTCGGTGCATAGCTGCTTGGAAATTCAGGAGGCTCAGTGATTTAGCAGGCGGTTACAAACTTATGTGGCTGCATGTTGATTCTCAGGGAAACGGACCTGATTATTGAGCCAACTCCGAACTGAGCCTTCAAGGTGTATCATTGTTGTATATTACGTAAACACTTGAACGTTTGCAAGGAGGCGATAGGACTCACTTGGAGCCTCTTCTTTGAGCCTCGCTTTCCTTCTTCCCTTACGGATTACGATATATCAGAACTTCTTAGGGCGCAATTGTTAACAACCCATTACAGAGTGAGGAGTAACTCTGTAATGCCAGCGTGAAGTCTTTCTTTTACTGTGTTGCAAGGAAGTGTTTCTATGGAGCGCAGTATTCATTATTATTTTCTTATTTCGTTCTAAACAGGAGACAGGAGGGTATTGGAAAGGTCAACCAAAGGAACTGTGTGGCTGCCCATTAATAGAAACATATGTATTACATTGGGGTATGTGTAGTGACTTAACTTTTGAGCAACAACCAACAGTCTGTGCCTGGAGTAGAGGGAGTGAATCGTGTTTGTTTTGTATTCACAGTTTGGCCCAGTTCTTCACACCACAACAATCTCCTGTCTCCATTGGATTTGGTCTTTGTGTATTTTTTCTTTACAGGTACTAACTGGTGCTTAGTAGGGGGGGAGGAGTTGGGTTGTGAGATTCGATTACTTGGTTATAGTATAGGGAGATCAGGTGCTTTAATATCTTGTTCTTTGTCGTTACAGATCTCCCTCCCCGCTGTTCCCTTCCCTTCCCGCGGCCTGCTGCACTCTCTTAGCAGCTCTGTGTTTTTACTACATAGCTCTGAGGTTGTTCGGTAGGGCCGGGATTGGACTCTCATCACAGCCCCGAGGAAGTTTGGAGCCAAGTCTGATAGTGTGTGTACCTGGTAGTTCCTGATGCGTGGGGAGTGCAGACTCGAGTTTGGTATGTGCAAACTCGTGAGAATGAATGCTTCGCAATGATGTATGTGGCATGAGTGTGTCTTGTGTGGAAGTGCCACTTTAGGAGTTGGCATATTAATGTAAAATATGCCTGGCGTGTGATTGGCTGGAGCTGGCTGGTGAGCCTGGCTCCAGGAAGGCTGGATGGGTCTGCCCGGTGGTGAGTGTGAGATTAGCATGTTGATGGCTGGGGAGGAGTGCACCTGGTTCCTGATGGGGCTGGACTTTCCCCACACAATGCTGGCTCCGCCCCCTGGGGTACGACTGATGACCCGAGCCCTGCTAGTGAATGAGATGGGTGGTTGACCCATCAAGGGTGCTCCAAAACCAGCTGCGACTGGTTTTTCCCCACCCTGCACCCTGAGACAAAGGATTTTAGAGTATAAGAAGGGGCTGTGTCCCCTTACAATGGGTTCTCTGTTCTGTTCCAGGATCCTCCCAGAGGGGGCTGCTGCTGTTGCTGGGGCCAGGAGGACCGCCACTTGGATTGTCTCCCTGCCTGGAGACCCAGTGAGATGGTTCTGGGCCCAGCCTTGCCCCCCTGCCTGCCTAAGGACTTTGCTGGAGCTTTTGCTGTGCCTATAGTGCTGAGAGCGCTGCTCTTGCCCTTCAGCGCTGGGGAGTGCTGTGATTCCTTGCCTAGCGCTTGAGAGCGCTTTATTTTGTCCTCTGGCGCTTGGGAGCGCTTTCTCCTTGCTGCTAGCGCTGCTAGCGCCTTGTGTACTTTGGCCGGTGCCCACCCGGCATCTTTCCACCCCGTGTGGTGACAGAGCGGCGCGAGTGCTACCCCGCTCATTTGCCGCCTTTATTTGCCCGTGTTCGTGATTTAATTACGGAGGGAGCCTACCCCTCGTGGTAGCCCCGGGATCACGGCCGCAGCACCGGGCCGAGAGGAAGGAGCTGCCGCATCATAGCCAGGCCGCGCTGGGATTGGCCCAGCCGGCCGAGCCTCCTGCCGCGTCATCGGGGGAGGACCGAAGAAGCAGGAAGCAGCCTGCCGTGCCTTCCGAGGCTCCCAAGGCCCCCCCCGGTAGCGCGATCTCGCGCTCTTTGCTAGTGTGAAGCCACGAGGGCTTCAAGGGGCATTACCGGCATCTCGAGTCCCCCAGAGGGGGGGACTCCAAACAAAGGCACCCCCAGTGTTCGCGGGTCCCCTGTGAGGGGCCCCACCGCCCCAGAAAGCCGCGCCTTTGGCCGTGGGAGCCTGAGAGGCTCAGGGGGCATATCGTATGTTTGAGCCGCCCGAGCGGGGCTCCTACGTTGTTCAGGGCATTCCCGTTTTCGAGCCCGAGAGGCTCCACACCCACAGTTAATTTACGAGCCTGCGAGGCTCGAGGAGGGCATTCCTTTGTTCAGAGCCCAGAGAGGCTCCTCATCGCCCACATTTGTCCACTAGCCCAGAGAGGCTCAGCAGTACCACAGTTGTGGTTTTTGAGCCCACGAGGCTCCAACGTTGGCCATCTTTGATTTACAACTGTCCAGCACTTAGTGGACAGTTGCTACGTTTAGGCTTGTGTTCTGTGCTGCCTGCGCAGCCTCCCTGACATTTGGACTCAGGGCATTTCAGCCCTTGCGAGGCCAGTTGGCCTGAGGGACAGTTCTAGTGTGGTGCTATGTGCACCCTGCGCATTGTGATTTACTTGCTTATGTGATTTCTGCGCATATGTTCTACCTGCACCTCTGAATGTGTCTTAATGCCTCATGTGCAATGTGTTTTATGTTTTATCCCCTTTGCTAAAAGTGACCTGCTTACAGGATTGTTGATGTCCCATTACCTTTGCTAAAAGTGACCTGCTTAGGTGATATTTTATGTTTCTTCTCCTTTGCTAAAAGTGACCTGCTTAGAGGATTGTTGATGTCTTATTACCTTTGCTAAATGTGACTTGCTTAGGTGATTATTTTATGTTTCTTCCCCTTTGCTAAAAGTGACCTGCTTAGAGGATTGTGGATGTCTTATTACCTTTGCTAAATGTGACTTGCTTAGGTGATTATTTTATGTTTCTTCCCCTTTGCTAAAAGTGACCTGCTTAGAGGATTGTGGATGTCTTATTACCTTTGCTAAATGTGACTTGCTTAGGTGATTATTTTATGTTTCTTCCCCTTTGCTAAAAGTGACCTGCTTAGAGGATTGTTGATGCCTTATTACCTTTGCTAAATGTGACTTGCTTAGGTGATTGTTTATGTTCCTATAGGTCCTGATATTAAGGCCCTAGTTCCCTGCGTGATTTTCCTACAGTGTTTAGGGTTGCGTAGGAGGTATTTACCCTTTACCAGTAATTACTGGTTGTGTGCTACATTTACTATTTTGGTGCTACAGTCATTATATGTTTATGTGCTAAGTGTTATACCTACAAGTGCTAATTCTAAAAAGTGCCTACCCCTGACTGTGGTCCAGGTGGCCCTGTCCTGTACATAATCCCTTGTAAATTCTGCCCGTGCCTGTTGGCACATTGTAAAGTGGGTGTGTTATCTAATGTGTTTTTGCTATAATACAAAGGCTATTTTTTATATAACCTTGTGTGGAGTTTCCTCTGTGGTGGGCCTTGGGTGTTGTTGCTGGGTGCGCGCGCAAACGCTTTACACATCGCCTCCAAGATTAGCCTTGCTGCTCGCGTCACGTTACCTAGAGGGTGAGCAGGGGTTATCTTGGTGTGTAACTCCCTTACCCTGACCTTAGACATGGTGATCTCTGAGTGACTTTGGCGTGAGCCTTGGCCAGCCGGGGTCCCGGGTATAACAGGATTGAAGAGGAGGGGTTGCTGCCAAAGATTGGGTACCTCCTGGAGTTTGGTAGGTCTGCACACTCCTTGTTCAAAAATAAGTGTTCCCTATAGACCGAGCCATGCAATCAGGCCCAGGAGCCCTGGCCCTATGGGGCATTGCCTGAGAATAAGATACTTTGATGCCTGGGGTGAGAACTTACTACAGGCCCGGTGATCTTTTTGCAGATAATATGAGTCTGGCAAAGAGGATCTTAAAAAGGAACATGGAGTTTTGGCAGTTCTTGAAACTGTCAGTGGTAGTGATGGCCCTGACATGAAAGGCAAGATGTATGTGTGTGAAAATGTAGTAAGGACTCAGGAGGCATTCTGTAATTAAGCTTAGTTTATTTGTAAATGAAGAAGCCCACAGAGCACTGTGACTGGCCGGAGAAGATCCCAAAAGTGAATAACTCAATAGCTTGGAATTTCTAGGGCGACCGCTTGCAGAACCCAAACGGTGGTTTTAGAGTATACAATATTGTACATAGGCAAGACTCAAGGGAGTCTTGAGCATAACAGTGTTCCTGCCACTAAAGGTGATGCAACTCAAGCAACAGGCATGCTACACACTGACATACTATATCACCCTCCCCATTAAAACAACAATAAAATTGGATGTGAGAACCGAAAAATAAAAGGATGAAAATAACACTTAGGGCCAGATGTATCAAGCATTTTCCCATTCGCAAACGGGCCGATTCGCAGAAAAACCCAAAAGGCATTCACAAATGTTGTGAATGTATTTAGAGAATCACAATTTGAGATTTCTTAAATGCAATGCAGGAGGCAAGAAAAAATTGCGACCCAGCTTTAAGGAATTGCAAATAAACACCAACTTCTAGTTGGTGGTAAGTTGCTAATTCCTTTAAAAATTCACTTTTTTGCATTTTTGTAAGTGGCATGTGGCGCACATACATGCCTTTATGGCACGAGTGTGCACCACATGTGCACACATGCATATTTCAGGGGTGCAACAGGGTGTCCTTTTAGCACCCTTGAAATTGCAAGCACAATTTGCGAGTACCTATTTGGTACTCGCAAATTGCGAATGCAATCCTATTCATTCCTATGGGCCTCTAGGCCCATAGGAATGAATGGGAAGGTATTCCTTAATAGTGAATCGCAATTAACGATTTGCTAATAAGGAATATGCAAGATTCACAATCTTTTTTGCAAATCCTACATACATTGCAATTCGCTATTTAAGAATTGCAAAAGCAATTCTTGAGACATCTGGAATACATTACAAAATTTGGAAGACACTTTTACTTCACGTGCTAGTCGAGAAGCTTCTGACAGTGAAAAGTGTATAGATTCTTCAATGTCCATTGTAGAGCTAGTATTGGCTGAGGTTGATTGGACCCAAGATACCAAATCAGATTGAGATACAGGTATGTGTCTATTCAAAATAATACTTGCTTGTTGCTCAGATAATCTTACCAATTGGTGTTTTTTCCACCAAGCCCTTGCTTTCAAGTAATGCTGTGCCTTTGCTGACTTGTATCACCTTAACCAGAGTGGAGTACACAGACTCCCCTTTTTTCACTCTCACTGGACTTCTGATCAAAACCCAGGCATTTACATTTATTTCCGATGATGACATTCATTATCTATCATCAAAACTTTTTTTTCCTTTTAACCAGTTTCTCTACTACCTTGAACATAAGCTTTTCTTTGTCTGTACCCTCATTTTATTCTGCAGTGCTTACTTGCTTTTTACAACCAAGTGAGAAACAGTGCGATGTGCACCTTCCTGCCTCTTAGTAAAGAAAAAGGTATAACCCCTGATCTACAATGTGGGGTACTGTTGTTGCACCATATTTTCTGTTTCAGAAAAGTTTTAACAACTAAATTAGCAGCAATCACTGTTTGCACACCTTCTGTGATAATTCTGTTACCCCTTTTAACTTAACCTTTGGAAGACCGAGAATACAAAGCCACTTTCAAATGAGTGATATCATGCTTTTTGAGTAAGTCAGAAATGCATTCAGTCTCAGAAGTGAAACGATTGCCATTGTCAGAAACTATGTACATGGGAGTACCTGCTAGACTAAATACTTGCTCCAAAAATGTAATTACTGCTTCCGTGTCTGTAGTTTCAACAAATGAATAATACATCCACTTAAAGTAGTAATCTATGAGAAGAATTAGATATTTCAAACTATCTGGTAATAAAACATAGCGTCCCAAAAGATCAATGCCTATCTTCTCCCATGCTTGATTAGGAAATTTCACAGTGTGTAGAGGGCTTTTATGTAGTTTCCAATATTTATCAGATAACAAGCACTCAGGGCACTGGTAAATTATGGATCTCACATGTCCCTCCATGCCGGTCCACCAGTAATGCGGTTTAATGCGCATAACAGTTTTAATGGAGCCAAGGTGACCCTGATTCACACATGTGATGAGGGTTTCACGTATGTTACTATGAGGTGCAAACAAATCTCCTCTCGTTAAAAGATCATTGGCTACTGAAAAATTGTCTGCAACTTGTACAAAAAATTTCAAATCGCCTACTAAAAATCTTTTCTCAGGCCACCCCTGAATAACGTACTCTTTGTTTTTGTTTAAAGTCTCATCGTTCCGAGAAGCAGAAATCCAAATATATTCACTAAGAGTGGTGCTGCATTCTTCACTAACTGCATTAATGGAAGCTACACACACTACATCATCTAAAATATCATTATCATCCTGTGACTATTGAATTGGCAAGTGCGACAAACAATCAGCATGAAATATGCTGCCACCTGACAGATGCTTGATTTAAAAAACAAATTCCTGTAAATTGGACACCAGTCTAGTAAGGCGTGCTGAAAGATTATTGTTTGGCCCTCCTGTGAGTATGTGAACTAGAGGTTTGTGTTCGTTGTACAATTGGAATTTGCAGCCCCATACATATATCCTACATTTTTGTACGGCCCAAACACAAGCTATAGCCTCTCGCTCAATAGTGCTGTATTGTTTTTTGTACTGTTTAAGTGATCTCGAGGCAAAAGCTACAGTGTGATCTCTCCCTGCAATCTTTTAGCTTAAAACAGCTCCTAGACCTTTTTGACTGGCATCTATGGTGATGATAGATGATTTATCTTCTAGGAATGCACTTACAGCCAGAGTATTTTCAATGAATAGTTTAACCAAATCAAACACACTTTGTACACCCTCTGATACATTTCTGGCCCTTGTGCAAGAGTGCCCTCAGTGGATCGACTGCTTGTGCATACCCACAGATAAACCTGGCATAATACTCTGCAAGACCAAGAAAGGACTGCAAAACATCTCTATCTGTAAGTGCCTGTGCATCCTTAGTGGCCTTGATAAGGGAACACTTTGGTTTGATACTGGAAGCTAAAATTGTATGATCCAATTCATGTGTAGCAAACTTATATTTCTCTTGTCTAATGGTCATATTCCTTTGAGACAGAATGGTGAATACTTTTCTTAGAATGTTGCTGTGCTTCTCAAAGATGTTAGCATATATCAAAAGATCATCTTGATAGGCTTATACCCCCTTTAAATCACAAAACAGACTTTCCTTAAGTATTTAAAAAATAATGGCGGCTGACGCCAGCCCAAATGGTAACCTTAAGTACTTATATGCACAGTATGGATCAAAAAACATGGTTAACGCTTGTGACTCTTTGGCTAATGTCAACTGATGATATGCAGCTCTTAGATCGATCAAGGAAAACCACTTTGCATCTCCAATACTGGCAAAGAGCTCCTGTATTCTCGGGAGAGGATGCCAATCCACCATTATATTAGCGTAAAAACTTCTCAAGCCTGTGCATAACCTAATCTCCCCAGACTTCCTGCCTGCGACCACAATGGGGGCAACCCAAAGGGATGAATAACAGGATTCAATTATACGTTGCTCGCAAAGGTTCTGCATGGTATGTTTGAATTCCTCGATACACTTCGTGGTACAGGTCTTACCATGTGTAAAACGGGTTGTGCTTATGGTTTTAATGAGGTGCTCAAAACCTTTGACACTACCTATTTGATCTCGAAAAATTACCTTGAATGAATCTATTAATTCATTAACAAGGTCAGTCTATACTGAGCCCGGAGCCGGGGACTGGCGTAATATCGGAGCTGCAGTGAGGAGCAACAACATCGAGGTCTCGGGCCAGAAGTTGCGGGTCACGCTGCGATCCCCGTGAGTGGCCGAGGCGGTCTGCTGTGGCGGCACTTATGCGGCGGGAGGGGGTGCATTGGAGAGGGCCCCCTCGCGCTCACTTCCCATTGTTTTTTATTAATCCAGAGGTGGCTTCTGACTGGACTGACAGCCATCCCCCCGGTGGCTCGGAGGCATGGGCTCAAAGCGGAGAGCAGGCAACACAGGAGCAAGAATGAGATCCGGCACTTATGCGGATGGACTAAACGTATATGGCTAGGCATCCCCCATGGACGATCAGTTTCGCCCAGAGGTGGCTCCCTGAGTTTGTGGACACAGTAGGTCTAGTGGATGGCTGGAGGACACGTAACCCTAATGGAACGCAGTTTACACACGTATTAGGGGCACATCATAGCTTGTCTAGAATAGATTATATCCTGGTCCCGGCGGTGCAGGCCCACGCTATTCATGAGTTGCGTCATTTGGGGAGGGGTATCTCAGACCACTCCCCCGTCTGGCTCCAATTGGAGTGGGACTACGTCAGTGCTCGTAGAGTAGCCCCCATTAATCCATGGTATTTGAAAGATTGCCACACCCGTAGTAGCCTAGTCAAAGTCACTGATCATTATTTTCAAGAAAACAAAGACTCTGTGAGCTCCGCGCAGACGGTGTGGGAGGCTTATAAATTGGTTGTCCAGGGGGAGACGCCCTCCCTGATAACCGGGAAAAAGAGGGAGAAGCAGGCTGATCTCAAGAGAGCAGAAGAGGAAGTGATAAAATCAGAGGAGGAATTGGACTGAGTGGTTACCCCGGAGGGCCTTCACATCCTGCGATTGAAACAAGATGAGTTTCACAGAATGGCAAGGGATAGAGCTAGAGCACAGAGCAGGGAGGTTCAGGGCAGAGTATATGAACTCGGAGGCAAGGCAGGAAAACTAATAGTGTGGTTGGATAGACGGGAGTGGGTGTCCCGAGTGGTGCCTGAAATAGAGGTGCCTGCCTCTGCTCCTGTGACAGACTCACAGGAAATAGCGAATACCTTTGCTGCCCACTACGGTTCTATTTATACAACGGCCGGCAGATTTACGGAAGAGGAAAATTTGGAAATGTTAAGGGATATGAGACTCCCTACACTCTCTGACAAACACAGAGAGTACCTGGACTCCCCAATAATAGATAACGAGTTGGCGCAGGCTATCCGGGGAGTGAATTCAGGGAAAGCTACGGGACCCAATGGTATCCCCATTGAATTGTATAAACTGAATTCCAATAATTTGGCCCCCTCATTTCCGGTCCATGTTACTGGAGAGTAGGGAGAAGGTAATGCTTCCATATGACCAACAGGTGGCGAACATAGTGGTCATATACAAAGATGGCAAGCCGAGAACTAGCTGCTCCTCCTACCCGCCGGTATCACTATTAAATGTGGAGCCCAAGCTCCTTGCTAAATTGTTGGTGATACGTCTGATTAAAGTAATCACCACTCTGGTACACCCAGATCAGTCGGGCTTTATGCTGCATCGCAATACAGCCCTTAACTTACGTCGACTGCATGGAGTACTGTGCAGAGCGTCCACCATACAGGAGCCGGCAGTCATAGTATCGTTGGATGCCACCATGGCGTTTGATATGGTTGAATGGCCATACCTATTTGCGGTCTTAGAAAAGTTGGGTTTTGGTCGGGAGTACATTAGCTGGATTCGTCTCCTTTATGCAGATCCGTTGGCCCGGGTGGTGGTTAACAATCGCAAGTCCCTGGATTTTCAACTCAGTAGAGGTACTCGGCAGGGCTACCCCCTGTCTCCACTCCTTTTTGCGTTGGCAGTGGAGCCATTGGCAGCCTGGATAATGCAGGACTGATCCATCCGCGGAATGAGGTGGTCGTTGGAATGGGAGGACAAGGTATCACTGTATGCAGACGATGTTCTCTTGTACCTCACGAATCCTAGAGGTTCATTAATCTGCCTTCTTGATGTGTTGGAGATATTTTAAGGTACTCTGGATTCACTGTTAACTGGCTCAAATCGTTGGTATTCGTCCTGCAGGGTGAACCGCCTAAAATACCGATTGGCTGCCCGATCCAAATAGTGACGGATGGGTTCCGATACCTCGGAATCTATGAGACCCTAGACTCAAGGTTCCGCTATGCCCGTAATCTGGACCCGCCTCTGCAAAGACTCAAGAAAGATTTAGCGCATTCGGGACCTCTTCCTTTATCCATGCTAGGCAGGGCGGTCCTTTTCAAAATGATGGCGCTTCCACATTTTCTGTATGTACTTCAGAATACGATAGAGCCAGTTCCGGCGTCATATTTTAAGGAAATCGAGGGTCTCCAATGACATCTCTTATGGGAGGGCAAACCACGTAAAGCATTCTCCAAATTGACCCTAAGTTGGTATGATGGGGGAATTAGTCTGCCGGATTTAAAGAAGTACTACTGGACTAGCGGCGATCAACCATGGGATTTATGGACAGCCTGATGTTCCCGGTTATGCCATGGACAGATGGCTGCTCCGGGGGGGGGGGGCTTTATACCAGGGCGCTATATGCTAAACCCCGTAGATACCCCCTGACTGGACCTACAGCACACACTGTACAAATATGGCATACCGTCACAAAGCACATGCAATGGGAGAATAAACTCACGCTGGCCACACCACTGTGGAGTTCGGAGAAATTGGGAAACCTTTGGCAATCTAAGGGGTTCGATAAGTGGGACCTCATAGGAATCTCCCGCATCAAAGACATCTGGGGAAAAGAAACAATACAACCGTTTCAGGCCCTGCAAGCGCAATATAGGCAGTCAGACACTGAGCATTACTGTTACCTTCGATCCGTCATGCATTACTCACTCATGTACCGGGTTGTACATCACTCCCGGAGGCCTCCTCCCTAGAGGACAGAATCCTTGATGGGTACCTGCCAGAGAAGACCATATCCCTAATATATAGGAAGTTGATTAACAACATGGAGGATCCGCTATCGGCCCTCCGGGGGAAGTGGATCGGAGAAGGACTAGAGCTAGACGATGAGGATCGTCAAGAGGCGGTTTCCTCCCCACGAGTGGTCGCCTTCCAAGCCAGATTGAGGTTAGTGCAACTCAAAATATTGCATATGGTCTATGTAACGGGTCTGGGATTGGTTCGTATGGGGCGGGTGGACAGTGGAGAATGCAGGAGGGGGTGCGGGCACTAGGAACGTTCATGCACATACTGTGGGACTGTCAACTGATTGCCCGGTACTGGACGGACATTAACCGCACAATGAGGACGGTGTTGGGGTGGACATGCAGCGGGAAGCTCGAAGATGTCTTTTAAATGTCTGGGAGTCAACAGATCTTAACACGTACACCACGCAATGGGCCACTATGGCATACATGATCGCAAAACGTAACATTGCACAGCTGGGGGGAGCCAGTCAACCGCTCCAAGTGGGGAAGTGGAGGGAGGATCTAGACTGGTGCATGTGCAGAGAAAAGTCAGTCTTCATAGCTAGGGGATGCCCCGGGAAATGGATTAAGGTATGGGAAGCATGGAACCGGTATAGAGGCGACATTTGTCTCCAGCTAAGTGGTCAGGCACTCTGGAAACCCCTTAATTTGCTCACATAATAATTGTGATTTATCTTGATTAGTCTCTGTGGCGGACGAAGCAGCCTGCTTGTAACTGATTTGTTGTGATTTGGTCGAACAGTTAGTAAAAAGAAATATAAAAAA
This sequence comes from Lissotriton vulgaris, assembly GCF_964263255.1. Lineage (NCBI taxonomy): Eukaryota > Metazoa > Chordata > Amphibia > Caudata > Salamandridae > Lissotriton > Lissotriton vulgaris. The sequence continues at coordinate 697,427,535 of NC_141691.1, read as the reverse complement.
AATAAAAATGAAATATCACTGAGAATGGTTATGGGCAAACTAGTGATGTCAAAGCACGGCACACTGTCACGAGCACCGCACACCCGGCAAAATCCTAGCAGTACCAGCTCCTTCTCCTCTCTACGAGTGCAACATTGAGTAAAATTGCGCGCCTGCCACTACAAGTGATGGAAACCAAGCTGCAGGCACGCTACACACTTACATACTAAAGAAAGACGGCATCTAGACCATTGTATGAGCCCACTCTCCCAGTAGTAACGTTCCTAGACTCTGAGAATTATTACACAACTATGGCACTGACCTACTGCACTGATGTTGGGCTATTAACAGTAGGGAATTCATACCAGAAGTATTACCTTGTTCCACTAGCTAAACTGTAAGGGGACGTTGGCTTTCCAGCTTCCCAATTCCTGACTTATGGGGTCCCGTTCATTACATCCAGTGCAGATGGGGTACTTGTGATGATTGTAGTGTCCTGACGCCACAGACACTCGGACAAGGGGTGAGTTTCAGGACTTCTTTTATTGTACGTCCTTCTGCTTACAGGGTCATCGGCTAACTGCCTCACTTGTCCCCCGACTCCTCCCTTTCCGCCCGCTTCTATTTTGTCCCCGGGCAGGTCCTAGTGCCCCATACATTTCACATTGTTACATCTTCCCCCTCTGTAAAGAAAAAGAACAAAACCCACAACAGTACATCAGCTCCTCCTCTTTTCATGTCACTGGACATCTCACTTACAGTTCTTCAATGAGGCGTGACTGTTTTCTAATGGTCTGTCTGGGACGCAACTGAATGTCGGGGTTATCGGGCTCTCGTCCGTCAGGGACCAGCAGTGATGATTGACCACTACCGGATGGCGCCTCAGCTCTTATATCCTCAGAGACTGGTTCAGCCAATAGTTCTGACACCGGGATTGCATTTCCTGAAGTGCGCCACATTTGTTTCGGCAGTGATCATAGTTCCTTTCTGCTTGGTGACCCTCAAGGGAGTCTCGCGGTAGCTGCAGTCAGTCTTTCTTCAATCAGTCATGCTCGGTTGGTCTTGCCGCGCCAGCACCCAGTCCCTTTCCGGGAGTGAGACAGGGGTGGCTTTCCTACGGTCATCTGTGTACCTCTTCATCTTCCCTTTCTTTGCTCCGTCCACGGTGGCAATCTCTTCATGACCCGAGTCAGGATACATAGTACCCTCGGGTGAGTTCATCATGGGCGATCGAGTACGCACTGGCCTGCCCAGCATGAGGGTTGCCGGACACTTGCCCATGGTGGAGTGAGGCGTATTTCAATAAGCTCGTAACATTTCGTTGAGCACTGTTTGTGAATGTCGTCGGGTGAGCTCCGGTCGCTGAATAGTTTTTTGGACTGTGGCCATGAATTGTTCCGCCATAATGTCCACCATTCTGTTGGCCTGTGGTCAGAGTGGCGTGATTTTGCGATGTTCGAAGTTCATGTGTCGAGCAAACTCAGCAAAGTCCTGACTGTTAAATGGGTGTAAATTATCAGATTTTACTACGTGGGGAACGCCCCATGCGGCAAAGACCTCATCAAGAACTGATATGATGATGGATGCCTCGGTGGACGTGATGTGTTGCGCAATCGGGAATCTAGAATACTCATCCATAGCGACTAGGATGTATTGTCCAGATTTGAACGGCCCAACAAAATCAACCGCAACTTGTTGCCAGGCGCCATTCGGCAGTGGAGACATTTGCAGTGATGCAGGAGGTTCTGGGTGGCTCACTAATTGGCATGGTGGGCAATCCTTCAGAGTTAGCTCACCTATTGGATCCAGCGTTGGAAACCAGACCCGTTCTCTCAGTGCCCTTTTTGTAGCTACAATGCCTCGGTGACCTTCATGGGCCACATTGGTGCCTCTTTGCCGCAGTTGTTTAGGAATTTCTATTCGACTGTCTTGTGGAAGTGGATCTTTGGCGGCGATTGACAATTTGTTGTGAATGTGTTTGAACGTAGACATCTCTAGGGTGTCAATCTCGATACCTCGTCCCTTGTCTTCTATGGGTCTCCCGCTGTCGGTTTGTATTCGACGTTTGACCTCTTGCCGAGTAGCGTCTTCTTGAGTTGAGTCACAGATCACTTCAGGCGGGACAGCGAGTGAGCTGTCCTGAGCCACCATGAAATGTATGTCCACGAGTTTTAGTCGTTCTGCCGCAGGTAGACTCAGGAGGCAGTCATCTTCAGGCCCCTCGATGACATGGATGTAGGCTTGGATGGTGCGATTCTGATAGGTCAAGGTCGTTGGAAACTTCCCAAAACAGGGAAGTGGCTTCTTGGACATACTCGTGTACACTCGGACATGGGCCTTGCTCAGCTGGGGTGGTGTCTTCATCCTTTGATATTCAGCCACTGGAATGTAGTTGAGAGAAGCTCCACTATCCAGCACAAACTTGGCACAGTGAGGACCGATTTTGATGTCAAACCGTTGGTATCTCTTTAAGTGGTTGGGATCCGCCACCAGGCATATATATTCGTCGCTGTCCTGTGAGATGGGTGACAGCGATCTGGACTCTTGACGAGGAACCCCGAGATTGGTAGTTCCGGCGAGAGTGACAGCTGGAGTGTGATGATCCGGTGGACGAATCTCGGTGATCATTCACCGCTTTAGCCTTATGGCGACTGCTTGATGGACGAAATTGTCTGGTGTGTTCTCGTTGATTATCTTTCCGGGAAGTTCCACAAACACTTTTAAAATGATTATCCCTTCCACACTTGCCCACATGAGGGAAATCATATCCGCATCTGTGACATTTGAGTTGGTGCTCCGATCTCTTATTGGTGCGACTTGAGCTTCTGCATCGATGACTTGAGGGATGATGCTGTCTTCTGGATCTGGAGGAGCGCGCTTGTGGTGGGGAGGGTCTATGTACTTGTCGAGACTGCATCCTGAACGCCTGCTCATGTTTCTCGCTTCTCCCGCCCTCCATCTTCTTCGCATGCTCGTCGTCTTGATCATCGACTCTTGTCATTTCCTCAATCTCATCTAGTGAGTAATTTTTCTTAAGCAGTTTGCGTCTCAAGGGCTCTGACAAGCAGCCTTCTATAATTCTCAAACGGAGGGCATCCTCCGTGGAAAAAGTATCAAAGTAACAATATCTTGCTAGGCGTCTCAGACGTGTGATGAATACACTCATTTGCTCACCTTTCTCCTGGGATGCCAGGTTAAATGTATATCGCTCATAATCGACATTCTTTTATTGCAAGAACTTGCAGTTGAGCGCTTCACAGACATTAGCGTATGAAGTAGCGGACGCAGCAGGCAGCTTTTTTATGATCTGTTGCTGTCCAGCATCAGTTACATGGGACCCCTTCATGAAGTCCGTGAAATCTTCTAACGAAGGCCCATACCCCCACCAGATTCAAGAGTGAGGGGCTCCGGAGGGCGCAGGAACGATACTCCCAACACACCAATGGGACCGGGCTCAGCGTTTTCCTGACGCGATCCAGGCATCGCGAGATCCCGTTACTCAGATACGTACTGACAAAGTCCTTTCTGTCAGTTCTTTTATTGGATTTGCCACTGCTTGTTTGGTATACTTCTTGCACTTGCCAATGCTTGTTGACTTGTTTCCGTGCACTCGCAAGTGCTTGTTTACTTTTTCATTGAACACGCCAATGCTTGTTGATTATTTTCATTACACTCGCCAATGCTTGTTGATTTGGTTCCTTACACTCGCCAGTGCTTTTTACTTTTTCATTACACACGCCAATGCTTGTTGATTATTTTCATTACACTCGCCAATGCTTGTTGACTTGTTTCCTTACACTCGCCATTGCTTGTTTCTTTGGGCACCGTGCATTTACCAGGGCTTGATGGCTTTCGGGCTCTCTGCCTGACCCCAAGACGGCCGCCGAAGATCCCTGACAGGGGATTGGAAGAACCGCCTGACTCCAAGATGGCCACCACGAGAATCTCGTGGACGTCGAGATTTGGCTCTCTTCAACCGGGGCCCGATATTTTTCACTCCAACTCCCTTGCACCGATCATAGGTGCCAGTCAACACTCACCCTCTCAGGGAGTCGTCGTCGTGGGAAACACCAGGTGAGGGGAGGGGCACAGCAGGTAGCTTCATGCGATTATTACAACACCGGGGTGGGCTCCAGGCGAGCAGGCAGATTTTGGCGCTCTAACCCCAGGACGGGCCACACACACACACGGTGCAGCGGGGTGAGCTCCAGGCAAGTTGACACACCTCCGGACAGCTGGGGTGGGCTCCCAGCGCGCGAGGACGCTCGCACAGTTACTCCGCTACCACGCGGTCACCGGTCCACAATACTGGACGCCTACTCAACAGCTGGGCTTCCAGGGTTAGCCATCCTCCTCACGCCGCAGGTTCCGTGGCCACCCTCGTCGCCAGATGTAGTGTCCCGACGGCCACAGACACTCTGAAACGGGGTAAGTTTCAGGACTTCTTTTATTGTACGTCCTTCTGCTTACAGGGTCATCGGCTAACTGCCTCACTTGTCCCCTGATTCCTCCCTTTCCGCCCGCCTCTATCTTGTCCCCGGGCAGGTCCTAGTGCCCCATACATTTCACATCGTTACAATGATGAACCAGAAACAAACAAAGTCTTACAACTGTTCACTGCAGGGAAATGTAGGCGGCTGATGTCTTAGATTTACATGAATGTAATGCTCAAGTACACCCAGTTCATTTTCGTACTTGACTTATGTCTCTCCCCCCCCCCCCCCCCCCCCTCCCCCTGCCCCTCCCTCCCCCACCGATGGCTGAACCTGATATGAGGAAAGGAATACTTTAAATGTCCCAGATTTGACCGCCAGAACACAGACTTCTGTCATATGATATGGGAAAGTCTGGAGGTTTAGTATTTCTGTAGGAGGTGACTGGACAGCTAGAGTGTGTGCTTAACAAAACCAGGAAAGGTTTTCTCTCCCCTGAGGCCTGCCTCCTGTATCTGAAACCGAGATCTAGAAAAGCTGCAAACAGGTTTATAGATCTGACTATCGCAACTGTCAGAAGGAGTATGGGATGAATTGGAGGGGTGGCTTCACCCCTGAATAATAGATGGTGATCAGAACGAGGTCAATAGGCCAAATTTGAAAATCTTGCACTGCATGAAGAGGAGAAACTGAATCTTTGTAAAAGACCAACTTTTGGTGACCCTGAGATGGAGGAATGGGCAGGGGCCACACTACCTGTTGGGCTCTACCCACAAATTCCCGCTTTTGCTAATAAATCACACAGGCATAACCCATTAAAATTCCCCACTGTCTAAGGAATAACAGGTTTTTTTTTTGTTAATTTGATTACAGTTCAATAATTTATACACATAATCTGTAATTAATTGCTTTCTCATATTGCCAGAACCATTCATACATTTAGCAAAATTGGTGAGTGGTTTGCACAAAAAAATTTGTTCTAAATAGGAGTTAATGTGCATGATGGACACATACTACTAAAGTAACTGTTAACAATTGTGTAACCTGGAAAAGCAACATCTAATAAGCAGATTTTATAAAAACATGACACGTACACAGAGCGGAAAGTTATACAAACTAAAAAGCATCCTTACATTATAGTATCAGAATGCAACACCAGTGATATCTACAACTGGATTGGCCAACTCACCCTTTCACATCACCTAGATGACGGACATGGAGTTGTGGCCAGCAGTGTACAATACTAGAACATAGATTTATTTTCATCAGTATGATGTCAGAGCTGGTTATAGGAAAATACTGGACTAAGAGACTGCCTAGAATGAAACAGGAGGCCCAACTTAATTTCCAGAAACTGCAAATAGAGCTTGACTGTCAGATTGTGAAAAGGCAAGAAATAATTCCCTTGACCCAAACTTAATTCCAACACAATCGTCAGGCAAACCAACATATGCTGTATTAAAATTTTTATCTTTTTTATTAAAACATGTCATTGTACATATACAAAACAAATGAAAAAACAAATAGCACTGTACTTAAAAAACAACCGTATCTCTTGTGAGATATGTGTCCTAATATTACCAACAAACTTATAAACACTTAAATACTTTCCAATTTATGACCAGCATAAAATGAGAGACAAAACAAATGTTTAGACATAAACCCTTATCTAATATCAGTACATATTCAACAGAGATTATAGGATACACAGTTGATGTTCAGATCCAATCGACATTCGACTAATAAGTATCCTTCCTTGAATTATGTAATCGCAGCGTCAACGCGTTTCGATGGTTTCTGAGTTATTCAACCATCTTTGTCAAGACCGCAAATATATTGTCTCTTATTCTTGTATTCCAAGATGCTTTATCATTAATCCTCAAATGTAATTCTATTTATTTGGAGGCATGTATTCAGGTCCACTTCATTATACGGTTTCACCTTGTGCACCACAAACCTTTGAGCGATCTTCGTGTAATCCGTCAATAATGTTCCAAGTATCAAAGTAGTCCTTATTTTTACCTCGTCTACAATCACAATATCTTTTAACTCAACATGGGCTTCCGTGCATGAATGCAAAAACCACAGTTGATGGACAGGACAGAATGTAGAACAATGTCATACATTCACCCCAATACACAGATCTGGGCCTAAATCCATCGTTTTTTTGCACTCCACTCCACCCCAGTTCAGACATGGCCATATGCAAATCAGCCTGACCCTGTGCCTCATGGGAACAGTCCAGCCCGAACTGCCAAGCCATGCCTTCCCTGGACCGGAAACAAGCTTCCGAGGATCGGTTTCTGGCATTCCAGCCGTCTGAATAGCATTCGGTACCCGGTATTCTTATATGCTTCAAGGCTGCGCGGGCTCAATACCTCACTCCGTCTGCAGCTGTAAGAGCTCTGATTTCGGATCTATTTCCCGTCTCGTATTTCTCGTGTTCCTCAGGTTCCTTTGTATAGTGAAGTAAAGATATTGTGCCAAAGTGGGTAATGCCCACTGCAAGTTGCCATGAGTGAGGCAACTAAATGTTGCCTCACTCATGGCTACTAAATGGCTACTAAATGTGAATCTGGTATTAAAATGATTATGTGTAGCGACGTGGGACTTTCGTCACTTTCCTCGGTATGGGAGGCGCTTAAACTTGTTGCGAGGGGAGCGCTAATTGCCAAAGCTGCTTATGAAAACAAAATCAGATAGTCCAAGCGCGTAGACCTAGAAGCTAAAGTTAGGGAACTGGAAGCTATTCACAAACGCACTGGCGCTCCCAGAATTTGGCGGCAGTTGGAAAAAAAGCACCTCCAGCTTCGACGGGTAGACCTTGATCGGGCTGAGCAAGCGGTCGTCCAACTCAAACACAAATATTATGTGTGCTCCAATAAAGGGGGACTAATGCTGGCACATCGCCTGCGCAGTCAGCAAGCGGCACAAACAATAAAAGCGAAACGGGGAGAGGGCGGTTTGGAGTTCATAGATAGCACCGGCATACTGTCGGCCTTCCACTCTTTTTATGAAAATCTCTATGCTGCTGATCACTCCCTGCTGTCCGATCCCACTGAGTTCTTGCAGGGAGCAGCAATCACTCCTCTCCCTACGAACGAGGTAGAGGCTCTGGAAACCCCATACGCATTGAGGAGGTTATCTCTGCTATCGCTCGACTGAAGACCATGAAGGCGCCAGGCCCGGATGGCTTTGGCGCTCTTTTTTATAATACTTTCTGTGCCGAACTTGCCCCGCTGCTTACCCGCTTGTTCAACTCCTTCGCAGATCACAGTCTTAATGTTACAGGCCTCTATCTTGGTCATCCCTAAACCGGGGAAAAGACCCGGAGCTTTGCAGTTCCTACCGTCCGATCTCGCTGCTGAATATCGATGCAAAACTGTTCTCTAGCATTCCGACCTCCCGGTTGAACACTCACATGCCTGGTCTGGTCGATCTGGACCAATCAGGCTTCATCCCCGGTAGGCAATGTGGGGACAACACCAAACGACTCTGCCACCTAATCGACAAAGTACAACGGTCCAAAGAAGAAGCCTTACTACTAGCGGTCTATGCAGAAAAGGCTTTCAACCGTGTGCACTGACCTTATTTATTTGCTACTCTTGAGCGATTCTGACTGGGGCCCAGATTCCGACAGTGGATTGCGAGCATTTATAGTTCTTCAACAGCAGCAGTGAGGGTCAACGGCTTGCTCTCCGATAGCTTTGCGGTGGAGAGGGGAACGCGATAAGGCTGCCCCCTCTCTCCTCTGCTCTTCGCTCTTTATATGGAGCTGGGACAACCCCGTTTGGCTTATAACACCATCTTATCAGCCTCTACGCTGATGATGTCATCTTTTCGATGGCACATCCCGAAACCTCACTACCGGCTATTGTGGAAGACCTACAGACCTTCAGCCAGGTTTCCGGTTTCAAAATGAATATGCAGAAATCTCAGGTACTGAACATCATCGCTGCCCAGCCAACGGTTGATACACTGCGGGCCAACTTCCCCTTTGACTGGGTGTCGGACAGTATCACATATCTCGGACTGGTCCTCCACAAGAGTCTTGCAAAAACAGCGGAGGTGAGCTATACAGCCCTTCTAGCTCACATCTGAGCAGACTTGGCCCGCTGGCGGCACCTGTCTTTTTCATGGTTTGGTAGGCTGTCTGCTGTCACAATGAACGTACTACCGCGGGCCCTGTATTTGTTTCAAACGTTCCCTTCAGAGGCCTCACCGCAGTCACTTCGCCATATTCAAACTGCGATCAAGCATTTTCTATGGGATCCGATCTCCCCTCGCTTGCAGAGGACCTTGCTACAACTCCCTAAGAAAGAGCGCGGCCTCGCCCTCCCTAATATCACCTGCTACTACCAAGATTCTCTACTACGGTACCTGGTGGAGTGAAATCGCCCTGTGACTGAGAAATATTGGGTCTTCATGGATCAGACTGTGGCAGGCCACCACATCTGGTGCCTGGGGGCTTTATTCCTCGCCAGTCACCGCCCCACAATGTTAGTCTGGGATAGGGTCTCTCTGCGGGCTAACCTAACTACTGTGATGTGATCTATAGAAAATATCTTCCCATTCCATATCAGACAATGTGCGCCCCAGTTCCGCCTCCCAGCTTTTCTGTCCTGCTGAGCAGGTTGTTTGAATGCCTAACGTGAGAAGGTGACCCTAATTTTTTCCAACCCTGCCTTCCCACCTGGCATGAACCAAAAAGGTAGCAATGCGCTGGTTAGAGGGCATCTGTTCGATATTCAGGGCCTCATCCCCTTTAAGGACCTGCAGGAGAGCTACGGCTTACGGTGCTCTGATCTCTTCCACCACTCCCAGATGACGCACTGCATCTTGGGAACCACAACACGCCCTCTTGCTCACCGTCCAATGCGACCGTTCGAGAAGTGGCTCACTCGCAAAAAGGACGACCGTGGGCTTATATCGGAAATATACTACCTTCTCACGTTAGGCATTCAAACAACCTGCTCAGCAGGACAGAGAAGCTGGGAGGCGGAACTGGGGCGCACATTGTCTGTTAAGGAATGGGAAGATATTTTCTATAGATCACATCACACAGCACACTCCATGGGTCATGTGGAAAATGCTTTTACGATTGCGTCCTATTGGTACTAGACCCCAGCCCGACTCGCTAAATGGCACTTTCGTTGTGATGGCCCTTGCTGGCAGGGGTGTGGTAGCCCTGGTACCCTGCTCCTCTTGTTATGGCACTGCCCAAAGCTCAAGAGATACTGGGAAAGGATACTAGACGACATTGATAAGGCCTTCCACACTACTATTCCCTAGGGATCTACGCAGATTATGCCAAGATTTGGGCCCCATTCATAACTATATTCTCCACTGAATTTCGGGAACGGACATGCCCCAGCTATCTCCGACTCCTGAAACTGATCCCTGAGGACAATTCCCCCACCTAATCCGGTGGCTCATTTTGGGGCCCACGAACCCCTCGGACTAATGGTGGTCACGCTCCCTACAATGCCAACAGACTCAAAACTTTCCTTTTGCTTTGTTTCCTGCTCACTGGGGAGGGTGGGAAGGGAGTTGACGGATTTCCTTTTTTTGTTTTCTTTGCCTCTTGTGAAAAGCAGCACCACTATGTAGCTACAACCTAACACAGGCCGCCAGCTATCACTACTTGCACGATTAGCAGCACACTGGACCATATGGATACCCACATGCCGGAGAGGAGGTTGTCGCCTCCCTCCTCTCCTTTTTACCACACGGCCGGCCCTCTTTGTGTTGTAGGCAACATGCTGTGTTAACTACAAGTCGGTATATTCTCGTTCATTGTCTTGTTGCCATGATCTGATCAGCCTTTAGCCGGGCTGCTGGGTTGTAGGCGCCAGAGTTCTATTTTACCTTGCTTTTTGCTCTGCCAATAAAACTGATATAATACTAAAATGTTTATGTGTAACTCTTTTTTTTGAAGCTTTAGAAAACAGAAATAATGACAGTCAGAATTATTATGTTGGCCTGGCTTGGGGGACCATGCATAGTCACATAGGATACAGTTCCAGAGACCAATTAAAAGTAAACAACTTTCTAAGGAGCCTAAGTGAAGAGCAAAGTACTGTGAATGGTGAAAACTACATCCACCTCTATCTCAACTATCCTCCCCCCAAGAGTTGAAAGGACAAGGACTTAACCCGCCGAAGAAAGAACCATTAAGTTGATTATATTATTACCATCTGCTCACACGTGAAAAAAACACTATTGCAGTTCAGAAAGGACCAAATAAAGCCATTGTGACAGGAAGGAAGTGTTGGGTAAGCCTCTACACAGCAGCCTAAAAACCTGAGGTCTACACTTTGCCTTGAAATGCAAATGTGTACTGTTCATATTAGTGGTAAGCTTTCACATTGCCAAAAGAGTCCAGAGCATGTGGAGCCACTAAGTGAGCGGAGAAGATTCTGTTTTTACCAGTTGTGTGCTATGGTCAGTTTTGCTGCTCCCAGGTACTGCAGCACCATGTGCCATTCGTATTTTATCATTGACTCAAGTGCAGGGGGTTGATCCCCAACTGCAACATCTCTGGGGCAAAAGGTTTAAGTGAATCTCACAATCTCTTTTAATGTGTCTGCCAACTTCTCCGAGAACAGGGTGAGTCTGGGGCAGCACCTCCAAATATGTAATGCCCCACACACTTTCCAATACGTACAACTTAAAGTAAAATACATGTGGTCTAGGCATAAAGGGGTGTAGTGCCAGCCTCACCAAACGTTATTGTGAATTCCTTACTCTGGACAGATGTGAAAGATGAGTGTTTGTCCCTCCCCAGCTTCTCCCACTCAATCTGCGTAATTTCAGTCCCAGCAATTGATTCAATGTCAGATTATATTTCCAGGCCTCTGGTGCATCGTGGGAGAGAAGCATACAGTACTAGTTAGAAAAGTCCCTTCAGTACCACTGAGTTTGGGAAAGAGAACTTCAACTGGGGTCTTATCTTGTATGGTGCTTGCCGGACCTCAGGGTTCATGACACCGTGACGTATTTCAGCATTACACAGATGTTCTTTATCGGGAAGATGAAATTCTGTATTATATTGCACAATAGTTCTGGACGAGGAGAAACTGGACATGTCAGAAATCATCCGGCGGCCCTCATCACACCAGCCATTTCAGACAGGTGTGAAAGCCTAATTTTAATGGATGGAAGTGTAAGGCAATGGATACGTCACCAGTGCAACTGCACTAGTAAGTTCCTAGGCACCTAGCCTGCCTCTTGCCATTGGCCTCGAATTCCTGCTTGTTCCAGCCTGATCCACTTGCTGCCGTTTGACTAAGTGACACTTCTGACTGAGTGAAGTAGTGTGGCTCACTGGTTAGAGGCGGCAGACCCGAGAGCAGAGGACGGCCCGGGACCAGGGTTCGATTCCCGGCGCGGCAGGTTTCTGGACCAGGGTCAGCGGACTCGATAATTCTCTCGCCTTGGTGCCCACTCTGATCAGCGATCACACTCGGCAACTCTGGGCATTAGCTTGCCTCATCTTCACTAACGGCCCCACCATACCGCCGGGGATGCCTGGTCTCACCCTGGAGATACCCATTAAGGGACCATCTCTCAGGGAAGCCAGGAAGGGTTTCGCAGCGGTCGAAGCGCCTTGGGACCCTACGGGTAAGTAGTGCGCTATATAAATGCCTATACACTTCCACTGCCTGGGTTTTTCTGTCCCGGTTTTCCCACCAGGTTTTTCCAGCTCACCATTCTTTCTGCCAACAGAGGCCCCACCCATGTTAGGAACTACTTAATGCATCCGCCAAAAGTGTATCAAAGGCAAGCCCATCTGCTCCTGGGCTGCACTCAGCACCACAACCCCTGGCCCTTTTGCCCCCCCACCAAAGATACACCATCGCCGAACTCCACACCCTCCACGACACACCAAACACTACCACAGCTCCGACCCATGCTCCACAGTAAGACTTTTCACCTGCACCCACTGCCCACTGCCACTTTGCCTGCCTCGGTACACACACCAAACCACCAACCAGATCCTCTCCATACGAACAGCACTCCGTGACCAAGGGGGCCGAGTTAGGTCTTCTTTCATGTGTGTAACTGTCTGTCTCGACCCCTTTTTGTGGTGCGCATGTTGTAATTACGAGTAAGAGTGAAAGCAAGTTGTGACACTTGATTTTAATCACTGGGCACTTCACCCGTTTTTATCTTACAAACGCATGGATTCGAAGGCAAAGACCACACATGTATTTGAGGATATTGTATGTTGCTTTATATCATTATACCGTGGGGGCTTGTACCCCATAACCGCACAGTGTTTTCTTTCTCTTACAGATACTGCGTGACCAATATTAGCGCAAAGTATGTACTAATGCATGCCTTATTTAATTGCAGCATTCCAAAGTAAATAAATTGCTTTAATGTTTCCAGTTTTTCACTTGAGCACGTTAATAAGTGGCGAACAAAGGGCTGGTCCCTGCATAGTCCTGAAGAAGAGCTTGGGGAGCTCGAAACAAGTTGACAAAAAACCCCTAGGCACACCTAACTCATTGCTAGTAGGATCCCTAGAACCCCATTTTTAACCCCTTCCAAGGTCAACTCGTCATGGGTGTTACCTGCGCTGTGCTTATGACGAGTTGACCTTGTCATGATTCTATAGTATTCAAACATTTGCAGCACAGGAGGGGAAAACCCCTTAGCAGCCAAGGTGTTAATATACCACCTGGGAGCCAGAATAAATCATTTATAGCTCACTAGGCAGGTAGTTTTTTAACCCACGATATACATACCACTCCACCTTGACAATACACCTTGCACTACACATAGCCCACAATTTAAAGTGCTCCTGCGTAGTTCGCTAGTCGCAGCATGCCCCAGTCCGTAGAGGGCTGGGATGGCCCCAATGATGAAGCATGTCACCATGGGGAAACCCTGGTGAGTGAGGGGACACAAGAAAGAAATATCATTTTTCTTTCACTGGCTTAATCATAGCTATTCCGACACTATTGAGTGCTGTGAATAACATTTACTGACATAACCAGGCTTTTGATTGATACATTAACAGGCTTCAAACAGTGCTAGGGACTGTTAGTAACAGCTCCCATTTCTTGGGTGAGTAGAGACTTTCTCAGGCTGTAGGATCTCTCATCTAGAACTCTTGTAAAGTTGGAGACAAGGAGCAATAAGAAATGGGAGAAGGCAGATTTCCACTCTGCATTTATCGTGATGTAGAAATGCAGTGCTGTGAATGTTTTACCACTACTATTAAACCTCTTTTCACAATGCTCTGGCTGTCTGGAAGTTTTCAGCGTAACAAACACTTGAGTCTTACATTCTGATCCATGCATTAGTTTTCTTTGAGTGGGACATGCAGGGGTGTTTGTCAAATCCGTACGCAACCTGTAATTACCGCTCTAAGCAAATTGGACTACAATTATGGGCCTACTTTGCATTTGGGTGGCTCATATTTTCAGGTAAAATCTGCCATACAGTCTATTTCAACACAGACAACGAAAATGGAAGATGGTTTCCTTCCCTGTGCTGAGATCTGCAAATCTCCAAACGCCATCTACAGTCAGCCAAATGTTGTGTATTAAGGATGAAGACAATCTCCACCTCTGAGTACCAATCTATTCAGTTATTTTGTTCGTTGCTCCAAAACTTATCAAAGGAGAGTGTTGCCTAAATTTGTTCACTTACTTATACAGCCTCCAATAACCTAAATGTGACTTTCTCTTGGAGTAGAAGCTGCACACCCTTCCAGTCCACATCAGCGCGAAGCTACAAAAAGAATTTCCAAATGTTGCTGACGCAAGGGGATATTCACAAGGTGAGGAATATATTTTACAAGGTGAGAAATCCACTGGCAGATGTATCTATCAGAAAATTAATATAAAGGAATGCTATCACCCAGGGATGCAAAGACCGTTTAGTTACGCACAGCAGCAGCTGAACTTTGGAATACTATATTAAATAGTTAAATAGTAATATATCCGCACAAAATGCACTAGACGTGGGACTATTCCAATTGTCTTTTCATACTAGATTGTCTATAAATGGCCCAGTTTGCCTTTGACACCTTTTCTTTCAATAGTGAACAAAGATACGTTTTAATCCATATTTTACTTTTGAAATATGTTCTGCAGCCTTTCTGCAGAAGTATGCACTTACTAGAAGGACTTCTTACATTTTATGTGAGAGTGAAAAAGGATTCCCTTCACTATGACACCCATGTTTGGGCAAAGTTTGCTCACATAGTGGATTTACCAGGTACGGCAACTTTATGCTACAAAAGGTTGGAATGGCGGTTCCTGCTAATATAAGAGATGTATGTTGGGTCAGAAGACAACTCTAAATTTGGAGCCCAGTTACTCCATTAGGGAAACTGAGCAAAATACTCTGTTGCCCTGACAGAGTAACTGCACTATAATTCAGGCCTTATGATCCTTTCCAACAAAAGAGACAGCAAACTGAACTGAAATATCTGCACAATTGAACACGCAAAGTATGGATGGAATGAACAGAGAGTCAAGCTGTAACAAAAGGCCAACAAATAGAATATGCAGTCCCAGTTGAAAAACCACAAGCAACCAAAATAACATCAATCACTTCCTGTGGAAGACACAAATATGATAAACCTACCCTCTCAAATTCCAAGCTTGCAGATTGAGACCTTGGAGATCTTAATCAACATCTCATTTTGCCCTGAGTTTCTCTTAGAAGGTCTGGATAGCGTGGCCAATGGGCTTAATCCAAACCAATAAAAATTACACTTGCTTGGACTGTAAAAACTAACACTGAAAATCACTTTTTGCTTCATAGGCCGAGAAGGACAAAAATAATGAAGTTTGAAGTCACATATCTCAGAAAGATACATACCTTTTCCTTGCTTACTGTTTGTCTACCATCTCATTGTAGTTTTTCATTGTTTAGCATTTCATTATCACTATCTAATTTGTTTATTTACCTGTGTGACTTTTAACTTACCGTTCTAATAAATCATTCAATCCACTAAAAGCCTTAATCCATAACCACTTAGCTTTACACACTTAACAATAACACCTTACTCATAATCTATACACTTACTCCTTACCATTGCATCCTTACAGCTATTATCCTCTAGTCGCTTTACTTGACCCTCTTACCTTTAGTAAATTCTTACCCTTAATCACTTACCTTTACATTCCGAACCCCTTAATCTTACCCCTGACACCTTATTCCGTTAATCATAACCCCCCACAATCTTACCCACAATCCGTTACTTTTACACTCCAAAGACCCAATGTACTAAAAACTGGTTGCAAGACATAATGTTATATTGGTTCTCCAAGAGAACCAATTCAAAATGTAAAAAAAGCAGAGTTAAGACCCAATGGCTCTTGATTCATCCATTCATGGAGGGGAAAAAAAAGAAAATTGTGTTACTGCTGTATTTGGTGCTTTATACATTGGTCAGCAATGTAGGAGAGTAGGGTCTGCTTCCTATGGTTACCCCACTTTTTGCTGTGTTTCACTGGTGTTTTGACTTTAGTATTGCTGTGGCCCTGCTAATCAGGCCCACAGCCTAGCTGTTCTCTCTCTAAATTGATACCATGTACTTTAGGTACATACCCGATTGGTTACTGGGCCACCCTTGTGAGCCCCTGTATATGGTACCTTAGGTACCCAGGGCATAGGGACAGCAGAGGCCTACCAGGGGCTATAGCATGTATTGTGCCACCCCTGGTTAGCCTTCCAAACTGACACCACAGGTCTGCACTTGCAACCTTGGTTAGGTGGTGTAAGCACCCTTTACTTAGATATAGTATACCTATATCTACCTTTACATATAGACACATAGTAACCTATAAGTCACTCCTATGGCAGGCCTTGACAATCCGAATTCAGAGTGCTTGGTTTTGTGTGAGAGAGTGCCCTAGCATGAGCTGAGCCCCTCTGCAGCTTTCGGAACCATCTCCTTATAGTGGTTATATTATATAGCCATACCATATACTCTAAAGTGCATTATAATCCTCGCGGTGAATGCTAACTTTGGTTTGGCTTTATCGAAACATGTCGTGAAAGGTGTCAAACACTTTGGGATACTACCCCCCACCCGCCAGTTCTGGTGGCGTGGGTAGCATTCCACCCTTCTAGATGGAGAAGACATGTACTTACTGGTAAACCCGGTTAAAGTTCAACAGAGCCCCAGCATCACAAAATGGATGCTGCTGCCACAGACACAAGTCTGCCCTCCTGCTTCTGGACGAAACTCCGGCAGGGGAGGCCTGGACAATAGGTTTCCTGTCTAGGGAGGTGCTAGCACCTCCCCCGACAGGCTTTAGTGTATTGGGGCAGGGTGGGTTGCATTCAGTGAATGCTTTTCAGATACTGCCTGGGGCACACAAGGTGCTCCATGCATTTCCCAGTTCAAACCGGTTGCAGGGGCGCTCAGTACCAGCTCTGGCGGCGAAATTGGACAAAGGTACACCCATAGGAGGGACTTTAGAGTTAGTCCAACCCCTAAACTTACTGTAAGTATAGAACCCCAGTCCCTAGGACTTTAGATTACCCTGGACGAAACTCTGCAACATATATCTTGGACCTTCGACATTTCATATCGACTGGAAGATGGAAGAAATCTTCATTGTGGTCAAGGAGTGACCACCCTGTTCAAACAGGCAACAAAAGCATCTTTGCCGGTCTGCATTTTTGAGGCTCCGGCCGGATACCAAAGAATCTGCGACACAGGACACTGACTTCCAGACATCTCTGAAGCTGACTCGAGCTCCCAGCAAAGCTAAGACCCGTAGCTGACACGAGAGACATGGGACCGGAACTCCTGGACATCCTGCATTTTTGCAACTGCACCTACTTCCCGAGGTGTCCCGAAGTTGTGCATTGGGGTATTTGAAGCCCCTGCCCGAGCTCCTTTTGCACCGAAGTACAGAGGCCAGCACTCCACGAGTGACCCATGAGTCCCCTTTCTACACTGCAGCTTGAGGCGCCTTTGCTGTTCCTAGTCCGTTGGCTAGTGAGCCCCCACGAAGGCCAATCCTTTGTTTCTTGAGCTTTCCTGGTTGCGCCACACCTGCTCCTACTCCTCTCCATAGGAGGTGTCCCTCAGACCTTGCTGGTCTGCACCAAAGCCAATCTTGTCATCTTGTGTGGGTTGCTGTTGCCACAGCTTTTTGGGTCCAATCCGGATTCCGACACTGCAGTCAGCTAGATCCTTTGTGGGACAGCTCGAATCCAGCTCCTGGTCATCGTCGACGCCTCCTGGTCCTCGTGGCTGAAGAGTCAAGCTTCACCTCTTTTACCTGAAAACACCTGACATCGGCTGGCATCTTCTCCTCGCCATCCTGGTCACTGGCTAGTGTCCCAGACTCTGTCCTCTCTGCTTTCAGGTTCTTCAGATATCCGATCCACCCTTGGATCCACCCGGACACTTTTCCTCTGGTCGCCTGCAGCATTTCTTCACAGCTCTCCATAGGAACCTAAGACAAAACCTGACACCAAAAGACACCTATGCACCCGGCTTCCCTGGGTTAAATAACACGAGTACTCCGGTGCTCCCATGGGTCTTGACTCTCGAAGTGTCCTAGTCTAAAAGGGTTCTATAGTATTTCACCTCTAAGTGCCCTTAATCTTTAAAATTGTAACTTGTTCGTTCTCCATAGAAAGTCAATGGTGATCGGCGGCTGTGTTTAGACACTGCACGTGTCCCCCATGGGCCTCCTGTATCCTAACCTTGGGTGGTTCTTGGTAGCCCCAGCGGTTCTACAGGCCCTAGGCCTGCTTTCTAACTCTCACATGGTTCTTATACCACTATTTTAGTATATGGTTTATGAGGCCTACGGGTGGTGTTCAAGTCCCGCACCCACTTCTTCAACACTCTGGAGGAGGTCTTCCAGTAGACCGATGAGACAGTGAAAGTGAGGGTGCACACCCCGCCAGGCATGGACTCGGACGCTCTGCAGAATGGGTCACAGACACACACAGCCCGGGGTTCTCGGAGCAGGGGGAACTGGCGTTCCAGGTCCCGACGGCGCTTCAATCCCGGGGGGGCAGAGGGAGGCTCAGGGGGTGCTTCTGATCCTCCCATAGTAGATCCTTGATCATAAATCCCATAGGTAAGGGGGTTCGTGGGTATGTTTGTGGATTACACTGTATCCGACATGTTGGTGGGGCCTGAGTAAAGGGGGCTTTGGTGGTGAGCTTGGACCGAAGGGACTCTACATATATGATGTCGGAGATATTCGAGAGTAGCGGGGTGGGGGGGATGAAGGGAGGCGGGATTTCCCCTTGCTTGGCATTTGCTAGGGGGAAGTTTGTTAATGGGCAGGTTGGGGGGATCCATTGGTGGGGCCGGGCTCAGGCCCTCTGTTTTGGACCTAGGGCTACCTACACTGCGATAGGTACTTCAGTGTTTTTGAGGTAAGGGGGTGGGAACCGGGAGTTGGGCAGTTTTTGTTGTTTCATGGAAAGGGTCAGTTGGGGTACGGTCACACGACAATGAAGACGTCTCTTTGCTCTATCTACATGCGTTACAGGGGCCCTACACAGGGGCACTTCTTTTCATGGCTCCCCAGTGGCAAGCACGGAGGCTAGAGTAGTAGGTCCTGGAGAGTCCCTTCGAATCCTTAGCTGGAATGTACGGGGAATGTTGGACCAAATCAAGAGGGGCGCTGTATTGAGACAGGCCAAGCGAGAGCGCGCAGATGTACTTCTCTTACACGAAACACACCTATTGGGTAACAAGACACTCTGCTTGCAGCACTTTGGCTACAAACAGGTTTATCATGCCGGCTTTGTTAGAGGCTCCCGGGGAGTAGCCATATTGGTACACCGAAGACTTTCCTATGTGCATGCCACTCAATGGGTTGACCCGCAGGGCAGGTACATATTCAATAGAGGTAGAATTGGTGAGGAGACCCTGGTGTTTTGTAGTGTATATGCCCCGCCTCCTCTACAGTGGTCCCTAGTTGAGAAAATATTTGCACTATGGGCCGACATTCCGCAGACGGCTGCGGTGGTGGGTGGGGACTGGAATGATGTCATGGACGGAGTGGTGGATAGATGTAGACCTGGAGGTGGGCGAGCGCCGACAGCTTCTACTAAATTAGGGGATATGGTCAAAAGCTTGGATTGGGTGGACACCTGGAGGGATCTGCATGCTCTTAGGCGGGAATACACGTATGTATCTGCAGTAAATAACTCCTTCTCTAGGTTGGATCATATTTTTGTCCCCCGAGCGGTGGTTGGCAGGGTAAGTTCGGTGGCTAATTTGCCGAGGGGGCTGTCCGATCACTCCCCTGTCCTTATGGAGTTCTTGCCGGGTAGGGGGAGGCAGCCATTCTGGGGCGCCTCTCCACATGGCACCTTCATAACGAGGAATATCAGAAACATATGGGAGAGGCTATCGCCCACTTCTTTTTGGAAAATGTCGGGTCGGTCACAGGGGCTGGGACGGTGTGGGAGGCCTTGAAGCCCACGCTGCGTGGTGTGGACATCGCATGGTGCGTGGCCGCGCGCCGTCAGCGCCAGGCGGACTTAATCCGTGCTGCAGCGGACATAGAGACCCTGGAGTATAGATGTAGCGTAGGTGGGGAAAGCCACATGGTGGGGCAGCTCCTCCTGGCACAGCAATCCTATTCGTCCCTGCTATTAGAAGAGGCACGTCAGGCGTGGCTAGCGACGCGCAGCAGAATTTGTCATTGGGGGATAAGTCAGGGACAATGCTACACCGGCTTTGTCAGGGCACGTTCCAGGCCCAGTCACTGCCAGGGATCCAGGATGATGCAGATGACCCGATCACAGATCCAAATTTGCTGGCCGAAAGCTTTGCGTCATATTACGCGCACCAATATGCCCCGAATGAATGCCTCCCAGCAGATATGGTGGATAAGTTCATAGCAGATTTGCCACCGCTGGCGGTGTCAAACGAGGTGCGTGCGGACCTCGAGCTTCCACTGACTGCGGAAGAGCTGGGAAAGGCCCTGGGAGAACTTAATACTGGAAAGGCACCGGGACCCAACGGGTTCCCAAGTGAGTTCTACAAGAAATATCATCTCCAACTCAGTACACCCTACAGGGCTGCTTTGGAGGAGGCACAGGAATGAGGTTGTCTCCCTGCCGACTGGAGACATGCGGAAGTGAGAGTGTTTCAGAAGCCGGGCAGGTCTCCAGAGCAGCACGCTTCTTACAGGCCCATATCTTTACTGAATGTGGAGGCCAAAATTTTAGCCAAAGCGCTGGCCAATCGTCTCCTGCCTCACATGGCGGGACTCGTCCATCCTGATCAGGCAGGGTTCATGCCCCATAGGGCTACCCGACATAACATTCGAAGGGCCCACGTGGCAGTAGCGGCGATTCAGGAGGTCGGGGTGCAGGCGGCACTTCTACTAGCAGACACAGATAGGGCCTTCGACTCCCTCAGTTGGGTCTACTTTTTTGCGCTCCTTCCCAGGCTTAACCTAGGGCCTTGTTTTCTGTCTTATCTGAGGCTTCTGTACACCAGGTTGACGGCCTCGGTTAGAGTGGCAGGTGCCGTATCATCTAAATTTACAATCGGGCGAGGTACTAGGCAGGGATGCCCTCTCTCGCCCTACTTGTTCGCCCTAGCCATGGAGCCGCTGTTGGCTTCGGTGCGTATGGATGCACAGCTCCGTGGCTTAGACTGGGAATCGGGTCCGTCAGACAGAATTGCCCTATATGCAGACGATGTCCTGTTCTTTCTGACCAATCTTAACAGATCGGGCCACGTATACTTGAGATTATGCAGATATTTGGTGAGACCTCTGGCTTGTACCTGAACCCCCGTAAATCGACTTAGCGGGTGCTCGGAGCGCAGCCAAGAGTAGAGGAATGGGCCTCTGCATTACAGGTGGCAGTTGGGGGCATTAAATATTTAGGCGTGTTTGTCTCAGAGATCCCAACAGTTTCCTGGGAGCGTAATGTGGTGCCGGTCTGGGATCGGGTCCGGACTGAAATGAAGACATGGTCCCGCATGCCCCTTACAATATATGGAAGGTCAGCAATATTTAAAATTGTAGCTCTCCCCCGATTGCTTTATCAGTTACAGAACCATCCCTATCCAATATCACCCCAGTGGTTCTGCCAAGTATTTTCAGCATTGGGGCAATATCTGTGGGTGGGAGGGGCGGTTAGGGTGGCTTTGCGGACGTGTTTCCTGTCAACATATTATGGCGGATTAACGACATCGGATATACTCTCCTAATATCAGGCCTCCCATCTCTTGGTCCTAAATGAGTGGTGGTACGGGGATAGCGGCAACCCGGCATACGCCTTGGAACGACACCTTATGGGCTCTCACTCTCTACACAAGATACTGTATGCAGCTCGGCTTCGAAGGAAGTTGCCGCCGGCTACACAACTGGTATTCCAGATTTAGAGGCGGGCACTGCACCACATGGGGTGGTGGGGTACGCTCACCGAAGAAACCCCCCTTTGGAATAATGGGCGCTTCCCGGCTCTGGAGTCCCTTCGGGGCTTCAGGGGTTGGGACACAATAAGGATCTCCACACTGGGAGATGTGATGTCGGGGACAGCACTTAAATCCTTCCAAGACCTCAGAGCGGAATATAACATGCCCAGGTCCCAATTCTTTCTACATTTGCAATTCCGACATGCCATTGCGCCAAGCTTAATAGGGCTGGACTCCCTCCCAGAGTTTAGTCCGTTGGAAGCCAAGGTCTTTATAGGGGATCTAGGGGAAAAAAAGATATCTCGCATTTATCAGACACTAGTCACACACTGCTCCACAACATTGCAGAAGCTCAGAGAGTCCTGGGAAGGGGATGTCAGGGTGTTGGAAGAAGAAGATTGGCGGGAGGCATTGGAGGCCCCTAGAGGTGCTGCCATAGCGATGCGCCTGCGCTTATCCAATTCAAATATCTTCATAGGGAGAGACTGTGGTGGACAGGCCTCATAGCATCTCGGACTGTCTCCGATGTGAGAGGGAGGTGGGGACATTGATGCACACGTAATGGGGTTGCAGCTCACTGGTCAGATTCTGGAAGGGGGTATGGGATTGTCTGTCCGAGGTCCTGGGGTGGGAACTACCACACACAGCACGTTTGGGTCTGCTCCATGTACTGGACAGGGTCGGGGGGAATAGATATAAGAGGCATCTGTTGCTGTTGGGTTTGACCCTTGCCAAAAGAGACATAGCTAGGGCTTGGAAGGACCCCAGGGGTCCGGCTGTTTCGGTATGGAAGAGGGGGTTAGATTTTTGTATGGGGCTGGAGCAGCCGATCTTTGTGGCCCATGGCTGCCTGCGTAAACACAACAAGATATGGAAGAAGTGAGCGGATTATAGGGGTCTGTGGCTGGAACCTCCGGTGGAACGGGAGGCAATTATGGAGATTGTCTAATGAGCCGTGAAAGAAGAAGTATATAAGTATTGGTTAGCGAACAGATTAGCGGAATAGAGGAGACGATATAGTGTGACGGGGATGGGGGATCCAGGGGGGGGGGGGGCGAAGTTTCGGAGTTTCGGAAAAAGAAGGGAGTAGGCACTATTATGCAGGTTGATATTGTCAGACAGAAAATGATATGAAGATTGCTGCGTCATGTGGGCAATCTATCAAATAAAAATTGTTAAAATAAAAAAAGGGTGTAGGGCAGAGGACCTGCACTATGAAAACAAGCATTGGCATAGCCAATAGGTCTCGCCTTTGGGACCTTATAAGTATTTAGTTATGCAGCACAATATCCTTACTGCAACAACATTAACTGTTGCATGGCTAAAAACGTATAACGTCCCAAAGACGTTACCTATTGGCTATGCCAATGCTTATTTTAGATGGTCAGGTTTAGGGTAGGTATGGGTTTTTGGGTGGTAAGGAATTTTTTAGGGTCTAGTTGTAAAGGCATGCTTGGTAAAGGCATCGGTTGTGCAGCAATGCGCGGTTGTTAAGGCATGCGTGGTTCCGTCATACAACTTTGTACAAGGGATTTGTGTCAGCCAACTTCATCCACCTGATAATTGTTGTGTCATTAACAGTTTCCTTCTGATCCCTACAGGAAGCTGCATGGGGCGATGCTACAGCCCACTTCAGCCACTGGCCGATTACAATGATTGGCTGCATTCTGCTATTTCAAAAGGAGCACTTCTGCGCACAAATTAGTTTACTTCAGATCCATAAACCACTATGGCGATGTGTGCTTCTGAGACCAAAAAATACTTAGCCAATGTTTTTTGTTACATACTGGAGGGGGCCCAGCAACTCTACATACCCTACAAAAGCCATAACAAAACAAAAGAAGCATTGACAAAACCAAAAGGCTTGCAAACAAAGCCAGACCTATTATTGTCTTTGTCAATGCTTCTTTATATTTGTGTACCCATCAGGTGAAAATGGTCACACAAAATATTAGGATCCTGAAGAAGAGACAATAGTTAAGGCAAATTGTCATTTTTTCAGCTAAGCCCCCTGAGGAAGTCAGCCAAGGCAATTAATTAAATCAGGACCACCGTCCATGAAATTATATAATTAGAGGCCTACATTATGCTCATAAAAAAAAACAATACATGGAATGTCTAGACCGTGTAAGGAGGCAAGCACTTTAAAACAGTGCTGATTTTACAGTGCCTTGGATTCTGTAAGATGTGATTGAGTCATTGTGTAATGTGACTGAATTATAAAATGTATTAAGGCAATTCCACAAGCTATTCAAAAACAGGAAAGTTCCTGCCAGGAATACATGAAGGTAAAAACAATGCAATTTGCCAAGCTAAGCACAGAAATGACCAAGAATGACAGCAGTGAGACCTCAATAATCCAGTATAATGGGGATGCAAATACGGACAGTCAATCAGAGCCGCTACATAGAGTTCTGGGTGTGTAATTTCAATGAATGGAGTGTCCTCGCCTCTAGTTTCAGTGTTAGCCAAGAGTGGTGTAAACCGCAATCAGAATACAAAAGCAATACATATTTACCTTTCTTTGGCCAAATAAATACACATGTATATGCATACATTCCTCTCATAAATTTTCACGATTTGTTTTAAATATACTGCTGATGAAGAAACAAAGTCGTGGAGTTGTGTTTTGCTGTGGCCAGACACCAAGAGTGAACAAGTGTGAGAATATGATCACATTATATCACTCCGAGTTTTCTCAAAGTGACAATAAATTTAGATCATGTGAAAAGTGATCTGGAAATTAAACAATTCTGTGTGGATGACAGTGTCTTAAATTGCACTGTACCCACTGGTTACTGGTAGGAGAGACCTAGGAAGTAGCAAAATTGTATAAAAGTAATCAACATTTTCTGATTATTTGCCTTAGGAAAGATTTTACCTAACTTGTGGGTATCTAAAAAGGAAATATAGCTAGGTAAAGGAAGATCAAAACAAGCATGAGTAACAATCACAACTATGTCAGCGGATCTGACATATCAGCTTGTTCAAATGAGGCACAAATAGGACTATAATCTTTCCTTTTTAAGTGGTCAATGTTTACCTATTTCACAATTACAGCTGCCACTTCGTTTTGTATCAACTGTTAGCGATAAGGAGATAAGAGGTACTGCTCAAATATAGTAGATATTTTCAACATATGACAGAACTGTAAGTCTGAATATTTAGTTGGATAAGTTACTTTTCACAAGGCCATAGTTAACTAGATATGAGGGATATAAGTTCACATATTTTATATTTTCACAATACATTTTTTACTTTACCTTTGCCATAAAGTTTTCTGTTTTATCGTTCTTACCTGGAAGATATCGTGAATGTCTCAGGTATTGTTCTCTAGCTGATGACTTATTTGATAGCCCAGATTCTGCTCTCTTAACAGTAGCATTTGAGTTAATCTTGCTTGCTTCCACTCCACATGGTACTGGTTGTGGCACACTGCCAGAACAAAACACAAAACCTAATTTTATTCGAGAGTAAGGATGTAGGCTTGCAAGAAAGAGGTGAAGGCTGTAAAATCACAATTCGAAGCTTAGAATTTTCTGAAAACTTTTAAAACTACAACTACATTTGGGATATTTTGAATTGTGTTCAATCTGGTCTAATACGAAAATCACCCATTGGGAAAACATCTGTAAAAACAATTCCATTCTTAATACAATTACTTTAATCAACACTTTTTCTACGAATCCTATCTTAATTTTTGTACTGTGGAGAAATTAGGATATATCTAGTTTCAGAGAAGTTTCATGACCAGTAGAAGTACAACCTTGAGCACCTTTCTATGGCAAGATAACTCAGAGGTGACTAGTAATATCCTGGTTATGCATATGATTGAAGGT
Organism: Lissotriton vulgaris; assembly: GCF_964263255.1. Classification (NCBI taxonomy): domain Eukaryota; kingdom Metazoa; phylum Chordata; class Amphibia; order Caudata; family Salamandridae; genus Lissotriton; species Lissotriton vulgaris. Next base: position 697,401,895 of record NC_141691.1, on the reverse strand, counting down.
ACTGTATCTCTTGCTCTGCATACAATTCTGAAAATAGAATACAGAAATGTTGCTGATCCAGTAAGAGAAAGTTAAAGCAGCACAGAAATAAAAGTGGTCTGCAATGGCATTATGTGAAATCTTAGCATTCTCACCCAAAAATATATATTTGGACATTTTGTAGAGTGCTATGTACCCCTTTCAATTATTTAAGAGTGCTAAAGATGAGAAAAATATGGTCAACTTGTGATCCCTAAGGTAGAAATTTTAGCTCATAGGGTTGTACCACAGCTTAGAACCCTAGTTTACCAGGGATCTGCCTCCATGTTAGAGACCATTTAAATGATCAGTGTGTAATGCTATCTACAAACGATGGACATAGGTTCCTGGCAGAGAGTTAGTAGGCACCAGACTTCAACAGTATCTTTGGCATTTTTCCCCAGCAAAATCTGAAAACAAGATAGAGGGGCTTGATCCACCAGGAATAGTGAAATGATTCCAACACTGGTTTTATGTGGTCATGCTTATGAAGCTTTGGTCTTTTAAGAGGTATCTGTATGTTGCAGTCTTTAAAACTTCTCAATCAGTGTCTTAGGGAGTCTTGAATATGCTACAGTAATCAAGTTGGGTCATGGCCAGCAATTTTCTAAGCTCCCCAGGGTGACTGGTAAGATAAGGAGGCTATTCTGTAAAAAGGATATTAATCCCTTAACCCACTATATTTACTTTGGCCACAAAAGAGAGATCAGCCGTAACGATATTCCTCAAGTTCCTATTTGCAAAGTTGGCAGGTGTGCTCAATGGTGATGGTGCATGGTGAAGAATGATTATCCTACTAGGATTTCTGATTTCTCTGAGTTTATGCACGTGTTTTTCTTAGACTGGCTTTCTGTGCTGTTCTCCAGCTTAACATGGATTGAGTATCATCTGCTTACAGTTAAATGTTCTCTGGATACTGATCGAGGAACTGCACCAGAGGACATATGTAGAAGTTGAGGAGAGAACAGACCATTGATTCTCGGGGAATGCTAAAGGATAATAAGTGGATAATAAGTGGGGTGTACACTGTACAAATTTTTATTTTTTGGTCTCACCTACAAACACCTTTTAGATGTCTGGTATCTACAATTTTTCTGGGACAATACCATAACTTAGAGTCATGCTTTGGGTCAGTCCACGGTTTATCATTAGTCAGGTTTTCTTGTCAACGTCACTTTCTTGTTTCTGAGCGTCTTAATCAATAGATTCCCTTCCTCTTTGTGAGTTCGTTTCTCCCCTAGAGCATAGCTTCTTAACCATCCTTTTACTGATAGATAGAATTGCCTCAATCCATTGCTCACATCAAGTAACTATTGTTATCTTTTTCTTTGAGCACTCAATGAAATGCATGTTTTCTTGCTCTCTCAGCTGTGTGCCATTTAAGCTTTATTGTCCCTTCCTCAATCTCCTTGTTGCTCCCAACCTGTCAGATCTTATCTAGGAAAGCAACAGGGATGGTTTTGACAGGCTTTGACTAAAGAGCAGATTTAATCAGGTGGGTTTTGTTTGAATTATGCATTCTACATGTTGCATGAAGGCACAGGCATTGGTACAAAAAGGGAAAATGTATAGAGTTGGGGGGAGGAGCGAGCTGCTGCACTCATTTATGTGTCGTATGATGCAGAAAGTGTACTTAGTGTGACTGGAATGTGACGTTTCTTCGATGCCCATAACTTAGCATCTGTTTCATTTGCCAGTCTTAAAACTGAAATATGTGCAAAGGACTTTTTAACATCTATTCAGAGTATCCTGTGTGAAACGTTATTTGAGAACTAAACCATGTCGATTAAAAAGATAGAAATAAATTGCACCCAAGTATAATTATGAGATAAAAAGCATAGGTGTTAGCATTTCCTCTAGATTTAGCCATTTTTTTTTTTTTTTTTTAGCGTTGCTTTACAAATAAGTATTTGCAAAGCCACCAAACTGCCCCCTTCTATCTCTCTAACATTATATAGGTGAAACGGATTGGCTTTGCCAAGGATTGTTTTGGTTATGGATAGAAAAAAGTGAATAAATCCAAGCCAAGCAGTTCATAATCTGTCTGCCCAGTTTGTTGATTGAGTTGACTACAAGATATCTGAAGATTTAATTATCTACTGTATCGTAAGTATCAGGAAGGTCAAGGAATATTAAGGTTGTTTGTTTCTTGTTTCTTGCCGGAAGAGGAGAAAAGCTTCTCCTTTGGTGGTTGAGACTGATTTAATGTCACTGGCAGATCTCAATCCTGTATGGTGACCATGGAGAAGAGAATTCTGTCCCATATGCTCTTAGAATTGTTTTGTAAGGAAAAGTTACTTACTTGTAATCTTAGAAATGCATTGTAGAACTCTTCTGAGAGGTCATGAACAGTTCAATGGCTATGTCTGTCTATGGATTCTCAAACTGTTTTATGTATATACTAATATCCGTAGAAACCACTGAGAATTTTGAAAGACATATATTTTCTCCAGCTAAAATTTGAAAATGTCATTTGGTTTACTAAAAGAGGGCAAAATGCAGCCAGATAGGTAGTCGGAGAGGAAGCAAAGATTTGAAACTGCTTAAGGAAATCAAAGCCTTGTCTTGGCTGATGCTCTTGTGTTTATTGTTTTTAGCAGAGAGCATTATATATATTTTTTCCACCCTAACCCTAAGTGACTGCAGTAATGATTCAAAGAGAATGAGAAAAACTGGTTTCTTACTTGTAATGATGTTTTCTCTATCATAGGAATCTTTGCTGAATTCATAAACATGGAATATCTACACATTTTGCTATGTCCTGCAACACTTTACACAAGTAGAAATTCTATTTTAGAAAATATTTAAATTACTTTCTAACTTACATGAATTTTCTTTAATTTTAAATAAAAAAACATCTGCATAAGTATCACTGTACGTATGACAGTAAACTTATAAAAATATTTTTTCAAAAATCTAGGTTGAATAAAAGATACTGCCTGTATAGATATGCATACCCTTCAGGCTAAAGGTAGTAAATGGTGCCTTCAAGGCTGAAGTAGGTATTCCATAAGGCATAGCCAAGGCCATTCAACTCCAGTTCATCTTTCCACGCTCCAAAGTGAGGACTCACCAACACTGGCCATCATCCAGTTTTTTCTGTTGGAGACCTTCGTCTGTTAGGTGTTTTTTGAAGCACCGTAAGTCTTTGTTGCTGCTTTCATTATTTTCTTTTCTTGCAGGAAAAATCTGCGGATAACAAAAGCCTACACTTTTTGTACAATTTTCCAGGTGTGGAATGAAGTCAGAGAAGGATCCTGTGCCCTTTCTATACTTTGTCTGCTTGATATTCATGACATTAAGCAATGTCCTCACTAGTACGCCCCGAGATGTCAAGAAGAACCTTAAAACACTGCATGAACACTTCCCGTAAAAAGAAATAGAAGTGAAAAGAAAAATCATGAACAATGCTAAGGAGTTCAAACAAATGACATCAGTGTAAAAGACAGCAGATTGGTGTTCACTGTCCCTTGTGGCATCAAGATACTTGTTGTTGAAAGGCAGCTCTTCAACATCAAGGAGAACAGCATCTTATTTACCATCTTGTTCATAGCAGATCAGTATCGTTCAACAACAATATGAACTATGTCAGGATACAGATGACCGGTGTCAAGGAACAAGTGAAGGGGGGGGAGATATTCAGTTTTCAATAATATTGGTAAAGATCCTATGACAGAAAACTATTTTTACGAATAACATTTCCTTTTTCACTTTAGGAACTCCACTGATAGTCAAACATTTGAATAGAATAGAAAACGAATTGTGGCAAAGCAGGTAGAGAATGATAGAAAAAAATAAACGCAAAAGCATGTAAAGCCTAACCATACAGTTTCCTTAAAGTGGTTTAATACATTCCAGGGTCCGGCGTGGAGGCTGGGTACTGGTTTCACGTGAAACTATGTATGAATATTCATTTTGCTGCATTACATAACTCCAAAATATCGATATTCCATCAATAACCTACTGTAAGCATTTACCTCTTGTCCAGTGAGAATGCAAGATACAATCCACATGAAGATGGAATGTTTAGAAGTTGAAAACTAGTTCTAAATGAACTGGAATACACAAAAAGCGGATCTGACTTCTTAATTTAGTTCAAAGGACTCTCTTAGCATCTGGTGTGTGAAAAAGAGACTTGGGGGTTCTTATAAATACTGGTAATGGTATAGGCTATTTTAAATGAAAAACTGAAATTGAACACTGTGTAATGGGGGAGATGCACAAAAGCCATTTTGCAAGTTGGAAAATACTTTGTAACTCATACAAGAGCTTTACAGATCTTTTCTGAATCACAAATACGAGGGTGTCTTAATTTCTGATTCAGAAAGGAATGCATTAATGGTTTGTGACTACAGCAGGAGTTCCAAACCATTAATTAGTTACCAGCCCCCGAGTTGGTGAGATAACTGACTTCTCTATCAGTGGAGTCTTAAAAAAGGATGCTTGAAATGCAATACCAGCTGTCAGATCTGCAAGTCTGACTTAGCGAAGTACCATAATTATGGAGGTACTGATTCTTTTTGGCAAGCGATTACATCAAATTTCTAAGGCAAGCGCAAGATGCCAGTTTTCTTTTATTTGAAAAAGTAGGTCAATATGTGTTTAGGAAGTGTTTGTGTGTCCACATCAAATGTATTCTGGAACCATGCTGTAAGTTCAACAATAGTAAGCTTTGGTGGGATAGCTAAAGTTAAAAAGTCTCCAAAGCCATTGAAATAGGCCAACTAAAGTTTAGTCAATTAAATATAACCTGCGTGCCCATCATGCACTGCTTATGACCTTGCATATTACCTTGGGGACTATGGTACCGAGTCGTTTGAACAATTTTGTACTTAAAAATTTAATGACTGATGTCACTAAACAGCATGAGTGACATAATATATAAAGTCATAAGCAGTGCATGATGGGCAAATGCAAATGAAGTTAATTGACTAAACTATAACTGGTGTATTTCAGTGGGTTTTGTTTTAATGTTCGGACTAGTCTCATTCCAAAACCTAACTATAATGTCACTTTACCATTTTCTTTCAGAGAATTTCTGTTTTAGCCTATTATAAATTGGCCCAGGGCCTATCTCTCTGCGGCTGCCCAACCACTGCTGGCAAGGCCTTAGGCCATGTGCATAGGGTGTTGAAGGCAGGCCCTGGCCTCATGATCAGGCATTGTTTCCAACCCTCCACTGGCAGCCAACCCCCAATTCACACAGCCTCTGACCGTGTGCAGTGGGGAGTTGGCCACTGAACCTGAAACCAATCTTAAATGGCTGTCCCTCTGCAGGCGTACAACCACCGCTGTGCACCACGTTTGTCTACAATATCTTTACTACTTTAAAATTAGGGAGCTATTAAGCTACTGAGAATATGGACAAAAAGAGTAAACTGATATGGATAGGGGATGCTGTACAAATGCAGATGTCTACCTCTTTAACTATCTTTACCTCTTTAAAATTGCATTATGCCACAAATTTAAAAAAAACATACCTCCCCTCAAATTTTGAACCCACTGGTTTTAGATCAGATTAACTTCTCAATGATGATTTACTTCATCCTGTAACTCAGGAAAGTATTTAAATTCAAAAGCTCCAATTCCAACAAAATAGTGTTCAGGAGAGCCTCACTTCTGCTTGTATACCAAACGTAAGTGCTCTAGTTGTTCTTTAGAACTCTGTGGTGAAGCCGATGTTGAACACTAGTAAATTAGCTGATAGATGGAAGCTGGTGTTGAAAGTACGTTTCACTCCGCATGAAAAAAGTTTTACAGACATGGATGAAAAAGATATTTGAGAGCTCCTGGAAAACGTGTGCTGATGTTAGCTTTCTGGAGCACCAATCATACTTTCTGAACTAAAAGAAACCCATCATTTCTACATGTACTGCTATATCCTCTGTAGGAAATTGTTTCAGTTTTACAACTTTGATTCCATCAAAATGGGTTTCCAATGTTCCACAGCTGTCATGAACACAGAATGTTAGTATGCTAGTTGTTAATTAGAACACTGTGGTGAAGCTGCAGACGAAACAATGGAGCATCAGCTGATAGACTGCTGCTGATGTGGTAAGGTCGTGTTTCCATCAACATTGCAGACTTTGCTCCTGACAATCAAGAAGATATTTCAGAATTTCTAGAAAAATGTGTCCTCATTTTAGCTTTCTAGAGCACCAACCATAATTCTATGACAAAATTAACTGCTTAACTTCATCAATTTCTAAAGGAAATGCTTTCACTATCATCATCAAATATCTTTATTTCGGCCGAAGCCCTAAAAGATCCAATAACATCTGACCATATGAAATACAATAAATATAACATATTAAAATAACTTTACACAAAGAGAGATCTAAATTTTAGTAGCAAGAATATAAAAGGACAATGCATAAAATAGTAGTGTCTGGTTAATAAAAACTGTACAACATCCATAGGTACATAACCATGATATGCTAATAAAAGAGCCCACGTATACCACCACATCTAGCTCAAATTAGCCCTATGATGTCTTACCGACCACCTATTACCCAGGAACTTTGCTACCCTGTAGACAATGGGCAAACATCCGCTTTCAATATCCTCATTGCGTCAAGATGACTAATGGTACCCAGTTGTCTACAAATGGGTGCCATGCTGAACGGGGCTGGACACAGTCAAGATGTATAAAAACAATACATACAGTACTGACTCAGCTTGTAAACTACAAAAAGGACACATACCACTTTCTAAACCTGCCAATTTTGAGTTAGACAATCTTAAAGGTAATGGCTTAATTCGGAATTGATGGTAAAGTTTCCTGTCAAACGGGACAGAAATCAAGTCCCAATATTTTTGTAAGCAGTACCATGAAAAAACTGAAAAAGTTACCAGTTCGCATACCCACCACTTTTTACTAATACCTACTTGCTCATCCAAATACTGTTTCTCCATGGCACCCTTCGATGGCATGGGTGCCGCCATAGGATGTGACCAACATCCCCTAAAGCAGTTAGCAGATTCTTCATGGATCTCAACCGTTGGATTTGGTTAAATATATCTACCCTAGTTATATCATGTAAAGCTTCAGCATACTGGGCCAGCTCCAAGATAGCCCATATTCTCTACCAAAAGAGCAAAGGCATTGGGGTGGCTTTAGCTGATAACCTCTTGATGCCCAAGTCCAGATATAGATGGCCAAAAGAGTACTAGTTGGAAAGGGAAGCAAGCGCTCTCAAAAATCCACTCTCTCAGTGTTCAATTGCAGAGACATCAAATTCCCAGAATTCAGCCTAATGCTTTCAGATTTACAGATTTGTTTCAATAAAGAGGACGTTTAAGTGAGGCATCCTTTTGTCATATATACAGAAAGTGAGCTCTCTAGTGGCTTCTTAGAACAATGTTGTGAAGCTTCGTAGCACACTTGGGAATCAACTGACGGGCTGATGCTGTAAGGACGTTTTACTCAGTTGATAGGCCTTTGTTCTCACATGGCTGAGGAAGACAGTGTGAACTTACTTTCATTTATTTCAAGAAGTGCATAGTTAATTAAAACCATTGCACATTCCCACAATTTAACTGCTAAAAAGCTTATGCATGTTATGTATAAGAAGACTGATCTTCAGCAATACGAGGACTGATAACAGTACGAACTTGTAAAACTGAAAGTGATTGAAAGCATCTATATTCTCCTTGGTAGCCAGCGGATGAGTGCTGATATGGCCGTGCCTATCAAGTACGCTATGGCCGTCAAACACTCCTACACAATTAATAATACTAAAATGGCTAAACATCCCAATATAATCACTTTGCTGTCCAGACAATGGATCTAAGGTGCTAATGAGTAGTAACGTGATGAGGCGTGCCTATAAAGGTCTTATTCAGCCAGTAAGTGCTGGAATGAGTGTACCCATCAAGTACACTCCCAACATCAAGCGTTCGGACACAATTAATAATACTAAAATGGCTACACATGCAGATATAATCACTTTGCTGTTGAACCAATGGAACTAAGGTGCTAGTGAGTACTAAGGTGATGGTGCATGCCTATAAAAGCCTTACCTGGCAAGAGATCAAGACGCGAACAAACAGTTGTTAGAGGGATGGGCATGTTGATGTAGTCTCATTGCTTTCAGATTTCACAGGGCTAAAGTTACAGAGCTCATTTGTATAATGTCATTTCCAGTGGGTGATTGTCAAGGTGTTTGTGCGTACTTCCCGGTGGTTTTTGCAGTTGTGCGGAAGCTTGCCAAATCGCATGTTTAGTTGCGTGTGCTTGGGGTTAAGTGCTGCAATGAGAGCTTGCCTGCATGATACTACCCATATTCGGATAAAGATCCCTCTTAACAGCTCTCTGCTTTCGGCATCAGAGTGAGTCAGGTGCAAAGGATGTGAATCATGGTTTCTTTTCCAAAGTCACACAATCCACAGGATTCACTGTCAACAGTTTTTGTCCAAGGGGTTTTGCATCCTGAGTTGGGTGGATTCTAAGCCTAAGTGCATAAACATGAGCTTTAAATTGAACACAATAGGGCTGTTTCTTTATGCGACTGTAGAAGTTAATGACCTGCCACACGAGTTCTCTTTGCTAAAGTTACTTTGTCCTCTTGCACAGAGTAAATCTTTGTGATGATGTTAAGTTTTTTCTTGAACATGGAGGGTGACATCTTGGTGTACCACACACTGGAAATTTGTAATGCTTGAACAGAGTCTTCATGGCCCCAGCAGTTTGAAAACCTGGGGTTTAAGTTGTTTATTTTGTGCCAGACTGGGGATGCCAAGGAGTTTTTGAATGTAAACCTAATTTTTTAACACATCTTAAGATAGGAGCATCTGGTAGCCCATGATTGCTTGGTAAACTTAAATTTCAAATGGAGCTGAGCCTGTAATGTGTAATTCAGTATACAGTTCTGTGTGCTTATGCAAGTATCAGATCCAACAGCCTGGCAGCTCCAGACCGAATTATTTCACAGCCATACGTAATATACAGAAGGAATTTGACAGACATCGCCTTCTATAGTGACCCCATAATTGGGCAGTTAAGCATCCTTGAGAAAGTCATGAATCCAGCCATCACAGCAACATCCTTGTGTTTCATTGGTTCCAGATTCGGCCTGTAGTGTGAACTTATAGAAAACCTGTTATTGTTTCAGCTTCTGGAGCACCTTCCATAACCTGTATGTGGAAATCATGAGAGAAAACTGTTTTCTCTCAAACACGTTTCATCAAAGCCCTGCAGAGGAACAGTATTTTTCAGAGAGCAAAATCACCCAAGAACACACCACAAGTCCTAAAATTACTATGGTATTATCAACAAATGAATTGCATTGTAGCTAAAATCTGTTATCACCCGTCATTTGTGTTCCTTATTGGAACCCTCAAAAATAGGCTTTCACTACAATTAATTTCGACGGGGACCAGTTTGCAGAGTCCTGTAATGGCTGCCACAACATATTGTCCATGCTGTGGCTAGTCAATCAAGGGATGGTCCCTTTGAGACCTTCACATGAACCTGGGGATCAGGGTGTGCTCTCCCTGCTTCATTATATATTACTTTTAATTCATTTTCAGACTGGTACAATGTTTCAAAGTCCTGTAATGGCTGTCGCAACATATTGCTCATGTTGTGACAAGCCAATCAAGATTGACCAATCGGACCATATCTGGATAGCAACTGTCCAGATATCACCAACAATTGCTCATCATGATTAACCCATTCAGGTCCACTCCGAGCACATTTTAAACACTAATTTCTCAAAAACTACTGCGTAGTTATAGTTAGGATATAGTTACCAAAGGAAATGTTTTTTTGTTTCTAAGCAAATCTTCACAAAACTTTCCCCCCCAAAAAAGTTAATTCACTTCAGGTCCTTCCTGGAAAATTAGGGGGCGATAAATCAAGCAGTGGCCAAGAAAAGGACAGTTCCCAAGAGCAAAATTTACCCATGCGATTTCCGTAGGTATTTTTGAACAGTGCAACAACCAATATGGCTGAACGGAATAACACTAAATTCGACAGAAAGCTGGCTCTTTACCCTGAAAGCGAGTTTTTTTGTGATTTGTTGTAAATCAGTTCACTAGTTTTTGCATATTTAAAGTTTCAAATGTATAGATTCTTGAACAGTTGGGTGTGTTGGTGTCGCTTAGGCAAACAACTTCAAATAATGGAGTAATCTGATTGGCTAAAGAGCTTTTTCCCCCCCATCAGCTGCTTAGCTATTGTGGGAGGGGGAAGCTGCAGCGAGGCCCGCGGGAGCTCATGCCCTTATTGGTTGGCAGGAACATAAAGATAAATGTTGCAGGGGTATTGCTGGACATTCAGAAGATTTTCTTTTTTAAGTATGAAAGGGGAGGGGAGGTTTTTTTTTGTGGGTTGCAGTGATCCATGAGGACACTTGTGGCAGCCAGAGTGACCACCTTACTCCCTCGAGAGTGCCACAGGATGAAAATTAACAATACGATAAAACAAGTGGGGTGCGTATCCCTTGGGCAGACCAGGCCCTTCAGCCAACGTGCATGGTAGAGGTTTCGGTGCCTCCGGGGGAATGGGCCCAGGGTATGGGATGCCCTAAGGGACACCCCACCACTTGTTTTTTCAGTGCACTACTTATGACCTCACATATTACACCGCTTATGACATGTTCTATGATATCTTATTATTATTAGGAAGTTTATTTCAGATCATGATTCATGAAACATGCAAAAATATCATTAATAACATCAATTATGAGAGCTGAAATGACATCACTGTGGATACATAAGGAGTGCGCAAGTTATAGTTACTTCATTTAATTATAACTGGGAACTCTCACTTTTTTTGCTTCACAATGTTATGCTTTAACTTATATTTTCACTGAATATGTGTGTGCATGTGTGTGTGTTTGTGTGTGTGTATAGGTATGTGTTTTCTCTGGAATTCTGAACATATTTATGACTATCAATGAAAATCCTTTTATGAGAAACCTTTTGTAATAATGCTAGGTAAAGGCAACTGTTTGCCAATATGTTTGGACTGGATGTTTTTTTTCAGGAGTGTACCAATGACTGTTGGAGGCGATCAGGAACAACTCTATCATGTCTTTAAAGCAAGAAACACTACAATGGTTTATAGGTGGCTTTATTAAAGATAGGTATAAAATACAACATTGCTTGATACTGCATAGTAAATTTCTTAAACTTCTTTTAGGCTCATGGAGTCTTTGTGTTTGGGTTGCCTTTATCCTGGGTCTTCTGGGTAATATCAAAACTCCTGAGAAAGACAGAAAAAAGTTCATCAGCAACACTACTCTGGCCTTTTCTCTTGCCTATGTCAGTTATAACAACCCACCCTTTCCCCTACCTGCCTGGAAACAGACAGAGAGCTCATCTGTAACTCTCCCTGAACTGACTTCTTGAAAAGTGAAACTGTAAAGTTTATATAGGTTAGCATTATTCATTTTCACCCTGTGATACCTCATAAAAGAACAGACCAAAAGAAGACCTCCTCCGTAGAACCTGCTCTTGCTGCCTATTGTGGTGTGGGTTACATTGTGACTAATCCCTGATTGAAGATACTGCCACTTTTCCTCAAATGGCTCAATAATGGCAGGTCAGCTGTAACTCCTGCTCATGTTTCTCTCTGCTGAGCCTGTATAATTGAGTCACACAATACCAGGAAGGACTATAAGCCTGGTGTCTGCTGCCTTCACCTCCTTTTACTATCGCTATTCCACATGGTGAGTTGACACTCCTAGAGTTTATTGAAGAATGGCCTCCGGTTCCTCCCCAACCACTTTCTGTTTAGGGGTGGATTCTTGTTGCCTGCAAAATTATGCGGTTCGGAGGTCTTGTGGTAAAATTGGGAAGTGCGTTGTGCTGGGGAGCGCGAGGCCCTGAGTGAATGCTTGTGGAGAGATCAACTAAAGGGGCTCAGTGAATCCCAGTGGACAGCGCAATGCAAAGGGCAGAACGCAAACTACTGGGCATATGCAACAGACTCCCTTAGTTAGGGATATATTCATCATATTTGTTGTGTCCATAATGAGTTGAAGAAAGACTTATTAGATGCATATATCTGATCATGGTTCCAAGGGTAAATTTGCAACTTTCATTTTGGGAGCCAATTTCAGCACCTTTTCTTTATCGAATCGAACGAAGGTCATAAGGAATGACTGAATTGGATGTGGTAGGGTGGAGGGAATAGTTCAATGGTGTGGGACTAATAAAGCATACATGAATATTGCTAATTTTGGGCCTAAAAGGTTCCAGAAGGTCCTCCCAAAGTTGATGGGATGTTGTTTTTTTCAGCGTGTCCTGATATAACAATTCTCAAAATATGGTGATGGTTAACAAGTTGCTTACCTTTGTTAACACTTTCCGGTGGATACTCTATCTAACCACAGACTCCTCACCCTTTCAATTCTCCCAGGCATCAAATGGATCTGAAAATGTACCTACAACAGCGCCTGCTTGCTGGCAGGTGGTGCCCTCAATCTTCATAGAAACCTTGCCCTGTATCCAAAATTGACTACATGGAGCCATATATAGGCGCAGTACCCGAGCACTGACATCTTTTGCATCCTCTGATGAGCAGCAACAAACAAACTGGTAAACAGTGTGCTGAATTTAAAATGGGACCTTATGATCTACCAGAGGTTAACAGAATAGTGAGTAGAGCAGATCAGTGAGAAATCTGTGGTTAGAGTATAGAGGATCCACCAGCAAGATCATTATTAAAGATAGGTTGTTCAGCTAATGAACACATTTAACTGCAGATTCCTAACCATTTGAACAGATACCCAAGGAGTACCCCTGAAAAAGTGGTAAGTTCTGAGAAGTGGACTTTACAACAGGAAGTCTTGCAGGGCTGAACGTGCAAAATTGCCTTTTCTAAGGACATGACAGTATGTAAAGCAGTAGGGTATAGTATAGTCTGTATAGTAGCAGTGAAGGTGTAGATGGATGCTTTTGTAGCAGCTTGACAGAACAGCCTCAGTCAAAGTCATAGAGGCAGCCTTGACACTCGTGGAATGAGTGCACAAGTCTTCAGGAGGCTCCTTCTTAGCCAAGGAATAGCATATCTTGATACAGAGGACTATGCAGGTATAGGCTGCCTTTCCCCTCTTGGCACCCGTGAATCTGACAAAGAGTTGGTTATCCACCCGGTGCTCTTTAGTCTGGTCTATACAGAACCGAAGGACTTTCTTCAGCTCCAACTGATGAAGCCTTTCCTCCTTCTTACAGAGATGAGGAGGAGAGAAGAAAGCAGTAAGCACGTTAATTGTCCCACATGGAAGGGTAACACCACTTTCGAAAGAAAAGAAAGGATGCCCGAGTCCTGAGTACTAGCTTATCTGCAGAAAGGGATCTATATGACAGCAACAATGACAGCAGCAGCTCGCTGACGCGGCGCGCTGAAGTAATCACAAGGAGCAACACGATCTTAAGGGTCAGTAACCTCAAAGAATAGCTGTGCAGTGGTACAAAAGGTCTGCACAGCAAAAATGTAAACTAAAGGCCCATGTAAGACCTTGCTGAGCTAAGGACAGACCAACATAATTACAGCAGAAAGCTTAGCCTGAAGCAGATTAATCTAAAGGTCTTAACACCAGGCCACAAACTTCACTCCAGAGTCAGAATGGACCAGAATGATGAATTGTCAACACCTGGTCAAAATCACATCCATGATTTCTGTAGGCAGGTCAAAACTATTTAGCTTATTCCACTCAACACTCCATGCTTGGAGGTGCAGGGAGTGGATTTTCAGGATGAAGAACCTTTCCCTGTTTTTGGGACAGTAGATTCTCCCTAAGAGATGGGCAGAATGGAGAGCAGAGTGGACTGTCAAATAGACTCAGGATGCAGCGTGCAGATCCTGACGCCACAATGTCCAGTTGGTGGAGATGCCAGAAAAGGCAGTGGGCCATCTATAGAGTTGCACGTGGAAGATGGCTGGCAATGACAGTTCTACAGGGCAAGCCTTTTCCTGTTTCTTTCTAGTGGAACGTGCACACATGATCCTGGCACCACTGCTGCTACCAGGGGCGACTGCGCCCAAACATTGCACACTTGCTGAACTTCCGAAACGTTATCCTTCAGGCAGTGTGAAACAGGAAACCTGGTAAATCTCTACCCAAACTAAACTAATCTAGTTAAAAAACAGAGAGAGGCATTTGCACCAGTCAAGAGGGTGATGCATCAACTGGATTTAAAGTATCCACACCTCTACCCGGCGAAGCTATTGGGGGTACATGGAGGAAAGTCTCCCTTTATGGAAACACTGCAATAGGCCTTGGTTTGGAGGTGGCTTTTACAACAACTGAGATAATGCTAGGCTATAGAGACAATTCTGATAGAGCAAGGAGAGCTCTAATTACTATAGTCATAGTGTCTGCTAGACTAGCTATAGCCCGAGCATGGATCTCTCCAAAGCCATGCAATGTAATGGAGTGGTGGGGTATTTTTACAGAAATTTTCGAGCATGAAAAAGCTTTAGCTAGGGTCAGAGGTCTCAAGGCACAACGGAGATTCAATGCCATTCGGCATGGTATGATTCAGAATTAACATGCTAATTATTTGTATGTTTTGTCTCTCACTGCCTATTACTCAGTTCATTTTTTCTTATTTGTTTGATTTTGTTTTTGTGCATCTTCCTAGAAAAACGAAATGTATATCAAAGAGTATGTAACGGGTTATCTTTTTTGTGTGTATATCTTGAGTTTGAATCATTTACAAAAATAAAAATATTTAAAACAAAAAAACAAAAAACAAAGAGAGGCATTTGCACCAGTCAAGATGGTGATGCATCAAATGGATTTGAAGTATGCACTCCTCTACCCGGCGATAATATTGGAGGTACACGGAGGAAAGTCTCCCTTTATGGCAACACCGCAAGTGGCCTGGACATGGCTCGAGTACCAGGGCCTGTAGTCTGGTCAGCCGCCTACAGCAGAGGATGGTTGGAGATGTGCGACAGGACTATTCAGGAATAACTAGAAGAAAACCAAGCCATCCCCAAATAAGAGCAGAAGAAAGCTGTGCATGAGAAGACGGTTCTAGAGATCAAGCAAAATAGGGATGTTCTGGGAAACAACTACTCAAGATCTTTTGTCTCAGAGGGAGGAGGCAGTAGTCCCGAACATACAGAAACAGAACACGACACAGAAGAAGACCTGTTGCCTACAGTGACGCACATGACGTCTGACCATTTGGGATAGTAGGGGCTTGAAGGTCTATATGTCCTGGTAATGGCGAACACTGCTCCGGTGCACCGATGTTCTGGTATATGAGGGGGCCTTCAATAAGAACCGAGTGATCTGGAACAATAAGTGGACCTTTAGATAGATGTGTTATGGTGGCCACAGGTTGCATCCTAGCAACAGAGGCATACACAGGTTTTTATCCTTAATGTTTGGGGTCCAAATGTACTGTGATTTGGGGGGTGGTTAATTTGGAACTCATGACATGGTAAGGGAGGGTGTTGGTAGTTCCTAGGGTAGTTTATGGCACCTTAACACTTCATGGTTTTTGAGGAACCTCGAGCAGAAGCCCATTTGGTCCACAAATGGTAATGGGAAGGAAGTCACATACCCAACATGACACAGACCCAACAGTTAATGCAGTTGACATGGAATGTTAATGGATTAGGTCACAAGGTTAAAAGAGGCTTGGGCCTCAAAGCCCTCAATAGATATAAACCTGATATAATATATTTGCAAGAGACACACCTTATTGATGCACAACACTAGCACGGGAAGGGGCAGGTACAAACTGATAGGACACGCTCAATACACATCTGGATCAAGAGGTGTGAGGACTCTTATTCATAGGTCGATCCCATACTGCACACTTGGACGGATACACAGGGGTGCTATCAGGTGATACTGGGTGAACATGAAGGAGAATCCTTACTGCTGCTCGATATCTACTTGTCTCCCAGGTTCCAGAGGGCAACACTCCAAAAAGTGGGTCACATTTGTGGTGGCCCTTTAGCACTCACAATTGTAGGTGGTGACTTTAATCTTGCTTTGGAAACACACCTAGATAGAATGAGCATGAAAGTAGAGAGGGAAAAGATAAAGGGGAAGCTGGAGTGCATCGTACAGCCGATGGAATTGTGTGATGTTTGGAGTGTTATACATGGGAATGATAGGGGATAGTCCTTCTACTCGGCGTGCCCATGATATGCACTCTAGGCTGGATAGTTTTTTTTTTACGTCAAGCGAGTAACTAGGTTTGGTGCAGCAGTGTAGCTGGCTTGTGGAATCAGTAAGGGTGACACTAGGCACAAACATGCAGCCACCAAGTAGGTGGAAGATGGAGATGTGATGCCCAACTAATGAGACAGAGGTAAAGCATCTAGGCAAGACCTACATGCTCTACTTTGCCGAGAATGGAAAGTCCATGAGGAGTTGCATCACTTTGTTGGATGCGTATAAGGCCACAACTAGGGGGGTCATCATAGCAAGGGAAATTGTAGACTGGAGATAGAGACGTCACAGGCTGGCCACATTAGAAATAATTTATCAGTTTTGTCTGACTATCTGCCTTGGTTTGTTACTTAGAATGCTGGTCTGCTTCAGCTTTGATTATATTTATTATATTTGTACATGCAAGTTTCCTCAGAATTTGTCATTGTTGACTTATTATTAACATCTCTGTTTTTGGTAGCACAGAAGCTGGAATATTAAATGTGCTTTATTTGCCATTAAGATTTGTTCTAATGTTCATTTATCGATAGGGAGACGGGTTGATATGCTGGAACGTGTGGATGTGGGATAGTGCTGAGGCCACACTACAGCTGTAGTCTGTTCCCCTGCCTGCTCCTCTGCTCTACTGCAGCTGTGATAGTGAAGACCCACACATGCCAATAGCAAAGCCTGGTTGGGACTAGGCGGGCCAGGCAGTTCATGCCCGGGTGAGTCGGAGGCCCGGGAGCTTTTAACCGTGAAGAAAAGAGCGGGGAACAAGAGCCCCAACTGCCAAGCTGTGTGCTGCTAACCTGAGAGTGTGTTGACCCAAGCCCTAGCTGTTCCAAAGGGTGTTCTAGAGGGCGTGAGCAGTGAGAGCTCCTGACCATTTCTGAGTCAAGGACCCCAGGATTCCAGGACAAAGAGAAAGCCGAAGACAGGAACAGAGGTTTGAGGGTATTTACCAGTTTTTATTTGGCCAGGATTAACTCTGTGACAATCCTAGTAACCCTCTTAGTTTGGCCTGGTTTGTTGGCTGTAGTTTTTGTGGCAGCCCTGATACTTGGTGAGATACCATCACAAAGAGTGACTGTAAGAAAGACAAGAGGGCCACAAGAGGGGTTGAGTAGGTGAGCCAAGTAGTTAGATGCTCAGGGCACATGCATGAGCCCCGTCAGCGCAGAGGTGGCGAGCCAAGGAGTGGGTGCGGCATGTGCGAGCGATGCCCTCCCTCCCTCCCTCTCTCGCCTCCTCTCTCTGGCACATATAACTTTTGAAAATTGGATCCCTAGTTGCAATGACTATTACCAAACTCCACTCACGCACCAAGATGGTAGCTACAGATCTACAATAAACTATTACTAATACTTTCCAGTGCATCATGCGCAAAGGAGAGGTAATAGAGAACTGCTGAGAGCAATAGAGAATGTAGTGAAGATCTGGCCATATGGCAGGAGAAGCAAAACTTGCAGCACATATTTTAACTTAACCTTCAAGGCGTGAAACTAGAGCAAAAATCCTATTATACAAAATTTTAATTTTAGGAAACAAAACCTGTCCAAGAAATTGGTGTTAAAATAATCACATACTACTATTCAGCATCTAAGCCCAGTGAGACTACCAATGTCTGTTTAGGGACCCCCCGGCCACCACAACAATACCATCAAGAGCATTGCCGCTGCCCCCTGATGGAAGGCACCCTTTACTGTGCATCCTGTATCATGTGAACTCATGGCGCCTAAAGTCCTAAGAACAGGGCCATCGACCAGCAGGTCTCACCAAGATTGAAAGTGTGACTGCTGATGCTTCAATAATCAAAAAGGGGGGAGAAAGGAGTGTCCTTCCCACTGGGCTGGAGACTCTACCACATGAGGAGAGATGGAGAATACTCCTGTCCCTACCTGCTACCCATGAGGCACTAATTGACCGACTAAAAGGCTAATATACCTACAGTCACAATTGGATATACAAGAAACGAATGGAGGTACCCAATGAAGTACCAAGAAGATAAAGGGATCTGACTTGTAAGGTCCAGACGAAGGCCAATGACCCATGTGAGGCATTTACCTGCCAAAACATTTTGATCAACCTTCTTGACGTCAAAGATAAGTAGTTCTTCCTTACAGCCTCACACTCTGCTTTTAACCTCCTCCTTAATACCTTCTCTTTACTATTAAATGGTCTTTGGGTTTAGGAGATCAATCTAATTTGGTTTTTATGTATGGATCCCACCAGTATTCGTTATCAGACACTCTCCCTCTAGTATGAACCATCACTCACTTGGGGAAGCGAGTACCCAGGTGTGGAACCCAATGTTGATGCGGCCCACAAAAATGCCTCAGTAGAGATAATATACACCACTGGAGGCAAGTAGGGTTTGAGGGTTTCCTGGACCACAACCGTGAGACTCTTGCATAGCAACTGTGGTGGTCCACTCCATTGTGACTGCTGATGCACCTGTTCAAACTGTTCATTATCCCCAAACTGTTACTGTGGCTGGTGTACCACATTCTTTACCCTCTAGGTTGACAGCCCAGATGTGTTGCACCAGAAAGCATGCTTATAACAAAACCATAGGTGACATAATGAATGAATTAATATTTGTGGGATCTGAAATGTCCAATAAGGTAGCAAACTCTGGGAGTCGAAAATGGATGTATGACGTTACATCGCAAACTTTTACAACGCACACCTTTACAACGCAATTTTTACAACGCAGGATCCTTTACAACGGAAGCCTTTACAACGCATGACATTACATAGCAGATGCTATTACAACGCATACCATTACAACGTAAGTCTAGGTAAGTATATTATTTTTTAACAAATGTAATTAATTAATATTGACTTAATTTAATTTATTAAATACATTTTTAATATATTTGTAAATATATTTAAAAAATGTTTTTAAATAGTGTAGGTGTATAAAAATAATATTTAAAATCCAGTTAGTGTAAAACCCAAACCCAGCCCTGAACCCTAAAAATACCCCTGTACCCCATAACCCAAACCGAGCCCTGAACCCTAAAAATACCCCTGTACTCCATAACCCAAACCGAGCCCTGAACCCTAAAAATACCCCTGTACTCCAAAACCCAAACCCAGCCCTGAACCCTAAAAATACCCCTGTACTCCAAAACCCAAACCCAGCCCTGAACCCTAAAAATACCCCTGTACCCCATAGCCCAAACCCAGCCCCAGCCCTGAACCCTAAAAATACCCCTGTACCCCATAACCCAAACCCAGCCCTGAACCCTAAAAATACCCCGGTACCCCATAACCCAAACCCAGCCCTGAACCCTAAAAATACCACTGTACCCCAAAACCCAAACCCAGCCCTGAACCCTAAAAATACCTCTGTACCCCCAAACCCAGCCCTGAACCCTAAAAATACCCCTGTACCCCAAAACCCAAACCCAGCCCTGAACCCTAAAAATACCCCTGTACCCCATAACCCAAACCCAGCCCTGAACCCTAAAAATATCCCTGTACCCCATAACCCAAACCCAGCCCTGAACCCTAAAAAGACCCCTGTACCCCATAACCCAAACCCAGCCCTGAACACTAAAAATACCCCTGTACCCCAAAACCAAAACCCAGCCCTGAACCCTAAAAATACCCCTGTACCCCAAAACCCAAACCCAGCCCTGAACCCTAAAAATACCCCTGTACCCCATAACCCAAACCCAGCCCTGAACCCTAAAAATACCCCTGTACCCCATAACCCAAACCCAGTCCTGAACCCTAAAAATACCCCTGTACCCCAAAACCCAAACCCAGCCATGAACCCTATAAATACCCCTGTACCCCATAACCCAAAACTAAATATATACCATTACTTTAATACATTTATTTAATTTAAATGTAAAAATAAATGATTAAATAAAATGACATACATACCAATACTTACGTTGTAATGGCATGCGTTGTAAAAGCATCTGCTATGTAATGTCATGCGTTGTAAAGGCATTCGTTGTAATGGATCCTGCGTTGTAATGGTGTGCGTTGTAACAGAATGCGTTGTAAAAGTTGTGTTGTAACTGTTGTTTCCCGTCGAAAATGGATGCAAACTTTCTGCAAGAGCTTAACCCCCAAGAGGGGTTGGTCAATTACAATCCCACGGTGTGCCAACTAGCCCAGAGCAGTATTGTAATCCAGCGAGGGTAGCAATCATAACAATCATTATCACTGGAGAGAGGGCTCATGGTGCAAATAATACAGAATGTCCCCCACCTCCTCTCCAGTTGATATAATCTCTCGTAGGTTAGACCTGTATGGCCAAGAAAATACATCTAGCATATTAAATACACCAATGCCAACAATACAAGTGATATTGCCCCTTCTTAATGATTTTAACTTCCTAGATGTTCCTATGCACCTAATAAACATGAAGCCAAATGCAAGCAACTGTGGCATTTCATCACTGAGTCCTCAGAGTGCAAAAAGTAATATTGATCCACCAGAAAATCATGCAATATTGCCAGGGCCTCTGATCTACAGTCTCCGGAATCAAAGACACCGTATTGTGGAGCATACTAGCCTATAGTTTCCTCCAGGAGGCTGGACGAGGACACTATAGATCTTGTGCTCTGTGCTAAATATGTTTCTAAATGGAATACGAGACACCAACCATAATTCTGATGGAACTATTTTGTTGCAAGCACTAACTGTGAAAATGACCTTGGAAAAGGATAGTGTGGAAGCCTCTGCTCCGGCCACCGAACCTAGAGAATCCTCGTCTTCATGTGTGCATCACAAATGAAGAACACAAGGTGAAGCTGGAGCAAATGCAAGAGAGGGTGTCGCAAATATAACCTCAGAAACAGGACAAAAGCAACCCAAGTTAATCTATTGGGTAATAGACAATTGTGACATAGTCAAGGATGATGACATTTTCTGCCTAAGTGAATTATTTAAAGACCCATCCAAGAAGTGCAAGGACCCACAGCGGCTATACCTTATGTTTAGGCACAACGGAGCATGGGCACTCATTGTTCCAGCAAAGAAGACCTACAATGAAGGGACAAACCCAAAGGCCAAACTAAAGCGTAGGCTCAAAAGTATCATTAGGAGGCCAAGGATACAGAAAAAAACAGGAAAGAAGGTGGTGATAAGGCTTAATCCTAAGGCAGTAAAAGAGGGAAGCAGCCCTCAAGAAATCTTAGCACGTACATCGGCAGAACAAAGGAATGGTGATGCACTAACACAGTATAATCAAGCTACACCATCAGAAGTATCCCTTTTTCAGGATCTAGAAGCTCTCTAAATCCAATAGTGTTCAAGAACAGTATAATCAGGCTACACCATCAGAAGCATCCCTTTTTTCAGGATCTAGAAGCTCACTAAATCCAATAGTGGTCAAGAACATCCGGATATTATGAGATCATTCACACCAAGAAATCGTATCCATCTATGCGATGAGTTGCAAACTGTATATACCTTCATACATCTACTCCCAGATCCACTAAATCTGGCGCCCTTGAATTTGTCCAGTCTATTGAAATTATTTCATGCAGTAACTACGCTTTGCCTGTTAATTAACCTCTGTGACATAGAACTAGTCAACCCAAGTGTGTGCGTTAAACTTGAACTTGACCCGCAATGCAGTATGGTGGAATTTTATATACGGGTCATTTGAAAAATGTTGAAACTGTGATCAATTGCATGTTATAGGAAATTACCTACTCCAGTTTAAGAAGGGCTCATTGCTTCCAAGGCGAAAAGGCCCTATTGACACAAGTCCACCGCAAACAATATAGAGAGAGCTACAATCACTCATAGGAGGCAGAAGGAGCATTTCAGTTGGCCAGTTGCATTAGTATGGAGGCGTAAAATATGGTTGTGACTATGGGGAGGAATAACAGGGCTGCAGTAGTACATCAGTCAAGTAACTCTGAATCTGGCCTTACCACATAAGCTGAAGACAACACATGGTCCTGGCTGTCTGCCGCTCCTGCTACTGTAAACAAATTAAACAGCTTTCATTCCATGCTTTTAACAGTGATGATGCCCTGTGTCTGTCTGGTGTACAAACTCTGAAGATTATGGATCAAAATCAGGATGATGGAATTTGGGTGCTATCTTCGAACATTGCTGGATTGGAATATAGGATGACTGGCTATCTTTCGCCATTCTACAGGAGATATGCTGTTTTAAGGAGACACAAGCAGAAGAAAATAACATTATCGAGTCTGCACTTGATGATTACGTAAAGATTTACGTCAGAAAAATTAGATCTATCAGAGGGAGGGCAAAATGGATGTCACAAAAGCTGGTTTGTAAAGTAATCAAAGTACCACCATCAAGGACGTCCTTGTGGCTTCTCCATGTAAGCTTTGATGAAAGAGCCTGAAGACAAGCAAACACTAATAATTGATATATTATCAATATCTACTTAAACTCCAACCGGCACAAGAAGTCTGAAGAACAACTTGTACTACTCGATGTAACACTCAGAGGGATTGTGTCTGATACATACGCTAAAACCAAACAGGTTATTATAATATGCAGAGATTTCAATGTCCGCCCCACAAAAGGATTGCGGGATGATCCATTTAGCAAAAAGGAGGCAAGTTGGGGCATCCTGGCGTCGGATGTCCTAAATTTGATTAAATTGAGCAGTTCAAGAAAGGGCAGGCTGTTCCTAAACTTATTGGGCAAATCCAACATTAGACTAATTAACGGTCGTACAAACTAGGATAGTGCGTCCAAGCCTACAAATAGAAGCAGTAGGGGCTCCAGCATGATCTATTACATCTTGTTCAGGAATGATCTGTGGCACCTGGTTTCAGACTGCGACCACAATTCATAACGGTTTAGATGTATAATTCCTAGGAGACCACATCCTGTTGTGACATTCAGCCCTATCATACAAACTTACAGTACAAGGCTAATGAAATGGAGCGTGGCTAGATTCCTTAAAGATAAGAATAGCTTGATGGATAACGTTTTGCAATCTCCATCTCTGAGGACTCTATTGGTCATACTCAAGTAGCAGTAAAGCGTGTGCTAATCCGAAGCATGGCAGTTGGTTTAATGTGTCCTGCAAAAAGATGAAGTTGGAGTTCACGAAGGCCCAACATGTTTATACACACCAGTTGAGGAGATAATATAAAGGTCTATTAAGAGACAAAAAGCAACTTTACCAACAATGGGTATGGGCACACTTGAAAAAGAGAGCAAAGGACACACACAGCATTCATTTCTGGGACAAAACTACAAGTGTCTTTAGTGACGGAGTAAATAAGCATCAGAACCATATTAGTGCCCAGATACGGGCGAAGTACTTCAAGACTATATCAAGCAAGTGTGGATGGCCAACAGACCTCCATGGGGTGTCATGGTGAGAAAAAGAACAATGGATTTAACCCAGATCTCTTGACTGGGGATGAAAGTATGATTTATTCAGCATTCCGTCCATTATTTGTTTTCGTAGCACTGTTCACCCTAAGTGGGATGGGTATGCCCCGACGTGGGTCCCTTACTCACTGTGCCACTGGATTCAAGCGAGCTTGGCTGATGAGTGGCGATACCCAGAAACTCGTCCCAGGATGCTTGGTTCCGGTCCAGGGAGAACCCGGCTTGGCAGTTCAGTCTGGACTGTTCCCATGAGGCACAGGGTCAAGATTGATTTGCATATGGCTGGGTATAAACTGGGGTGGCATAGTGAGAAAAAGAACAATGGATTTAACCCAGAACTCGGGTGAACGTATGATTTATTCAGCATTCCTTCCATCATTTGTTTGCATAGCTCCAACATCTAGGCAGTTTATTATCCTCCAGACAGAGACAGAAAGATCAATCAGAGCCCTGAAGACGCACAAAGCACCAAGGTCTGATTTCGGTGAAGTTGATAGGTTTCGACTTGATCCTAAACCCTGTTTTGAAGTCCTGACTAAGGTGTTCAATGGATTACCAGCTACCGATTTTCTTTCCCCTGTATGGATATCTGCTGTAATTAGTCAACTAAATAACAAGCATTAGGTCTTGGCAATCCAAGAGCTATTGGCATTGTCAATGTCAATATCCTTTACCTTGCTGAATAGCAGGGCTGCTGCAGTTAAGCATGCGCTGTATAACGCAAATAGAACATGATGGGATATTGTGTGGGATATTTCTTTTTTCAGACATTAGAGGGACCGACCACACTGTAAAAGAAAGCTCGGATTGAAATCCATAATGCCACTTCGTGCATATAATGCGCTTTTCTTTTTTTTGCAAAACATGGATAGATATTGTTAAAATAGCGATGATCCTTTTATTTTTGTTTGATATAGAGGAAATACAGATGTTGTTTTAGAAGAACAAAGGGGAAAAAATGTTTGAAAAAACACGAGAACTTGTGATGAGTGCTCAAACACAAAGAAAAATTTTGCCTTTAAAACGGGAGCATGGGATCGACAAGGACTTGCTCCATGCTTAGTGGGAGGGATAAACACAAGAAGAGGCACGACACATGCATGCTATAGACAAATGGGGACAAAGGATAGGAGACCAACGATGGAGCAAGCAAATGGGATGCCTATGGGCGGGCTGAAGCCCACAGATTAAACACAACACGTCTCTTTGAGACAGGGCATGTGCTGTCTAGCCGAGACATAAAAAGGGCAGCAAGCTCATTCTAAGCAACTACAGACCGATCTCACCCTGTGACACTGTGGGCAAAATCTTTGTGCCAGTTCTATTAAACAGGCAGCAGGCTTGAGCTGATAAAAAATCAATCATACTTGATGTTCAGGCAGGGTTCCATAAAGGAATTAGCACCATTAATCAAGCTAGCAAACTATACAATGAAACATCATTTACAACACAGCCATTACCACACATTACCTTTACCACACATCAGTCTTTACAATGCATGACTGTACTATCAACATTTTACCACACAAGCCTTAACAAAGCAAATGTAGTATTTCATAGGTAAGTATAAAGCCTATAAACATATATTAGGGAACAGGCATTTTTAGTGTTTAGGGTAGGTAGGGATACTTGGGTGGCAATGACATTTTGGAGGTTTAGGGTGGGTATGGGTATTTGGGTGGCAAAGGTGTTTTTAGGGTTTAGGGTGGGTAAGGGCATTTGGGTGGCAAAAGTATTTTAGAGTTTAGGGCTGGTAAGGGTGTTTGGGTGACAAGGGTTTTTCGGGTTTATGGTGGGTAAGGGTATTTGGGTGGCAAAGGTATTTTTAGGGTTTCGGGTATTTGGGTGGCACAGGTGTTTTTAGGGTGGGTAGGGATATTTGGCAGGCAAGAGTATTTTTAGGGTTTAGGGTGGGTAGGGGTATTTGAATGACAAGAACATTTTTAGGGTGGGTAAGGGTATTTGGATGCTAGGTATTTTTAGGTTGGCAAGGGTACTTTTAGGGTGGGTAAGTGTATTTGAGTGGCAAGGGTATTCTTTTTTATTTAGGGTGGGTAGGGTTTAGGGGGTGGGGTTCAAATGATTATATATTACCTACTGGCGGTCATCAGTAGGTAGTTATAGTTAGGACCTAGTTTTCATAGGAAAGGCATCTTTTTAACATCTATGCTCCGCCCAGTAAAAAATATGACTCATTATTTGACCGCTTATTGGAGATCATTACTCACATCCTCGATGATCAACTTCACATGCCATATATCATAATGGGTGACTTAAACGCTAAAATCTCAAACAGTGAAATTAAGAAATGGGCTCTATTATTTAAAGAGGAATCTTTGGAAATATCACTCCCGCAACTTCCAAAAGGAGCTAAATCAGATAAGAGAGGAAGCTCATTACTATCATTCCTTCCTAGTATAAACGGGACAATACTAAACGGTAATACCAATGGAGATAAACCGGCATCATATACAAGGCAGGGAAATGGAACTCCCTCTATTCTTGATTATTTCATATGTGGGAATGAAGAAAAGGAACAAATCACTCAACTTTCAACTAAATTTAATGAGTAAAGTGATCATGCACTCTTACATTTAACAACCCTCTGGTCGGTACAGACTACTTTTCAGAACGAGCCAATATTCAATAAACCTAAAATGGAAGTAAATATAGTCCAGCGTAGGATTTACTGGGGTGCAGAAAATTTGTACTATTTGAATATTCTAATTTCTCAAACTCAATTGTTTACTACTCACTCAGACGACCCCATAATGAACTTTGAATATATAATTTACGAACTTAAGCATGCTTTGCAAAGTAAATTAAAACAGGATAGACCAATAAAAAGTAAATGCACCAGTAGGAATAAAAACTGGAATCAACCAATTATAAAAAAACTTAATAGGTTGATTCGAGCCCAGTATTTGAGATTCTCATCAGAAAATAAAGCGGATATTAACAGATTAAAGAACCAAATACGAAGAGAAAAAACTAAACAGGAAAAATTGAAGCAGGACTCTAACTGGATTGACATCCAATTAGCAGTCAAGCAATGTAACCAACGCAAATATTGGTCTTTGATTGCGAAAATGACTGGAACCAAAAAGAAGTTAGAAGCAACTCCCGTTTCAGAAGAAGACTGGGACATCTACCTAAGCGACTTATACAAACCCAATCTGAATATTACGGTGAGAGAGGCTGTTGAACGAGATATGGAAATCAAAGATACAAAACTCACCAAGACTTCGGCACTGTCTATTGCCATGAATATCAGAAAGGCAAGAAGTACGGGTGCATCCGGCCCTGACCAGATTCCTATTAAGGTCTACCAAGCTGACCATAAAGCGTGGGGCCTGATGCTCTCGCCACTATTCAATTATATATTCGATTCTGGGAAAATACCAAACTCCTGTAAAGGAAGCATAATAATCCCGATATATAAAAAAGGAAAAAGAAGTATAGCAGGAAACTACAGACAAATAGCTCTTATGGATGCTTCCGGGAAGATTTTTGCTGCAGAAATATTGGACAGATTGAAATCTTGGGGATTTACGTTGGGTTTAATTCCCATGTTTCAGGCTGGATTTCGACCGAATCATTCAGTCACAGACAATATAGCAACCTTTCAAACAATCCTAGATAAATATGTATCAGGAAAATCACAACCAATATATGCAGCGTTCATTGATTACTCTACCGCCTTTGACCGAGTGGATAGACCGACCCTGTGGACAAAACTAAGAAAGATGGGTATCCCGGAACCACTACTACAACTAATAGTGAACCTACATAGTAACACCTGGTGCCGAGTTCAAATGGGGAGAGATAAGGGCTTGTCAAAGATAATACGGACATCTAACGGCTTAAAACAAGGGTGTCTCTTGGCTCCGATTTTATTCTCTCTGTACTTAAGCGACTTACCATCCCATTTACAATAAGGGTTATGTACACCTCCGAAGATCGCCACTCAGCGCATTCATGCCCTGCTGTATGCGGACGATATAGTTATGTTCGACCTAACGCCTTTTGGACTTCAAAGTCTTCTAGATATTTTATACAACTACTCTAAGGAAATTTTTTTTATCCCGAATATAAACAAAACTAAAGTAGTTGCCTTTTCAAAAAAGAAAAAAGGTGTGAGGTACCAATGGAAGCTTGGAGGAGAGAGGCTAGAGCAGACAAAGGAATATACCTATCTTGGTAGAATTTTCTCACATAATATGAGTAACATCAAACAAATCAACCATTTAAAAAGGAAAGGTGATTTACACGCTGGGGCCATGTCACGCCTGTACACGGCCACTGGAAATAGGCACTTTTCTGCATTAATAAAAGTCTACAGAGCTAAGATTCCCCCAGTTCTGTCATATGCCTCGGAATATATTCCCTTAAAACAATGGAGTTATATGGACTTAAACGAAGGCAAAATACTAAAAAAACTACTGAAAGTTTCTACTTCTACACCAGTACAGGCGCTAAGACTGGAATGTACTATTACAAGCGCATATGCCACAGCCGTAGCAAGTATCATCAGGTGGGCCTACAACCTTCTCCACTCAAAAGAAGGTACTCTACGATATTTGTTAAAAATCGAGACATTCAATAAAGACTCCACCTATCTTATCTTTTCCAAAAATATGGGAGAGGCTTTTCAGTTAGCAAAAGTCAGTTCAGAAATGTTGTCATCATGGACACCTGCACAACTCAAACTCTTCCTAAAAAACTTTACCCCCAAATTGAGTTATGAGCTTGATCATTTACACTGTACTAAACTATCTGCGTACAAGACTTATGCTGACTCCCAGGAATATAAGCAAAAACAGCCGTATTTGGAATATACTCTTACACACGGCGCAAGGCGCATAATCATGATGTTGCGTCTGGGTATACTTCCCGTATTAACCTTTACCTCTTCCTGGAGACAAGACAGTTCCTCGTTATGTAACCTTTGTCAGGGGGGCAAACAGAATCTTGAGCACTTGCTTTTTATATGCCCAGACAACAAAATTGTAAATGCAAGGTTAACATGTCTAGAGCCCATCTATCGGTCCTGTAGGATCGTCAATGCAAAAGATTTTATATCTCTATGTATAAACCCACCTAACGAATATGTTTGCTATAGAATAAGTTTTTGAAAATTTCATTGAAAATGTATTAATTTGTATGAAAAACTAAATGTATATTTTAATCAATTTTGTGGTCCTCAAAAGAGTACCGAAACAAAATAAAACATTTTGACTTTTGACTTTGGCATTTTCTGACTTACCTATACCTTTGGCGTCTTTTGACCAATCTGCCTGAAATTTTCCCCAAAGAAGTGTCAAAGTAGATTCTGTGTGTCATGGTCAGTATTGGAGTGATCCATGCAGTGGGGGTCCAAGAAATAGGGGCACAAAATAAGGGTGCATTTGTTATGTTAATTCCCATAGAAACGCATTGTCAAACCTACATTCCGAACCGCTGTATGGAATGACACTAAATTGGCAGAAAGGTAGATGTTGTGATGCAGATTGTGCTTTTTGTTTTTTGGTGCGCATCCGTTCAGGACTTTTTGGGAAATTTAAGCTGAAAATTATAATGACATCTCTGGCTGTGGATATTTCGCTCCGGTTTTGCGATTAATCACAAATGCGCGTGCCAACGGAAATGCTCTGATTGGCTGCAAGCGACCTGAACAGAAAATTGCAGCCACCATTTTATTGATCGGAAACGGTTCCCAGGGCTGAACATTTCCGTGAAAGCTAACAAAAGGGGTCAAGGTAAGGTCCCATGTTTGAGAAATGGGAGTATTGGTGACAAAAATGATGTGTCCAAAATGATTTTATTAATCTAGTGTGACATTCGCAACACCGCCGCGAAGGCCAATGCGTCTCGCCGTGTATACTCGGGAGATATTGCAAATATGGCGACGTCATCGCAAATATTGGTGAAAATATAAAAAAATATATATTTGTACACATTTGCGGGCACTGTCACACACTCTTGTATGCACTCACACACACACTCAGACACTAATACACCCATTCACATACCCACACACACATACATACATTCAGTCACATACCCACTTAGATACTCATACACCCACTCTCCGACTCATTCAAGTACTCTTCATCCACTTACAGACTCGTTCGGAGAGTGATGCACCCATGTACAGACCTGCTCAGAGACACATGCACTTACTTAGAGACCCCCTCATGGACTCATGTGTGCAGTCTCATACCAGCTTAGAGACTTTTACACCCACTCACAGACCCACAAGGGCACTCATGTACCCACTTACAGACTCACTCTGAAAGTCATGCACCCACTTACAGACCCACTCAGACACTCATACACCCACTCACATACCCATACAGTCACTGCCAAACTCAGTCACAGAACCTCTCAGAAACTTATGGACTCAGTCACTCATCACTCGTACACTCAGATACTCACACACCCACTCACAAACTCACTCAGATATACACACATCCACTCACTCACCACTCAAGGCTCATGCATCCACTCACAGCCCTCCCAGTCACAGACCCACTCAGACACTCATTCATGCACCCATTCACTCACCCACTAAGAGACTTACTCACAGACCCATTGAGACACTCATACACCCGATCACTGACCTACTCAGACACTCACACACCCATACAGTCACTCAGACAACCACTCATAGACCCAGTCAGAGACTTATGCACCCAGTCAGTTATACACTCAGACTTATGTAGCCACTCACAGACCCACACAAAAAAATCACAGTCCCATTGAGACAATGATGCACCCCCTCCTAGATGCACTGAGGCAGTCACAGTTTGTTACAGAAGCAATGATAGACTGATGCGCCATTTTACAAATTCACTCAAATTATAAAATACACTGAATGAGAGACTTACTGATAGTTAAAGTTCAAGTTCAGGAATTTGTATAGCGCACTACTCACCCAGAGGGTCTCAAGGCGCTTGTGGGAGGGGGTGCATTATTTATCGAATAGCCAGGTTTTAAGTTCCTTTCTGAAGAAAATGTGGTTCTGTGTGAGGCGGAGGTGAGTGGGGAGAGAATTCCAGGTCTTGGCCGCCAGGTAGGAGAAGGATCTTCCACCCATGGTGGATCTGTGGATGCGCGGAACTGAGGCGAGCGCTTGATTGGAGGATCTTAGTTGGCGGGTGGGTGTGTAGAAGGACAGTCGTGTGTTGAGGCATTCGGGTCCTAGTTTGTAGAGGGCCTTGTGTGCGTGGGTGAGGAGACGGAACGTTATTCTCTTGTTGACAGGAAGCCAGTGGAGGTCTTTCAGGTGGCCGGTAATGTGAGCTTGGCGAGGGATGTCCAATATGAGTCTGGCTGATGCATTTTGGATGCGTTGGAGTTTTTTCTGTAATTTGGCTGTGGTTCCGGCATAGAGGGTGTTTCCATAGTCCAGTCGGCTAGTGACCAGTGCATGGGTGACCGTCTTTCTTGTTTCGGTGGGGATCCAACGGAAGATTTTTTTGAGCATACGAAGTACGTTGAAGAAAGAGGATGAGACAGCGTTAACTTGTCTGGTCATCGAGAGGGAGGAGTCTAGGATGAAGCCTAGATTACGCGCGTGGTCTGTGGGTATGGGTGCTGTGCCCAGGGCCGATGGCCACCATGAGTCGTCCCAGGCAGAGGGGGAAGATCCTAGGATGAGAACTTCCGTTTTGTCTGAGTTAAGTTTTAGGCAGCTGTTTTTCATCCATTCGGCTACTTCTTTCATGCCTTCATGAAGATTGGTTTTGGCGGTGTTAGGGTCTTTGGTGAGGGAAAGGATCAGCTGGGTGTCATCAGCGTAGGAGATGATGTTGAGGTTGTGCTGTCGCGCGATGGATGCGAGGGGACTCATGTAAACGTTGAAGAGGGTGGGACTGAGTGATGATCCTTGTGGTACTCCGCAGATGACTTCGGTGGCCTCGGATTTGAATGAGGGGAGTCTGACTCTCTGGGTTCTCCCGGCGAGGAACGAGATGATCCAATTCAAGGCTTTTCCTTGTATTCCGACGTTGCTGAGGCGTTGTATGAGGGTGCTATGACAGACTGTGTCGAAGGCAGCGGAGAGGTCGAGTAGGATGAGGGCAACTGTTTCTCCGTTGTCCAGTAGCGTTCGGATGTCATCTGTCGATGCAATGAGGGCGGTTTCGGTGCTGTGTTTGGCTCGAAAGCCGGACTGTGAAGAGTTGAGGGAGTTGTTGGATTCAAGGAAGGCGGCGAGCTGGCTATTGACGGCTTTCTCAATGACTTTGGCAGGGAATGGGAGGAGGGAAATGGGGCTGTAGTTCTTAAGTTCAGAGGGGTCTGCTGTGGGTTTCTTCAGGAGGGCGCTGAGTTCGGCGTGTTTCCAGCTTTCCAGCTTTCTGGGAAGGTAGCGGAGTTGAAGGAGCAGTTGATGACATCACGGAGATGGGGTGCGATGATGGAGTCTGCTTTGTTGAAGATGTGGTGGGGACAGGGGTCGGTTGGCGAACCTGAATGGATGGAGTTCATTAGGCGGATGGTGTCTTCAGTGGTGATTGGGTTCCAGGCGCTAAGGTTGTTAGAGAGCGGTTTGGGTTCGCGGCTGGGTGGAGTGGACTGTTCTTTGGAAATGTTCTTAAAGCTGTTATGTATGTCGGCGATTTTGTTGTAGAAGAAAGAGGATAACGAGTCGCAGAGGCCTTGGGAGGGAGTAATGTCGTTTGAGGCTGCGATGGGGTTGGTAAATTCTTTGACGATGTTGAAAAGTTCCTTGCTGTTATGGGCGTTGTTGTCGAGTCGATCCTTGAATGCTGATTTCTTGATGGATCGGATCAATTAGTGGTGTTTGCGGGTGGCTGCCTTGAAGGTGGTCAGGTTGTCAGTGGTTGGGTTTTTTCTCCATGTTTTTTCGAGAGTACGGCATAGTTTCTTGGATTTATTAAGGTC
The DNA here is from genome assembly GCF_964263255.1 of Lissotriton vulgaris. Lineage (NCBI taxonomy): Eukaryota > Metazoa > Chordata > Amphibia > Caudata > Salamandridae > Lissotriton > Lissotriton vulgaris. The sequence continues at coordinate 697,369,481 of NC_141691.1, read as the reverse complement.
ATTGTTAAACCAGGGGGCCTTTTTGCTACCTTGTTTGATCTGGTGGTTTTTCAAGGGTGCTAATTCGTCAACGCTGTGAGTGATCCATTGTTTGAGTTTGGTGGCAGCTTCGTTTGGGTCCGATGAAAGGGCGGGAGGGTTTTGGTTGAGCGATGTGAGGAGTTGGTCGGTGGTGATTTTGTTCCAGTTTCTTCGAGGAATAGGTTGTGGGGGGTTGTGAATCGTGGTAGTTTTGTAGCTGAAGTGAACACAGTTGTGGTCCGTCCAATGGAGAGCTGTGGTATGATCGAAGGAGATGCGTTTGCAGGAGGTGAAGACAGAGTCGAGCGTATGTCCGGCTACATGGGTGGTGGAGTCAACAAGGTGTTTGAGTCCGAGATTGGCCAGGTTGTCCAGAAGGGTGGTGGTGTTGCTGTCGTTTTTAGTTTCTAGGTGGAAGTTGAAGTCTCCCAGTAGAATGTAGTTCTCGGAGGGGAGGGCATGTGGGCTGAAAAAGTCAGTGATGGCTTCGCTGAATTGTTTACGGGTTCCTGGTGGTCTGAAGATGAGGGTGCCTCTAAGTGTGGTCATGGGGTCGGTGTGGATCTGGAAGTGGAGGTGTTCGGCGGTTGCAAGGTTATCGTCGAAGCTGGTCGTGATTCTGATGGTGTTCTTATGGACGATGGCAATGCCTCCTCCTGTTTGGTTGGTGCGGTCTTTTCGGATGATCTTGTAAGCGTCCGGGATGGCTATGGCGATGTCGGGTGCTGATGATGCATTCATCCAGGTTTCTGTAAGGAAGGCGTTGTCCGGTGACGCAGTGTCGAGTAGGTCCCAGAGTTCAGTGGCGTGTCTGTGGACCGAGCGGGTGATCAGCAGGATGCACTTCAGGTGGTTAGAGTCGGAGCTGTGTTTGGAGGAAGTGGATTTGGTGTGGGTCTTGATGCAGGCGAACTTGCAGGAGTGGCAGGTGAAGGGACTGTGGGTACGTCCTGGGGCAGCTTCGTAGCATTGTGGTGTGCGTCGGGGTTAAAGGCTAAGAGGGTGGCAGTATCATACGTTAATGCGGGAGGAGTGCAGTTTGCGGGGGCCATGGGGTCTGGCGCTGGGCGCGGTCCAGGCGCGGACGGGCGTAGACGGGCTTACCTTTTGCGCACCTTCGGCGAGCATGGGGCGCGTCCGCTGCGTGTGAACGCTGCGCGCAAATGCATCTGTCATAAATTAAGAAGTGGAGGGGGGAGGGGCGAGGGAGGATCAGCTGGGAGGCGGGGGTGAGGTGCAGGGGACGGTCTCCGAGGCACAACACCAACAAAATGGCAGCAGTAGCGAAAAACGAAACTAGAGAGAGGCTGGGGCACAAAGCCAAAATCAAGCAATTTACACGATATTACAATAAAGCGCTACAAATAAACAAGGCACAACACAATCAATGCAATTATAATCAGAGCAACACAGCGAGCGCTGAAGGTTAAATTAATTCTGCAATTCGGCAAAGCTTATCTCAATATAGCGCCAATATGCACAGCAGCCAGCAGATGTACAATACTCTGAGGAGAGCAAGGAGCGCAGCCCAAACGATCTCAGGAGTAGAGCAGGGAACGTGGGGAGCGACTGCTACTGAGAGCGTCAGGACGGTGATGCAGTGATGCATGCAGTTATAGGTTACACGGAAAATGTTATGCACTGTGTTATAGAGATATTAAGGGAGTTGAACTTGCTATTATCCAGACATTTAGATAGAAATGTGTTTAGTCTATTAGTTATAATCCATTTTTGCAGTTACAAGTTTTGAATGTGGTGGTGGCTATTTAATTCCTGCTTTTGCTTTGCGCCCCTGTGGCGTCTTCGTGGTGATCACGGCTATCAATATATTTCTGGTGCCCGGCGTCTTCTCGAAAACAGAAAATCGTTTAAATGATTGTTTTTATACAAACTCCCTACAAAAATATGACTTTAAACAGAATAGTAATAAACCCCTGGTGTCTAAAATACTGTGCAATGTGTGCATATATGTGTTTTACACCTCTTAAAAAAGGTGGGATCCTCGTGGTTACCGAAGTCATCGCAACTCTAGGCGTCAATGCGAAAACAGGAAATAGGGTTCAAGCACAGATTAAAAAAAAAAATACATTTAAGAGGTTTTTTCACAAAACCATCACACAAACTCAAATATAAACTTTACAATACTAAAGAACTAGTGTCTGCTATTAAGCAAAATCTATCTATATATATGTTTAAGACTTCCTCAAAAACATGCCCCTTTCGTGACGTCACTGCGGGTATTGTGACGTCGTTACAAATATAAAAATGTAAAGAAAAAAAATCTACGCTTATTAATCCAAGAAAATACATGGTTATAAAAATACACATTATAGAGCTATTTTAGATAGAAAATACAATTTAAAAACCTTAATATTAGCGTTTTCTATATGACCTCCAGAATTACCTTGACTTAGTCCCACAGGGGTATTTTAAAGACATTGAAGCCACCCAGAGGGACCAGCTATGGGACGGGAAACCACGTATATCACTCCACAAATTAACACTTGGATGGTACGATGGGGGTATAGCACTCCCTGACATAAAAAAATACTACTGGGCAGCACACCTCTCGGCCATCAACCAATGTACATATCGTGGTGGTGATGATCCCGGATATGGGATGGACAGGTGGCTTCTCCCGGGACGAAGCTTCGAGGGACGCTTTATTCCAGACCAAACAAGTATCCTCTTACAGGGCCTACAAAGCACTCGGTCCAACTCTGGCATATAGTAAACCGAACCTTGGGTTGGGCGGATAAACTCACGCTGGCAATGCCACTCTGGGCTTCTGAACGTCTGTGTACACTGGGTCGGACTAAAGGGTATGACAAGTGGGACCTAATAGGGATCTCCCGTATAAATGACCTCTGGTGACTGAACGGAGTAGCATCCTTTGCCTCGCTACAGCAGACACACAAACTGGCTGATGCGGAATACTTCAGGTATGCCCAAGTTCGGAACTCTTTCCAGGCCAACATCCCGGCAGGAATGTCCCTCCCGGAGTCCTCCCCTCTGGAGGATAGACTGCTTGATGGATACCTGCAAGATAAGGCTATCTCCCTCACATATAAAACACTCATATATCACACCCTTAGTGTCTTTTAGGGAGTAATGGGGGAGGGATGGCCTAGAGATAGATGACAAAGAATGGCAGGAAGCTCTCTCTTCCCCTAAGGAAGTGGCCATCTCAGCGAAACTCAGGCGGATTCAATTAAAGATTTTGCATTGCGTATATCTCTCTGGTCAGACTTTTGCTGATGGGCAGAGGTGCAGAGGGGACATGTAGGAGACGCTGTGGTCTGGAGGGGTCCTTTCTGCATATACTCTGGGAGTGTCCACTAATCCAAACTTATTGGAAAAAGGTACATGGATGTATGAACACAGTAATGGGGGTGGAAATCCGGCCTGAGGCCAAAAGGTGTCTTCTGAATATTTGGGAGCCCACGGATCTGAAGGCAAAGGGTAAAACATGGGTAACTCTTGGGCAGATGGTAGCTAAGTGCAACATCGCCCGCCTTTGGGGAGCAGTGGCACCACCCACACTCATTGCATGGAAAGAAGATATGGACTGGTGCATAATACGGGAGAAAACAGTCTAGGTAGCTTGTGGCTGTCCCCGAAAGTGGATAGCGATCTTGACTAAGTGGAATGTTTACCGTGGAAATGTGTGTGAACCTCCAGCTGTCCCCTTCCTTGACGAACCACTGTCGCCTTAATGTATAGGAAAAACAACCATCTCATATTGTCTATTACCACAATGTGTGACATCTCTGCATGATTGTGACTCTGTAACACTCACTCAAGCAATGATTTCCTGTACGCAATGACCAATTTATTTGGATGTATTAATAAAAAAGAGTTATATAAAAAAAAACTTATTAATTCACTGAATAAAACAAAGGTTACAGGTACGTTATAGGTAGGAAATAGAATTTCAAAAACCATAGAAATGCACTGAAAAAACGAATGGGTACAGGAAAGTTCTAGCTAGAAATCAGCATTTAAAAAACCTTAGAAATTTGCTGAAAAAAGCGAGGTTACAGGGGTGTTATAGTTAGGAAATAGAATTTTAAAAAATGGAGAATCTCACTGAATTTATTTTACCATTTATGACCTCACATATTACATCATTCATGATGATTCATTCAGGACATGGTCAGTGACATCACTGATGACATCTCAAATGACATCATGGATTACATCATCCACTGAATCTCTGATGCTCCCACTCACACCGCCATAAAACCTTTCATACACCCACTCCAACTTCCACACTAACATTCTCAAAACCATAAACACACCTATACCCTTACTTACACACCCACTCTCAGATTCAAATGTCTACACACATCCACTCAGTTATCCATACAGCCACTCATACACCAACTCACTCACTAACAGAGCCACTGATATATCTACTAATGTACCCATACAGTAGCTCACACAATGTCGGTCACCCATAGAGCTATTCACACATCTTCTCACTCACCCATAGTCAATCACACAGCCATTTACCAACCTATACAGTTACACACACACACACACACACACACTTATTCATACAGATACTAGCACATACTTATTCACCTATAAAGTCACTCACACCAGCACACACTCACCCATACAGCCACTATCACAATCCCTCACTCACACATAGTCACTTATATACTCTAACATTCACTTATACTGTCTTTCACATGTCCAGTTCCTCACCTATTTACCAGTGACACATCCATTCACTCACTGACACAGCCATACACACACTCAGTCTCATATACAGCTCCTTACGTACTCACTAACCCATACAGCAACTGACACACCCACTCACTCATCCATGCAGGTGGTCACACACCTTCTCACCCACTCACACACCTTCTCACCCACCCGCACACACACTCATACAACCATACAGGTGCTCAGACAACAAATCAATCACCCATACAGCCACTCCCATTCCCACTCACCAACAAATACAGCCACTTAGAGGCCATCAGACAAACTGATACCGAAATTCTCAAAACCTAGTCACTCACCCTTACATTCACTGAGACACCTAATCACTCACTAATACAGTCAGTCACGCACCCACTGAATCATCCATATAGGCACTCATACACCCATTGATTCATCAATACACCTTGGTATATATATTTAACACCCAAATATTTTAAAAACACTCACAGTCACTAGATAACATCATTAGTAATGTCATTTGAGATGTCATGAGTGATGTCACTTGACCATGTCATGATTGATGTAAAATGTGAGGTCATAAGCAGTGCATTGCGTGGGCGGGAGTTATGCTTAACTCACCTAACTATAACTGCTGAAATTTACTGGTTTTGTAGGAGTGAAACCTGAGCCTAACTATAACGTCTTTGTATCCTTTGGTTTTTTCAGTGAATTTCTTTGGTTTTTAAATTCTATTTCCTAACTATAACATCCCTGTAACCTTTGTTTTATTTCAGTGATATATATATATATATATTACCTACTGGCGGTCGCCAGTAGGTAGTTATATTTAGGATTTTTTTCAATGCAAAATCTCAACATTCTATTGGGAATAACTTTGGCGCCGGTTGAGGAATCTGCCTGAAAATTTCCTCAAATTTGCCTCGCGGTGCTTTGGTCTTTCCCTGAAGGTTTAGGGGGGATTCGTCAAGCTGAGGCCAAGATAAAAGGGGGGTCCCAAAACGTGTTTTCCCCATGTTAATTTCCATAGGGCGGTCGACCTCACTTTTAGCCCGAACGGCTGAATGGATTTCCACCAAACTTGGCAAAATTGTAGGGACTGGTAGCCCGATGTGCCTTTGCTATGTCTCAAGATATATGCTCCGGTGGTTTTTACGAAAATTAACTTTGAAAAAATATATATTGGGCTACATTGGGCTATATATATGTTAGAGCCCAAATGTAGCCCAAAGATGGCCACCAGAGACAAAAAAACAAATGTAGCCCAAATATCAGCTAGATGTAGCCCAACTATAGCCCAATGACAGAATGTCCCAGAGTGTTCTAAAGAACAACTAGAACGCTAACAGTCTTACTTAAGACAAAAGTATGGCACACCTGAAGTCATCTTGATTGGAATAAAGTGGTGACACTTAATAGATTTAATTTGAAAAGGAACAAAATGAGGGGTTTCCTTTTGCCATAAAAATTATATATATATATATATATATATATATATATATATATATATATATATATATATATTCACTGAAAAAACCATAGGTTATAGACCATATATAGTTAGGAATTAGCATTTACAAAACCTTGAAAATTCAATGAAAAAACCATAGGTTATAGACCATATATAGTTAGGGATTAGCATTTAAAAAACCTTATTTTACTTACACAAAACCATTGAAATTCGCATATATAGTTAGTTGCACTAACTATATATCGCGCACCCGCAATCCACTGCTGATGATGTCACATATTACATCATTCATGACAAGGTCAGTGACATCACTCATGACATCACTCATGACACCATCCGGTGACTGTATGTTTCTGTAAAGTTAAAATATGTCTTACATATTGAAGAATGAGTGGATGTATAAGTGTCTGGATGAAGGATTTAGTAGGTGCATGACTGACTGTAAGAGAGTGATTAAATGTGTCTCACTGAGTGCATGGGTTAGTGATTAAACTGTCTTAATTTATGCATCATTATGTCTGTTGTTCTGTAAACTGCTGCATGTGTTGATCAGTAGCTATATGAGTAACTATATGGGTGATTGATTGATTGCCTAAGTATTTGTATGGGAGAGTGAGTGTGTGTGTGTGGGTGGCTGGGAGGTGTGTGACTATTTGCATAGATGTGTGAACAGTTGATTCACTAGATGTATGGGTTCAAAACTGCATGTGGAAACAGCTGTATGGGTGGTTGAGTGTATTGGTGAGTGAATGGATATCTCAGTGCTACATGTCAAAGTAAGTACATATGTAAAACACAGTACATGTGAGAGTTGACATATATAAATTACTGTGTTTAAGAGCAAGTGAATTTGTGAGTGGCTGCATGGATCATTGAAAACTTGTATCAGTGATTGTATAAGAGAGTAAATATGTGTTCGAATATGTTTCTATAAGTAAGGTGTGTATAACTGTATAGTTGAGGAAATGGAGGTGTGATTGATTCTTTGCATGACTGACTAGGTGTATGAGTAACTCCACGGATGAATGACAATCTGTGAGTGTCTGTTTACACTGAGTGTATCTAAGGTTATATCAGAGTCTGTAGAGGTTCATCGTATTAACACATGAATGATGTCATCAGTGATGTTGTCAGTGATGTCATTTGAGTTGTCATCAGTGATGTCATCAGTGATGTCACTGACCATGTCATGAATGATGTAATATGTGACATCATCAGCAGTGGATTGCGGGTGTGTGATATATAGTTAGTGCAACTAACTAAATATGCGAATTTCAATGGTTTTGTGTGAGTAAAATAAGGTTTTTTAAATGCTAATCCCTAACTATATATGGTCTATAACCTATGGTTTTTTCATTGAATTTTCAAGGTTTTGTAAATGCTAATTCCTAACTATATATGGTCTATAACCTATGGTTTTTTCAGTGACTTTCAATGGTTTTTTAATAGCAAATATTAAAAGCTGTAAAATGTATTATTCTTTTAAATGAAAAATATATTTTATATGTTTTTAATATAATTTTTTTTATGCATCTGCCAAACCCTGACCTCTTAATAGTGCACTGTGGTGGAAATTATTTGGGCACTATGACTGGGGTTGGTCTGGAAATGCTTTTAAAGGACACCTTTCATCAATTGATGACACTTTTTCCCCAAACTTCCTTGGTATATTCCAATATATGCCAAAGACAGAAATGAAACTGGTCCAACCAATTTTGTCCACAATTTGAGAAATCACGGAAACATGTGAATAAATCTGTTTCTGCTTACATAGAGACTATGGAATGGGTTCAATTATCAACAATAACTTGCGTTTCAACATGCAAGACATCTACAGACGAGATGGTGTGCACTTGTCAGATGAGGGGAATAGAATATTCCTCCTGAATTTAAGACTGTGCATTGTAACCTACTTGAAGGTACCTAAATCAGCCACAGAACCCAATAGCTCTTTTCAGAGCTACCCTACCTCTGATCATTCTAAACATTTATATTTTTCTAAGTTTTTTCACTATTTTTCACCAAAGTACGCTCCCCGGTACGCTTACCGGTGCGCGTACCGAGCGCTCTCCACGCGGTTTTTTTTTTGTGCCTATTTGAGCGTCCTAATCCCCCCTCAGAAAACCTAAAGGGTCAGGAAGTGTCTACCGTGCCCCCTTCTACCCATTCCAAACATTGTTTGCCCTCCATCTTGTGTCTCAATTCTACCGAAACACAAAATGGAGGACTCCCGTAACGCTGCCGGTACGCGTACCGGTGCGCGAACCGGAAAGCGCTCGATAAAAAAAGGTGGGAAAGTAATTTACAGAAAAACCACTTGAGACACTTTCATCAAATATAGAATAGGCCCTACTACATAGCAGTCCCTACCATTTACCCAAATTTGATGGAATTCCATTGAGACATTTATGCTGTAGGCCTGACTAAATATCCTGAGGTAAATTACATGACAAAAACACATATGAAGTGTTAGAATTGACAACCAATTAAAATGTTACTTTCATTTTCTACTATTATATCATGACATTTGATTGGTTATGTACCTGAATATATATAAAGAAAGAGAGAGAAACACAGCCATTTTGACTACTACTTCCTGAAGTACATTTGAAGAGCATTTTCACTGACAAATTAAACTTCTTTTTGAAAGGTAAGAAGTTATTTTAAAAATTTGAAATGAGAACTATGTTATGGTAATTTGTGAAAACGTTTTCAGATAGTTATATACTGTCCCTCTGTAAGAGTTAGAGATAGAGATAGGCTTCTCTGTTATAATTATGGATTGAGTTAGGCTTCTATGGTATAATTATGAATTTACTTAGTCTTCATCACAGGCACTTTTTAATAGTTCTACTTTCTGCCTGAATGCATACAGTGCCCAAAGATAACTTCACTGTTAAAAACTCACAAGTACCTGCCTGAACTTTAACCCAACAGTAACCTATCTCTACTGATATATTTATTTTTTATGCAATTTACAGCAAGAAAATGGAAGCACAACAGAAAGAAAATAATATTTCCTTTCAAATAAAGATTGAAAACAATCCAAATGAAGAAAATGATGAAAATGACTTTTTGGATGACACATTAGACGAAGAATTAATTGAATGTGTAGAAGAATATGAATCATGGAATGAAAAGGAGGACATACCTGATGAATTGATGTTACAAATTCTTTTAGATTTTGAAAAATCTGAACAATAAATTTAAATTTTAAAATTAAAAATTGTTTGAGACATTATTCTTTTTTATATGTAAATTATGAAATAGTACCAAAATAGATATAATATAAAGTGAGACTTAAAATATACTGTACAACTTTTTTGTGTTACATAGTAAGTTTGCTCATAGTTACTTCCTTTCTCCAACTATATTATCTCCAATGTGTATTTAACATCTATTTATCATCTCCTGCCTCCATATTGTTTCTGCTTTCCAGACAGACTATGGTATGAATTCCATATACCACAATAACTTCTGAAACAACTTGCAAGATATCTACAAAGGAGACGGTGTTTATTTATTTTTAGACTCTGCATTGGTACCTACATGTTGCTACGTAAATAAAAATAAACAAAAAAAACCAACAAAAAGAACAATCATTAAACATACAATATTTGAAAATGCTATCATTCTTTTTTCCCCATATTACGCTCCCCGGACCGCTTCCCGGTGCGCGTACCGGGCGCTCCCCGGTGCGCGTACCGGGCGCTCCCCCCGGAAAAAAACGATTTTTTTTTATTTTTTTTTGCCCCCCGGGCCCTTTTAAAGCCCCCACATCAAACCTAGGGGGTCAGGGAGGATCTACTCTGTCCCCTTATGGTCATTTCCCCCTTTGTTTTGGCCACCTCTTGTGTCTCGATCCTACCGAGACACAAGATGGTGGCCGCTCCGGACTGTTTAGAATGTTTACAGACACCGGGGAGCCAATCAGCTTTCCGCACGAAAGTCGCTTACCGCGCCCAGAGCGCTCCCCTGTGCGCTCCCTGGTGCGCGCTTACAGATATATATATTTTTTTTAACCTAAATTACTCAAAATCCACTATTGCACATATCTTGAGACCTAGCAAAGGCACATCCGGCGACCAGTCCCAACAATTTTGCCAAGTTTTGTGGAAATCCATTCAGCCGTTCGAGCTAAAAGTGAGTCCAACCGCCCTATGGAAAACTCAATGTTAAAAACACGTTTTGGGACCCCCCTTTTTTCTCGGCCCCCACTTCACGAAACCCCCCCCCCCAAACTTTCATGGGCTGCTCAGAAACAAAATGTTCCATTTTCCTGAAAATTTCAGCCAATTCCGTCCACAAACGCCAAAATTATTCAACAGAATTTTCAGAAATCCCATAGGAAAAAAATCCTAACTATATATACCTACTGGCGACCGCCAGTGGGTAATATATATATATATTCACTGAAAAAAACATAGGTTTCACACCAGTTATAGTTAGGTGGAAATTTTACTCGCATAAAACCATTGAAATTCCCACGTTATAGTTAGTTGGACTCACTATAACTTGCGTGTGCAATGCACTGCTGATGACGTCACATATTACATCACTCATGACATGGTCAGTGACATCACTCATGACATCACTGATGACATCTCAAATGACATCACTGATGACATCATCCAGTGAATGTGTATCTTTCTGAAAAATAAATATTTTTTATATATGTATATCTAAAGGTTGATGGAAGAATAAATGGGTAAATAAATGCCTAAATGGATGTTTTTTGTGTAAAATTGATTGGTTAACTGACTTATTAAATGTATCTTAGTGAATACATATATTAGCGAGTAATGTTTTAATATTTAAATATCTGTATCTGTGTCTCACTTTGTGTATAAGTGGCTGCATGGGTTGGTGAGTAGCTACATGAGTGTGTATATGGGTTATTAGTTGTTCTTTTGAGTATCAGTATCAGTGTCTGTATGGTTTGGTGGGGGATATTACTTAGAGCACAGATGCATGAATGAGTGACTCACTATTTGTATGTATTTTGAAGACAGCATGTGTGCAAGACTGTATGGGTGGATGATTGTGTGTATGGGTGGGTTAGTGAGTATGTGTTTTTATAATTGATTGTTTAAGAGAGTAAATATGTTTCCGTTTCTGTAGAAGTATGTGTAGTGGTGTGTATATAGCAGTATAATTAAGTAAATGGTTTTTTGATAGTTTATTTGCATGTGTGAATTTGTGTGTGAGTAACTATATGGATGAGTATTAGCGTGTAACAGGATGTATAGGTGTATGAGTACATATGATGAGTAAGTACATGCATGAGTGACTATATAGAACTTTTGGTGAATGAGTGGATGTGTATGTAGATGTTGGAATTACCTAATAAGTTGTTGTAATTGGTATACGTTTCTCCTTTTTTAAGAAAATGTTAGTTTCTATTTTTGAATGTGTGTGTCAAAGGTTATTTTATGCTGATAGGAGGTCTGCCACTTTGTCACAAGGATGTTGTCATCAGTGATGTCATTTGAGATGTCATCAGTGATGTCATGAGTGATGTCACTGACCATGTCATGAGTGATGTAATATGTGACATCATCAGCAGTGCATTGCACGCACTAGTTATAGTGAGTCCAACTAACTATAACGTGGGAATTTCAAAGGCTTTATGCGAGTAAAATTTCCACCTAACTATAACTGGTGTGAAACCTATGGTTTTTTCAGTGAATATATATATATATATATATATATATATATATATATATATATATATATATATATATATATATATATATATATATATATATATATCTATCTATCTATCTATCTATCTATCTATCTATCTATCTATATATATATATATATATATATATATATATATTCACTGAAAAAACCATTGGTTATAGACCATATATAGTTAGGGATTAGCCTTTTCAAAACCTTATTTTACTCGCATAAAACCATTGAAATTCCATATATAGTTAGTTGCACTAACTATATATCGCGGACCCGCAATCCACTGCTAATGATGTCACATATTACATCATTCATGACATGGTCAGTGACATCACTGATGACATCACTGATGACATCTCAAATGACATCACTGATGACATCACTGATGACAACACCCAGTGACTGTATGTTTCTGTAAAGTTAAAATATGTCTTACATATTGAAGAATGAGTGGATGTATAAGTGTCTGGATGAAGGATTTAGTAGGTGCATGACTGACTGTATGAGAGAATGATTAAATGTGTCTCACTGAGTGCATGGGTTAGTGACTAAAGTGTCTTAATTTGGCAATCATTATATATGTTGTTCTGTAAACTGCTGCATGTTTAAATCAGTAGCTATATGAGTAACTATATGGGTTATTGAATGGTTGCCCAAGTAATTTGTATGGGAGACTGAGTATGTGTGTGGGTGGCTGGGAGGTGTATGCCTCTGTGCATAGATGTGTGAACAGTTAATTCCCTAGGTGTATGGGTTCAAAAGTGCATGTAGAAACAGCTGTATGGACAGTTGACTGTGTGCATGAGTGTATTCGATAGTGAATGGATATCTAAGTGCTACATGTCAAAGTAAGTACATATTTAAAACACAGTCCATGTGAGAATTGACATATATAAATAACTGAACATAAGAGCCACTTAATGTGAGAGTGGCTGTATGGATCATTGTGATCTTGTATCAGGGATTGTATAAGAGAGTAAATATGTGTTAGTATATGTTTGAATAAGTAAGGTGTGTATAACTGTATAGTTGAGGAAATGGAGGTGTGATTGATTCTTTGCATGACTGACTAGGTGTGTGAGTAACTCCATGGATGTGTGACAGTCTGTGAGTGTCTGTTTACACTGAGTGTATCTAAGGTTATATTACAGTCTGAAGATGTTCATTGTATTATCACATAAATGATATCATCAGTGATGTGATCAATAATGTCAAATGAGATGTCAGTGATGTCATCAGTGATGTCATCAGTGATGTCATTTGAGATGTCATCAGTGATGTCACTGACCATGTCATGAATGATGTAATATGTGACATCATTAGCAGTGGATTGCGGGTCCGCGATATATAGTTAGTGCAACTAACTATATATGGAATTTCAATGGTTTTATGCGAGTAAAATAAGGTTTTGAAAAGGCTAATCCCTAACTATATATGGTCTATAACCAATGGTTTTTTCAGTGAATTTTCAAGGTTTTGTAAATGCAAATTCCTAACTATATATGGACTATAACCTATGTTTTTTTCTGTGAATTTCAATGGTTTTTTAATAGCAAATATCAAAAGCTGTCAAATGTCAAGTACGTGATAGGTAAAAACGTTTTCGTATTTATGCACGCTGATGTGCTTTGAACGCTGCCCCCCCTCCCCTCTTTACTCTTAGTAGTACTCTCTCTTTGCAGATAGTGAAGGGTAGTTAACGCAGACCTTTACCCCCGTTGTAATTCGTCGTGCCTGCTTGTCTCTCCATTTGATTGATTGTTATCCAAGCATTTACTGTTTTAGAATTGGTTCTCTTTGGTTCATTATCTATTTACAAACAAGCACAAAGTCGCAATACTCTGTTTAGTCTTTGCAGATAGTGAAAAATCGTGTAAAAAAATAAAAGTAATCGAGCAAAATCAGTAGGCCACTAATTGGATCTCTTTTTGACCTCGCTAAAATAGAAACATTAAGAACAACCCTTCATGAGAAATACGAAAATAGTGAGATGAACTGAGCTCCACACCATGAGGGCTGCAAGACAGCTCGGCTCCGTCACCCACCCCGCCCAAAATAACCACAAACCCTATGCAAATATTAAAAATATATACAACACACCAGCAAAGTAACAGGGAAAAACATTTTATTAAATAACTATTTACATAACTATTTTATACTTTTTGTTGCCCGATCCGGCTAGCTCAATCGATCGAGCATGAAACTCATGCACTCTGATAGCAAGCGTTGCTACTGTTGCTATGCAGACCAAAACTGGTTTTCAGTTTGTAAATTTTTCTAGATTTTTCCATCCAAGGTTGGTTGAGTTTGTAGAACGTTGGCTTCAGATTTTCCACATACGGTGTGGTGTTGCGGACTGGGAGGGGGCGCTTCGCTCCTGCCCCCTCCCCAAGTAAGATTTTCATACGTGAAAGTACGTTAATGGTTTTGGTCCCTGAGTTGCTTCGATGTCACTGCCATTCTCAAATGGCATAAGTTCTGGATGTTGGGTGCCATAGTTCAGAGTTCTGAGCAGCGCTTGTAACACTGTCTGAAGCTTATTTCCACCTACTGCAGCTTCACTATTCTCAAAGTAAGTGAGGGTCGTTTGTGGACCTGACTGCATTTGAAAACAATGTGATATGGTACCTCCCTAAACAGCTTGACGGAGGCCCCCGAGGGGCGGTGTGATGGCACGGACTCGGAGAAGACGCTTGGCTCCGACCCCCTCCCCAAGTCTTATAGCACTGGTGTAGCCTGAGATCGCCCCCGACATAGGCGGCCGGCTCCCGGGGTCCGGCGGAACTTTTTGCCTTTTGATGACTCTTCTATTCTGGACCTTGTCCCACAATCCGTTTGACCTGAAGACACGCTGTAGTGGGGCGCCCCTTTACCGTTTTAGTTGCCATTCTGCCCGCTTTTGCTACACTGTGCCTCTTCCGCCATTCAGCTGTTTACCGCCCGCTCTTGCGACTACAGCGTCTCGCTCACCATGTAGTTGAGTTGCTCCCGCTCTTGCGATGCAACGATAGGCGGCTGCCACAGGACTCTCAAAATGGCGGCCGGCTCTTCAGATTTGGGCGTGGTCCACTAAAATGGCCCTGGGACACCTTGGAACTCGGACGCTTCCCTGATAGGGCTTTGGTCCCATTCTCGAAAGCGTCCCCTCAGCCGTGAAGATTGTACAAAAGTCTTGGGGGCCCCCGACTCCCGTAGGCTTCTGGTGGGGAGCGGCTGCCATGTTTGCTCGTGGAATGGCCACGACGGAGCTACGAGATGGTGGTGCTCTCATGCTGACGCCAGCTTTAGTCTGAAACATCCAGAAACACTGTAGACTACCAATTCGATCAGTTCCGGTAGCGCCCCTACATGACCCGGTAGAGAAGAACTTGCCCTCCCCTCTTTGACTGATGGTTCTTGTTGCCTGTCCCCTCTGTTGTCATTTAACAGAACTTTTTGGACTGCTGAAAGGGGTTGTGTTCCGAACGCTGGTTGGTGGAGACATTTTGACTATATTCTTGAGCTACGTTGTCGCGTAATGCGTTATATGACACGCCGCGTTAGCGCACCCGGAAGTGATCCGGGGCGCGGCGCGCAGCACGTAACGTAAGCATAACAGGTCATGTGACTTGTTAATAAAACTTTTCATTGGTTCATTTTACTTTTGTTATTTTAATGATGAAAAGCTTGGTCATATGACCTAAAAATTACGCTTTTTATTGGTTTCGAACATTATTTTTTTTAAACATATATGTTGTAATGTTCCAGGCTAATGTACTTTCCCGGAAAATTT
The DNA here is from genome assembly GCF_964263255.1 of Lissotriton vulgaris. NCBI lineage: Eukaryota > Metazoa > Chordata > Amphibia > Caudata > Salamandridae > Lissotriton > Lissotriton vulgaris. The sequence continues at coordinate 697,353,828 of NC_141691.1, read as the reverse complement.
ACAACTGTCCTGCAAGTAAAATATATTCCTTTTTCGAGAAAAAGGGCGTTTCTTCGTCCCATGACGGGGCCGTTGAGTAAAAGAGGCTCGGCCTGCTGTCTTACTCGCCGATACGCCTGAATATCAGATTCTTATCGATCACTTTATGTTGCAGGAGTGGAAAACACAACTGCCCTTGACCATTTATCTTTACTGCGTTCCTACGTATTATACCTTTTATCCGTCATGTAATTGGACTGCTTTATTTCACTTGCCTTTTACTGATTCGAAAACAGTGACTAAAAGTAAAAACTTTACCAATGTAAATACTACTACCATGTTTTGTTTTAAAAACCTTTATTGTGAAAATGTCAGTATACAAATACGGGCCTATAACCACGTGGGCCGGCCACGGAGCAAACTGAAATCGTATATGATGAGGAGACATTTACACTGTAGAGGAACGTAACGAGCGGGCCATTAGGTTGCAAGAACTAAGGTGTCTAACAGTTGCGGAATCGGTGGACGTACATTTTGTAATTAAAATACGACAAAGCCACTTACAAAAAAATCATCTAGATATACATTTGCGGGCAAGTACCATGGGTGACGTTAATTTGAACTTTCAATAGTACAGCAATCAATAACACATCAGAACTTCATATCAATAGGGATGTCGAAATATTCAATCAATTCTCGTCCCCGCCCGCCATGAGCATCAAAACTGCATTCATATCTCGTGATATCAAGGTTGTTCAACCAGTACACAACAAGGAGTTACGAGTCCCATTTATACCGGCGCCATTTTGGGCGAGGCCGGGCAGGTCCAAGATATAGTCAAAATGTCTCCACCAACCATCGGCCAGACCAGAACCCCTTTCGGCCCTTTATGCTACAAGATGGTGTCTTCCATTCAGAAAATATTGTTGGCAGCATTTTGAAAGGAAAGATAAACAGCCGTTCTCCTAGTGAGTCTCACATTGTTACATTTAGGAAGAATGTTGAAGAGTAGTATGTTGAAAATCTGAAGCCATTGTTCTACAAACTCTCAATCAGCCTTGGATGGAAAAAAAAATCCTGAAGAATGTACAAACTGAAAACCAATTTTTGTCTGTATAGCATCAGCAGCAACGCTTGAGTCAGCTTTGTGTGAAGCCGCCATTTTGATTCAATCAATAACGTCCCCCTGCACACATTCAGGGACCTGGTCGTGTCTTCAGGTCAAACGGATTGTGGGACAAGATGCAGAATGGAAAAGGGAAAAAGTTCCGCCGGACCCCGGGAGCCGGCCGCCTATGTCATGGGCGATCTTTGGCCACACCAGGACAATAGTGAAGCTGCAGCAGGTGCAAATAAGCTTCAGACAGTGTTACAAACACTGCTCAGAACTCTCAACGATGGCACTCAACATCCAGGACTTGCCATCCGGATCTTGGCGCCTTGTGCTGGTTCCGACCTATTCACACATCGGTCCACTACTGACATCATCTCATAAGCCAACGGGGCACCCCACGCCGACTTTCGGCGCAGCATTGTAGGATGGCCACACCAGTGCGGCAACTTGCTGGACACAACCTCGGTGCCATCCGGATCTCGGCGCGTTTGAGTCACTGTACCGCAAGAGTGACCGGAACTCAGCTGGATACGCCGTCTTTCGGCGCAGCATTGTAGGATGGCCACACCAGTGCGGCAATTTGCTGGACACCACCTCGGGCAATAGTGAAGCTGCAGCAGGTGCAAATAAGCTTCAGATAGTCTTACAAGCACTGCTCAGAACTCTCAACTATGGCACTCAACATCCAGGACTTGCCATCCGGATCTTGGCGCCTTGTGCTGGTTCCGACCTATTCACACATCGGTCCACTACTGACATCACCTCATAAGCCAACGGGGCACCCCACGCCGACTTTCGGCGCAGCATTGTAGGATGGCCACACCAGTGCGGCAACTTGCTGGACACCACCTCGGTGCCATCCGGATCACGGCGCGTTCGAGTCACTGTACCGCAAGTGACCGGAACTCAGCTGGACACGCCGTCTTTCGGCGCAGCATTGTAGGATGACCACACCAGTGCGGCAACTTGCTGGACACCACCTCGGTGCCATCCAGATCTCGGCGCGCTGTGATGCCTTCGGCCTACTGTAGCCGCAAGTGCGGACGCAACTCAGTTGGACGGCGAGTGAAAAGATAAGGGGCGCCGCACTGCAGCCGAGGAGCCTCCATCTTGGGGGAGACGCACAGCCCCCACTGACTGACGCGACCTTACAGGCCAACGGGGCGCCCCACGCCGACTTTCGGCGCAGCATTGTAGGATAGCCACACCAGTGCAGCAACTTGCTGGACAACAACTCGGTGCCATCCGGATCTCGGCGCGTTGTGCTGCCTTCGGCCTATTCGCACATCGGTCCGCTACTGATGCCGCCTCACGTGCCAACGGATTTTCTACGCTTTTTGTAGCCCTATGCCGCATAACAGGTCATGTGACTTGTTTATAAAACTTTTCATTGGTTCATTTTACTTTTGGTTTCCTAATGATGGAAGGCTTGGTCATATGACCTAAAAATAACACTTTTCATTGGTTTAGAACATTTTTTTTTCCCAAACGATGAAAGCCCCACCTTGTTTCTGGATGTTTCAGACTGAAGCTGGCGTCAGCATGAGAGCACCACCATCTCGTGGCTCCGTCGTTGTCAATCCGCGAGCAATCATGGCAGCCGCTCCCAACCGGAAGCCTGCAGGAGTCGAGGGCCCCCAAGACTTTTGTAGAATCTTCACGGCTGAGGGGACGCTTTCGAGGATGGAGCCCAAGCCCTAGAAGGCAAGCGTCCGAGTTCCAAGGTGTCCCAGGGCCATTTTAGTGGACCAGGCCCAAATCCGAAGAGCCGTCCGCCATTTTAAGAATCCAATGGCAGCCGCCTATCGCTGCACCGCAAGAGTGGGCGCAACTCAACTACATGGTGAGCGAGACGCTGTAGCCGCAAGAGCGGGCGATAAACAGCTGAATGGCGGAAGAGGCACAGTGTAGCAAAAGCGGGCGGAATGGCAACTGAAACGGTAAAGGGGCGCCCCAGTACAGCAGACGATCCTCCACCTGGGGACGCCCGTTCACGCCGCCTCCCCCACGCCCCCCCCCCTCCCCCGGGGCGCCCCACGCCGTTTTTCGGAGCAGCATTGTAGGATACCAAAACCAGTGCGGCAAGTTACTGGACATCACCTGGGTGCCATCCACATCTCAGCGCGTTCTGCTGCCTTGGGACTATTCGCACAACAGACCGCTACTGACGAGGCCTCCCCCCGCACCACCCGGGACGCCCCACGCTGTTTTTCTGAGCTGCATTGTAGGAAACCAAAAACCAGTGCGGCACCCAGGTAACATCACCTGGGTGCCGTCCAGAACTCAGCACGTTGTGCTGCCTTGGGACTATTCGCACAAAAGACAGCTACTGACCATTGTTGCTTCTTTTTGCCAAAAAAATGTTTAAATGTATTTACAGTTTTTGTTGCGTTCGATATATTTATAAAGTTAATAAAGTTTTATAATCCTACTTTGTTGGAGTACTATATATTTTTAAAAAATCGGGTGAATGGGGCCTTGAATCGGGTTATTGTCATGTGTGGGCTTTGGAAGTGTGCTGCTACAGGATCGGACATTTCAAACTCAAATGCACGTTCTTTTTCTTACCTTTCCGAAGCATGGAGCGCAATAGCAGGCAGAGAAAGGGTGATGCAAGTGTTGAACACTGCCTGGCCTGGCAAGTTGCTGGCAGTGCCTCCCCCCCCCCCCCGCCCGCTCCTGAAAGAGGGCACACACACACCGCCGCCCCCCGAGTACTTCACATATCTTTAAAAGACCATGCGCTTGTTAATGAGGCTTAAATGGTTTATCACCCCTTCTAGAGCCCCTGCATCGGCCCTCTGACGTTTCCTGGAAGAATTAGCACGTAACACAATACCAAGCACTGTCAGCTGAAACCCCCGAGGAATCGGGTTTTTGCTTGCAGGAATCGGGAGGCAGGAGACTAGCACTGAAATCGGTAGTCTCACGCCTGAATCGAGAGGGTTGGCATGTCTGGATTCTCTGCAGCTGGGGCCATAAACTACATCCGCAGGGCTAGGTGATAGCCTGGGACCGGCCTGGACAATCGGACACAGAGGAAGAGGAGTGTCAGAGGGTGCGGTAGTGAATAGGGTGAAAGGGAGGTGTCGGACGGGCACAGGGTGTGATTCTCAGGGAAGAGCAGCGCAGATGGGGGGAAGTTTATGGCCCATGCATGAGAGAGAGAGCGGGGGTGACCAGTGCGTGGGGGAGATGCTTGCGAGGGTGGGGAGCCGTGCTGAGGATCGGCGGCGTGCAGAGAGTGGGTCTGGTCAAGGCATCTAAAATGGCTGCCGTGCACGACAAAATTGTGGCATTGGAAAAAAGGCAAGATGGCGCAGACAATGTTTATCAATAAGGATTCATTTATAACAAAATATTTTATCGCAGTGACAAATTGGCGGTCAACACTTCCTGATTTCCATCGAATCGAACGTTAACAGACGTCACGCAGCAAAAAAAAAAAAAAAAAACCACGCACTGCCGCTGGAAGACATGTATCAACATATATGAGCCTCCTCAGCCACCCTCAGAAAACATAAGGGATCAGGATACGTCTCCCGCACCCCCTTATACCTAGTAATTTAATAAAACGAAACACAAAATGGCGAATTCCCGTTTCGCTACCAGTTTGCGGCCCAGTTCGCGGCCCGAGAAGCGCTTCTACCGTGAAAAATCATTTTTTTTTATTTTCCCCACGGGACCCTTTAATAACCCCGACATCATTCCTAGGGGGTCAAGAGGGGTCTACCTTGCCCCCTTTCATTAAATTCCCCCTTCGTTTTTCACCTCTTCTTCTCTCTCGATCCTACCGAGAGATAAGATGGCGGCCGCTCCGGACTGTTTAGAATGTTGACAGACACCGGAGAGCCAATCAGCTTCGCATCGCAAAGTTCCGTTTCGCGAAAAGTAAGCGGACCGGAGCGCAGCCCGGAGCGCTGTTACAGATATATATCTTGTTTTGAACGTTAATTTCTCAAAATCTACTGGAGCACATATATTGAGACCTAGCAAAGGCACATCGGGCTAACAGTCCCTACAATTTTGCCAAGTTTCGTGCAAATCCATTCAGCCGTTCCAGCTAAAAGTGAGGCCAACCGCCCTATGGAAATTAACATGGGGAAAACGCGTTTTGGGACCCCCCTTTTTTCTCGGCCCCCCCTTGACGAAACCCCCCCCCAAATTTTCAATAGCTACTCAGAAACAAAATGTGCCATTTTCCTGAAAATTTCAGCCGATTCCGTCCACAAACGCCAAAGTTATTAGACATAGAATTTTCAAAAATCCCATAGGGAAAAAATCCTAACTATATATACCTACTGGCGAGACGCCAGTAGGTAATATATATATATATATATATATATATACACATATATCTATATATATCTACAGACACGCACATACATATATACCTGTGAAATACTTACATTTGACCTGTAAAGGCATATGTGGTAAAGATATATGCGTGGTAAAAGACAAGAGTTATAAAGACTAATGCATGGTTAAGACAGCGTTATTAGGGCATGCGTGGTTCAGTCATACATACAACTATACATGACCTGCACAGAATACACCAAAACTTATAAGTCTCTATGTTATCTTTCCTTTAACAATCAATCAGACATTTACATAGTGCTGCAAATCACCCCTGAGGGGCTCAAGGCACTGGAGACGCAGCCTGCTGTGCCATGATTTGTTCATTTGAACATCCAGGTCTTGAGTTCTTTCCTGAGTTGCTGGAGGGAAGGGGAGGTCCTGAGGTGCAGGGGGAGGTTGTGCCATGTACTGGCCGCCGGGTGCGAGAAAAAAGTCCTCCACTGTTGGTTGGGTGGAGCTGGGGGTGTCTGCGAGGAAGAGAGAAGCGGATCGTAGTTGTCTGGTAGGTTGGTGGCAGGTCAGACGTTTGTTGATGCATGCAGGTCCTTCGTTGTATAGGGCTTTGTATGCATGGAGCATCTTGAACTGGCATCTCTTCTGGATTGGGAGCCAGAGTAGCTTCTTGAGGTGGGGTGTAATGTTGGGTCTTCTAGGGAGGTCGAGGACGAGGCTTGCCGCAGAGTTTTGTATTGTCTGCAGTCTCTTCAGGAGGTTTGCAGTGATTCCTACATAGAGTGTGTTCTCATAGTCCAGTCTGCTGGTGACGGGGGCCTGGGTAAAGGTTCTTCTGGGGGTGACTAGGAGCCATCTATCTTGCAGAGCATGCGTAGTGTGTGGAAGCAGGCGGATGAGACAGTGTTGAACTGCTTCTTCATACAGAGCATGCTGTCTTGGATGATGCAGAGGCTGCGGGTGTGGTACGTCGGAGCAGGTGGTGGGCTGAGTTCGCAGGCCACCATGAGTCATTCCACGGCGAGGTTTTCCCAAGGATGAAGACTTCTGTCTTGCCATGTTGAGTTTGAGACAGTTGTCCTTTATCCAGTGAGTGACGTTCCTCAAGCATCTGTTGAAGTTGGCTCTGGTAGTGGAAGGGTCTTCTGACAGCTAGAGAATGAGCTGAGTGTCGTCGGAGTAGGAGATGATGTTGAGTCTGTGTAATCTGACGGTGTTGGCCAGGGAGTTATGTAGGTGTTGAAGAGGGTGGGGCTCAGGGACGATCCTTGGGAGACACCGCAGATGATCTTCTTGGGCTACGAGGTGAATGTTGAGAGCTGTAATCTCTGCGTTCTTCAAGTTAGGTATGAGGCGATCCATTTGAGGGTGTCTCCCTGGATTTCGATGAGGTGGATGTCTGTTGATCAGGATGTGAAAGGAGACAGTGTCTAAGGCAGCTGATAGGTCCAGGAGTGTGAGGGCACAGATGTTGTCAGTGGCTGCGATCAGAGGTGTCTTGGTGCTGAGGTTGGCTCAAAATATGGATTGGAGGGGTCCAGGAGGTTGTTGTGTTATAGGTGTTCGGTAAGTTGCTGCTTGATTGATAGTTTTCTTGTGAACCTTTGCAAGAAAGAATAACGCAAGTTGGGCTGGTGGTTCTTTGGGTTTTGCTGGATTGGAAGATGGTTTCTTAAGGTGAGGCCTTTATTCAGCGTGTTTCCAGTCCTCAGGGAAGGAGGTTGGGGTGATGGATGTGTTCAGGAATTTCCTAAGCTCATTGCCAAGTGTCTTGTTTCCAAAGTTGAAGATGTGTTAGGGAGATCCGTGGGTGCTCACAAGTGTGCTGAGTTCATGATGGAGATTGTGGCTTGAGTGGTGAGAAGGCCCCAGTGGGTAAGCTGGTGTTTGTGATACTGTTAGCGGCGTGGGGGTTGGGGTTTGAAGTTTTTATAGATGGCTGAGATCTTGTTGTGGAAATATGTGCGCCAGGGTGTCACACAGTTCTTGTGATGGTGTAATGACGCTCTTGGTGGCGCAGGAATGAAAAATTCTTTCAGGATAGTGAAGTGTTCCTTGCTATGTATGGTTTGTGCTAGCTTCAATGCGGTCTTCTAGGGAGTTCTTTGTTTCTTTCAGGAGACGGTGGTACAGGTTGAGTACCGTTTTGAATAAGGAGCATTCTACCGTCTTTTTGCTGGTGCGCCACATCCTCTCTAGTTGTCGGCACTTGCACTTGGTAGATGTTCCTCAGTGTACCAGCTTGGTCTTTTGGTGGGTCCTTTGGGTTTTGCAGGACGATTCTGTTGGCACATTCTGTGATCCTCTGGGAGAAGTTTTTTGCTGCCAGCTCTGGGTTGGATGTTGAGCCTGGGAGGTGGGAGCTGACAGCATAGTTCCGCTGATCTTCTATTATCTTTTTCCAGTCTCTGCGCCTGGAGCTGGAGGGCGCTGTGACACGGGTATTATGGCCTGAGATGGTGAAGTGGTTGGCCCAGGTGAGCTGTGTGATGTGGGTGTACTTGACTCTGTTGCTGGAGGTAAAGATGGTGCCAAGAGTGTATCCTGCGATGTGGGTTGGGTCGGTGCTTGAGGCCGATGTTGCTCATGCTTTCCAGCAGGTCGGTTGTGTTGGTATCGCTAGGGTTGCTGAGGAGAAAGTTAAGATCTCCTAGGAAGATCTAGTGCTCGGAGTCCTTTGCGATAGAGGTGATGAGGTCAGGGATTGCGTCGCAGAAGCCGGGACATGGTGTAGGTGGTCTATAGGCAAGGGTGCCTCTGATGCCATCAGAAGCGGCCGCTCCCACGCTGCTCCCTACTCTACCTACAGACTGGTATCGTAGCGCTACTCCACAAGACTCGCTATTGCCTGACTGATGTTTAAAAATTATCGCAGCGCTAGATTGCCGGTTCAGTTTAATATTTGCTAAAACTTTCATATTTGCCATAGCGATTTGAATCATAGCGCTAGATTGCCATAGAGCGCTCTTACACTATTGTTAATTGTGGATTGCTGCCTGTTTAAATCGTCTGTGCCTGATTGTGCCGGTGCCACTGGCATTTGCATCGCGCCCACTGTGTGTATACCCCTATCCTGTTTCGGTTTTTGGCTTGCAGCCATTTTGTTGTTGTTGCTGTGCCCCCCTGGCCGGATATCCACCACGCACCCGCCTCCCAGCTGCTCCTCCCTCGCCCCCGCCCCCTCCACTATTCATACATGACAGATGCATCTGCGTGCAGCGTTCACGCGCAGCGGTCGCGCCCCATGCGCGCCGAAGGTGCGCCAAAGGTAAGCCCATCTACGCCCGTCCGCGCCTGGACCGCGCCCAGCCCAGACCCCCTGGTCCTCGCAAATCTCACTCCACCCGCATAACGTATGACGCTGCCTCTCTCGTTGCCCTTAACCCCGGTCGCTCTCCACTATGCTGCACAACTACCCCAGGATGCACCCATGGACCGTTCGCTTGCCACGCCTTCAAGTTCACCTGCATCAGAACCCACACCAAATCCACTTCTCCCAAACACAGCTCTGACATTAACCACCTGAAGTGCATCATGCTGAACACCCGCTCGGTGTACAGACATGCCACTGAACTCTGGGATCTACTCGACACTACATCGCCGGATGTCGCCTTCCTTACTGAAACATGGATGAACGCCTCTTCAGCACCCGACATTCCCATAGCCATCCCAGACAATTACAAGATCATCCGAAAAGACCGCACCGTCCAAATAGGAGGAGGCATCGCCATCGTCCATAAGAACACCATCCGAATCACGACCAGCTCCGACGACAACCTCGCGACCGCCGAACACCTTCACTTCCAGATCCACACCGACCCCAGAACCACACTTAGAGGCACCCTCATCTACAGACCGCCAGGAACCCGCACACAATTCAACGAAGACATCACTGACTTCATCAGCCCACATGCCCTCACCTCCAAGAACTACATCCTACTGGAAGACCTCAACTTCCACCTGGTAAATAAAAATGACAGCAACACCACCACCCTTCTGGACAACCTGGCCAATCTCGAACTCAAACAACTTGTTGACACCCCCACCCACTTAGCCGGACACACGCTCGACCCTATCTTCACCTCCAGCAAACACATCTCCTTCGATCACACCTCAGCTCTTCACTGGACGGACCACAGCTGCGTCCACTTCAGCTACAAAAAGACCACGACTCACAACCCTCCACAACCTATTCCTCATAGAAACTGGAATAAAATCACCTCCGACCAACTCACCGCATCGCTTAACCAAAACCCCCCTGCCATTTCATCGGACCCAAACCAAGCCGCCACCAAACTCACACAATGGATCACCCACAGTGCTGATGAATTAGCACCCTTGAAAAACCACCAGGTCAAACAAGGCAGCAAAAAGGGCCCCTGGTTCAACGAAGACCTTAAGAAATCCAAGAAGGTATGTCGCACCCTTGAGAAAACCTGGAGAAAAAACCCAACCACTGACAACCTGACCACCTTCAGGGACGCCACCCGCAAACACCACCAATTGATCCGATCCACCAAGAAATCAGCATTCAAGGATCGACTCGACAACAACGCCCACAACAGCAAGGAACTATTCAACATCGTCAAAGAATTTACAAACCCCACCGCCGGCACCAACAACATTACTCCCTCCCAAGACCTCTGCGATTCTTTATCCTCTTTCTTCCACAACAAAATCGCCGACATACATAACAGCTTTGAAAACCAGTCCGAAGAACAGTCCACTCCACCCACACCCGAACCGAAACAGCTCTCTCACAACCTTTGCGCCTGGAACCCAATCCCTACTGAAGACACCATCCGCCTGATGAACTCCATCCACTCAGATTCTCCAACCGACCCATGTCCCCACCACATCTTCAACAAAGCAGACTCCATCATCGCACCCCATCTCCGCGATGTCATCAACTGTTCCTTCAATTCCGCTACCTTCCCGGAAAGCTGGAAACATGCCGAACTCAGCGCCCTTCTGAAGAAACCCACAGCAGACCCCTCTGAACTTAAGAACTACCGCCCCATCTCACTCCTCCCATTCCCCGCCAAAGTCATTGAGAAAGCCGTCAATAATCAGCTCGCCGCCTTCCTCGAATCCAACAATTCCCTCGACCCCTCACAGTCCGGCTTCCGAGCCAAACACAGCACCGAAACCGCCCTCATCGCTGCCACAGACGACATCCGAACACTACTGGACAACGGAGAAACAGTTGCCCTCATTCTACTTGACCTCTCCGCCGCCTTCGACACAGTCTGTCATAACACCCTCATACAACGCCTCAGCAATGTCGGAATACAAGGACAAGCTTTGGACTGGATCACCTCGTTCCTCGCCGGAAGAACCCAGAGAGTCCGCCTCCCCCCATTCAAATCAGAAGCCACCAAAGTCATCTGCGGCGTACCACAAGGATCATCTCTCAGTCCCACCCTCTTCAACGTTTACATGAGTCCCCTCGCATCCATCGTGCGACAACACAACCTCAACATCATCTCCTACGCAAATGACACCCAGCTGATCCTCTCCCTCACCAAAGACCCAAACACCGCCAAAACCAATCTACACGAAGGAATGAAAGAGGTAGCCGAATGGATGAAGAACAGCCGTTTAAAACTAAACTCGGACAAAACGGAAGTCCTCATCTTAGGATCATCCCCCTCTGCCTGGGACATACCCTGGGTACAGCACCCATACCTACAGATCACGCACGTAACCTGGGCTTCATCCTGGACTCCTCCCTCTCGATGACCAGTCAATGCCGTCTCATCTTCGTGTTTCAACATCCTACGCATGCTCAAAAAAATCTTCCGTTGGATGCCCACCGAAACAAGAAAGACAGTCACCCACGCACTGGTCACCAGCTTACTGGATTATGGAAATACCCTTTACTCGGGAACCACAGCCAAACTACAGAAAAAACTCCAACGCATACAAAACGCCTCAGCCAGACTCATACTGGACATCCCCCGTCAAGCTCACATTTCCAGTCACCTGAAGGAACTCCACTGGCTCCCCGTCAACAAGAGAATAACGTTCCGTCTCCTCACCCACACTCACAAGGCCCTCTACGACCTAGGACCCGAATGCCTCAACACACGACTCTCCTTCTACAAACCCACCCGGCAACTACGATCATCAATCAAGCCATCGCTGCAATTCCGCGCATCCACAGATCCACCATGGGAGGAAGATCCTTCTCCTACTTAGCGGCCAAAACCTGGAATTCTCTCCCCACTCACCTCCGCCTTACTCAGAACCACCTCTTCTTCAGAAAGCAGCTAAAAACCTGGCTATTCGATAAATAATGCACCCACCATCCCTCAAGCGCCTTGAGACCCTCTGGGTGAGTAGTGCGCTATACAAATTACAGAACTTGAACTTGAACTCCCATTCTGTATGTAGTTGGAAGTTGAGATGTTTCATTATTGGGGGCGAGTTGTCTGGGGAGGTTATGCAGTGGATGGTGTCCTTGTAGATATTGGTGATTCTACCTCCGTGTTGTTGGTTTGATCCCGGTGTGTGTTATTTTGTAGGCTTCTGGGGTAGCGATGGCGATGTCAGATACGGGGGCGGGGTTCAGTTTGGTCTCTCTGCGTAAAATGATGTCTGGTATGAGGGATGAGATCTTTGTTAAAACTTAGGACGTAATTCCAAATCCAAGTACCCGGACTATCTCTGACTTTATTGCTGTTGCTCCTGTGGTGTATTGGTTGTACCTAAACACCAACCGAATAGGAGCTTCTTACCTACAAGCTGTGGTTGAGGCATCAGAATCTCCTAAACATTCAAATAATGCATGAGCACTTTAATGATAAAAGAACTCTGACAGATTCGAGCTATGGCTATTTATGGTCGAACCCTTAAAGCAATTAGCTCTGAAGTCAAATGTAGATTCAAGGAGGCATTCTTGGATTTCTAACTTAAACTACTTTTGGCACCTGTACGATGGTCCTACTTGACTGTTAACTACCTTCTTTATAAACAATCATGGGAGCTGGAAAAGTACCTTAATGACATTTTTTCAAAGGCACACCGCACTTCATATATCAAATTTTGTCTAAGAGTTTTCCACACCAGACTCAGTTTAGATTTGCAAACAACCAGTGTGTAGATGAACTATATGACTGCAAGTTTGGTTCTCCTATGTTGCACTTCCTTCTATTTGCCACAAAAACCAAACACCTACACCGCAGCTGGCTGGTGCCAGGTGCGGTTTTCTGTATCAACCTGTAATGCTGCATTTGAACTTTGTCAGAGAATGGATGTCCCACCGATTTATTTTTCGGATCAAGCTACCTTTGGACTGGCTGGGTTATGACTAAAAGGCAGATGCCACCACATTGAACTATGATGTTCTGTACATGAAATATTATGTGTGCATGCCAGTTCTTCTTTTTAGTTGTTACTATTGGTTTGCAAGCAATGGGAGGGGGAATACTGTTATTAGTCAAGCAAACGATTCCCACAACACCCACATGTAAATTGGGGTTGCTAGTATGTGGAATGTTGCTTCACTCATTTATGAGGCATTGTACGTCGCGGTATAGGAACTGGCAATATGTTTTCAACTTTTGGTGATTCAAAAAAATTCTAGAAATAATAATGGTCATTCTTACTATTATGCGATTGTTATGGATTAAGCTGAGACAAAGTTTGATTTGATTTGATATAGTGACGGTTTAAACTATAACTAAACTAAATAGAAAGTATTTTAACCCTATTTTGAGTTCATCAGTAAAAAGAATGTTAAAATGTGATATAGTGGGTGATAATGCTATAACTGATGCAAAACACCTATTACTGTTATCATTTGGGTTACCTCCAGCCAGTTTTGCTGGAAGAAACCAATCTCAGTATGTCTATGATGTGTGAGTATGTGGTAGAAGATTGGTCGAATATCTAAATACCAATGTTGGAGTCTGTTTCTAACTCTTTCTTCAGCTGACAAAATATTATTATTCAGGGTATTCAGGGTAATTCATTCTGGTCCAGACTCAATTTTTCACACTTAAGTAAAACCTAGGCATGCAAAATACTTTACAAAGGTAAAATGATGAGTGAATTACAAAATCAAGCAATGCTTTCTTTAGGCTTACTTTAGTACCCAATTCTCTTATAGAGACGGTCAGACGACAAGAGAACATTGGGGTGTTATATCAGTTATTATTGTCATATAGACCAGATGATCTTGACAAATACAATACTAAATTGTCTATGATTTTGGGAGAGCCAAATATATCTATCGAGCAGGCCATAGCTAATTCCAGGGAGGTATTAATGTCGGCCAATCTGAAGGTACAACTTTTTAAAACCATATTCGATCTGTATTATACCCCTGCTCGAATGTCTAAATGGAGGGCTGGGTTTGACGGAATTTTTTTTCGATGTGGGGGAGATAATGCAGACAGTTTGCATGTTTTTTTCAGTTGTAGTAAATTATTTAGATTTATATCAGACATAGATACATTTCTGTCTATACTTATGAATGCCCCGCTGACAATTACTCCGCGATTATGTTACTAGGGATGGGGCCTGCTAACAGTCAATTGAATGCATTACATGAGCATCGACATCTGATATTTATTGTTATGTCTGTCGCTCGTCTCTTTATCGCTTCTGAATGGCTGCAAAGAGAGCACCCAGTATTTCTGCTATGGCGGGCTAAAATGTATAACCTATATAAGTTAGAATGGAGTTTATTTGCTGTGAAAGGGGTTAAAAAACGTCAGATTGGCTTCAGTATTTGGGGGACTTTTCGTGATCATTTTCATTTTTGAATAAGCCACGTCTATAAGCTGTATTGTGTTTTTCTTTCTGTGTGTGTCACTTTGCTGCTGTGGAGCTATAAAATAAAAATTACAAATTAAAAAAAAGAATTACAAAATCAAGAGTGGGTGATATTTCAGGGAAATGTGTGGGATTTTGGACATGTTTGTTTGAGAAAATGTGAGGAAATCTACAGTCTTTTAATGTTCCTCCATCTTTCATGGGCTGGATGGCAGGTACGGTATCTCTGTATATGAAAACATGTTTGTGTACTTGAGGTACCCTCTGTATACTGTTACCCTTGGTGGTCTGGCAACAATACTACACTATGATTTTGTCTCGGATGTTAACAACTACAACTTTTCATTATTATTAATATTATTATTATTGTTAAATTTATATGGTGCAACAGCTACCCGGAGGTTTCCCGGCGCCTACGGACCAGCGCTGTAAAGAGAAAGGGCAAAACTCTAGCGGTTGAATAACCACGTTTTAAGGCCTTTACGGAATTTGCAGTAAATATTTTTGTGGGGAAGTTGTAGAGGGAGTGAATTCCATAGTGAGGGAGCCAAGTAAGGAAAGCACCGACCGCCCATACGTGCTGGTTTGATCCTGGGTACTTGAAATTTTAACTGATTAGAGGATTGAAGGAGGCGCGTAGGGAGGTACAGGCTTACCAAGGCACTGTAATACTGTGGTGCTGCACCTGCTTTGATCCTATGCATGTAGCAAAGGGCTTTAAATTTAGGGCGATTTTTCATCCTGAGCCTTTGGAGGTCGCAGAGTGGACCTGCGATAGAGGCCATTCTAGGTAACTGGCATAAAAGTCTGGCCGCAGAATTCTGGACTACTTGCAGCTTCCAAATTACCTCCAGAGGATTTCTTTGAGCCATTTTAAAATTGTAAAACAGGTTGAGGCGACCTTAACCACTTTCTGTCTCAAAGATAGTTGAAAGATTGAAATGGTTTGGGGAGATCACCCATTTGAGGTGGCCAGTGCTGGGGGCCCCAGAGTCGATTTACAAAAGGGGGGTGGTGATGAACAGAGTGTCTGAATTGAGCAGACCACTCTTACCCAGTCCAAAGATCAGGGCTTGATCCATCACCGTTATTTATCTCACTGCCCCATCCCAGCTCAGAACCTGGCTATATGCAAATCAGTCTGTCCCTGGCCCAGTGCATCATGGGAACAGGGCAGACTAAACTACCAAGCCAATTCTTTACCAGAAAGGAGACAAGCTACCGGGGACCGGTTTCTGGCATTTCAGCCTCTTCGGCCCGGCTTGCTTGAATCCTGATGGAGCAGTGAGAAAGGGACTCATGTCTGAGTATACCCTGCCACACCTATAGTGGCCAAAATCGATTTACAAAAGGGGGTGGTGATGAACAGAGTGTCTGAATTGAGCAGACCACTCTTACCCAGTCCAAAGATCAGGGCTTGATCCATCACCGTTATTTATCTCACTGCCCCAGAGAGCTTTACTTCCACCAAGGATTAGGAGTTCAGTTTTCCCTCCATTTATTTTCAACCTGTGTATGCATCCAGTCGGCTATCTTTTGTAGCCCAACCTAGAGAGAGGACACATTTGAGGTCTCCTTGGTAGACAAAGAGAAGATAAGCTGGGTGTCATCCGCATATGAATGTATAGTCAGCCCAGCCTTTTCAGCTATAGGAGCCAGGGGGCTAACATAGATGTTGAAAAGTAGTGGGCTAAGTATAGAGCCCTGAGGCACTCCATACGGGGAAGCATGGGCCTTAGAGCCTGCCGTAGAAGGGAAGACCTGGTAAGTCCTGCTAGACAGAACGCTCAACAGCTACTTGAGTGCTGATCCGACAATGCCCCTAGAATGTAAAATTTGTAGAAGGGTTGTGTGGGACAGAGTGTCGAAAGCAGTACTCAAGTCAAGTAGTATGAGTGCTACAGTATCTCCCATATCAAGATGTTGGCGAATGGTTTCAGTGACTCCCAAGAGCGTGGATTCCGTAGAGAAGCACGCTCTAAATCCCGATTGAGAGGAGTGTAGGATGTTTTACGTCAACTGGAGGTTGATATGTTTTTCCAGAATTTTGGAGAAAGCTGGGAGTAATGAGATTGGGCGGAAGTTAGATAGAACTTCAGGATCGGAGTTTACTTTTTGTAGTAAGGGAAGGACCATGGCATGTTTCCAAGCCGCTGGTATGTTGCTTCACATAGTGAGGCATTGAGGAGTTCTATAATGACATTAAGTATTGGTAAGTCCATTTTTTTAATGGGGATGGGGAAAGGATCTTTAGGAGAGCCAGATTTGATACTAGTTAGAATACGACAAAAAGAAGGGGTGTCCAGGGGTAGCCAGTTTTTGAGCGTGTTGCCTGGACTAGCATTTTTGTCCTGAGACAGGGTCTGGGTAGTACGATCTGATGATGAGGCGAAGGTCTTAGGGAACAACTTCACATCAGTTGTCATAGATTTAAAGTCTGAGTAGACTCTACCTATTATGCTTCATTTAGTCCCGGTGGCTCTGGTTGGCAAGTTGCGCCTGACAGTTCGTTCACTACTTTAAACAGGACTTTAGGGCTGTTATATGATATTAAAATGATGTTAAGCATGCTCAGCCCGAGCGGCATTACACAGGGCATGATAGCCTTTTATTGCCAGTTTATATGTATGTCTTGATGTCGGCGCGTAGTCCTTCCTCCAACGTCTCTCCAAGGCTTAACATTTAGTTTTTTCTGCCTTCAGGTTTTCAGAAAACCAGTGGGCAGGAGGACGATGATTGTTCATTTTTTTATTTGCCAGAGGGAGACATACATCAATAGACGATGTCAGACAGTTTTGAATAGTGTCCGCATCAGATGTATTGGCTGTAGTAAAAGCAGACATGGTGTTCTCAAGATGAAGATTAAAACGATCAACATCTAGCTTATTCCAATTTCTGAAACCCGTTTTGATGGAAGAGGTCGAGGGGTTATCACGCCACATTTCCTGTTTTACCTTAAAGCCAACCACAAAATTATCGGACCATAATATAGGGAAGGCTGGCATGAGATATTTGGTAAATTAGAAAAAATAGGGTCCAATAGATGACCTGCCTTATGGATGGGGCCTGAATTACAGAGAAGAACATTCATGGCAGCCATATCAGTAGTGAGAGAGGAGTCGATAGAGCAAGTGGGTTCGTTAAAATGTATGTTAAAATCTCCTAAAGTAGTAAAATTAGTGGCTTCCAACAGTAAAGGGGCGATAAAATCTGGGAGCGCAGCTGCCCATGCACCCATGCACCAGCCGGTCCTGGGGAAGCAATAGATCGGGATACCAGAGAAGGTGAATTGAAAAGTAAGTGAAAGTTTAAAAAGACTGGCTTCACAGCCCTTAAAGGGTAAGTCCTCCCATTTGCAGGCGTAAGCATATTTGAAAATTATTGCTATACCCCCTGCAATTTTATCCATGCGATCCTTTCTAAGAATCGCGTAGTTAGGGGGGTAGAGCAATGGCAATGTCTGGTCCCGAGCTCCCATTTAGCCAAGTCTTCATGAAGAAAATGGCATCAGGTTGTGTATTCAGTAGGAGGTCATGAATGTCTGCCTTATGTTTGGGAAGTGACCTAGAATTAATACTAAAAAAGGTAAATTCATTTGAGAGGAATTCATCATTTTTTGCAGAGGGGAGCGCCAGTTTATGATTCCTGGGGGTAGATTCCCGGCAGGGTAGTGTGGTGAAAGAAAAAACACAGCAGAGACAATTAGGAGTAGAGTTTCCTGGTATAAGAGGCTTACAGTTTGGTCGCGGCTTAGGCCGAAGAACATGTAGTAATTTTTGAGAATAAGTTCTAGGGCCATTAAAAATTAGAGCAGGGTTTATGGCCCCTTGCCCCGGCCGGTCGCGGACGGGTGCAGACGGGCTTGCCTTTGGCGCGCCTTCGGCGTCAGTTGCACAACCATGGAGATTTATACTCTCTATGAGCAGAAATGCCGGCTCCAACTCGGAAGTGCAACTGACCGCCGCTCCCTACAACAAACAGGAAAACCTGCGGTGTGTCTGAGATGAGCAGGTAGTCAAACAGTGCAATGAGCAATTTAATAAAAGTTTCTTTTTAAAGTATCTGTGCAATTTAAAAAGGATACGCTGAAAGCAGCCTCTGCTGACAGGCTCTATTTCCCAGCGTGCGTCTGTATGCTTGTCAGCGTGTGTATCATATCCTAACAAAAATAACCATGCACACAAGCAGACATTTGCAGAGGTGGACCCTCTCCTATAGACCTTCAATGGTTCGGTATATTGTGTTGTGAGTATAACTGCTTGCAGAGGACAGCCAGGGAAATGAAGGAGCCTTGATTTACCTCAGACGGTGGGCAGGCATAGGTTCAAAGGTAGAGCTGAGTGTAACAATATAATCCTGGAGGAAGTGGCAAAACCAGAAGAGAAACCACCTGTGGCACCCCTGCCCAAACTACTATCACCTTCACGAGCGACTTGCACACAATGTTAGTAATTCATTCCTATGTTTATTCATGTATTTCACTTTTTATTTATTTATTCACGCATGCCGTGGTTTTTATAAAGTACGTCCATGCCTCACGAGGTTAGTAGGCCGTACATACTTAGAACTAATAACCAGATTAATCAGGGTGCTTCCAGGCACTCAGATAAATGCCCTCACAGGTATTTGGGAGGTTTTGTATAATCGCAGAAACCTGACACTTCTGCTGACGTTTTTTCAGCAAGGAAGGGGATAGAAATCATAATCATCCATAAAAAATAATTAACACGACCAGGAACTAGTGTTCTGTAATGATTATTACAATTCATTTGTCGTGATATCTCCTTTCATGTGTGATTTTGTCCATTATTGTCCAAATAACAATTTCTCATTACTGGCTATTGTAATTTTTTATGGAATTGTCTGAATACAGACGTGAATGCTTGGCTGTGTATAGTATATGCACATGTTGACTTGTTGATTTGTCTCCTCTTTTTCATTTGTACTATTGTGTTCAAACTGGTATATGTATATGTTATATTTGTAGTGTTTTTTTGTCTGACATGTAAATCTTTGAACGTTTTGATTAATTGATGAATCTAAGGTACAAATAAATATACCAAACACCTCTAACTCAAGTAGATGTGTTGCTTATAACTAAAAGCTAGTTTAAATAAGCAGTGGGGGGGCATTTCTCTCATGTAAAACTGTTTTTTCAGCAAGGGCGCACAATGGATAATATTTCAACAGTAAAGATGACTTTATCAAGGTTAATACAAACACTGGGGTAATTTTACAGGAAGACCCCTCCCCCCCTTTTAATCACCTGTATGTAGTGTTTTACATTTTGTTCTAAGAAGCTACCACTACTCCTGAGGCCCAATTTGGCCTCTCTGCGAGGTTGCAGTTGGCATATTTTTCCAAAAATTCTTTTTTTTTTATCAGTCTCGATTTTGGTTTAATGCCTTCATGGATTCTTCTGTTCAGTTCTTGCCTCATCTACACTCACTGATATACCAATGGTGACATATATTGTCCTTGTGTGCGGACAAGCTTGCAGTTTTACAAAGTCAGCAGGTGCTCACAGAAGTGGTTAAGCGCCATTATCAAAAGCCGGTCTAGTGGTTTACGATGTTGTACTGTCCCCATACCCGCCATTACCCACCCTGTCTGTATTAACCACGACATTTCCTTGAAACAGGTGTGTAATGACAGCTTGGAAAAGCCACACTCTAAGATATTAGAGAGGTTCAGTGGATTATAGGTGCTGTTCATTTTTCACTGGTCTCAGCAAGGCCTTAATACTCACTCCTGTTACATAATGCATGCGTAAACCATCTGAAGGTGTCTCAAAATGGGACCATGGAGTGGCAGCCACATCTGTTGCAAAGCAGAGAACGACATTTGTTCACGGAGCTGTCGGGGGTGGAGCAAAAGTGTTGGAAACTCACCTGAGAAAAACAGATGTGCTAACTGTATTGGGGCCTGCAAAAGTCAGCCACCGTTGATTAAAACCACAATCCACTACTCGCATGAATATTGTAAATCGTGGGTGTGTTAAATGGCCGCAGGCACCACACAGGCATGGTGACTGTACAGGGGTCTTATAATCTCAACACTGTTCGATTCTTGTGTGCACCTTCGTCTGGCTTCTTGCTGGATTTATTAGAGCGTACTTTCTTTCACAGCAAAGTGACTAGGCGATCAATAACGCCCTCTGTGCACCACTGCCCACCAGCTGATTGAACAGCAGATTGATTCATTAATATTACACATTCTTCAGGCATCAGAAGCGGTTTCTGGCAGGCTGTTCCTATACATAGTAAAGATAAAACGAAATCTGGTCTCCCTTTGCTCCTGAGAGAAGGGGCTCCTATACCTTTATAAGATCATTTCTCTTCCAAAGGTAACATTGCTGGAGATTGCAGGGCACACATTATTCCTTTCTGTTGCACCAGCGCAGAAGCCTATCACAGCTTTTTACAGCATTCAATGCGCTTGAGACGTCCTAGCACGTAAAGTGTGTTGATATTCCAATGTATGACAAGGGTCCTTGACAAGCAGGGGTCGTGCCACAATACAAATTATCACAACTGAACATAGCTATTACTGTTCGAATGGTGAAGGCAAGGAAATGCCACTGTAAGACCCACATGGTGATTATCCAATTTCCATCAGGATTCTGAGTCAGCGCTAGCATGTACTCAGCGCCAGCAGTGATCCGCGCTAATTTCATTGGTTCCACCATAAAGCAGATATCATTTATCTGAGTTCACCCTGATGAGCGCTGATCGTCCCTTCAGCTTGAGCAAGCATTGGCATAGCCAATTTGTCTCGCTTTTGGGACCTTATAATTATTTAGTTATGCAGCACAATATCCTTGGTGCAGCATCAACCGTTGTATGGCTAAATACTTATAAGGTCCCAAAGGCTATGACAATGCTTGTTTTTACTCTCTTCTTTTCTCCTCTACCCTTTACATTTCGGTCGTCCCTTGCACTAACTATCCTTTCAAACTTCTCTTTCTTCATCGATCTATATTCCTCCACAGTGACTTTTTCTCTCACTCCATTTTTCTCTTCAAACTTTAATCACCCTGTCCCATTGTTTCTCCCAGTCTCTTGTTTTTTTTCTTTCTCAACAAACTAGTCTTCTTTTGGTCACTTCTACTCCAATACCTTTTCCAGGCACATATATTATCACTTCTCCTCTAGTTCATCTCCCTCACTGTCTCTTCTTCCCATTCATCTCTTCTACTCATTTTTAGGTCTCGGCTAGCGTAGGCTGCGCTTGCGCAGTCTCGCTGGCGAGATTTTATGTTTCTCAGTATGGAGGCTTAAACCCATCCTTCTTCTCCATTGACTGGCTTCCTAAACGGTGCCAGCCATTGGAGAAGAGGTTTGATTTTCAATTTAAGCCCCGTCTTTTTCGGATTGGGGGGTGTGTTTTTTCGTTTCTTTCTCTCCTCTTCCCATTGGCTGGAATGTAAACAACAACAAGTCAAAACACGCCCGTTGTTTACATTCCAGCCAATGGGAAGAGGAGAGAAAGAAAAACACGTCCCCCAGTCTGAAACGGACGGGGCGTTTCTCAGTCTCTTTTGTGCTTAGCAAGCCAGCAGCAGCATCAGTGTGCCCGGCTCCTGCAGGCGGCGGGTGCATCCTGCTTTCACCGGAGCGCTCCTCGCTTGCCTTCCGGATCTGGCACCTTCAGGAGCAGGGTGCGAGCCTGTGTCTCCTCGATGTTGGAGAAGTAATCCGGGCAATGGTCAAGTCACAGGAGGGCTGATTGCTTTGCTGGAGTGCCCGTGGATCGGACGGCCCGTGATCGGCCGCAGGACGAACACCTAAAATGACGGCATAGAGGGGAAAAAGAGCCGGGCAGCGGCACTGAGAGGCAGCCCCCAAGAATCCTATTTGCTGCCTCCACAACTGTGCAGCGATCTGTGGGGGCTTTGGAGCCCGGGAACGGCCACGATTGTGAGTCTGAAGTGCCGACCTGGCTGAGGCAGGGCACTTTAAGATGGCGGCGGGGGCGGCATACAGGAGGGCTGATTGCTTTGCTGGATCGTGCGTGGATCGGACGGCCCGTGATCGGCCGCAGGACGAACACCTAAAATGGCAGCATAGCAGGGTAAAGAGCCAGGCAGCGGCGCTAATAGGCGGCCCCCAAGAATCCTATTTGGTGCCTTCACAACTGTGCAGCGATCTGTGTGGGCTCTGGAGCCCGTGAACGGCCACCATTGTGGGTCTGAAGTACCGACCTTGCTGAGGCAGGGCACTTTAAGTTGGTGGCGGTGGCGGCATTAAAAATCGAGTAGAGGTGTTGCAAAGCGGCCTAAGGATCGTTAGGCGGAACCCCCGGCGATACTGGAACCCGACCGCCAGTGATTGCACGGTCAAAGATATATCGGCGCAGGTGGGTGAAGTTGAGGGGACTGGAACTGCCCACAGCCGCCACGGAGCGGGGATTGCGGGGGCAGCAGTGACCAGGAGCCGACTGCGGGACGGCTGTAGAGTGGAGATGGGTGTGTCACAGGAGGGCCGACCACTTTGCTGGAGTGCCCGCAGATCAGACCGCCCTGTGCTGCTGGGGCTGCCGTACTAAGAACCTGGAGAGCTATGAGGAGGCGCTCAGAGGAAGAGACAAGGGGAGCATGGGTGACTGCGGCCCCCCAAGAGACTGGGCGGCTTGGGCGACCCAGAGTGCAAGAACGAGGAGACACAGGGAGGCAGCCAGCGACCCCATTGGGCAGCGTTGGCCCTCGGCTAAGGAAGGGAGAGAAAGCTGGCGAAGCTGTGAAGAGCAGTGGCGCCGGAGGGTGATGTGAGCGAATGGAGGACAGTCGCACGCTGCTGGAGAGGGGACCCGGTTTGCAGAACCAGTTTGAGAATTGGCCTCACTGACTACCCCACAGTAATGATGTAGCAGTGGATTGTAATTGTGATCATTTTTCTTGCCTCTGTTCCCTGATTGTGCTCGCTTTTCTTGCCTCTGCCCCCTGGTTGTGCTCGCTTTCCTTGCCTCTGTTCCCTGGTTGTGATCGCTTTTCTTGCCTCTGTTCCCCGGTTGTGATCGCTTTTCTTGCCTCTGTTCCCTCGTTGTGATCGTTTTTTCTTGCCTCTGTTCCCTGGTTGTGATCGCTTTTCTTGCCTCTGTTCCCTGGTTGTGATCGCTTTTCTTGCCTCTGTTCCCTGGTTGTGCTCACTTTTCTTGCCTCTGCCCCCTGGTTGTTCTTGCTTTCCTTGCCTCTGCCCCCTGGTTGTTCTCCCTTTTCTTGCCTCTGCCCCCTGGTTGTGATTGCTTTTCTTGCCCCCTGGTTGTGCTCGCTTTTCTTGCGTCTGTTCCCTGGTTGTGCTCGCTTTTCTTGCCTCTGTTCCCTGGTTGTGCTCGCTTTCCTTGCCTCTGTTCCCTGGTTGTGATCGCTTTTCTTGCCTCTGTTCCCCGGTTGCGATCGCTTTTCTTGCCTCTGTTCCCTCGTTGTGATCGTTTTTTCTTGCCTCTGTTCCCTGGTTGTGATCGCTTTTCTTGCCTCTGTTCTCTGGTTGTGATCGCTTTTCTTGCCTCTGTTCCCTGGTTGTGCTCACTTTTCTTGCCTCTGCCCCCTGGTTGTGCTTGCTTTCCTTGCCTCTGCCCCCTGGTTGTGCTCGCTTTTCTTGCCTCTGCCCCCTGGTTGTGATTGCTTTTCTTGCCCCCTGGTTGTGCTCGCTTTTCTTGCCTCTGTTCCCTGGTTGTGCTCGCATTTCTTGCCTCTGTTCCCTGGTTGTGATCGTTTTTCTTGCCTCTGTTCCCTGGTTGTGATCGTTTTTCTTGCCTCTGCCCCCTGATTGTGCTAGTTTTTCTTGCCTCTGTTCCCTGGTTGTGCTCGCTTTTCTTGCCTCTGTTCCCCGGTGGTGCTCATTTTTCTTGCCTATGTTCCCTGGTTGTGATCGCTTTTCTTGCCTCTGTTCCCTGGTTGTGATCGTTTTCTTGCCTCTGTTCCCTGGGGCGTTACTAGGCAGAGATGGGCGTGTGGCTGACCTGGACTGAGGGAAGCAACGGGTGAGCTCTGGGAGTTGGTGGGGGTCTCGAATAACCCATTTGTGAATAAGGAGAGTCTCCGGGGTGAGGGTGTGTGTGTGTGTGTGTCTCTGTGGCTTTGTGTGTGGCTATGTGTGTGTGTGGCTCTGTGTGTGTGTGGCTGTGTGTGTGTGTGGCTGTGTGTGTGTGTGTGTGGGCTCTCTCTCTCTGTGTGGCTCTGTGTGTGTGTGTGTGTGGCTCTGTGTGTGTGTGTGGCTCTGTGTGTGTGTGTGGCTCTCTCTGTGTGTGTGGCTCTGTGTGTGTGTGGCTCTGTGTGTGTGTCTGTGTGTGTCTCTGTGTGTGTCTGTGTGTGTGTGGCTCTGTGTGTGTGGCTGTGTGTGTGTGTGGTGCTCTCTCTCTCTGTGTGTGGCTCTGTGTGTGTGTGTGTGTGTGTGTGGCTCTG
The DNA here is from genome assembly GCF_964263255.1 of Lissotriton vulgaris. Lineage (NCBI taxonomy): Eukaryota > Metazoa > Chordata > Amphibia > Caudata > Salamandridae > Lissotriton > Lissotriton vulgaris. Next base: position 697,329,241 of record NC_141691.1, on the reverse strand, counting down.
TGTGTGTGTCTGTGTGTGGCTCTGTGTGTGTGGCTCTGTGTGTGTGTGGCTGTGTGTGTGTGGGCTCTCTCTCTCTGTGTGGCTCTGTGTGTGTGTGTGTGGCTCTGTGTGTGTGTGTGGCTCTGTGTGTGTGTGTGGCTCTCTCTGTGTGTGTGGCTCTGTGTGTGTGTGGCTCTGTGTGTGTGTCTGTGTGTGTCTCTGTGTGTGTCTGTGTGTGTGTGGCTCTGTGTGTGTGGCTGTGTGTGTGTGTGGTGCTCTCTCTCTCTGTGTGTGGCTCTGTGTGTGTGTGTGTGTGTGTGTGTGTGTGGCTCTGTGTGTATGTGTGGGGGGCTCTGTGTGTGTGTGTGTGTGTGGCTCTGTGTGTGTGTGTGTGGCTCTGTGTGTGTGTGTCTGTGTGTGTGTGTGGCTCTGTATGTGTGTGTGTCTCTGTGTGTGTGTGTGTGTTGGGCCCTGTGTGTGTGTGTGTTGTGCCCTGTGTGTGTGTGTTGGGCTCTGTGTGTGTGTAGGGCTCTGTGTGTGTGGCTCTGTGTGGTTGTGTGTGTGTGGCTCTGTGTGTGTGTGGCTCTCTGTGTGTGTGTGTGGCTCCCTGGGTGTGTGTGTGTGTGGGTGGGTGTGTGTGTGTGTGTGTGGCTCTCTCCGTGTGTGTGATGGGCTCTCTGTGTGTGTGTTGGGCTCTGTGTGTGTGTGTGTTGGGCTGTGTGTGTGTGTGTGTTGGGTTCTGTGTGTGTGTGTTGGGCTCTGTGTGTCTGTTGGGCTCTGTGTGTGTGTGTTGGGCTATGTGTGTGTGTGTGTGGCTGTGTGTGTGTGTGTGGCTCTGTGTGTGTGTGTGTGGCTCTGTGTGTGTGTGTGTGTGGCTCTGTGTCTGTGTGTGTGTGTGGCTCTGTGTCTGTGTGTGTGTTGGGCTCTGAGTGTGTGTTTGGCTCTGTGTGTGTGTGTGTGTGTCTCTGTGTGTGTGTGGCTCTGTGTGTGTGTGGCTCTGTGTCTGTGTGTGTGTGTGTGGCCCTGTGTCTGTGTGTGGGTTTCTGTGTCTGTGTGTGGGGCTACTCACACTTTACTCAATCTCTACTACTCTCTAATACTCTCAATTCACACTCTACTACTCACTCTATTAATCACACTCTAATACCCCCTCTAACTACTCTCTACTACATACAAGTCACACTCCTCAAAACTCACTCAATCACACTATCCACAATGTTATACTCACTCTCTACTACTCTACTCTCTTCTACACTCTAATACTCAAAAGTACTAACTACCTACTGCTCTCTAATATACTCTATTTTGAAAGTCATTCAATACTCACTCTACTAAATAGATATACTACTCCATATACTATCTACAACTCACTACACTAAATCTATTTCTATATTGTACTTTTCATTACTCACTACTATTGTCTCTACTACTTGCTAACTCCTACACACTCTCTACACACTATCTACTACTCACTCTATACTACTCTCTACTAATCTACACTACTCACTAACTACTATTGCCTACAACTCACTCCTACTATACACAAGTATACTCTCTATTAATAAACTAGTCACTCTCTACTAACTATTAATCACTGCTAATACTCTCTACTACTCTCTAATGCTCACCTATTGCCATTGTAAATGACAATACAATTTATTTATGTTTAAAAAAAATGAAAAAAATGCTATTTGCAATGCCAATAGCTCTAACTTTAGCAAAGACGAGACCATTGCATTGTAAATGCTTGTTTCTCTTCCATCTCTTCATAGCTTTCCCCTTAGTGTGTTTCTCTGTCTTATCTCTCTCCTTCTTAACTGTTGACATTACATTCCAAAAATAAATTCGGGTTGGCAACCCTGTCACTTGGTTATACTATAGATTGTTTCATTTATCAACAAAAACATTGTTTGGTCTTGTAAGTAAGTTGGGAAAAGAACATTTTAGATATAGATGGTCAGTTTGTATTCTTCTCAATGGTAACCGAAACTAAAAAAAAAACTTTGCTGACAATGAATGTTGTTTATTAGGCTTATGCATAAATTTGGATAAACCTGTCTTTTTATTAGGTGCAGGATGTTGATGTCAGTCACACAGATCCTTTTCCTTCTTGGGACAGTCTTTATTGAATAAACTCACTCTGGAATTAAGATGCATCACAGCCACCCCTCTGTTCCCAAAAAAAGTAAACACATTGGCTCTTTTCGAATAACTGCTCTTCGTAGTAACTGTTGTGCTGTATAAATCCCCTTTGCATTACATACATGCTTCTTGAGTTATAGCAGTTTCAGAAGCACCGTGGAGTGACACAGAATGCCCGACCGAGTCTTACTTACTTTTACTTCAAAAATGTTGGCGGCCTAGAAAAAGGTGGGGGCAGGAAATATTTGCATCCCGAAAATAACTCCACTTGTCTCCACACACCCACCTGCACAGCGAAGGACCGCTAATCCTTCTGATACTTTAAATAATTTCCGAACAGGCCAAGCCCAAACCAATATTGCAAGATACCAGTGAATTTGTAACAATCTCACCTGTGCTTGACACTTTCTTCTCCATGGCACAGGCAGCAGCAGCATGCCACTCAATTCAGCCAATAAATACACAATGCTGCAGTGAGCGCCACAAGCAATACTAATAAAAAATGCAGAGAGGAGCTCTAACTGCTCGACCAATACAATTGAGTGTGGTAATGCAGATATAAGGACTCTTATGCGTTAGTTTAACCCTTGACGCGTGGTATTTGGCAGGGTGCTCCTAGTAGCTTGCGGCCTTGCACCTTTACTGACAATAATCCACATCATAACTATAATTAAATACTACTTTATTTTATATCTGAAAAGGGCTCCAAGGCTATTTCTGTGTCACCCAAACCAGCTGCTGCAAGTTTAGCAGAGGGAGGGCGGATAAACATTTTAAAATGACATCCTTGCGAGGTATCACACCTCCTACCCTTAGGCTGCACGAAACTTCCCTCAGGAATACTGAGTGACTGGGCCTGTAGGACCCTTTAAGCTGTGCTGGGCTCTGGCTTGCTAACATCGGAGACTTGGAAGAGGCCCTAGATTGTAGCTAGCAGCAGCGCCCAGCACAAAGCTAAGCAGGCGGAGGGCGCCCCTGGTGTTCCTGTTTCTACCCCCGTTCTCAGCGCAAGAAATGCTTCAACCTAAGGTAATTTAACCAGTGGTTTTAAATAAACTGGCGGGGCATTTAATCAGCAGTTCCGAACCAAGCGAATGCTGCTGCCCGCATCCCACGCAGGGGGACATCAGCAGGGCAGCCCCCTTAGTGGTCACTAGTCATAGCCCCCTTTCTTCAGGGTTAGGAGGGGAGGCTCTCGGAGCATCACCAGCCCCTCCCCTGGGGGACACCAAGGATGCACTTCCAGGGGAGGGCGCTCTAGTGGGGGGGGGGGGGGGGGGGGGGGGGGAGCGGGCCGGGTACTTATGCTCCGGCCGCCTCCAGATCGGCCTCTTTTTAGAAATTTTGCCTCGTGGAGGATCGCTGCCCGCCTGCCGTGCTGCACCCACCCTATCCTCGTTCCCAGCAGCTGGGCAGGCGGCGCGCATATGGAATGTTTTAATTTTTTCTCTTGTGATGCAGGCAGAGTTACAGGGCGATCTGGAGGCAGACGGGTACAGTAAGGGTACCTCTGTGGCAGTCTGGTACAGTAAGGGTACCTCTGCCTGGCACAGTAAGGGTGCCTGAGCCAAAGACCTGGAGCCACAGGAGATTCCGGGAAAACCGCGACGGCGCCCCGTTAGTCCTTCGGGCGGTTGGGGGCCCTGACCAACCGGGGGTGTGCCATACCGCTCCGCCCTGAAAGGGGTGGGAGTATAAGACAAGATCACGTGATCCGGAAGAGGGATCTATAAAGGTGCTGCGCTGTCCGGGCGTCGACCCACCGCCCTGGCTGGCTCATTAGGCGGGTGGGGCAGCGAGGGCCTGACTGCCTTGGATCGCCTGTAAGATAACCCACGAACGTCATACTTTGTTGTATGAAAATAAACCTGCAGCAGTTCTTTACCCATAACAATGTGTCCTGCGTAATCATTATATGGACAAAATGTGTAATATGTGTGGTGGGAGCGGATGACGGTGTGGGCACTATGACGAGAGAGTGTGTGTGTGTGGCCCTTCCAGCACCTCATCCCAGAGCAGCCTACCAGCACTGCTGCGACCTGGGACACAACAGCTGACATCGGGGGATGTACTCCCCGCGCCCTCATCACCGCCTGCGTATGCCGCTCCTCTGCTCTGTGCCTACACCGGCCCAACGCCACTCCAGCACCTGTGCTGTTCAGTTATACTGGACTAAGCCTCCCCCTCTACGGCATGCCTACAAGAGCGGCAGCTGTTCCTGCAGCACTATCGGCCGCCCATTTAATTTGGCAGCTCCTGCCTCTTGTGGATCAACGCCCTCTACACACTGGGGCCTTGCTCTATCACCTCAACCTTCTATAGTGGAACCGCCCCATAAGAGTTGGAGGCCTCTGTTCCACGCCAAAAAAAGAGGGACTAAAGGCTCTACAGGGAAAACCTGCAGCAGAAGTACCTTGCCTTCCCTTAGACACCAACAAGCAGTTGCATCAGCCACACTACCACTACAGCATTTGAGCGAAACAGCCTAACTCAAATTGTCTAGTAGCACACATGATGGCTCTCGCTGATCCACCCACCCACTCCCAGGTGAACATTCATCCAAGGGACACTACCGCAGCATGGTCCGTCCCCACAGCCTATACCAGTTTTGAGCGCGTCACTGACTGACCCCGCCAGACATCATCCACACCTACAGGCTGCAGCATGGCGTCGTTCAAGACTATAGAGCCCTTCATCGTCTCCGGTGCCCCCTCATTTCAAGCAGCCAAAAAAGCAACTTGGGTCAACCGGCTCGAAACATACTTCTCAGCAGTAGGGCTGGAGGCAGACCGACACAGGCCAAAACTCCTAATCTGGGTGGAGGGAACATCCACAAACTTTCCAAAACTGTGGTTGAAGCTGGCCCGCCCGCAACTACACAATGCTCAAAGCCCCTTTGACAGCACTAATTGAGCCCTTGAAAACCAAGATTATGAGTTGTTCCTACTTCGCTAGGCCTGACAGACACCAGGCTCAGGGAACTGGCAAGCACCTGCCCCCTACCGGATGAACAAGATGAGATTTGTGCACAATTCATATGGGACTGTTCCTCTGCCAAGCAAATACTTCAAGTCCCCCTGATGACTAATCCTCAACATGGGCAGATCTAGAGAACTTTCGAAGTCACGGGCAGTGCACATGGAAGCGACCCTCCAACACGCCATGAAGACAGAGCCTGTCAAGCAAGTTGCCAGTGCCGCATCGCCTAACAGCAAGCAAGACTGCCCAAGAAAATACAATCCAATACGATGTGCCAATGATGCAGCGCACCACCCCACACACTGGAGATAGAGCAGCAAAACAAAAGAAAACCAAAGCGTGTGCGAAAATGCACCATTACACCAAGGTCTGTCCATCTGGACCCCTGCCGAAAGCCAACTGCCTAAAAACGGAATCAGTGCTAGCGAATGACGATGATATGGATGACAATGCCTCGAGTTGGAGGGGACAGCACACATCATTCAGGAAGCAGTCAGTACGGAGGAGTATGTGAAGGTGGTCATAGAATGGTCACACCTGATCCCCATATCCTCCACCGACATCATAGAGGCCACCAAAGCAGACATCTCTCTCCAACTATAGCCAATGCAGTGACCCAGTTGTGGAAGTGGAACGCCATCAATGCTGAGCTGGCCCAGAAAACAGCAGAAAGCCAGGAACACACAGGTATCCCTGCAGCACGTGAGAGACGAAATCACAGTCACAGCACATGAGTGCCTGATCAAGGGAGCCTGACTAAACAGATGGTGGACCTTGCCCACGGATCCCACCCAGGAATCATCTGGATGAAAAATAGGCTGCACAGCAAAGTGTGGTTCCCCGGACTAGACGATGAAGTCGAGCAGACCACCAGGCAGAGTGGTCTGTCAAGCCACCGGTGCCTCGAACACCTCACCACCCATCATCACCGAACTGATCCCATAGGTACCATGCACTGTGCCAGTACAAATTACTTACAACAAGGGGTGGTGAGGGACAGAGTCTCTGAATTAAGCAGAAAGTTCTCACCCAGTCAAGAGATCAGGGCTAGATCCAACACCGTTTTTTAGCTCACTGCACCATCCCAGTTTCAGAACCTGGCTGTATGCAAATTAGTCTGTTCCTGTCCCAGTGCATGATGGGAACAGGGCAAACCAAACTACAGAAGCCAATTCTTACACTGGGAAGGAAACAAGCTCCCGGGGACCGGTTTCTGGCATTACAGCCGTCTTCGGCCCGGTTTGCTTGAATCCTGATGGTGCAATGAGCAAGGGTCTCAGATCTGAGAATACCCTTCCACGCTTAGGGTGGACAAAAATATTTACAACAAGGGGTGGTGAGGGACAGAGTCTCTGAATTAAGCAGAAAGCTCTCACCCAGTCAAGAGATCAGGGCTAGATCCAACACCGTTTTTTAGCTCACTGCACCATCCCAGTTTCAGAACCTGGCTGTATGCAAATTAGTCTGTTCCTGTCCCAGTGCATGATGGGAACAGGGCAAACCAAACTACAGAAGCCAATTCTTACACTGGGAAGGAAACAAGCTCCCGGGGACCGGTTTCTGGCATTACAGCCGTCTTCGGCCCGGTTTGCTTGAATCCTGATGGTGCAATGAGCAAGGGTCTCACATCTGAGAATACCCTTCCACGCTTAGGGTGGACAAAAATATTTATAACAAGGGGTGGTGAGGGACAGAGTCTCTGAATTAAGCAGAAAGCTCTCACCCAGTCAAGAGATTAGGGCTAGATCCAACACCGTTTTTTAGCTCACTGCACCATCCCAGTTTCAGAACCTGGCTGTATGCAAATTAGTCTGTTCCTGTCCCAGTGCATGATGGGAACAGGGCAAACCAAACTACAGAAGCCAATTCTTACACTGGGAAGGAAACAAGCTCCCGGGGACCGGTTTCTGGCATTACAGCCGTCTTCGGCCCGGTTTGCTTGAATCCTGATGGTGCAATGAGCAAGGGTCTCACATCTGAGAATACCCTTCCACGCTTAGGGTGGACAAAAATATTTACAACAAGGGGTGGTGAGGGACAGAGTCTCTGAATTAAGCAGAAAGCTCTCACCCAGTCAAGAGATCAGGGCTAGATCCAACACCGTTTTTTAGCTCACTGCACCATCCCAGTTTCAGAACCTGGCTGTATGCAAATTAGTCTGTTCCTGTCCCAGTGCATGATGGGAACAGGGCAAACCAAACTACAGAAGCCAATTCTTACACTGGGAAGGAAACAAGCTCCCGGGGACCGGTTTCTGGCAGGTTCTGAGCTGGGATGGGGCAGTGAGATAAATAACGGTGATGGATCAAGCCCTGATCTTTGGACTGGGTAAGAGTGGTCTGTTTAACTCGGACACTCTGTTCATCACCACCCCCTTTTCTAAATCGTTTTTGGCCACTATAGGTGTGGCAGGGTATACTCAGACATGAGTCCCTTTCTCACTGCTCCATCAGGATTCAAGCAAGCCGGGCCGAAGAAGGCTGAAATGCCAGAAACCGGTCCCCGGTAGCTTGTCTCCTTTCTGGTGAAGAATTGGCTTGGTAGTTTAGTCTGCCCTGTTCCCATGATGCACTGGGCCAGGGACAGACTGATTTGCATATAGCCAGGTTCTGAGCTGGGATGGGGCAGTGAGATAAATAACGGTGATGGATCAAGCCCTGATCTTTGGACTGGGTAAGAGTGGTCTGTTTAACTCGGACACTCTGTTCATCACCACCCCCTTTTCTAAATCGTTTTTGGCCACTATAGGTGTGGCAGGGTATACTCAGACATGAGTCCCTTTCTCACTGCTCCATCAGGATTCAAGCAAGCCGGGCCGAAGAAGGCTGAAATGCCAGAAACCGGTCCCCGGTAGCTTGTCTCCTTTCTGGTGAAGAATTGGCTTGGTAGTTTAGTCTGCCCTGTTCCCATGATGCACTGGGCCAGGGACAGACTGATTTGCATATAGCCAGGTTCTGAGCTGGGATGGGGCAGTGAGATAAATAACGGTGATGGATCAAGCCCTGATCTTTGGACTGGGTAAGAGTGGTCTGTTTAACTCAGACACTCTGTTCATCACCACCCCCTTTTGTAAATCGTTTTTGGCCACTATAGGTGTGGCAGGGTATACTCAGACATGAGTCCCTTTCTCACTGCTCCATCAGGATTCAAGCAAGCCGGGCCGAAGAAGGCTGAAATGCCAGAAACCGGTCCCCGGTAGCTTGTCTCCTTTCTGGTGAAGAATTGGCTTGGTAGTTTAGTCTGCCCTGTTCCCATGATGCACTGGGCCAGGGACAGACTGATTTGCATATAGCCAGGTTCTGAGCTGGGATGGGGCAGTGAGATAAATAACGGTGATGGATCAAGCCCTGATCTTTGGACTGGGTAAGAGTGGTCTGTTTAACTCGGACACTCTGTTCATCACCACCCCCTTTTCTAGTACAAATTACAGCAGCATCCCAAATGGCAGGCATTTACTTGTTGTCATAGACGACTTTTACAAATACCGGGAACTGGAGACAGTGAAGTCAATCAAGTCAGAGGATACATACTAAAGTTGGAATAGATCATGGCCACCCAGGAGTTAAGCACCGACAATTACCCCTCTGTTTACTAGCCAGGACCTCACCAACTACCTCTCTTCACTGAAGACCAAACACCACAAGATCACCCCATGCTGGCCCCACGCCAATGGGGAGGTAAAGAAATTCATGAGAAACATCACCAAAAAAATCTGCCTTGTCTAAGCTAAGGAAGAGCACTGTTGAAAAAGCAATCTACGTGTTTCGGAGAGACCACTGACTGACCCCACTCACCATCATAACAGGCCAAAACCCCAAATGTCTATGTAGGGGATTGGGTGCTACTGAAGGAACGGCAACCAGTGAGCAAGTTCCATCTTCCGTTCAAACGCCTACCATGACAATTCAGGAGGATCAAAGGAACCATGGAATCAGCAACACAACGTCAGGAAATGGTCACCAGGAATGGCTCTTGTTTCAAAAAGTTCCACGCAGCTCCCAAGAGCCAGCCAGGAAACAACTGCCCGAGTCCCGCGGATGAGCACTGTTATCAGAACTTTGGTAGCCCGGGTGAAGAGGCTGAACTGGCAGTCTTTCATCCAAAGGGCGCAGAGGCCTCCCAGCGCCCCATTTCTGGACCCGATCTACCAACACGGAACTCCATGGCAGAAGCCAAAGGATAAAAGGAAGGACACCTGGTGGCAGGAGCCACAGGAGACTCCACCCCCAGGTAGGAGGGTTGCAGGTATGGCCTACCCTGGTACAGTCTACAGATGAACCCCTATACGTCACAGGAATTCCAGGCTATTTGATGGGCCTGTGATATAAAAAAACAGATTGAAGCTCCCACCAATGTTACAGCCAGTATCCTTTGCCCACAAGGGCAGTTTTTACCATTTACATTTTAAAATTTGCGTTACGGTTTTGTTTTGTATTTGTATTTTTGGTATTTGTTAAGCGTGTGTATCACCCGTAGGTCTCGCAGCACTGGCAGATACTCAGAGAACCAGGAGAGATGTCTCGTCAGAGCTAGAAAAGCCATGTTTTAAGAGTTTTGCGGAACCTCTTATGATCATGTCCCAATCGAAGACGAGGCAGGGTGTTCCAGGTTTCAGGGCCAATTTTAGAGAAAGCTCAGCCTCCATTCCTTACAGTACACACTTTTGGTACTGTTAGGAATTGCTTACTGGTGGAGGGCAGGGTTCTGGTTGGATGATATTTTATACATTTTTTGGCTAGATATTTTGGCCCTTCGCCGTTAAGGGTTTTATAGACCAAGCAGCATTGTTGAAAGTTGATCCTCTTTTTTTATTTGGAGCCAGTGGAGGGTCTTCCGGCTGGGCGCAGAAGGGGTGCCAGGAGGGAGGTTTAGGACTAGTCTGGGCGCTGTGTTCTGTAGGACCTGAAGTTTTGACAACTGCTCTTCATTTATGGAGGCTAGCAGTGCATTTCCGTAGTCTAGACGGCTAATGATGTACTAGGGGCATTCAGGACAATAGGGGAATCCACTTAAAGATTTTTCTGAGGGTTTGCATTAGACCGCAGCTGGTACATACCACATTATTAATGTGATCTACCATGGAGAGTTTATCGTCTTTTATTATGCCCAGATTTCGAGCTGTAGATTTAGGTGGGGGGCAGGATCCCAGAGATGGCGGCCACCAGTCATCTGTCCATAATTTCTGTGCTTCACCAAAGAGCATGATTTCCGTTTTGTTTGCGTTTAGTAGGTGGTGGCTTGACATCCAGTTGTTAATGGACATCATGCACTGTTTAAATCTAGATTTGGTGTCAGCACCCACCAACCACGCACGCAACCTGGGAGTCATCCTCTACTCAAAACTCATCATGACAAAACAAGACAACTCTCTCTCTTCCTCCTGCTTCAACACCCTCCAGATGCTCCGCAAAATCTACAGATGGATCCCGACAGACACAAGGAAAACAGTCACTGAGGCCCTAGTCAGCAGCAGACTCAACAACGGAAACGCCCTCTACACCGGGCCCCGCTCAAGCTCATCAAAAGACTGCAAAGAATCCAGAGTGCCTCTGAACGCCTGATCCTCGACGTCCCGCGCAGCGACCACATCACCCCCCACCTAAGGGAACCTGCACTGGCTCCCTGTTGACAGAAGAATCTCCTTCAAGCTCCTGATCCACGCAAACAAGGCACTCCACAAGACCAGCCCAGCCTATCTCAACAGTCGACTCTCCTTCTACGTACCCAACAGGAATCTCCGCAAACCCTCCTCCCACCGCGCCGCCAACATCTGGAACACCCTCCCCCTCATCCTACGACAAACTGAAGACCTTCTAACCTTCAGGAGACCTGTTTGTTCGACCAGTAGCAACAGCACCCCCTTCCTCCCCACCCCCCAGGTCCTTGAAACCCTTGCAGGTATGTAGTGCACTTCAGAAATTATATGATTGATTGATTAATTGAGTGGGATCTGGTCAAAGGGTGATTAGTAGCAGTGTGTCATCGGCATATGACACTGTTTCGAACCCATTAGCTCGGATTATCTGTGCTAGTGGTGACACATATAAGTTAAAGAGCGTGAGGCTTAATATGGATCTCTGGGGGACTCGATTGTCAATTATCTGTTTTTTAGATGAAAAATCTCCTATTTGAACCTTGGAGGACCAGTCTGTCATGTAGCTCTTAATCCAGCTTAATGCTGGGCCCTCTACACTAAACTCCAGTAGGCGCTCCAGGAGAACGTCATGTTAGATGGTGTTGAAGGCTGCCGACAGATCAAGTAAAATCAGGATGGCGGATTGTCTTGAATCGAGAGAAAGCCTGATGTTGTCAACTATCTCGAGTAGGCTGTTTCGGTGCTGTGAAAAGCCCGGAACTCTGATTGAGATGGGTCCAGCAGATTGTTGCTTTCCAGATGTTTTTATAGCTGACCGTTGACCAATGATTCCATGACTTTGCCGCTGAGATTGGTCGGTAGTTAGCAAGCTGTTTTGGGTCGGCTGTTGTTTTTTAGGATTGGTCTGATTATGGCCTCCTTCCAGTGTGTGGGTACGATGGATTGCGCTAGTGAGAGGTTGAAAATTCTAATCAGATTAGGGATGAGAGTCGGTGCGATTTTGGGTAGGATCTGGGAGGAGGCCGGGTCGGCTGGGGATCGTGATTTAATTTTGTTTAGGGTGAGGGCTACTTCTTCCTCTGTAACAGTATGAAATTCTTTGAGGGAGGTGGTGTGTAAGGGAGGAACTTTATTGCACGCCTGTTTGAAGTGGTGTGTCGGCTGGTGGGGGAAATAGTTTGTAGATGTCTTTATTTTGTTTACAAAAAAGAATGAAATGGAGGCGACCCACTCTTGGGAAGCAATAATCGGTTGTTGGCATGAGGAGGGGTCGGTGAATTCCTTTACTATCTTGTACAGTTCTTTATGGGAGTTGGAGGCCTGATTTACTCTATTTCCGAGGTATGTTTTTTTGGCCGTGGCTATATGTCCATATAGAGCTCATGCATTGTTTTGTAATGCTGTCTGTCTATTTCGTTTTTTGTGTGTCTCCAATTATGTACAGCCTTTCTGATGGTGAGTTTGTCAATTTTTAGGTCTGGAGTGAACCAGGGGGAGAGTTTATTCGGACACCTAGTTGCCTTTTTTCGGGCGATTGTGTCTAGGGTCGTTCTGATGGCAAGTTCTAGATCTTTAGCTGCCTTGTTTGTGTGGGTTATCTCCGAGGGGGGAGGGGAGTGAAGTGAGTGGAAAAAGATTCTATATTAATCTTGTTCCAGGATCTACTTAACTTTGTTTCTTTCCTGGGATGAGGTTTAGTCGGCTTCCTGTATATTAGAAACCTTATTACATGGTGGTCAGACCATAGAACTGGGAGTAGCTGGTTGATCACTTCATTAGGCGAGCTTGTGAATAAAAGATCTAAGGAGTGACAGTCAATGTGGGTGGGGCCCATCACCAGTTGCTTTAGGCCCAGTGTTTTCAGACTGGTGAGGAGGTCTATTGTGTGGGGATCCGATGGGAGTTCAAAGTGGTAGTTAAAATCCCATAGTAGGAGGAAACTATCGGCAGCCAGGATGTCTGGCGCGATCATCTCTGTTAGATTGTTAGTAAAGTGGGCTTTGTTACCGGGCAGTCTGTAGAGGAGGGCGCCTTTCCAGGATTCCTCGCTGGCGTGCTCTATTTTGAAGATACATATTTCGCCCCAATTTGCCAGATGGGATTCTTCAGTATGTATTTTAATGTTTTCCCTGAAGGCAATCGGTACTCCACCGCCTCTTATGTCTTTCCTGTCTCGCCTTATCAGCTGATAGTCAAGGGGAAGTGCTATAGCGAGGTCAGGTAGTGACGAATCTTGGAGCCAAGTTTCAGTATTAAAGAATAGATCAGGTGTTTCTGAGTCCAATAGGGACCAGATTTCTAATGCGTGTTTTGGGAGAGAGCGCACATTACAGTATAAACCGGTCAGGTGCTTGGGCTTTGATGTTGTGGAATTAGTGAGGGGGCATTTGGTGCTGCTGTGGGCTATTTCGGGTTGCCTACTGAGCAGATGGTACTCGTGTGTTCTGTGACCCGTCATTGTTAGGGTGGGGGCACCGTTCGCCTCCCTATAGGGTATATTGTTAAAGAAGTGGAGTTCCTGGCTGGCGATTTAAGGATGACCATCCTATGCTAGTGTAAGGTACTTCACTGGTGAAATGAGCAGGGTATCTGGCGTCTGGCGACGGTTGGGCGCAGACGGACTTGCCTTTGGTGCGCTGCTGCGCGCGTCTGCTGCGCTCATCCGCTGCGCGTCTGCTCGCTGCAGTTCTTTTTATGCCAGGCAGTGGGCGAGGCAGCAACAGCATGTCTAGAGTGCTGACTAGCGTCAGGGAAAAGTGAGTGGCGCCAGGAAGAAGGGAGTTCAAAAACAAGGATGGTTCTTGTCCCCTCCGCGCAAACAGCAGAAGCCGCGTGGACCAGTGGGCCACGAAGTGCACAGGTGAGCAGTGCAACCGATTAACATTTGATATTTCCTGCAGCATCAGTATAGCCGGACCTGCCTTTGTTGAGTTTCTTTTGGTTTTATGAGGATCAGGTGTGCGTCCGCTCGGTGCAGTTCCTTTTAAGCCAGGAAGTGGGGGGGACAGCAACAGCGTGTCTAGAGCGCTGACCGGCATCAGGGTAAAGTGAGTGGCACCGGGAGGAAGTGAGTTGTAAAACAAGGATGGTGCTTGTCCCGTCCGCGCAAACGGCACAAGCCGCGGAAGATCAGGGGGGCACGAAGTGCACAGGTAAGGAGTGCAAACAATTAAAGTGTACAATTTCACGCAGCGTCAATATATCCTGGCCTGTCTTTGTTGAGTTTCTTTTGGTTTTATGAGGATGCGCTGCATGTCCGCTCGGCGCATGTTCCTTTTATGCCAGGAAGTGGGCGGGACAGCAACAGCATGTCTAGAGCGCTGATCGGCATCAGGGGAAAGTGAGTGGCGCTGGGACGAAAAGAGTTTAAAAACAAGGATGGTGATGGTGCTTGTCCCATCAGCGCAAACGGCACAAGCCGTGATGGACCAGGGGGGCGCGAAGTGCACAGGTGAGAATTGCAAACAATTAAAATTAAAAATGTTCTGCAGCGTCAGTATATCCTGACCTGTCTTTGTTGAGTTTCTTTTGATTTTATGAGGATCTGCTGCGTGCCAACTCGTCGCAGTTCCTTTTATGCCAGGAAGTGGGCGGGACAGCAACAGCATGTCTAGAGCGCTGATCGGCGTCAGGGGAAAGTGAGTGGCACCGGGACGAAGTGAGTTTAAAAACAAGGATGGTGCTTGTCCCCTCCACGCAAACGGCACAAGCCGCTGCGGCCCAGGGGGCACAAAATGCACAGGTGAGAAGTGCAAACAATTAGCATTTACAATTTCCTGCAGCGTCAGTATATCCTGACCTATCTTTGTTGAGTTTCTTTGGGTTTTATGAGGATCCTTTTGTTTTGCGCTGGGTAAACGAGGAATGTAATGCTGCAAGCTGAAGAATGTAATGCTACAGGCTGATGTTGTTTGTACCCCACCCTCAGCACAAGAAATGGTTCAACCTAAGGTCACGAGTCCAGAGGTTTTAAATAAACAGGCAGGCTGTTTATCGGCAGTTGCACATTAAGTGAATGGCAAGAGTGTATGTGTCGTCCTTCACCAGCGCTCTGCCCCTGCGCACCTCATCCCAGTGCGACCTATCGGCAATCACCGCACCCTGGGAAACAACAGTTATCAGGCTTATGCAGCACCCAGGAGAGAGCAAGCCATTAAGTCTCTGAAGAGGCCTGGGACCGTGGCTCCGCAAAGTACCTCACTGTGCTATGTGACCCAGGTTGGGGGCTCTGATATCTGGAGTATCAGATTCTTCGAGGCACTTAAAAAAAAAGAAAATAATAAGGGCAGCACGTTCAATTTGCAATGCAAGTGTTTTTGTTTTTTATTCTGTTTATTGAAAAATCTATGAAAAAGAGACATCAGGTGACAGATTAAACATCAGCAAGTTTCATCGTTTCTTTCCATACATCACAAAAATTCAATACAGAATATTGAAAATGGATCAAGGAGACTCGTGCACCGTGACATCATCTGGGCGCGTCGGGGGGCACAAATGTCCCCACGGTAATGATTCCAGGCCTCCCAAACCTTCCCCCACTTTCCAGGACATCCCCTAGTCACATACACAGAGCACTCTCTAAACATGCACCAATCCAAATCTTCCACCCATTTCTCTATCCGGGGCGGTTGGCTAGCCCCCACAACTGAGCAATATTACGCTTCGCTATCATACATGCCAACGCCACCCACTGCTTCCTGTGTGCGTTCAGGTCTGTGGGCTCCCAAACACTGAGGATACACCTACGGGCCTCTGGCCTTATCTCCACCCAAGGACCTCTCGCATCTTATCGTGGATCTACTTCCAATACGTTTACACCTCTGGACAGTGCCACAAAATATGTAGAAACGTTCCAAGTTCCCCGCATCCGCTCCTGCACTCTCCACCTTCCGAGCGACCCATCCGGACCAGACCCGGCCCGTGATATATGACCTGTGTTAAATCTTTAATTGTACCAACCTGAACCGCATCTGTACCGCCACCATCCGTGGAGAGGAAACCGCCTCCCGCCAGTCCTCATCATCCAGCTCCAGCCCATCTCAATTCCAGTGTGATTTTATGAACACCAACGGGTCCTTTATATTATTTATGAGTTTCCTGTATATTAAAGAGATGGTCCTCTCAGGGAGATGACCGTCTAACACCCGGTCTTCTAGGGGGGAAGTATCAGGAAGCGACGTGTCCCCGGGAATATGTGCGAGCAATGCATGACTAATCTGGAGGTAGAGAAAGTGTTCCCGGTCATAAAGGTGGTATTGTTGCTGAAGAGAGCGAAATGTGTGGACCGTGTCCCCTCCCCAAACATCTTTAATCTGTGAGATCCCAATTAGGCCCCATTTGTCAAAACCTTTAGACTTCGATAGACTTCCGAACTTCTCCGAACTCCACAATGGGGTGGCGAGCGTGAGCCTCCCCTCCCACTTAAGGTACCTTGTAGCTGCATGCCACAACTGAACGGCATGTGCCTTGGGCTGCTAGGGGGAATCGGCGAGGCTGGGCATAGAGCGCTCTGGTAAAGTCGCCCCCTGGCACCTGCCAGTGGTCCATGGGGTACCCCGAATCTTCGGGGGGACCATAAACTGCATGATTCACTGCAGCCAACTGCGAGGCCCAGTAATACTTACGTAAATCAGGTAGCCCTATCCCCCCATCATTCCAAGACAGAGTGAGTTTAGTGAACGTGATGGGTGGCTTACCAACCCACAAAAGCTGTCTCTGTAGGGCATCTATTTCTTTGAAATAGGAGACCGGAACCGGGTCCATCGCATTTTGAAGTGAGTATAAAAACTGGGGAAGAGCATCATTTAAAAAAGCACTTCTCTACCCAGAAGGAAGAGCGGGAGTGCCTTCCAATGCACCACATCACTCCTAAATCGAGTCAGAGGGGGGCCCAGGTTGTTAGCAAATCTTAATTTCGGATCAAGCGTGACATACATGCCAAAGTACTTAAACCCGACCGGTTCGATCCGAATCGGAGAAGCATGCAGAATTATTGGCGGATCCCCACTAAGAACGAAAAGAACCGTCTTTGACCAGTTGATTGCAAAGCCCGAGTATCTCCCAAAAATAGCTAGCACATCTAGTAAACATATCAGAGATCCCCTCAGGTTGGTAAGATAAAGCAAGATATCATCCGCATATAATGAGATTTTGTCCACCCCATCCCGTGCAAGCCAACGTACCCAAGCTGCAAGTGGCTCTAAGGCTGTGGCAAAAAGGAGCAGGGACAGGGGACAATCCTGCCTTGTACCCCTGCCAAGGGGAAAGTCAGAGGACTTTCGGTTGTTTACAACAACTCTGGCCAGAGAGGACGCATATAGGAGACGCACCAGGTGATAAACTCAGAACTCAGAACCAGAACCAAAACCCATCTTCTCCAAGACCGCGAATAAATATGTCCATTCTACCCTATCAAAAGCCATGGTGGCGTCTAAGAAAACTAGTACCGCCAGCTCCTGAATTGCGGGGGCTCTGCCCAGCACCCCATGCAGTCGGCGCAGATTGAGGGCTCTATTGCGCCGTGGCTTGAATCCGGACTGATCCGCATGTATCAGGGAGGTGATAACTTTGACCAGCCGTGTGGCCAACAGCTTTGCCAGAACTTTAGTCTCGACATTCAGTAGAGAAATAGGTCTATACGATGAACAACATGTCTTAGGTTTGCCCGCCTTGTGAATGACCACAATATTGGCCACTCGCTGTCCCTTCTCCCTGCTCTACTCATACATGAAGGAGCAAGCCAGTTAGCGCTCTATGTCAGTCAGTTCTATGGGAATTCCGTTCGGACCTGTAGCTTTCCCCGAGTTCACCCCCCTTATAGCCTGCGACACTTCATCATCTGTGAGCGGTGAATCTAGATATTTCCGGTTTTCTTCCGAGAGCGCTGGCAGTTGGATGTCCCTAATCATTTCACTATTCTCAGACTCTGTATACCTCGCCGCAGAGGTGTATATTCCACTGTAGTACTCCGCAAACCTATCTGCCACCCCCTGTGGGTCTGTGATTGTACAGGAGTCCTCCCCCTGCAACTCCAGCACCAGGCGTGACGCACACTCTCCCCTCTCAAGCCAGACAATCAGTTTCCCAGTCCTATCTCCGTGTTCATACACTCTGCTCTGTGTCTCCTCATTCTGCGCTTTGGCCTTGTCCCTAGCGAAGCCTCTAAACTCGTCCTGACGCAGTTTTAGTTGAACAAGTCCCTCCAGCGTGGCTGCCTGAGCTACCTCCCTCTCCAATCTCAACATCTCCCCTTCCGCCTTTTTCCAACTCTGCCAGTTGTTCCTTCTTCTTCTTGGCGATCAGGGACAAGGCCTCCCCCCTGACCACTGTTTTATATGCCTCCCACAGAGTCTGAGCCGACCCCACCGTTCCCTTGTTTTCCTGAAAATACCTGTCCATGACCTTTATCATTTCCTTCTTGGTGGCGGGGTCTTTCAAATGCCAAGCGCTAATGGGGGCAACCCTGCCTACATTAAAATAGTCCAACTCCAGCCAGAGCCAAACTGGTGAATGGTCCGAGATGCCTCTTCCGAGATGCCGCACATCCCGGACAGTGCAGGCCTGAGTTGCTAGCACTAACACGTAATCTATCCTAAACAGACTATGGTGGGCAGAGGAAACGTGTGTAACGTACCCTATTCAGATTGCGCACCCTCCAGCCATCCACTAGCCTCGTCACATCTAAAAAGTCAGGGAGCGACAGCTGTTCCGGTCGCAGCACCCGGGCAGGCCGTCGATCCACCTCACCGTCCATCACAGCATTAAAATCACCACCCAGCACAAGTATGCCCAAAGGCAAAGTCAAGAAGATAGAGCCCAAATCACAGAATCTGTCAGATTGAAGACCAGGCAGGACATAAATGGAAACTAAGGTAACCGTCCTCCTCCTCCCACTGTCCTGATATTCCAATGTGTCTACCAAAGTAGCCTGAACAGTCAGGGGAAAGGAATTCTTCACCAAAATACCGACCCCCCTTGACCCTGAAGTAAACCCTGCATGTGCCACCAATTTATAGCCTCCCTTATGCAAGGCCATGCAACGATTCCCTAGGAGGTGTGTTTCTTGTAGCAGCACAACATCAGGGGAGTGTATCCGAACAAACTGACTCACCATTCCTCTCTTAATCTTGTCCCCCAAGCCATTCACATTCCAACTAAACACACTTATCCCCGATCCCAGTCTAGCATTCGACATTGTGTTGGCATGGAAACAATAAACTCACATCCTTGTCACATGACGTTAAAAAAACCCAACTGAACACAAACAATCCCTTGTTCATCGAATTCGCATGGTTTCCCAACCCCCATCCCCCCTCCCTGCACCCCTGCTCATAGCTTCCGCCCAACCCCAACAGGCAGTGTGGCTGTCGCCCAATAATCTAAACTACTGACCTACTTAGGTAGAAAAGAGGAGGAAGTCAGGACCCCATCTCCACCCCCACCCTTTTTGCAAAAACAACCCCATTCTGCGTCCGTGTTCACTCATAGTCCCGGGACCAAACCCCAACAAAGTACATGTGGGTGAGACCCACTACCTGACATTTATCAAAAGTCCTGGAGGTCCTGCGGTCGCTGTCACTCCTGTTCCTGCGGTCCGCCCCGTCATCATGGTCTTGTCTCTCTGGTCCGCTCGGGGACGGCTCTCCAACCAGTCCGATGCCACCTCGGGGTTGTCAAAAAACCATACCCTCACCCCAGCCTCCACTCTCAATCGGGCCGGGAACATCATTGCGTATTTCAGTCTGACGTCTCTGAGCTTCTTCTTCACTCCAAGGAAACTTTGGCGCGGTTTCTGGACAGTCTGTGTAAAATCCGGGAAAAAGGGAAGAGTGACGTTTTCATATCTGAGGGGCCCCCGGACCGGGAAGCCTGCAGGATAGCATCCCTATCCCTTAAGTTTAACACCCTAGCAATCATTGGACGAGGGGGGCCCCAGGCCTGGGCCTTCCCCCAGCACTCTGTGCGCTCGTTCAATCGTAAAGAAGTTACCCAGCCCCTTAGGCTTAAGATGGTTAAGGATGGTGTCCTCGACGAACAGGTCCGGGCAGGACCTTCTGACTTCTCAGGAACTCCAATAATGCAGACATTATTACGTTGAGCCCTTCCCTCATATTTGTCCAGCTTCCTATTAGTCAAGGCACCAGAGGTTTTGAGGTCCCACACTTCCTGCTGGAGTTGTGCCACGTCATCTATCAAGCCTGCGGTTTTAAGATCTAAAGATTTGACTTTTTCACTTGCCTTAGTGAGATCCGCTCTTATAAGATTTACTTCGATGGTGACAGCATCTAGCTTGTTGTCCAGCATCTCCATTTTTTGTCCCAAGGACTTCTTTAGCCTATCTATCGTCGCCATCATGTCGATCAGCGTTGGCTCGGCCGGCGGGCCAGCTGACTCCCCTCCGATCGATTGAATCCGCCTCGAATCTGGCGGCGACCCCTGAGGCATCATGCATTGATCAAGCTTATTGGACTGGACCTGACGTGATCCCTTGGAAGTCTTTGACTGCTGCTTATCGGCATTGGATTTAGATGCCATCGCGAATGTCTCCTCCGTGGATCCTGGGTCACCCCACTCCGCCCAGTCGCAGCAATGGCATACAAAGTACTCAACCAGGGCACCACTGGGCAACTCGACAGTGCCCCCAGCCGATCTAAGCCCCAGGACAAATTGCCGGTCGGTCTCACAATGAAGTTGCAGTCACCAACAACTAGCCGAACCTCTAGAGCATAGATCCCCGTCCAGAAGGGAATCACAGGGTCAGAAAGGCAATATCTCACCCACTGGAGGAGATGGCTCCAGACTCCAGCATCTCAGGAGAGTGGCTCAATAACGGGGGTGGGGGGCCCTCTCCCAGCAGCAGGCCCCACCGAAGGAACCACCACGCCACTTCCGCCTCGCACACCGGCGAGTGCTCACTCAAGGACCCAGGAACAGCTGCAAATTAATCCGCGAAAAGCGACAGCCGCAGGCCCCAGCCGTCAACCACCTACATAATTCCAGGGTGGACCGCGCAGGCAACAGCTCTGTTTGAGGACATTAGTTCTCAGCACCACTGCCCCTATCACCTCAGGACCGGACAGCTCTCTTATTAGGCCACAGAGGGGGGGCGCATCACTCCCGACGATCTCCCGGGCCGGACAGTCAATGCAGGCGCCTGTCACTGGGCACACACACCAGGGGCTCCAGATATACACCTCCGGGCTCCTTCTTTGCCGCCAGTTGCGTTCACCACTCCGTCGCTGCGCCTCTGAGGTGAAGCCTCTCATGAGCTCCCGGGCGGGAGCACACACCGCAACCCCCCACGACGCCTCCGCTCTACTCACAGGTAACCGGGCGGGGGGTAGGGGCACACCTCAGCGCACTGCGCCTCCGCCCTCTCCGTTTGCAGTCCGCAGGCAATCCGTACCGGGGCCCAACCACTTCCGGTCCGCGGCCCCTTTGTTATTGTACTTGTGGCTGGCTCACCCTCGGGCTCCAGCCCTCTGCTTCAGCCAGCATACAGGCCGCAAACTACAAGAGACGTAGCTCCGGCCCCCGATATCTCAGTGGGGTCGGAGTCGCAGGAATGTCATCCATAGAACCGTGGGGTCAACGATCAGGAGAATTTACAGGATGGTAGGGTAGTAGGACAGGTCCGTTGGAGCTGAGGCTTCACGCGTCCATCTTGGACCAGCGTATAGTTCATTGAAAGCAGGTGTTTTAAACATATCAATGAGAGCGTTTCTACTGGCAACAAGATGCTATTTTTAAATGCAAGACTTTTAGATGGGAGAAACTTAAAATGAAGAGTTAATTTTGGGTTTCTAGGAAAAATTTTAACACTTCTTTTTACATTTGTCCAATCTAAAAATATGCTTGTATTTTTCAGTTATAAATGAATATGCCGCATATGGAGAACAATGCATATGCTGCTATAAGCATAGGAACACTGCAATGGATATGGCGACTCTCCACTCTGTTTAACTTTTGGGAAAGATTTAATAAGCATCCAGTGATTGGAATGCAGGCAGCACGTATCAGGGTATTCCTTTCCTGCAGATTTAGTATCATATTTTTAGGTCTCGGCTCTGGATGGCGCGCAGGTGCTGTCTCGAGAAGAGACATGCTGTATATACTTCTGGGCTGTATATACTTCTGGGCTTAGAGCCCGCCCATAGTCTCTCATTTTTGCTGGCACCATCTTCACTTTTCAATTGTTTATCTCCATTCATCCATGATATGCATGCGCCATGCCTCTTTGTGTGTTGAGCCCTCCCAAGACCAGGGACAAATTACTACTAATCAACCACAGGTCCCTTTAAAGCAACTGTTCTTGGGACTACTTTTTTTAATAGATTTTTAGCACTTTGATGTGCGCACGCAAATCTGTTTTTTGAGAGAGAAGATGTGTTTGAGTAATGAGATCGAAGATAGTCTTTATTCCTTATGTAGCATACAATGTTAGAAGTCTGTGTAGCTGAAGTTTCACGTGTGCTTTTCGCACTTTTTTAATACTGCAACGCCATTAGCAGGATTTCTTGAAGTACTGTTTCTTTTGTGACACTTGGCTTTCTAAACATTCCACCGGTGATTGCAGCAGGGGCTGCGGTCACACAGCTCCCTGTTTAGTGAGAACGCTTTTCAACAAAATGTCTTACTTTCATTTGTTGCTGATACCGTGCCTCCCTATGGCAATTGTTGCTTTAAACGTTTTGATTATTGCTACTTGTATTCCCCCCACCACTGTGTTTGGGACTTGTAGTTTTTTTAAGGTTCATATATATGGGATCAAACTTCCAGCAAGTAAGGTACATTTGGCACTATAAACCACAATGTATTGCCAAAGGTCAAATTTGCTTAGGACGAGTTTATGTCAACTTTGCATTGGCTCAAAAAAAGACAATACAATAGCCTGTCCTAAACTGTACTTTGCAAGCCTGCCCTACAATCAAACAAGAGTCCTGCTAAGGCCCTGGGGGTGGGCAGTAGTTCAGCTGAAGAAAAATGTATCAAGTCGTCCCATTCAGCAGTTTGAACGTGTTATTGCACCCGTGTCACTTTACAGACCCAGCTTATTGAGAGTGTTAAAGCACAGGCACTGCTTATCTCAGCATTTACAAACCTCCCCTATGATCTTCTCAGAAAACATACCAAGTTTACCCCTCATTTATATTTACAATTCCTGGTTGATTTAAGTAAGATCATTTGCATATCATGGTTTCAAGTTTGTTTTTGTTATTATAAAAAGCAAAACATGATCACTAACCTCAAGCACTGTGCATTCAAAATTAATTTCATGTGCCAAATGTCGCACTTTCTGTATCATAAATGGCTGCTTTAGACTTTCAACATTGTGCACATACATTTATATGTGTGCATATGCATAGGTGCAGTCGCACACACAAACATACTGAAAAGAAAGCATAAGTTGGAGAGCATTGACCATGTCACAGCTTCGGTAATGTAAAGAAGGGCAAAACGATAAATAATCCACATTTCACTCATGTTGGTCAAGTTCACTGAAGAAATGGCATAAGGCTAATCAAACATCCATTGGCAAGGAAAATATTTCTGGGGCAGGCCACTAGCGTTTTGGATGTGTCAATGCTTCTTTTGTTTTCTATTTTCTTTTCAAAACTCTTTTGTTGAGAAAGATACGGAACCCTACTTAATGAAAAAAAAAATTCTGAAAGCAAAAATATTTTTGGGGCTCAAAAAAACACAGTGCCTAGTCCATGGCCGTGAAGGGACCTAGATTTTGTGAGTGCTCCTTATGAAAGAGCATAATGTTTCCACTCTAAGTGAAGTTAGTCAATGGCTCAAGTGCGACCCATGCCCTAGAGAGTGGAAAAAAGTGTGAATGACCGACCAGTGGATGAAGGGGTCTGTCTTAGAGCCTTGTACCAAGTACATTATACATATATTTTTTGTAAAATCAAAAAGGCCTTGGCTACGGCTGAAGTGGGTAGATACACTGCCCCATGCTGTAGAGATCTTGACTAACGCCATACATAAAAAAAAACACAAGAAAACTTACACTGCTTTTCCAAACCACGATTAGATTATGTGATCAAGTGATGGAAATGTCAGATGGAGCGAAGCAAGATTATTTATAATACTTTAATTGGCTGAATAACAAATATAACATCCAACTAACATGTTCCTCGCTGCTGTTCCTTTGACTCTTATCTAAGGCAGTTCTCTTCCCGTGTCATTTCTCTTATATGGCAGTTTGCACCAGGACTTTCCTCTCTATAACAGTCCTGCACTTGCTCTTAGCTGCAGTGCCACGCATTGTCCACCTCCATTCAAAAACAATGCACACTGTCTCCCCCACCTGCACTCACAGAGGAAGTGCGTCACAGGCACATCAGCTGCGGACACTTAAGTACTGCATCTGCTCGGGGAACACTTACCATCTAGCCATGCAAAGCTGAAACACATTAACATTGACAAAGCTAAAGAAATCTTACATTGCCAAGACGTGTTGGCTTTGCCAATGCTTGTTTTTAATCTATTGCAGCTTCTAGAGGCTGACAATCTCCAATCTTAGTCCCTTGACTATTACAGCTCCGTGTGAGTCTCTATGTTAGTGAAATTCTGACACTTTGGGGAAACATCTATTACAACGCAGACATTACATCGTAGTGCCTTTAAAACGCAGTCAGTACCACAACTGAGCTGTTACTACGAGTTCCCATTACAACGCAAGTCATTACAATGACTTGCTTTAGGGAATGCGGTGTTGGACTGGTGCTGGGTTTTAAGTCCCACACCTTCCCTACTGATACACCGAATGGATTTGGAATAGTAATTTAAACTATTTCAAAGTCCAGTACTTCCCTAAAGCAAGTCGTTGTAATGACGTACGTTGTAATGGAACTTGTGGTAACAACATTGTTGTGGTATTGACTGCGTTGGTAAGCCACGCATAATGTTGGCATGCATGGTAACAGACGCTATTTGTCACTTTGCTGCTCAATTCAATATCTTGTGTTTGGAGTTTCCCTCCCACTCCTGCAAAGGACTGGTAGGTCTGGATTGATCTGGACTGGTTTCGTGCCCAGCACTCTCATGGTGCTTTAAAGACACACACACTCAATGAATGAGAGTGGATTGTATGTGTTTGCCTTCTCACCAAGGCTACAAGCAGCTGCACCCGGGTCCATGTGGACTTCCAAGGAGGTAAAATGTGGAAATCGCTGGCACATGTCTGTGCGGATGATGATGTCTTCATCCGCACAGGGGAAAGATTCGTGGGCAGCACCAGGATGGGTATTCTATCCATGCTTGTGCATCAAAGCCCTTTCTTCTACAAGACTCAGCCACGATTACACCCAGGCAAGGCACAAGTCATGAAAAAGAAGTGGGTAGGATTAACCAAGGTAGGCAGTATGTAAGTGACATCATGGAGTGCAACACTGCACGTGACATCAATGGAAGTGGCATTACGAGAAGTGACATCAGATCTTAAGAGCTCACAGGTCTATCATGAGTACATTTGAGTGCATTACAATATTTAACAAATGAGATTTTGTCTCAGTTGTGCCAAAAAAGTGACACAACCCAGACACAAAATCTGGGCTTCAACTTATACATTTTTTTTTAACTCTGCCACAAAGAAATTGGCAACAAGGAGAAACGTGGTAGTAAATCTGTGCAGTTTAATTAGTTGCCAAGTCTGCATTTTAAAATATCCTATCGGGTTAAGGCACCTGCGGCAGAGATCTTTGTGCTTAGTAAATCTCAGGGAATCATAATCATAAGTTAACTATAGAGGTTAACAAATTTGCTAGAGAGATCTGTGTCTTGTCTAGTAGGTGTTGTGAATCAAAGTAGCATAGAGGGCTAATGTCTCCTGGAAAATACATCATGTAACATGCAGATGACAGATTTTTATTTTACGTAGTTAGGTAAATTGGTTACTGCTTTTACCAGAGATCCTTTTGTTACTTGCAGTTCATAAATTTAAATCCTTCTAATATAGCACAGTGAGCGATGAAGGACGTGATTCCTACACATTCTAATCCTCACTGTCATATGTAAGATATCTTGTACATTGATTTACATACTTATATGATCTATTGTCAAGTATAATGTGTACATGTGATGCAAAGTGCTCTAAAATCCTGCGTAGGGTGTCGCACTATATAAGAAATAAGACAAAATCGTGGTATTTAAATTGTTATTTGTGTAAATAAAGAGACAGACCAACACATCTAACATTCTTACTGTGCATGCATATCTCTTATATGCTGGGACAGAACAAAGTCAAAAGCATGCTCTCTTAAGTACTTGTGAAGTAATAACAAGCTTTGTGCATTTACTTCTCCTCCATTGCTTGTGACCCCTGCCCGTTGTGGTAAGTACAGCAGTAAAGTATGGGCACCTGTGTTGGGTGGTAAAGGGCCTGCAGGTGGGTGAGGCAGTATCCTGACAGAGTGATGTCTGCAGAGAGCTGGGGTCAAGTGAGGGAGGAATCAGTCCACCTAAGTTGCTAGAGATGAGAGATTTGATATTTTGCAGACTTCTGATCTCTCATTTCTAGTGTAATCCACACACTTGCTGGGGTGGGTGGGACGGGATTCAAGCCTATTGGATATTTTGCAGGCATCTGTTGGCGTGGGTCCGGGCTTCTTTCTTACTTCAGCAATTTGTGTGAGCTTCAGCAGATTGCTTGATCTCCCAGTTGCCTGATGTCTTTACATTCTCTGGGAACAGTGCATGCGCTGCTTGGCTTTTGGTAGGATACAATGATTTTCACTGATCATAAGTAGCTTTCACTACAGAAAAGGTTGGAAACAATTAGGCTACACCATAAGCTCCCAGATTGCTACTTTGGCATTTACTAGATTTCTAACAGGTGGCAGGGGATATTAATGTGAAATGTTAAAGGACGGATAAGGGCAATCACCTTCTTGGTCATTATAGACACTCCTTCCAATCCTGGACTTTCAGAACACCAAATGCATTCAAGATGCTGCAGTCTTGCTTTGCTTCCCTTGAACTAATTAGACCGACACACCAGAGAATAATATTTGTATGTGAAAAGATCAGAACTGGGCATAGTGTCCACAGTGACGTGGAGCAGGGTGATCACTCAAGGGAAGACATTTCGCAAGTAATTGAATATTAATAATAAATTATTCATGGATCACCCAAATTCAGGTCGGTTTTACATTGAACACAATGGAGCAGAAATAGGATACAACAAGCTGATAATGTTTACCTTCAGACAGTCTCTGCATTGGAAGTCAAATCTTTCAGCTGACACGGTCCAAGGATGTGGTCAGTGAGGGTCCCCGGAAGTCAGCTATGTTGTAACTAAGCACCGACTGAAGGTATTGGTTTGGGTGTCAAAAGCTCTGAGTGGGACAAACCTGGATATTGAGGACCGCAGAAGTTGCTTCACAGGTCAGACAGATTTGCTGGCTTGCCCTGGTCCAAGGTTTTACCATACGACGTTCCTACTATTCTAGGAGTCAAAATCCTAAATGGTCAAAGGCTGGAAACTGTAGTCGGGCATGGTTCAATAAGGCCACATAACGTCCATGCAGCAAAAAACTCAGATAGGACCGAATATGGCTTTCTTGCCCATCTTTGGGTCCGACCTCCCGGAGCAAGCCTCAGCACCTGGTTTGTGTCTTATGAGGCTGGAAATAATGGCTTTTGTTTTTAAACTACTGGAAAAGTTCACTTTGGTCAGTCCTACAGCCCTAGCTTCTTAGGGGAGGGTTCTATGTACCAAATCTCTCGCCTACCCATTCTCCTACAGTCCTCAGTGGTCATAGGGGGATCTCTTGGAGTCAGGAGTCCTATGGCTTTTTTTGTCACTGGAGAAGACAAACAGAAATCCAAGCAAGTGATCCTTGGAGAGCCAAGTGCCAGTGGAGTGCATGTAAACTGAAGCCTAGACAGACCTCAGTGGCACTTCTGGAAGAAAGTGGTGCATCTGAAAGGCGTACATTTTATATTTTGTGGTGGTGTACATACAAATTGCACCTCATATATATAATTTATCTTCCACACCATAGGTCATCAGTAATGGTCTGGCTGGACAGCTAAATAAAACAACTGGGGGAAAACAAATTTCCCAATACCATTTTAAGGGTAGGAGGAGTGCATTGTGGCACTGATTACCAGTGTCATAGGTCACAGAGTCCCAATACCAGCAAAAATATGGTTCAGAAAAAAAGGTGAAATATATAGGGTGAGACAAGGCAGAAAAGGTTAATTTGCAACAATTGTTTTTCCTCAGTAAGGGTTATTATTTAAGGGCTCCTAGAAGAAACAATTGTTATTCTACTGTAGCGGGGTAAAGCATAGCATGCAACAGAATTTATAAATGTTGACTGCACCCAAACTTATATGGAAGTTAATGTTGCCTAAACCTACTTTGATAGAGCCACAAAGCAGATGGAAACACTTTGCCCCATGTATTTAATTGATTTAGATAGTGTGTACCGAGCCACAAAGACAGTGCTTTATAATTCGCTAGGTAGGACATGACAGTTTAAGAGACTGGTAAAATATGCAGAGTGGAAACACAGAATATGTAGGACACCACAAATGATTGACAGAGGTGTAATAAAATGGATAGCGGAAGATTGCAAGTTAGGATTGAGTCTTATGCTCTCCAGTAGACAAATACAAAGTCTTGGTGTTTGACAAGAAAATCTTTGATTAAGGCTGAGAGGTCAGGGGTCCCCAATATTTTCTGTAATCCAAGCTACTTATAATCAGTTAAAAATGTCAACTTAAAATCATCCTGAGCTACTAATACTATTAGTGTTGTAATACTAACCACATCAGAGAAGATTACATTAGTGGTTACCAGATGCTAGATTACCAGTTGGGATCACCTCAGTTCATTAGACATGGTTCCCTGAGTAATGTAAAAGACCTTTGTCAATGCGGAATGCCTCCATATTAGTAATACATAACAGCAATGCACCTGGCACCAAGGCACCAAGGTGCTAATAATAAAAATAAGTGGTCTCAACACTGCATGATTTATCATTGAAATATCAGCTTTAAAATATATTTCAGATTCAACCATTTTTCTCCTAACATCAGCATATGAGTTCTGAAAATGCACACATTATCATATATAATACAAGCTTTTCAATTTGATAAAACGCTTCTAATTTAGTAAAATATGCTGCACACACTTATAGGTAGCTGGAAAGCTGCCAGTAACTTCTGAGCAACTCGTTGAAGAAACATGATTTAGTTTATCAAGGCAATCTTTTTAGGTAGGAACAAACTGTAAAGAAAAGTGAGACCTGAGCAGGAAAAAGCTATTATCAGTAGTTTGGAATTGTTTGAATTTATAAATTCATCAGTACCTTAACCATGATTTAAAATAGTCTTTGGAAAGCCAAATTGCTCAACACGGATTGTGAAACACTGCAATTGTTGACTGCCTTACGTCATTAGGCTTCAGAGCCTTACGTCATTAGGCTTCTGAGGCCTGAAAATACAAATCTTACTTACTTTGTTGTGAGAAGTGGCTGAGGGATCTCTATAGAGTATAAACCAGAAATCGAAAAATTTGCAGAATTACCTTGGCAAACTGGGCTTCTTGCCTTGCATGAGAAACTAAACAATGTGTTGTGAAGGTATGTAGAGATAATCAAGTTGCTGCTTGGTAGATATCTAAAATGTGTATCTTGGGATGTCTCCCAGCCGTGAGGAATCCCAAGGTTAGCGGTCCCATCTTAGCACACCGCCCTCCAGTGTGGCTTGTTACAAACCATTCTTTGCGTAGTTCTCTGCCACGCCGCCTGGAAGGCTTCCGTCTCCCGGCGGCTCCCCCTTCCGACTACGCTCCATGTCCTGTTACTTGCATCCCGCGTGTTAGACCTGGCATCATTGGCTTGAGTCTCTCCTCCATTTTTCCTGTTTGCCTCCACTGTTTTACGATGTTTTTGCTGGTATAATGCTTTGGGCACTGTGCCACTGCTGATAAGTGCCACAGTGCAAGTGCTCCCTATGTAAAATTGCTGTATCGATTGAATTCCATGTTTGGCTTATTTGGTTTACAATCAGTCCCTAGTCTAGTGCACCAGGAGTACCAGGGCTTGTAAATACAAATGCTGCTCGTGGGCTTGCAGCAGATGTTGTGCCACCCACAAGAGCGGCCTCGTAAAAGTATGTCTGAAGGTCTGCCATTGCTAGACCTACGTGCAGTCTGGTACTGTCACGCTGACTGTGCAAGTACACCTACTTGCCAGTCCCTGAACCTTCCCTTAACTTCATGTTAGCCGCCCCTATGGGCAGGGTGCATTGTAAGTATAAGGTAGGACAAGCCTGACCAAGTTGGCATGTCCTAATAGTGAATTACAGCCATATTAGTTTTTCACTATTGCGAGGTAACCTGCTCTCCATTAGTTAGAATGGGCCGCCAGGATTATTAATGCTATGATCCTAGCTGGCTCGGGGAGCATGGTGCAATGTCGAGTTTGGTATCCCTGAACTCGGGGTTTAATAACGCATCCGTTTGTGTGGATGGTTTTTGGACTCTGGGTTTGAAAATAGCACTTTTAGAAAGTGTCTATTTTCTTGTCTAACCATTTCTGGTTTCTGCTGGTTTTGTGTGTGCGTGACAGGAGCTGGGTGGTTCCAGAGGTCTGAATGAGTCAGTGTGGGATGAGTGGGACATTTGCGTTGCGAGTAGGGGGAGAGTAGTTGCTGATAGCCGGCCCTGCCTGATACAATGCTGGCTCCACCTCCTGCCAGGCGACCGATAGCTCTGCTCCTGCCAGTGACAATGCTGGCTCCACCTCCTGCTGGGCCCAGCCCTGCTCAGTGAATAGGCCAGGTGCCTCTGCCTGGCTACACCCACAACAGACCCAGGATGTTGGGAAATTCCCCTGCGTGGACAAAGGGATCAAAGCCAAAAAGGGGTATAAGAGTAGGACCCCTGAACCAAGACTTTAGATCACTTCTGACAAGGAAAGCTGAACCAAGGACAAGAAGCCTGCTGATTCAAGGACTTGCCTACCCCTTCTGCCAGTGTGCTGTTTGCTGGGGGAAATCCTGCTGTGCTTCTTTATTTTTGCCAAGGAACCAGGAGAGAGGAACTGTGTGTGTATTCTCAAGCTTTGCTAGGAAAATCTCCAAGGACTGGAAGAGTGCCAGTCTCCTGTTGAAGTCACAGGGCTAAAGGACTTCATCTACTAAGAGTGCTATTTGCTGGAACCTGTGAATCCAGCACTTCTGAAAGAAACCAGCCATCTTGACGCTGACGGACGTCGCCGAATCCAGCCCGAGATCGTGAGTAACGGCTCCAGTGTCCCGCTTCCTCGACGCCGGTCGCCGGGCCTGATCGACGCCAGCAGCAACGCCAGTGAGTAGTGAGTTCGGCTCCAGCTCCAAGGGACCTCGTGTCTGCACCGCTGCTGATCGTATCGACTTCGTGCCCTCTCGACGCCGTGAGCGCTGCTCACTCTTGCAACAGCATCATCGACATCGACGACTACTGAGGCCTGATCGACACCGAAGACGCGACGCCGGATTGCTCGACGCCGCTGATCATCGTGTGCTTCATTTTCCTAAGGTACTGTGTTGTTGGGGGTCCGTGTGACTCCGGGCTCGACGTAGCGCTCCTCGCGGTCGACGCTGAACCCTTTGGATTAACTTTGCCTCGACGTCGTGTAACTCCCGGGTGGGTTACGTTGTTGCTAAGAACTGTGTTTCCAAGAAGAAGAGTTGCTTTTTGATACTAAAGACTTTGTGCTAAGAAGAAACTACGCTTGAACTATTATTTTTCCTCCCAAGAGTATTTATTAAGATTGTGGTATATTTTTGTCGTTATTTGGTCTTGTGCTAAGCCTTATATAAAAATCCTTATTTTTATAATACTACGATGTCGTGTCCATTTGTAGTGTATTCACTTTATTACTGTATGTGGTCATAAATGCTTAACACACAGCCTCTGATATAAGCCTGGCTGCTCTGCCAAGCTACCAAGGGGGTGAGCAGGGGTTATCAAAGGGTGTGATCCCCTTGCCCTGACTAGAAAAGGTGTGTCCCTATTTGTCAGAAGTGCATACCTCTGCCAACTAGAGACAGCCGGTTCTAACACCGCCAAAGCCATGGCGCCTCAGAGGTTGCTCCAGAACAAGCGCATCCCGGCGTCTGCCAGGTGCACGCCGTCTCTGGCATATAGATCTGGGCAGCCCGTGTGGATGAGTCCATGCCTTACCGACTCTAAGCCATTGGCCCTGCAGTATTTGCTCACTGCGAGGTTCAACTTTTTGCGGGAATTATCGACTGCTTTCTGCGATTCGGCCCCGTGCCACTTGTGCCCGCTGATCACTTCCAACCATATTATTATATGAGCCCCTAAATACCCTGGCGACCTCCGTGAGCTCTCTCTGTATGTTATGCAGGAGAGTCCTCCTTCCCAGCATCGCCAGGTTGTTGCCCCCCAGGTGTATTATTAGTACATCTGGGTGCCATGCCATGTCTGCCCTTAATTTCTGGAGGGCTGCCGGCAGCTGCTCTCATGTCATCCCCGGCCGACCAAACCACCGAATGCAAGTGTCAGCTGGTCCCCCCGGCGTCTTGTTACCCCCTTGCCGCCACCAGGTCTGCATCCGGGATATGAATGAGTGTCCCTCCACCCATACCAGGCATGGTCTCCTTCCTGTCAAAGCAAGGAACATGAGTCACTCCCTGTTCATCCCGCTCTGTGCGGGACCATGCACTCCTTGCCTGGCCTGTACTGTGATTATAGCAGCTGGGGTCTCACTAATGTTCTTTAGGCCTGTGACCTCCATCTCCCCACTGCTTGAATCCCTGATTCGTTCATCCGATGTATCGCTGCTGTCATGGCTGCACCTATTCTAAAAGAGTGGAACCCAAGGGTCGCCGGGCACAAGCCGCCTTTGCCTAGTATGCTGCGCATCACAGTTGTGAATTGAAACCTGTTTAGATGGGATCCGTCCCTGTGTTTGAAGAGAGGTCCCTCGCCCGCTGGCCGGACTGCCATGAAGGCGCGCAGGCAGCACACTGCACAATACCTCTGCTCTTTGATGCAGCGCAACCCTATCTTCGTCCCTTTCCCTGCTTGGTCCATCTTTGACCATCTCAGTAGGATTTCAACCCCTCCCGTCGTGGGTGTCACGTCGCGTGCCTGTATGCATCTCTCTGCGGCTCCTCATTTTGTTGGTGACACTAGCTCGCTGATGCGGAATGCCCCTAAGAAAGCAGTGGCTAAAGCCACCCTGAACAGTACCTGTTCAAACTCATCCGTGATTATGCCCCCGAGTGCCCCCAGTACTATCCGGGGCCGTGTGAAATCTATGGGGTGTCTAGCATCTTTTCTCTGGCCTTCCTTCCGCCTACAACCTTTCATTGCCGCCTTGATGTAGTGTGACGCCACAGGGTCCTGCCTTACTTCTAGCTTCACAAAATGGGTCACTGCAGCTAGGTGAGCCTGTGCCCATGATCTGGACCTCCCTGCCTCGAACGCCCACTGGATGAACCGTTCGGTTGCTCTGCGAGCGTCACCCATGTCGCCCAGGGATTGGATCCCACCTACCCTCATCACTGTCTCTACGTACTTTCTGTACCTCTTGGCTGCTTCCGGCGCGAGTGCATGGTGTACCAGCTCTGTCAAGTCTATCCTGCCATTTCCCACAGCTGCTCTGGGAATGGGGTCATGTTCTGCTTTGCCTTGGGTGCCAGGCTCCTGAACCTGTCTTTCTGCTGCCTGGACAGGGAGTCTGCCACCTCGTTTTCCACCCCTGGGATGTGGCGTGCTCGTAGGTCCATGTTGCCGTCTAACTGCAATGCAACCAACCTACGTATTAGTCGCAGCGTGTCAGGGCACCTGGCTGATCCCCTGTTGATGGCCTGCACCACCCCCTTGTTGTCTGACCATAGTGTGAGCTTCATGTTCTGTAACTGTCCCCCCCCCATATCGTCAGTGCCACTATGATGGGAAACAGCTCTAAGAATGTAATATTCCTGGTGATGCCCTGCCTGTGCCATTTGTTGGGCCACTGTCCTGCACACTATCTGTCCCCTAGGATCGCCCCATAGCCTGTGCTCCCAGATGCGTCTGTGTACAGTTCGATCTGTTGGTTAGTGAGCCAGCCTTCCCCCCAAATTAATGTTCCGTTAAATTCTGTCAAGAATGTTTTCCACATCACCAAGTCCCTCTTTACCTTGGCCCCCAGCCTTACGGGGTGGTGTTTCTGTGTGAGGCCGCGTGTCAATTGTGTTCGTCTTCTAGCAAATACCCTGCCTGCAGGGATTACCCTCGTTGTGAAGTTTAGCTTGCCTATCAGCCTCTGGAGCTCCCGCAATGTTGCCTTCTCCCTCCCGTGCAGGCCCTCAATTTCCTTCCGGAAATCCTCCACCTTGTCGGCGGAAGCCTGGAGGTGTCTGCCACAGAGTTGAGATCTATCACCAGAAAGGTGATTCTGGTGGCTGGCCCTTCCGTCATCTCTTGCGATAAGGGAATCCCTAGCTCTTCTGCCAGTGTCTTGAATACCGCCAGAGTGTGTCTGCACTCTGCAGATTCCGCTGGACCCGTGAACAGAAAGTCTCCAAGTAGTGCAGGTTACCCCCTGTTGGGGGTCTGTCGTGTAATGCCCATTCTATGAAGGTGCTAAAGATCTCAAAATAGGTGCATGATACTGAGCATCTCATTGGCATAGCCTTGTCTATGTATAGGTCCCATTCCCACTGGAAACCTAGCAAGTGAAAGCTCTCTGGATGAACCGGGAGGAGGGGGAACGCAGACTCTATATCCGCCTTTGCCATTAGGGTCCCCAGACCTGTTGCCCTGACCAGGTCAATGGCATCATCGATTGTGGCGTAGCTTACTGAGCATATCTCTGAGCTAATCCCGTCATTAACCGATGCTCCCTCGGGGAATGAGAAGTGGTGTATTAGGCTGTACTGCCTCTCATCTTTCTTGCGCACCACTCCTAGTGGCGAGATCACCAAACCTTTGGCCATGCTCGCGGGCAGGGGGCCCTCAATTATCCCCAGTTTCTTCTCCTTCTCAATTTTCTTGGTTACTATCCCTGGGTGCTGCAGGGCGGATTTCAGGTTTGTTTTGCTGCCCGGGTGGAGTGTGCCCTTGAAGGGGATGTGAAAGCCTTCCCTGAAACCGCTCACTAGTATTGTTGCATCTGTCTTGTTGTGGTACCTGTTGGCTAGTCTGTTTAGTGCGTGTGTCTGGACGGGGGACCATGCTAGCCTGAAATCTTGAACCCGTTGTGGCCCCCGGGTCCCCCCTGCCTATCTCTTCATTTCTTCTTATCTTTCTTGTCCCCTTTGTGATCTTTCCTGCACCAGCATCCTGCTGCTGGGTGCCATCCCCCGCATGTGGCGCATATGTGCTGGAACTTACATGCTAGTTGTAGGTTTAGTGTACAAGGGAACCCAAAGTAATGGCCAAGGACCATGGGTTAAGCTACTAATTTTATATTACAAAGGTCCTAGGTTTTTAATGATATCTAGAGGATTGATTTTCACAGGCTAAAAATAAAGACTGTGTATTTTTCTTCAGTGTCCAGCCGGACCTAGAAGTATTTATTTTCAAAGTAATGAAGATAAACAGCATAAAGCGAAAACATTTCGCACATTAATAACTGGGCACAAGCCTGTACCAAGTCAAGGGGAGACAATACAAAAGAAAAGGACAAAGAATTCACAGGCAAACAAGGAGAACAGGGTGGCTTATAATACAATGCAAGAGGTTCTTGAATAGTCGACTGTTTTGCAGTACTGCTCGTTATATGATCTTTTACTTTCCCGGCAGTTACTGTGGGTTTGTGCTTATTCAAGAACCTCTTGCATTGTATTATAAGCCACCCTGTTCTCCTTGTTTGCCTGTGAATTCTTTGTCCTTTTCTTTTGTATTGTCTCCCCTTGACTTGGTACAGGCTTGTGCCCAGTTATTAATGTGCGAAATGTTTTCGCTTTATGCTGTTTATCTTCATTACTTTGAAAATAAATACTTCTAGGTCCGGCTGGACACTGAAGAAAAATACACAGTCTTTATTTTTAGCCTGTGAAAATCAATCCTCTAGATATCATTAAAAACCTAGGACCTTTGTAATATAAAATTAGGAACTTACATGCTGTCCCTTATGTACACTCATTGGTTTCGAACTTCCAGCAGATAGCTGGTGGGCCACGGTTGTGTGGAGGCCTACCTGCGCCAGCTTGCTTTTGCCTTTGAAATGGTCTTTCCTTCCCCTGTGTGTGTGCCCGCAAAAGGACTGCTCTTTCCTGCCATACCATGTCCTAGCCTCCTTCGCTACCATCATTTTGTGGATGAAGCCAGATACGTCCTCTTCGTTCCACTCCATCTCTGGGTGGGTCTGCATCTTCAGCCTAGACCCTTTATCATATTCTAGCCACCCCTCGCCTGGCAATTGCCTCTGTGCGTTATGTATGGTGGCTTCATACATCCATAAATCCGCTGCGCAGCGTGGGAATTTTTCCACAATTATGCATGTCATTATCCTAAATGTGTCTAACCGATTGCCAAAGTTCCTCTCCTTGTGCTCCCTCCGTCTCTCCCTTCTGTCCTAGTCTTTCTTATCGCAAGTGGTGAGGTCCAGTCCCTCTAACTGAATTTCTAGTAGCGAGAATATATCTATGAATTCTTTCCTCCAAATGCGTTCCTTCTCTGCCAGTGGTATCAAACTTGCGAGCCCTGTGGCCCTGGTGGTTAATGGCGCCGGCAGGGCATAGGGTCCGGCGCAGGTGCCCCGGGCGTAGGGTTGCTGCTTGCCCCCATGCTACCACTGATGACCCATCCCCTGCCATACTGTTTGTTGAGCCCTGACCCGCCACCGCCACCCATCGTGCCGACCCTGGGTCAACGAAATGCCAGGGCAAACCGGAAGGCTCTTCCTTGTCCGAGCTCTCCAACGCCCCAGCCCTCTCTGTGTCCTAGCCCTCGCTGGGTGACTTGCCCCTTGCATACCCCTATTTAGAAACATTGGTGCCATTGCTCTAAAACATTCTGCTACAATTGTGCTGATATGCTGACCCGTTGCCGCTGTGTCCGTGTCTCCCCTGCTTGGTCCAGCCACTGCCGCCGAAGGTCCAGGTGGCCGGGCCGCCTTCGGGGTTGGTCTCTTTTGGGTGGCCGCCTCTGCGAATTTGGCTGGCACCTTCTTTTATCTCTTGCTTGGTGGTGCACTGGGCGCCCCCTGCCTCTGGCTGCTTGGACCATCTCCGCCATCCCCCAAAAGGTGTGGCTGCAGCCAGTCGCTCCCATGCACAGCCGATGCTGCCCTGATTCGTTGGAGCAGGTCGTTCAGCTCCTCCTGCTGCTTCCTGGCTCTCCCTCTTTTCGCCATCCCGGCCGTTGGCCCCAAGTTGCCCTTGCATTCAAGTCAAAGTCCTCCTCTATTTAGGCAGGGTGCTGCCGCCGTTTATGTACCGACCCAGGCCTTGGGCACAGGACCTGTTGCCTGATGTCCCCTGGAGGCTGGAGGGCTGCTGCCATTTACTCTCTGCCCCTCCTGCAGTGGCCCTTTGGGGGGGCTGCCGGCGTTTTAGGCACAAAGTATGTGGGGGCCCCGCAGTGCAGGACAACTGTTGCTTGCCTTTTTGCTGAGGGGCGAGGAGTGGGTATCGCACCCACTATTGCCCCCAATAGCAGCTTGCCTTTTGCTGTTGTTCGCTCCTTCGGGTAGTGTCCCTTTAAGGAGCCTCCCTTCTCCACTGCTGCTACCGCGCATGCGCGGCCTGCTCTCCTCGCGTCGCACCCGCCGGTGCTTGGTCTGCCACGGGCGGGCCGTGCGACGTGTTGCTCCCTCGTTGTTCCCGCCGGGTGGGCTCCGGTGCCGCGGGCCCGCTCTCCCTTTCCCGCATTGCACCCGCTGGCCCTCGGGCTGGCACGGGAGGTGCGGCATGCTGCTCCTTCTTAGCTATTTACAACAAGGGGTGGTGAGGGACAGAGTCTCTGAATTAAGCAGAAAGCTCTCACCCAGTCAAGAGATCAGGGCTAGATCCAACACCGTTTTTTAGCTCACTGCACCATCCCAGTTTCAGAACCTGGCTGTATGCAAATTAGTCTGTTCCTGTCCCAGACACTCTGGTCATCACCACCCCCTTTTCGGAATCGCTCCTTCTTAGCTGGCGCCGGGTGGGTTCCGGTCGCAGCGTGACCCGCTCTCCTTGTTCAGTGTCACACCCGCCGGTGCTCAGGCTGACGCGGGCGGGCTGCGGAGCTTCGCTGCCGGAAGGGCTCCGGTTACAGCGCTGCTCCCCTTTGCCTGTGCAGCAGGGCTCTTTATGCAGCCGGCCCGGTTCCTTTGTCTTCGTGCCGGGTGGGCTCTGGTTACCCCCACGTGCCTCCCTCCTGCGGACCTCCAAGGCCAGTTGGGCCCCGGTTCATGGTGTGCTGCCTCCTTTGTGGGATGCTTCCGGTCGTCGCTCGCTGCTGGCTGAGCCGCCTGATTCCTGTTCCTGGGCATGCTCAGGTCGGGTGAGGGAGCTCCCCTGCTCTACCTTGCACCGCTGGGGGACATCACCTCGCCGTCTTCCGTCTTCTGACGCCAAAGGCTCCTCGTGGTTCCCCAGGTACACCAAGCACAGTCCTCAAAAGGTTGTGTGTACGAGTTGCTGCTCCCCGCTCCAGCCGTGAACATGGAGCTTACCCGGGGGAGCAGCCTTATATCTCATATCCGTACCTGCTTCCTGCTAGCCTCTCCTGTTGGGCTATCCCTCATTGGAGGGTTTGTATCTAGCACCCCCTCCCCATTGGCCGTGTCGGGCGGCCCTGCGATGGGGGGGTGGTGTTCCAAGGCCGGGGGCTGCTTTGATACCCTCTGACTTCTACGCGCCAAAAACTGGCGCGGACTGGCTCGTTACGGGGGGCAGCCTTTGCGAGACCGGAGGCAAGTTTTACAATAAAAACATTGTTTGCATTTATTATATAGCAGCCAAGAAACAAAAAACCTGTGAAACGAACAACCAACATTACATCACAGTGGGATAACCAATAGGACATTGAGCACCATGATAACTATCCTAAGAGCAACAACTACGATATTCTTGCTGCACACAGTCAGGATAAGTACTCTTGCGTGAAGTTTATTAATTGTATATGAACAGGTTATTATTGTTGAGATATTTGACAATTATATTGGATTTTATTGTTGTTGCATGCTTTTGTGTCGAGTGCGTGCTAGTTCGTGTGGCACTTGCCTGGAATGTTCATTTAACATTTTCCCTTTCATCCTTGGGAGGCCCATTTAATTTCTCTCTGCGAAGCAGTACCCTCCCAATGCCCTCAGGGGTTCCCTCACTTTGCAGTGCGTTGGTACCTCAGTGCTGTAGGTCGCTTTTGCCCACAGGGCATTGCTCACGCATTAGAGCTGCTTTTCAGTGTACCGCTTCTTCTAGTTGCAGTCTCCTTGTACTAGTGAGGTTCCCCGGCTTGTGGCCTGCCCTTTGACAAGCCTCTGCACAAGCTCCTGCCTTCTGTAGGTCCTTTTACCTGGGCTGTCATCTAGCTAACCCATCTGCTCCCTTGTTTCTTACAGTTTAACTTTTGGGGGCATACTTTTCAGTGGTTTTCCAGATTTTTTCCTAGTTTATCCATTAATTACAATGTCTGAGGACAAGAAATCTCAGGTTATTAAACAGAAAAGTTAAATCTTTCATTAAGGATTCAGTGCAACAGGCAGTTAGGTTGGGTCTGTTAGTTATGAAAACAAGCACCAAGGCACACATAAAGAGTGAGGAACGTGTAAGCACAATATGTATCAACAACACAGCAAATGTCTTTCAGATGGAAGGAGAAAAGGTCTTGAATAGATCGAGTTGAGTCTTTTAATCCTTTTGAAATGAAAAAGCACGGTAAAACAAGCCAGCCTACACGTATTTCGTCGCACAATGGAGAATTGCTCCCCGACTTCTTCAGGGCTGGGAAATGGATACAATAGGTATCAATGATACAAGTGTTATGTAAGTGGACGAAGGGCTCTATAAAGTGAGCCCTATGATAAATACGAGTGATAAAAAAGCAAACGTGGAAACTCAATCAACCTCGGGTGAAGCATGCGAAAATGGCATCTAAAGGGGTGAAGTTAACCTAGGAAATCTGCAAAAACCTTCTGTGGCAAAGGCTATTAGCCTAGGAAAAGGGGAAATTAAAACAATTAT
This sequence comes from Lissotriton vulgaris, assembly GCF_964263255.1. Classification (NCBI taxonomy): domain Eukaryota; kingdom Metazoa; phylum Chordata; class Amphibia; order Caudata; family Salamandridae; genus Lissotriton; species Lissotriton vulgaris. Next base: position 697,289,412 of record NC_141691.1, on the reverse strand, counting down.
GACCGTTGTCTAGGTGATATAGATTTAAGCTATTTTGGATGAGCAGAGAAATAAAAGATAAAGTTCTTGGAGATGGCGATTGAGCAATACCTGTGGCAATAACTAATGGACAGTGAGAGCTGCAGAAAAAAAGGGGATAAGAGAAAGCACAGCATACATCAACGAAAGAGGGTGGAAAATAGTTAAAAAAGAGTGAAGAAGAGCCAAGTTCTATTAGATTCAAATGGAAAGAAGAAAGTTAAGTCAATAAAAAAAGAAAAAAGGGAAGAGATTTGAGTTAGGGGCAAGAGGTTAGAAAAAGGTAAAGCTCGAGTACCCGAGTGTGTTTAAAGGATTAGCGTTTAGTGAACAGAAGGAAAAAAATAAACTAGAAATGCTAGGATCCTTACCACTCAGCCGATGATAATTCCAACCCAGCCGGGCTGCTGTGTAAGATGGACGAAATGTGCACGTAGTGCTAATGGCAGAAGTGAAAGTAAAAAGAGAATGGAGCCAAGAGTGTAATGATATTGGCACTATGTGAGTACGATGACGTATAAGGAATGAAAATATGCGATTCAGAAAGGCTTACCAGTATTGTAGCAGAATATTACTCCACTGCTACTTTCTCAATAAGTAATTCCAAAATAAACGGTCTGTGTGGAAAAAGTAACCAAAGAGACAAAGGAAAGAAAAAAAGAGGGTGGGGACTTATTGGACGTCTGTGACTACTAGGCCAAAGTAAAAATTCAAATAAAATACACCCCCAAACGTTCAAAACCGCGATCTACCTTCAAGGCGTAGTATTAGTAACCATTCAGGTCGCGAATGGGTCCTCTGAAATAGCAGGGCCGTGCTGCCTTTCGAAATGTTCTCACTGCAAAACAAGTGCATAAACTTGTTGCCGCAAAGAAATTGTGTCAAAACATAGATCACTTAAGCCAAAAGGAAGAAATCAAATTTAAAACCCAACCTCTGCTAAATAAATTCATCTACCTTCAATACGTGGTGTCAATGCACAATATGGTCGCGAATGGGTCTTCTAAAAGTGAAGGGCCGTATTGCCGTTTGAAGTGTTCTCTCTACAGAAACAAGTACAAAACCTTGTTGTAATATGCAAAGTATCGTCCATTTACCGTGAATTTGAAAGCAAGTGCTAAGGAGTAAAAGCACCTGTAAATTCTTACCGGTTGGATTCTAAATGCCGGACCCACAGCGCTCTACTCAGTACCAGGTAATGGATGAGTGAGAGCTCCGATCCGGAAGTAAATATAATGCGAGGCAAGGGCCGTAATTTGCTCAAAGGAAGGTAGACGCCAGAACGTCTAGCTTGTGTCAAATTGCCAAGTAAGTCATGGAAATTTGAAGAAAGACTATGTCAAGTAACGTTGTAGCGATCTACCTTACGGTTAGAAGGAAACTAAGCTGACCGCGGTCTTAGCATACTCTCAACAAACTTTGGAACGTTCTATCAAACAAAAACCGTTGAAGCGAACTCTCACCAGAGTGTGTGGCGGCGTACAAAATCTTGTTTCCCACACAAAAATGAAAAAAATGTTAAATGCAAAAGGTAATTGAATAAATGGTAGCGTCTGTACCTACCAAGGTTGTGGCAAGTGACAAAGTACAGATTGCCATTCCGAATCTATAACAAAATTATAAAAAATAAAAAGGATGCTTACAGAGCAAAATAGCACAACATTGACAAGCGGCTTACCAATTTCGGTTGTAAATTGGATTAAGTTTAGCACAAAATGCCCTGTAAAGTTCATTGCTGTTCCAAAAAAATAGTATAGGTCATTTAAATTGTTTGGAGTATGACATGCTTAAAAAAGAGAGAGAAGAAAAGAGAGAATGACAGGATGTAAGGAACAGGTAAGAGAGGAAGACACATTCATCCCTCTTATGTCAAAACTAGATATCAACAAAACATGCGTGCGATGCACCCAAATGTGTAACTGAGTGACTTGAACAGATTCACTTTAGCTAAAATAACTTACTTATTTACATTACATGTAACTTTTTACCCCAAAAGGGGTGTGTCATAACACGCATTGTGACAACCTGAGTACAATGAAGTTCATACATAAGGTCTGGAAAATCATTCAAATACATACAGTGGTCAGCCATAATAAGTATAGGAGGCGTTGTTAATAATTGTGTATACTAAACTTGAGTTATGTTCATATAGGATAATCAGAAAACTTCTCAATTTGCCTGATTCATTAGAGAAAAAGCAGGACCTCAGCATGATACAGTAGGATCTTATAACAGCATTAAAGAAGCTCCAAGGCTAATAACCCAGAAAGTATTGAATTTCATGATCAAAATTGAGGCCCCGTTCAACTGTTTGTAGACGCATTATCCACGTGGCCTCAGTTCTTTTTAACCTGAGCTCTCTATTACCTCCCCGAATGTTGGCATGTGTAACTTCAAACCCGATAAATGAAACTTTTTTCTCAGTTCCCTGTGAGGGGCAAGTTGCTGCATGTAATGCTACAGGATATTTAGGATCACATTTGTGTATTGCCCTGATGTGCTCCATTATCCTTTCTTTCAAGGGCCTGATGGTGCTGCCAACATACCTTTTATTGCACATACATTCAATAACATAGGTAACAAATTCAGTGGTACAATTGATGTTATCCTTGATCATATACTTCCTGCCTGTGAGGTCAGTAAACTGTGTTTGGCCATGTTTTGCCCATCTGCACATGCTACAAAATCCACATTTATAAAAACCCAGAGTGCGTGGTCTGAGCCAATTGGTGCTTGTGATTGAGTGTGGTACTGTGGGACTCAATCTGTTTTTCAGCGTCGTCCCTTTTCTGAAGGTTATCTGTGGGTGATCACAAATCGCGGAGTACTTTATCTGATTGTAAAATACCCCAGTGTTTTCTGAAGCTCTTTCTTAAGGGATTATGTAAATCATTGAATTATGTGATCATTCTGGTGGTTTGTTTAACTAATGGCTGACTCGTTCGTGTGATGAGTGTGTCTTCCCTACGTACCTTGGCAATTCTGCGTTCAGCTTTGTGAAAAGAATTAGGATGGTAACTTCTCTTTGTGAATCGTTGTTTCATGTCTGAGATGTTGGCAACAAATTCTAGATCCTCGCTGCAATTTCTTTTTGCTCTTAAAAATTCACCATAAGGTATTGAATTGATCTGGTGAGCAGGATGTGAGCTGTCTGCATGGGGTATTGAATTACAGGCAGTTGCTTTCCTGGAAAGTCTGCTGTGTAATTTGTTGTCTTTAACGTAAAAGTCAAGGAACTCAATTTGTGTTAGACTAGATTCCATAGTAAACTGCATCCCCCCTGTATTGGCATTGAGGAAACTGTAAAATTCCTCCAATTGGTTTTGTGAACCGCACCATAATAGCAGGCAATCGTCGATGTATCGACCCCCTAAAATTATCGAGTCAATCCAATTGGCCCCTTTGTCACCCCAGATTAAGTCCGCCTCCAATATCCCCATAAACAAGTTGGCAAAAGAAGGGGAACATTTCGACCCCATTGTTACTCCCGTTATTTGTTTGTACCAGTTCTTGTCAAACATGAAAAAGTTGTTATGTAATACCAGTTCCATCATAGAGACGAGCATATTAGTGTGCTGGTATTGAGTGGCGGTCTGTTTTGAAGGAGTCGCGTGATAGCACTCATGCCCAAGTCCAGATCAATGCTTGTATATAAGGACACTATGTCTAACATAGCTAGAATAGTGCCTGATTGCCACTCCAAATCTGCAAGTAAACTGAGAATATGTTTCGTGTCTTGTATATATGATGGTTGGTTTTGTACCAGGGGTCCCAAAAACAGATCAATGTATTCCGCTATTCTTTCTGTTGGTCCCCGCATCCCTGACACTATGGGTCTTCCGGGCGGAAAATTCATGTGTTTATGAACCTTAGGCAGGGTATATAGCCAAGGGTAAGTGGGTTTTGACATCTTCAGATACAAGAATTTGTCATCATTTAACAGACCTGCTTTGTGCCAGGTGTCCAGTCTTTTATTGGTTTCAATTATGAGCGGCCCTATTGGGTTATACATCAGGCGCTCATAGCAAGTTTGGTCATTCAGTTGAGTGAGAATCTCATTATTATAATCTTCATCATTCATAACAACAATGTTACCGCCTTTATCGGCTTTTCTGATTAGAATGTCCGAATCATTGCTAAGGATTTTCAAAGCTATTCGTTCCTTCTGCGTGAGATTATCTTTGAATCTAAAAGATTGTTTGATGCGATTATGATCCATCTTATCAATGTCAGCAAGAACCTGTTTATAGAAATTATCAATAGCATTACCCCCCCGGAAGAGTGGGTATTATCTGTCTGTTAGTTAGATGTTTCAAAAAATTTGGAGGAGTCCATTTTCAAATTGTTACATGGCCCTATTGACAATATGGGCCGGACTGGCTACCGGGCGTTTTGGTGTGCTGCCAAGCTGGGGGCTGATTTCACTGCGGTGGGGGCTGATTTTGTTGATGGGAACCTGCGTGTGCTTCTAAATAAACAAAGCAAAACGAATGGTTTTAAGCACACACAGGTCACCATCACCAAAATCAGCCCCCAGTTTGGCAGCACACCAAAACGCCGTCCGGCCCTGCTGACAATCCTTCTAAAAAAGGAAAGAAATATGCTGCACCTCAGAGTGTGCTTTCAAAAGGCGTTTCTAACAAAGCTGGCCCTTCCACGCAAGAGTTTTGTTTCCCGGGCTCCCCACTACTCTCCCCTCAATGCTACTAGTTTACAGGACACTGATAATGATAATGATGACATTTTGGATTATGCCAGGGCAAAGTTTGATTTAATTTACAACCTTTCTGCTAATGGACCTCTGGAGAAAAGGCATCAAATTTCTCCTTCTGATGGTGTCGCATCCAGTCTCCAATAATCTTTTTGATCATTTAGGCGAACCTACGTTCGACCCTGTTTTAATTCACCACCCCAATTCCACGGAATGTTCCCATCTGATCATGTGTCAGATTAGGTTTAATTTTATTTAAGGCATGCCCTGGATAAATCGTCCAGATATAAAATACAATCCAAATGCCCTTGTCTGTCCCTTCCCAATAACATGGCGGATACCCCAGTTATTGACCCTGATATGTTGTTTTTCACTAAATTTAAAAAAGAAACCTAAAAAAGGTGTCGGTAGAGCCCAGTCAAATTGCCAGGACTGAAGTTTGGGTCTGGAAGGTCCCTTGACGGGAATCCTAGATTTGGCTTAAGAGGCAAAAACGGAGGGTGAACACATAGACCCAGACACCCTATCTAATTGGGCATAGAAGCCATATGTATGCTGGGCAATACGAATGCTTACATCTCTCAAGAAAAAAGCAAAAGCTTCTTGCTAAACACAGACCTGAAATGATTAGCCTTGCAACTAAAGGAGAGGGTCCACAACCCAATGGCCTTCTGTTTGGGGAATCCTTTATTAAGGAAATGGGCAAGTACATTTCTAACTTCACTACTATAAACAAGGCCCAATTTTCTTTGAAGAAGATTTTTTCTTCCTGGGTTTTGGCCAAAAGAAAGAGTCACTTTGCCAGTTGTTACGCCTCAAGGGGTAAATCCCTTCATAGAGGCTCCTACAATCAAGGCTCCCAACATGAATATTATCAAGATTACAAACCCATTTTCTACCCCGTCGTTCGAGAGGATTTCGGAACAGGGATACAGATCCAAAGGAGATCAGTTCTCAGGTATGAATTTTCAATTTTGATTAGTGCGTTTAGATCTTCAAGATAATTGCTTGACAGTTTTGATTCACTCATCTTATGGGAAGTATCTTCAGTTTCAATAGGGCCAATCCTTTTTCCGTTCTAAAACCAATGGTAGCCTTTCTCTGGGCTCAGGACCAGACTCATTGTTTATCTTGACAAATTTTTGATCACATAGTAAGACAACTCCTGTCTCCTTGCTCGTCTACATCTGTGTCAAGACCTTCTGTCAAGTCTAGGTTTTCTCATCAATTTTCAAAAGTATTCTCTTGTTCCTTCAAAACGCCTGGAATTTTGATGCTTCATCAGAGACACCTTCTGTCGGTTCTCCAACTCCCACAACAAAAGGTAGCTTTAATCAAGATAGAAATACGTGATGCCCGGTCTCTATCCCTTCGATCCCTCAGATCTCAAGCCATTTTTCCCAGTCCTCTCCATTATCGGGCCTTACAGAGATTAAAGATTCATCATTTGCGCAAGGGTTTACCTTATATAGACCTGGTAACCCTGTATTCTCAGTCCAGAGTCAAACTCTTCTGGTGGCTGAGTCACTGAGACACCTGGAACGATTTTCTCTGCTGCCCCAGATCTTGTCTTAGAATCAGATGCAAGTCAGACAGGATGGGGCACAAGATGTGGCAACTCTCTACTGGAGGTATATGGTCTCTTCAGGCGTCGTCATTGCACATCAACTGTTCAGAGATGCTTGCATGCTCCTTTGACATCCAGACCTTTGTAAAAGATAGGGCAACGTGCACAATCCTCTTATGGATAGATAACCTGTCGGTGGTCAGGTACATAAACCGTCTTGGAGGTACAAAGTCTAAACCTCTGGCAGTTCTTACCAAGAGACTTTGGGAATTCTGCCCCCACAGGAAGATTTCTGTCAATGCAGAATATCTTCCAGCTGTTTCTTTGCACTTGGTTTTTTCCCCACTTGACCTTTTCTGGTCTCCTTATTTATCGGCCGCCAGGATCAATTGGCCACTTCAGTAGGGAGCTTCCGGAAAGGATAGCCAAATCGGTAAACCCCTTCTCTAATTTTTCCGTGCTAGGTTATCTTAACATCAATTTTGATTTGGCATCCTCCTCTGAAGCTGAGGCTGTAAATGACAACTTGGGTGCTCTGGCACTGAAGCTGAAAGTGGCCGGCCCCACCCACCACAAAGGCCATCCAATTCCAACATTGATAGTCTGGTTGTTGAAAAACACATTCCACTGCCATGGTCAGACCATTATATGATCCCCTTTGTTTGGACTCAACGGGAGGGAGGTCAGCCACCCGAAAGGCTAAAAATGTGGTGTCGGAACTTGTCTAAACAATCTATTGATTCCTGGGCCTCAACCCTTGATAATACCAGACCCATCCTATCATGATCATCCTATCAAGGTAATGACCTTGAATCTGCTAACAATAAAGTTAGTCAATAGCTGGAGTCGTCACTAGACACGCTAATCCCGAAAAATTGGAGGACTAGTAAAAAAGACTGGCATTGTGCAGCCTGGTACACCCCCAAACTAAGAGAACTGAAACAACTATGTAAGCGCCTGGAGAGAAGTTGGAGAAAGGACTTCTCTAGTATTGAGAAATCTAAATATAGAAAAGCCATTAAAACCTACAAGGCAGAAATTAGAACTGCCCTATCTGGGTATTATGAAAAGATGATCTCAGCCTCAAGAAATTTTCAAAATTGCAAAATCCCTCCATAAGCCTCCTGAGGCCCCCTTGCCGTCCGAGGACACCTTAGGAAACTGTAATAATTTGGCACACTTTTTCTATAAGAAAATTGAAGATATCTATTCGACCTTTCCCCCCTGTCAGCTTCTGTAAATACCCCTCTTGCAGACACTCAATCCTGATTGTTAGACCCTCTCATTGAAACAATCCCTCTCATGGATATGAAATCTTTAAAAAGTTATTTCGACCATTTGAAATCCGGCTCCCCTAGTGATGCTGTACCCCCTACGATTCTCAATCAGGTCTTTGACTCTGTCACTCCAGTGATTCTGGATCTCGTCAATATTTCATTTTCCTCTGGGATCATTCTTTCCTCATGGAAACAGGCCATGGTTAGAGCTCTTCTGAAGAAACCCACCCTTGACTCTTAAGTATTTACTAACTATCGGCCGATTTCACTCCTGCCAGGGATTGCGAAAATAAGTGGAAAGTATGTCAATTCCGTTCTCTACGCTTTTTTGGAGGAGAATGAAAGCCTTCACCCCTCTCAAACGGATTTTAGACCACAACAAGGCACGGAGATAGCTTTGTTAGCGGTGGTTGAAGAATTCAGGAAAATTCTGGATGTCGGTGGGTCCGTGGTTATTGTATTGCTCGACCTCAGCGCGGCCTTCGACATGGTCGATCACCAATTATTGATCGCAAGACTCAGAGAGATTGGGGTTACAGGAACCTTACTTAAATGGCTTGAGTCTTTCCTGGTAGATAGGTCACGCCAGGTCTTAGAGGACAATTTAATCTCAGAGAAGATGCCTCTGCGATGTGGGGTGCCTCAGGGCTTCTCCCTAAGCCCCATGCTTTTTAATGTTTATTTGCACCCTTTGGCCGAGGTAGTGAAGCCCTTTGGGGTTAGGATCATCTCGTATGCTGATGACACTCGAGCTGATTTTTGTCCCTCAATCTTTTGGACAATACGAAGATCAATTTGGCCAACTGCTAGGAAAGGGGTCTCCGCGTGGATGGATGGATCCTTCCTAAAACTGAATGCAGCCAAAACCGAGCTGATGTTTTTGGGCAAGACCACTAACCTTGATACCAGCATACTTTGGCCAAAATGCCTAGGTGTTATGCCCCCCCCCCCCAAAAGATCAAATAAAAAGTCTCGGGGTGTGGCTGGACCACAACCTAAATTTTAACGAACAGGCACGTAGGGTGGCAGGTACCTGCCTTGGTTTCATGAAAAGGATTATGAAAATTCTTCATAATCCATTTTAATGCTAGTAAACTACAAGGGTAAGCCTTGATTCTTTCGCGGCTTGATTACGTCAATGTGCTCTACCTAGGCTTGCCTTGCTCTACCATTAAAAAACTACAAATGGTTCAAAACTGTGCAGCGCGACTTCTTATACAGGCTCATAATCGAGAATCCGCTAAACCCCATATCATCTCTTTGCACTGGCTGCCGGTGGCCGAAAGAATTCAGTTTAAGGCTCTGTGCATTGCCCATATTTCGCTCTCGGGCAGGGCCCCACCGATTCTTCGATCTATTATTTCCCCATACTTTCCGAAAAGATCACTGCGCCCTGAGAAGAAATATTGTGCAGCCGTTCCGAGAGTAAACCGGGCTTGGAGTGGTGGCCGTCTGTTCTCCCTCATTGCCGCAAAATGCTGGAATCAGCTACCAGACCACATTCGGCCTAAGACCATTATCTTTCCTTCCGCAAACTTCTGAAGACTCTGCTGTTCCCTTGAATCCTCTGATACATCTCGGTTGATTCCTCTGTCTCTAGTGCTGGGAGGCCTTTGGTAGCCATGCACTCTATAAGTGTACATACATTCATTCATTCTTTCAGGTAAGCTGAATGTGGTGGCCGACTGGTTCTCTGGACATCTGCATGATTCAAGCGACTGGAGACTTCATTCTTCAGTGTTCAATCACCTTACTTTAACCTTTGGCTCTATATCAATAGACTTCTTTGTTTCTCGCATCAACTCTCAACTCCCTTTTTTCTTCAGTTGGAGAACAGATCCTCTAGCTCTCGCTTCCCCCCCTTCCTGTTCACGTCCCGAATACTTGCTCAGGTTTGCAGGCAACAGTCATCTCTAGTTCTGATCACCCCCACTGGCAGACTGATCCTTGGTATCCAACTCTGCTGGAACTATCTTTGGATTTTCGAGTTTGGATTACTCCCTTTCCCAAACCTCATCACAACCTCATTCTAGAGGGCTCCCTGTCCCTCATAGCTTGGAGGATTTCAGGGCTACCTAGAGAACCCCAGGAATTTCGGAGGAAGCTATCTGGTTCATTCAACTTTCCTGGCACAGCAAAGGTCTAGAAATCAGCCTGGTTGGTCTGGTGTTTGGACAGGAATTCAGATCCCCTTTCGGCTAATGTAACTTTGTTGTTTTTTTTCCTAGTTACTTTGGCTTCACAAGGTAAAGTTTATAGCACCAGTAATACCTAAAGATTGGCAATTTCTGCAAAACATGTCAGAGTGGATGGAAGACCAATTGGAGAGCACACTCCGGTCTTCCAACTTTTAAAGGAAGTAGATTTTGCTAAACCTCCTGTTTCCAAGCATAATACTATGTGGGACGTTATGTTGGTTTTGTGTTTATTTATTTTGTGGCCTAATAATTCTGATCTATCTCTCAAACATTTATCTACAAATTTGACTACGCTTTTGTATTTGGATTCGCTCAAACCTAATTCTGATGTTAAAGCACTAGATTAATCTTGTTTCCATTACTCTTTTCAAGGATTTCATTTTCAGGTTACTAGATTCACTAAAACTAGCTTAGCATCAGTTAATTATCCTTTTTTTCCCCTCGCAACCTAGGTTATGCTTTGGTGAATATTTGAAAACGTACGTTTTACGAACAGCAGATCTCAGAACTTCCTCCATGTCTCAACTCCTTATTTCCTTTCAGAAACCCCACGAGTCCGTTTCTGCTCCCACCTTGGCTCAATGGGTTAGATGGATCATGTCCTTGGCTGGCATTAGCACCAATTCCTTTGGCACCCATTCAACAATAGGGGCTATTGCCTCTATGGCTTTCTGGGCGGGTGCGGGTTTATACGTTATTCTTAGATCTGCAGATTGGTCAAACGTAAATATGTTTAGAATTTTTTATTGTAAACCGATTTCTCATCAGTCTCAATCTGGTATATCTTTGCTTTGAACAAGCATAATCTGAGCCTCCGGTCATCTAATAAAATTGAGATTTTCATAGCTTTGGTGTCTGAAAGGTTAGATTTTATTACAAACACGAAGGTGAGTATTATCCCACCACTGTTTCATTAACTCACCCTTTTTTCTATTTTCTGCAGTCTCAGTGCCTTCAACCAGTTTGACTACATCCACTTAGCTCGGCCAGAGCCTCGCTTCCTCTGAATTCCTCTGAATTCCTCCTTCCAGATTTCCTTTTCTGCTTCAGGATTTCGGAGTATGCTTCCTTTTCTCTTCATGGACATCTTCAAGGATTTGGGGACCGTTATAGAAACTTTGAGATCTGCTCTCTGGGCCTAATTTTGATGGACTCTTGCAAGAAAAGAGGAGCTGTTGCTCTCGGTCAGGATAGTTATTATGGTGCTCGATATCCTATTGTGATGTAATGTTGGTAGTTTGTTTCCCAAGGTTTCTGGGTAATGTAGTTTTTTTTCTTATTGGCTGCTACATAACAAATGCAAGAAAAGTTTTAAGTATAATACTTGCCTTTGTGTCTTTAATAAAATCTAGCCTCTAAAACACCAAGTCTAGGAAAATCTCAATTACAACACATTTAGCCACTGCAGAGGAGGATCCTCTCAATCTCGTAAAATACCTATAGGATGTCTTTATGTACTTGAGCGTTGCACTCATCTCTGATCCAGTTAACATTACAAAAGTTGGTCCTCAATTTGGAACTCATTGATCTAGTCAATATAAGTGATAAGTGCCTTTTAAAGCATAGGCATGAAAAGATAGAGAAAAGTGATGTTCTTTGACATAAAAAGAAGAAACATCAATTTCTTTCAAAACAAATGTTCACACTCTAAGAACAAGATTGTGTGGGGCGGGAGAGAATATTAAAGTCTGATGAACGAAAAAATGCAGTGAATTCTCCTAGAAACCCTTCAATTTCACCTTCACAAGGTGTAATCTTTAACAGTCCATCTGCTTGAAATGTAGCCCCATCAAAAAAGTAATCTCTAAGTACAAGTTCCACAAAGGTCTAATGAATGGATTAGAGGAACAGGTGTTAACAAAAATAATTGAAAAACCAAAGGCATCTTGAAAGCTATTGGCTTATTTGATAATCTTAGGAAGTGTAAAATAGCCATCAAATATCCTTTTATCGTGCTTACATTTGGGCCTTGCTGGGCAAAGGCTAGTGCAAATTATAATGTATTAAATTCCACTTATTACAGATTCAAACAATCCTTACAACAGACCAGTAAGTACATTTCTTGCATTTCAATGCATACATCATTTTGTTGACAGTCTCTTTGCTGCTAGGATAATATTGGTAATGTTGTTAGGGGATGTCTGCACACAAGAGGTTAATCCTTTCAATCCATAAACCTGGAAGTCAAGGGTTTGGAGGATCAGATGAAGTGCTTTGCCTTTTTTCTGAGGCAACAGATTTTCTTCAGAGGAAGTGCCTGTGAGGAGTACACACTGAGCTTAAAAATAGATCAATATATTATGTACTTTTCCAATTGCAGATTGCAGGCACTGAAAATATCTTCTGCTTCGTCCTCGTTTATTTTACGTGGAACTATGTACTTCACTGAGATCAGCTGGAATGTGTACTGTGGGCTCAAGTCTGACAGTTGTGAAAACGTTCCAGTTAATTATAACTCTGCACAATTGCATGGGGAAAACACTTCAATACTTCCTGTTTTGGCTGGGCCCAAAAAAGTGCCTATTCTGGCCCTCCCACAACCATGAAAATGCTATGGATTACCATCAAGTCTACTCTCCACTCATGGCCTGCTTTTGTTTTGCTTGCTTCAGCTAGATGATTTACTGTCAAATGAATTTCCTCCTTCAGGGACCCCTCATACTCATTTCTATAGTGCATAGAAGAGTCATAGTCAGTCTAAATGACAATTGCAAAGTCAAAATGCTCTTCACCAACCACAAATCTGATTTGACCTCTGCAGGCCAGACAGTACTTCCAAATGTTTACACTAAAGGTTGAAGGATCTGTAAGAGTCACCGTTTTTAACTTCTGGGTTCAGTTCAGTTTGTTCCTGAAAAACCTCTGCAGAGAAGCAATCTTATCTTGTTCATCAAAATATTTATAGGGCGAGAGACAAAGGAAAAGGAAGGATAAGTGTTGTTGTTAGGCAGAATGAAAAAGGTATGCTCTCACTTTTGTTATTCTGCAGGACTCACCAGTTTGATATATATACTTCTATTTAACCAATACTCTCACTGCCTTTCCCCTCACAGGCATGTTGTGCACTTAAAGCCTAATCTAGAGATGCTTTGGAGTTTTTGGATTGGAAGAGGTCTATTGCTGCTGCCTGCTTTTTAGAACTGCCTCTGGTTTTAGATTGGTGAAGATATTGTTGCTATTGGATGAACTATGGTAGTTGTTTGTGACACTGTCTGGCAACATCGGAGAAGACCTTAAGAACACAAACACATTCTCTAAATACAAAAACGCTTTCTGGTCATAGAGCAACTCACCATTAAAGAGTATGTCCATCAGGTTTGCTTGCAAATCACCTGAAAAAAACAGTCAAGTGTGTTCTGCCTCTGTACTGAACAACCTAATCTCAGAATTTTGTAGTCATTTATAAGTAGCAACAATGGACAGTGCACATGTCCTGGGAAGTTGTTGGTAACCATCATCTCCATCGTCTATAGCATATAAGAAAGTATTGCGGGAAGTCATGAAGCATTCAGTTTCCACAGAGTCAAGCTTATTTAAAGCAACACCTTTATTTCCATAGTACGGATCTTCTCCATTTCCCTCTCCACTGGTGCAGTAGAAAACGCTGTTGGCTGAGGAAACCTGGACAATCAGGCAGCTACATGTGAGTACGATGGATGCGGTATGTGCCTGCGTGCTTTCTGTAAGTGCATGGCTGCTTTTGAATTAATTTCTTTCAATGCTAGCAATCTGCAATTTAATTTCTGGTTGTGATGTGCACAGATTCAAGGCTGCAGTCGGAATTGTGCTATGAAGCACTTGCTGGGAGCTACTGCTGTAAAATATTTTCAGATTCCGAAGGAAGCATGGCAATTTCTCAAAGAGGAGTTATCAGAAGAAAGAGGTATTCATTAGAAACCTAATTTTACACACACAATGTAAACAGCAGAATTTGCTAGAGAGCATAAAGCCAAAGCCCCCATGGGAAAGAAATGCAACTTATAGAATGTATAACACCCTTATCTACTGACAATTATAGTATGACAGTAAAGCACTGGCAGATGAAGTTAGAGAAATCATGTGGAATTAATAGGGAAAGGACACTCATTAAGGAGATCTAATGAGAGGGTTTATGAACCTGCTGATATGCAAAACCAAGTAAAAGTGGAGGGACAAATGATGCAAATGTGAAAATCAACATGGGACTCTGCCAACATGTCTGGCACCGTTTGATTTGTTCACACATTATCAGTAGTGATGTCCAGGCTTCAAAGCTGTACGACTGTGTTTGGACATGATCTTTCCTTTGTGTTTGATAAATTGCAGAAGTTCCAAATCTGGCTATACCCTGCATCATATTTTGAAACACAATGCTCATTTATCTGATGCAAACCATCCTGACTAGCAATATGCACACTGGTTAACTGTAGAACTTTTGACCGGACATGGAAGTTAAGTAGTTCATTCATACAGCAACATCTGCGTCTCTCAACAACCTAGCCACTGATTATGAAACCATAAGGCATTTTCAGTCCTGTTCAGATTTGGGCTTATTGTATCAGATTATAGGATGAAATGATGATGAAGGAAAAGGGTCAAGGTAATGTATGTCCAATGGCGGAATGAGTGCCATTATCAGACTTCAGATTTCTTTACCTGGATGTGAACAGTTGTCACTGAACAGAAAGCACAGAGTCGTCAAAACCACCAAAAGTAAAAAAATTAAAAAAAAAAAGTTGCACATGAACACAATTTGCAAGGTATAAGGTCGTGGCTTACCCAAATAAAGTTTCCATGTTTTTCTTTTCCTCAGTTGTTGTCATGCTGGGCTTCTTGGAGAGTGATTTCCCAAAGTCAACATCGTCAATGTCTTCCCAGCTGTCCTTTGTATTAAACACAGACTGCCCCCATCTTCTTCTACCGACTTTGACAGCCCCTGCAGCATTTGCAGGCCCTGCAAAGTGTTGTTTCTGTAATGGAAAGAAGGAACAGTAAATCAATCTTTACTCTGCTTTTGGATTTTTAGTAACATTAATTGACAGACTACTAGCAGCAGAAAAGGCTCTTCACAATTAGCATGGATTCTGATGCGTTAAGCCATGCTTTGCCCTTGAAAATTAATGAACCCAACATTCCCAGAGTGGTGCAAATTATATAAAATACCCTAGAACTGTGGGTCCCATCACCTGGTGGGCATATTCAAATGCCATCATCTCAAATGTAGCACAAATGGAATACATGTAGTACTATGTATTGATCAAAGAATTGTGGAATGCAATGGCTGATAAACAGAGGGTTGTGCATTTTATACATTTACGCTAACAGGATAAAAATACCAATTAGCATGGGGACTCAAGTCAATTTATGAGATTATACCAGAGAAAGCAGGTCTCTCAAATTGAATATTTTTGAAGTTTTTCCTTTGGAATCTTTCTCAGAAATCATAAGTTTGAACAAAAGCATGCAAACAAAAAGCAATTGTCATGGCACAATAAACATCAGTCGTCCACAGTTCAGTTTCCACTTCATCCATTTGTGGAAATTTTGCTTCATGGTTTAACTGAATTATATTTAGAGTTAATATGTGTTGGTGGTTAACAACATCTTCATATATCCATAAAAACGAACTGGGAGCTGACAAAAATACTTCAATACATAGAGAATAATTAAACGATCTTTACAATTCAATCAATAAAACAATTTTTTTTAAAGTAAATTAATAATCCGTATATTGTCACCACCAGAATTGGCCATAAACTCTTGTAAAACAGCACAATCATACAACGTGATATAAATTCAGGGATCAGCACTTGATTGTTTATTAGTGTTTTTACTTTTGTTGGTATTAGTCTCACATGATTTGAAGCACGTTTTCACCTCTCTTCTCATTCTGAGCAACACCGTTATTTGCTGCACTATTCCTAATGTCTCTTCGCTGAGGTGATTTGTTACACCGGAATTGGTGCATGGCCGCTCTATTTTATCCTCAAATACATCTTTCTCAAGAAAACCTTCTTTGAGTTGAGATAAAGAATGACAATCTTGCCATTCCTTCTCTTAAACTTCCCCCCAGTATGATTTGTATACATGAGTGCTGCTAATATACCTTTCCAGAGAGTTTAGTTAAAATAGGGCCACACAGATTTTCCCTTCAGCAATTGCAATCTATTTTCAATCCAAGTCATTGTAAATGTCAGTGATAAACACACATAGTGCTGTTTAAAGTGGCTCCCAATAAAAAGCAAGTAAAAAAAGAAAAACATGATCTATTCACATATATACCTGTGGGTGGGGGCGTGGCTTGGACGCCGATCGGGATGGCGGCGTGAGCTTGCAGCTCCGCGCAGGGTCCCGCTAATTCTCCTGAAATCAGCACCCGCAGCGACCCCTGGTCGGTCTGACTGGCCTACGAAGAAGTGGGGAGCCACTGGGGAGTGGCAGAAAGCACTTTTGGGGTTCGCTGGCCCCGTGGAGACATCGTAAGACGACGGCCGAGGTGTTGCCCGGAGTGTGAAGAAAATGGCGGCGGCACGGACCGCTGGCCTCGGAAACAGAAACTGACCGGAATTGGCTTCGACTGGCGGGGTGGCCCGCTTCTACGAGATCGGAGTTGTGGGAGCTGAAGATGCGGTCCTGAAGGCGGGGAGTTTGGTGCTCTGCATTTGTTCGGGGCGACTGGGGGCGACCACTCGTCTCTACTCCTTCTCCCCCTCCCCCACCCACCGGACCTGGCGGCAGTGAGGTGAACGGCGCCGGTCCTCCAGCTCCCTGGAGTTGCAGGCATTGTGGTGGCACTCTGTCGAGATCATTGCTGAGACGCACGTCCCAGTGGACGGTGGCAGTGGGGACTTGGCGAGGCCCTCTGCCCGGGCAGAGGCAACGGAGCAACCTAAGATGGCGGCTGCTGGGGGAGCGACTACCAAAGAGCAGGGCCAGGAGGAGATGGCCGCACTAACCCAGGTCGGCGAGGGCCCCCCGCCTATGATGGAGCAGGAGCAGAGGCTACACCGACGCTTGGATGCCATACTAGATGCTATCACCTCGACCAAGGAGGCATTGCAGCAGGACATTGCGCAGGTCGCTACGCGACTGGGGCTCCTGCGAGCGGATCACGCCAAGTTGGCGGATAAGGTGAAGGACCATGAACAGCTCTTATTGGACCTGAAACCGGCGGTGGTGACTGCGGAACATAAGATAACAGATATCCTGACCCGGCTGGACATGCTGGAACGACGGGCGGAGGATGCCGAAAGCCGTAACAGACGGAACAACGTGCGGGTCGTAGGCCTGCCGGAACGGATTGAGGGGGAGGATGCGGTGGCCTACATTGAGGAATGGTTCCGGACTGTGGTGGCGCCGGAGGGACTTACTTCCTTCTTTACATTGGAACGAGCTCACAGGGTGCCGGCTCGCCCGCCAGCGCTTGGCCGCCCCCCCCGACCGATGGTGGTGAGGCTCCTTCATTATAAGGACCGGGACCTCCTAATCCAGAGAGCTCGGGCTTCGGGCCCATATGAGGTGGAAAACAGCAGGGTTACGATCTTCCCAGACTACACTCAGGCGGTCCAGAAGAATAGGGCATCATTTCTGGCAGTGAAAAAGGAACTGAGGGAGGAGGGCATTCAGTACTCCTTGCTCTTCCCGGCCAAGCTGCGGATAATCCTGGATGGGGCCACGCACTTTTTTCAGACCCCGGATGAAGCATGGCTGTGGTTGGAATCATACAGAGCTGGCACGGACAGGAGTCACAAAAGTCGGCGAGATCAACCTAAACCGCCTCGGGTCCGGCAGTCCCAAAGGATCCGCTCCCGCAATAGGCGCCAGCGAGAGAAGCGGGAGGCCCAAATGGCTGCGGACAAGAGAGAGGCGCTCGCAGCGACGGCGGCCATTACAAGATCACAGCCGGAGAGTGAACTGGCAGCGACGGACTCTGGCGACGACGGCAGCAGGACCGGTGAGGAACTTTCGGAGGTGGAAAGCTTGAAGGGGCCGGTGGTCACCCCCCAGACATCTGATGGGATTTTTCATGGCTGATTTTTCATTGGGACTTGGACATGATTTTTGGTAGGGTGGCAATCCTGTTGGATCTGGGTGGGTTGCAGGGTAGGGTGCTGCGTTGGCATGGCGGGATGGAGAGCGCGGGACGCGGGCTCCGCTAGCCGGGGTCGGCGATAACTCACCCCCCCTGGGCCCTTAAGGCCTTCTGTGGTGGCGACCACAGGTTAGTCGGATGTGTGTTTGGTTTCAGGTTTGGATCGGGGCTGACACCGGGTTTGTGGGCTCTGTCCTGGGGAGTGGGGTTCGGGGAGTTTTCTTTTCAATAGTGTGCTCGGGGGGGGGGGGGGGGGGGGGCGCAACTGCTATGGTGTGGACATTGACCGGCTGCATTTGAACTGGATCGCTCTATGCTGGTATGGGGACGTTACCTAATTTGAAATGCCTGACGTGGAATGTCCGAGGGCTGCGAACTATGGTCAAACGCCGCAAAGTGCATGCGTATTTGGTGAGGAGGGGGGGTTCAGGTTGCCATGCTGCAGGAGACTCATTTAACGATACAGGAATGCACCGCACTACAGAAGAGATGGCGGGGTCAGGTTTTTGGCACCACTTACTCAGCGTTCGCTAGAGGGGTACTGATATGGGTGAGGGCGGGGATACCGTTTCAGGTGCTGAATCAAGTGGTGGATCCCGAGGGCAGATATGTGGCGGTGGAGGGGAGGTTATATGGTCGGGATGTGGTTCTCAGCTGTGTATATGCTCCAAATGTTGATCAGGCCCGCTTTTTCGATGGTTTGTCCGGGTCCTTGGCCTCCTTCCTAGCGGGCCATGTGATATTGGGAGGGGACTTTAATTCGATCACGGATGTGGCCTTAGACAGATCTCACCCTCCCTTGGTTGACTCCCCGGTACGCAAGCTAGCCATGCGTAGGAAGGACTGGCAAGATAGGTGGGGGCTGTTGGATGTGTGGCGGGAACAACACGGGGATGTTAGGGACTACTCCTTTTTCTCAGCACTCCATGCTCTACATGTTAGAATTGATTCAGTATTGTGTAGCGGGTCCTTAGCCCCATTGGTCTCTCATACGGAGTATCTGGCCAGGATCATTTCGGATCATAATCCTCTGCTGGTGCATGTCCAATGGCAGCGGGAGCGCTCGGCGATCCCAACATGGCGGCTCAGGCCCGACACGCTGGAGGACTCGGTGTTCAGTGACGCAGTCCAACAGGGCATTGATCAGTATTTCAGTGAGAATGAGGGCACAGCTACATGCAGGTCCACTGAATGGGATGCGATGAAAGTGGTGGTGAGAGGTGTATGCTTGGGTAGGTTTTCAAATGCGCGATTGTCGGTGCTGAATGCGCTTGCTAGTGCGGAAGAGAAACTGAGGGAACTGGAGCGGCGAAGGCCGACCCGACCTGAATTGCAGGCCCGGTTGATGGAGGCGAAGGAGGTGGTAGCCACCGAAACGGAACGGCTCCGGAGCTATGACTACAGGCAATATGCCATTAGAGCACATGATGAAAGGGACAAGGTGGGTACGCTCCTGGCCAGACTTGCTAATCCCGAACTCAGAGGCTGCCCGGTCCTAAGCATCAAAAATGCGCAGGGGGAAACGGTGTATTCCCAATAGGCGGTGCTGGAGTGCTTTCGGGCCTATTATGCGGAGCTGTACGAGAGTCAGCTGGGAGTAGAGGCCCACGAAATCGCGGCATATCTGGAGCCAGGGCAGCTTCCGGTCCTGGACGATGACGATGCAAAAAACGTAGGTGGGCCTATCACGCTGGCCGAGATCAGGGCGGCCATTAAGCACATGGCGCGAAATAAAACGCCTGGTGTGGATGGCCTGCCTATAGAGTTCTATCAGAAGTACGTTGATAGTTTGGCGCCCAGACTGTTGGTGGTGTACACGGAGGCTTACAGGTTGGGGGGTCTGCCCGGGTCAATGAGGGAAGCACTGATAGTGCCGTTGCTAAAGCCCGGCAGGGAAGCGACTGATGTGAGGTCCTACAGGCCATTGTCCATGCTGACGGTGGACTACAAGATATTGAGCCGGATCTTGGCCACCAGGTTGGCCCCACACACTACCGGCCTGGTGCACAGGGACCAGGCGGGGTTTATCCCCACGAGAAGCACGGCGTTAAATATTCGTCGCCTGGTCGGGATATTGGATGGTACAGTGGATACGGATGGTGCCCAGGCGGTGTTGTCTGTAGACATTGAGAAGGCTTTCGATAGTTTGGAATGGGTCTATCTGGATGAAGTGCTAGTGAGGTTTGGTATTGGTGAAGGGTTCCGCAGGTGGATAAAGGTGCTGTATTCCTCGGCAACGGCGCGAGTACGCCTGGGCAATTTGGTGTCCGCGTCTTATCCGGTTGGTAGGGGAACGCGACAGGGGTGCTCCCTTTCCCCTCTCTTGTTCGCACTGGCGATGGAACCCTTGGCGGTGCGTGCCAGATCGGGAGACGGGTATGCAGGGATTGCAAGCGGTGGGCGGCTGCACCACATTTCGCTGTACGCGGATGACCTGCTGCTATATCTGGAGGACACGGAATGGGCTCTGGAAGGGGCGATGGGAATGCTGTCTGAGTTTGGCCGGTTGTCGGGCCTCAGGGTTAACTGGGCGAAGACCTGTGTCTTTCCGCTCTGCGCGGACACACCTTGCCCCGCACGTGACTTGGGGGTGGTCTGGGAGCCATCTTGCTTTACTTATTTGGGAGTCCGTATCTATCACGAGGCCGCGGACCTATTAGAGGGCAATATTGGACGGTGCGTACGGGCGCTGAGAGGTTGTATGTCCTTTTGGGCATCCCTCCCCCTGACGGTGTTAGGTAGGATTGCTCTGTTGAAAATGGTAGCGCTCCCACGACTCCTGTATTATTTTCGAACGCTGCCCGTTTGGATTCCTCCGAGGATCTTTCGGGACTTGCGGACGATGGTTATTGACTTCCTTTGGGGGCATGGCCGCCGTAGAGTGGCACTTAACACGTTGCTTCGCCCCAAGATTGAGGGGGGAATGGCCGTTTCTGATTTTGAGCTGTATTACCTGGCGGCGCAGCTTCAGGTTCTTACACAGCACGTGGCTAGGGTGTTCAGAGGGCCGGAGTGCGACCGAGAGTTGGGGATACAACGCCATGTCCTGGCCTATATCGTTATGCAGCAGAAATTGGAGCTGCGAGGCCTCACTATGGAGGAGCGGACGCTCAGGTCGTGCTGGCAAAGGAGTCTGAGGAGGGCGAAGGCGGCCCGACCGTATGCACCGGAGATACCGATAGACATGTTGACTGCACTGCCGCACGGGGGCGATTGGTCCCCCACTGTCGGAATGGGAAGAGTTGGGACTGCAAGTGGTGGGGGACCTGTATGTTGACGGGACCTTGGTGCCCTTCGGGGTACTGCAGGAACAGTTTGGGTTGCCGGAGGGGAGCTTCCTCTTGCATGCGGCGGTGGTGGCGGCCATTCAGAAGCACTGGAAAGGGGGGCTCATTGAACCAGACACGACTATGGCATGCCAGTACGTAGTGATGGCCGCTGGCACCTTTAAGGCGGTGACCTGCCTACATAATAGGATGCTGCATGAGGGGCTGGAGCCGCTCCTGGGGCTGAAAGCGAAATGGGAGGCGAGCGTAGGTAGGCCCATTCCGGACACGGTGTGGAGCCAGATTCTTAGGCGCACGTGGAAGGGCACGAGGAACGCGCGCTTCCAGCAGGTGCACTTCTTTGTATTACATAGGGCCTAGTTGACTCCGGAGAAGATCAAACGGTACTTCCAGGTGCAGGAAGCGCGGTGTCCGAGGTGTTTGGCGCCGGAGGCAGATATGGATCACCTGCTCTGGGGCTGCCCGAAACTAGAAGCTTACTGGGTGGAGGTAGGGGAACTTCTCAATGCAGTGACCGATAGGGAGGTGGAGTTTGATATGGCGGCGTGTTTGTTGCTCTGGTTCCCGCACACCAAACACACTAAGGTGACAAGCAAGTTTATTGACCTAGGGCTAATACTGGCGCAGCGAGAGATTACTTGGCACTGGAAGTCCAGGGAGGGACCGTCTGTGAGGAGGTGGACGAATGACTTGTTGAGGTGGTCCGAGTGCGAGAGTGTGCTCCGAATGAGGCAGGCTGTCAAGCTTGATAATGAAAAGACCTTGGAATCGGCGCGTGCATGGGAGTTGATAGTGCAGGCCTTGCGTGATTCATTGGTGGAGGATGAGGACTGAATGGATAGGACTCAAGGACACCGCGAGGCTTACGGGCACGGAGGTATCAGCGGATCTGTAGCGAGACCCAAGCAATAGTCAGGAACATGGCACACACCATTAGCGGTTGCAGGCGGGGTGGGACTAGGGGTTGTTTAGGGGTTGTTGAGGGGTGGGCTAGGAGCCGGGAGGCAGATTGGATACGGCAACGATTCTGGATTGGGACTGCTCACTGGGTCTGTGGAGAGTGGGTGGATAGCGGGGGGCGGCAGGGGAGCATGAGACGGCCATGACGAGGCCCTCGTAGGGAACGGGGAACGGGACTGCAGCGGCTCCGTAGCACTGAACTGGTGGACTAGGATGGCTGATGTTGGGGATAGGTTAGGGGTTGGGGGGGTAAAATGCAGATACGTGAAGCGATTTCGACCATTGTCCCTCAGGGACGCTCACCATGCTGTCTTGCTACTATCTGGGACGCTGTGCCGCCCGGCCTCCGGGATGCGGGCTGAATGGCTGTGTATGATCTAAGCTCTTATGATTGATGTGGGGAGGCACCATGGGTGTACTGGTTGAGCAATTGTATGCAATGGTTTCTAATTCTGCAATAAAAACATATTTAAAAATATATATATATATTACTTTTTCGTAAAAGGTTATCCTAGAAATATAATTTATACACCAACACGCTCTACAGCATCAAAACAGCCAGAGGTATGAAATGTCTGCTAACGTTATCCATCCTCCAAAACCTGAAAAACTTCAGAGAGAAAAAGCGATCTACAAACTGCTATATCAATCAATCAGGGGTTTATTAAGTGCACTACTCACCCGTGAGGGCCTCAAAGCTCCGGGTCGATCGAAGAGCCAGGTCTTGAAGCTCTTCCTGAAGGTGTTCAGAGTGGGGTAGTGTCTGATGTTGACTGGGAGCTTATTTCAGGTCTTTGCTGCGACATAGGAGAAGGTTCTTCCGCCTGCTCTGGTTCTGCAGATGCGTGGGGTGTCTGCCATGGCGAAGTCAGCGGAGCGGAGGTTCCTTTTGGGTACGTGGAAGGAGACTCTTTCGTTGATGTATTTGGGTCCGATGTTGTGGAGGAATTTTTAGGTGTGGGTGAGTAGCTTGAAGGTTACTCTCTTCTCAATGGGGAGCCAGTGGAGTTCTCGTAGGTGCGGGGTCATGTGCTCGTGTTGTGGGGTTCCAAGGATGAGTCTGGCCGCAGTGTTCTGGATGGTTTGGAGCTTGTGTAACAGGGTTTTGTTGATTCCGGCGTAGAGGGGGTTACCGGAGTCCAGTCAGCTTGTTACGAGGGCGTGGGTGAAGGTCTTTCAGCATTCGTGGGGAATCCACTTGAAGGTGTATTGGAGGATGCGGAGGGAGTTGAAGCAGGTCAAGGCGACGGCGTTGATCTGGTGGGTCATGGTAAGGGAGGAGTCTAGGATGATGCCAAGGTTCCGGATGTGGTCCATCGGCGTGGGTGGGTTTCCGAGAGCAGGGGGCCACCAGGAGCTGTCCCACGCCATGGGGTAGGGTCAAAGGACGAGGACCTCGGTCTTCTCCGAGTTCAGTTTTAGGCAGCTGTCACTCATCCAGGCTGCGACATCTTTCAATCCTTCTTGGAAGCGGAGTCTGGTGTTTCGGGATTCTACGTGAGGGAGAGGATGAGCTGGGTGTCGGTGGCGTAAGATACTATGCTGAGCCCAGGCTATCTGACGATGGTGGCGAGTGGGGCCATGTAGATGTTGAAAAAAGTTTGGGACTGAAATAGTATCGTTGGGGTACTCCACAGTTGATCTCTGTAGGTTCGGAGAGGAAAGGAGGGAGTCTGATCCTTTGGATTCTGCCGGAGAGAAATCCAGTCGAGAGCGGTTCCTCATATGCCGGCGTTGTGGAGTCTGGCTGCGAGAGTGCGGTGTGAGATGGTGTTGAAGGCCGCGGAGAGGTCTTGTAGGATGAGGGTGACAGTGTGGCCCTGGTTGAGTAGCATGCAAATGTCATCATTGGTGGCCATGAGTGCGGTCTCGGTGCTGTGGTTGCTTCGATGAAGGTGGTCAGCTGGGCGTTGATGAATCTCTCGGTGACTTTGGCTGCGAAGGGAAGGAGAGAGATGGGCCGGTAGTTTGTCAGGTCCATCGGGTCGCCCAAGGGGTTTCTTGAGGAGGGGCTTGACTTCTGCCCACTTCCAGTCGTCGGGGAATATGCCAGATTCGAGGGAGGCATTGATGGTCCAGCCTAGTTCGAGAGCTATGGCGGCGAATCTGTGGAAGATGTGCGGCGGGTGAGTGGGAGCTCCTGAGTGGGTGTTCTTCATGGTCTTGGTGGGGTCTTCAGTGGTATTAGGTTTCCAGGTGGTAATGATCAGCCGGTTGTCGGTGGTGGAGAGGGTGGTGGTATCAGGACTCTGTTTGCTGAAGTTGTCGTAGCGGGCAATGATTTTCAGGAGGAAGTAGGAGCTGAGCTTGTTGCAGAGGTCCTGGGATGGAGGGACGTCCATGGCTTCGCTGGGGGGGTTTGGTGAACTGGGGTATGCCGCTGAGGAGTTATTTTGCGTTACTTGCGTTGGAGTGGATTTTGTTATTGATAAAGGTCCTCTTGGTGGCTCTTATGCACTGGTGGTATTCATTCATGGTGTTCCTGTAGTTGTTCTGGTCTTTGGTAGTTTTCTTGTTCCGTCAGAGTTTTTCGTGGAGTCTGTAGGAGCGCCGGAGGACGGCGGTGAACCAGGCTGCCTTCAGGGGGCGTTGATTCAGGGGGTGTCAGAGGAGTGCCAGCTTGTCAGCGCAACTGGAGAGCCAGTGGTGTGGTTCTTTTGCTGCAGAGTTGGCCTCGGTTGTATCGGAGGGGGGGGGGGGGTTCGTGGAGGAGTGTGGAGTTGAGGTGATCCTCTGATCTTGCTCCAGTTCCTTCAGGCAGGCGCGGGGTGGGTTTGGGTGCAGTGTTGGTGTTGAAGGGGAAGTGTACACAGTGGTGGTCTGTCCAGAGGCGCTGCATGGTGAGGCTGAAATTATTTATTTTTATTTATTTATTTATTTATAGAGTTTTGTATAGCGCGGACAAGACCCGTGGGTATCCGAGCGCTTAACAGGTAAAGAATGACATATAACATTATCATAGTAGTAAAAACAACAAAATAGATATGAGGTAGAGGCAGTATAGTGTATGGATGTAATTAGATATATAAATTCCTAATGTTAAACATATATACATTATAATATCATTAATAACAACAAAAATAGATATGAGGTAGAAGGCAATAAAATGTGTGGGCGTGATTAGATATATAAATTCCTAATGTATGTGCAATTGGCCTTAGATGGCTAGTAAGGTTTGGCTAGTGTCATGGTATCAAACCAAGCTCGGTGAGGTAGGGTTATATGGCATTCCAGTGCATATAAAGAATAATAAGGATGAATACATAGAGTGAGGTAGTGGTTATATAGTTTTGTCAGAGATATAGTTATAGGTTTAGAGGTATATGAGGTAGCAGTAGCGTGTCTAGCCTCTGCTTGAACATGGCAACAGTCAATTGTCAGGTATTGATCTTCCAATTTTCATAAAGAGGACAATCCTCTGTTAGCGTAAATGGTCATCTCAGTAATCCGTATCTCTATGTCGGGTATTTACTCATGAAGTGGTTCTTAAGTTCTCGTTTGAATGTTACTGTATTTTGGATCTTCCTGATGTTTGGCGGGATTGAGTTCCAGATTCTGGGGGCAGCTCCAGAGAATGCTCGGTTGTAGGTCTTTTTCTTGTGGAAAAAGGCTGGTCGCAATAGCAACTCTCTTGCGCTTCGCAGTAGGGGCAATGTATTTGTCCCTACTGCGAAGATGGGGTCGAGGGTGCGTCCGGCTTTGTGGGTTAATGTTAATGTTAAGCTGCATTTATAAAGCGCACTGACACCGGAGGTTTCCTGGCGCTGAGATTGAAATTGGGGCAGGAGAAAGAGCTAATGAGAGTTAGAAAAGAGCCAGGTCTTTAAGCCTTTTCTGAAGCTCAGCAAGGTGTCAGAGGTTTTAATGTGTAGGGGGATGGAGTTCCACAGCTTGGGTGCCAGGAAGCTGAATCTCCGGCCGCCCAATTTTTTTAACTTGATCACTGGGGAGGTGAGAAGATGAAGGTGGGCAGAGCGGAGGTTGCGGGTCGGACGGTGTGGGTTGATGAGGGATTTCAGGAAGGTCGGGCATTTGGTATGCTGTGCTTTGTAGATTAGGCATCCAATTTTGAAGGCAGCCCTTTGTTCAATGGGCAGCCAGTGCAGCTTGGCCAGGAGAGGTCTAGCAGATTGCCATTTGGGAACTTTACAGATAAGTCTTGCTGCCTGGTTCTGCACCATCTGGAGGCGGTGGAGCAGGGACCTGGAAAGGCCCCAGTAAAGGGAGTTGGAGAAGTCAAGACGGGAGAGAACAAGGGAGATGACAATTTGTACCAAGGCCTCGTGAGAGAGCAGGTGAGTAATTTTCCGAATTTTGCGAAGCTGGAACATACTAGCAGAGATAATGGCTCCGACGTGGGTTTTCAGGGAGAGGTCTTTATCAATGGTGACGCCCAGACTTTTTACTGAACTCGAAGGAGTAGGGGCAATGCCCAGTTCAGCTGGCCAGAATTGGGGTCCCCAGTGAGCAGAGCTAGAGCAAGGCAGGAGGAGTTCCGTTTTTTCCGGATTTAGTTTAAGCTGATTAGATATCATCCATTGTTGGATGTACAACATTACAGCCTGGAAATTGGATGTCGCATCCGGGGTGTCTAAGGGAAAGATGATCTGCATATCATCTGCATAGTTGAGGACAGTGCAGTTCCAGTTGCTAAGTGACTGAATTAGTGGGCGAAGATACAGATTA
Source organism: Lissotriton vulgaris (assembly GCF_964263255.1). Classification (NCBI taxonomy): domain Eukaryota; kingdom Metazoa; phylum Chordata; class Amphibia; order Caudata; family Salamandridae; genus Lissotriton; species Lissotriton vulgaris. The sequence continues at coordinate 697,262,637 of NC_141691.1, read as the reverse complement.
AAAAGTAGAGGTGAAAGGGAGGATCCCTGAGGGACTCCGCAGGTGGTGGGTACCTGGGTTGCAGTGAAGGGGCCTAGGTGGACTGTTTGCACTCTGCCAGAAAGGAAGGACTTAATCCAATCCTGTGCAGGGCCCTGGATGCCTGCTTGTCCGACACGGTGGAGGAGGATGTCATGGTCCACCGTGTCGAACGCGGCCGAGAGGTCCAGAATGATTAGTGCCTGGGGGGACCCTCTATCGGCATTCTCCCGAAGAGTATCAAAGACTTTTAGAATGACTGCCTCGGTAGAGTGGGCTGGCCTGAAACCTGCCTGGTTAGGTTCCAAGAAGCCGGAGCTCTCAATGAATGCTGACAGACAGGTTGTAACATGGGCCTCCAGTAGTTTAGAAGAATAGGGTAAAAGAGAGATAGGCCTATAATTGGCTGGGTTGGCAGGGTCAGCTCCAGCTTTTTTTAGAAGAGGAACCAATATGGCCTGTTTGAACGCAGAGGGAACCGTGCCAGTGCTTAGGGAAGTGTTTAAGAGAGGGAGAATACAGTCTGGTAGAGCTGAGAAGACTGCCCTGAGGACCGAGGGGGGACAGCAGTCCTCGGGAGAACCTGATTTAATGCGGGTTGTGAGCTCAGTGAGAGTGCTGGGAGTAATAGCTGGGAACTGGGTGAAGATGGAAGGGTTGAGGGGGGAAGTGTCAGAGGAACTAGGGGGAATGGACGAGGAGATGGCGTTCTTGATGTCAGCGATTTTCTGGACAAAATAGGTGTTGAGCGCATTACAAGTGTCTTGGGTTGGAGCCTGGGTGGGAAGAATTCTTTGGTCAGAGGAGAAGTCATTCATGATTTTAAAGATTCATTAGATTTGTTAGAGGCTGAGTTGATTCTTTCGGAGATATGTGAGGCCTTAGCTTTTATGATAGCACTTTTGTATTCGTTACGGGCTTTCACATACTCCGCGCGGTTCTCCGTGGAGTAACCCCGTCTCCATTTGCGGTGGGGTGGGGTTGGTGACGTGCTGCTTCAGTCAGAGGTTGTTGAGGAAGTCGATGCATGTCAGGGCTTCGTGTTGCGGGCGTCTGCCGTGGGTTCAGCGGTCGTGGGGGGGGATATTGATGGTGAAGGATGGTCGGTAGGCTCGGCAGAAGAACTGCCCGTGGGTGGTGTCCAGCGTCGAAGTCTTGCAGTTGTTGCTTCTTCTGGGGTTGAGTGTGAGGAGGTTGGCGGGGTTGTAGCAGTGGGTGGCCGAAGAACCAGGGTCCCTGGACGTGGTGGGTTGCGGAGGGGCGCAGACGGGCTTGCCTTTGGCGCACCAGCGGCACGCCCGCTGCAGGCACCCACTGCCCGGCCACCATTAAGTAAGGGGGGGGGGCGGGAAGTGCAGTGGGAGACTGGAAACGAGCAAGGGGGAGGGGCTGCGGGGGCAGCAGCGGCAGGAGGGCACAGGGAAACAGCGGGCACAATAGAGAACAGATAAACAGCAAAAATAGAATTAAAGACAGAGAGGGTGCAGAAAACGGAGACAAAAGGCAGAAAGAGGCAGAAAGAGGCACATCGGCACAAGAGAGGCAGAAGGCCGAAGGGTGGCACTGAGACAGACACATACAGCAGCAGCCAGCAGAAGAGCAAGGCTCTCCCACTGGACCACCAGGGATGAGGTGCAGGCAGGAGCCTGCGGGTGGAGGAGGGCCTCAACACTGACCAGAGTAGAACGGCACTTGACAGCAGAGCTATACAACAAACTAGAAAGGGGTAGAAGGGAATGAGATTTTGATTCTATAATAGTACTAAGAATTTTTTTTTGTAAACTGACAAGTATCATTAGCAAGGATCTGACTGGCCACTGACTTTCTAAACTAATCTGGCCATCTGATTTCAAAGAGCTTATTTTTTTTTTTGCAGGTTTATATAATGCGAACTCGACCCAAAGGTATTGGAGTGCTTTACATGAGCACCAGTTAAGTTACACAAGGACAAATTCATTTTTTTGTTAGGCATGGGGAGATGAAGTGATTTACCCATAATCCCAAGATTGCGGAGTCGACCCCCAACGCTCGAACCTTGGTTTTCCAGCTCCAAAGTCCGCAGTCTCCCCGTATCTTTCTGTATAGTGAAAACGGTCTACAGCTAACGAGGCATCGGAATATGGTACTCAGATAACTTTACCTCACCAAGAACTGTACAAGATGTTCGGTGATCCAGGCAAAACTAGATTTAGCTGCATTTTCTTGGCTATTTTTGTGTTATTTGGGGCTACTTACTGGGTGCCATCAGGCAGCAACGTTGATAAAACCTAGGGGTGTACTAGACCTGAACCTGGCATCCTAAACAAATGGCTATTGAAGTAGTATTTTATAGTATTTCTTAGTTTTAATCTACTAGCTGCTCTTTACGGTACTACACTCCACACAAATGTTCTGAATTGGATTATAATTGTAGAAAGACGGGCACATTCAAATGAGATGACATTATCTAAGATTCTCACTTTATCCGTTGACGAGATATCAAAACAGTGCTCAACACAGCACCTTTGAAGCATGGATAACAAAAAACACACTCCTCAATTTAGCTCTTTCTGTCACAAACACGGCAGTGGCCGCAGCAGAATATCTGGTCTAGCTCATTACTGCTTACTTGGCAAAGCATTACACACACCAAAAACACAAGAGAAATATTGCAAAGACATAAACGGTACAATGTCAGCTAACAACCCACTATAGCATTTGCAATCCAGGGCTTTCTCATTTTCACTTTTCCACTTCAAGTAATGGCCTAAAAATCTTAGTGTGCAAAGTGGTTTTGGCTAAAACAAAAAACAGGCAGGACTGGCTGAAGGTGTCGCACATGGAACTTGACACCAAAGCAGGGCAAAACTTCACCATACATGTGTAAGACAGTTTTTATTCCTCGCCTGGCGTTAGCAGCGCGCATGCGCTGCTCTCGCCATGTGAGGGCCTTTTGGAATCAATACGATTTCAGAAGGGGGCTTTAAGACACGCCCTTCTTTTCAATTGGCTTGAGTCATAGTTTATGTTAAACGACGGCGCTTGATCAGCAACCGCGGTTTTTAGTTTCCGCCTTGCCCACTTTTAGGACGGTCCATTTCGACTGGCTGACGCCATCTTGGTTTGCCGTGACGTGAGAGGGTTAGGTTTCTGGCAAATGCTGCCTCGTGATAGGAAATCACTTCCATTGAGCGCGCATGCCCACTTTCATTCTTAGAGTGCAGATGGGCAATGCGGTCGTTTGTGTAAGTCTCTCATATAAATGCGAGACATATAACATTAATAAAAATATTGGCTAGGGCAATGCTTGTCTCTCCATCGCCTTTAGCGCTATTTCTTTTGCAGTCTCTCGGTACTTTCCAACGCTCATTTTCTTCCCTTGCACTTTCTTTCTCCTTTATTTGTTTTGTTGTGTGCCTATGTGTCCCTTGGTCTGTGTTGCTCCTCCGACTCCCTCTCTTTCTTTTGCTCTCCGTTCAATTCCCTCTCTCCTCCCCCTCTCTTTCTTTGCTGTTCCGCTGCCTGTCTTCCCTTTTCTCTCGATCCCCACTTATCTCTCCATTATTCTCACACCATCTTGCTGCTCTTTCTTTCCCATAACTCCCCCTTTCTCTCTCCCCTTCTTTCTTTCTCCACATTCTTTGATTTCTCTTTGATCTCCAATCCGCGCTCACTCCTCACACCTCTTTGCCCAGCTCTTGCCTCTGTCGTTCTCTCGCTCTCCTCTGCCTGGTTTTGTGTCAGTGGGACTGCAGTGATTTGGGAGCCAAGCCTGCCTGCCTGCTCAGTTTTTCCAGACCCTCATTTGGTAGGAAGAAAGTAGTGTCAGAATAAGAGTCCTTCCCGCCACATACACCGTCCTTCTCTTCCCTCGGTGTGTCACCCTGTTCGCTCTTGTGTGCATGTCTGCGCGCGCATATCACAATTACTGTGTGGTAACGTATAGTGCCTCTCACTTTATGTCTAAAACTGCAAGTGCCTCTCACCGTTTGTCTAAAAGAAACATGCATATCTCCCTGGAACGTGCGATTCTCTCGCCCACAGTAGGTCGAACACTCCTTTATTCTCCCGTGTGTTACGAGGTGGCTCAAAGCCTGCTTGTCTGCATGTTTGTGCCCCACACATTGATTCTGTGTACGTGTTTATAATCATTTCTGTGTGGCCAGTAGTCTGTCCATGAGTGTGTGAAGTTGTGCAGGTGTGAGTGCACCCATCGCTCCAAGGTTTCAGATTACTAAGAGTGAAATTTTCAAAATGTCAATGCAATTATGAGTGACATTTCGACGAGTAAGACTGACACTTTCTTGCAAGCAAAAAAAATCAAGCAATGAAGAAGGGGAAACATAAAAATGTCAGAAATGAATCAGACCGAGAAACTCTAAGATTTTAAAACTGGCGCAAACAACTGCAGTGGCTGACCCATAATTACAATGAAATTATGAAAATGTCACATATAGCCATCTGAAACCTTGGCAGTTATTGGCAGACTGGCCTGTACCCTCACCTTGGAGAATGCCTGACCAAGAGTTAATGAACGCCTTTGCCTCACTTATGCTTCAGTCCTTCTGAAACAGACAAATGGAATCCAGAGCAGAAATCGAAGCTCTCAGCCAAGGGGGCCCATTCAGCAGTATCCTTACTTAACAAGCATTGAAAATGCAATAGGTCTTGCTTTTGATTACGTTAAAGCCATTTGCTTTGCTAATGGTGTTGTATTCTAGCTTTGCATTATTTAGTGTATATTTGTGATGTTGTAGTTGTATGTAGTTAGAATTGTTTTGTTAGCTGGGTAGTAGTTTAAAGCATAGCGTTAGTAGGAAAAGAGCAGTGTTTCAGATTTGGGAGGTGAATGAATAGAAAAATAGTATTTGTTAATTTCGTATAGTGAGGATTACAATAGCATGAGGCAGACGAAAGGGGCGAAGGGAGAGCAAATATATGCACATATCACAAATATATAAAATCCTTGGTAATAATAAATGTGGTGCCAGAATATTCTAAATGTAGTGCATCTAGGCAGTGGATTAGATATTCCATGTACTTTTTTTTTTATTCGATGTACTGCAGAGTATAGATGTTTACTAAAATTACAGAAAAGTTGGTAGATGTGAGGAAAGGTGTTTAGTGAGACCTCTGAATGGATGGTTGCAAATAGCTTTCTTTATTGCTGGAACTCCAAATTTCACAAACCCAGGGATAATGACATTGAGTGCCCTTATTGGGGGGAAACCCTGCAGCACTGATAATGCTGGATCTTAATGCAGCCTTTGATACTGTGTCCTACATCCTTCAGCTCGAACTGTTGCGGAACATCGGAGCGAAGGCCTTGAGTTGGCTCAAAAACCTTTTCTATCTGAGGTTCTCCCACTTTGTCAGTGGGGTGCCACACCGCTCATCGTTGAGCCCCACGTTATTCAATCTGCACATGAGTCCCCTAGCTGATAGCATCGAGCGGTATGGCTGGAGAGGGGCGTTAAGTGACCTTTAACTGTGGCCACAGCAAGGCCTTGCTTGGCTGATGAAAAAAACAAAACAACAATATATCAGATAAAGAAGCTTGGAAAGGTTGGATGTGACGGAAAGAACACCACACAACAAACATCTCCCAGTGCCCAGTGAAGGCAGACTTTGTTGAAGGATACCTAGGTGCCAGAATAACACCAACCACTGCAGGAGGAAGGATTAATGTCATCAACTGTTTCCCCTTAATCACAACACATGGAGGTGTAAATCGTGCCGGCGTGGGTGGAAGACCCACCCAGCTGCTGCAGCAGGATATTCTCTCGAAAGGGCAGCAAGATTGGAAGACATGTACTCATGGCTAGAAGTTCTGGGTACCACACTCTCCTTGTCCATTCCAGCACCACTCTGGAGGATTAGGGCCAGGCCTCTCTTGATTTTCTTGAGCACTCTGGACAGAAGAGGTAGGGACAGAAAGGCACACAGGAGTCCTGAGCCCCAATACAGGTGAAAGGCATCTCCTTAGGAAGTCTGCCTTGAAAACTTCAAAGCATAAAAGTCACAACACTGTGCATTCACTGCGGAGATGAAGAGACAGAGCAAGGGTTCTCGCCACAGCTGAAAGACGCCCTGTGCCACCTCCAAGCGCAACCGCTACTAGGCAGTGTCCTGTTTCCCACACAAGGAGTAGACTGCTATGCTAAAATGATTGCCACTCTGCTGGACTGCTTCTCTGGAAGAACTACTTTTCCGCTTTGCTGTGCTGCCCTGCTGCCTGCTGATCTCTGCCCTGCTGAGGACAAGGACAGGGTGCATACCTCCGTAAACCATTTGTGTTTGTATGACTCATAGATGCCTTAAAAACAATGTCTTCTGGAGTTGGATGTAGTAACACAAAATCATAATCTCCAGCAGTGGGCCTATCTTCTTGCCATCTGTTTGTTAACCGGAGGACAAGATCCTGGCTTAGAACAGGTGTCCCCTAGCAAATCTGCAAGGGTCTCATTAAAAGGCAATACATGTTTCTGAGGTGACTGTACTAGGCTCAAAACATCTATAAGTAGAGTTGTATTTACTTCCTAAGAAGGTAGGATAAGACCAAGGGTCTCTGCAGCCCTCCTGGTGACAGTCACAAAAGGCGCAGTCGCCATAGTGGCAATTGCCAGATTATAAGAAGCCAGAATTATGTCTGGGGAGGTATCCAGGCCAAGTGGCATCCTGGAGTTCATCAAACACATCATCTTGTTCAAAGGGTCGACATTCTTCATAAAAAATAAACTCCTATTGAGAATAGTCAGATTCACAATGAAAATATATCCTAGGTTTAAGCAGAGGAGCAGGGGATTTGGTATCCCATAAAAGGTTCTCTGATCAGAGTCAGCAAATACTTAATTAACACTGGTGTCCGTGCCAGCAGCCTTGTCATTGCAGCCATGGTGTCAGATGCTGTGCCAAAGATGGAGTCAGCGAGATGTTGTCGGTGCAGATTCAATGGAACCGGAGCCAATGATGGTAGGATGAATCTGCCAATGGTAAACCAGCAAGAAGTCTCCTCTGGTCCATCAAGCCCACAAAGGCATTTCAGTGAGACCCAGTGTGGCACCCCATATCTTGCCCATAGCCATTTTAAGCTGATGGGGCGTTGCCATCCCATTAAATGGGGTCTGAAATGAGAACAGCAACCAAGCCAAGTCCACTGGTGAAAATGGCTCCAAGGTCTGGATGTGCTAGCTGCTTCATGCGACCCCCAAATAGTGGCAGTGGTGAGATGCAAGTGACACATGCTTGGACTTTTTATGTTTTTCATAGCTCTTTTTCGACTCACCTGATTTCTACAAAGACTGGTCATGGGAATGACTACGGGACCGTGTTCACATTCTCCATTTGGACAAAGGTCATCACATCCTGCACTTCATTTGGGAAAGGGTCTTCAACTTCCAAATGTTAATGACTGCAAGCTTTGAATAAAGTTCGCAGATGGCCTTTTTGTTCATCTCGGCACCCAGATTAAAAAGGGCAATGGTGAATCTCTGTGCAGGAGTTTAGGGATATAATTTTCTACATTCAAACAGCATGTTAAGAGACAAATTAGATGGAAGAACAGACATTAGATAGACTACGCCTCCCACTGGATAAAATCTGTATTTTACAGCAACTATACCATATCCACAAAATAAACATTTCATTCCTGTTAAATGTGAGTTTTGAAACCACTTTATTGAGTTTTGTGCAATAAAAACACATAAACATGTTATGCCTATACACATCTATTTCATATAAGGATAAATATACACATAAGGATTGATATATCAGTTTTTAAAGTAACTTACAGGTGTTGAATTTTTGTTAAGGCTTGGTAAAAATGCAAGTGGGGGTTTAGACGATTGATTGTTGTTTGCTTTCTCCTGTGGTAACTGAATTTGCTGCAGTGGTTGGTTGGTGCTTCTTGTCTGGGGCACTGCTGGGGGATGAGATGTGTCCAAACTATCTGGTGGGGATGGGGATTCTCTTTTTGATAAAGGCGCTGGTTTTGCTTCAGTTAGCTGAGCTGATTTTGGTACAGGCTTCTTCTGTTCTAGGTACTGTGCTGGAGGTCCCAAAGCTTGACCCACTTGAAAATAAGGATATTTCAAGGCCTGAAAAGTGTAAACACAGCAAAGACAAGAATATTACATTTAAAGGTTTCTTGTTCTTTATATAATTCTTTCTGTCTGCATAGTAGCTGTGACAAAATGTACTGTGCAATCAGTTAAAAACAGAAGTAACAAAGGTAATCCAAACCAGCCCATACAGCATGTGACCAATCAAAACTCACAAAGTAAATATTACCAGTACACAAATACATAAATGAATACAATGTGAAGTTAACACTTAAAGTAAGACAGAGTGACAATAGATAACAGATAGCATTCTATTATATGCCAGCCACATGTAAGGTAAATACGTTCCCAGCAAAGTATGCAAAAGTTTCCACTTAAGTAATATCAGTAAAAGCATTAAGAACTACTGAGAATACAAAAGTTTGGGGTTGATTAGGCCCTTATGTGAAACACCACGTCTCTCCTTTTGCCAAGTCCTTTTGTTTCTGTTTAATTATTTTATATATACACTAATCAAATCAAACAATTCACAGAATGCATTTGAATGGTACAGAGCAAATGGCAGTTAACATAAGTTTCATAAATCTGATGGGTTTGTAATGAGTATTACATGAAGTGGAGGTGTTCAACATAGGTTCCATAAGGCTAAATCTTTGCAACAAAACATTGCATTAGGCAACAGAACATTTGTTACAACCCTGCCTTTTGAACTGTTCTGTATTTTCCTCCCTTTGTACACTATCACAACCTATGGCCTTCCCTATTAGACAGTGGCAGATATGTAGCTATCAGATATGTAACCTCGCCTTTCCCAGATGTCTTCTGTCAAAAATCCGAAAGCATCCACGATGCATGACATCCGAGTCCTAGAATTTGGATACCTTAATCTCCCACGAGAATGCATAAACATTCTCAGAGAAGCGTGCAAGCCTACTACTCATGCCTGTTATGCTGCTAAATGGAAGTGATTTGTTCATTATCGTAGTTCCAAACATATTCATCCTTTAACAGTCAAAGTACAAGACATTGCCTGCTACCTTTTTTGTTTACAAACTTCTGGTCTAGCTTTCACATCCATAAGACTGGACCTAATGGCTGTAGCCTCTTACCTTCAAAACAAGCAACACATTTCCCTATTCTGAAATTCCGGTCATTAAAGCCTTTTTGGAAGGTCTTAAGAGTCATTCCTCCTTCGGTCCCATCAGCCCAACATGGAATCTTAACATTGTATTGACAAGATTAAGGGGACCTCCATTCACAACATTCCACTTCGGTCCCTCCAGTTTCTATCCTAGAAGGTAACATTGCTGGTAGCCATCACTTCCTTTAAACGTGTCAGTAAGCTTCCGGCACTAAGCTTGGAGGAACCCTTCTTCGAAATACATAGAGATAGGGTTGTACATTGCACCAACCCTAGGTTTCTCCCAAAGGTGGTTTCACAGTTTCACCATAATCATTCTATTGAACTTCCTGTATTTTTTCCTCAACCCGACTCAGTTGCAGAATAGGCTCTTCAATACATTAGATGTTAAACAAGCCCTCATGTATAGTATTGACAGTATTAAATATTTTAGAAAAACAAAACAGCTTTTTCTTGCTTTCTCCAAACCCCATACATGGAAAGGCATTTCTAAATTAGGCACTGCTAAACTGATTAAATGCACCTAGACACGCAATGCTACAGCTAAAAGGATCTTAACTATCTCTGGTAATGCCCTATCAACTAGGAAAAAATGAGCATCTATGGCCTTCCTTGGGGAATATTCTTATTTCTGATACTTGTAAAGCAGCTACATGGTCCACACCACATACTTTTACAAAACATTATTGGCTGGATGTACTAGCTCACCAACAAGCCAATGGTGATCAGGGAGTTCTATGTACACTTTTCCACACCACTGCAACTCTCACAGGCTAGCCATCGCTATGTGTATCTAAGGCCACATATGTCACGACTGGAAAATGTTACTTACCCAGTAAGCATCGGTTGGTGCCATGTAGTGCTGTAGATTCACAGAGAAAATTACAAAAAACAATTTGATGGACAGAATGTAGATCAATGTCTTACATTCACCCCAGTACAAGGATCTGGGCCTAAATCCATCGTTTTTTGCACTCCACACCACCCTGGGTTAGATAATGGCTTTATGCAAATCAGCTCTGACCCTGTGGCCCATGGGAACAGTCCAGTCCGAACTACACAGCCATATCTTTCCCAGACCGGAATCAAGCATGCGAGGACCGGACCGGTTTCGAGGTAACACCTCTCATCAGCCCGGCTAGCTTGACTCCAGTGGTGTGGAGGCTCTGGGACCCACGTCTGAGCTACCCCAGTAGACTCAGGGAGAAAATTACAAAAAACAATTTGATGGACAGAATGTAGATCAATGTCTTACATTCACCCCAGTACAAGGATCTGGGCCTAAATCCATCGTTTTTTGCACTCCACACCACCCTGGGTTAGACAATGGCTTTATGCAAAGTTTTGGCTTTTGTAGTTCGGACTGGACTGTTCCCATGGGGCACAGGGTCAGAGCTGATTTGCATATCGCCATTGTCTAACCCAGGGTGGTGTGGAGTGCAAAAAAACGATGGATTTGGGCCCAGATCTTTGGACTGGGTTGAGTGTGTGACATTGATCCACATTCGGTCCATCACCTGTTGTGTTTGCATATTCCGCCCTAAGTGCGCTGGGGATGCCCAGACGTGGGTCCCAGGCACTCCACACCACTGGAGTCAAGCTAGCCGGGCTGATGAGAGGTGTTACCTCGAAACCGGTCCGGTCCTCGGATGCTTGATTCCGTTCTGGGAAGGACATGGCTTTTGTAGTTCGGACTGGACTGTTCCCATGGGGCACAGGGTCAGAGCGGATTTGCATATCGCCATTGTCTAACCCAGGGTGGTGTGGAGTGCAAAAAAACGATGGATTTGGGCCCAGATCTTTGGACTGGGTTGAGTGTGTGACATTGATCCACATTCGGTCCATCACCTGTTGTGTGTGCTGTAGATTCACAGCCACCCACCTCCTACCCGGACACTTGTGTTAGTTGCAGTCAATTTAATATTTCTTACTTTCCTCTTTGCATGGACTTGGAAAATAATCTAACAATGGAGTCAATGACAATGCGCATTACCAGCATGAGGAGGAACCACAATACCGCGAGACTCAAAAGACTTTCTTAGAAGAAAAACAACTTGCACACATCCAAGCCCAAAACTAGATGGCTGGAGTATCCACAGCATATGTATCTAAAGCCACGCATGCCTCGAACATACAGATTTACTCAGCGTGTGCAGCGTGCAGCAGTGTGAGGCGTGCAGCAGTGGACGGCGTCCCCCCACTTATTTTACCGGGTTTTTACTGGGTGGACGCCATCCCCCCTGCCCAAAAGCTGGACTTTCAATTATGGCATTACTTGTCCGCACGGCAGCCCGTAGATTTCCCTTTACCCAGTGACTCGAGAGATCCGTGGGTTTGGAATTTTACCTGCATTATTATTATAATAATATTATGCATAACGCAAAGCAAGGAGAGTTGTAAAACCAGGACTGGCTGACGTCGCCCACATGACAGTGGAAAACTTGAGAGCTCGATAACTGGAGCAAATGGAGCCACACATTCACTCTTTGGCCTCTCTGGGGTGAGATCGGAGCTCATTCAGAACGTTGCTCATGCGTTGGCTTCTCTGATGCAATTGCATATAAGGGGTGAGCGAGGGGAGGCTATGAGTCTGATGGTGCAAGCCACCTTTCGTGACGTCACTTCCGGTGACACCATCTAATTTGGAGCGTCCCCCCACTTCTTTTTTTAGGACTTGTGCCCTGAAAAACATGACAGCAACAACTAGCAGTCACCATTGCGCAAGGGCAGCCGCTTGTTTATATTTGCATCGCGCTTTCACCTGAAGTGAAAGTGTGATGCAAAAATGAACACGCGCCCATCTTAATAGTTCGCGCTATATAAATCTGCAACGCAAAAAAAAATCATTACAACAACAACAAGCTGTCACCATTGCGCAAAGGCAGCCGCTGGTTTATATTTGCATCGCACTTTCACTTTAAGTGAAAGCGCAATGCAAAAATGAACACGCAGCCGCTGTTGCCAAAGGCAAATGAAAAATATAGTGCCTACAAGCTAATTAAAGGAGACAGTATCACGCTGCAAGTAAAGCATAAAGTCTGGGTGGGCGGGCCAAAAGGAGACAGGACGGTAACAAGGAGGGACTAAAAAGCCTGCTTTTCAATAGAAAGCCAGCGTTTAGCCTGAACTATGATGCAAGTCAATGGGAAGACGGGCAGGGCTTCAAGTCCCCTTCTGAAACTGTAATCGATGACAATAAGCCTCGCAGAGCGAGGAGCGCATGCGCGCTCCAGTGATAGGTCTGCGAGACCTAAAAAAGGAAACCAGTGGCAGTCCCAACTAAGGTATGCTCTCTGAAAAATTGAGTATTGTATGTTTCTATATCCTGCATTGCATGAAAGCATGTATGGCTGTTATAGGGCCTTATCCCATTCCGAATTATGAAGTGCTCTGCCTAGATCATTTTCCCAGGCCCCATGGAGTTTGTTTAGCAACTTTGTGTGTTCCCTCAGAATTCCAGTATAGCCAGCTGACGGCCAGTGTCCACAGTGAGTGCTCTAAATAATGCACATGTTTGTAGTTCCTATCTGCAATATTCCAATGTGCGCAGCGAGCTCTGATTATTATTCTGTAAGTGAGAACTGGCCTTTGTGAGCACTCTATTGGTCTGTAAGCTCTTCAAAAGCGAGAGGGTATCCCTCCTGAAAGAGATCACTTATGGTGTATATCCCTCTTTCACTCCAGTGATGCAATTCTGTTGCACTTAGAATAGAACGTTTTGGTCCTTGGGCAGCCCTCATTTGATAAAGCGGAAGCTTTTGCAATGCTTAATTGCATGCTATGGTTGATACACCTGTGAGCCACAGTCACAAGTCACAGTAGTTCGAAACTAAGTCTAACCTTAGGTAGAAGAAGGCGTAGCAGAGCTTCAGGCGAAAACAGGCCTTACCCAACAATGTCATTCAGTGATCTCTAGCTGACAACCAGCGTGATATCAATTGAAGCTCAGCAGTTAAGTAGTATTGTTCAAAAGAGAGGGTTCTGTGTTCATCCAGGTCGACAGGTAATTTGAGATTAGTTAGTTCAATTCTGTGCCAACCTTAGTTTAGATAAAGCCACCTGGAATACTAATTCTCAAAAGAATTTCCGGGGGAGAAAGAGTGGAACAGTAGTAAAGCAGTACAATACATGGGAAAGCAGAATCATTTTATATAGGGCTGTTTGACCAACAGCTGCCTGAAGCTCAACGCAGAGAAGACAGAAGTCCTCGTCCTTGGAGCCACCCCTTCAGCATGGGACAACACCTGGTGGCCAACTGCCAACGGAAGCCCACCTACCCCCTCACACTACGTCAAAAACCTCGGCATCGTACTCGACTCATCACTCACCATGAACTGACAGGTCAACGTCATCACCTCCAGCTGCTTCAACACCCTCTGCATCCTTCGCAAGACGTTCAAATGGATACCTCATGAGTCAAGAAAGACAGTCACCCACGCACTCATCACCAGTAGACTGGACTATGGAAACGCACTCTATGCCGGCAACAACAAGTCTCTACTCCGCACACTCCAGACAATACAGAACACCGCAGCCAGACTTGTCCTTTGCATCTCCCGGCATGAAGACATCAGCCAACACCTAGGAAAACTCCAATGGCTCCCCGTGGAGAAAAGAGTCACCTTTGAAATCCTCACTCACGCCTACAAATGCCTACACAATAACAGACCCAAATACCTCAATGACAAAATCAACTTCCACATACCCAAAAGAAACCTCCGATCTTCCAACCTCGCACTGGCCGAAATCCCACGCATCCACAGAGCCAGAGCAGGTGGAAGATCCTCAACTCACAATGCGGCCAAGACCTGGAACGAGCTACCGGCAGACATCAGATGCGCCCCCTCTCTGAACACCTCAAGACACGGCTCTTTGGCTAAATAGATCTGCGCCATCCCCCTCCCCCCCTCAACACCTTGAGACCCTCACGGGTGAGTAGCACGCTTACAATTCCTTGATTGATTGATTGACCTATGTTGACTAGAGGGAGCCCCTTTCCGAAGCTTATCTGAAAGTGCAGCGCTCTTGTGCTCGCGCCCTAGGGTTGAGGGGTAGTGTCAGAACAGACAGAAAATCTTTAGCAGCAGCCTCACAGATTTGATGGGAACAGCCGTAGAGTGAGGAAAAATAATTGTAGGATGCGTTGCCTTATCTTATCTGCCTTATCTGCCGGTTTAGCAAAGTATGACAGTAATCTTATTTTATCACCCCTATACCTATATTTTTGAACAGTGTCTGTAACAAAGCCAAGGCAGCTTAGATGCTAGAGTAGAAATCAGTGTTTTAACCATGTGCTGCTATCAAATGACCTGCAGTACTTGGGATCAATTACCTATTCCACCCCTTGCCCCTCCGCCCTCCTCCCAGAGGCACACAGAGGCTTTAACGCAGAATCACCTGGTTACCTCTTTAAATGCCCTATTCCACCCCTGGAGAAGTGGCTGTGCCATAACTCTCTATAAAGGAATTAGCGAGGTGCTTATCCAGCGGATTCTCAAAAACTGGGTCTTCTAAGGCCCCACTTTGGAGATGCCAAATCGGGATTGGTGGAGTTGACTTGCCCCACAAGAACTGTACTAATAGTGGGTTGCAATTACTCTGTCTAAGTATTTAGCATGTGTTGTGAGGAGGCTGAGGGAGTCAAAACATAATATTCGGTCAAGCGGACAAACAGGTTATGAGAACCCGAGTAATGCGAGTATACTTTTATGTTTGATGCCTCTGTATGTCAAGTAGTGACCAATGCGCAACTAAGAGTGTCAGGTTTTGGCATTATGAGTGGTATGGGCTAGAGAAATGGAGGAAGAGGTGTCATCTGTATAGATTTATGTCTAGTACACACCTAAAATCACCACGGGATACCAGGACATTGCATGAGGTGATTGGATAAGTTAACCATAAAGCCCACTTCGTTGGTATTGGAAGTTTAAATACTTTACAGCAGGACATGGGTGCCATCTAGCCAGCAATCCATAAGGGAATAACTATTGTCTTCATCAAGTAACGTGGTAAGTGGCTGTCAAACTGTCAAAACCAATTACAAAGGGCGAGAGGGCAAGCATAAGCTACTGGGCCCAATCGCGGGGGTTGTGGCCTTTCACTCATGATGAACATGGCCATAATCCCCTCAAAGTATCTCTCATAAAGCACAAGTCAAGAATATCTATTATATGGTGCTTCACAAGGCCTATCTCCTCACATGCCCCAGATGTCTGTACAAAACGGCCGCCTTTCAACATACACTATGGTCGTGCTCCTACATAACCAACTATTGGCGCGCCATACACGATACCCTGGCACCTATTACAAAGCTCTCAACACTGAATACCTGGGAGGCAACTGCCCCGGGAATTTAGAAGCGGGGAAGAACCACAAGGTGCGAGCGAGATTTGGCAATAGCTAATTACTACTAGCTAAGCGAACCCTCACCCTGAACTTGAGAGCCATACAACCCCAGTGATCTCAGAATGGCACAGAGCACTCCTCCTCGAGGAGGGGGGATGTGGGAGCAGAGAACACCACCCTACATTGGGAGGAAGGCCGACATCTTAGTAAATGACCCATAGCAGCAGCCTGAGAAATTATTTGAACTGATGTGCTCTCCCAACCTAGCTACCTCCTCGGACTCACCCAACTTATGCCGCGAGTTCCCCCCACAATCTCTCCAGAGAGGAGGATCCTCTAACCGAATAGGTGCCCCAGAAGCCACTGTCCCCAGAGATCTCCCGCCCACACATATTGCATCACTGAGTTCCATCCTGTCACTCTCGCTCATGTTACCACCTAGTTAAAGCCCCCAAATCACAACTCCCCTCACCCCCTTCTCTTTCCTCCCTTATTGTATAGAGGTCCGCACACATCACAGTTCAGCACAGGGCCCCAAGGACAAGTTGAATCTGACCTTCAGAAATACATAAACTGGAATTTTAGTCTCTACGAATAGTCCTAATGATGCATAAACTGCTTTCAACAGTTGTTCATCTTCCCTCTTCTCTCAGCTATTCCAATAAATATTGTTCAAATGCTATAAAAACCTCAATAAGTAGGAGTAAAAAAAGAAATCAGGAGTACTTCTTAAAACAATAATAATATTTTTTTTACTGAGCAGTAAAAAAAAACCAAAAAAGGTATTCCAAAAGTAGCTACTTTCTTTTGGCGCTATAACTCAGCTTTGTAGCACCCACTAACACATTCTGGGTATTACTGAGCCGCTGTGCACATCACAGATCCGTTTGGGAAAATTTATCATTTTTTCATCTCAACGGATGGCTTTTGTACCATTTTATTTGTTTGACATATTGCTAATTTGTAGGGTTTTTGAAATACATCAATGAGAACCTATTGGAACAGATACTATCCAATTATTTTGGGAGATTTATAATTATTTGTGATATACTGCACCTGAATTGCTGTTGGCCGTTTCTTTGGGTCCCACTGGAGCATGTCTTTCATGAGCTGTAGAGCATCGTTACTGGCATTGGGTATCAGTATTTTTAACTTTATGGGAACACACTGTGGAAATCGAAAATTCATGGCAGATGCAAGTTGAAGTCCTTCCGGCCAATCAGCCTATATAAAGAGGAAAGGGAGGCAAATCGCATTTAATAACAAGAGAAGTAAAACAAAATGTTTAGTCAAGGTAATTTTAGCACGGTTATCAGGATGAGAATTAAACAGAAAATATGTGACACGAGAAGATAAAATAATTTCCTCTTTGCTTCTATCCTTGCTTATAAAGTCTATTTGCAAGTGTCTTGTAGCCACTACACAACGTAACTAGTTTTAATGGATATGAACAAATTTTGCTGATAAACTCAATTTATATCAGTGATCAAAGGCAGTTCATAATTTGTATTTCAGATAGAATGCATTCATGTGAGTATCTGAATTTATGAAGCACACTTTACTTACAGGAAGTTTCTAGGTAATTGCTGAAAATTATGAAACGCGTGTGATCTTATATCACAAAATGCAATCAATTATCATTCACATTAAGTTAACATTAATTTTCTTTAAAGGTGGTGTCATTTGCTTGTAATCACTAATCTCCCAAAATACTCAGCTAAAACAGGGGACCTGAAATACCCATGTCAACTACTCGACTCGTGTCAATGTTTATATGGGTGGTATGGTAAAATAAAAAAAAATAAAAAATAATATCATATCCAAAAGATTACAGAAGAATAGAGTTACCGTCCAATACAGAGGGCCAAACCTAAGTCATACTTGAAAAAGCAATCCCACTGAGCTACATATAATCATTATAATGAGACAGTAATGGGCACCCTTCTTGAAGACTCTGCGGATACAGATTTGTTACGGAAATTATTGCACTTTATTGTCACTCTGTAAGCACATTACAGCACCTAGAAAAAACTGAACTCACCTTTTTTGGTGTTCCTATCACTTGGCAAATTTTGAAGATTTCATCCACTTCACTTGTCCCTGGGAAGAGGGGTCTTAATGTGTACAGCTCAGCCATAATGCTACCAACAGCCCAAATGTCAATTGGGGAACTGTAGGCAGAGGACCTCAACAATACTTCGGGAGCACGATACCTGTATTCAAATAATGTTAAACACAATTTCTTGATTATTTTGGAACACATCTTCAAATTTTAAGATTATGTTCAGAAAGTTAGCAAGCATACATGATTATAATATTTTAATTACACTACCAGCACTAAGCCTACAACATATTGGTCTCTCCTTATCAAACGTAATTAAGATAATAGTGTAAGGGACTCAAATATTGACTAGATTGTCAACTCCTTAGATCACGCTCCGCCAGACATTTTTAATGTCCCAGTCAGTGGGTTGTGAGGAGGTCACTTTGTACACCTTAAAATTGGGTGGAGAAAACAAGGCAGGGCACATGAGTATTAGGTTCCCTAGAAAACATTACCTACAAAGCTACACAAGGAACTGCTTTAGTCAATAGTACTCCGGTATATAAGACTGTTGAAGCACTGTTACATACTAGGAAAGCCTGAAGCCAAATGAAGCCAGTTACTGTTGTTCCCATCCTAAAAAAAGGCAAGTTTAGACACTGCAGTACTGAGATGCCTAACTACCCCCTCATTTGGCCACATGTTTGGAGCATTTCATCACCAGCTTTAGGAATATGTGGAAACAAAATAAACTTTTAATCCTCTCCAGTTGTTATTTTGAATGGCAGCAGTAGGAACACATTGGTGAGGAAACTCCAACTGCAGCAGACAGACACAAGCTCACCAGCAGCCCTGATCATACTGGACTTCTCTGCAGGCTTTGACACCATTGATTACATCATTCAGTAAGTATGTGATTTCAGTGTCCATGGCATGATATTAGTGTGTTTTCAAGACATTCTAATATATCATCTAAAGAACAAAGGATTTATCTTACTTGACCATTAGAACTCAGCTGATTACAAATGAAGTAACTTCTCATAGAGGATCCTAAAATGCCATTATCTTATCAACAGGACCCATCTCCACAATTGGAATCTTCTGGCAGATTCCACCAGGCTGCACTAAAGGGAGGATGAGGGGGTACAAGTATCACAGTAAAAAGCACCCTCAATTTTCTAGATTAGATCATTTTTTAGTTGATAGATGTTTTGCAACGAATATTAAAAAGATCGAACACCTCCCAGCTCACATTTTAGATCATTCAGCTGTAATATTAACCTTACAAGCAGCTGGAGTGCAGCCACCTAAGAGATGGACGCTTAAGTGTGCCTTGCTTCTAGAAGTGGGGGTGGAGACAGCTCTGAAAAAAGCAGCAACAAAGTATTTTGTCAACAACAAAGATACTGCTTCCAATATATTTCTGTGCACTTTCTTTATTCTTTTTGCAATGTATTTTATGTTAATATTTTATATTTACACTAGGACTAATTTTTTAAATAATAAAATAGCTTTAAATTTAAAAAAAGAAGATCTAGTGTACTGAATGCTCAAAAACAGAGACGTGACCAATTTGGCAAGATTAAATACTTAACATGTGCGTGGAAAGGAAGGGAACATATTTATCTGCATTGGATTCCATGAATAACCCAGGGAATTTAACTAACATCAGGAAATAAACGAGAGACAAATCCAGTAGAAAAAACTGGCATGTAGCTATGACAGCTTCTGGAGATTATTATCTGCATGATGCCAAGTGGTGTGTTTCACTCATTTGATTATTAATCCCTTTTTGTTTTGTAGCTTGCATTCACTTGTACATGACCATAAGTAATGACTTTTAGTATCACAGAGGTCATCTTGACATCCTTTCCCAATGTTTGGTTTGGTTTGCTTTTTGTTTAGCGTTTGCCCATTTAACCAAAAAATTATTGAAATTTTCTGACCAAGATGTAACGGGTAGGAAGGTTAACCTTAAAAAACATATGTTTGCCTGGTTTAGGGTCATACATCTTTTTTTCTTTGGACCTTCCTTCTGCGTTGCCTCCAGTGAATTTGACAAATTTATATATACGCTTGAGCTGCTTGAAATTTAAAAAAAAGATATGCACAACAGAATAGATCAGGCTCTGCAGATAGTGGGTATTCCGAAAGTGAAGCCCACATAAAGTCAAGGGTGTTTACAAACCTTTCATAAAAGGCTAGGAAGTCACTGGTGTATGGTGGCCTGGCAGGTGAATTTAGTTCAGGATTATCAGCCAGTCCTCATAACTGGGGATATTCGTTTTGCATGGAGTGTCTGTTATGTATTGTCTGCAGGGGATACAGCATCTTACCTGAGGGGCCAGCTGAATAGTTGGTGTCTATGTGGGTCACAGTCTGGATGCCCGAAGAAGATGAAAGTTTCCCTGCAGGCTCTGTTTGGCCACAGTGGATGAAAAGTCCTTCCAGAACTTTGTTCTGTATCCTTTCCCCGGTACAATTGATATCTTTTGTGCTGGCAGAGAAATACCATCCTTTCATTGGGCAGCAGTTTCCCTGCTCTCTAATGTAATCCAAGGTAATCAAGGTTCTACCGACCAGGAACGAGAGGGAATGCTCTTTTGATCGACTGGTCAGGGGAATTTGTGTACGCCTTTCCACCCCTTCTGCTGATCCCAAAGGTGGTGAGCAAGCTGAACCACTCGTGCACAACAATGATCCGGATTGCCCCAGACTGGCCGAAACAATGGTGGTACACGGACCTACTTCACCTGTCAGTGTCTCCTCACAAGAGTCTTCCATGCAGGCCGGACCGGTTATCGAAGATGAACAGGAGGATTCACCATCCCAACCTTCCGTCACTGAACTTGGCAGCATGGCTCCTGAGGTAATTCAGTACGGCCATCTAGGACTGCCACAAGACTGCATGTCCATTCTGAGAGAAGCACGAAGTCCTTCCACAAGACACTCTTACGTATGCAAGTGGAAGCGGTTCTATATGTGGTGCATGCAGAATAGTCATAATCCGGTGAAGGGTCAGGAAGAGGCAGTTCTTCCCTACTTGTTGTACCTGGCTAAAGCAGGGTTGAAGTTTAATTCCAATAAAGTGCATTTAGCCGCTATAACAGCTTATAGGCGATCACCTTCACAAACGTCTTTTATCCAGTTGCCAGCGGTAAAGGATTTTCTGCAGGGTCTGAAAAAGGTGTACCCTCCAGTACGTCCTCCTTCTCCTCCCTGGGAGCTGAACCTACTACCAAAGTTGATGGGCCCTCCTTTTGAGCCCATTCATAAAGCCACTTTACAGCATATTTCCTGGAAAGCGGCTTTTTTGGTAGCGATTACGTCAGCCCGTAGGGTGAGTGAGATTCAAGCACTCTGTACCAAGGAACCATATACAGTGTTTCATTTGAATAGAGTGGTTCTGAGAACGCACCCTTCGTTCCTGCCGAAAGTGGTATCAGATTTTCATGTTAATCAATCGATTTCTCTGCCCACTTTTTTTCCCAATCCCTCTACTCCAACTGAGAGGGCTTTACACTCTTTGGACCTGAAAAGAGTTTCAAAATTCTATCTAGACAGGTCCAAGTCTATTCGACATTCTGATCAGTTATTTATTAACTATGGATCGATCAGAACTGGTCATGCAGCGTCTAAACGTTCCATTTCCAGATGGATCGTTTCGTGTATCAAACTTGCTTACCAATTGGCACAAAAATTTCTGGGGTTTACCCCTAAAGCGCATTCCACTAGAGGTAGAGCTGCTACGGCGGCTTTCCTGCATAATGTGCCCATGTCAGAGATTTGTAAAGCGGCGACCTGGAGGTCTGTCCATACATTTACCAGACATTACTGTCTAGATTCTGACACAAGAGCAGATACCCAGGTGGGTCAGGCCTCCCTGAGGAATCTGTTTAACAGCTGGGTTATTGGCTGTTATGATGTGGTTGGGTCATGTACTTCTCATTTGCCTGCAGGTGGAAGAGAAGGATAAGTTACTTACCTGTAATCCTAGTTCTCTTCCAGGGGTATGCTCATCAAAGTCATAAGCAACCCACCGCCTCCCCAGGTAAATGAGATTCGGTACTATTACAATCTTATCGTTGAGCCCTGTCTTCAGGGTTATGCAAAGAACAACTGACCTAACTGTCACCCCTGAGGCATGATGGGAAGCCTGGGGTCATGGCTGCCTTAAAGGCACGGTGCCAGTTTTTGTTGAAAATGGTTTCATTTTCTATGCTATTGTTTTACAATGCAGCCTGAGGGCTAACAATGCCTATTTATTAGCAATTTTCAGGATTTATGAGTGGTTTTACTCATTAAAACACAAAGTTCAAGGTATATTTGACCTAATGTGTTTTCTGTTTCCTTACTAATTGCAGTACATGTACTTGTGTTTACATTGTTTAGCCTCAGTTTTGGGGCTGCATTGGTGTGAGAAAAATAATATATGCACGTACATATATGTGGAGCGAGATATATGTGTTTTTATATATATATTTTTATATTGTTTCCGGGGTCCCGCACATGGGCGGGAATATTCAGTGCTTATGATTTTGATGAGGATCCCCTGGAAGAGAAAAAAAATTCTATGACAATCTGAGCTGCTTGGTGTCTACTTCTACCGCAACTGAATTGAAGGAGTAAGCAAACATCAAGGATGCAAAGCATCTTGATTCGGAGATTTTAAAATCTGAGGGTAGGTGGCTCCCAGGTGGGGCATAGCTTCTCAGCATGGACCTCTGGTTTAGAGTCTCTTCTCTATGTCACAACATATCAAGCACTCTACACATTAGCAGACAGTAGCAGACAGAAGATGCTTGCTAGAGAATAAAACTTGCTAGCAGCTGCAGTGTCGAAAGGCTGGGCACAAGCCTAGCACAGCGGAGCTATCTTGCTTTAAAATGCTTATTGACCTATGGGAAAGGAGCAGTTTCCCTTAGTGACAGAAAGAAAAGTACAGGAACCAGTTGTTAGAAGCTTCATGTGGAGGAAGCCTTAAATGTGCGAGTGGTCTCGAGGCCATGAGATCAATATAGCTGGCAAGTATCTCTGAGAATTTGCTAAGGACCTAAAGAACAGTATCAGAGCCACTTTGCACAGGACGCAGTTGCTGAACAAAAGGAATGGTAACACAGTATAACACGTACACACTACACACAGGGCACAGTATTAAGGCATGCGTTAAGCACAGACTAGGTCTTTCTGGGTTTTAAAGATGAAAGTTCCTTGCAAACTGTGGCAGAATATTCCAAAGTATGATTTTATAGCTTCTACCTTTCCATTCTACTAAACTAAACAAATGTTGGCCTCTCCAAGCAGAATGTTAGCTAGCATGCTTAAAATGTATATTGATTGTGCATTTAACCTAGAAATTGCTTGGTAAGAAGAGTTACATTTTTGGTGAGGCTGGCCTTTTCACAAGGACGACTGAAAAACAGGCTGCATGTTCAAATTTTGTGACCTGGTGACTTGTCAGGCATCTTCATATAATGGGCATGTACAGGTTTTTAAGGTTCATCTGTAAATATAGTCAATTATTATTAAGCTTAAATAGACTAATATATAGGAGCAAAATGTGCCACATGAGTACGTAATCATTTGCAAAGAAAGCTAGACTCTGGTGGATTTACAAATGCCAAAATAGAAACATAACTTTAACTAAAAATGACTATAGCCAAATACCTGGTTATACTAAATATTGTTGTGCACTAGTTTGTTTATTATATCTGGCCACCACCTGGAGGATGTTAACCTGTCGGGAAGTATGAATACTCATTTAAGTCAGCAGTGAAGCTTTGAAGAAAAACTGAAACACAGATAGTTGGTTTAATAAAATAACAGAGGGTAAACCATGAAAGGAAATAGAAAGTTCACAAAGGATATAGATATCTAATTTTCTGCAGCCCATGTGTGAATGGGACCAGGAGGATCTTTTTGTCAATTAATTCACCATCTACTTAGCTTCTTTCTGTCCATAACATTTCTTCATTCTATGATGGGATTATGACACCATGGGCACAGCTATTACACATATTTGACTGGAACCAAGCTTTTTTCCCTCAAAAATCTTTTTATTAGCATTTATTCATGCAAGTTTCATCCTTAATTTTGTTTGAGATCCTGGTTCCCATGGCAGGGCACTCCCCCATACCTTCTGTTTTTTATTGAATGCCATTTGTACATTTTACTCGACACTCGGTTGCCCTAAACAGTAGACAATACATCTGTCACTCTATAGCGAATATCACCCACACAAACATAGACAATTACACATATATCATCTGTTGTCTACAAGGTTCCACTTTAAAGTCAGTCTCTCATCCCTTTTAATTGTGTCTCAGCCCATCAGTCAAATAGCTTGAGCTTCCTCAGCCGGGGAGGGCATGTGTCTCCATGTTGTTTCTTTCCCATACAGTCCAGGGCCAGTAGCAATGTTTCTGTAAAAGTTGCTTTGGAGGTGTTGATGTGTGGTGACTTTCTTTCAATCTCCTTAGCCTCCCATGGGCTCCTGAAGCCAAGCTTTAACCGTAAACCATCTTTAAAAAAAGACCACCAGCTCATTCAGCTTCCTGTGAAATCTTTGCCCCATTTCACTTTTGTTCACTTATTGAATAAAACCATTTCCTTGCCTGTGTCCAATTCAGCTTTCACTCACCTCACAGGACTAAATCCTCCCTTGTCAATGATAAGCTCGGGATGAGAGTGGATCAAGGTAAAATAGCCATACCAATAATGTTAGACGTCTGTAAATTTGGACAATATTTTCCTCTTCATCCTGCTCAGTGCAGCATATGCTCCCAGGATATAGACAGGATATCTTCATTCCTTAGTAACAATTCTAAGGTAGCACATTTTCCATCTCTGCTTCATTTTCAAATGTTTTAGTAAAGGTGTTCCCCAGGGCTTCTCAAAGACCGTCACACAGACTAACGTTTGAACTTTTCATGGTCTACACTGATGATTTTCAAATTATCATCAACCTTGAAGATACCTACCTGCATCCAACTTCGCAACTGCGTCTCAAAGTAGAAACTCTACAAGGGCTAATATGAAGGTCTCTAACAAAGGCTGATGCTAAACATTTTGTTTAACATTTAGATACAACAGTCACTGCCTACAGCCAAAGGTTGAAGAGCAAATTTTTATAATCTCAGTGACACACCCAACACACCACTGCATTACATATTTTGAGCAGACATACAAGCAATACCATAGTATCGCACAAGGGAGTAACAAGAAAAATGTAAATGCCACATTTAAAATTATCTTAAATAGTACGGAGAAACTGAGGGACTGAGTGATGCGAGCAAGCCTGGCCCTCATTCAGAGAGTTGCCATTGTTCTTTTCCTCCTTGGTTCAATCTTTCAATTCTTTATTGTATTGCATGGCAACATTTATATAACGCTTACTATCCCTTCGATATGTCTATTTCCCATCAACCCATGTATTTGCCCTTTTTTCCATACTTCTTTTTGCATCAATGTTTCACTTGATTCAAACTTTTTTTCCGTCTGTTTTTCCACTCCCGTTTTCCCTCCATCACCCCATCCTCCCTTCCATCATCCATCTCTATATCCTTCCATTCAACCTACTTTTTATCCGCCCCATCTATCCTGCTCTTCATCAATCTCTCCATAAATGTCTACATCCAGCCATCCTTTTGTACTCTCTTGTTCATGTGTTCCCCTACCCCAGAGGTCCATTGTGATAGCTACCCTTGCTGTGTTTATTGGCTTTGTTTTGACGATCTACATTTGAATGAAAGCAAATGGAACTGCAAACATGAATTAAAATTCTTTACAGTACATGGACGTGCCCAGAGATTTCACCCCCCCCCCCCCCCCCCTCAAGCTGTGGAATTGTTGTACGTCTAAATAAAATAGAGTTAACAGGAGTGTCTGTATCAAGGGGGTGGGTTATTGCATTGGATTTTACAACAATAGAAAGGTTAGTATGTGTGTGATGTAATCTAGGTACTAATTCTAAGATCTCATCGATCGGTTATGTCAAGAATAGTTTCTGTAGGCGTTTGTTTCTCAGAATAATGTCTAGCACTACACCTAAACCTATTTTGTAGAAACTGTCGCCCAAGTTCAGGTGGCTGGTCCTTATACAACTGTTAAGTCCATATTTTTAACAAATCATCTCAGTGTGACTGTATATTCCAACTATTTTCACACTATGATTAAGCATGTTGCACAAATCAAATAATTTAGCACACTGCCTTTCAAAAAACATGAACAACCTTCAGTGTTTTCCTAAAGCATGTTGAAGTAAACTTCCTGGCTGCTACATCTTATTGTCATTTTAACAAATAAAATTTGCATAGTACTTATACTTTACATACCTTGGCTTTTAGCTAAAGCCCAGGCGACACAATACTCAATGTCAACTAAGAACAATTCCTGTCAGAGACTACAAAGGATGCACGCTTTCCCAGCATGTTATTCAATCAAAAAACTGCAGCCCTCTCTAAAACACTGAAATCGATTAGGGATGAAGGCAGTTAAACAGCAGTTCGACACAAAGCAGGCATGGATAAATCCGGATGCTGGGATGGAACAGTTGACAAACAGGCACCCAGCTTATTATGGATCTTTGCCACATCTACCAAAGCCAGATAATTAAATATTCATGAAGTAATTTTCAGTTACTTTGGTACCACTTTGAGATAACCACTGGCTTAGCCAATTGTTCAATGTAAAAATATGCTTCTAAGATATTACCACGCTTCAACAAGGCAGTCTATACTTAAAAAGAAACCAAGTGAACCTAACATATTAGGCTAAGACTTTGGACTGCATGGCCATTGGAAAAAAGAGGGACTTTGCTAGAGAAGGGCACACTGTCTAGCATCAAAAAGGCACCTGAATCTCAGGAGAACAGATATACTATAATTTCCCATTAACAAGTCAGTTATAAATGTCATGAAGATAAGGATGATATTTTGTTTTAAGTTTTAAAAAAGCAGCAAGAGTGCCAGATGAACAAGTTACTTACCTTCGGTAACGCTTTTTCTGGTAGATACAATATCTGCCTGTGGATTCCTCACCTTGTGAATATCCCCCTCGCGTCAGCAACATTCGGAAATTCTTTTTGTAGCTTCGCGCCGACGTGGACGTCACAGAGACACGGCTCCGCTCGCGACCCCGCTGACGTCACCGACGCCTATAATAGGCCCACGCCGGTGTGATGACATCAGTTCCGCCCTTTTTTCCATGCCTTCGAGGCACACGGACGGACCGATGACAGTAGAAATGTACACAATATACACAGTATAGAAATCAAAGTAACACACACAGTGTGAAGTAAATGCAATAAAACATTTTACAATAAAATAAACCAATAAAGATACTCTGGCAAAGAAGAGTGGGCAACGGGGAGGCGGGTGGGTCAGTGAGGAATCCACAGGCAGATATTGTATCTACCAGAAAAAGCGTTACCGAAGGTAAGTAACTTGTTCTTCTGATAGAACATCTGCCGTGTGGATTCCTCACCTTGTGAATAGAGCCCCACAGCAGTCCCCACTCCCGGAGGAGGGTGTCCACTCTTCTAGACCAGGAAATCCTGAAGGACAGAGCGCGCAAAATGACCGTCCCTCCTCACTTCAGTATCCAAGCAATAGTGCTTCGCGAAAGTGTGGAGGGAAGACCAAGTTGCGGCCCTACAAATATCCTCTACAGGCACACCTCTAGCCAATGCAGAGGTCGAAGACTTAGCTCTAGTTGAATGAGCCCTTATGCCCTCTGGAGGTTCCTTACCGGCCAAAGAGTAGCAGATCTTAATGCAGAGGACGATCCATCTCGACAAAGTCCTCTTATGGACCGCTCTTCCCTTCTTGCAGCCAGCAAAGCCAATAAAGAGCTGGTCATCCATGCGACAGTCTCTAGTTCTGTCCAAATAAAAAGACACCGCCCTCTTGGGGTCAAGACGGTGTAATCTCTCCTCCTCCTTGGAAGGGTGTGGGGGAGGATAAAAGGTAGGAAGGGTAACGGATTGACCAAGGTGGAAAGGAGTCACCACCTTTGGCAGAAAAGCAGCCCTGGTCCCAAGAACCATTCGATCAGCATGAATGGACAGGAATGGGGGCTTGGAACTAAGAGCTTGAAGCTCACTAACCCTCCTTGCCGAGGTTATTGCAACGAGGAAAACAGTTTTGAAAGTCAGGAGCCTCATGGGACATTTGTGAAGAGGCATAAAAGGAGCACACATTAAAAATGTCAGAACTAGATTCAAATCCCACTGAGGCACAATAAAAGGGATAGGAGGGAACCTATTAGTGAGGCCCTTCAAAAACCTCAAAACTATAGGAGATTTAAACAGAGAAGGCTGGTCAGGCAAACAGATAAACGCCGACAGCGCTGACAAATAACCCTTCACCGTGACAACAGCAAGACCCTGCTGTGCTAGGGAAAGGGCAAACTGGAGAACATCAGATAAATGGGCCCTCAAGGGGTCTATAGACTTCTCCCTGCACCAAACAACAAACTTAGACCACCTATAAGAATAGATGGACTTAGTGGAGTCACGCCTGGCAGACAAAATGACATCCACCACATCGTGAGGGAGAGAAAAAGAAATCTGGTTGCCCCGTTCAATCTCCAGGCATGAAGGTGTAAGGTCTGGAGGTGGGGGTGTAGAACCTGCCCCCCCATCTGAGAGAGGAGATCTGCCCTGAAAGGGAGACGGAGCGGCGGGTGAGAGGAGAGGTGGAGAAGGTCTGAGTACCACACCCTTCTTGGCCAATCCGGGGCAATCAATATGACTCGGGCCCGGTCTTGGCGAATTTTCCTCAGAACCCGAGGAATCAAGGGTATGGGAGGAAACGCGTAAAGGAGTTGCGAACTCCAACTCAACTGAAACGCATCCCCCAAGGCTCCCTGCATCGGAAACTGGAGGCTGCAGAATGACAGGCAGTGAGCATTCTCGTGAGTGGCGAACAGGTCCACCCGAGGAGTTCCCCACATCCGAAAGATGTCGAGAACTACCTCTGGATGGAGCCTCCACTCGTGATCGGCAGAGAACTGCCGACTGAGACTGTCTGCACGAACGTTCTGAACTCCGGCCAGATGATTTGCCATCAGACAAATCTGATGGTCCTGAACCCAGGACCAGAGACGCAGAGCCTCTCTGCAGAGACACTGCAACCCTACTCCTCCCTGCTTGTTGATGTACCACATCGCGGTCGTGTTGTCCGTCAGGACTTGAACTGACCGCCCGTGAAGGGAAGGGAGGAAGGCCTTGAGCGCCAGACGTATTGCCCGCAATTCCAGAAGGTTGATGTGAAGCAACCTTTCCTCTGGAGACCAAAGACCTTTGACCTCCAGGTCCCCCAGATGAGCACCCCACCCGAGGGTGGACGCATCCGTTATTACTGTGGCCACCGAAGGAGGAATCTGAAAAGGCTTCCCCTGAGACAGATTGCCTTCCACACTCCACCAAGACAGATCCGCTGCAGTTTCTCTGGAGATCTTCACTGACTCCCTGAGATCCCCGTTGTGCTGATACCACTGCCTGCGGAGGCACCACTGGAGCGCCCTCATGTGCCAGCGTGCATGGTTGACCAACAGGATGCATGAAGCCATCAGACCGAGCAGGCGAAGGACCTTCAGGACTGGAACAACCGCTCCAGGGTAAAACAAAGGAATCATCTCCTGAATGTCGCGAATCCTTTGAGGGGGAGGGAATGCGCGACATACAGTAGTGTCCAGTACCGCACCTATGAACAGGTTGCGCTGGGAGGGCACCAGGTGAGACTTGGGTACATTTATCGAAAAACCCAACCTGTGCAACAACTGAGTTGTCTCTTGCAGATGATGGAGCACCTTCTCCGGCGACTCCGCTTTGATCAGCCAGTCGTCTAGATACGGAAACACATGTATCCCCGTTCTTCTGAGATGAGCTGCCACCACCGCCATCACCTTGGTGAAGACTCGAGGCGCAGTAGTAAGTCCAAACGGAAGGACCACAAACTGGTAGTGTTGTGACCCAACCGTAAAACGGAGATACTTCCTGTGCGACTTCAGGATGGGAATATGAAAATACGCATCCTGCAAGTCGATCGACACCATCCAGGCTTCTTCCAGCAGCGCTTGAAGAACCTGCGCAAGAGTGAGCATCTTGAACTTTTCCTGTTTCAGGTAAAGGTTCAAGATCCTGAGATCCAGGATTGGCCGAAGCCTGCCATCTTTCTTGGGGATCAGGAAATACCAGGAGTAGCACCCCTGACCCCTTTCCTGCTCTGGAACCACCTCTATCGCACCTTTTTTGAAAAGAGCCAGGACTTCTTCCTGCAGGCGAAGCAGGTGGTCCTCCGAACAATAACCCTGGCAAGGAGGGTAATTGGGAGGGAATTCCTGGAAAGGAAGTGCATACCCATTCACTACAAGATTGAGAACCCAAAGATCCGATGTAATTAATTCCCAATCTTGTAGGAAATGAGTAAGCCGACCCCCCACTGGGCCCACATGATCCGGAATGGTGGATCTAGGGCTGCTTTGCTGCGTTGGCTGGGGGTTGGGAAGGAGAGGAGGAGGAGGAGGATTGACGACCTCTAGGGCGGGATCTTTGTCTGCCCCTGTACGACTTGTACAGCGTATTCTGTTGCTGCTGAGGCTGCTGCTGGGATGATCTGTAAGAGCGAAAGGAAGATCTTCCGAACCCCCTGAAGCGTCTACCAGTAGTTCCTCTGGACTGAAGACCCAAGGATTTTGCAGTGGCCCTACTGTCCTTAAAACGTTCCAAGGCAGCATCAGCCTTCTTGCCAAACAATCCTGAGCCATCAAAAGGCAAGTCCAACAAAGCAGACTGAACGTCCGCAGAGAACTCCGATGACTTAAGCCAGGCAGCCCTCCTGGTGGCTACAGATGAACCCATGACCCTTGCCACCGAATCAGCAGTGTCCAGGCCACTCTGAATCACCTGTCTCGCAGCTGCTTGAGTGTCTGAAATCACCTCCTGAAAATCCTTCCGGTCATCCTCAGGAATTTTCGGAATTAGCTGCTTGACAGAATCCATCAAGGCATGGATATATCTCCCCATCAGGCACGTTGAGTTGGTTGACTTCAACGCCATACTGGCTGAAGAGAAGACCTTCCTGGCACCCTGATCTTGCTTTCTGGATTCCATTTCCCCAGGAACCTGTGGGAAAGCACCAGCAGATTTCTTTGAGCAAGCAGCCTGCACCACCAAACTCTCAGGCAAGGGGCGAATTGATAAAAACGCAGGGTCCTCAGGTGCCACTCTGTATCTCCTCGCAACTGTTCTTGAAACTGCAGGAGCAGACAAAGGCTTCTTCCAAACCTCATAGATGGGCTCAGTTAAGGCCTCGTTGAAGGGTAACACAGGCTCAATTACCGACGAGGGAGAATGAAGAACCTCAGTCAAGATATTAGGTTTATAGTCAGCAGTAGGAAGAGTAATATTCAACAGACTCGCTGCTTTTTTTATAACAGTGTGATAAGGCACCACATCCTTTGATGGTATATTTGAAACTGATGCCAACTCCCACTCAGGTGACAGTTCAAGCCCACTGGACTCACACAAATCTTCAAAAGGATCCTCAGAATCCTGCAACTCCCCTTCTTCAGTATCCGAATATTGATACCTTTCCTCTTCCAGAGCCTTTCTCCGAGACCTTTCCTTCACAGCCGAAGCCAACGGGTTCGGAATCGACTCCGACGGCCTCGGAGCAGGCGTCGAACCCGAAGTCGGACGAGGCTTCTCAGAACGAGGTCGAACAGAATCCTGACTCGGAGTCGTAGGCATCGGCGTCGATGTGACCGGCGTCGACGGAGTCGGCGTCGAACGCTTCGGCGTCGACGACACCGGAGGTGTCGGAAAATGCCAATGCGGTGGTATAGCCGGCATAAAAGGCATGAAGGGCGCAGGGGCGTAAGCTTGGGGAACACCCAAGTTGAATGCCATAGGACCCGTGGGACCAACAGGTGCACCAGACGGGAACATTGCCCTAGAATAGACACCAAACATGGCGTTCAAGAACTGAGATGGATCCTGACCTGGAGCTGGAAACTCAGGATATGGATCTCTGGGTCGTTCCTGAGGAGGCGGAGTCGAAACGACGTCGACCTCTTCAACGAGTCCTGGAACCGGGGTCGACGAACCCACAGGCACCGAAACTTCGACTTCACCAGCCCCCTGCTCCTCACCTTCATCCTCCTGACCAGAAGGATTGGATGGAACTGGAGAATGGACCTGCTCCTGAGATTTGGGTGAACCTGGATGTGAAGCCTCACCAACAGAGACATGTTCCGACTCCGAAACCACCACTTCTTTACTCAGAAGCTTGACCTGGGACTTCGGTCTTGAACTAGAGTCTTTTCCGGAGTGATGACGTGACTCATGGCTCCTCTTCTTGTGCTTCTTCCTCGAAGACTTCGAAGCGTGAGCCGAAGACGACTCCGAGCGTGACCTCGATCGAGACCTCGACCTCGACCGACGAGTTCGAGACTTCGAAGATTTCTTATCTTTCTTATTCTTAAGCTTAGCCACAAGGAGCTTCGCCTCTCTTTCTCTTAGCGCCTTCGAAGTCTTCTTCTTGCAGCAAGAACAGTCCTCGACGTCATGGTCGGAACTTAAACACCAAACACAGCAATCATGAGGATCGGTGATAGACATAGTCTTGCCACATTCGCCGCAGGCCTTAAAACCAGTCTTCTTCGACGACATCTCGAAGAATATAAAGTTAAACAGAATAACAGGATAATAGTAACAAAGTTACTGTAAAGCTACAGTACGATCCCTGAAAACCGTTAGCGTCGACGACGCGGAAAAAAGGGAACTGATGTCATTACGCCGGCGTGGGCCTATTATAGGCGTCGGTGACGTCAGCAGAGTCGCGAGCGGAGCCGTGTCTCTGTGACGTCCGCGTCCACGTTGGCGCGAAGCTACAAAAAGAATTTCCGAATGTTGCTGACGCAAGGGGGATATTCACAAGGTGAGGAATCCACACGGCAGATGTATCTATCAGAATTCCCCTGCAGACTCATCCCAATAAGGGGGATAAAGACATGGGGCATTTTGCGTAAAGTATAAAGCTGTCTATTGACCGGAGAAACATCAGAAAGGTGAAAAGGCAATCCCCTTGGTTGAGTAAAGTCACACACAACTACATAAAATAGTACTGTGGCGTGTGAATTGAAAAAAAAAGGCCATGTTATGCTCACTAGTGGGAACAATTCATAAAACATTATACAACTTCAATAAAAATATATGGGGAAAGGATGTAGGTGAAATGATTTATAAAGACTTCTCTTACAGGATTTAGAAATGGACAGCATGTTATTCAGTCTGTGGGAGATGCTTACACAATAATTGCCCTCTTCCTTTCCAAAGAGATTTGCGGTTAAAGGTAAACTTGCACACTTCTTATATAGAATATGGCTTGTTTTCTGTCTTTTTGTATATATGTAACAGAGGTGAGTGCAGGCTTACTTGCAACTGGGGTTGCTATGGGCGTTATTGATACTTCTATGACTCAACCATGCACCTGAAAGCGGCAAAACGTATTGCTTTAGATTTATTTCCAAAATGTTTTTTTTGGGGGGGACTTTTATTGAAAAAACAATGATTTTAGTATACAGCATGGAAAGGACCTTGGATCTAGTATATAATACACACTATTTAATCACTGCCCTTGATTATAATATAAACAGCCACCTTCCAACACAACGTGTAGTATGCTGGCAGGGTAGAATGTGATTCAGACTGCCTCTACATTAGTCTATTGTGTACTGTATATCAGACACCATAATTCAGCTATTGAGAACACTTACCATCTGGTAGAAACATAATCGGTGTATGGTGGTTGTGACCTTAGTTCTCTCACTAGTCCAAAATCAGCAATTTTCACAAGTTCTGGACCCATACACAGAAGGTTCTCAGGCTTCATATCACGATGGAAAAAACCTATTTAGGCATTAATACAAAACAAGATAGTAACCAGTAATTTCAAGTTCTGTTGAAAATCCAGCCAGGAACTAAAATTTCTCTCTTTACTCTAACACCTTGCCTGCAAAACATGTCCCCAAAACGCATGCAGCGGAATTCAATTTTTTACTTTATTTCTCGATATTAGGCAAAGGGTCATGCATGTTAGTGCAATCTTTAGAGCAAGGATATCGCTAGAACAGTGAATGGTGACAGCTACTAATGAAGGAAATAATGTTAAAATTAGATAATACACCTTTGAAGCCCATTACGGAATAAAATTTACACTAGAGTTCACTTATGGGTCTTTTTATACAAATTATTGCTCCCAAGAATTCCCATTTTTGGAGGATTTAAAATGTGGTGCATTATAATAATGGGTCTAAAGAGAGAAGAATACTCAGCTCTACAGTCCAATATCAACTTAAGCAACCATAAATGCAACTCTCAGAATTCAGTGGTGTATCAAAACAGCTCTAATATTTCTTCAGCACTGTATTATCAGGTCAAAATGTATCAACATTCATCTTAGAAAATAGGAAGCACACATAACCATGCTACCAGAAGGTTCGTCTTCTCATTTTTCAATCTGCACATTTTGCTAACTCCCCTAAGCAGTGCTCTCAGAGCTAGGGTGGGGACCAACAACAGTCATATCCCCTAAAGTCAGCAAGTGGCTGTAAAAGTAATAGAGGAGTTGCAAGTTTTTACAAAGGCCATTGCCCAAAGAAATTTGGTGCTTCACCCTCGCATTGTTGCCACCCCTTGCCCCACTCAGTCTTTCCATACATCATCTCGGTCTTCAAATGCCAGAAGTCCATGACATAAATTCCAGTTACTGAGCACCATAAAAATCATTAGTTCAATGCATAACGTCTATGAAACCATCTATTCTGTTCTAGACAGCTGGTACTGCCTACACTCTTTGTTAATCTACTAACTCCACCACAGGCCTCGATGTTGCTGTGCAGGAAAGGCCGTATTTTCGCAAAGGTTTTCGACCCACCTGGACTCAAAGCACTGGATGATGATCAGAACGTCACCGATGAATCAGAGGAACCAGATATTGGCAGGAAAAAAGTATCACACTGTCATTAAAATAAGGGTCACAGCCACTGGAAATAGGCCAAGATCTTACTGTCTTGATAACCAATAACCAGAGAGACTGGCAGTGAGAGATAATGGGAGCAGGCCAAAGGCAGAACCCCACTGTTACTAGAATTGAGGGCCCCAGGCACTGTCGGAAGGCATAATCAAACCTCACAGCCATTAAAAAATAAGGACTCAAGACCTGGCAGAAAATAAAACTCGAGGGCCCAGAGAATGATAATAAGAAAAATTCTCAATCATCACTGTTGCAGACTCTTGTAACTTGCATTAATCCAGAACTCTACTTTACTTGAAAGTATAGCCACACATTTTAACAGCAAGGGGAAAACTCATCTGTCACTGCAGCTGAAAACCCAGGACCAGGTAGCAAGCTTCAATGTGAGTGACAAAGATGACCCAAGCAAAACCAAATCCCACTTTTATTAAAACAAAGGGTATTTTGGGAGGTTGTGGCATACTTGAGTTCTACAGTGGTAGGGGGGCTACACATTTTATGGAGACACTCATTTAGCATGACCCTACAGTGCCGTGTAAGGCTCAATTGGAAAATAATGTATCAATAAGAAGTTGGAATATATGATGTAAATTCAAGTTGTATCAGGAACAATGACTTCTCAATTCATTTAAATCTAGTTCAGGAAATGAAAGGCTATGATTGCATCTGACTTTTCGCATAAGACACGACTTAGAAATTTGGGAGCTCTGGGGCCATTGTGAGGGAGGCCTTACAGTAAGGACGATCGCATGGTTGAAGAGGAACCACATATGTTCATGTAAAGATCACAGCACAGACTGACTCGCTTCCCTGTATCAAGGGAAGTTGCTCCCATGTGCTCATAATCAGACAAAATAATTGATCACACAACCTGATAGTGTGAATGTCAGGAAAAAAATCCAGTCCTTCTGGTTCTTAAGAAAGGAACTTTGTTGCAAATAAAGAATCAGACCGTCTGCAACTACTAAAATGGTTTTTAGCATGTACCAAACCTACTTTGCGAGTTGGTAACCTATTACCGACTCGAAAAATAGTGTTTGCGAGTCAGTATTAGGAAGGGGAGTGCCTAGGGCGTTCCTTTCTAATAGCGAGTCACCGGGGCATGTATGAATGTTTTGTTACTGGAAGCTGGCTCAAAACATTAATATTTTACTGGCTCCGTGAAAGAGGTGGTAACACATTCGTAAACGTGAGGGGGTCTTTCCCCATTGTGAATGTCGACGCCAAAGTTTCTTAAGAGTAGGCAGTAGTCCCATTTTCCTTTAAGGGCTGCAAATTCCTTATATGAACCTTTTTCAGCAGAGGCAAACTGGATCCAGAAATGTTTAAAGCAATAGCTTGTTAGTGCTGCCAACTGGTACTACATGATAATACCCATGCTGTTATGCACAGTCACTGGAAGTGGCATCGAAAGGACATGCAAGGAGCCACTGGGCCATTCAAATTAGTTTGATCCGTTCTTTTCTGTACCACCACAGAGAAGAATCAGTCACTTACCTCTGGTAGCGCTTTTTCTGTTTGATACTCATTCTAACCACAGATTACTCACCTTTATAACATTTCCTACGCACCAGACAGGATCAAGACTGTTTTCATGGCAGTGCTTCCCCATGCCACTAGATAGCTCTCTGTGACTCCACAGTGTTTTAGTTTAGCCACAGAAGTAATGATGTGGAGCCGCATTTGCACCACCCATATGCGCCCCCTCAGGTTCTTGCGTGAACTTCCATTCTTTGGATGCTGTGAACAAAACAATTGGAGGTACCTATTGAAGATCTCTAATTTGGGATCTTTTCAGATGGTAAAGGAAGACCACTCAAAAAATGGAATGGTGGGATTGCAGTGAGAATTCGAAGGTTAGATGGCGTATCCACCAGAAAGAGCGCTACCGAATAGAAGTCACTTGTTTTTCTGATGGATAGTTCCCACCACAGATTCCACATCTTTTAATCCCGACCCCCCAATATACCTCCTTAAAAAATGTTTTCATTGAGATGAGATTTTCATTTTTGATTTATGTTTTTGGATCATTAGAGAAGTCATTTAGTTAGGGTAGACATTCCAAATCCACGCTAATTTTTTCTGGACTATATTTTCAAAAATGGTGGATGTGTTGTAGTGATGATGTAATTTTTCAGGAACCATGAGACCTACATAATTTATTTTGGCGTCAAAACATAGGTTTTGGAGGTCAAGTAGTCTTATAGAAACAGAAAATAACTCCTCAGAGTAACCCTTGTGCCATTTTCCAAACCGGCAGCTAAAATAGAGAAAGAAGATATATATATATATATATATATATATATATATATATATAAACAAATAATGGTTTTTAATGATTTTATGGATACACTAAACCATCTTCATAATCTGAATATGAAAAAATAATAATGTTAATCACTCCTGTTTTAGACACATTTTCATAGCTCACTTTATTTGTTTTGGCAATCACTTGTGGTACATTTGTAGAATGTTGAACATTTCACAAGAACATATCAACAGGGACATCTTTTTGTAGCACAGTTTTTGCAAGCATATGTACATGTTAGTTCTGTGGGTAGAGGCTTTAGACATTTTGTAGGTTTTAGCACCCCATCAATATCTTCCCAACCAAATTCACATGGATCTTTCTCTACATATGCATGATCCAAAACATTTACACATCTTCTGACCAAGTAGAAAGCTCTTTTAATGTGTCCATGCACAGAATAGGACGTCGGTGGAAGGTCACTTGATCTCTTGAACTCACTGTACCGGAGATCATACAATGTGTGACAGTCAGAACTAGTTTTCCACACACGCACAAGGTACTTTTTTATGTCTTTAAAGTCCTATTCTTCTTCTGTCTCAGCAACTCCTTTTAGAAACTTCACAGGTTAAGCAGTTAAAGCTCCAAGCTTTGTTCCAATTTTGCTCAGTGTCATCACCCGTAAGAATATGTGTCTTGATAAAAACACTGGGCATCTCTAGATCAAGCTGCTTGTACAGATTATGAAGCAGGATCCTATTCTATTCTGCAGTTTTTGTATAGCGAATGGCTACGAGTAGGCCTCCCATCGCTTTCAAAGCTACAGTAACAGCCTAGGTATTGCACTATTCCTTAAATAGCCAAGTCTTCAAGGCTTTGTGAAAAGGCAGTTCTTCCTTCAGATGGTATAGTTACAGGGAG
The DNA here is from genome assembly GCF_964263255.1 of Lissotriton vulgaris. Lineage (NCBI taxonomy): Eukaryota > Metazoa > Chordata > Amphibia > Caudata > Salamandridae > Lissotriton > Lissotriton vulgaris. The sequence continues at coordinate 697,224,842 of NC_141691.1, read as the reverse complement.
AGAGAATTCAAAAGAGCTTGGCTGGCAAGAGAACTGTGGAGGGTCCACCCCAGCGTGATATCCAAATCCTGGGAGCCTTAGGTAACTGGGGAGAGACTGATCTCAGAGGCCTACTGGGTGCACAATGAGAGGCCAGTGAATGTAGCAATGAGGGACCTCCCCTATTTATCGCCCTGCGTATGATACATAAAGACTTAAACTGGACGCTGCGCTCCGATAGAAGCCAGTGGAGATCCTTAAGGGCTGACTGACATCCCGGTGTGTTTGTGAGCAGTCGGGCCGCCGCATTTTGCAATCTTTTAACAGCATAACATGGTGAGCCAATTACTGCAGTCTAGACACACCAGTACCAATGCCTGGACAATGAATCTCCTGGCTAAAAAAAGGAAAAAGTTCACAAACTTTCCTCAATAATCTCAGGATTCCCTAGCAGCCAGCAGATATTTTTTTTAGCCTGGTTCCATTGTAAATTTGGGGTTTAGCCATTTCCCCAGGCTCTTTATTGGACCTATGGGGGTCAACAGCTTACTTAGACAGTATGGAATAGGCCTTGGGAGGCCACCCCAAGAATTATTGTCTAACAACATAAATTCTGTCCTTTCCTCGTTGAGTTTTATTTAGTTTACAGCAGGCAATCCAACCGGCTACTGCCTGAAGGCACGAAGTCAGGGATAAATGATTAGTGAGATAGATATGACCAGCTGGGTGTCGTCGGGATAAGACATCAATGACAATCCAACGAGATTAACAAGAGGGAGCATATACAAATTAAAGAGAGTGGGAGTAAGGAAGGAACCCTGATGCACTCCAGAACTGGGGGGGGGAGGGAACTGGTAGAATAATATGTCTGATCTAGTACCTGTAAGGTTCGATCCTTCAGAAAGGAGGAGAACCATTCCAGTGTTCTGCCCTCAACACTTGTGCTGGAAACTCTCTGAATGAGAATTGAGTAAACAATGGTTTTGAAGGCAGCACTTAGTGCAAGAAGGATAATGGCTATGGATCAGCCCTGATCCAAAAGTTTCCTTAATTCTTCAACCACCGCAATCAGAGCACACTCAGTGCTGTGCTTGGAAACCCATTTTAGCAGGATGAAGCACTGTCTGGGATTCCATGAAGGCTGAGAGACTTTATTTTTTAAATTCTTTTTATTAACATCTGCTCAGCAATTAATACAATCAGGAGATAGTTGCATCGCATTACAGTATTTATTACAAGATCATGGACACATTTAACTTTACAATAGCAACACAGTCTCTGTCTACACTTTCCCCCTACCAATTCCCTTATAGGCTTCTGTATATCTGCCAGGTACCCCATATTGATACCTATTTTTTTCGGGCACACTCTACCCTTGTATATTGTTTGTTTCGCTTGTCTGCACCAATCCAAGTTGGTTTTCCACTCCCTTATTTCCCCATTTATTTGCTACATTTCACTTGGCTACACCCAGTGCTAGTGTCACCCATTGTCTTGTGTCATCTTCATCCCGGCAGCATTCTGAGTGGGTCATGAGGAACCTCCCAGCCCAGGGCTAGTGTGAGCTCCCGCTCCACCCCCTTCCAGAACCTCTTCAATGCTGGGCAGAAATCAGCGGGGGAAGAGCCGCATTTCGGGCAGTCTGGAGAGGGTCACAAATGGGCACGGAAGAGTCGCTCAGGGGTAAGGTAGACTGTGTGCAGGTAGTATATTTGCATCAGGCGCAGCCTGGAGGATGTGGTCAGGGTTCTAGGGGCCATCAGAGCATCTCGCCAGTCTGCTACCTCCAGAGGGTCCACCCATCCCTCCCATCGGGCGTGGACTCCATCTAAGGACGCTGGTCCATTGTTTACTAGAGATCGGTAGATACGGGACACTCCACCCTTGCCTAGGTTTCCCATCATGACCAGGGCTTCCAGAGGGATGAACTCTGGGAGGGAAATTGGTGAAGGGAGGTGTACAAGAACGGTGTGTCGTAGTTGCAGGTAGCAGAAGTGCTGGGAGTGGGGAAGGGCATAGCGCTGCTGAAGGTCCGCAAAGGCGCGAATAAGATCCCCCACCCAGACATCTCCGAGGACCGAGAGGCCAATTAAGTCCCATCGGCGGAATCCGTTCAGGGACGAGACCTCTCGGAGTCAGGTGCCATGCCAGAGCGGTGTCTGACAAGTCAGCCTGCGATACCACCCCACGTGGCGCAGGGCAGCTCGCCAGGCCAGAAGGACCGAACGAGTGATCGGTGCCATGGTCTGCGGCACAGGAGAGCCGTACAGAAACGCCTGGATCTGCAGGAAAAGATATGCAAAATGTAATGTGTCATTCTTGTTACAGAAAGCTTTCCAACGCAGTGTTTCTATAGGATCAGATAAGATGAGCATACCTTGTAACAAACACCAATAATGAGTTCCACTCAATACTGGCTTGACAGTTTTGCTTCCAGAGATTTCAGCCTCAATAAGTGCATCGTCTATGCCACATCCACTGAGATAACTTCCTGCTCACCGCAACACCACTTTTGACATGTGGAAAACACCCATCGTATAAAGATCATCAAATTCTATTTGATTGCTGATAAAAATGTTAGCTACAATACGGAAAATTCCTTCATCGCAGAAAATTGGCAGGATGGGCTGGCCTTCAAGCAGATCATGTAAATTTTGGATATTTTTTTTAGAGCTGTGTATACTATTGCCTTGTTTGTGACTGGAGGTGGTATAACTGGTAAAAACCCAACCTTCTTCAGTTGGATGGTATTCTGGGAGAGAAGAGCATGAATTCCAGCCCATGGAGGAACTGGCTTTTCTTTATCCTTCGAACCGCACTGAAAAAGAGATTTGATAAATGCAGTTAAATCAGCTTTGCAGACTGCAGCATCAGGTAGAACATTCATGTCCTCAGCCACTTTGAAACTCTCTGTTAGACTGGGACGTGTTGATGGCTTGTAGTGATTTTGCACATGTTGACAAGGCAATTGGGATAGAAGCCTGCAGCTGCCTTGGTTTATGCCTACAGCTGAAAAAGCTTATTTTCCAGCAGCTACTTCATTGGTAAGGTTTTGAAAATGCACCATGGCAGTATCATGTGTGCTGGATGTTCCAAACAAAGAAGAGCTGTCTTCAAAATCATAATCATCAAGAGCAGCAATTGTAAATGATTTCCTGGTAAAGTGACTTGGAAGTGGTGTGCTGTCAGATTCACAAGATTTTACAGCATGAGCTGCTAACAAGTTCCAGCTCAGTACTATCTCATTATAACTTTTTGAAACACCAATCCTATTCATCGAAATGATTAAATCTCTACTTTTGTACTTTGCATAGAATGCGCGGGCAATCTTGTAGCAAAGTTTTCTTTTTGCCGCGATGTAATTCATAAAACATGATTTGGAAAAGACAGTACATTTGCACAACATGAGCCTCATCAATGTTGCCGGCTTCTGGTCCGAACTCAAGAACTTTCGTTTGCAACAGTTTTGCTTTGCTCATATTAAAAAATGATGTAAAAAAGTTGAGACAACATAAGGCATTCGTGATGACTCGCATGATTTGCAGAGCTCTGGGACATCACAACATTTTTCATAAAGTCCAAAATCAAAATCTTTCAGGACGCTTCATAAAATAGTTCCTGCTGATTTTAATGAATCCTGTGATCCTCTTTTGGCAGCAACAGCTTGAGGAGTCAAATCAGCTGAGAATGCCATAGGTGGCTCATGATTTTTGTTAAACTGACAATAACGAATTCTGTCCTTATACATTCTCACCAGAAAAATTGTAATTTTATTATTATGGAACAATCGAGTTTCATCAATGTTGACCATTATTTCTCGGATCTCACGGAGTGTGAATCTACAGCCATCACTCAAGAGTGGCTTTATAACTTCATTTGCTTTTTCAAAGAGAGCAAACTTAACTGAAGGCTGGCAGTTACGTTGCTGCAGGGAGTTAATTGTACTTTCTTTTTTTTCAAATGTAGAATGTATGCAGTTCGATGGGCATACAAATCCGCTGCAGATACATTCACCTCGCTGTTTATATCAGCTACTTGGCTGAAAACTTAATCTTAGAAGAAACTAGCTGCAGATAAAAACGTGTTCGCCCTTTGAGACTCACATTCTCTGTACTTTGTTTTTTTGCCAATCCCTTTGGCCTTTGTTCTAGCTAAACCACAGATAACACATTAAAGATCCTCTGCTTTCTGATCAGTTGTTGAAGGTGGACGAGGAGTAGCCATTGGTCATCTAAGTGGATGGGCTTGGGGTTTGGTTGCAGTATCTTTCTCAGATGACTCAGAATCTTGTTGTGATTCATTGGTTTATGCTATTTTTTGACAATAAAAATGTTCCAGGCATTTTTCTAGTGTATCTGACTTGTAGCACTTGTTGTTACAACAAAACATATTTGATCCTCTTCACCAATTAGTTACAATCTTTTTTGAACTTTGTCTTGCCGTATTTCTGCAGCATCTTAAACTCTCTTCTGTCCAGCCGCTGTTGATGTTAGCTTTTCTTTCAGATTACTTTGGCATATAACACATTTTTCGTTGCTGGAGGAGTCCTCAGATTTTGTAGTTGGCAATAATCTGTCAGGAGGTGAAGATCCTCTGCTATCACCTACTTCACTCATGTTTATTAATTTGAATCAATGAAAACCTGTAACAAAAACATGATTAAAATAAATTACCAATATGATGGCTAAAACACATCATTATAGAGCCGCCGTTTTGGAAAATGGCTGAAGGGTTGCTTGGAGGAGTTATTTTCTGCCTTTAGAAGTCTACTTGACCCCCAAAACCTATGTTTTGACAGCAAAATGGAGTATATTGCTCTCATGGTTCCTGGAATATTACATCCTTACTGCAACACATCAGCCATTTTTAAAAATGTCGTCCAGAAAAATTGGGCCATGATTAGCAATGTCTACCCAAACTAAATTACTTCTCTCACGATACAAAAACACAAGTAAAAAATAAAAATGTATGGAAACAATGATTTACGGAGGTATATCAAGGGGCCAGGACTGTTTAGAATAGCCCAAAAGTAGTACCTCCCAAGGTTGGGTCAAACCGAAAAGTCCTGCAGGAACAAAGAAGTAGGTTTTTGTGAACATGGGTATTAACACCCATGTTGAGGCCTGGCAAATCTCAAGGACAGACCCTATGCATGCCCTAAGCCCTTAGCCTTAGCTCTGGTCGAATGGGCCCAGTCCTTTAGAAGGGTGTTTTTTGGACAATGCATCTTAGTGCAAAGGACTATCCACATTGACACTGCCTTTTCTTTTCCTCAGAGAACTTCACAGAAAGTGGATTGCTCACCCGATAATCTTTGGTGTGATCGATGTAAAACCTGAAAGTTCTGCTGGGGTACAGCCGATGGAGGGTTTCTACCATTTTTGATGAATGAGGTAGGGCTAAGAACGTTGGAAGTGTGATGGATTGCCCAAAGTGAAAATGTTTGGCAGGAAGGCTGCCCTCGTCCTCAGCATCAGAAAAGAGTAGTGTAAGGCAGATGCACTGAGAGAGCCCAAAACTAATTTATGTGACAAGCTGAAGTGATTGCAAAGAAGAAGACAGTCTTTAGTGTAAGTAGACCCAAGAAGCAGATGTACACCAGCTCGAAGGGAGCATACATGAGAAATGAGAAGAAACCACATCACAACAAATGATTTAAACAAGTATGGCATTCCAGTAAACACGGAAAGGCCAAAACAACTTATAAATAACCTTTAATAGTGCCCACTGCAAGGTCTTGATGGGCCAAAAACAAAATATACAACAGCTTGGATTGCAAAGAGTCTGCTCTATGGCCTCCACACCAGGTCACAAATTTGTTCCAGTGGCTGATATAAATAGACTTGCCATGATGACATCCACAACTTCGGTTTGCAAATCAAATGACGTGAGCTGCTGCCACTGAATCTCCACACAGGCAGGTAGAAATTAAGAAGGTTTGGGTACAGAACCCTGCTCTGCTGCTCCGACAGAAAATCCTCCAGAAGTGGTAGCCTGAATGGAGGACAGACATACATGCTCAAAAGTTCAAGGCACCACACTCTCCTGGCCCAATTTTCGACCACGAAGATTACTTGGGCTCAGTCTCTCCTGATTTACTTTTATGGACCGAAGAAGGAGAGGAAGTAAGGCCTACATGAGCCCTCTGTTCCACCCAGTCAGAATGCTTCTCCTCAGGAGGCCCATTGTGGAAACTCCAACACACAAAGGTCTGGATACTGTGAGTGCTCGACTGTGGAAAAAGGATCACCAGGGTTCTCACCACTGTCGGAAGACACCCTGTACCACCTTAGAGTGCACACTCCATTTGTGCTCTGCCAGCTGAGCTAGTCTGCTCATGCATTCAATTGTCCCACCAGATGGCTCACAATCAGGGAGATGCCCTGAAGTTCCAACCACCTCCAACGGCGTAGAGCATCCTGGCATGTCAGACATCATTCAGGAGGGCTCGGGCCATAACCATGGGGGTTGTGGCCTTTAACCACTGCTATCCCAGGGCCAAGGCCTAAGCCTTACAAGCAATCTCAAACCTCACAAGCCAATCTAAAATATCTTGTTCCTCCACATACGTGTACAAATTCTTTCAGAACCTTGGCAAGCCCACCACAAAACTTTGGAGTGTAATCGCTTTCCTTCAGGAGCAACCATCTCTACTGCGATCCCAAGCTTTTCCATCTTGAGAACTATCTTGTCCTTCACCAATTCCCTCTCCTTTTCCTTCTCTTGCATTTATCACTTGCTAATCTTTGTTTCTCCCTTTCAAATTCCCTGGCCTTCTCCTCTTTTTCAGCCTTTGCTTTTTGAGAGCCAATTGCAAGCTCAGGGTCACTGATAGACTTAACCCTGGAGTTGGTGTCAATGGAACCCTGGGAATTGACAGCTGTGATTACCTTAGAAAATAATTGTAAAGCAAATTTTTCAAAATACACATGGTGTTTTTAGGGGAAAATTGAATTATGGGGCTCAGAGAGCTTGCATTTATGCTCCCTCCCTGAGTTTGTATCAAAGTACCTTCCCAGAGTTGACTTACTTTTCTTCTCTTCCCTTCAATTTTTTTAATTGTGTCTTTACAAAACCAACAAGAATCTCCCTGTCCTTGCTTCTGAGAGCCCCCCTTCCCTCCATCTACACTTGGATCTTTAAACTGATCTTGGGACATGGTGTTAAGATGTACTCCCTTCAATCTTGTATCGGACATTTTTGCTGTGTAGGTCTGAAGGTAGTAAGGTTAGGCTTATTGTACTGCTATAGTGGCTTCAAGTCGGCCTTTGTAGGATTCCACATCGCTTGGCGTCAACTGTTAGACACCGTTCAGAAGATTTCAGGGGAGGCAGGGTTACTGGGTCATTACTGTGGGGGTGAAGGCCTTTCACCACTGCTGTCCTAGGGCCAGCCCAACTATGGCTCTGCAAACTGGACCAAGGGCAACCCTTTCTGCACTTGATTCTCAGTAGTAGTGTCATTGACCAGTCACAGGCTTTTGAGGAAGTTACACTGGGTGGGTGCTGCAGGCTGAATAATCAATATCAATCCACAGCAAAGAAATAAAGTCAGTGTCCAGCCCAGTGCTTCTCTTAGTAGAAAAGACAAGTACTTCATTTGACAAAAAAACATAGAATTCCTATACATGTTCAATCATGCACTCAAACCCGATTCACTGGTACAAGTCTCTGCGATCTCAGGGACATCTGCGGACTAGGCCCTCGCCTGTTTCCAGTGGGTCCCCCCTACTCCAAGCTTTATGTGAGCTGCTTGTGCTCATCAAGGTCGATTTGAGCAATCAGTCTCCCTGACCTAAGCGCCTTTACTCTCTTGGCAAGTTCATAATAGCAGGCGGGAGCCTCCAAGCAACACGTGGCAGCCAAGAAGCATTGAGAGGCCTTGGCTCTCCTGTAGCAACAGGACCTGTCTTATCAGGAGGGAGCCTCAAGGCAACAAACATCAATCCTCCCAAGGGCTGCACATCAGGGGGCTGTGCAGCCCATCATTCAAAATCAGTCAGCAGGTCATACTGTCCAACCCAGCAGTATTGCAATTCCGTTATCACTCCTGCTCAGTGAGTCTCTGTTATCGCAAGATAAAGCATTCCAGAATCTGGGTTCTTCCTGAGTAATGGCACTTTTAAGATGAATGGGCCGGTAGATGTGCAATCATGTCTCACAGGTAAAACAAGGCCTTTTGCTGTAATTCATTAACATAGTTTGCTGGCACATTTGTGCTCCACACAAGAAATCTGCAACAGGGACGTTGGTCCTCTATCTCTAAGAGGGTGCACTTGGGTACCCCTGCTGTTTTAGGAAGGTCCAGAATCTATCATTGTCATCAGACCAGGTCAATGAGTGAACATGGGATTAATGTGTGGCCTGACTGACATTTTCTATTTTTATTTTTACAAAAAACAATATCACTGGAATGCTGTTCGGATATGCAGGGCAGGGGACGCAAATGTATTTCATGAAGAGGAAATTCTGGTCCCAACATCACTCTGTCATGATTGATGCAGTAACACATGGTGGTATTGTCCGTGGGAACCTCTAAAAGTGTCCACTTGATTGAAGTGAGGAAGGCCTTCAGCGCCAGACGAATGGCCGGCAACTCCAACAGACTAATATGGAGTCTAGTTTCCATCGAAGACCCATTTCCTCTGATTGATCTCCCTAGCCCAGCAGCAACACATCCGCCACCACCATCAGCTATGGTTGGGAGGAGGGAGAGGTGCCTTCCACTGGTCAGGCTGCAGTTGAGCAGCCTCTACTGCAAATCTTGTGCAGACTCATCCCAAAACCTGGATGAAAGGCAACATGTTTCGGTGGTGTTGGGCCCACTGAGACGTCATATCCCACTGAAGAGCCCACATGTGCAACCTGGTGAAGATGAGCAGCAAGATGCACGAGGTTAACGGCCAAAAATCCTCAGAGCTGCTCTTACCAAAATCCAGGACCTAGGCTGAAAGATTGGGATCATAGCCGAAAGTCCTGGACTCATTGTATACAAGGAAAGACCCTGAACTGAAGAAGCGCCTATAAAAAAGAAGTTTCTGCAAAGGAGTGGGTGTGACTTTAGCTCATTGATCTAGAACCCGAATGATGTCAGAAGGTTCGCCGTCATCTGGTAGTGGTCTATATCGGACTGTGGCAAGTCCGCCCTAAACTGCCAGTAGTCGGGGTAGGGGAAAACTGGTATGCACAACCTCTAATCATAGGCAGTGACCACTGCCATCACTTTCATGAACACAGAGGGGCGGGGTAGGGCCAAAGGGGAGCAGAGCAAACTGAAAATGCTCTTAGCCAACCTTGAAGCGCATGTAAATTCGGTGGGACTGGAAGACGGGCACATGAAAGTACATGTCATGCATGTCCAGGGATATCATCTATTGGTCTGGATGCAGAACAAACAGAAGCTGGGCCAGTGCATGCATTTTGAATTTGTTCTTGCAAAAGAAGCCATTAAGAACACGAAGACTAGAACAGGACAAAGACCTCTGAACTTCTTTGGTTCAAAACAATAGAGGCACTAACAACCAATCCATATTTCCCAGTCAGGAACTCTCTCCATTGCCCCACAATAGCGCCATACCTCTTGCAGTAAGATGGACAGGTGTTCCTCTGAAAGCTGCTCTGATGTAGGAGCAAGCAGAGGCAGGTTGGAAAGGAATTGTAAGAAATACCCCTGCTGGTTGACCTGGCAGGCCTATCTGTCAGATGAGATGGATTTTCAATCTGACAGAAAATGTTGGATCATGTCTCCCACAGGGCAGCTGTGAGCCGCAAAGGGTGAATTACAGCAGTTTGGATGCTGATGCCACAGGTGAGGAGGACTGGGAAGACTTGGAGCCCTGGTGATCTGCATGTTGCCTACCTGAACACTGTTTCAAGTCACTAAAGGACTAGGGTTTCTGTAGTGAGGGTTGAGGGGCTTAGCACTGACTGTAAACCCTGTGGCGTACAGTTAAAATGCCTAAACTGATGGGGGAACTGATTTGCGAGTGTCGAGAGGACCAAGGAACACTCCATGTCTTGACTATCTTTACAGAGTTCTAAGGCAGAGTCAGCTTTTTCACCAAATAGGCAGAATCCATCTTACCGCAATTAAAGGCATATCAATAAGTGAGGCCTTCACATCACTTGAAAACCCCAAAGATTGCATACAAGCAAGTGGTGCTGATCACTTGCCTCAACAATCGGTAATATCTAGGTGAAACATTTTGCATCAAGATCATCTTAAATGGCTTGAGTCAAGAAGGCCATAAACTCTTCTTAGATCACCTGCAAGATCTTGCTAGCCATGTCCCGGACGGCGTGTGTATACCAGCCTAATAGAAAAACTGTGCTGACCTACTTCAAGCCTAGACAAAGACCATTAGTTTCCTAAACCCCTCAAATCTGCTCAACTCCTAGTCTGGGGGAAGTTAATAGAATGAATTAAGGTTCACCTTACTGGTGGAAGTTTGGGCCACCAAACTCTCAGGAGTAGCATGTTGCATAAGAATATCAGTGTCACAATGAGCAGTCAGTGAAGTCTAGCCACCTACCTGTTTACTGCCGGACAAGAGCAACAGGTGCCCATCGGAGTTTCAGTCAGGGCTTTCTTGAATTGGAGTAAAAGCTCAGGGGAAGCAGCACCAGGTTGCAGAACTTCAGTAAGGATGTTTGTCTTTACTTCAACATAAGGCAGTTGTAGATCCAGGACCTCAACAGCAGGACCAATTACCACAGCAAAGATAATAGACACTTTTGTTGGTTGCCCAAGGAGTGGTGGGGGGAAGCAACCAGCCCACTGGCCTACGGTAAATACCTGCAAAAGCTGTCATCATCATAATGTGGGGATAAATCACCATTATCATCTCCGTTTGTTGGTTAAATCTGGTCAGAAATAGAACCAAAAAGCTGATAGAGCCTCTGAGGGAGGCTCTGCGGTATTAAGAGTGGATTGCCTGAAGCAGGCTGTACAGTCAGCGCAAATGGAGTCGGGACGCTACCTCAGTTGAGGTCGAAACAGATTAGGCTCCTAATAAAACATCAGAGTCAGCATCAGATCCCCCTCCGGCATCAGCGGGACGCAAATCAATAAAAGAGTAACCAGGACAAGTCTTGGAGCTGGATTTTTAGTCGGTAACAGAGTAAATGCGAAACCTGAGACAAGTTATAGGTACAAAGACAGGGTCGAAGACTGATCTGTTGAGTATAACCCGATCTGCTGGATGTTATATCCTTGTAATGATGTAATGTTCTATGGTCTCTATGCTCACTGGATTCCAGAGTGTGGAATCCAGGGGGCAGTACACAGATGAACAGTTCCTGAGTGAGTTGGTCCTTGGATCTCCCTGGGGTTGTTACTTTGAATAAACTACTTTTAATCCACAAACCCACTGTACTTGAAGTCATTTCAGTGGCGACGAGGATGGGATCGTTTTGAAGAACTTCAATCATCAAAATTTGAATTAATGAAGATTTCATGAAGAAAATCAATTGATGAACTGAAGATTTTCTTACAACTGATGAATAACTACTGATGAATGCAACAACCCCAGATTAACAGAATATTTCGATGGATTTCCAAGGTATCTGATGTATTTAACTCTTTTTTTTTTTTTACCTACATCTTCTTAAAAATCGCTAATTTGCGCTTAAATCTGGAACTTAATTGATAAACTTGTAGTCAGAACTTGTAATGCGTCACTTTTATAATATTATTTTGCGCAATTTGGATATTTCTACTTAAGCGTAGCGCAATTTCAACATTTAACTAAAGCGCAATACCACGTTAAAGATCTTCATAAACTGCCAACGTTTCTCACTTGAAAAATGCTGTGTTGATTCAACTTCAATCCCTCGCGTGCACTGGACATCTCCATTGTTGTGTGGTTCTTCAAGCGTCTCTACGTGGCAACGCAACTCATCTGCGTCAGCAAACGTCAACGCACCTGCGTCATTGCGTATTATTACGCTACGACGTATACGTGGCGGCCATCTTCAGTTTCCTTGGCAACCTGATACCACTGATCTCCACGGCTTCACGACTCGGCTGCAATTTCTTTGTTTACACGCCGCGCCTACACGCCGCGTTTACACGCTGCGTTTACATCTTCGTTTTATTAACGCATTTGTAGAATTTCAACGCTCACTACAAAACGGGAACAATTTTGACAATAAACTTCTACAGCTACATTTTACCTCGCTGACAACGGTGACCACATTATTTATTTTAATTCAGCTGACAACGGTGACTACATTATTTATTTTAATTCATTATTTTATATTCCAGTGACAACGGTGACTACTTTAATTATTTTAGTTATTTTTTTTCTCTCTATTTTCTTCTTGCTGTTATTGTGTGTTTGATATTACCTTAGTAATTATTATGGATGTCTCATCTTCTGTGATTGCTCCTCCTAAATTTTTACAATCTCCTGGTCCTCCATCTATGCATTGGGAAGATTGGTCTGAATCTTTCGAGACTTACTTAGAGGCAATTGGCGGTGATGTATTTTTGCCATCCAGGAAACTAGCTTTATTAAAACATAATTTGGGAGTTGAGGGCAGGAAAGTTTTAAAAACTTTACCTACTATCATTTGTGTTGTTTCAACTGTTGTTGACAATGATGAAAGCAGTGAAACCAGCGAAACAAGTGCAAATGATACGTCCATAGATGTATACTCTGATGCATTAAAAGCTTTAGAAGAAAATTACGGGAAAAAAACTAGTATTGTAGTCGAAAGGCACAAATTTTTCTCTAGAGCACAGTTGCCCGGTGAAAATGTGCAACAATATGTAGCATGCTTAAGGACTTTAGCCATTACATGTAAATTTAAAGACTTACATGAAGAGATAATTAGAGATCAATTTATAAATAGGATTAAAAACATTAAAATTCAAGAACGTTTACTTGAACTCAAGAATCCATCTTTACAGAAAACTCTTGACACCGCTAGAAAAATGGAGAATACTTCTCATTACGTTAAAGAGTTAAGTTCTAAAGATGAATCCAGTAATGTGAATGCCCTAACTTCAAGTTATAAAAAGTCTGATTTTAAAAGTGACAGCAAAGAGATTAAACCTAATTTCAAAAATAAGCCTGTTTTCACCAAAAGGGTGTGCTTCAGGTGTGGTAGTCAAAAACACACTGCTGACTTCAATAAATGTCCTGCTAGTAAGGTTACGTGTATTAAATGCAAAAAAATTGGTCACTTTGCTAAGTGGTGTAGAACAGGTGATAATAGTAATTGGAAACGTTCAGTTAATCTTGTGGAATCTAATGTTGAGAGTGATGATGAAGAATTTGATAGCAATGACAATGATATTGAAGTAATGATGTTGCAGGATGATTCTGTTAATGATATATCTGATGATTATTGCCCGCCTATATGTGAAGTATTGATAAATGAAGTGTACATGATGTTGTGGGCAGATTCATGTTCACCGTATACCATTATTGATAAAAATATGTGGGAAAATGGAAACAAAGACTCTTTAATAACTTCTGATGCACGACCTAAAGGTTATTGTGGCATTAAGTTACCTGTTATGGGTTATTTTAATGCCAAGGTAACTTTCAAAGGGAGATCTTGTTCAACAAAAGTATATGTTGTTGAACGGGGACGTGCTTTATTAAGTTGGAAAGATCTTAAAAAGATGGGGTTAGTACTAAACCCAAATCATCCTGATCAGGTAATTTTAGCTAATGACTATCTTGACCAAGTTTTATTGACCAATGAGGATTCATCTTCAAGATGGGAAGCCATCTTTCCCAAATTATTTAGCAAAAATTTAGGATGTTTAATCAAATTTGAACATAAAATCATATTAAAAGCTGACAACACTCCATCTGTTCATAAAGTAAGGAACGTACCTTTTGCCCTACGGAATCCTCTGAAGGAAGAATTAAACAGATTATGTGATGCCAAGGTAATAGAACCGATTGAAGCCTCAGATTGGCTTAGTCCCATCGTTTTGGCTCGCAAACCCAATGGAAAAATTAGGATGTGTGTGGACCTGAGAGATCTAAATAAAAATATTTGGGTGGATAGATATCCTCTGCCACATATTAACGAAATGATTTCTAGTATTAAGGATGCCATGTATTTTTCATCAATTGATTTGTCGAATGCATACCACCAAATCAAATTACATGCTGATTCTAGGCATCTAACATCTTTCATTACGCCTGAGGGTGCTTTTCAATATCTCAGAATGCCATTCGGGTTGGCATCTGCATCCTCAGTTTTTCAGAGAGTCATGTGCAGTATTTTGAAAGATGAATTGTATGTAAGAATATTTCAAGACGATGTTCTTATTTGGGGGAAGGATCGAATTTCTCACGACCAGGCAGTACACAATGTGTTGCAGAAGTTACAAGATGCTGGTCTGACTGTATGTGGTGAGAAATGCAAGTTTGGGGTGAAAGAAATTGATTATCTTGGTCATACCATTTCCAATGAAGGTGTTAAACCCAAAATGAAATTATTGGATGCCATTGAGAAAGCACCTCACCCCATTAATAAGGATCAATTACGATCATTCTTGGGACTTGCAGAGTACTACTCTAAATTTGTCCCAAACTTTGCTGATAAAGTGTATTGTTTAAGATTACTAATGAAAAAAGGTACTTCTTTCGTATGGTCAACCTTGTGTCAACAAGCCTTTGAGAACATCAAAAATGATATCACTAAAGCTGTAGCTCTTAAACCGTATGATCCTGATCACCCTTCTATAATTGTTGTGGACTCCAGCACTTATGGTTTAGGTGCTGTTCTTATGCAAAAGCACGATGGAATTGAACGAATTATAGCCTTTGCGTCTCGCACACTTAAGGGTGCTGAACCTTCATATTCTGTAATTGAAAAGGAGGCATTAGCATGTTGGTGGGGTGTAGACCATTTCAAGACTTTTATTTGGGGAACTTCATTTGAATTAAGAACTGATCATCGACCTCTTATTGATATTTTTACCACTAAAGGTGCTGCAAGAGCTACACCTAGAATAGCAAAGTGGTTATATAGATTACAGGGGTATAATTTTCAAATAAACTACGTTCCTGGTCATAAGAATATAAGTGCAGACTGTTTATCCCGCCTCCCTTTGCCGTGTGTCAAGAATGATACAACTGAGGATAATGATGAGTGGTTAATTGCCAGTATTGAAGAGTCTTGCAATAATGAATTTAGTGAACAGGAATGGGTTCAAGCTGTGACCGATGACACTTTGCTGCAACAAATTATTAATAACCTACACGTCGGTGTAGATCTGTCTTCCCTGGACAAGTCCATTTTGGCGGATTATAAGATGGTTTGGCCGGAACTATCGTTTTATGATGGAATTCTTAGGAGAGGTGACAGATTAGTTGTACCTGCGGTTTTGCGTGACAAGTTATTGAATTTGTTACATGAAGGACACAGTGGAATGACTAGCATGGAAAGGAGGGCTAGAAATCATTTTTGGTGGATTGGAATGGACAAAGACATAGACAGGTGCGTTAGGAATTGTCTGGCATGTATGTCTAGTGACAAATCTCATAAATCCCAAGAAAAGTGGGTATAAGACACATTACTACTTCTGTATATAATCCTAGAGAAAATGGTTTGATAGAAAGATTCAACCGAGTTTTGAAAGAATGCATTCAACTTGCTAGCAACAATAACGATGATTGCAAAGATGCTGTTAAAGAAATGTTGTGGTGTTATAGGAATACTCCCCATACAGCTACTGGAGTTTCTCCATTTTCTTTATTAAAGGGCCGTGCGGCTGGATCTAAAGTCAAACCCGCATGGATGTCTAGAGACTGTCCAAAAGTAATTGATGGTAAGAATTTAGCAAGTAAAGTTCGACAATATCAAAACAAATATGTTCATAGTCATAATTCAAAAATCAACTGCAGTAGTAGAACATTTAAGGTTGGCGATTGGGTACGTTCACAATTAATGGGAAATCGGAAACCTGGTTCCTCTAAATGGTCTAAACCCAAACAAATTGTTTCAGTAACTGGTAACATAGTGACACTAGATGACTGTAAGCAATGGAATATAAGAAGCATTACAAGGTATAATGATCTTGAATGTAAACACATTTCTGATCAGGCTGTAAGTTCTCAAAAAACATCTGTTGAGAAAAGAGATGGTGTTCCCATGTCAGTGTCTTTATCTACTAGGCCTAAGTGTAAACCAGTGTGGATGAAGGATTACATCTGTTCATGAATGTGGATGAAGGATTACATCTGTTCATGATTTTGGGTACTCAAATACGTGTCATAGGTTTGAAGCATATTTTCTTGTTTTCTTTTAGGTTTTGTTTTGTTTGTTTTTATAGAAAGGGAGATATGTTATATCCTTGTAATGATGTAATGTTCTATGGTCTCTATGCTCACTGGATTCCAGAGTGTGGAATCCAGGGGGCAGTACACAGATGAACAGTTCCTGAGTGAGTTGGTCCTTGGATCTCCCTGGGGTTGTTACTTTGAATAAACTACTTTTAATCCACAAACCCACTGTACTTGAAGTCATTTCACTGGAGTGTTCGGAAAATGGCACTTTCGGAAAGTTGGCATTTTCTTGCTTTAGCCATTTGGTGTCTGCTGGCTGTCTCTGACCACGTCTGGGGTGGGTGACAGCTGGGCTTTGTGTATTCCCCTAGACAGCCAAAAAACAAGGGGCACTTAGGTGTGACCTGATGGGCATCCTGAAAGGATGGGAGCGAGGAGCTGGGCCCAGCCTCATTTACACCTCAATAGGCTGTGCCCAGTCCCCCCACAAAGGTCTGCATACCCCCTTTAGTGAGTCTGGGGTCAGGGCAAGAAGGGCAGGATCTCTGTGCACTTCAAAGGGCTATCTTTGAAGTCTCCCCCACTTCAAGAGCCAAACTAGGTATAAGTGATAGACCTCCAACACTCCCACTTCAGTACACTTCTGGACCTGATAGTATGCCACTCTGCTGAACTTCTGTTTTGCTGAACTCCTGTCTTGCAGCCTGCTGCCATTGTGCCTGGGACTGGAAATTCATCACTTCAACCCAGAGTGACTCAAAGGGCCAGCTGGCTAGCCTCCTGATCGGAAGTCTCAGGGACATAAAATATTTCCAACCTACCTGCTTCTATACCTGGACTCTGCAATCTGCGAGTCTCCCTGCCAAGTGGTGACATCCCAGTCCTGGATGCTTGGAAGTGGGCCTAAACTGTTTCTAAAGTGGAAACAACGCATCCTCTGCTGAGCACCACGTCCCTGAACAGAACCAATGCAGCGCCTCGGCTGATCAGTGCATCTTCGATTAGAACCGATGTATCACCGCTGTTGCAGTGGCTTGGACCCATTGCAAAAGGTTTGCATTGCCGCTGCATCAAGCATTTGGAACCCCAGTCAACCCGGAACCCATTTTTTTTAATGGCCAGTAAACAAGGGTCAGACTTTTCAAAAAAGTCAAGGCTTAATTAATTTAAGGATTCAGATTTTCTGAATGACACTCTGTTGTCTGTCTGGAAACTTCCACATCTCAAAGGAGGTCTATAATTTCCTGATTAAGCTTCCAATCATGGGTGATAAAAAGATACCTGCTCAACCGTTGCATTCTGAAATACCTCTTGATGATCTACTGCAGGACCAATTACTCCATTTATAGTCCTGTATCCCTG
This sequence comes from Lissotriton vulgaris, assembly GCF_964263255.1. Classification (NCBI taxonomy): domain Eukaryota; kingdom Metazoa; phylum Chordata; class Amphibia; order Caudata; family Salamandridae; genus Lissotriton; species Lissotriton vulgaris. The sequence continues at coordinate 697,207,246 of NC_141691.1, read as the reverse complement.
GAGCATCAATACACCACACAGTGTCTTTAAGCAAAAGTGTCAGTCATGTTATCCAACAGTACTTTAACTTGCTTACCTCCAACACTGAAAAAAAGGCTCCAGCTCTAGAGGGTTCACCTTCAATTCTAAAAAGCATATATGCATTATTTAGGCTTCCTGATAACACAGGGCTTTTACACCCATGTCCCTATTGGGGGCTCCCCAACCTAGGAGTGAGGCATCTGTAACCACCATCACCTGAGGCTATGAAGGTCAAAAACAGGTTTCCCTGAAACATTCACAGAGGACACCCACCAATTCAGATAGAATCTGAATGAAAGATGGTGGAATACTATCGGTCTGTCAGGTGGTTTCATTGCAAACATAGAATCCATTGGAAGCATCTCATCACTAGGTGCACTTACAGCACCAGAAAGATGCACAAGGCCATTAGACTCAGAAAGCAGAAATCTGACCTCACTGACTGAACTCACTGGCTCGAAAAGAGAAACCCCATTTGGTGAATTTGTAGCAATCTTCCCCAAGCGAAGACTTGCAGAAGCAGAGCATCCTGAATCAGAACCAGTCCATTTGATGGCATGATGGATGACTGAGCCACACAGCTCCCAAGGTGTTTCGTTCCATAACAATCTTTATTTTGTTTAGGTATGAATATATAAGCTCCCACAAAAAATATAATGTCCAAGATGTGAATTTCTAGATAAAAAACAAAACCCATCATGGGGTTCCTTCGTAGGAATCAAGAAATTTGCTTAAATTGATAGGCGTTGATACTTACTCTTGGCAAACCTGGTAAGCCCTTTCTAGGTATTAGCTACACAGCGAATGCCCTGTGCTACAAACGTATGGTTTACGATTTAGAGGGCTTACAACCCACCCACAGCATACCATACCATAAGTTGTTTTCATTGTCACTCTCCTTTGCAGTCTTTTGATTGCTTAGCTCCCGTAGATTTCCCTTCCCTTCTTGTGTCATCGCCTCCCTGGAGCAAGGTCAAAGTACGTGTTCTTTGCTCTACACGACTACTTTGTTCCACTACACAAACTTTCAGCCATTCTGAACAGGAGCCACATTGCATTACAACATGTCTGTAGACATTAGCAGAGCCAACTGCTCTCACGTAAGTGAGAGCAATTGGCTTTGTCAATGCTTGTTTATCTTTTCTTTACTATTCCCTCACTCTTACTTTGCCAAAAGTACATGATAACACCATATAATGACAGAGCTATAATAAAGGGTGCTTGGTCCATTTGCAGACCTAGAGGTTTGGATTAGTGCAAATTGGCATTTAAGAAAAAGAATACTCCAATGTTCTCGGAGCGCCGGCCTTAAGATTGAGGGCGCTACTTTTGTGTTACACTTGAGTGCGTCACAATGAAAACAACTAATGACCTCTTCAATCCTTATTTGTTAAATGCATCGGGCTGCACGGAAATTAATCAAATCAAAACATGGAAATGTAATCACATTTCCTCGATTATGTTGTTATCAACACATTTTAACTCCTGCTATAATTCCCAGGGTCTCATCAAGATGAGCACTGACTGGATAATTGTCTTTTATCTACAGAGTAATGTAGAATAACCATAATCATTGACCTACTAGTAGAAAAAGTGAACTTGACTCAACCCTGTGCCATACATAGGGGAATACTTACATGTGAAGAATGGAGCGGTCAAAACGAACATCTGTATGCTAATCTTGTTCTTGAACAAAAATAACACCAATGTTTGTTTTGGTTGTACATGAACGGTTTGCCCAGTTGTTGCACACTAAGCTATATGGATTCAAAACTGAGGTGGCGGAGTGAGCTAAAGAATGATGATGGATTAAACCCAGATCAGTTGAATGGGGGTGAGTGCTTGCAATGTTAAACACTCCGTCCATCATCCCCTTCGGTTTTGTCAAATTTAAAGGTACCTTCATTCTTTCATTTCTTAGCAAAGACGCAAGCTGGGCTTACTACAATCAATGTGGATGGCCAGCTTCAGTTGCCAGCATCCAGCATTTTGTGGTTGCCAATGCAGGGCCTTTTGTTTCCTTTTAAAGGCCAGTGTTCCATCTTCTCCATGTTCTCCCAGCTAAATAAATGAATAAATAAATTGTCTCATATGGCTGCCTTAGATTGGAACCCAAATTCGACCCAATAAGCTCCTGGATACTACTAGTAGACACTAAAATTTAGGGCCTACCTATACTATGGTTAAATCACATGTCCTTGATAAAAATTGTGCAGAGGGGAAAGTGGACAGGGGGCCGAACGCATACACAGTCTGCTGGAGGGCACTCATTTTTTAAGCACTTTCAAAGAGTGGAACTTGAGTGGCCTATTAAGAAGATAACATGCTGTTTCTCAATCTGATCAAATCCTCTTTTGATTGGAACACATGTGAAACTTCTATATGAATACTAATTAATATATTTCTACATGGACTGTGAAATTTACATATCTGAAATTGATTTTATGTTTTATATAAAATATGATTATTAAAGGAAAAAGTGTCTAACCACAACGGTCCTGCATCAAACTAAAATCTTCATGGGTTCAGCCACTGAGATGATAATGATTCAATCAAGAAAGACTAAACTGTAGGTAATAATAAAGGATAAAAAGTGCCAGTCGAGACTAGTTCATTAAGAAATAATACAGGAGATTAATCCCCTATTAAGAATGTATGTGCAATAAATGATATGTTCCAATTACATCACTTTTAGTGGTGTTGCGTCGCTCCTCAGATGACATACTGCTGGAATTATTTCCAGGTTCAATCTGGAACAAGGAATCAAGGTTTTTGTAAGCAATATGAAGGAGCCAATATACAATAGGTATTTCAGTTAGAGCTCTACACTTCCCAAAAAAAGTTCAGTATGTGCTTCTTAATTTTGACATTTAAAACATGCCTGAAATTACTGAGGGGAGAAACTCTCATATCCACACAAATGATGCACATATTTAAGGACAGTGTCACCATGCAGCTAATGGAAACAGAGAATGAAAGATGTCTGTATAACAAATTACCAGTTCCCTTTGTCACCTTATGTTGTTAGAGATGTTCTTATACCTAACTTAATTGAGATTTTAGGATCAAATGCAAGTTTTGTGTTACCCTGGGAATCAATGGCCAGCCTATAAGAAGGTTGGCCTACATTGCATCAGTTCACAATTAACAATTACATTTAGTTTCATCGTGATGCTCTAAAATCTGTTGTGAACTGAGGTTGTTTGTTGGATTGATTACAACACATTAACAGCTTTTCACATAATTGTGCAATGTTTAATTGTTTTAAGGAAACCACATACAAAATAAAGGTTATGGGCCAGATGTAAGACGTGCAAAATAGTGCTTTGCAAATTACGACTCATTTGCGACTAACAATTTGCGAGGTGCTATTTGGCATGTACAACAGTGTGTTTAACACGGTTTGTGATTCCCAATGGGGTCGCAAATTGCGAGGCTCATGAATATTAGTGAGCCTCTTGCAATTTGCGAGCTCATTGGGAATGACAGGCCCTCCCAGGGATAGTGGTCTGCTGGGCTCAGAAGACCACCATGTCTGGGACTTCTTTTAAATAAAGCAGTTTTTATTAAATGCAGCCAGTTTTCCTTAGAGGAAAACGTGATGCATTTTTTAAAAAACATTAAACGTCTTTGTTTATTTTTTAAGTGCTGGTAGTGGTCCCTAGGACCACTGCCTTACCTTAAAAAATATTTTTTGAGACAGTCACAAAGTGGAAGGGGTCCCCTGGGCACCCCTTCCAAATTGCGACTGCATTACCACCCTCTTGAAGAGGGTGGTAATTTGTGAGTGTTTTGCAACCACAATTGCAGTTGCAAAACATTTATACATGGGGGTTGCGGTTGCAATTAGGAAGGGAACGCCCCTTCCTAATAGCGACTTACAATTCCTTAATAGAGAGTCGCAAATAAATTGCGACTGGCTATTTAGGAATTGTACATAGTCCCTTTAACATTTTGCATGGGCAAACAGGTCGCAAACCTGTTTGTGCATGCAAAATAGGGTCGTACATCTGGCCCTATATGCAGTAATATTTTAACATTGAATGTTCAAAAACAGGTGTTCACAAGAGCATTGATAATGAAAGTGCATGACCGCAAATAAATAGTTGACAATTAAAAATGTATATCCAGATTCTAGTATACTGATGCTTACAAACCAGCTAAGGTGCAAGGTGTCCAGTGAAGAGGCAAAAGTCATAATGCATGTAAGTATTTACCCAAATTAACAGAATGGGAATCAACAAAAAATACCTTAAGCATATTTCTGATAGTTAATTCCAGTATTTCACAATAACACAAAAGAAAGGCAAAAGTATTAAGTACAGTAAGTCTTAGTAATTCTTACCATGCTTGTGCACAAAGGCCAAGCCAGAAAGCACTTGGAACGTTATGTTCCGCACTTCATTTTCTGTGAACATCTTATTTTCTCTGGCATGAAGAAGGTACACATAAGTGATGGAAAAATAGAAGACAGAGAGGGAAAAAAGAGATGAAGTGAAATGAACATAGTAGAACGACGGGATTACATTGGAGGTATCCGATACCATGATTTCTTTGAATACAGTTTAGAAGTCACCTAAATACTAGCAATATTATTCTTGTGAAAAAAGCTCTATTCATTCAAAATGTTGTTCAAATCATACAAGTACTAAACAATCACACCCTTGTCCTGTAAAAACACAATGTATTTTTCCAAACGAGGATCATGCTAAATCCAAGCAATCCCAATTCTTCTGCAAAATTGAGCGAATAGAGCCCTTCAACGAATTGAAAGGATCACTTCATTGGAATGAAGTAGAAATAAATGCATATCATAAACTGGCATTGCAGATAGTCAATAGTAAAGAAGTCAGTATATTCTTTCAAAAAACCATACAGATTAAGGTCTACATCAATGACAGACTAAAGAATTTTGATGAATGGTCTTAAATATGGGTCTTGCTAAAGTCCTGTTTTTAAGCAAAAATACTGTTTCTGCCTAAGCATTGTTTGCCTCTAAATTAAAAGAATGGCCCAGTCTAAACAAAGTGACAAAGACAACATTACTGTGATATGCATACAACTAAAGCAAAAGCCAGGTCTTAAATTTCCAAAATGAGTCCCTTGTCACTCGCCTAGATTTTCTATATGGAGCTTCCTAATATGAGTAGAACTATTCTAAGCATATGAAGGACACAGTCCTTTTTTCTAATTAGCAAGATTTCTTGTTGCAGGACATGAAGGACAACATATCAGTTCAAAGTTATCTCTTTTTGATATAACTATCCTTGAGATACTAAGACAGTAAACTAAGTAAATAATATATCCAAACAATATATTGGGACTTTTATGAACACTTCATACTGGGCACTACTTGACAATGCACTTTTCAACTTGGTGGAAACTAAGCAATAACAGAGTTTAAGCATTCAAGTTTGCCCCCAACAATATGATTTAGATGTGCAACTACTGACTTTAACTTTAAGTGAGAGGCTAGATTAAGAATTTAAGTGAATCAAAAAAGCTAAACAAGTTATGATGGAAAAGATCCGGGAGGGGATAAGCATGCCAAATAAATAGCTCTTACTGTGTTAGAATCTTACTGAGCCTCTAAATTACTACAGATACAATACTTAAATCTTTCTTGTTTATGGATGGGAAAGAACACTGAGCAAACTATAAATCCTGTTTTCAAGAACAATTAGAACACAAGGAACACAATACTAGCCATGCACCCTTAATATTTAAGTTTTCTCCAGTGGGGCTAGAGATAACCAATCAGTTAAACACAATTAAAACATGCTATGGGAAGTGTGTAAGTATAAAGAATTGGAAGCGCAAAGAAATACTGGGAACAAATAGGTTTGATGCCATGCAAACAAGAAAAGGGCTTAATGTATTCTGTAATTGTGATAAAGGAGAGGATCCACTTATTTTAGAAAAAAGAAAGTGCATCAATATGCCACAATACCAGCAAAATATTTTTACCAAGCTTCCATCCCACTGTTAATGTCCAAAGTGTCACTAGTCCTAGTACCTTTTGCCATATTATTATCCCAGCAAGCAAAGTCAAAACTATTTAGAGCGGTGCAAGTTAATAATAATTTAAGGATGATCGTCTCTCAATTTTTAAAAAGTGTCCTTCCATTCCTGATTGTCACACCATTGGTCATAGTTTATATGGCCAACTCTACATGGGACTACACAGTACTGACCTCCAAAATAAGGATTTTTGTCAAGTGATAAATACAAGGGATCTCTGGAGCCTCATACACAAGAAGAAGGGATCAAGCACCTCAAAAGCTTTGCTCAATGCATTAACTTTTAATAGATTTTCTTCTGCTTGGACTTTTTAAAATATTATATGTGACAGAGGAAGCACTGATCTTATGAAAACATTTTTCTTCATCCTAATCAGCCAGCTAAACCCACTAGAGATTATGTGTGCAAACATAATATGGGTTAATTTTTAATGGGGCCAAATGCTTCAGTGTCTTACCCCCTGAATTTTAGAATTCACTATTCATTCATGTGTACGAAAAAAGGAACTTTAAGAAAGATTTTAAAAGATATTTAAATACCACCAGCTTACCACTCTGAAGCATATACAAATTTGTATCAGTTAATATTCGGTTGGGTGTTGCTCCAGCGAAAACACACATACTTTGATGGAGCTAGGCTATATGAGTGCACACGATCTTACAATAATATACTCACGCTTAGAACTACAAATATGCATTAAACGCCTGACATGTTATGTCACAAAAAGCCACAAATTCTAATTCCAAAGAGTATGCTTAAAGATCTTATGTTAGGTGATGTCGCTGATGGCTCCAGTTCCAGTGTCCCTTTTAACCCAATGATGCAAAGCACAAGCATATCAAGAAAAAAGAAACAGAACAGACCATTTTAAATGAAAAGAGCCTTTTGATATATTGTCAAGTGAACATAGAAAAGATAGGGTTATAGGTACACTCAATATGTATACATTTTCAATACATTACTCAGAACCATAACTGCTTATCTTTGAAACTGTATTCATTAACATAGTATCAATGATCCTCCAAAGTATACTCCACGAAGAAAGAAAAGGCACAGTTGCAACACACAATTCCTTTTGTTGCTGTCAAATGACAATTTTCATATCCAAACAATGTAAAGATAGTCAGAACCGGTAATATGTTTGTGAAATCTATTCTAACATATTTCACAAACTATTGGTTTGTTGAACACATGTGTTGTATGCCCAAAAGCCATGTGCATAAATGACCAATTTCAAGACTTATTATAATAAATTTAGATGTACAAGTTTAACTGAAACACAAAACAGTGATGCCACAGGTAATGGAAGTTGGGCCATGGGCATGACTATGGCACTGGAATGTATATAGAAGTAACAACAATGATGAGGACTTTGTATGCTCTTCTGTGAACAGTGAAACCTACACCCAGAGAGAAAGCAGCTCTAATCCTCAAGAAAACCTACCGTGCTTATGAATAAATGCTAGGCCTTGTAAAATCTGAAACATAATGTTTCTGATGACTGGCTCAGGGAACAACTTATTTCTGTGAAGAAACAAACCAACAATTTTGAATAATTCTGTCAATGGCTGTGGTTAATGAAACATGCTCTTTAAAGAATTAACAATATGTATGAACTAATTGAATACAAAACACACCAACATTACATTAAGTAGAATATATGTGCCTGTAAATAAAGAATCCTTAACACCTGTTAAAATATTAAGAGTAGGATAAACTAAAAAAAAGACACAGGTCTCATAAATTGACCATAAATGTTTCTTCTAACTGGATTTTTAGTGTTTTTGCTAATGTACACTGTAAACATGTTTTGTAAATGATTTTGAAATGGTAGTTTTGAGAGAATTCAAAATGTTTTAAAGTCTTATCCCTAAGCTAGTTATGCTAGTCATATATTATATAATATCAATAACCTGATTATCCCTTGGTTCCAGACAAAACCTCAGACATTTCAGATGCTGATATCTATTGGTTTTAAGTTTTACCTTTATTCATAACATGTATTGCCTACAGCTGGTACCCTTAAGTCTGTCTCCAAGGGACTCTTTTTACGATATTGGGCTGAGAGACTTTTAGATTCCTCATCGAGTACAGAGATATGGCAACTCAAACAAAATTCTTAAAGGAAGAGTAAAAAACATAATTTCTAATATAATGGATGAAAATGGATGAAAATAAACAGAAAAGGGAGAAACAATATTCTCCCAATTGTTCTGCTCTGGGTGTCTAATATGACATTTCGGGAGTAGCCAAGGTTGTTGATCTGGCCCCAGATACATTTGCCTTCCACTGAAAAAGAACATTTTAATTGATGTTAAGGAGAACTTTTTCACAGCCTGGTAAGTCACCTGTTATTTTATACAAAAACTTTCACAGTTGAATTATAAGGTAATACAGCAAAGTAAATATCGTGCCAATGTGTTACTAAAAAGATGAAGTGCTTAAGATTCCATATTACTTGCACAGGACACACAGCCTATCTTTATGGATCAAATCTATTTATTGTTATTTAGGTAACACATATTGTCACCTATAACCAAAGGCTGACGAGGAACAAACAACACGGTATCAAAATACCCAACCCCTCTTGCCCCACCGTTCCGACCCTCTGGAAGTCACCTACATACACAATCTTACAACCTGGCATATTCTGAGTCACAAGGCATGGATCAAAGGGCTGCCAAAACTCTGCAGCACTTATACTTTGCATCTGTTGATGAGTAAAGCTGTCATTGGCATTATATGCAGCACTTTGAGATAGAGGACTTATTTTTTAAATTCCTTAAAAAATTAATAAATGGTGGCTAAATCTTCTTAAAAACATCTTCCCTTCATTCTCCCTCCCCAAGAAATCCCACAGCTCATTTATCTATTCCTTAACGTATGGTGGCTGAGCTTTATTCCATAAGGCCGTAATGGCATAGCAAAAGTGACATCTCTTTACACCTTCTGGAGAACAAGGAAAAGGTCCATTTATTGTGTAGGCCAAGTAGTGTTTATGAAGGGAACCCAGGGATCGTGGCCTTGAACATGATATTAATTGCTTCAGGAACACCTGTACAATAAGAGTGCAGTTTCGGGTAGTGCTACAATCAATGCATTAGAGTGTATGACCTGCCACATCCACATTGATATGCGTCAGATTTCGAGGGATCCTGTATATGTCATTTGAGTGGTATAAGATATCAGTACGTCACTAAGTTTATCATTACAACTCTCACTGTTGTGCGTTTACAACTTGTGTTTAGTTTGGGAGCAGTAAGAATAGTTCAATCTCCCACCTCTTTAGTCCTGGTGTTTTCCCATTCTTTTTATGCTTGCGACTGGGAACTACAAGTCTTTGCACACCAAGTCATATGAGGGTTTGAACTATGAGACTTCACAGACCCCACTCAGTTGCAGTGTATTTAAAAGGTCTGGGACATCTAGTGGTCAGAGAATAAAATAACATGATTCTCAGTAACAAGAAGTATAATGTTATTCTATGCGTCTTTCAAATAAAGATGGGGCATTCCATTTCCTGGGTTATTGGAAGAGGTGTCAGCACTAGCTTCTTATATAAGGACTCAAAGTCCGATCTTCTGGACAACTCAGGATACAAGGGTCTGTCTTCCTATTAGTTTTAACCCACAGAAATTCTAATATTTGCCAACAACCAAGAGGAAATAATAGAAAATCTAGTTCAATCACATGAACCATGATGGTCTTGAACCCCAAATTTCTCCAAATGCCAATCTGTTTGGATTCACTCTGGAAGCCAGTCTCGCTCTCAAGGAACACACTGTCAAAATACAAAGTCAGTCTGCTACCAGGTCTCTCTTCTAGAGAAAGTGCAACAAGTTACTCTAGAATTTTTTTTCAGAACAGATGTGTAAGCTCTTCTACTTTTGCATCTGGACCATGATACCAACCTGCTACATGGCCAAACTGACACACTTGAAGGCCCTCCTCCAGGCCACAGGTCATCTTGGTAAGGGCCAGAAGAGTACTGTTCAATCACCTCCATTCTGATTGCACTCTGTTAGACCGGTCATCCTTAGGGTGGTCTTCCCTTAACGTTTTGCCTGCTTACCTCAGTGTTTTTCCTGCTGTATGCTTTTTTTTTTTAACCTTAGGACTCTGAGCATTTCACCACTCCTAAATAGTGCTAAATTGCATGTGCTATGCACCGCTAAACATGGTGACATTGGTGTATAACTGATGGGCATATTTAGTATACAAGTTAGTCCCTTGTAAAGTGATATACCATATACCCAGGGCCTGTAATCAAAATACTACTAGTGGACCTGCAAGGCCTGTGTGCACAGTTTAGAGCTACTTCAACTTGGCATTTAAAACCACTTGCTAAGCCTTAAACTCCCCTTTTATTACACATAGGTCACCCCTACGGTCTGTCCCAGGTAGCCCTAAGGGCAGAGTGCTGTGTAAGCAAAAAGTAGGACATCTCTTTTAAGTTATACATGCCCTGGTAGTGACGAACTGCAAAATTCGCTTTTTCACTACTCTGAGGCCAACTCCTCAGATAGGCTGGCATTGGGAATTCCTTTATACACTTTTAAGCTATAATTACTGGTTAGAAAGGATCAGCTAAACCATGTTTCAAAGTTTCATATCTTTGGAATGGTAATTTAAAATCCTCTCTAGTGGTAAAGTTGGATTTGATATTACTATTTTAAAAAAGCCACTTTTAGAAAGTGGACAGTGTTCTGCTCTTAACTTTGCACTGTGTGCCTGCAGCCTGTCTCCAATGCATGTCTGGGCTGGGTGACAGCTACACTATGTATTTTCCCTCTAGACAGCCACAAACCCAGGATGGGTGGGTGTGACAGAGGACTCATCGGCATTCTGATAGCCTTTGTGGGAAGGAAGGGGGAGAATTCTAACTCGAACAAATATAGAAGAAGCAAGGGAATGAGGTGTAGTGTAAGCATATATGTATGTATATGATATTTCTGTAGCGCACACCTAGCCAAAAAGGAGTGGACCACTGTACAGGGTCAAAGACAAGCATAAAGTCAAAGAGTAGTAAGTGATGATGCTGGGTTGTGGATGGTTAATACATTGTGATGTAGTGTACTTTAAAGAAGGGAGTTTGCAACCCTTTACTAAATTGTAGCATTGTTTGGACTGTCCTAGTTGACAAAGATGTTAATCCAGATCCTAAATTAATCTATCAAAAAGGTCTGCTGTCTTGTTTTTTTTTAAGTTCAGAAAGGCATCTGTATGTACTCCTCAAAAGTTTTATGATGCCCAAACTTGTGCATTTAAAGGCAGTTACACAAGTGTAAATGTACATAGTGTTAAGTAGTGTTTGTCAAAATAAGCACAATTGCTCTTTAATTTCCTCGACAGAAAAAAGACAATTTCCCTACACTACTACCAGTTTTGGAGGTAGTCCTTTCTTATTTTCTCCCTGGAAATGGACTTACCCCTAACCTTGGCAGGACTAAATCTCCAGCTCTTTCTAGGGTGGGAATGGGTCATTAGCAAGCCTGTAAATACTAACAAACAAATGAGTCTTTTAAAGGACACCAAAGTCTTGGAATGCGTATTCTCTACCAGGTAATGACTTTTTCATTACATAGCATGTGTACTGTTAAGAATAAATACATCCTAGTGAAAATTCTGTTTTTGTGAATTACAAAAGTAAATTTGCCCTCGTAAAGCAAGAATTTGCACCTGTAAGTATCCCTTACAATGGCTTTGTGACATGGACATAGAACACGTAGGACCTGAGAAAGCTCTGATTAAAGTGTGTTAATGAAGGCTTCAAAGAAGCCATCTGAACAGACAATATTTCATGTCCAAGCATACTGTATGCTTAATAACCCACATAAGTAAATGACTGATAAAATAAGTGGTCCCCTTCTTCCGAGTGTTAAAAAAGCATGTACGAAAACAAATATTACCTGTCTTTCATGAGTTGGTAAAGGTTTTCTTTCATGTATTCAAATACAAAATATAGATGATCATTTTCTCTGATAACTTCTTTTAACTTAACAACATTGGCATGATTTAGTTTCTTCAATGACTGAAATACAATTAAAAAGAAAATTAGTATCTGACGTCAAATACAATGAGGATTACATGTTACTTGTCATATGTTGTAAGTGTAAAAAAAAAATAACATTTTTTTCTTTGTAAATAGTTATGTTTCCAAAATTACAAAAGTAATTAACAATACATTAAGAATGAGAGATGATTACAGACACTGGTGTACTAGGATTCCCTTTAGCACAAGTTCACATTGTAGTAACTCTTACACTGGTAGTCTCAAGTTAACCTTTCTGCTGGCTGATAGATCATCCAATGGATATTTTACCAGTAAAAGGATTGGAAATCGTTTCTGCCCAGCCCAAAACGAGTTAAAGATGAAGGCTGAGTTGCAGGAACAGACTACAGAGTGCCTGTGTTTACTTTTTAGGCCCTTCTTTCGCAGCATCATTTTTGATCCTTCTGTACTGACAATGTAACAAACCTTGTTCTAAGAAAAGTTTCCTTTTTGTCTGAAGTGCAGGTTTTTAGGTAAGATTGTAGATGCACCTTTTTTTAAACATATGTTTCTATCATCAATCATTTATTTTATCCTCCTTATTTTGCTCTTTTCATCAGTTTTAATTATGAGCAGTATTTTGTTTCAGGCAAACATTTGCACTCTAACCAGAACCTTTTCGTTAGATGATAAGAGTTAATGGCCACATTAAAGGGTTAATGCTAAGGAGAGATACTTTTAAAACAGCATTACTTGCAGTTGCTATCCTCCTGACACTGATGGGCCCATTCGCCTCGACCACGCAGGTAACCGATGAGTCGGAGGGATTCCAGCAGGTTGCTGGGTTTAAAGTCAATTTAACCAAATCAGAAGACTGTTGATCAAGTTAATAATAAGACTGTTGAGAGACTGAGGCAGGGAACACAATTTCAATGGTCTTCCACGTGGAAGAGATCCCTACGAATTGACATCACCCACCACATAAAGTAGCCCTAAACCCAAAGAACATGACCCTAAATATCCATTTCATGAAACTCCAGACACAATTTGAACGAGCCCGGAGGAGCGCATAGTCTGGAAAACAATGAATAACAAAATAAGGAAGACAGCACTCTTTTAACTACTTTACTATGTTTATGCGGTGACCAATAATTGCTTAGTATCTTTGTATGCTTGTGCCACACAGTGTGGAAACAGACCTTTTAATTCACCTTTATTAATGCCTGTATTATCAAGTAATTACTTTTATTTTTGGCACTCTGTAAACAGTAATGAATTGTAAATGTTTTAAATATTCTAACAATAAGAACAAGTTACTTACCTTCGGTAATGCATTATCTGTTAGAGACTCTATCTAGCTGTAGAATCCTTTGCTTTGAATTTCCCAGGCGTCAGACTAGTTCCGGAAACTTTTGCTGAGCAATACCCCTTGTGCTCTGCCTGACGTCGTCTGTCGGTAGAGTCGGTTAGGACACCGCGGTACCTACATAGGCGCAACCCAGGTGCGCGGATGTCAGCCCTTTTTGTTTTTTTCATGCCATGAAGTAACTGGTGTAGTCGTGTGCAAAACTAGGGCCCTGAAAAGGGTAGTAACCCAACCCCTACAATATTATTTCCACAAACCGGGGAGACATGGATGGGGCTGTAAGGAATCTGCAGCTAGATAGAGTATCTACCAGATAATGCGTTACCAAATGTAAGTAACTTGTTCATCTGACAGAGACTTTTAGCTGCAGATTCCTAACCCTTGAATTAGATACCCAAGCTATACCATCCTGACGATGGGTTGCGGACCAATACCTTATACAAGGAAGTCCTGCAGGACCAAAAGGACAAAATGCCTGTGCCTACAGACCGACTGTCCAGGCAGTAGTGCTTGGCAAACCTGTGCAAAAATGCCCACGTTGCCACCTGACAGATGTCAGGAACTGAGACACACCAAGCCAAGGCAGTAGTAGCAGTCTTCCCCCAGGGCCCCTAATCCCGCAGGAGGCTGCTTCTTAGTTAGGGCATAGCAGATCTAAATGCAGAGAAGAGATGGTCCTTTTCTGCACTGCCGGCCCCTTAGCTCCCACGTACCCCACAAAGAGTTGGGTGTCCACCCGTAACTCTTGTGTGGTCAAGGTAGAAGGACACACACTTTTTGGGTCCTGTTGGTGGAGACGCGGTGGGCAGCGTGATGGATTAACCCAGATGGAATGGGGTCACAACCTTTGGCAATAATGAAGCACGAGTGCAAAGTACCACTTTGTCCGGAAAAGAAATCATGTAGCGAGGAGTGCAAGATAACGCCTGGAACACACTCACCCTCCGTGCAGATCTAATCACCACTAAAAAGGCTGTCTTGATGGTAAGCAGCCGGAGAGGACAGTTGTGTAAAGGCTTGAAGGGAGGACACATAAAATAAGTAAAAACCAAATCAAGGTCCCACTGCAGCCTAACAAAGGAAATAAGTGAGCCAGCCCCTTTAATAAACGGTTTTCAATCAGAGACCTAAAGAGAGAAGGCTGGTCTGGCAGCTGTAAAAAAGAAGACAGAGCAGAAAAATAACCCTTGAGAGTTCCCAAAGAGTTCCCTGTTGGGCAAGGGTTAGAATTAATAGAAGACCAGTGGAAAGAAAAGCAGAAAGAGGGTCAATAGACCTTTCTGTACAGTATATCAAAAATTTCTGCCAAAGGCAGGCATATACCATCTTAGTGGAGGGCCGCCTGGCCGCAAAATAACGTTACATACTTTGGGAGGAAGGTCAAAAGCCATCAAATGCCACTGCTTAATTTCCACGCTTGGAGGTGTAGAGTTGAGAGGCTTGGGTGGAGAGGTTCGGGTGGAGAACACCCCCTGCTCCTGCGACAGAAGATCTTCCTGAAGAGCCAGAGTGAAAAAAGCTCTAGATATCAGACTGTCTTCACACAGTCTGGAGCCACAAGGATGACTTGAGCCCAGTCGCTCCGGATCTTCTTCAGAATCCTGGAAAGGAGTGCTAAGGGCAGAAAGGCGCACAGCAGGCCTGAGCCCCACTCGGAACGAAAGGCATTGCTGAGCAACAGCCACTTTGGAAACTCCAGCGTGCAGTATTGCTGACACTGCGTTCTCTTCGGAGGCAAACAAATTTAACCAAAGTTCTCCCCACTGCTGAAAGAGACCTTGCGCCACCCTCGACTGGAGATCCTATCCATGATCTGCTAGGCATCAACGGCGAAGTTTGTCCGACTTGGTGTTCAGAGAACCTGCCAGGTGTTGAACTACCAGGGTTATGTCTTGCTGTTCCTGCTATGTCCAGAGACGCAGGGCCTCTTGACGAAGGGTCCAGGACCCCACCCTGCTTGCTACAGTACCACATGGCGGTGGTGTTGTCCATGAACACCTGCACTAACTTACCCTTGACAGAGGGAAAAATGCTTTCAATGCCAATCGAATCGCTCGTAGCTCCAACAAATTTATGTGGAGCCCCAAATCCGCCAGAGAACAGTGTCACTTGATCTCCACCTCTCCCATTTGGCCACCCCTTCCCAGAAATCCGTCACGCCTGTGAGATCTGGTTGGGGAAGGGAGAGGGGTCTGCCGTTGACCCAATCACGGTTATTCAAACACCACTTCAGATCTCTCGAGGTTCCTTTTAAGATCTGGACCATGTCAGTGAGATTTCCTTGATGCTGTGCCCACTGGAACTACAGGTCCCACTGCAGAGTTCACATACACCACATGGCATGCTTTACCAACAGGATGCAGGAGGCTATGAGGCCCAACAGCCTCAGAGTCAGTCTCACCGAAATCCAGGATAGAGGCTGAAACATGGGAATCATAACCTGAATATCCTAGACTCGCTGCTCTGGAGGATAGGCCTGAAACTGCACTGTGTCCAGAACAGCTCTGAAGAAAAGGAGCACCTGAGAAGGAGTCAGGAGTGTCTGTGGCACGTTTATAGAGAACCCCAGCGAATGTAGGAGGTCCACCATAGTCTGAAGGTGGCAGAGGCCACCTCCAACAGCCAGTCCTCAAGGTAGGGGAAGACTGAAGCCCCTAACCTGCGCAGATGAGCTGCGACCACTGCCATTACCTTTGTGAACACCCGAGGGGCACTTGTAAGGCCAAAGGGGAGCCCGGTCAACTGAAAGAGCTTGTGTCCTGCCTTGAACCGCAGGTAAAGCCTGTGGCCTTGCAGAATGGGGATGTGAAAATACGTATCATTCAGGTCCAATGCTACCGTCCAGTCTTCTTGTGAAGATTTAAAATGGGTCGCAACCTTTGTTCTTCTTCGGAATCAGAAAGTAGCAGGAATAACAGCCGCTGCCTACTTCTGAAACCGGGACCCTTTTTATAGCTCCCTTGGCCAAGAGAGCTGCAACTTCCTCCTAGAACAATATCAAATGATCCTCAGTCAGCCGTTCCTGATTTGTCGGAATGGGAGGAGAAAAAGAAAGGAAAGGCAGAGAATAGCCCTCCTGAATGATCTGCAAGACCCCCTCCTGAATGATCTGCAAGACCCACTTGACCGATGTTATGGACCTCCAGTGGGGGAGAGGATGATGGATTCTCCCGCCTACTGGAGTGGTGTGGTCTTGCAGAGTCAGACTAGGAGTGCTTGGAGGCTGCGGCTGCTGACGGAGGGTGGCCGACAACTTCTGGCTACCATTCCTAGGTCGGAATGATCTGCATCCACGTCCCCGCTCGGCTTGGGATGCCTGCATAGGACGGTGGCTGGGATAGGGCTGACGCAGCTGGATAGACTGGCCACAAGGAGTAGAAGTGATGCCCAAGGATCTGGCCGTAGCTCGGGAGTCCTTGAACCTCACTAGGGCCGAATATGCCTTTTCACCAAAAAGACGGGTTCCATCTAAAGGCATAGCCATAGAATTTGCCTGGACAAAGCCCAAGAAGCCAGTTGTCCTAAGCCAGGCGTGGGCCTCAATCCCACTGTGGTGGAAATCGATCTGCCCAGAGAATTTGTTGAATCAAGGCCACACCTTATGGTGAATATTGCTGCATCGCTCCCTTCCTTAACTGTTATAGAGAGCACAGCCTGGGCCTTCTCCGGGACTTTTGGCAGCACTTGTGCAAATGTATCCCAAAGGGAGTGGGATAAACGGCTCAGTAAGCATGCAGTATTCACTAACCGCAAAGACAGGTTGGAGGAAGAAAACGTCTTACCAAATTAATCAAGCCTCTTTGATTCCGTATCCGGAGGGGTGGAAGGAAAGGTGCCCTTGGATGTGGAGGCCTGCACCACCAAACTTTCAGGGGTGGGGTGTTGGCTGAGGAACTTTGGGTTGCTGGAGCTGAGCGATGGCGGAGTGCACTTGTCCTATTCAGAGGAGCCCCTGTGCTAGGCTTGGACCACGTACCTAGAAGAACATCAGTTAGTGCTTCACTAAAGGGCAAAAGGGGTTCGGATGTGAAAGGAGCAGCCTGAAGCACTTCAGTCAGTAGACTAGTCCTGACCTGCACAGAAGGCAGTTCAAGTCCGAGACCTCGGCTGCCCTTTTAACCACCATGGCTTAGAATGCTTCCTCCTCCATAGCTCCGTAGAGAGAACAAGTAATTATCTGGAGAAGTGTTCAATCCACTGGATTTCCCAAGTTCCCCATACCAGTCCAACTGTTCTGCAGAGTCATCCTGGTGTTCCAAAGGGTCCGTAGACCCCTGCCATTCCTCCCCCGAGCTGAACACATCCTTAAAGTGTTCAGGCGACAACATAGAACCCCTGGGTTCAAGCGACACCGGAATCTGTGTCAAGCGTAGTCGTTCCGACTCAGTGCCGTCTGGGATAAGTATGGGGCTGGTGCCTGTGGATGTTGCGATGGCATGACCGGTGTTGACCCGGATCTGAGATCGGATCCCTGAGGCTCTACCAGCGCAATGGCCAGAGCCGACATCGAATCCAATGGGGCCCCTTCTGACCCCGTGGGGCCAAAGGCTTCACCAGAGGGGACGGCCCGCTCAAATACGTGGCGCATGGCCTCGTAAAATTCTTTCACTTGAGCGGTTGTCACACCGACTCCCTTTATGGGAGGGTGGCGCGAAGTCGCCACTGGCTCCAGCTCTGTAGAGTGGTACCTAGAGCATTGGTGCACCTTACCTCTCTCATCGATGGACAACAGCCAAGGAGAAGATGAATTCCACTTGAACTTCTTCTTCTTCTTGTGTTTCTTTCCCGAGTGTCCCGAAGACCTTGAGTGGGACGAAGAAGACTTTGGGCTACGGGAGCGAACCAGAGATCCTCCTGTTCATCGATCAAGACCGAGACCTCTGCAGAGTCTCTCTGGACGGTGTTGACCCTGGGGCGCAAGGAGCATCATAAATGCGCTCCTGAAAGGCCTTCGGAACCATACCCCGACAGTCCGAGCACGACTTTGAATCGTAGTTGCGCTCGAGACACCAGAGACAGACAAGGTGGGAGTTGTTAAGCGACATCATGCACCGCGCAGCTTGAACCCGGTTTTCCTCAAAGACATCCTTGCACACAAAGTTAGAGAAAATTCCAAATTCAACAAAAAGTATAGAAAAGGCCGATCAAAAAGTGACAGAGGGGTAGCTCTTCCCAGACCGGCGCTTAACTGGCGGGGAAAGAAAAGAACTAACATCCACACGCCTGGGTGGTGTCTATATAGGTACCACGGTGTCATAATTGACGCTATAGACGCCGATGATGTCACGAGGAGCTACCCAACGGGACGTGCAAGGGGAATTGCTCAGCAAACGATTCCATATACAGCCTGACGCCTGGGAAATTTAAAGGTAAGGAATCAGCAGCTAGAGGTTTCTATCAGATACACTGATTGATAGAGAGAGTGACGAGGTAAAAAGTTTTAAGGATATGAAGCAAGAATATGGGTTTCCAAAGGAAGAGTGATATATGTACAAACAAGTAAAGTACTGGGTACTACACCCTGAAACAAGACACGGTGCCACCAGAGCATTAACTTCCATGGAGAAGTGTCTCACATCACCTGCAGATATGAAACATGCTGCTACCATCCTATATGAAGCCATACAGAAATTTAAAGGGAAAGTGATGTATGGGAGAAGGAATTAGGTCTAAATTTAGATGAGAATCAATGGAAAGCGGTATTCATTAGAAACATCAACCGCACTCACCATGCCATAGACAAAGAAATCAGGGAGAAAAGTTTAGGGGATATCAAAGAGGTTACAATTAGCAAGATGGAGAAGTACCCTGAAATAATAATATTGAGTTCCCACTCGCAAGAGATATATACTTTGCATGCAAAGAAAGGTAAGCCTATTGCCATACTACTTCTGGCAGTCAAACAAGAACTATTGACTATCTGGGGGAAATTTAAAATCCCGACATTGGAAACATGGTGGGTGAGGATATGGTCCATAGAGAGCATGGGGAAGCTTGCAAGTTTGTATATGGCAAAGAAAAAGTGTTCACAAAACTGTGGGGTCTACTTGTGAAGTGCTTTATGCAAGACGTTACAGCACTCAGATGCCGAAAAAAAATTGAGAGTATTCCAGACAGTAGATGTTCCGGGGGGCTAATAATACTAAATAAGAAGAGACTTTAAGGTAATAGATGTATTTACAACTTAGCCAAAAATGCAACTGAGATTATGTATGATTTGAGGATGGGCAAGGGAGGTATGCTGAAATGGGGATAAATTGGGAGAGAGGGGATTTATATGTTTTTGTTGTTCAGAGTTATTGATGTTGATTCATCTGCATTGACTACCGACATAGACTCTGTCAACAAAATGTAATGAGCAAAGAAATTTGGAACCAAGAAAATGTATTGAAAACTAAATGAAATAAAAATAAAAATGCTGGCTAGGGGCATAAAATAGAGGCAAAACTGAACATGAGTTAGAGAGCAATTTTGAGTGTCACGGGGGTGGAGGAGAAGCACACAAGAAAGAGATAAAACCGCACACATCGGTGAGAGCAACAAGGAGCACGTATTTGGCCGGGGAGTAGCACACGAGGGACAGAACTAGAAAACGCATTCATACACATGGAGCATTGAACAACCCCCAAAAAAATGGTTCCCTAAAAGTGTGCAGTAGAAGGATACAAGTCAGCCAATCAAAAGTATGGTAAAGAGGCTGTGCCACCGAGAGAGACAAACTCAGGAGGAAGAAGGAAAGCCATCAAATAAGAAGCAAGCAAATTAGAATGACAATAAGGCCAACCATTGGAAGCAGCGGACGGGCTCTTGGTATAGACATCATAATGTCTTTCACAACAAGACAGCTAAAAGCGGTCAGGTAGGTAAGACCCAACAAATGGCACATTGTGAAAGGAACACTCTAAAAGAAGTCACTGTCTGCTCCCGTTGTCTGCAGCTCACCCAGAAGAGAGAATAAATTAGAAATTCTTACTTTAGAAAATCAGTAACTTTAATCTATGCCATATTCCATCTGCAAATAATATTGCATTCAAAAGATATGTGTACACATATAATTATGAACGTGTGATCTGTTCACAATCATAGCTGTGAAACGGTGCATAACTTCGAGATAGCACACATGTTCTGTTGTAAGGAAAAGCTTTAAATATTTGTTTCTCCATCCTTGTTTGATTTAGAGGAATGTCTACAATAATAATTATCGTCCTTTTTTTTTACCGATTTTGAATCGCTATAAAGACACATTCACTTTTGTGTTTTTTTTAATAAAATCTTTTTAACAGTCATGTTTTTCGTGTAAGACCCATAAATGGTTTGGACTAGCGACCACGGGAGAGTGATTCGACTGTTAAAAAGGTGAAATAAAATGTACATTTTATTAATGCCAAAAACACTCAACATAAAATATTAGTACCAATGCCATATTTCCCTCCATAAATAAAGCTGAGTGTAGAATCTTTTTAAAAGAAATAGAGGATCAATACCTTGACTTCTCTCAAATTCATGCATTCGTCCCAAGAATAAAACTTTCTCTTCATCCTGAAAAATAAAAACACACAAATGAGGAAGCAAAACATAATAGGTTTAGTTGCTCATATTATGTAAAGTACTGTTTTGCCCTACTCCAGCTTATAGATATTTTGCGACATGACCTTTCAGAATCATTCTATACATTCTATATTTCTTGAGAAGAGTGAGGTATGGGACGACACACTACCAATACGCTGAATGTTACTCCGGTCAAAACAAAGCATCAGTACATGCAACGATACAAACAGATTAATGTGAAAATCACTGAAAGTGCAGGCTACATATGCATATTAGGCTACAAAGACTAGTTATATCCTTTTCACAATCCTCGGACAGCCTCCCGACTGATCTATGGCCCATAGGCCACCATTGTGGTTTATAAACTGAAAAACTTTCAAGAGTGTCTTGATGTGTTTTTTGGAAATATTGCATGGGTGATGGTTCCATAGGCCCTGGAAGTAAGTGTGCAGGCGGTGCTGCAGCACCCTCAAAATAACTGTGTTAGAGTTCAGAAGGTAAATGAGATGCCTTTAGGTTTTTTTCATCTTGGTACATTTTGATTTAATTGGATTGAAAGAAAGAGGTCAAATGTCAGCCTATGTCTTCTGACAAATTGATGCTTATATTTTAAATATAGGTTTACTTTATTTACTCCAACTGCAAATTTCTTCTATTTTTTGTAACACATTTTATTCGTCAAATTACACATATAAAGCAAGGCTCTGTAACCCAGAGACATCTGCACAATAAGCACATAATATCAGGACTTTGACTTTTTCGTAATGAGATCAAGGAGAAGGGGAGAGCAATACAGATGAAAGAAACCATAAGAATACCCCCACCCAACGCCCCCTCCCTCCCCTGTCGCACTAACAGCTTACCAGGAACCACCCAGCAATGGATTATGTACCACAACCACTCGCTGTAATATAGCCAACTGCTAATTCTTGCTGGGGTAAAGTGAGAACAAGCATTTGCAATGCATTCGGTCTCGCCTATATGTATTAAGCTGTGCAGCACATAAGCCTTGGTGCTGAAACACCTACTGTTCTTTAACATTGAGGGAAAGTAAGCACCAAACTGCGTGGCACGCCAGGTATGAGAACACATGAAGAGAAATATTGCCTTTCAGTGGGAAATGGTATAGTCCAAAGCTCTGTTTTTAATATAAAAGCAGGGCCTTCAGTGGTCATATCACTAAAAATACAAGTTTAAAAAAAAATATTATTGTCTATGGGTGCTTGTTGGAAGGCAATTTCTATGGACTGGAATCTAGAGAATACTAAAGTGATTCTGGTATTTAACTGACCTCTGCTGGTCGTTTTCAATCAAAAATGTTAAACAGAGGCAGTTCCCTAAGCAGAAAGCAATTCTGGTATTTTACTGACCTCTGCTGGTCGTTTTCTATCAAGACAGTTAAATAGATGCAGTTGAACAGAAAAAAAGTCCCTAAGCGGAAGCAGTCAAGTCCTAGGGCTGATCTCCAGAGCCCACAAAGTACATATAAGCATATACTAAAGTATATATACTACAGTATATACAAAAGGTCTCGAGTGCTCGACCGAAAACGAAAGGCAGTAGGATGTCATTTTTTTTTCTAACACTGAACACAATGTAAATGCCTCTAAATGAAAGAAAACAGATCAAGACAGTGGAACCCTATATACCACCGCACCTGACCTGCTATCCCTATATTCTGTATACATACATCCTGGAACTACCCAATGATTCATGTGCACACTTTAAAACACCCACTGTCAAAATGCAATTCCAAAACAGGAATATCACAGTTTAAACAAAAGCAAAATGCACCACCAAAGACCCAGACAAAGAATTTTTGAATCTGTGTCCACGTTTATACTCTTCATATATCTTCTTTTATTTTCATACAGGATTAAAACACAATCAAGATGATCAAAAAACACAGCCGACGCGTTTCGTCCTTGCAAAAGGAGTTCTTCAGGGCACAATGAATCGATGCGATGAATGGTCCTGAGTAGAGGAATAATCAAAGATACGGTATGCTTCTGTCCGCTTGTCTGTTTTATAAGGCAGACAGAAAGGTCCTCGTATTTGTGGAGTATAGAGAAAGTGGACAAACCAATCAAAATAAATTGATGCCAGATCGCTAAAGTGTTCAAATGTAATCTTAAAACTCATATAGTCAGCGTCTTGTCCATCAAATAAGATGAGTATTCATATGGTCACTCCAGGATGGAGAAATCCATGTTTCCCAACAAGTTTGGGGGGAACCAATGTGATTAGTAAACCCAAACACAAACCGGATCAGTTGGTGTATGGCTTCCTGCGTCTGTTTGTCAATAGTATCAGGAAGTGAACTGTATACATTTTTCCAAATATATCAGCAGTGGTGAAAACAAAAAATAAGCCCTCTTTTTGTAATTCTGAAGTGTGATGGAAACAAAGGTTTTTAATAGAATTGAAATAAATCAAGACACTAATGACCAATATTTGCGAATACCAATTAATAGGTATATCATTAAAATATGTCTGGAGTGCAGGGCCAGACTGGCCGTAGTGGGCACCAGGTATTTCCCCAGTGGGTCGGAGGAGTGGGGGCCGGTTTTGTGCCCGTGGGGGGCGGTTTTGTTACAGAGGCTTGGGTTTGCAGCAGTGCTGCAATATCAGCCCCGTGTAACAAAAGTGGGAGCAGTGCTTTTCGCTAGCACCCCCACACCCTCCCATGTCCGATCGGGCAGCAATCGCCAGGGCTGGTTGCAGTTCCCAGTCCATCCCTGTTGTCTTTACAAATTAAGTGGCCAGTTCAATAGACAATGTGCTGTCTGCAAATGGTAGTGCACTACTACACCATGATTTAATAATATATTTGTGACAGTGTGCTCCAAAATGTACCACCCGCTGCGTACTACACCCATACCACTCTTCTACTGGAGGAGTGTGGCTCATTGTCTAAACTTGTTCTTTGCTGACACTAGGATTTTTCACAATTCTGATGACTTCAGTAAATTCTACTTTGATGGCAGCAACCCCACTCTGAAAATTATTCCAGCACCACTGGGAAGGTCTCGTACATCGATTTTCATTCAACATACAAGAGAGAGAAGCAGAACAAGTGTAGATAAATTAATTGCGCATCCTGTCCTGTTACTCCACTATCTAAGCTAGAGACTGCTTGTAAGGGTAATCTGTTTCACTACTTTCTCCCATGTCAAGTCAAGTCAAGTCAATAGATTTATATAGCGCGCTACATACCCAGAGGGTCTCAAGGCGCTTGAAGAAGTTTGAGCATTCCTAAATACAAAATGAGGGGTCAAAAACAATGTTAGCATGCATGAGCTGGTGGCCAAGAAATTCCTGCATATTATGGCACTCGCTGAGACTCAGTTCAAATATACATACATCAATGCTTGTCTTTGACATCTTTCAGGGAAATTAGACCAATATAACTAAGAAAAGGGTTAAAGGTAGAGAGGTAGAAGAAAGTTGGTCTCAGAAATCCAGTGTTCAGCATATGAATTTATTAGTATCAGGATAGGTCACAGCACAATACTCAGTTATACTTTTTGCGCCAGTGTTTTTTGCACGGTCAGTTCCATCTCTAACATTTTTTTTTTTTTAATGTGCCGTTCTTTTTGATACTTCTTTTGTATTTGGGATCTAGCGCGCAGCACAGCGTTGGGGTGGGGGAGAGGGGGAGACCTGGATGGTTGTTGCTACTGCATGGAGCCTGTCTCTCACTTCTTTAGTCTGTTTTTGCAGGGCTTTCCCAGTGCCTAGGTTTTGTCTTTTCAACGGGGTTGCCCCATGTTTCCTCTGGTACAGGTTGCCATTTCCAGCTTTATTCTGTAGGCTTTTCCCTGACTCCAACTGCCATGAGGATTTGGCGCAGTGGTGAGCAGCAGGTAGTCAAATGTCTTGCACTGAATGGCAGGTGTCAGGAAGGTCGAATAACTAATCTCTTCAATACTCAGTTCATAAGATGAACAGTTTATCAATGCCCTTAGGAAAGTGCTTGGCACCTTCCCACCGGACCTAACACAGCACATCAAATGCACTTCTGATATGGCATTCATCGTAACACTAACATATGGGTGGAGGAAGCATATGAGACAAATGCTCAAGGACTCAATGAAAATTTCAATCACTAAGGCTTCATACAGTCACTGGATCAACAAATCATTTTGGGCAATAATGGTATAAGATTTGGGTCCTTTCTTATTCCAAAATTGGACATTTCTGAATACAGGCCATTTTCAAAGATGGTCCCATCCTATCATCTTAAGCAATGAAGACCAGGTATGTAGCAACCCTAAGCAAACAATGTTTGATTTGGAACTGCCACCTAGTCAATGCACCTTAACAAAACTTCATATCTTGGAGCCACTCTCTCTACAGACAATGCCTGTCTGAGATCTATGCTCAGAAAAACACTTGGGGACAAGTAATCTCAACAGAGTGGCTAAGCTTAACCCACCCCAGCCATCTAATCAAACAAACAGCAAATGTATGGATGACCTTGCATAATGAGGAGTAATGAGTACTAACTGACAGATTCCCATTGGTGATTATAAACTGGGGCCTAAAAGGGCAGAAAAAGAATAACGATAGTCTCGAGTTTCGGAAACAGAAAATTGCACTGCTGAACATTTCAAATGCTGGGTGGGCAGCCACCCTACAGGCACAATCCTACCTATGTACCTACAAATAACTGGGTAAACATGCAGCTAGCCCCCCTCAAAGGAGACAGCTGCACTGACTGACACCATTTATAGAGTTGGAGGATGACCAGTGGAAGTCTGCCCAGCCTTCATAATGTCACTAACCAAAATGGGTATCTGCAATGCAAGACCTAATAATGTTAGTTTGTCAGTTATGGCCCACTTACAGGCAGGCTCACAAACACCCATTAGTCCCGTGGAAGCCAAACCCCAATAATCATCTGAACCCCAATATTTAGAATCCCTGGAATTTTACCAAAAAGATTTGGCGCCAGCGTCGCCAGTTGATCTAGCAGTGGGAAACTAGACTCCTTACCAGAAAAACATGATTTTAGCTGCTGAGTTTAATCATGAATAAATATTGCAAGCTCTAGGCCAAAAATAAGGCAAAAAGGTTTAAAAAATGCATACGGAAAAAGTTCAACGTGGTACAGATAAAATATGTATGAAATCGCCATAAGGCCAGTATAGAAAAAAATCACTAATTAATCAAGTCTAGGTAACAACCTAAGAGTCAAACTCAGTACTGACTGCATCTCAATAGAAAATCTAAAGACAAATGGACAGTCTCTGGATGAAAATAGAAAATCTCCCACAGGGAAATAATGAAAAAACTAATAAAAAAAAAAAATCTAGAAAAAAGATAAAAACTCAGATGTTTTATAGACAAATCACACAAGCTAATAATAATAAATCCAGCAAATTCAGCATAGTATGATCATAGTTAGAATTGCATTGCCAAATCAGAAACGTTATGTAGTTAATAAGACATTAACACAAACCCATTTCTTAAGGTAAGGTAAGTCTTCCATTCACTCCCTCAGCAACCACCCTCCAAAGACTATCAACACAAAATGAAACCTTTCTCCATCAATAAGTCTTTGATTTTGCACATCCACATCAACACTTTCAGCGGAAGTCCGTGAAAATAATACTTTGGGTACCTTGTGGAGGTGTTATTCAAGATACAGTCTAACCCTGTTGCAAATCACTATTACATTTGTGTCATTCACTTGGTATTCTGCACAGACAAGGGAAGAAATGGCTTTGCAGCAGCACACTGGTGGGAGTGGGAATGAGCAGGAGCAAGTTGAATAGATCCACAGCAGGGCTTCAGGGCTCCAGGAAATCCACCGACGCCTTTCACTACCCTTATCCAGCCCAGGGGGGCCAAACAAAAGTGTCTGCAGTAGGGGCAGAGACAGGGAACCATTAACATCGCTGGGGTGGGACTCTGTCCCCCAGCAGGCCTCTCTCCTATCAGGGCGCGGGAGGTGACATCACCCTCCCGGTGCCGATAAGAGCTTCCTGGCACTCCTGCAGCGTGGGATCTACAGCAGGGCTTCAGGAGATCCACCAATGCCTTTCAATTCCCTAATCCAGCCCAGGGGGGCCAACCAACAATGTCTGCAGTAGCGCCGGAGTCAAGGAGCCATTAACACCGCTGGGGTGGGACTCGGTCCCCTAGTAGGCCCTCTCCTCTCACGGCGCGGGAGGGGAGGTCACCCTCCCGGCGCCAATAAGAGCTTCCCGGCACTCCTGCAGCGTGGGATGCGTGTGGGCGGGCCCGTCTGCGCCTGTTCACGCCAGACCGAGGTAGGGCAGGGCCACCCCTCTTGGTTTTCATCTTTGTAACTTGGGGGCCCAGGTGTGGAACATTGGCCCAAAGTTAATATTAACCGCAGAGTGGACTGAACACCTGTTGGGTGATTTCACCTAAAACTTTGATGAGCAGCAAGGCGGTGAGCTATCAAGCTAAAGAATGTACTTTTTTTTTCTCCACCTCCCTCTAATGACTGTGACATTATATGACTTTATAGTAGGGAGGTCTTGTAAGTAGTTTTAAGATCGTAGCTTGCATGAGAAGACAGGTCTAAGGGTCGGCCTGTCTGAATAGGGTTTGTGAAGTATACTGCACATTTTATGTTATGTACTGTAATTTTGTTGAGATTACTTTTTTGTGATTAGCATTTATTAACTAGTTTTTAACCCCGATTTTACCTATTTTTAGCTCAAGTCTTGTGGGTAATTAATTTATTGTACCTAGCCCTTTTATTGTATTTGGTATTTTCACCTTCTCCCTAAAACCTAATTATCACGTATCAGGATCCCTTCTTCTTTGGTATCTATCGGCATTCTGCACTTTGCACTTTTGCACTTTGCATCGTTTAGCACTCTGCATTTTTCCACTTTGTTCTTTGCACTCTGAGGACACGGTTCTTAGTGTTACAGCAGTATTAATCAGGATGGAGAAGTGCCACCATTGATTTCTATCTAGTGCGGGCGGTTAGCGCAATTAAGGTCGAAATAGATAGGGCGTAACGTCGCATCTTGTTAGGTGCGGGCATGGTGATGGAAGACATGGATGGGGTGGGTAGTAGATGAGGAAGTCCCTTGTAACTAGCAACAAGGCACCTTCCCGATAATAAAGAGTATAGGGAATTCTGGTACAGATTTATATACATTAACTGATGCGCCATGACAGCATTCGCCTAGTGGATCAACTACCCTGAAAAGCAAAAGGGGCTGTAAAAAAGGCAGGTGAAAACAGGGAATAATAATAAAAATGAGAAAGGCCCATCTCAGAATACACGAAGGTCCCCCTGATCAAGGGCTTCTGTCGGATCTACAAATTAACCAGATTGTAGCCAGCTTAACCCAAAAGCTAGGAGTATTCTTAAAACCACTCCACGATAAATTAGACAAATTCAATGGAGAAGTTGTTAAACGTAGTGGTATATTAAAACAGGTTTATAAAAATTCCAGGGAGAAGATGAATGGGATGCTGGGGGATCCTGCTGAACAACTACCATGGGGATAACTGCTGTTAAAGTGGCAACTAGTACATTAGTTATCAATAATAGGGATAATCGGGACTGCGGGGGTCAAGGAAGAAAACCCCTGAAGAACCTTAATTGGTCCCAATATAGCCATAACCCACTCGAACCAGAGTGAGACCCTGACCAATCACCCACCTCCTTTTAGAGGGGATAGGATTGAAAGGGCCCAGACGATCATGAATACAAATTAACAAGATGAGATGGGTGCCCCTGAGGGAAGAACTGGCATGTCAATAAATGTACCCCCTGAATGCTGCCCATATGTGGCAGTCTGGTTGAATGTACCTCAGCTAAAGGTGGGCCAAAAGGAATTGGATTATACTTTAAAAATAAAGTGGTACACTGGTTGAACAAAAAGTGTGGCTGCCCAGTGGGTTGCGCTGACGTGATACTCTTAACTAGAAGAGTAAGCTGGATTGGAACCTTAGAAAAACCAATTCAAGGTGATTGTATTATCATCAACTTTAGGAACCCCAATGGGGCTAGGAACACTTTTGGAAAGAGCGGTTGTACCGGTATATCATGATTTCAATGTATTTCAATTACCTTTACGTTTTTTACAGACATTTAAGGCCGATACATAATAGGGGCGGAGATCAGGGGAAATTGTGTGCTAAATCTGCAGTGCTAGCGCAACCATTATATGCATTACCAGTGTCTGATAGATTTCAAACCCTTAGTACACTCCTAGAAAATGATTGACATAGCACTGCCAGTCTACCCAATGTGGAGGTTAGACACAATGGAGTTGGGTCGACGGTAGAAGAGTTGACAGGAGACAGCGTATTTAACGTTGTCAAGCCATTATTAATCATGCTTAATTCCCCACTTAATGTCACAAATCCACCCGTAATACACCCATTTATTAGGGAGAAGGATGTTAGTATATGTGAATACACTGATGATAATAAAGGGAATCTGCCAGTAATCGCTACAAACTTACCTGTAATGATCCTTCCTACTAGTGAGGAGGATGCGAACATATGTGAACACCTCAATGATATTATAGGGAATTTGCCAGTTACCAGCTATACTATTGTTACGTGGAATATAGCTGGACTGGCAAATAAAAAGGATTCACTAGGCTGGGCAGATTTTATTAATAAACATGATATAATCTGTTTACAAGAAACTTGGAATATAGATCAAGTACATTTTGAAGCGTTTACCTCCTATGATCTGCCGGCATTACCCTCCTCTGCAGGTAGAGCTAAAGATGAATTGCTCATTCCTTTGTCAAATAAATTGCCTTTGGTGGCCAGAAGGGTGATTAAAATAGAAAACCACTTGCAGATATTGTGGATGCATTATAAAGAAGGGTGGGATGTCCTGCTGGTTAACTTTTACAATAATGTTTTTGATTCAACTCACAATAATGTAGTACTCGAATTAGAGAAAGGGATAGACAACTTGGTTAAAGCAGTGAATAATAATTTGTCCAAGACCCTGGTTATGACATGTGGGAAAAGTAAAACCAAAAGCAGAACCCACTTCATCGATGGCGTACCAATTATTTTTTAACTATAAAGGTACCTGGAATGCACATATTAACTTAAGTAAAATGATTTTTTTAAGGACAATTGAGGCTATTTTTAGGTTTTCCCAAAAATAGGCAATCAGCCAGTGCAAGAGATTTTAAAATTATACAGGAGTAAATGTATATCCGGGGTATGCTATGGTGGAGCTTTATTGGGATGGCAAACACCTCCATATTACAAACATTGGAAAATCAATTTTTACGAAGAGTGTTATCAGTCCCTTATTCCATGGCTACCTATATTGTACATAGAGAAACAGATGTTCCTTTTCTAATTGACTTGATTAGCATGTCTGCTATATGTTTAAGGTATCGAATTTGGACAAAGGAAGAAACTCACTTCACTAAGTAAATAATACGCGATTGCTTAAATCTTGATCACTCGAAGAAAATACCATTCTTAAAATCTATCCACGGTCTCCTTACTGAGTGTGATGTAAAACCTGATTTTAGAGATCCAATGAGTATCGAGAATTTTAGTAAGGGGAGCTGAAAAAATAGACTCCTTAGACCTAGGGAAACAATAAAAGGAAGCCGTGTCGCGTACTAAATCAAATGTTAGATCATACTGTAAAGGGCCTTTATCACTGGGCACCCAGCCTTATCTTATTTTTATCAGAAATAGGCAACATAGATTTTATTTAACCAGATTAAGGCTGGGAACGCTGCAGTATCAGATAGCATTCCCAAAGATGGGTAAATGGAGCGAAAACCTTCCAATGTACCGGTGTGATGGTAAATCTGCACTTTGTAATTTTTATAGGAACTTAAGGAAATCAAATTTACGTCCACTTTTCATTTCCAATAGATTATACTCTTATAAAACCGCTTTTTACTTTATTTGTAACCTAGAACATGTATTGGTTTGTAATGCGGTAATTGCCTTTACTCGACTTGCCATCAAGCGAAGGAAGGAGCTCTTATATCTGGAATCACTCGTCTATGAAACTGAAAAGGTTTATAAAATCTTTAGTTTCTCTAAATATATCATTTATTTTTTAGGATTTTGTAGTTTTGTATGTGCTCTATGAAAAATTAGTTGATTGCTATGGTGTTTTTATATCATTGTTGAAATATGTATTTATTTTAAATAATTTTATCGTGGGGGAAATTAGGTCACAGGAGAATGTATTTAGATGAAATAACTTTTGATTGCTATAAAATTCTTGACAATTTGTTTTTATTATGTAGAATGCATTTATGGATATACTTTTTATACCGAATAAAGCGTGTTTTGACTTTGACAGTGAATACTAACTTTGCAATTGTATGGGTCAGGGATTTTAAAATACCAATATGCCCACTGTCCATGACTAAAGTTTGTGGGTTTAAGAGCGATGAAGAGGATGATTGCATACACTTCCCACACAATAATTATGGAGGTACCTTAAATACAGTATTGGCTAAATATAACCTTGATTTAATGCAATGTGCACAAGATAGGAATGGTAGGGAGATACCAACCTTCATTGGAAGAAATGCAAATACGACGATTGACCATGTTAAAGTAATCCACACATATTGTACATCTATGCCCTACCCAGAGAATTGCCCAACCACTATTCAGTGATCATGATTGTATTATTATGCTGATACTTATTAGGGGCAACAAAGTTGTAATGCAACAAATGGTTACTGGTATTATAACTCCAATCAGACCAAACAGTACAAGATTTAAGTGGAAGGGTATTGACCCAGCCGAAGTTTTAAATAATTTTGTTATAGAATGTGGCATGGAGATTTCTGATTACTTTTAAGTGAAGGTTAAATCTACAACGATACTAACTAATTTCTGTAAAATCTACTATACTATTGACAAAATAATGACTGCACCCTCCAGATCTAAACCTACACAAAGTAGGGGTTGGTTTAACCATACATGCACCCAGTCTCTGAATCAGCTAAAACAGGCTCTTCGTAGTAGACCTAGGAAAAAGGAATTAGTTCAAAATTTAAGATTAGACTAAAAATTAGCCCTTAAGATGAGGAAGAGGGAGCTCCAAGAGGAGGCGTGGGATAAACTATCTTTGGCAGCAGGTACATCTAATAATAAGCATTTCTGGGTAACTGTTAACTCACCATTTCTCAAAAATGAATGTTTCCTGGAACTACTGTCCCAAGTTAGCTGTGAGGAATGGGTGCTATATTTCTCCAGCATTTTTAACTTGCATGATTATGATGTTTAAAAAAATCCTAGTCCAATAGACTGTAAATGGCCTATTATCCCCCTAAATATCTCGCTTGATGAGGATGAATTGGAATTTGGGTAGCAAAGGAGAAAAAGCCCCGGGCCCGATGGTGTCCCCATGGATGTTAATAAAATGGTGCCAGATCTATGGGGAACAATACTCACTAGAGTTTTTAACGCTGCAGTTACCGAGGGCAACTCGGGTACTTGGGGCCATTCGGTTATTATCCCCATTTACAAAAAGGGAATAAAACAGAAGCAAAGAATCACCGTCCTATTTCCCTCTTGGACTCCTCAGTAAAGGTGATGAGCAGAGTTTTATTAGTAAGATTGGTGGAGTGGGTAATGGAGAATGAGATATTATCACAGGCTCAATATGGTTTTAAAAAAGGGTTAGGTACAATAGAGCAATGCATCAATTTAAAGCTCTTAGTGGGTAAATATACATGTGCCAAACAAGGGAGTCTATGTTTATGTTTTGCTGATCTTAGCAGTGCTTTTGACCTTATAGATCATGCCATTCTTTGGCCAGTTCTACTTAAACTCGGTGCCCCGGAGTCTATTATCTATTTCCTTGCGAAGTGTATATGAGAAATTAACAACTGGAGTCTGGTTGGCGAGTGTACACCAAATTTCAAAGTCAAACGTGGCATCCGCCAAGGCTGCCTCTTAGCGCCACTGATTTTTACCTTATTTATAAACGAAGTTGACACAGTTAATAAGTTGGTGTAGGTGGATGCACCCCAAGCCACAGGCCAGGCCGTACCAGTTCTGCCTTATGCAGATGATGTTGTGCTTTTATCTAGAACTTCGGTCGGCCTACAGCGATTAATAGATAGGTTTGCAGGTTTTATTACTGGAAGTAAGCTGTTAATTAAGAAGGCTAAAACATTTACTATGCTATGTGGTCTAAAATCCAGGAAACCTAAACCTTTTTTTAAAGATGTCACGACAGTGGAAACATTGACATTTCTGTTATTTGGGGTTAACTTTTTCTGGTAAGGGTGATTTTTTTTTATAATTTGTTTTTATTATTTTGCAAAACAACATATGAAAATCCAGCATCCATAGTTAACCTTGATACATTACATCAGATTATTGCTCTTATTGCCCCCATACTTCCCTTAGGGAGACTTATCAGTCCTATTAACCGGTATTCCAGTCTTATTTACCCCACTGCACACATCCTACTGCTCTCATTAGTGCGTCATCTTGAACATATTGTCAATTATGCAAGTCCAATACGCAACATTATGATCAATATGTTTAACAATAAACAAACCCAATCAAACACCCTCCCCCCTCCCCTTGATACCGGTGTGTCCAGTTTCTGGTCTCTAGCATCTATAGTATTATCAGTTACTTTTGCACCTTCTATCAGAACAAGTGGGGGACAATACCTTCCATTCCTGTATCATCTTGCGATATCCCTGCATTGCACACCTGGAATAGGCCGTGGCTCCCATTACAGCACTTTTATCGATCAAGTTGATCCCTCTTGGGCCTCTCCAACAGAACTTGCCTCAGAGTCGGTGTTGGGCGTTTGTAAGGCAAGTACTATGGTCTCCCATGCCCTCGCTGCCTCTACCGCCTTCTCATTATTAGCCCGTATAGCCTGTTGTAATCTGACTGTACTCTCACTCTTAGCCCATTTGAGTAACTCTGACTTCCACCTCCCCACACTGGGCCCTCATCTTGTCCTCCATTGTGCTGTGATCTCTGTTTTAGCCAGTACGAGGCCTAGATCCAGAAACTTACTTGTGATTCTTGTTTTGGGAGTGTGAGGAAACCAGTGCAATAAACAGGTGCCCATGTCAGCCTCTATGTGGCACTCCGTAACTCCACGAAGCAAATAGACTGCCCCCCTCCCAGTATGTTCCTAACTGCCCACAGCTCCACATCATGTGGTGTAACTCCTCCCCCATAAATAACAGCATGGGCACTGGGCAGTATCTGTGTGAAAATATTGATTAATCTTAGCTGGGGTTAAATAAGCCCTATGTGATATAAAGCAGTGTATTAATTGAAACCTAGCGTTTCTAGTACTCTTCCAGGTCCTTCGAACAAGTTGCACCCATGTCTTTTCGGGAATTTCCTTCCCGAGATCCGCTTCCCACTTTCTCTCTAATTTCTGCAAAGGTTGCAGGCCGTCTGTGATCAGCTGCCTGTAGATACAAGTTACAGCCTTAAACGTCCCCGCAGCAATTACCACGTATTGACACAACATAGTAGCCCGCGGTTCCGACAGCCCTTCCTTCAATGACGTTGTATCACCGAGACCAGAGCGGTATGCAACAAGTAGTCCCCTCGCGGAAGATCATACCTATCTCGCAGCATCTGAAAATGTAATAATACTATGTCCTCATACAAATCTCCCATCACTTGGACACTCATCGACTCCCAATCTGCCAGCGCCGACCAGTCCCCCCATGCGGGAGGGCAGTGCACATGCCCAAATTAATCTCTGGGGCATATAGGGTGAATAATGCCGGCTCTATGCTGGCTCCTGTTCCAACATTGTCACAAAGTCCTTTCCTCAGCGGTGAGTGAGCCTAGACGCAAGGGTTTCTGGAGTATTACAAATGACAGCACATGGCGCAGGAGCCACCTTCCCTCTGGGCCATCCGAGTGAGCCACTGCAATTGAGCAGCCAAGTAATAATGTTCGAAATCTGGCACCGCCAAACCCCCATCCGCTCTCGGTCGCATCAATGTAGTCAAGGCTACGTGGCCCCGTAAGAAACCACTAATCATGGAAGGAAGCTGCAGAAAGACTGCCCCTGGTATTCAAATCGGCAGTGTCCTAAAATAATATAGCAGAAGGGGGAGCGCCACCATCTTTAGGAGGGCCACCCTGCTGGCTACAGAGAGTGGTAAAGCACTTCAAAAAGCCAGGCTACCTCTCAGGCCTCCTAAAGCCCTACCTACATTTCCCTCCAGCAAATCGGCAGGTGCGTGATAGATATTAGTTCCAAGATAGGGCAAGCAATCAGGTTCCCACCGAATTCCCGCCACCTGTACTGTGGCTGCAGCCGATGGAATTACTGGGAAAGTCTTCCCCTAATTCACCCCCACCCCTGAAATCTCGCAAAACACCCGGAGCAGGTTTGTCGCCCCCTCCAGGGCCTCCTCTGTATTGTATACATAGTTTCCTACAGGGTTATCTTGAGATGCAGCACCAGTGGGGCATCTCATAAAAAGTGACGGACTGGCCTCACACACCGCCCGGTGTCATGCTTCATCATCGGCTGTCTTCGCCCTCTAAAAATTTCGTTCGATAGAGGGCGGCATACACCTGGAGACAGGGATGCACTTCTAAAGCTAAGTGGTGGCCCGTGAAATAGTGAAAGGTGATCTAAAAACCTTTACATTTATCAATAAACTGTATTTATTTAGGGAGCAAATGTATGGTATTAAAAGAGGTGAACGGTGATCTGGGACGTCAATCTCCCTTCACCATGTTAAATGTGGTCAACATGTTTCTGCATTCGTGTCCCCGTAGGGTACGTAGCATTCGTCCGAACCAAAGGGTTTTTAACTATGGGCGCAGCCTTTTCGCACATAGTGCAAAAAGTACCTACCACTAGAGGGACGGGGGCTATGGGCTTCAAGCTCCCCGATCAGTGTAGTACCAGTGTAAGTGATTCTGTAGGAAAAAAAGGAAACAAAAAGGACATACAAACCAGAAGTGTAAGTATATTTCAAGTGGCAACATTTGCCATCCATGCAACGTCACACCTATTGCGGGCGTGGTGTGGTCTTTATGAAACATGTGGCAAATATACATGTCATCATTCAGCCAAAGAAATGATAGCAGTACGCTTCTTACCCTAAAATACTATCCTACTTGCTCCATGGGAGGGCAACGGTGGAAGGGCCTACTGTGACTTTCTGCAATGGAGAGGTACAGAGGGGCAAAGCCTGATTGTGCATCCACAGGGCTCGGACTCAAAGGCTAAAACACACTATTATGCAGTTTAAAAATAGTATGCCCAGTGTAGGCAACACACACACACACTTTCAACATAAGGTGAAGTAAAGTTTCACCTCCGCAAACATATGTGGCAGTCACAGTCAGAATTCAGCGCTTCCAGCCATTCCATCTACCAGCATCCTCTCGGTCTCCCCGTCGGTAGAGTGTGGTGAGAACCCGGAGGGTTTAATACTGTGGTTAAGTGGTAGGTTAATTGCTTAATACGCGCTAATTGGAAATGTATGATGTACATCCTGTGTCTCGCCGGGGCCCCGCCTGGTCGCCTGGTGTATGGCGTGCCCAAGTTCGCCTGCACGCATTGGGGGGGAAAAATAGGTTTTCCGCCCAGTCTTTAGTATTCCTAAGCTGCGCACGCGCTCCTGATTCTAGAACCCACATGACCAGGCTGCCGTCACTCCGGGGTCTGTTGCCGTGACTGGTTATGCGCTGGGGTCAATGTTCTCGCTACGCGCATGCGCGCTACTCTTTTCCAGTCCGTGGCACATGATCGAAAGTTAACTTGTCACTGCTATGCACCGTTCACGGCACATGCGTGTGGTGGGTCCGGGACTGCTCGTCCTGCTCTTGCACATAGATAATATGTAATTGTGGAACATGGAATGTCCACTCTTTGCTAATCGCCGGTTTAAACATGGGGGCCTGAACGTGAGTGCAATGATCTCTATTTATTCGCATATCCCACATATGAGCCAGCTTCCTTGCTCGGCAGAGGTTTACCTGGTGGGGCATAACTATCCCAATAATTTTATGTTAAACGCTTCCTCGTGTTTTTAAACCTTGGATAATTAAGTGGTTGGATTTTGCGGTTGATATTTATTAGCCTGCAGTGGTACCTATAACTATAACCTTGTGGACTACCCACGTGTGGGTTTGTTACAGTGTTGTGCTCATAGAGCCTCTCTCCGGTGGTTAACAAATGCATGAGCAGATGGTAATTCTGTACACCCGGTAAAGCCTGGTCACTTTGCCAACTGTCCCCATGGTATTTCTCCTCTGTATTGGCCAGGAAAATAAGTAGATAATCGACATATAAAGATATATGCTGCATGTCTCCGGCAAAGCTAGTCCCTGATAGTGTCGCCCCAGCCTGGCGTCCACGGCCAACGGCTCAATGGCCAGTGCAAACAGCAGCGGAGACAGTGGGCATCCCTGTCGTGTTCCTCGACCTACTGAGCAGGAGGGGGGGGGGGCAGGGGGGGGGGGGGAAGAACCACTATCTCTGTCCGCACCCGTGCTGTCGCTGCGCAATAAAGCATCCCCGTCCATCCCACAAACGCCTCCTCAATGCCGAACGCATGCATAACTCGAAACAGGTAAGGCCACTTCAGGCTATGAAATGCCTTCTCTATGTCCACCAAGAGTACAGCAGCAGCGGGAGTATCCCCATGATCTTCATCCAGTATGCGGAGGAGGCGTCGTATATTTGTGGCTGTATTCTGGGACGGGATAAAATCCGCCTGGTCCCGGTGAATCAATTGTGTCATATTGGGCAGGAGCAAAGTCGCCAGAATTTTCCTTAATATTTTGTAGTCAGATGTCAGCATAGACAACGGGCGGTAGGCCGTCCTGTCTAAAGGATCATTTCCAGGCTTCTGAGGTGGGATGATGATAGCCTCCCATGTGGAGGCTGGAAGCTTCCACATCGTCTGCGCCTCCTTATAGACCGTCAACAGTTTAGGAGCTAGCAAATCAATATAGCTGGCATAAAACTCTATGGGGAGGCCATCTTTGCCCGGCGTTCTATTACGCGCCATGTGTTTAATGGCACCCCGCATTTCCCTTAAACAAAATCTCTTGCCCTAATAAATCAGCTTGTTCCTCCTCCAACTGGGGTAACTTTATATCAGTCAAAATGCCCTCTAAGGCATCATCAGTATTCCTCAACTTGCTCCTATATAAATCTCCATAATAACCTAAAAACAATCCATTGATCCCTCGCTGGGTATAAACCGGAGTCCCCAATGAAGAATTTAACGCTAATATAGGCGTACCACGAGGGGTCGGGTTGGCTAACCACGTCAGCAATGTGCCCGCCTTGTCCCATTCCGTGTGCCCCTTTGCCAGGTAGGCTCTATGATGATAGCAACGCAACCTCTTTATCTGGATCGCCACCCCCTCTCTGGCCTCAGACATTTCCTCCTGCGCCCCTGGGTTCTCAGGTCGTGCCCTCTTTGCTCCCCTCAGTCGTTGTTCTGTCGAGTCTACTTCCTGCAGCAGTGTCTTCCGCACACCCACCATTTTGGTAATGCACATTCTCCTCACTACTACCTTAAAAGCGTCCCATTCCAGCGCCAAGGTAGACGCTGTCCCCTAATTTTCAGTAAAGTATTGCGTAATTCCCATTTCTATTTCTGTGCGGAAAACAGCATCCTCTAGTGCCTATGGTCGCTGACGCCACATCGGTATCGCAGGTCTCTCACTGCCCAACCAATCGTCAGCAATAACGGAATATGATCCGATATTGTTCTCGTCAAGTATTCACTAGGTGTTTCTTTCACATGTACATCCGGTGAGCACAATATGGCATTCAAATGCACATGTAGTTCATGTAATGCAGAGAAGAAAGAATAGTCACGCTCTTCTAAATGCAGCATTCTCCACACGTCGGCTAACCCCCACCTATCCAGGCAGTCCCTTCTAATTTGAGATATTCTGTGTATTGGGGCTTCGGGCAGCGGCGGATGATACCTATCCATGTTAATATCAGTTATCGAATTGAAGTCTCCTCCTTATCACAGGGCCAGTCAGGTAAGGTGCCAATTTACCCGACAAATTACTGAAAAAGTCTGCCTGATCTACATTAGGGGTATATATGCTACACAACGTAACATCCTAGCCATTCAGTCACCCACCCACCACCACAAACCTCCCATCCGGGTCAGCTAACTGACAGGTCATCTAAAAGGGGACCCCAGCTCTAATCCATATTAATTTTCCCCTAGCAAAAGCGGAATACGTTGCATAATACACCTGCCCCCGCCATCTGCGCTGCAGTGCACTGCCCTCCTTTTCAGTAATTTGGGTTTCTGGAAGGAAGGCTATGTGTACCCTCCATGCACGAAGTAAGCATGTACCCTGTGGCGCTTCCCCATTGTGTCCATCCCCCTCACATTCCACGTTATACATTTAAAATCAAGCATTGTCCCCATATTGGTTGTCTGCCCCTTGGAACCCCTGTATTCTCTCCATGGACACACAGGTGGCCCCTATTTCCTCAAACAACACTCGCAAAATTCCCCAACAACCCCACCCTGGAACAGGTCCTAACAATCCAGCACCCATCCAAACACTCAACTAAACTACATCCCCATAGCTACCAGGGAGCCCTAGATACAACAGTAGGGGAGGTGCCTATGGGCCAAGTATTTCAACCATCCAGCGCCGTACCCCACTCAAGGTAAGGCCACAGCCACAGCTGTAGCACCACAGACTAAGCGAGCCCCACCCTAAAGCCACCACCCCAGCCCCTACCCACCCGGCTAACATCATCTCAGTTTCTCCCACAATAATGAAAGGGAACATTATTTAGCAAGAGCACCCTCCAGTCCTCGGTAAAGTCTTACTGTACTACGCATCTGCGATCTCATCAGCTGTTCCAGGTGTAACATGAGGCATTGTGCCGCTCGCCGAATCAGAATCCTCAGAGACCGTTCTCACCGATCCCTTCACCGAGTCCGTCGCCCCCCTCGATTCTGTGGTAAGGGTGATTGGTCATCCAAATTGTCGAATGTCCGTGCAAAGATGCTAAAGAGTGCGCATAGGGTCTTTCGGTTTGCATCCAAACTGGGAAACTGACATATTAAGGACATGACAGATATCTATAAAGCTAGATGTGCCTCAATTGCATTATATGGCGCTGGGGTGTGGGGCCACAATACTAGCAAGGCACTACAAATAGAGTAAAAACTCCTAAAACTTCCTAAAAAAACTTTTATGCCTGCCTGCTTCAGCATTCCTCTGAGATAGTTAATCGAGAAGTGGGGCTAAGATACTGTCAGATTTGATTGCTTTGAGACCTCTAATGCTCTGGAGATCTATTTGGTCTACAGAGAAGGCAACATTTACCCAAACTATTGTCCGAGATTGCTTGCAATTGGACAATTTTTTTTCAGTACCCTGGTTAAAATATATTGCAGATCTTAATAGAGATTTATTTATGATTAAGATCCGGAAAAACCCAATTGAAGTGATAGGCCTGTCTAAACAGGAGATAAAGAACACATTTTTGGGCCATAAAAACGAGTGCCGGATGAGAATTATTGGGAATCAAACCACATACCTGTTCAACCAATCAATTTTAGATCCTGATGGCTTCCAAAGCTATTTGTCATGTTCGCAGATGATACCCTCCTGCTGTTGAGGTCACCGATGGGTATTCAAAGGGTTTTAGACATCTTTTACTTATTTTGTTAGAATAGGGGCTTGGAAAGTAATACCCAGAAAACAAAATGCATGGTTTTCAATGCAGGGCGCTCAACACGACCGAATCAAAAATTAACTGGGGAATCCCTAGAGAAAGTCCCTGTATGTGAGTATTTGGGATTGTCCCTTAATGAGAAAACGGAGTGGGGCGTTTAAATTAAGAAGGCTTGTCTGAAACTGGCTCAAACAACAGGGGGGCTAGCGAAACACCAGAGGATAAGTGTACATCAGTTCCTGGGGCCGGTGCTGGAAATATATAAGGCGCAAGCCAGAGGAGGTGCCTAATATGGGGCAGAACTATGGGGTCATCGGTCAACTGAACAACTTGTTAAGACTGAAAACTCATTTCTTAGACGACTTTTGGGACTTCCCAAAAGTACACCACTAACCCTGCTCCGAATGGATCTTGAAGTTAGCCCATGGCACTGGAGGTTGCTCTCAGACCTCTGCTATACTGGCACCGCATATGGAGCACCCCAAAATTATCTATGTACCGAGTGGAATTAAGGGAAGTGGCAAACCTCAATAGTGCAAATAAAATATCTTGGCTCACTTACATCAAGAATTCCTTCCTATCTATTGGAATGGGAGATTTGTGGGATAGTGCTGAAGATGATGCCCGTTAACACCTAGGAAGGCTTTGATTAAGAATTTTAAGGATGACAATTTCAATCTACTACTGAGGGGCCCCAGGACAGGCACACTTACAATTTCCTTCCTAGAAGTCAAACTGCAATATAGTTTAGAATCTAGCATAGATGATATACAGCCTGTAGGAGAGTAGGGTCTGCTTCCTATGGTTACCTCCACTTTTTGCTGTGATTCTCTGGTTTTTCGACTTTAGTGTGGCTGTGGACCCGCTAATCAGGCCCACAGTCCAGCTGTTCTCTCTCTAAATTGATACCATGTACTTTAGGTACATAACAGATTGGTTACTGGGTCACCCTTGTGAGCCCCGGTATAGTGTATCATAGGTACCCAGGGCATAGGTGAGGGCATAGGTGCACCCTAGGCCTACCAGGGGCTGCAGCATGTATTGTGCCACCCCTGGTTTGCCTTCCAAACTGACACCACAGGTCTGTTCACACAGCCTGGGTAAGGTGGTGTAATCACCCCTTACTTAGATATAGTTTACCTATATCTATATATACATATCGACACATATACACCTATAAGTAACTCCTATGGCAGGCCTTGACAATCCTGGAGGCAGAGTGCTTGGTTTTAAGTGAGAGGGTGCCCTAGCATGAGCTGAGCCCCTCTGCAGCTTTCGGAACCATCTCCTTATAGCTGTTCTATGATATAGCCATACCATATACTCTTAAGTGCATTATAATACTCGCGGTTAATGCTAACTTTGGTTTGGCTTTATCAAAACATGTTGTGTAAGGTGTCAAACACTTTGGAATACTACCACCCACCCCCCCCCCCGCCAGTTCTGGCGGCGGGGTAGCATTCCACCCTTCTAGAGGGAGAAGACATGTAGTTACCCGGTTAAAGTTAAACAGAGCCCCAGCACCACAAAATGGATGCTTCTGACACAGACACGAGTCTGCCCTCCTGCTGCTGGACGAAACTCTGGCAGGGGAGCCTGGACAATTTCTGTCCAGGATGGTGCTGGCACCTCCCCAGACAGGCTTTAGTGTATTGGGGCAGGGAGGGTTGCATTCAGTGAATGCTTTTCAGACACTGCCTGGGGCACACAAGGTGCTCCATGCATTTCCCAGTTCAAACCGGTTGCTGGGGCACTCAGCCCCAGCTCTGGCGCGAAACTGGACAAAGGGGAAGGGGTGTAACCATCCCCACCCCAGGCCCACCCATAGGAGGAACCTTAGAGTTAGTCCAACCCCTAAACTTACTATAAGTATAGAACCCCAGTCCCTAGGACTTTAGATTACCCTGGACGAAACTCTGAAACATATATCCTGGACCTTCGACATTCCATTTCGACTGGAAGACGGAAGACATCTCCCTTGTGGTCAAGGAGTGACCACCCTATTCAAACAGGCACCAACAGCATCTTTTGCCGGTCTGCATTTTTGAGGCTCCCGCCGGATCCAGAAGA
Organism: Lissotriton vulgaris; assembly: GCF_964263255.1. Lineage (NCBI taxonomy): Eukaryota > Metazoa > Chordata > Amphibia > Caudata > Salamandridae > Lissotriton > Lissotriton vulgaris. The sequence continues at coordinate 697,164,571 of NC_141691.1, read as the reverse complement.
ATCTGCGACACAGGATACAAACTTCCAGACATCTCTGACCCCTACCTTGGCTCACAGCAAAGCTGAGACCCGTGGCAGACACGAGAGACGTGGGACCGGAACTCGAGGACATCCTCCATTTTGCTATCTGCATCGACTTCCCGAGGTATCCCGAAGTTGTGGATTGAGGTGCTTGAAGCCCTAGACCCAAGCACCTTTTGCACCGAAGCTCAGAGCTCCACACTCCGCTAGTGGCCCTTGGGCTCGCTTTGTGCATTTCCGCTCAACGCGTCTTCGCGGTTCCTAGTCCGTTGGCTAGTGAGCCCCCAAGAGGACAATCCTTTATTTCAACTTGCTTTCCTGGTTGCTCCTGGCTTGCTCCAACTTCCCTTCAAAGGAGAAGTTCCCCAAACCTTACTGGTGGTGTGCACCGAAGCCACTCTCGACATCCTGCGTGGGTTGCATTTGCCAAGGCTTGTTGGGTCCAATCCGGATACCGACACCGTAGTCAACTAGATCCTTTGTGGGACAGCTCGAATCCAGCTCCTGTTCGTCGTCGTCGACGCCTCCTGGTCCTCGTGGCTGAAGAGACAAACTTCACCTTTTCACCTGAAATCAGCCGACATCTGGTGGCATCTTTCTATCGCTGCCCTGGTCACTGGAAAGTGGCCCAGACTCTGTCTCCTCTGCTTTCAGGTTCTTCAGATCTTCGTTCCACCCTTGGATCCACTCGGACACTTTTCCTCTGGTCGCCTGCAACACTTCTATGTAGATCTCCATTGAAATCGACAATGAAACCAGACACCAAAAGAGACCTATGCACCCGGCTTCCGTGGGTGAGGTAACACAAGTACTCTGGTAGTCTCGAGGGTATTGGCCCTCCTAGTGTCTAATTCTAGAAGGGTTCCATCGTAGTTCATTTAGTAGTATCGTAACCTGCGGCTGTGTTTAGACTCTGCATGCGTCTCCAAACCTTAGGTTGTCTAGAGTAGTCCCAGCAATTCCACAGGCCCCAGGCCTGCTTTCTATTTCTCATGTGGTTATTATACCACTATTTTAGTATATGGATTGTGAGGTCCCTAGGGTAAAACGTATACTGTACAACTTATCGTATGATAATTAAGTAACTTATATTGTACTTTTAGCTCTGACCTCATAAAGAGTGCAGAGGGGTTTTGTTGAGAATAAATATATATATATATGATATATACCTTGTGTGGTGTGCTTTCATTTGGTACTTAAGGGATTATAATTGGTAAAACAACTAGCTTAATTCACTCTCTGAAGACTGCTCGCCATTGCTACCCCTAGGATAGCTTTCTATTAGGTTGACTTTACAACCACCATCAATAAGGGTCGATTAGACTGGTGCAAGGTGCCCACTAGAACTAGTGGACATCATATGCCAGGCTAACTTCTCACACCGCCTTCTCTTGCAAAAAAATTATTTGCAGTTTAGGCATGGTGCACTTCCCTTATGTGCTGTTACTCACAAGTGGGGGGGGCGTGGGGGGGGCAGTTCCACTAAAGATTATCCGACCTGCAAAAATTGCACAGAGACAGACCTACATGTACTTTTTTTTTGCCCAACATATAAGGTAATAAGACATCCCTGGCTACGACAGTTATGTAGGAATCTTGGAACCTCTCATTGTTCACAGGCCTATAGGACCCTAAAATATGACAGCAGTATGCCAATTGTTTTTTCAGTGTCCCATTATCTGTTTTCAATGTGGTGTGTACGTCAAGCAGTTTTAAAGAAAGAGCAAGTCCAAACTATCCACTATGTCTCCACCATGACCCGGGAATCTGCTTCTTAACTCCGCTTTCTCACTTATGAACTTGCATTACATGTCTGAGCTACTCGGAGCCTTCTTAAGATATTCACTATACCTTTTAGTCTTTTTAATGATCAAACCTTTTAACATATACGCATAATTATTATACTGAAATAGCTGTATCGATTGTACTGTATTATTTATATGTTTTACCTGTGCTTTTATGGCCTTATCAGGCCAAAATAAAGTATCTCTTGACTTGATTAGTCACAAGACCTTCGCATCGTTTTTCAATAACAAGATTGAGATTGGGTATTGCCCATCATTTAGTTGCGTTTCCTGAAATGAAAACACGTCCTGTCACTTTATGCCCACGTAATGAGTATTCTAAACAGAGCACTATGCCCTTCCTACTTTTCTGTGATTTTTATCTGTATTTTAGACTTGCTTATTTAAAACCCTTCTTAAAGAAACATACCCTAAGAACTACTAAAACAGCCATGAGCCTATTGATTCCACTAAGAGAACCCAAGATTTGTTTTTTTGTTGCAGCATTCATTTTAAAATCAATTCATGTGAGAAAATGTATCATATTTTTTTTACCGTTTTTAACTGATTTTAATGTATTAACCACTTAGATTACATCTGTGTAACTAGATTTAATGGTTTGTATATGTATATCTGTTGCTTTTCTGGTTGCTACACATATCGAATAAAGCTTGTTGAACCAAACCAAACCGAATAGAACTTCAGAAGCTACATCCATATTAGAAATAATGGTGTTTTACAAGAAAAACGCAGCATAACTAATTGTCTAATTTTCTTCCTTTCTAAATGACTTAGGAAATCCATTTTAGTTGCTACATCATTAATTCATCAGTTATGACTATGCATTATACAAACACCAATTATGAAAAATAATTTTCACACATCTCCAAATTTTTCATCGTTTCACAAATGCTGCCTCACCATACTTGGTACCCCTTCTTAAAGATACAGTTGTTACTCCCCTTATGAAAAAATACTCAAAGACTTATATTGGCTCGCCCATAGATAGGCAGAACTTTGGAAATAGTGGTTGCTCTATATACACCTGGAGAAAAATGGCCTATTTAATGATTATATGACAGACTACCATCCTCACGAGGAAAAGGAAATTATACTTTTAAACATCAGAGATAAACCACTGATTATCTTGAGTTGGGGTGATGTTGTTCCAAACAGCCTTGCCTTTCTGATTTGCATACCTGCCAATCCCCCTGCAGTGCGTTACACTGTATTAAAGTAGGAAGGTGGATCATTAGTAGGTGAAGGTATGCACCTTAAGATAATAATAATACCACAATCACAAATAAGGTCTGGTCAAGATACAATAAAGTAATTCTTGCTCAGCCCTTGGTAGCTTGGCAATGAGCAGTCAGGCTTAACTTAGGAAACAGTTAAGTGTAAATTATTCAATATCATCAAAACAGTAAACAAGTAAACAAGGCACAATAGGAACACAAATCCCAAATCAATTTATATACAAAGAGAATAATATTATCTCTAAGAGGACACCAAAATGACAGATATTAAGTTTTAATGATTAAATAAAAGAAATGTACATTCTAGCACCAAAAAGATTATAGTGCCACTAGCTGCTATCTGGTTGCACTGAATTGGGACAAAGTCAACGTTTTAGGCCAACCACGATGGATTGCGGGTCAGATAGATTGAGCGATAGGTCCCGGTCAAGGTTTTACCTCCACGCTTTGTCACTTTTTTGGAGCTTTTCTCTAAACACTGAGCATTCTGATTCCTTGAATCAGGAGTTCACTTTGATGACTGCTGCATGCTGATGCGTTATGGCTCCGTGAGCCTCTGGAAGTCTTCATCCTTGGCATCAATGGCGAGGAGCTCTGGAGCTTTCTGGTGGACAAACCAGTGAGGTCAGGTCAATTCGAGCCTACACAGCAGCTTGACTCTCAAAGCTGAGCCGGTCTTCTTCTGGAACTTTTTACCCAAACTTACCAAATACTTCCCAAACTTTCCGAACTTCTTCTGAATAGTTTCCTATGTGTTGAAAAGTGTCCAGGAGCACTAGCTAGGGGTTCGGAAGTTCTGGATTGCATCTTGGGGTCTGGGACACTAATTCCCACAATGCACCTGATCAGTTCAGGAAAATCGAGTTGTAATTAGTCAGCTGGAGAAGTCCTCTCTTTGACTGTTGCAGTTGGCTTCTTCCAGCACTTTTCTCCCTGTTGCTGCTCCGGGAGTATACATTGAATCAGGCACAGTCCTTCTTTACTGGAGCCTTGAGAGTGCGCCAGTTGAAATTCTTCTGAGTGCAAGCCTTCTGTGGTGCAGTCTAAGGGTCCAGTAGGGCAGTCCTTCAGATGTTCCAGGAAGTGATCCGAGGAGCTCCTGCAGCTCTGCCACATTAATCCTTCATTCTGGGCTGGCAAGGGGGGCACCCTATCCAATAGGGGTAAAGTTACATCCATCTGCTATGACCACTTCCTGCTAAGTGTGGCATATTTTTAACCCAGAATGTACTGTTCTCATAAGATTAAAATTGAGAAATTCTCTCTTTTGAGTGTATGTCTGGCTAAATCAACCCACAGGTGTGGCTAACTGGCTGGAGATCAAGGAAGTGGGAGCTGGCCTCAGTCCTGGGAAATCTGTTCTCCTTTCTTTGAAATACAGCTCATCTCCCCAGTCCCCTAACTGGGTTCTCCAGGAAGCAAATCTCCTCCCACTAAATGGCTGTACTGTTTCAGTCTCAGGCCTCTTCACGCCTACTCAGGAAGCAGCTTGACTCAGGCTGTCAAAGGCTGGCCAATCAGAAGAGGCAGCTACACACACCTATTTTAGGTAACTACAGCATAGTAATCTCTGAAACTACTTTCTTGTTATAGTTATAATAAAACTGACCACAGCAAGTTGTTGGATTTAGTTTAACTATTATTTTGATACTTTAAATCATGTTGCTAGCTAACTTCAATCAAAGGTTAGTCTTAAAAAAAATTAATACAGCCTTCCAATGTTAGCCTATGTGGCTACAACAATACAATAGGGAGAAACGACCTTGGCTGTTTTACCCTATCAGGGCATATAAAACATGTTATATTGTCCCTGTTTTTTATAACAATGCACCCTAGATTTGGGGCACCCAGGGCAGACCTTTGGGGTGACATATGTAACAAAAAGGTAGGTTAGGACTTCGGAAGTAATTTTTATTCCAAAGTCGAATTTAGGCATAGTTTTATTTCAAACCCCGCCTGCAAGGCATTTCTGGGTTTAAAGGGATAACTGACACCACAGCAGGGCACACTTAAGTGCATTAAGTCCACTTGGGTTTCTATACGTACATGCCCTACCTACCAATATATTGGGGACTTACAGGTAGTTTGTCTTGGCCAATTTGAATTATAACAATTACACTTACCATTTTAGGACAGAGCACTGGCCCTGTTTACCAGAGTCCAGGGTACTTTCAGAGCCATTACCCACGAGTATCAGTAACAAAATGGGGGTAATCATGGCAAAAACGATGATCTTCCTACAATTAAAAACTTCCTAACTGGGAACAATCTGAGATTGAGTGGGAGTCCTTATTGTATATGCAAGTGACATAGCCTCCCACTGAATAGTCCAGCCAAAACTGACCTACAAATGTTTCAAAGTCAGCCCAAATCAGAGAAGGAACTCAAATATTTGCTAGCCCTATCCCGACCATCAAGATTGCTCAATTGCAGACTGTCAGACTGTCTCTCAGTAATGTGCATCTCTCTCTGATCCACCTGGTGTAGAGAGTGATACCAACACAAAAATAGAGCAGGATAGGCACCAAAAATAACTCTGTTTCTCTGACTCAGTTGTGAGAAGATTGTAACTTAATTGGAGATGGTTATAAAAAGAAACCAATAAAACACTAGTGCCTTTGGCCTGACCATGGACTGTAAATTTGGCTACAATAAATATTGTGCTATTTGTCCATTCAAACAGGGGACATTCTGCTTACATAATTTTGCATCTCACAAACTATTTATATATCACTGAGAACAGAAATCACACTGAATCTAGTTGAATTCTAGAGGGAATTATGCATAAATGGTTACAATTAGTCAAGGATTTTTCAAAACATCCACAGCATCGCTCATGAAAGGGGAGCGGTAACACTAATTAAGAAAAATGTTTTTCTTTTGTACAGCTTAGGTTTATGTCCATCTCCAATTCAATGATCTTGCTGTTGATAATTAATGTCTCTTTTTTGTGAGGAGAGTGATTAAATGCATATCGCTCTGCAGCTAAAACATTCATCTTAATTGTTTTCCAACTTTGATGTCAAATTTAATAATATTTGGGATAAGAATCCGATGCGGTCACTGTACATGTAGTCATTAGTGCTTAAATTGTAAATGCTTTTACAGCAGTTTCCCCAGAAAGCAAACTCAATATTCTAATAACTTTCACCAAGTTTGCTTCTCACAAAACAACAGACAACCAAATAGATCAACTGGCTTTGTATAGCCAAATGCACGCAACAAAAACGTTTCAACATAGGACACTACATAACATCCAGCAAAGTATTTGATGGGTTTAAAAAAATGAATAAGAGATGTGTATGTATCAGGGTTTGTACAGAGTAAACCGAGGTACAAAGAATACTGAACACTAGAGAGGGAAACAAAAGGTTGGATGGGGTAGATTGTCAGGGGAGAATTTGGGGGAATTAGGCTGGAAAGCAGGTGGATATAGGGAAGGGGGGACAGATGGAGCCAACATAGGTTTGATTGATGCCTGTGCAGATGGAGGGTAAAGGGGATGAGATTCAATGAGGACGGGAACGTTGTTCATCTCTATGTGGTCCATGTACTGTGCATGACCTTCTGTGTGATGTTCCAGTGTGAAGCTGTTTGATGTGTAGAGTCCTCAGTTTGCGCCTTAAACAGAGGAGGTGGAGTGCCTGGTCCATTTCACTACAGAGGAAGAAAAGCCTTGCTAGTTTTCCGAACTGTGTCATTTGCGTCTAACTCTACTGTAATAAAAGTAGACACTGTTCGTTAAATTTTACATTCGGACATTGGCTACACCCATGTTTCAATTCTAATTCACTTGCACATTTGTACAAAGGAGATATTGGCTTTCAAGCCCCATACAAATCAGAGAGAAATGAGTTAATATTGCCTTACTGAGTACAAGTACCGATACTGAAACGAAAATACATGATTTACTGCTGCTAAGAAAGAAAGTTCTCAGTGACTGTGACAGAATATTCCTTGACCTAAATAGAAAAATAAATCTTGTGGCAACTTTTACATAAGCAGAAGGATTGGCTCACTCATTCTGCAACATTGGCCAATATTATACATTCCCTCGCATATGCTCTATGGTTTGTATTGAACAAAATGATGTCATTAACCAGTCCCCACTCTCAAAATTAAACAAAAAAGCTACACTATCCACTTATAAGGAACCTCTAGAAACTAGCTACACGTCTCAAATAGTTGATACACAATAAAATAGTTTGCAACCTTACACATCGACCGATATGAAACAAGCATTGGCATAGCCAATAGGTCTCGCCTTTGGGAACTTATAAGTGTTTAGCCATGCAACAGTTGATGTTGTTGCAGGAAGGATATTTTGCTGCATAACTAAATACTTATAAGGCTCCAAAGGCAAGAACTATTGGCTATGCCAATGCTTGTTAATGAAGTGATTAAGCAGAGGAGTTTACGGGGTTTCTAAAGAAGAAATGTTGGATATGTCCAGCTTGTCCTCTGTGGCATTTGCGACGTATTGGGTGCACCTGATGCACACTGTCAACGTGCACCTAATTACTAAAAAACAGCATGAACACCAGCCCTTCGAGGTAATATACACGCTGCAAATAGTGATGTATAGCAAGATGAAAGTGCCCAAGACTAGCACCCACTATTGCAATATGGGAAAAGAAGGACCTCTTTGTAAAAGAAAAACTGTCATTAAGAGCGTCCGACCTCCAGAGTAGATCAATAGAAAGACACATACATTGTTAGGCATCTTCTTAGTTTACATGCATACATTTATGTCAAATCCTTATGTAGCTAAAGCGTGTTTCAAATTGTCACAAGCATTAGTCCATTGCTCAGTGTACGTGATAACCACTCATGTATCAGTAAAAAAAACACATAATGACCGGCTCATCACACACAAAACAACACCCCACACAGTAATGAATTGCACTTGGGTGATGAACGAGAAGCATAGTATATTTAATTTATTACACAACCGATAAGAAGATCGGGCCCCTTAGATATTGAGGTGTCTTGGTGAACTTTTAAATATGCGGTTTCTACAGGTAAAATCAAGCATGGCCGTCAGTGTCAGGCGGTTGGCAAAGAATGAATCTAAAGGTAATTAAAAAGAAAGGCGGAGTATAGTCAGGGCCAGATGAGCAGACACTGCCGAAGGACCTACCCCGTCACCGAAATTCTGGACGTGGTGGGGTATGTCCTAAATCTCTTGCACAGGACCGCTCCGCATGCACCGCGGTATAATAACGTTGCCATGCTGCATGAGCGCGTAAGGAGGTAGAAGTGATATCACTCCGGTGCCCTCATTGCGTTTCAGATATATGATTCAGGTAGATAAGTAGATGCAAAAAGCCCAAATGAGTGAGTTTCACTGGGTACATTGTGCATCCATTAATGCAGCTGCGGCTGCTCCGCACTGCCTGGTGCAGAGACAGCAAACAAGCATAGGTCGCGAGGCTGCGAAAGTGACACTGCCGCGAAAGTGAAAGTGATCTCGATCAATCGCGCGAGCGATGCACTTAATGAGCATAACGAGGAAAGCCATATGGCGCCTCTGCTCATAAGTGAATGCCAGCAAGCTCTTGGCCACAGTGGTAGCATTTTCTGAAAGTCTCTGCAGAGCAGCGCATGCGCTGGCTCAGGCGAGACCTAAAAAGGACTTCAATAGTCACTCCATATACACCATTCAACAATACATGTACAAAGCAAAGTCATCATCTGATTGCCTGGACTATAGGACGTCCTTGGGGGCCAACTACCCCTCCTGTTTTCTCCAATCATCCCACACAGTGGGATTGCTAAGAGATCTCCGCAGGCCTAGGACCCCTTTCTCCACCTCTCAACAAACGTGGCTCTTGGTTCACTACTGGTTTGAGGATGAAGTCCACTGTGCTCCTGAGGGACCTGGTACCTTCTGTAAGTCCTACACAGCGGTATTCCTGAGAGCTGGTCAGAGGCCATGACCCCTTTCTCCACCACTCTGCAAACGCAACTACTACTTAAAAAAATATAAAAATTCACTGAAATAAAACCAAAGGTTTCAAGGACGTTATTTGTTAGGAATTAGCATTTAAAATACCTTAAAAATGTACAGGAAAAAAACAAAGTTCATAAGTTAAAGTCAGGGAATGGACTTAAAAAAAACCTTAGATATTCACTGCAAAAAACAAAGGTTACAGAGACGTTAGACTCAGGTTTCACTCCTACAAAACCTGAAAAATTCAGCAGTTATAATTAGCTGAGCTAACTATAACTTGCGCCTCGACAATTCACTACTTATGACCTCACATATTACATCACTCATGACATGGTCAGAGACATCACTGATGACATCTCAAATGACATCACTGATGACATCATCCAGTGAGTGTGAATGCTGTTAAAATGTTTATGAGTGTTAAATATATATATACATCATGGTGTATTGGTGAAGAAGTGGGTGTATGAGTGCTTGTATGGATGATTCAGTGGGTGCGTGAATGGCTCTATAAGTGAGTGATTAGGTGCCTCAGTGAATGTATGGGTGAGTGATTGGATGTGTGAATTTCTGTATCAGTGTGTCGCTTGGTGTCTAAGTGACTGTATCAGTGTGTGAATGGGTGCGTGAGTGACTGTATGGGTGAGTGATTGGTTGTCTGAGTATATGGGTGTGTGAGTGTCTGTGTAGGTGGGCGAGGGGGTGTGTGAGTGCCTGTATGGATGTATCAGCTAACTATGACTGCAAAAATTCTCAGGTTTTCTACACGTGAAAACTGAGCCCAATTTATATATATGCAGCATCTTCATGCCATAGTAAATTCTGACCCTAACTACCCTGTGGCCCGTTATTTCAAGTTGGTTCATAACAATAACTTGAATGACTTACAATATTTTGTTATTGATGCAGTCCCCCTACACAAAAGAGGAGGTGACAGAGAAAAGAGACTGAGACAGTTGGAAAGCCAATATATTTTACGGCTAAATAGTAAGATTCCGAATGGCCTCAACATGGGGGAAGATCTTAATAACTTTTTGTAATTATTTTATTCCATCATATGCATAGTATTTTAAATGGATTTTATACCTATTTATACGGTTTTTATCTATTTTTATCTATGTTGAGGATGGTTTAAAATTGAATGAATTGTTAATCTCTGTGATTCAATCGTATTTAATGGATTTAGATACATATTGCTTGTATTCTGGCTGTGTTATGATGATTCTTAGGTTTCGTCCTATTTCTTGCTGCTTTATGTCACTGGTCACTTTAATCTTTTCAGTAATTTTGCATTTTTCCTTATCTAAATGATTACAATCCCTCCCCCTAATGTTTACATATACTGCCGTATTTTGCACTTTTTTGCACTTTGCACTTTTTCACATCTTTTTAACATCTTGCTTTAGGTTTTACCTAAACATTATACTGCTCTCTCCCAATTTTTGGGATAATGTATTTTGCACTAATTTTATATGTGGTTTTAACTTTTGCCTACTGGTTTGATACTATGACCCCATAACATCATTATATGCCATTTTCATCTTGTGCATAGTAAGCACTGGCGGTTGACATTTTTTTGGGCACTTGCCCGTCATTGACTAAAAAGTTGATCACAATTTAAATTGTAAATTCTATGTTTTGCATTGTTTACATATTTTGTGTGTTTCAAATTTTGTATTTGTCGACCATAGTTGATAATGAATGGTATTTCTTCTATGTTGTCTTAATTCATGGGAGGAGTCTCTTTATAACCAGTATTTAACCACATGATTCTCTGGGTTTGTCATGTGATCAAGTCCGGGTTTCCCGGACGAAACGCGTCATGTTGCCGTCCCCATCGATGGAATAAAGCACTTCATTCACCTGCAATTCCTTGTCTTGTGGTCTGTACCCTGTCTGTGTCCGTGCGCTGTTGCTGGCACCTCAGGATTGTGAATTTATATATATATATATATATATATATATATATTCAGGCTCCGCAGGTTTTCCAACCGGCAACAAATCAGCACAGCAGAGATTAAACCAGGTATGGTTTATTTTGCGCAACAATCCAAAACCAGACGCGTTTCAGCACTTGCCTTCGTCAGTGTCAGCTGGCGACGGCAAGGCGGAAGTAAATAAAGGCATTACTCACTGAAAGTGAAAACGGACCATAATACAAATAAGGGCGCCATCTTGGAGTGATGAAATAACGCTCATTACAGTGCAAAAGTAAACTCTTTACGAGCAATGCATACGATGCTGTACAAATTGATCACATCTCAATAAGTCACATTAATTACGATATCCATTTGCAAACATTGAGCCCTGGATGGGCAATTCATTGGTTCAAAACTAAAACCAAAATCATAAATCAGCATCAATTTCATTGCTCGAGTGATCATATTTCTATGCTGGTAAACAATTCAAAAGTTCTGTTCTCCATCAATCTTTAAATAATTGGCAATGCTTAAGGCCTAAATGGCATGGTTAATAAAACTCCAAATTAAATTAACCAAACTTACATAACCATGTTAAATCAAATCCAATTCCAATTCATCAAAGGGGTTGAACTGTGAACCAATTGATAGCGCATTTTGTTGTAAGTGTAGATTAACTCTGACAGTGACACAGTTCTGGAAACGATAATCGTGTTTATAGGTGTGATAATAGCTCTTCCCCTGCATTAAGTCCTCCCGGTGACTTAGTTTGGAGGTCGATAATATATTGTGACTCCAATCGTCTAAGTCTCCGTTTCTGATCTCCACCCCTGATGTCTTGAGGGATGCAGTCTAGGCTGAAGAAGCTAAGCTGAGTCCTATCGCTATTATGGTGGTTAGCAAAATGACGGGCCATCGGATAGCTTTCATCTTTGTTGGCAATGGCCCGTTGATGCTCTAAGATCCTGAGCTTAACTGCTTTCGTAGTGCTCCCTACGTACATCCGTTCGCAGGGGCACTTCAGGCAGTACACCACAAATGTGGTTGAACAAGTGATAAACTTGTTGATTCTTATCTTAGACTCCTTGTGTGGCACCTGATAGCTTAGTACCCTCTGACTGTTACTGCAGGCCTTGCATTTACCGCATGGGTATGAGCCATGCATGGCCTGCAGTTCTCCTTATATATTATATAGAGTGGCAATAGCCACTCTGTAGTTATAGTTGCCAGAGAAAAGAATTACTCAGATGTTTGCCCCTTAATTACTTTGCACCAGTTTGAAAAATCTCCAGAAAGCTTTCCAGAACTATGCCTCACTACATGTTGGCGGATGATGGAATGTTTTGCTAAGTATGGTCAAGGTGGTGCAAAAAAAAAAGGGGGGGGGGGGGGGGGGGTGGGGGTCCCAAACCAGATTTGGACCCCAATGCATTTTACATAGACTTTTTGTATAGATTGAATAATGATGGATTGATTGAATAAAATTTATATCGCGCAGACAATAACCCGAAGGCATCAAGGCGCCTAACAATGCATATCAAAATATATGAGCCTGACATCATTACAAATACGCCTGCACAAAGAGATGAGTCTTCAAAGCACTTCTGAATGCCTGAAGAGTGGGTAGGGATCTTAGTTCCAGTGGGAGGGCATTCCACCATTTGGGCGCCAGGGTGGAGAAAGCCCTGCCACCCCATTTAGCTCTTCTAGAGCGAGGGACTGACAGCAGAAGTCTGCTAGAGGAACGTAAGTCCCTAGAAGGAGTGTAACGGGACGGAATAGATCCTACACCCGTGGAACTATTTTTTGCAAGAGCCCTGTAGGTCATGCATAGGGTCTTGAAACGGATACGGTCCTCACAGGAAGCCAGTGTAACAGCTTTCTGGCCGCTGTAGCTGAGGCACGTTTGGGGAGGTCTAGCACAAATCTGGCTGCGGCGTTCTGGACTACCTGCAAGCGCTGCAGTAGACTTTTATTCAGTCCAGTGTACAGCGCATTGCAGTAGTCCAGACGCGAACCAATGAGGGCAACTGCAAGCTGTTTTCTTGCCTGCAGTGATAGATAATGCCTTATCCTCTTCAGGATGTGGATGATGCCCCAGCAGGTAGAGATGGTTCTACTAACCTGTTTGCCTAGGTTGAGGGCAGGATCGATCATGACCCCAAGGATTTTCCCTGAGGAGGTAGGGGTGGGGCAGGCTCCTAATGAGTCTGGCCACCAAGAAGATGACCATACGTCATCTTTTCCACCAAACACCATCACCTCTGTCTTCTCTCCATTCAGTTTCAATGAATTGTGAATCATCCATTGTCCGACTGCCTCCATGCAAGATCTAAAGTTGGAGGCAGTTGGGGCACCTGACGGGGAGAGAGAGACGAGGATCCGGGTGTCATCCGCATAGGATACTATCTCCATCCCATAAGATCTAATAAGCCTGGCAAGTGGGGTCACGCAGATGTTAAATAGGGTCGGACTAAGGGCCGACCCCTGAGGGACCCCACATTGCACAGGCAGGGATGGAGATAGATATTCCCCCAACATCACTCTTTGCACTCGATGACTGAGGAAAGAAGTGAGTAGGTCTAAGGCTGAACCCTGAACCCCGACCTCCCTCAGCCGAGCTGTCAGCACTGAGGGAGAGAGGGTATCGAAGGCCGCCGTCAGATCCAGAAGGATCAGGAGGGTGGTCTGGCCCCCGTCAACACATGTGCGGATATTATCCAACACTATGGTGAGGGCCGACTCGGTGCTGTGTTCCCTCCTGAAACCATGTTGGGATGAATCAAGGCAGCCCGAGCTCTCTACAAATGCGGCAAGATGTTTATTGAGATGTGCTTCCAGCATCTTTGCTGGAGCTGGAGCTGTATAGGACAGATAGCCAAAATGTCAGAACAAATTCGAATTAATTAAATTTCACATGAATGTACAATATACTATGCAGATAATCCTTTTTCACATGGCAACTAAATTGGTTAAGTTGCTGTTACTTTATAAGTCAAAACAACTTGGAGATATCTTTTGTCGGGAGAGAACCGTTGCACTACCGCAGTACATAGCAATGACATCACAAAATATGAATGGCTCTTGGAAGACAGTCCACGGTGGAAAGGCAGCCATGTTGAGTAAGAAGAAAGGTTTGGCTGTGTGCTGTATATTAATATCAAAAATAGGAGAGAGAGGTTATAAATGTACTGTAAATGGGCTTCAGAAAGCCCAAATAAGGTAGTGGTGGGTACCACTGTAGTACGGCTGTAGCTTCTAGAAAGTACTGCACAACCAGCAAAATTGGAAAAAAAATAATTTCACAATATTAAAATATATTATGCATAGTACAGACAAGAGCCTTTGGGTTGGTTGAGGAAAAAATAGATAAGTGGATAAGCCAATATTTCAGGTTTGAAAGAAAGATATGGTAACAATAGGTGGCAAATTGGGCAACATATATGCAACCCCACTCTACGCCACACCACTGCACACTACTCCAGTGTCCACTATTCCACCCTATGTCACTCCAATCTATGCTATTAAAGTGTAAGCCACTCAACGCAGTTCCACTGCACACCACTCCACTGTACTCCACTCAACAACACTGTACTCCACTAAACGTCAGACCCCTTCCCATCCCATCCACTAACCCTGTGGGGCTGTTGGCTCTCACTCTGGGCCTCCCTACGAACACAATGTCAGTAATATATGGAGTCTTTTTTGGGTAGTCAATTGCAGTTAATTTAGAAACCAGCTTTTAAGAAACCGAATTGTAAATTACACATTTAATTTGTACTCTAATTTGCCAACAATTCTATTAGTGAATACTGACCTGGCCAACCGCAAATAAAAATACTGCTCTTTTTTACCTTTTGTCTTGTGCAACAAAACACCATTCACATCAGGGTAAGCATTACTTTCATGCTGCAAGTAAATCTAATCTGATTAGAACATACAAAGGAAGCACAAACGCGGGTTGTCTGCTAAATCAAGCATCAGATTTCTCAGACAGCTAGTGTTCCTTTCAACGCAGACCTTACAGTAACAATAGACGCATAGCACAACAGCATTATTATTCCTGCATGGCAACATGTCTTTTCTAACTCGGATCCTAGAGCTCAAAGTTCAGTGTTTTAAGGACAAGCACAGCCTAACAGACTTTTAAACAAAGATTGAGAGTGCATGTTCAATGTGATATTGTTTTACCACCTCCGGGATTACACCATTTGATTTATTACTCATAACCAGTGCTGGTTAATTTTCACCAACATATCCGGACTACACAGATTAGAGTGGCAACAGCTAAATTTTGCAGCAACATCCGCATTAATAATAGGTGCGAAAGAACAAGCTACTTACCTTCCGTAACGCTTTCTTGTGAATACTGCTTCAACCTTTGTATTCCTCATCTTTTGAATATCCCAATCCGCCAAAAATTTCATGGAAACTTTTCTTCTATGCTCTCCCACTTCGACAAGTACATCACAATGTAAATTACTCCACACGTGGCTGCGGGTGATGTAATTGGAGCGATAAGAAGCCTTGGTGTGCGGACATCAGTTTCCACCTATTTCTTCATGCCGCCAAGGCAAACAAGTGAAACCAACAATACGTATGCCATAACAATCTAAACCTTAAATAAAATATTTATATATATATGTACTTAATTATTTATGAATATATTTATTTATTATTTATTTTAAAAGTTTTATATAGCGCTGGCTAGACCCGGCGGTATCAGAGCGCTTTACATGAGGAAGAAGCATTGTTTCAGAACATGGTTACAAAGTTCCATCAGTTACTGGAGAGCAGTTACATGAGTACAAAAGTATAGCATAAATATAAGGAAAAAAAATGGGAAAAGGGAGAGAAAAAATAGTGGAGAGAGAAAAGGATTAGGGGAGGTAGACAAAGAATAATGTCAGGAAGAGGTGGGGGAGGAGGTAGGAAGCACAATAGGGAGAAGAGGAAAAAGTGTCCAATGTCCGGTTGGGTAGGTGACGGCCGAGGGGTGAACCAGAGCCAAACTCCTCTATAGCTGCATAGGACAGCTCCACCAGTCATCGGCTAAAGGTTGCTCGGGCACCGTTGTTCATACAGAAAGGTTATAGTTCCGCTTAGGGGGGCAAAGTCCAAATGTTCCATTGAGAGCTCCGGTCCCGGTGTACGGTGCTGTGCTCCCAGCGGTAGTGGGATCAATCCCAGGCATCCGCTGTGTGAGACTCCCTTATCGCTGTGGACTCCCTCAGAGGGGTCTCTGAGACTCCAGGGCCTACATGCTGGATCCCTCCCCAACAAGGGGAGAAGGAGGGCTTTGGAAAGGGGCCCACTCATGGTGGCCATTATTAGGGACACTCAGGCTGGTTAGAGAAAGACCTAGACTATGGTAGGGAGAAGTTGAGAGTTGTGATGCTAGATCTGTAGTCTGGGAGACTGCTGCCCCTTTGCAGCCAATGTTGATGGTAGCAGGTTAAGACCAGTAAATTAGTATGTGTTGGGCGCCATTTTGATCGTAGGTTCTTGAAAAAGCAGCTACACTCACAGAATAAAATGGGTGTGCGAGCAGATTCAAGTGAGCAACAAGAGTGAGGAGAGCACTGGGAAACTATGAGGTCTGCAATAACACTGGAAACAAATGTTGCGGTGAGAAGAGGGTAGGTGGGGGGGCGGAGTAAGATTCGGCTGTCATTTTAAGGTCAGGCAGAATCTCCGGAGCGATCGGCAGGGATACTGGCCCACTGGAAGTAGGTCAGGGATCAGCTTCCTACATCAAGAGACAGTTGTCTCACCTGTAATCAGAGGGAAGAAGAGCTATATATTTATATAAAAAATGAAATTCATACACAATATCCAAATCGACTTCTTTTTAGTATATACAGACAAGCAACGGGAGGAGAGTAGGTCGTTGAGGAACCCACAAGTAGATACTGTATCAACTAGAAAAAGAGTTACCAAAGGTAAGTAACTTGCTCTTCTGATGGATACATCTATCTGTGAATTCCTTACCTTTTGAACAGAATCCCCAAGCAGTCCCGCACTCGGAGATGGGTGCCCATCTGCATATACCAAAAAGTCTTGCAAAACAGAAAGAGCAAAGTGTCCGCCCCTTTTCACTGCAGACTATATGCAATAGTGCTTTGCAAATGTGTGGCAGAAGGCCCAAGTTGCCGCTTCAAATGTCAACTACAGGGACAATTCTAGCTAAAGCACAAATATAAGACTTAGCTCTAGTGCAATGAGCTCTAATACCTTCAGGTAGATCTTGTTTAGCCATGGCATAGCAGATGTTTATGCACAGGATGATCCATCAGGACAGTGTTCTTTTATCTACTACTTTTCCTTTCATCTTGCTCACATGGCCAACAAACAGCTGATCATCCAGCTGGAGATCACATGGCCTGTACATATAAAAGATCACAGCCCTTTTAAGGTCCAATCGATGAAGACTTTTGTCCTCTTTAGATAGATGTGGAGGAGCATAGAAAGTAGGCAAGGTGATACACTGGCCCATGTGGAAAGGAGTAACCACCTCTGGCAGGAAATCAGTCCTTGTTCGCAATACCAACTTAACTGCATAGAAATTCATGAAGGGAGCCTTCACACTTCATGCTTGCATTTCACTAACACATCTAGTAGACATTATGGCAACCAGAAAAATTATCTTAAAAGTAAGAAGTCTTAAAGGACAACTATGTTAGGGTTCAAACAGAGAACACAAAGTAAGTTATTACCAAACCGAGATCCCACTGAGGCATGATGACCGGAGTGGGAGGGTATTTGTTCGTAAGTCCCTTAATAAAACATAACATTATAGGGGCCTTACACAGAGGAGGTTGATCGAGTAAACAAAGGAATGCCGAAAGTGCAGACAAATATTCCTTAATTGTTGCAACTGCACAACCTTGTTGCACTAGGGAAAGCGCAGAACACACAGTCCAATTGAAACGTGCCCCCTTGCTCTCTGCATGGAAAGTGGAGGCTGTAGAATGACGAGCAGTGAGTTCTCATAATCAGCAAAAAGGGTCTCTCTGAGGAATCCCCATAGCCAGAAAATGTGTTGAACTACTTCCAGATTGAGACGCCTCTCGTGATCATCTGAAAAATGCAGATGTCTGCATGCATGTTTAGAACCCTGGATAAGTGATTTGCCATGATGCAAATCTGAGCCCAGGACCAAAGTCGTAGAATGCCTCAACAGAGACACCTCCCGGTTTGTTTATGTATCACATTGGTGTAGTATTCTCTGTTAAAACTTGAACGGACTGACCATGAATGGAAGGGAGGAAGCCATTGAGAGCCAGACATATTGCTCGCAATTCAAACAGATTGGTACTCAACAATCATTCTTCTGGAAACCAAAGACCTTTGATCTCCAGATCCCCCAGATTAGCTCCTCACCCTAGAGTGGAGGCATCAGAGCAACAGAATGCAGGAGGCTATCAGACCTTTCAGGACTGGCTCCATTCTGAAACATCGGAATCATATTCTGACTGTCCAGAATCATCTGAGGAGGGTATGTTCGATTCACCTTAGTGAGTACCCTCTCTATGAACAGGGTTCTCTGAGAGGGCTCTAGGTGGGACTTGCGTTTGTTGATGGAAAAGCGCAGGTTGAACAAAAACTGAGTTATCAACTGCAAGTGACGCAACACCAACTGTGGAGACTTGGCTTTGATCAACAGGTTGTCCAGATAAGGGAATAATGGAATTCCCCAGTTTTTGAGATATGAGGCCACCACCACCATCACCTTCACATTCATGAAAACTCGACAACTAAGCCGAAATGGAAGGACCGCACACTGGTAATGTTGAGACCCCACAGTGAAATGGAGATACTTCCTGTGAGGTTGTAGAATGGGGATGTGAAAATAAGCATCCTGCAAAAAGATCAAGACCATTTAGTCCTCCTTGTCCAGCGCAAGAAGCACCTGTGCCAGGATCAGCATTTTGAACTGTTCCTGGTTGATGAACCAGTTCAAAATCCTGAGGTCTAAGATCAGACATAAACCACCATCCTTTTTGGGAATTAGGAAATACCAAGAATAGCACCCCTCACCCCGCTCCTGCTCTGGAACAACTCTACCCTGCCCTTTTGAAGTGGGGATTGGACCTCCTGTTGAAGGAGCAGAAAATGGTCTTATGACAAAAACCTTGTAGGGGAGGGAAGGATGGGGGAAATTCTTGGAAGGTAGGGCATACCCTTTTTTTACAATATTCAAAATCCACTGGTCTTATGTTATGGATCTCCATTATGGCAGAAAATGGGACAACCGTCCTCCCACCGGCAAAGCATGCTCCAAGACAGGGAAACTAGGGCAGCTTTCCTGAGGCGTTGGCCAGGGAGGAAGAAGAGGAGGAGGAGGAAGATGGCTATTTGGTTGCCCTTTATAAATCCTACATAGGGGATTGGATGGCTGCTGTTTCTGTTGATGCTGGTATTGCTATCTTCCATGAAAGGCGAAACCCATCAAACCTTCAAAACTACCTGTAACCTCTGGGCTGTGATTGAAGGCCCAAAGATCTTGCTATCGCCTTACTGTCCTTGAATCTCTCCAAGGCAGAATCAGCTTTAGCAACAAACAATCTTGACCCATCAAAAGACAAATCCACCAGGGTAGCATGTACGTCTTTCGGGAAACCAGACCCCGTCAGCCATGCGTGCCTCCTTGCAGTGACTCGAATCCCAATCAGCAATATCTAGAGCTGACTGAATAGACTTTCTGATGTTCAGCAATTCTGCAAAGTGTCCCTGAACATCCTTCGGTAACTTCAGAACCACTCTTAAAACTGATCCCATCAGAGCATGAATGTAAAGTCCCAACAAACATGGTGCGTTGGTTGACTTTAAAGCCATGCTACTAGAGGAAAACACCTTTTTTGCAGACTGTTCCATTTTATTTGATTCCTTGTCTGTTGGGGATGTTGGAAAAGACCCTGGAGTGAACTTCAAAGAACAGGAAGCTTGTACCCCTAAACTCCCAGATGAAGGATGAGTGATTAAATATAGTGGATCACACGGAGTTGGCTTTTATTTTCTAGCAATTGGTCTAGAAACCGCAAGATGATATAGGCTTCTGCCAAATCACTAAAATTGTTTCAGTCACTGCATAATTAAAAAGGCAATAAAAGCTCTGATGTTGAATCAGAAGAATGCAGCACTTCAGTCAGCAAAGTAGATTTTAGTTCAGTCGAAGAAAGTGACAGTTTCAACATATCAGCTGCCTTCCTAATCACTGAATGGTACGACATGACCTCAGGTGGAGAAACAACTTTAGGGGACAACAGCTCTCATTCTGGGGAAGTGTCTGATCCACTGGCTACTTCCAAACTCCCAAATGGGGCAGGAGTCACCTCACCTCAATTTTCATGAGAGGTCAAACCTGGAGACACTGACCTGACCTCAGAGACTCTTCTCTCAAATATCGATGCCGGGAACTACGACGCTGCTTCTTCTTGTGTTTCTTCTTTGATGACTTCAAGGAATGGGGAAACGGCAACTCCGAACAAAGACAAGACTTCCACTTGGGCTAGTATTCCGACATACTCTTTTCCCTTTCTTTCCCTGGCCATGAAGTTCTTCGCCTCTCTCTCCTTCAGGGCTTTTGGGTTCTTTTTTTTTGTATGATGAACATGCGTCAGTCATCATCCGAACTAAGAGGCCAAAGGCAATCTTCATGGCGATCAGTGATCGACATCTGACCATCACATTCTCTGCAGGGCTTAAACCCAGTCTTCCTTGGAGGAGACATTCTGTCTGCAACAACATTGCAGTTTTCTGAAAAAATGTCACAATACTACTAGCACTATGGCCTAGGAAAAAAACGTTAAATGTCAAAGGCGTGGAATAAAGGGAACGAATGTCAGCACAATGTCGAGGGCTTCTTATAGCTGAGGGGCAGATCAGCTGACTTCTTTTTTTGTATGGCCACTTGGCCTCCAGGGTTTTTTTTAATGTTGGGGGCCTCTCCCCTTTATGGGAGGATGATTGTGGCCATTTCTGCCCTCTTTGGGTGGCAGATTAGCAGTAATGTTTTGGGGTCCATCTGCCCCCATGGGGGACAGAAGCCACTAGACTCCAGGGTTTTTTTTAAATTTTTGTGTCGGGGAGTGGCCTCAAGGGCCTCAAGGGCCATTTACGGGTGTGAATATTTTATATATACTCTTAGGCCCACCATACCTTAGCTTGGCTGCTGGATTGTGTGTGGACTGGTGCATTAATTGCATATGTGATTGTAATGTTTTTTTATCCTTTTTATTCGAGTTTCCTGTTTGCGGTTTTGGCAGTGGTTGTTTTGCAATTTTGCGTAGTTGCATTTGTTTGGGAAGAAAAACATTTTCGTTGTGTTTACTCCAATTGAGTATTAATGTCATGCATGATTTAATTTTCTGTAAGTGGTGTCATAATAGCAGCATATTTAGTTAGTGTTTGTGCATGAAATGTTTTGCAATGGGTTTTGCATTGTCTTATGTGTAATTTTCTTTTTTTTCTTCTTTTCAATGGGATACTGTTGGTCCTCACTGTGTCTGTGCAGAGTAGGTGGTGGTGAGTCTAGCTGCTTCTGGCAAGTGAGTGGTATAGTGTTGGAGTATATAGGTCTTAGTGCTAAAGCTACATTGTTTATTTCTTTTTTTACACAGGTTTGTTGTTGTTGACTTGTTTGACAAGTTACCTTTATTAGTAAGCATTATGGCTAGCCGTAGAATTACTGCTCAGCAGGTGGTTGGTAAGCTTCTTGAATCTTCCTCGGAGCAGGATTATGAGACTGACAGTGCGTCTGAGGGAAGAGGATTGAGGGGAAGATCCAGGCAGTGAGTTTTCTCTCCATATGGATTCATTGGATGATGAAGCTACTCTCAATACGGATGAAGCTACTCTCAGTGCGGATGAAGTGCCTGTTTTTTTTTAAAACAGATTTTATTCGTCAAAGGTCACATATACTGCATAGCTCCGCAACCCAGAGACTACTGCACACATCAATAGATTAACAATAGAGCTGTTGACTTTTTATAACACAAACTATCCCCCCACCCAACCCCCCCGGTTGCGTCTATGCCTCCACAGCCAAAGGATTACATTTCCAAATCAGCACACTGCGTCCATCCAGCACCCTGCAGATCCCCATCTCCCTCCCCCAATCAAACAGGCACACGGGTGGCCTCCTCCCGCAGCGGGTCAAGCTCCAGCCCCCAGTAGTCCGCCCACCTTTTCCAAATCTTAAAATGCTTAAGGGGGCATCCCCTGGCAATGAAAATCGGTAGCTCGAGCCCCATGCAAAAGCCCATCCCAGACCGCCATGCAGCCAGCGGCGGAGCCCGGGGCACCTTCCAAGCCCTAGCTATATCCCTCTTTGCCAGCGTGAGACCTAGCAGCAACAAATGACGTTTATATCTATTGCCCCCAATACCCTCCATCACAAGCAGCAAGGCCAATCGCGGCGTGCGCGGAAGCTCCCATGCCAGCACCTCCAACAGACAAGAGAACACCCCCCTCCAAAATCTATGCAGCGCAAGACAGCCCCAGACTGTATATGTAAGTGTGCCCTCATTTGTCCCACACCGGAGAAACTTGGGGGAGCCGATCATTCCTGCCCTCCACAGTCGCACTCTAGTGAAATATACACGATGTAGGTATTTGAATTGTACCAGCCGTAAGCGTGTGGATGTAGCTGCCCCTCACGGGCTTGTCAGAGCCTCTGCCCAGTCCTCTTCCTCCAGGTCACCCACGTCCCCTACCCATGCTGTCCGGAGCCGCTGGACATCAGTGGAACAATGGTGAACTAGCGTCTGGTATATGCGATCTGGTAGTTCCCCCACAAACACCTTTGCCTCTATCGGGCTAAAATCGGGAAGGGACTCCAGACCCTCCAGATGAGGTGACAGCCTGTGTCTAAACTGCAAGTATTTGAAGAACTGGGACCACGGCATCTCATACTCATTCCGAAGATCTTGAAAGGATTTGAATGTCAGGTCTGCCATCACGTCTCCTAGGGACGAGATTCCTATAGAGTCCCAACCCTGGAAACCCGGTAGCGCCGCCAGCTGAGGCAACCGCCCGTTACCTCAAAGAGGAGTCTCCCGGGTCAGAACATTCCACCACCCCAATGAAGTGCCTGTTTTAAAGGAGGACACTGATGTGTCGATGGTGCAAGAGCACCTGGATTGCAGCCTAGGGCTTTAAGGTTTCCCATTGGAAGTGCTGGACTCTGGGTTGATCCAAACATGGTGCAGCCGGTGTGTCCTGCCTTTAGTGGTGATGCAGAGTGTAGAGTGGACTGTGAATTTTTTTTGCCTATACAGTTTTTTCAATTGTTCATGGATGATGTATTTTTGGGTGAGATTGTTGAGCAGACGAATTTGTATGTTTTAGAGGGACAACAGTGCCAGACTTAGGGCCCACTCTAGAGCTACCCGGTGGACTCCCACAAATCTGGATGGGATGATGAAGTTTTGGGGTTTTATTTCTTTGATGGGCTTGATAAGGAAGCCGTCCCTGGCTTCATATTGGTCTACCAGTCCCTTGATGGCAACGTCCATATATCCTGCAATTATGAGTCGTGATCGGTATTTACTTTTGTTTCAGATGCTGCATTTTGTTGATAATGCTTTGGGGTTGCCACAAGATAACCCTGACCGTCTTTTTAAGATTCGGCCTGTTCTTGATCACTTTGTAGATTGATTTTCAGAGCTCTATACTCCAGGCAAAGAAATATCTGTGGATGATTCTTTGGTCCTGTTTAAGGGCTGTTTGGTTTTTAGCACATTCCTAGCAAGAGGGCACATTATTGAATCAATATGTATATGTTGTGTGAAAGTAAAACAGAATATGTCTGTAATTTCCGGGTGTACACTGGTAGGGATTCCACTATTGACCCCCTGGTTGTCCGTCGACTTTTGGAGTTTCAGAGAAAATTATGTGGGATCTTGCTAGAGGACTGTTTAACAGAGGCCACCATTTGTACCTTGATAAACAATTGCACAGCAGTGTAGAAGTTAAGGAATTGTTCAAAGTGGACACTTTTGCTTGTGTCACAATCCGCTCTAACCGTAAAGGTTACCCAAAAGAGCTTGTTTGCAAAAAGCTTCAGAGGCGACAGTGCAGTGCCTTGTGTAGTGAGGAACTGCTATTTGTGAAATTAATGGACAGGAGGGATATTTACAAGCGGACTAAAATTCATGATGAGAGTTCTTCACCTGTGACTGTTTGGGGACAGGTTGCTGAAGTGCGCAAGCCCTATGTGCATTGTAGACTACAATAAGCACATGGGTGGTGTCGATAGAGTAGATCAGATGTTAGAACCTTACACTGCTATTCGTAAGGCTTACATTTGCTATACGAAGTTGGCCATCCATCTCTTCAATTCAGCAACTTTCAATGCTTTTGTTGTGTACAAGGAGTTTTCTCCTGCGTCAAATATGACAATTGTTCATTTTCAGGAGTCTGTGATAGGCAGCCTTGTTGTTGTGGAACAGGTAAGTGCTCCTAGAGTTGGAGTGGTGGAAGATGTGGCTAGATTGAAATATCGCCACTTTCTTGTTTAATTCCTCCCACGCCCCCAAAAAATCCCTGTAAGAGATGTAGAGTCTGCTTGCGAAAAGATGTGGGGAAGGACAGTATTATGCACTGTGTCGATTGTCCTTCTAATCCTGTTTCAGATTGTATCACACAATCAATCAATCAATCAGGCAATTTATAAAGCGCGCTACATACCCGCGAGGGTCTCAAGGTGCTGGGGGGGGGCTGCAGCTAGTTGTCGAAGAGCCAGGTCTTGAGTAGTCTTCTGAAGGTCTGAGGATCTTCTGTCTGCCGTAGGAGGAGCGGGAGGGAGTTCCATGTCTTGGCGGCGCGGTAGGAGAAGGACCTGCCTCCGGAGGTGGTTCTGTGGATGCGGGGGACGGTGGCCAGAGAGAGATCGGCGGAGCGGAGTCTCCTTTTGGGTACGTAGAATGACAGTCGGTTGTTGAGGTATACTGGGTCTGTGTTGTGAAGTGACTTGTGTGCGTGGGTCAGGAGCTTGAAGGTGATTCTTCTGTCGCCAGAGAGCCAGTGCAGATTTCTCAGGTAGGGGGTGATGTGGTCTCGGCGGGGGATGTCGAGGATCAGGCGTGCCGAGGCATTCTGAATTCTTTGGAGTCTGCTGAGGAGTTTGGCTGGGGCTTCAGCGTAGAGGGCGTTGCGGTAGTCGAGCCTGCTGCTGATGAGGGCGTGGGTGACGGTTTTTCGTGTGTCGGTGGGGATCCATCTGTAGATCTTGAGGAGCATGCGGAGGGTGTGGAAGCAGGTTGAGGAGACTGTGTTGATCTGGTTGGTCATGGTGAGCTTCGAGTCGAGGATGACTCCCAGGTTGCGTGCGTGGTTGGTTGGTGTAGGGGCGGTGCCCAGGGAAGTGGGCCACCAGGAGTTGTCCCAGGCTGCGGGGTTGAGTCCTAGGATGAGGATCTCTGTCTTGTCCGTGTTGAGTTTGAGCCGGCTTTCTTCCATCCAGTCGGCGACTGCCTTCATACCGTGGTGGAGGTTGGATTTGGCGGTGAGGGGGTCGTTGGTGAGGGAGAGGATCAGCTGGGTGTGTCATCGGCGTAGGAGATGATGTTGAGGTCATGGAGTCTGGCGATGCGTGCAAGTGGAGCCATGTAGATGTTGAAGAGCGTCTGGCTGAGGGATGATCCCTGTGGGACACTGCAGATCGTCCTGGTGACTTTGGAGTGGAACGGAGGGAGGCGGACTCTTTGGGTTCTGTCGGAGAGGAACGAGGTGATCCAGTCCAGGGCCTTATCGCGGATCCCTGCGTCATAGAGGCGTGTGTGTAGTGTGTGATGGCAGACGGTGTCGAAGGCGGTGCAGAGGTCCAGGAGGATGAGGGCTGCTGTCTCACCTTTGTCAAGTAGGAGTCTGATGTCGTCTGTGGCGGCGATGAGGGCGGTCTCGGTGCTGTGGTGTTTGCGGAAGCCTGACTGGGAGGGGTCGAGGATGTTGTGGTCTTCTAGGTATCGGGTGAGCTGGGTGTTGGCGATCTTTTTGATGACCTTCACCGGAAATGGAAGCAGGGAGATGGGCCGGAAGTTCTTTAGGTCGCTCGGGTCTGCCTTGGGTTTCTTCAGCAGGGCGTTAATCTCTGCGTGTTTCCAGCTCTCAGGGAAGGTCGCGGTCTTGAATGAGAGGTTGATTATGTTGCACAGGTGGGGTGCGATGGAGCTGTCGGCCTTGTTGATGATGTGGTGGGGAAGAGGGTCGGTCGGGGCGCCTGAGTGGATGGTACACAAAAGATCTTTTGGGAGCAACCGTGAGTCTAATAGGGTACTGCCTGGTCTGTATGATTTTATATAGTTGTTCTGTTTCACATTTGGCAATAGAATGATGTCTTTAGTTACTGCTGTTGTTTTTGTAGTTATCATTTTGCACTTGGCTGGTGGTGTGCATGGATTGGCGCTTGGCTGGAGGTGTGCGTGGATGGGCGATTGGCTGGCGGTGTGCGTGGACGGGCGCTTGGCTGGTGGTGTGCGAGTAGTGACTTGCTGCTGGTCACTTCACAGACTGCTAGCTAAACGCCACTCCACGCAATCCGTGAGCTGGTGTGGTTGCAGTGTCAGGAATGTGGGTGTGTAAAAGTGATGGGCCATTGAATGGCGCTGTCTGCTGGTGTGAGTGTTGTAATGTGCTGCGACCGCGGATGGTGGTGTGAATGGTTTTGTATGTGTCACACGTATGAAAGGTGTATGAATGGCCTGTAAAGAGGTTCGTGCCTAATCGTGGCTTTACAGCTCACGAGCTGCGAGTCAATGGTTCAGTTTCTTGTCCTTTCAATTATCAACAGTGCATTCCATTTTTGTGAAATCTCTGGTTAATACAACTGTATATACTAAACCATCACTCACCCTCGTGTCAAATCCAACCAGTATGTATGTGTGCTTGAGGAATAGCTGGTTGGGCAGAAATATTTGTGTTTTTTATCTTTCTCAAGCAGGGTGTACCTTGTCCTTTTTTGTGAATGTTGTAATGTGTTGGTTTTGGGCCTGGTGGTGTGAATGGTCTTGTGTGTATCACGTATGAAAGGTGTGTGAATGGCCTGTAAAGCGGTTGGGGCTTTGACGTGGCTTTACAGCTCATGAGCTGCGAGTCACTGGTTAATTTTTTGTCCTTTCAATTATTGACAGTGCATTTCATTTTTGTGAAATCTCTTGTTCAAATTTTTTTATATACTGAACCATCACTCGCCCTCGTGACTAATCCAACCAGTATGTGTGTGTGCTTGAGGAATACATGGCTGTGCAGTAATCTTTATTTTTTTTCTCTCTGCCAAGGTGTACATTTCATCTAAGAAAAACCTACCAACTGTAGATATTGTTGTAAACTAAACACCCATAGGAGTACATGGGGATGTCTCTCTTGTGGATCCCAACATGTTATCTTACCCACAATGTCCTGCAAACCTCAAAATGTGACTGTCACATTTTCCTTGCATTATTGTGCCAAAAGTTTCACGCTGCAGAAAAAAAACAAATTTCCTACCCCCCCCCAGCATTTCTCTAAGTATCTCAATTGAAATGGTACCTCACTTGTGTGGGTGGGCCAAGTACCCATGCGGCAGGGAAGGGCCCAAAACCTACTGAGGAGACATCAAAATTACCTATCACAAACCAACCTGGTTTTGCAAGGGGGGTCCAATGAGTTTTTGGCCCGGAGCTCAGTGGCCATCTAGGGAAACCTACCAAACCCACATATTTCTGAAAACTAGACACCGGAGGGAGTCCAGAGAGGTATGGCTTGCGAGGATCCCCAAAAGTTTTCTTACCCAGAATCCCCTGCAAACCTCAAATTTAGCTGAAAAAAATCACCTTTTCCACACTTTTTTGGTGGGAAAGTTGTGGGTTCACCGGGCTGACACAAATTTCCTACCACTCAGCGTTCCCCCCCGGTCTCCCGATAAAAATGGTGCCTCACTTGTGTGGGATATTTACAACAAGGGGTGGTGAGGGACAGAGTCTCTGAATTAAGCAGAAAGCTCTCACCCAGTCAAGAGATCAGGGCTAGATCCAACACCGTTTTTTAGCTCACTGCACCATCCCAGTTTCAGAACCTGGCTGTATGCAAATTAGTCTGTTCCTGTCCCAGTGCATGATGGGAACAGGGCAAACCAAACTACAAAAGCCAATTCTTACACTGGGAAGGAAACAAGCTCCAAGGCCCAAGTAACCGTGACAGGAAAGGGCCCAAAACGTACTGAGGCAACATCAAAATTGCCTATCACAAATGACCTGGTTTTGCAAGGGGGTAAACCTGGGTTTTTGGCCCCGTGCTCGGCGGCCAGCTAGGGAAATCTACCAAACCCACATATTTCTGAAAACTAGACACCCAGGGGATTCCAGGGAGGTATGGCTTGCGTGGATCCCCCAAAAATGTTCTTACCCAGAATCCCCTGCAATATGTTTTGGGCCCTTGCCGGTCGTGGGTACTTGGGCATCCTACACAAGTGCGGCACCATTTTTATCGGGAGACCTGGGGGAACACTGGGTGGTAGGAAATTTGTGTCAGCCCGGTGATGCCAAAACTTTCCCACACAAAAATGTGTGGAAAACGTGATTTTTCAGCTAAATTTGAGGTTTGCAGGGGATTCTGGGTAGAAAAACG
This sequence comes from Lissotriton vulgaris, assembly GCF_964263255.1. NCBI lineage: Eukaryota > Metazoa > Chordata > Amphibia > Caudata > Salamandridae > Lissotriton > Lissotriton vulgaris. Next base: position 697,136,031 of record NC_141691.1, on the reverse strand, counting down.
TTGGGGGATCCATACTCCCTGGAATCCTCTGGGTGTCTTGTTTTCAGAAATGTGTGGGTTTGGTAGGTTTCTCTAGCTAGCCGCCAAGCACAGGGCCAAAAACCCAGGTGACCCCCCCTTTGCAAAACCAAGTTTTTTTGTGATAGGCAATTTTGATGTCGCCTCAAAAGGTTTTGGGCCCTTGCCTGCTATGGGTACTTGGGCCTCCCACATGAGTGCGGGCACCATTTTTATCGAGAGACCTGGGGGAACACTGGGTGATAGGAAATTTGTTTCAGCCCGGTGATGCCACAACTTTCCCACACAAAAATGTGTGATAAAGTGATTTTTTTCAGCTAAATTTGAGGTTTGCAGGCGATTCTGGGTAAGAAAATGTTGGGGGATCCAGGCAAGCTTTACCTCCCTGGAATTTCCGGGGTGTCTAGTTTTCAGAAATGTGTGGGTTTGGTAAGTTTCCTTAGTTGGCTGTCGAACACAGGGCCAAAAACCCAGGTGACCCCCCCTTGGAAAACCAGGTCATTTTGGAATAGGCAATTTTGATGTCACCTCAATACGTTTTGGGCCCTTGCCTGTCGCGGGTACTTGGGCCTCCCACATGAGTGAGGCACCATATTTATTGGGAGAACTGGGTGAACACTGGGTGGTAGGAAATTTGTGTCAGACTGGTGATGCCACAACTTTCCAACACAAAATGTGTGAAAAAAGCTAAATTTGAGGTTTGCAGGGGATTTTGGGTTAGAAAATGTTGGGGGATCCAGGCAAGCCATACCTCCCTAGCATCCCCTGGGTGTCTAGTTTTGCTAGGTTTCTCTAGGTGCTGGCAGAGCTAGGGTTAAAAAACGACAGCTAGGCACCTTGCAAAAAAGGGTCATTTTTCACTGTGAAAATGTGGTGTGTCGACCTTGCGTTTTGGGCCATTCCCTGTCGCGGGCACTAGGCCTACCCACACAAGTAAGGCACCATATTTCTCGGAAGACTTTGGGGAACGCGAGGTGTTTGGAATTCTGTGGATCCACACAGATTCCAGAACTTTCCACCACAGAAATGAGGAAAATATGTTTTTTGACAATTCTTTAGCTTTGCAAGGGATTGTGGGTAACCGAGCCTGGTGAGAGCCAGTCAAGTCACCCCATCCTGGATTCCACTGGGTGTCTAGTCTTCAAAAATGTATAGGTTTGCTAGGTTTACCTAGGTGCCGGCAGAGCTAGGGTTCCAAACTACAGCTAGGCACTTTGCAAAAAAGGATAATTTTTCACAGTGAAAATGTGGTGTGTCCACCTTGCGTTTTGGGCCATTTCCTGTTGCAGGCACTAGGCTTACCCACACAAGTGAGGTATCATTTTTCTCGGAAGACTTTGAGGAAATGCAAGGTGGGTGTAATTTTGTGGATCCACTCAAATTCCAGAACTTTCCACCACAGAAATGTGAAGAAAATTTATTTTTTTGGACATTTTTTCAGGTATGCAAAGGATTCTGGATAACAGAACCTGGTGAAAGCCAGTCAAGTCACCCCATCCTCGATTTCCCTGGGTGTCTAGTTTTTTTAAATCTATAGGTTTGCTAGGTTTCCCTAGGTGCGGGCAAAGGTAGGGTTAAAAAACGACGGCTAGGCACTTTACAAAAAAAGGGTCACTTTTCACTGTGAAAATGTGGTGTGTCAGCCTTGGTTTTGGGCCGTTTCCTGTCGCAGGCACTAGGCCTACCCATGCAAGTGAGGTACCATTTTTCTCGGAAAACTTTGGGGAACGGGGGGCGGGTGTAATTTTGTGGATCTACCCAGATTCCAGAACCAACCACCACAGAAATGTGAGGAAAATGTGTGTTTTATAACAACTTTTCCGGTTTACAAGGGATTCTGGGTAACAGAACCTGGTGGGAGCCAATCAAGTCACCCGATCCTGGATTCCCCTGGGTGTCTAGTTTTAAAAAAAAATGATAGGTTTTCTAGATTACCCTAGGTGCAGAGGTAGTGTTCAAAAACGACAGCTAGGGACATTGCAAAAAAAGGGTCATTTTTCACTGTGAAAATGTGGTGTGTCCACCTTGCGTTTTAGGCCATTTCCTGTTGCGGGCACTTAGGGTAACACAGAATTGTAGATCAACTGTTATTACCTATTGACTTTCAATGCATTTCTGCCTTCCAAATGAAAGACAATGTGTAAAAAAGAAGGCACTTTGAAAAAATTTCCTTTAATTCTCATGCTAGTTTGGGTACTCCCAATTTCGGAAATATACAAATATCTACTGTTTCTAAACTCTATATTTTGTTCCCATTTCAGAAATACATAGGTGTCTTTCATACCAATTTTTCCATGTATACATTTTCCTGAAATAATTGCTATATACCTGGTACATAATAAAAAACCATTGCAAGACGCTGCTCAGTTATTGGCTCTGGGTTTGTCGGGTTCTTGGTCATCCTACAAGTCCGACATATATCCACACAACCAGAAAGGTCCAGCAAATGTAACGGTATATTGCTTTCAAACAGCTGTCATAATTAGAAGTTACAGGAAAAAACTTTGACATAAATGGCTGTTTTTTACAACTAATTTTCAATTTTTCCTATATTTAACTTTAGTTTCTAAGAAGAAACCTGGAAAGATCGACACAAATGACCTGTTGCTGAATGCAGAATTGTGTCTGCTTTTCTAAAATGTATAGCTTTCTAGGATCCATTATTGCTTTCATACCCAAATCTACCATTAATTGGAAGGAGGTTGAAAGCACAAAAAAGAGCAAAAATAGGATATGTCCGAGAAAAATGCCAAAACTGTGTAAAAAATGTAGGTTTTCTGACAAAAGTCTGCTTGTCCATGAAAGCTGGGAAGATGGTGATTTCAGCACCACAACCGTTTTTTTGATACCATTTGCAGGAAAAAAAAACATTTTTTCATCTGGAGCACTTTTTTCGCATTCACCCCCCCCCCACCCAAAAATAAATGCTGTATTTTGGCTAATTTCTGGGTCCCCTCCAGGGAAATCCACAACCCCTGGATACCTTTAGAATCCCCATGATGTTGGAAAAAAAGGACGCAAATTTGACGGGATACCTTATGTGGTCAAAAGTTACAGGGGCCTAAGCGCGAACTACCCCAAATAGACAAAAAAGGCTTCGCTTGGGGGGAAAAAGGCCTGGCAGCGACAGGATTAATTGCAGACGTTTTTTAAAAATCTTAGCTCAGTTTGCTGCCATGATATCAGGTTCTTGGATTTACAATTTAACTCAAAGGAAAGATCCATGCACACATTTGTTTTCTCAACCTCTACTGTGGTCAGCATGATGTTCACATTCTCCACAATATCTTTGTAGGGTAGGGCATTTGACTGTCAGGTCCTGACAGCAAAGGCTCGGAAACCATTGGGTATTCATACAACAGGTTTTGATTTTTAAGGCCCCACCTCAGGTTGTGCCTTCATCTGTATGGGGAGTGACACCATGCACATGAGAGAATCCTTTAATTCCTGCACCTTATCACAGCCAAGAGTGCAGGGGCAATTAAGCTATTGGGAGGTACACGTAGTTTGAGCCACAGAGGTGTAACACAGGCCTCCTCCACCCCGCCTGGGGACAGAGGTCAAAGGGACCCCCAGGATTCCCACCATACATTGGTGCAGCGAGTGTCTGCACCCACCTGCAGTGAGATCTCTACCCCTCTTTAAATCTTAGGCTGGGTCCTGCCTCCAGTGAAAAGACCAGCACCTTTCAAGACCAGTCTGCCTTTCACAAACGCTGCTAACAATGCAGGCGTGTGCTTGAGCCTGCACCCCGAATAGCACATTTACTGTAACAGGGTGCACTATCTCAGTCTGCGCCCAACGATAGACAACACTAACACTTCATGTCTAAGTCCTGAGGGCACACGTGAGAACACAGGTGTAGTAAGTGTTCACAATCTCTTTTTGAAAGGTCGTACAGATTTAAACTCCTTTACATAGTCTCGAACCCTGCTTGCTTTCCTTTTTGATGGTAAGAAGAGAATTAAAAGTTAATTGGTAATATAATTATGTGATGTGAACTAGTAAAGAAGTAGTGAAGCACAAACTACAGAGATTTCACAACAATGGCAGAGAAATTCACTTGAATTGTTGTTTAACATGTACAATAAGGAGATAATAGTCCTGGCAACTATGAAGTTAAGTGACAAGTATTTACTTCAGTTTGGGTGAACCTTCCCTTGTCAGTGAGAGCCTTTGGGGACAAGGAGCAAGCATTTATTGAAGAGCATAAAAGAATTTAGTTCTAGCTTGCCAACAGATTTAGGTATCAGTTATTGAGAACCTGTTGCTTTTTATACATTAAAGTATAAACGTGCAGTGAGCTTTCATCAGTCTTTTGTTCATGATTGGATGACTTTCTTATCACTCATTTCTCTGCTTCTTATGTAATGGCTTATATTTCTCTTTTTGTATTTGTTCCTCCCTGGAGAATAGATTCTTTACCATATATTTAATCAGATTACTTGCATTCTTCCACTACTCGCACCCCGAAAACTATGATTCTCATTTATTTTTAGATATCAATGTGAGTGTGTCCTTGATCTTGCCACATATCATGCTGCGCCCCCCCTGAAATCTCCATAGCGGCCTGGGTGTTGCCCCCCTCCAACCCATCCACTGCTTCCCTCACCCTCCAAATCTAGATTTTTATTTTTTTATTTTCCTATCTCGAAGCTGCTTCACTACTCACTTGACCCCTGCCCTCCATAGCTCGCTATCTTCAGCATTGAGCTTTACCTCCCTATCGACTTCCTCACTGTCCCTGTCCCTCCTTAATACGTTCCTTTATTGTTCTTTTTAGGTCGAGCAGACCTACCCTCAATGCGTGAGCATTGAAGGTGTCTGCTTCAGACCTATTGTAGCCCGTATTTAGGAATGTGGACAGCTATCAGACGCGCGCTTTAACATTGTCAGATTTCACCTCGGGAGCGCGCGTCTAAGCCGCGCTTGCGCAGACTAACTCGCTTCCCTCGCACGCATTAACGGCACAGACACAGCCATCCCCCACCCCCCTGCACGCACGCACGCACACAGGCACGCGCACACACGCTGCGGCCCCCCCAACCCCCCCCTGCACACACACAGACACGCACGCATACACATGCCGCCGCAGCCCTCTACCCTCCCCCTCTTCATTAGGTGCACAATCCGTAATAAACCCGCCGTAGACAAAAGCGCGATCACCCGACACCGCAGTGCTACCCCCTGCGAGCTTTAAATTATGGTAAAAGCGAGCACAGCATTCGTATGTACAGCAAAGCGCAATGCCGCCAATCGGTACAAGTGAGCAGCGTGTTCTAAACACTTGGGCCCATCCACGTTAACGAGGTGCAGCGCAATCCCCGCTTACCGGGCACACGCAGGGCTTCCATCACTGGGGGGGGGGGGGGTTGCAGGCACTGTGAATGTGCCCCGAAGCCCCCCCCTCACCGGGTCTGCTATACTCTTCCCCGTCCCACAGCCTCACAGCACTCCGGCGAAGACTGCAGGCGCCGCCACTGTCACGAGCCGCAGGGAACGCCAACGTGCACGCTCACGGCGTCACGCTCCTGCCCTCTCGCGTCTCTTCTGCGCTCCAGGCCGACGTGCGCCAAATACAGGAAAAACAACAGAACCTCAACTGCGTGCTCAACAGTTTTATTTATTTCATTTACGTACTTGTTTTTAATCCAATGTAGTTTTTCCACATCCCACAAAGGCAATCAAATAGCTCGTGAATCATGCCCTGTGCTGTTTTTGGCTCAAATGTCGCCGTCTGAAAATTATTACATCTTTAACCGTGCACGCACAGCGGCCTCCCACGCCAGGCAGGCTTCCCAGCAGATCTGCCGTTAGAGGTCAATGTCTCTGAGTAACATTTCTGAAGTTGCATCTGCAAGCTGTCCTTTTCCCAGGCGCCGACAATCACGAGGAATCCCACAGACGGTATGTGTCCCAGCCTGCAGGGCAATTGGGGAGGCACTACTGGTTATTATTTTAACTACTATTTTGCATGCAATCATACATGCTTAGTGAACTGACATGATAACGGAAGAGGCGTTAGGCACGTGCGTTCTTATTCACCATCATTAATTTACTTGCATTATGAGCACAGTTGGTTTGGGATTGGAGGAGCCACGGACACCCTGCGGGCAGTCAGTGCAGGCATTCTGGGAGATGTAGTGTGAATGTGTGTGGGGGGGGTCATTTGTAAATAGCACGGCATGCACAAAGCCTGGTGTTTGTTTTTATTTTGCATGACGGTGGAGCGCATTGAAGTTAATTAGTCGGAGGGAAGATAAAAAACAATCGTTTTCAATGGCACAATTGAAATTTCGCCAGGAACGGGCTGCTTCCCTTGAAGTTGAATGAAGGAGGCCAGGCTACATGGGAATTCTAACATAGCGCTACTTCCAAAAAGCTTATATTGGTCACTTAGAGTCACGAACGTAGTCAAACATAAGGTGTGGTAAGCAAGGGAGTGGAGGGGTGTTCTCTCCGAGGGAAGGGGTGTGACTGGCAAACATGCATTTGTAGCTGATTTGTAAGCACGGATTAAATAGGGATTTCTGAAGTTTCCATTTGGGACATAAATACGGAGTTCAAGATCACTGTTGCATTTGTTTTAAGGAGGATTCTTTTTTGCATTGTGGGGGGGGGGGGGTTAGTAGAGTTACTGGCAAAAAATGAGTTACTCTCTGGAAACGTGCACCAGGAAAGACTGCACTGCCACTCACGCCTACACCACTGCTCAACATTGATATACGTCTCTCTTTTGACAGCACCTTAAACTTCAACAGCTCAGGATGGGTGCTGCACAAAATCCTCAGTTATACATGAGCTACATATAGAAAGCAGATGACACCCGAATGAACGCGTGGGGATACTAGCATAAATGTTTCTAAGTTTATCTGGCTCAAAGATATAAACAAATGTACTAAATGAAACGCTCCCACGTTACGGCAACTTTCATGAAATGTGAAACATCTTTGTTCTTTGGTTACGTGATGTTTGTTGCATGAGTGCCGAATATTCTGTTGGATCGGCTAGTGCTCTTAGAGCCCAGACTGAAATTTGGCTTGGCTCTCTCTGCTAATTAGCTGGCTCGCCCACCTGTATTGCTAGGCCTCTGGTCTGGATCAATCTGATTCTGGACTCTTACTTTCAGTCCTTTTCCTTTAAATGAGTGCATCCTGTTTTCGGTTTTATATATCGGGGAGTCGGCCCGAAGGCATTGGACCACCTTTACATGCGCAACAGATTACACACCCTCACCCTACCTCACCCTCACACACTCTCACTCTCACCCCCCTCACCCCCCCTCACTCACCCTCACTCACCCTCACTCACCCTCACCCCCTCTCACCCTCACTCACCCTCACTCACCCTCACACCCACACCCTCACTCACCCTCACACCCACACCCTCACACACCCTCACCCACCCTCACATACCCTCACCCTCACTCCCCCTCAGCCCCTCTCACCCTCACACACCTTCACCCTCACACACACACCCTCACCCACCCTCACCCTCATGCCCCCTCACCCTCACTCACCCTCACAACTCCTCACCCCCACAACCCTTCACCCTCACACACCCTCACACCCCAACACCCTCACATCCCCTCACCCTCACACACCCCTCACCTTCACACCCCTCACCATCACACCCCCTCACCCCCCCTCATTCTCACACCTTCTCACCCTCACACCCCCCTCACCCCTACACCCCCTTACCCTCACACACTCACACCCGTTTACCCCCTCACACACCCTCACCCTCAGACCCCCTCACCCTTACACCCTCACTCACCTTCACACCCTCACCCTCACCCTCACACACCCTCACAACTTTCTCATCCTTCGCACACCCTCACACCCCCTCACCCTCTCACGCTCACACCCTCACACACCCTCACTCTCACACCCCCTCACCCTCATACCCCCTCACCCCCCCTCCCCCACCCTCACCCCCTCACACACACCCTCACACACACCCTCACCCTCACACACCCTCACCCTCACACACCCTCACCCACACACACCCTCACCCACACACACCCTTAGCCTCACACACCCTCAGCCTCACACACCCTCAGCCTCACACCCCCTCACCCCCTCACACCCCTATTGGCATTGTAAATGACAAAGCTATTAATTTAGCTATTAATTTCCCTATTTTCAAAAACAAAACATAAATAAAAAAATTGTCATTTACAATACCAATAGCTCAAACTTTCCTAATGCGAGACCTATTGCATTGCAAATGCTTGTTACATTTTGTTGGATGGACAGGGGTAATATCCACTCCTTTCTTAAAAGTCATTTTGTGCAGAGTGTATTCAATTGTTTAAATACAATCAGAGCCCAAGACAGGTGTGTGCCATATTGGAATGCTGAAATGCTGAATTTAACAAGCAACTGAGTCATGCCATATTCCCTTTAGCACTTGGTAACACGTGCAACATCCATCATCATGCTAGACCATGTGGTGATACGACACTCGTGCACATGAGGGATGAGCCATGCACAAATATCATCGTACTTTTTTTCTTCAGAATTGGAGAACAAGCTTTTTTATACTTTTGACCAATACAGAACAGCATCGGAAAAAAGCCAAAAAAAGAGAGTAGGTCTGGAACTGGCAAAGTCAAAAGGTCCACCAAATGCTTTTGACAATTATTCTTGACTTCAGCTTTCCCTGCACTGTCCCAGGTCAAAGTTCTGCAAAAACATACGTGCTTTCAGGGTGACCCCCAGGCTATTGTATGGATGGAAACAGAGAGAAATAGCTGCATGACATGTATGAGAATGTTGGGGGTGAATTCATCAAGGGGACATGGAGGTCGGAGCTACCACATGGTCAGCAGCCACTTCACCATGAAATCTTTGCTGTTGTTTCCCTCTGAGGCGGAAGCTGGAGGTCTGATTGTGCTCCCTTGCACCTCTGCTATAATTTAAACTCGCTAAAAACGATTGAGACAAGAATTGTTTTTTACTCCTTGTATATATTTTAACAGGTGCGTTTTAATAGTACTGTCTTTCTGAGGGGAGATTATTTCGCCAAGGATCGAACTTCCCTTCTTCAGCGCCGCTGTATCCAGGCGCAGGTAAGCTTTGCACTTAACTTGGCCGCCATCTTCCATTGGGAAGGCTGGCCGAGAGCTCTGAGCCCCTCCCACCCTCCTCCCGCCCCGCCCAGAGTATGAATAAAAACAACACTATCGCCCGTCCGCGCAGCGGGCGGGCGCAGCGGGCGCGCCGGCGGCGCGCCAAAGGCAAGCCCGTCTGCGCCCGTCCGCGCCGGGACCGGGCCCAGGGCCACAACCCCTGCCCCTCGCATCTCTTACTCCCGTACCGCACTCTTGGCGATCTGCCCATCTTACGCCTCGTTGTGTACCAAACGAACAAGTTACTTACCTTCGGTAACGCTTTTTCTGGTAGATACTATATCTGCCTGTGGATTCCTCACCTTGTGAATATCCCCTTGCGTCAGCAACGTTCGGAAATTTTCTTCGTAGCACGCCGTCGTGGGCGACGTCACAGGAGCACGGCATCGCGCGCGACTCCGTCTGACGTCACCGACTCCATATTAGGCCCACGCCGGCGTGATGACGTCAGTTCCGCCCTTTTTTCCGTGCCTTCGAGGCACACGGACGGACCAACGATAGCAAATATGCAAATATACAATGTACACAGTACAAATAGAACCAAATCAATACAACAGTATTATAATCATATATACAAAAAGACCAGGTATAGCAGAGTAGACAAACGGGGAGGCGGGTGGGTCAGTGAGGAATCCACAGGCAGATATAGTATCTACCAGAAAAAGCGTTACCGAAGGTAAGTAACTTGTTCTTCTGATAGATACATCTGCCGTGTGGATTCCTCACCTTGTGAATAGATTCCCACAGCAGTCCCCACTCCCGGAGGAGGGTGTCCACTCTGCTACACCAGGAAGTCTTGGAGGACAGAACGCGCGAAGTGGCCATCCCTCCTCACCTCGGTATCTAAGCAGTAATGCTTCGCGAAAGTGTGGAGGGAGGCCCAAGTCGCGGCCCTGCAAATATCCTCAACAGGCACACCCCTAGACAAAGCAGATGTTGCAGACTTTGCTCTAGTTGAATGAGCTCTAATACCCTCAGGAGGGTCCTTAACCGCAAGGGAGTAGCAGATCTTGATGCACAGGATTATCCATCTGGAAAGAGTGCGCTTGTGCACCGCTCTGCCCTTCTTGCAGCCAGCAAAGCCAACAAACAGCTGGTCGTCCATCCGGAAGTCCTTAGTCCTGTCCAGATAGAAGGACACCGCCCGCTTAGGGTCCAGGCGATGCAGTCTCTCTTCCTCCTTAGACGGGTGAGGGGGAGGATAGAAGGTAGGAAGGGTAATGGACTGCCCAAGATGGAAAGGAGTCACCACCTTAGGCAGAAAAGCAGCCCTGGTCCTAAGAACCATCCTTTCTGCATGAATGGTCAGGAACGGGGGTTTGGAACTTAGAGCTTGAAGCTCACTTACCCTCCTTGCCGAGGTGATTGCAACGAGGAAAATAGTTTTAAAAGAGAGAAGCCTCAATGGACACTTGTGCAAGGGTTCGAAGGGAGAACCCATTAAAAAGGTCAGCACAAGATTCAAATCCCACTGAGGAATAATAAAAGGGGTAGGAGGAAACATATTCACAAGACCCCTCAAGAATCTCACAACCACCGGAGACTTAAAGAGAGAAGGCTGATCCGGCAAACATAGAAACGCCGATAAGGCCGAAAGATAGCCCTTGACCGTGGACACAGCCAAACCTTGCCGCGCCAGATAAAGGGCAAACTGTAAAATATTAGACAAATGAGCCCTCAAAGGGTCAATATCCCTCTCCCTGCACCAAGAAACAAATGTTGTCCACCTATAGGAGTAAATGGACTTAGTGGTGTCACGCCTGGCAGAGAGAATGACATCCACCACCTCGTGTGGAAGAGAAAAAGAACTCAAGTTGCCCCGTTCAATCTCCAGGCATGAAGGTGTAATGTCTGGAGGTGGGGGTGTAGAACCTGCCCCTCCAACTGAGAGAGGAGGTCTGCCCTGTGAGGGAGACGGAGCGGCTGGTGAGAGGATAGGTGGAGTAGGTCCGAATACCACACCCTTCTCGGCCAATCCGGGGCGACCAAAATGACTTGGGCCCGGTCTTGACGAATCTTCCTCAGAACCCGAGGAATCAAAGGTATGGGGGGAAACGCGTAAAGGAGACGACCTTCCCAACTCAACTGAAACGCGTCCCCAAATGCTCCTTGCATCGGATACTGGAGACTGCAGAATGAAGGGCAGTGAGCATTCTCGCGAGTGGCGAAAAGATCCACCCGAGGAGTCCCCCACATCCGAAAGATGTTGCGAACAACCTCCGGGTGAAGCCTCCACTCGTGGTCGGCAGAAAACTGCCGACTGAGACTGTCCGCACGCACGTTCAGAACCCCGGCCAGATGATTTGCCACCAGACAAATCTGATGGTTCTGAACCCAGGACCAGAGACGCAGAGCCTCTCTGCAGAGACACTGCGACCCTACTCCTCCCTGCTTGTTGATGTACCACATCGCAGTCGTGTTGTCCGTTAGGACCTGGACCGAACGACCGCGAAGGGAAGGGAGGAAGGCCTTGAGCGCCAAACGTATCGCCCTCAATTCCAGAAGGTTGATGTGAAACAACCTTTCTTCCGGAGACCAAAGACCCTTGACCTCCAGGTCTCCCAGATGAGCACCCCACCCGAGAGTGGATGCATCCGATATCACTGTGGCCACTGATGGAGGTAGCTGAAAAGGCTTTCCCTGTGACAGATTGCCTTCCACGCCCCACCAGGACAGGTCCGCTGCAGTTTCTCTGGAGATCCTCACAGACTCCCTGAGATCTCCGTTGTGCTGATACCACTGCCTGCGGAGGCACCACTGGAGCGCCCTCATGTGCCAGCGTGCATGACTGACCAACAGAATGCAAGAAGCCATCAGACCGAGCAGACGAAGGACCTTCAGGACTGGAACGACCGCTCCAGGAAAAAACAAAGGAATCATTTCCTGTATGTCGCGAATCCTTTGAGGTGGAGGGAATGCACGACATACAGAAGTGTCCAGTACTGCACCTATGAACAGGTTGCGCTGGGAGGGCACCAGGTGAGATTTGGGTACGTTTATCGAAAAACCCAACCTGTGTAACAACTGAGTTGTCTCCTGCAGATGATGGAGCACCATCTCCGGCGACTCTGCTTTGATCAGCCAGTCGTCTAGATAAGGGAATACAGGAATCCCTGACCTCCTGAGATGCGCCGCCACCACTGCCATCACCTTGGTGAAAACTCGAGGCGCAGTACTAAGTCCAAACGGGAGGACCGCAAACTGATAGTGCTGCGATCCCACCGTAAAACGGAGATACTTCCTGTGCGACTTCAGGATTGGGATGTGAAAATACGCATCCTGCAAGTCGATCGACACCATCCAGTCTTCTTCCATCAGCGCCAGAAGAACCTGAGCAAGGGTGAGCATTTTGAACCTCTCCTGTTTGAGATAGAGGTTCAAAACCCTGAGATCCAGGATAGGCCGAAGCCTGCCATCCTTCTTGGGAATCAAGAAATACCGGGAGTAGCACCCTTGACCCCTCTCCTGCTCTGGAACCACCTCTATCGCTCCCTTTCGAAACAGAGCCAGGACTTCCTCCTGCAGGAGAAGCAGGTGGTCCTCCGAGCAATAACCTTGGCAAGGAGGGTAATTGGGAGGGAACTCCTGAAAAGGAAGTGCATACCCATTCTCTACGAGATTGAGAACCCAAAGATCTGATGTAACCGATTCCCAATCTCGTAGAAAGTGAGTAAGCCGACCCCCTACTGGCCCTACATGATCCAGAATGGTGGATCTAGGGCTGCTTTGCTGATGCGGGTGGGGGGTTGGGCATTATTGGAGGAAGTGGAGGAAGAGGAGACTTGACGTCCACGACCACGACCCCTCTGTCTACCTCTATAGGACTTATATAGAGGGTTCTGCTGCTGCTGCTGTTGTTGGCCCTGCTTGAAGGGACGAAAAGAAGATTTTCCAAAACCCTTGAATTTTCTGGCTGCAGACCCTCTCATCTGCAGACCCAACGATCTCGCAGTGGCACGGCTGTCTTTAAACCTTTCCAAGGCCACATCTGCCTTCTTACCAAAAAGGCCAGATCCTTCAAAGGGTAAGTCCAACAAAGTGGATTGTACATCCGCTGAGAAATCAGATGATTTTAACCATGCGGCTCTCCTAGTTGCAATGGATGAGCCCATAATTCTGGCAACTGAATCCACAGTGTCCATGCCGCTTTGGAGGACCATGCGGGCCGCAGCCTGAGTGTCAGAGATGACTTCATTAAAGTTTTTTCTATCCTCCTCAGGAAGTTTTGGTGACAACCGCTTCACTGAGTCCATCAGCGCGTGCACATATCTACCTAGAAGGCAAGTGGCATTTGACGACTTTAGAGCCATGCTCCCAGAAGAGAAAGTCTTCTTCGCAGCCTGATCCACTTTTTTTGACTCTTTGTCAGCAGGCACTTGAGGGAAGGAGCCTGCCGCCCTATTAGAACAAGCCGCCTGAACCACAAGACTTTCCGGAGACGGATGCGTAGAAAGAAATGCAGGGTCATCAGGAGCCACCCTATAGCGCCTTGCAATAACCCTTGAAACTGCAGGAGCAGACAACGGCCTCTTCCAAATTTCCTTAATTGGATCTGACAAGGCATCAGTAAACGGCAAAGTTGGCTCCACAATTGAGGATGGAGAATGCAGGACTTCCGTGAGAATGTTGGGCTTGTACTCCACCGTGGGCAGCTTTAAGTTAAGAAGCTCAGCAGCCTTCCTAATAACCACATGATAAGGAGCCAGGTCCCTTGATGGTGCATCAGAAGTCGAAGGCAGACCCCACTCGGGAGAGAGTTCCAGACCACTAGCATCCCGAAGCTCTTCGAAGTCATCACCATGATCAGGAAGCTCACCTTCCTCCACATCTGAACTCTCATCATCCTTTTGCTCGAGAAGACGCTGAGCTCTTCGCCTCGACCACTCCATTCGAATCGAAGTCGACGGATCCGGTAACGACTCCGACGGAGCCGGTTCCGACGTCGCTCGAGGAACCGAAGCAGGAGGACGAGAGTCAAGAACAGGTGTGGCACCTCGATCTCGACTGCGAGGTCGATCCGGAGTCGGCGAAGCCGCATGCGGAGTCGAGGACCTCGGTGGAGCCGTACCGAGCCAAGGTGAAACAGGCGCCGGCATGAAAGGCATAAATGGAGCAGGGGCATACGACTGAGGAATACCCAGGTTGTACGACAACGGACCCATGGGGCCACCAGGCGCTCCAGCGGGGTACATCGCCCTAGAATAAACTCCAAACATCGCATTGAGAAAATGCGAGGGATCCTGTCCAGGTCCAGGGAAGGAAGGGTACGGACCTACCGGATGTTGCAATGGAGGCCGACCCGACACATCCTCATCCTGACCTTCTGGATTCACAGGAGTCTCCGCCGAAGCCGGTTCTTGAACCACCTCCTCTTCTTCATGCTCCGAGGAAACCGGCTCCGGGTCCGGCTCCGGCTCCGGAGAACCCACTCTTGACATAACAGGTGAAGGAGAGACAAAGTCCTTACGGTGTTTGTGAGACTTTCTCTTCGAGTCAGAGGAATCCTTCCCCGAATGATGTCTCGAACTGTGCTTCCTCCTCTTATGTTTTCTCCTCGAAGAGCTCGAAGCATGCCCGGAAGCCGACTTAGATCTAGACCTAGACCTCTCTCTGGACTTCGACTTCGCCTTGGACCTCGAACCAGCTCTGGACCTCGACGCCGATCTCGACCTCGACCGAGACCTTTGCTTCGACTTCGATCTCCGTGACGTAGATCTCGAAAGTCGCCCAGAGTCCTTTTTCACCTTCGCCAAGAGCAACTTTGCTTCACGCTCCCGAAGCGCCTTCGGATTCATCTTGAAACAGGACTCGCAGTTCTTGACGTCGTGGCCCGATCCAAGACACCACAAACAATCCTTATGCGGGTCCGTGATAGACATCATGCGGGCACAAGACCTACATGGCTTAAAGCCTGTTTTCCTCGACGACATCTCCGGAGAAGAACAAAGTCGCAAGAGAGAAACAGTGACAAATAATAGTCAGAAAGATACTAGGTATCGCTGAAGATCCCGAAAACCGTTAGCGTCGGAGACGCGGAAAAAAGGGAACTGACGTCATCACGCCGGCGTGGGCCTAATATGGAGTCGGTGACGTCAGACGGAGTCGCGCGCGATGCCGTGCTCCTGTGACGTCGCCCACGACGGCGTGCTACGAAGAAAATTTCCGAACGTTGCTGACGCAAGGGGATATTCACAAGGTGAGGAATCCACACGGCAGATGTATCTATCAGAATCAATGTTTCCCTCATGCAGCCGGCATCACATACACAGTGTTCACACTGTAATATTCCGTCTGTGCTTATCAACCCTACTTTGGACGCCAAACCCTTAGCTACAGAGGCTGACACACACGTCTCCATGGCACTTATTAACGCGCGCTCATTGAGCAAACACTGCCAGGATATAGCTGATCTCATCACTGATTTCAATCTAGATGTGCTTTATATCACAGAGACATGGTCAGATGAGGCGTCTTCTCCTGACTATGTCACGGCAGTCCCTCCAGGTTATAGTGCCTATCGGCAGGACAGGCCCATAGGAAAAGCAGGTGGGATAGCCATCAAAGCGAGAGACAACTTTAAAGTCCGGTGCTCGCCAATTCCTATTAACTCATGTGAAGCCATGCATTTTGATATAAATCTGTCCCCCACTTATACTTTTAAGGGAACACTGATTTATAGACCCCCTGGGACCAGATCCGCGTTCCTCGCAAATCTTAGCAATATCACTGAGTCCATAGCTACAGAAGACTCTACTACAATAATGGGAGACTTCAATTTTCATCTAGAGCTTCTCAGTGATAGGGATACCATAACACTCGTATCAGACCTAGACACCGTGGGCCTCAGACAACTGGTCATGACTCCCACCCATCAGGCCGGCCACACGCTGGATGGAATTTTCACAAATGTGGAAGGACTGAGTATTATCTCAGTTCTCCCTATGACTTGGACAGACCACTCAGTTATCTTTAGCAGACTCACTATCAAAGGTTCGCAGAGAAAAAAAGTGGTCCCCGGGAAAAAGGATACGTTCAAAGCTTGGAAGGACATCAACCCTAATGACTTAACGTTGCTTCTCAATACCACAACCCCGGAACTATCCAACGATCCCACGACCGCAACCAACCAATTCCAAAAGTGGTTGGGCGAAGCCACGACTCAGCTGGCACCCACCAAATCAATCTCAAAAAATAGAAATATGCCTAAAGCGCAGTGGTACACGACAGAATTAAAAACCCAAAAACAATTAACCAGGAATAGGGAAAGACACTGGCGAAGAACCTATGATAGTGAAAATAAGGAAAAATATAAGAAAGCCCTGGCTACATACAAAGCTATGATAATAGCAGCAAAAAAAGACTATTTCACACGCCATATAGAAACTGCTAAAAACTCTAGCGAACAGTTATATCACATTGCCAAAACCCTTGCTGGAAATGCCCCGGATCTTAACCCTCCCCCATCACAAACTCTATGTGATGCTCTATCAGATTTCTTTTTTGCAAAGGTCAACGATATCTATCAAGCCTTCAATCTAGACCAGGCCAGTAGTAGTCCTATCACCCCCATGACTACTCCCAAAAGTAACATGACCTGTTTTAGCCCCCTCACCACTGACCAAGTCAAGAGCATAGTAAAAACGATTAAAGCAGGCTCAGCTTTGGATCCATGCCCAACTTTCGTACTTGCTACTGTGCCAGACACAGTTATCCCCATTATCACCACCGTCTGTAATACAATTCTGGCATCCGGATCCTATCCTGACTCACTAAAAAATACATTGATCAAACCTCTGCTCAAAAAACCTGGGTTAGATAAAGGTGAACTAAAAAACTACCGCCCTATAGCAAGTCTCCCTTTCTTGGCAAAGGTTATAGAAAAGGCTATGAACCAGCAGATATCAGCTTATATAGAAAACAATAATCTGCTGGATGATACGCAGTTCGGTTTCCGCAAACACCACGGCACAGAAACCGCTCTCATCAAAGCAGCTGATGATATAAGAGTCATTCGTGATCAAGGAGGAACTGCTTTACTAGTTCTCCTGGACTTGTCAGCTGCTTTCGACACGGTTGACCATAAGATCTTGGTCGACCGTGTCGAGAGGATGGGCATTCAGCTCACCGCTAGGGACCTACTTGCTTCCTTTCTGGCCAACAGAACCCAGGCGGTTACACTGGGCCCCTTCCAGTCGGCTGACCTGTCGTTACCGTGTGGGGTACCTCAAGGCTCATCCCTAAGTCCGACACTATTTAATATATATGTGTCGGACCTCGCTAGTGTCATCAAAGCACACGGGATGAGCCTAACCTCATACGCCGACGACACGCAGCTGGTGCTGGCTATAAAGGGCGATGGTCAGAGGGTGGCAGAGAGATTCCAAGGTGGGATGATTGCTATCGGCGAGTGGATGGCAAGGTATTGCCTGAAGCTTAATTCCGATAAAACGGAGGTGGTTATCTTTGGTAATCTCTCCCCAGTCTGGTCGGCAACCTGGTGGCCATCGGCCCTAGGCACACCTCCCTGCCCCAGGGTCAAAGTCAGAAACCTAGGTGTTACTTTCGATGACCAGCTTAACTTCATGGCCCATGCAAACAAGGTGGCAGCCAATGCCCACTTCAAGCTCAGAATGGTAAGAAAAATTACACCTTATCTACCAGACTCAGCAGCTAAAACATTAATCACCTCCCTAGTGCTGACATCGCTAGATTACTGCAACGGTCTGCTGCTCAATGCTCAGAGCAGAGTTACTAAAAAACTACAGACCGTGCAGAATGCTGCCGCTCGCGTACTATAAAAAAAAACCAAATTTGCACCCATTTCGGACACGCTCAAAAACTACCATTGGCTGTCCATCCACAACAGGGTCAAATTTAAATCCTTGTGTACGGTATACAAATCATTACAGGATCAAGGACCACGTTTCCTTAAAAAGCAACTGATTCCTTATAACCCACCGAGAACGCTCAGATCCACCTCTCTTAACCAACTAGTGGTTCAACGTAGCCGAACAGTTTCCTGGGGCGATCGCCGCTTCACAATTGCGGCCCCCAGACTTTGGAACACCCTACCTAACCATATAAAAACAAGTTCCACACTTCTTCAGTTCAGAAAAAAACTGAAATCATGGTTATTCAATCAGTAAGTCACAGCTCCGTACTTCCTGATCTTGGTGAGACATCAATGCACTTTCAGCGCCGAGACGCCCAAGGGTAATTGTACGCGCTCTACAAATGGCATTAAATAAATAAATAAATAAACTATTAGCCTTATTAAGAGTTTGGGAGTGTTCATGTAGGCCCGCCAAGCGAGCGGTGAACCCACCTGCCAGATTACGTGTCGGAATCCAGGGCTGGCAGTGGGGCGGTGTCCCAACAGCGCCTCCAGGAAGCAAGGCACGGGGTGGCATGCACCATGTCGTGCACGCCACACCGTGCACGCAGATCTGTGCACTCTTTACATGCCTTTCTGCCAAGCATTTCATGGGCGATAACTGCCATGAAATGCTTTAGAGAAAGGCAGGTCATAATCTGCTCAGTGGTGACAACATTGGCACCACCGCGATTCCCGCCTGCTTTCCCCATCGCCATGGGATACTAGCGGTGGCAGCTGCCTTGTAGCGGTTCCACTGCCGTAGTTGGGCAGGAGGACCGACGTGATGGTGGCAGTTGGATCACCCTCCACAGGTACGGCGGGTTCTGGACCGCCGTACTCTTAATTAGGCCATAAAACATTTCAATCCCATCCCTAACTCACTCTCTGACCGCCATGAAGAACATTGGCTCTGCCCCTTTGTCACAGACTTGTCTCTTTGTGGAGCACTCCTGTCCTAGTGTGAAAGCTTGTGCTTCATTAGATCCCTCCTAACCCTTCAGTGAAATTGACATACCTAGATGACTTGTCGTATGCAGCCGATAAGCGACATCAGTTAAAGCTGATGTCACTCTTGCGGTGGCCTGAACCATTCTAAATTATGTAAGCAAGCTCTAGTTTCTTGGTGCAAAAAAAGTTTCCATATGAAAATATTGGAGGAAAAATGTTTTAGGAAGCTAAAAGAACATTTCTGGGGAACGAAGAAACAGATAACTGCACCTGGTATGCTCATTTGATTTACTAATGACGTTCCTTTTTAATTCTGTAAAATATAAGTACTTGTTGCTTCCTTACTGGAAATTCTATTCCAGGATGCTCATCTTTCATCTGTTAGAAGACCCGGAAAGGTTTAAGGTGACATTTATAATGTATCAGCCTTTACGACAAGTAGTTGTGCCACAGCGTATTGCATAACAAGGCAAATTGCTAGCTTTGTATTGTTTTACAGGCATTTCTTCCTGTATCTATTGAGACATGAAATGCATCCCACTGCCATTTCAGAAGAGCAATCAGTGAAAGCAAAATTACATTTAATGCAATCTGACCTCACTATTGTACATCCAACCACGTCCAACAGCAAGACGCGTGCTAACGTGCACCATTTTTTAATAGCTTGGACGTTTCACCTATGCAAGAGCTATTGGCTTTGCCAATGTGTTTTAGCCATGTTATACACCAGAGTAGATATTGTTCAGCATGGCTAAAAGTTAGTGGTACAAAGGATAGTGTCGTCGAGGGGGACAGGGTATGGGGCATAGAGTGGCGGAGCATAGGGCGGGGGCACGAAGTGGAGTAGGGTTTAATGGAGTAGTGTGTAAGAGTGGAGTATTGTGCTGTAGACTGGAGTGTCCGAGTGCAGTAGAGTGGTCTAAAGTGATATGGTGCTGAATGCTGTTGCGAAGAGTGGTGCAGAGTAGAGTATTATGGCATAGAGTGCAGTGGTACAGAGTAGACAGGCGTAGAGTGCAGCGTTGTAGATTGCAGGGGTGTAAAGTAGATTAGAGGGAGTCAACTGCAGTGGCGTAGAGTGCAATGGCGCAGAGTGCAGTTGCACAGAGTAGAGTGGCATAGAGTTCAGAGACAGAGAGAGGAGTGTTGCACAGTAGAGTGTCAGAGTGGAGAGGTGTGGTGTAGAGTAGAGTGGCATAGACTGCAGTCAGATACAGTAGAGTGACGGAGAATAGAGTGGCATACAGTGAAGTGACAGAGTGCAATGGTGTAGGGTAGAGTGGCAGAGTGCAGTTGGGTGGAGTGTTGCACAGTAGAATATAGATGTGTAGAGTGCAGTGGTGCAGAGTAGATTGGCATAGTGTGCAGTGGTGTAGAGTCGATTAATTTGGAGTAAAGCGGTGTAGAGTGCAGTGGCATACAGCGCAGTGCCTTGAATTGAGTAGAAAAGAGTGGTTTGGCGTAGAGTGGAGAAGTGTACCATAGAGTGCAGTGCATAGAGTAGATTGTTTCAGAGCAGAGTGGAGTGGTGTATGGTAGACTGGAGTGGTGCAGGGTAGACTGCAGTGGCACAGAGTGGCATAGAGTGCAGTGGCGTAGAGTGCAGTGGTGCAGAGTAGATTAGAGTGGTGTAGTGTGGTGTGGACTGGAGTGGTATAGAGTAGAGTGTATT
This sequence comes from Lissotriton vulgaris, assembly GCF_964263255.1. Classification (NCBI taxonomy): domain Eukaryota; kingdom Metazoa; phylum Chordata; class Amphibia; order Caudata; family Salamandridae; genus Lissotriton; species Lissotriton vulgaris. Next base: position 697,115,385 of record NC_141691.1, on the reverse strand, counting down.
GACCTAGAGTGCAGTGGCATACAGTGCAGTGTTGCAGAGTAGAGCGGAGTGGACTAGAGTGGTGGAGAGTGCAGTGACGAACAGTGCAGTGGTGCAAATTAGAGTGATGTAGACTATTAGCAAAGAGTAGCGTGGTGTAGAATAGAAAGTCTTATAGTAGAGAGGCGTAGAGTGGCGCAGAGTGGCGTGGTACAGAGTATAGTGGAGCAGCGTAAAGTGGAGTATGTATGGAGTGTTAGTCCTCTGCCACTACAGAAAACACATTTTCAATTGAAATGACCATCACATTTACGTATACATTCAGTTTTACCGATAAAATTATACAGGGCACAGGTGATGTGTGGAAATGTTATCACCAAATTTACTGATTTGTTGTGACTGTATTAATATAATTGTTTCCACCACACTTCAGAATTACCAAAAATGTGCTTCATTTATGCTTTTCTAATTCTGAAATATGCAGAGCTCATTTATAAACATTAAACTTTTCTTGCGTGCTAGGAAAAAAATAACATTGTACAGCCTTCCTCCAGCACAGCCCCAGAAGCCAACGTGATAGTCATATAAACATTACCATTTTGAAGTCAGAGAAAGAAAAGTTAACACCAAACTCCCTTGGAAGACAGAGATGTCCATTTGACGCGTGTCTCTAAATGCGCAGCAAACGTGACGATTTAAAGGCCCGTTTATAGAAAGGAGCACTGGTGGAAGAATACAAAGGGCCTTTGTAAACAGGATATGCTCCACAGAAGGGACAAACTCAAGCTGGACCGCTAAAACAAATAAAGCTAGCAAATAGAAAACAAGCAAATGTGATTTGTGAATCACAAAGCCAATGGTAAGCACTGGGTGGAATGCATTCCAATGGAATCTTTTTAAAAGGTTCCCAAGAGGTCTTTAGCTGCACTGTCTAGTAGGCTTCCACCTAAAATGCTTTGTCACTGTAGAATGACCCTCCATGGGTAATATATAACAGCTGTAGGTGCAATTGCCTGGCGCCAAGGTAATAATAATTCTTCCCTATACTCCATAACTAATGGGTCAATTATAAACTTTAAATATATTTTGGAAATTCAAACATTTGTCTCCAAATAGCAACTTCCTAGTTCTGAAAATACACATTTTAACCATCTCAAATACTTGCTTTTTAATATATAAATATATATGTACAAATAATAATTCAACCAAAGAAAAACTTCTAATTTAGTATACTCTGCGCACACAGGAGAGGGACTTTTAGGTAGTTGGGGAGATACCATTTGGAGAAGCCTGCAATATACACTATCCAACACAAACGCATACAAAATACACATACAGACACAACTAGTTGCACAAGTTACTTACCTTCGGTAACGATATATCTGTAAGAAACAGTAGTTAGTGTTAGATTGCTTCCCTTAGAATATCCCCAGGCGTCGGACTGGATCCGGAAAGTTTTCGTCAGCATTAACCCTATGCATCGCTAGGAGTCGTCTGCGGCTCCGCGTCCGTCGTCTGCGTCATGATCGCCGGGATGACGTCGTCGGAGTACATAGGCGCCGCCCTCGCATGCGGACGTCAGTTCTGTACATAGCTTTCCACGCCAGTAATGCAGAGGCATGATAGAAACCAACACTGGTGCCATGAAACTAGGGCCCTGAAAGGGATGTCCTTAACCCTAGATATTGGTTCGCAGAACAGGGAGGATGGGTGGGGCGGTAAGGAATCTGACACTACTGTTTCTTACAGATATATCGTTACCGAAGGTAAGTAACTTGTGCATCTGAAAGAAACAGGTTAGTGTTAGATTCCTTACCTTAGATTAGATACCCCAGCAATACCAACCCCGGTGGTGGGTCTGCGAACCAAGATCACACCAGAAAGTCTTGGAGAACGGAACGGCCAAAAAAGCCATCTCTCCGGACTTGGCTGTCCAGTCAGTAGTGCTTAGCAAACGTGTGCAGCGAGGGGACTTCCCGACCCAGGGCAGTAATAGCCGCCGTGGCCTGAGTGGAATGGGCGCGCAGCCCAACAGGAGGCTCCTTTTTCGCCAATGAGTAGCAAACCTTGATGCACAAGACGACCCACCGAGAGATGGTCGCTTGTGCACCCACCGTCCCTTTTGAGCGCCCACGTAACCAACAAAGAGCTGGTCGTCCACCCAGAACTGGTGCATGCGATCTAGATAGAAGGAGAGCGCACGTTTTTGGTCCAGACGGTGGAGCCTCTCTTCCTCCTTCGAAGGATGTGGAGGGGGAAGAAGGTGGGCATGATGATGGACTGCCCGATGAGAAAGGCTGTGACTACCTTGGGCAGGAAAGAAGGACGAGTCCTCAAAACAACCTTGTCCGCATGGACAGAGAGGAAAAGTGGTTTAGAAGATAGAGCCTGGAGCTCACCCACTCTCCTGGCAGAGGTGATGGCAACCAGGAATGCAGTCTTAAGAGTCAGAAGACGAAGAGGACAGTTATGAAGAGGCTCAAAGGGAGCGCACATCAGATAAGTCAGTACAAGGTTCAAGTCCCATTGAGGCATCACAAAGGGAACAGGAGGGAACAGGTGTGTGATGCCTTTCAAGAATCTATTTACAACAGGGGACTTGAAAAGAGAAGGCTGATCAGGAAGCCTTAAGAATGTTGAAATGGCCGAGAGGTAGCCCTTGATAGTGCCCAGAGCAGAGCCCTGCTGGGCAAGAGATAGAAGGAAGAGGAGAACCTCTGGAAGGGGGGCAGAGAGTGGATCCACAGCCTTTGCTGTGCACCATGCCACAAATTTGTTCCACCTGGAGGTGTATACCGATTTTGTGGAGGGAAGCCTGGCTGCCAGAATCACATCACAAACTTCAGGAGGCAAGTCAAATGGCCCAACTGTCACCGCTCAATCTCCACGCATGAAGGTGGAAACTGGACAGGTTCGGGTGGAGGACCGTCCCCTGTTGCTGCGACAGAAGGTCCTCCTGAAGAGGCAGACGAATCGGGGGATCGACTGACATGCTGAGTAGTTGGGATACCAGTATCTTCGTGCCCAGTCCGGAGACACAAGGATGACTTGGGCCCGGTCTCGCCTGATCTTTTTCAGCACTCTGGGCAGAAGTGGTATAGGCAGAAAGGCGGATAACAGACTGCAGCTCCACTCGTGACGAAAAGCATCGCCGAGCGAGTGCGCCTTGGAAATTCCAACACGCAAAACTGATGACATTGCGCGTTCTCTTCGGTGGCAAATAGATCTAACCAAGGCTCTCCCCACTGCTGAAAGAGACCTTGCGCCACGTCCGAGTTCAGACGCCATCCGGGATCCATCATGCACTGGCGGCTGAGTTCGTCTGCCCTGGCGTTCAGGGAACCTGCCAGGTGTTGAACCACCAGGGTGACGCCCTGGTGTTCCAGCCATTGCCAAAGGTGCAGAGCCTCCTGGCAAAGGCTCCACAACCCCACCCCGCCCTGTTTGTTGCAATACCACATGGCGGTAGTGTTGTCCGTGAACACCTGCACTACACTTCCCCGGACAGAGGGAAGGAATGCCTTCAGTGCAAGTCCGAACGCCCGCAGCTCCAGAAGGTTAATATGGAGCCAGGACTCCGCCGGAGACCAGAGTCCTCTGATCTCCCTCTCCCCCATGTGGCCCCCTCATCCGAGGAGGGACGCATCTGTCACCACTACGTGCTCCGGTTGGGGTAGGGAGAGAGAACTGCCGCTGACTCAATCGCAGTTCGTGAGCCACCACTGCAACTGATTTGCTGTAGCCTTCGAGATCAGGGCGTGGCCGGACAGGTTGCGCTGATGCTGTGCCCACTGAAACTTCAGGTCCCAGTGCAGAGCCCGCATCCGCCACCTGGCGTGATGCACCAGAAGGATGCAGGAGGCCATCAGCCCCAGGAGCCTCAGCGTCAACCTGACCGAGACTCGGGATAAAGGCTGAAAGATCGGAATCAGAGCCTGAATATCCCGAACCCGCTGTTCGGGGGCATAAACTTGAAACTGCGCTGAGAACCGCTCAGATTAAAAGGAACTTCTGAGAGGGACACAGGTGCGACTTCGGCACGCTGATGGAGAACCCCAGCGAGTGCAGGAGGTCGGCTGTAGTTTAAAGGTGGGAGACTACTTTCTGAGGTGAGCCAGCCTTCAACAACAAATCGCCGAGATTGGGGCAGGCTGAAACCCCTAATCTGCGCAGGTGAGCTGTGACCATCGCCATCTTTACTGAACATCAGTGGGGCGCTGCTAAGGCCAAAGGGGAGTATGGTAAACTGAAAGTGCTTGTGGCCTACTGTGAACCGCAGATAACGCTGGTGGGCCGGCAGGACGGGGATTTGGAAATACACAGCCTGCAAGTCCAACGCTACCATCCAGTCTTCTGGGTCCAGGGCAGCTAGGACCTGAGCCAAAGTCAGCATCTTGAACTTCTTCTTCCGGAGGAAGCCGTTGACGCTCTGTAGGTCTAAGATAGGGGGTAGGCCTCCTTCGCCCTTCTTGGGTACCAGAAAGTAGTGGGAATAGCAACCACATCCTACTTCTGGCCCATGAACGCACTCAAAAGCCCCCTTGGCCAAGAGGGCCATCCGTAACTTCCTCCTACAGAAGTTGCAAGTGATCCCCCGACATGCGGTGGTACTGCGTTGGCATGGCTGGAGGGGTCGCCTCGAAGGGTGGGTTGGGGGAGTAGCCCCCTGTCCGACATGATGGTACGCCAGTGGGGGAGGTGATGGCGGACCCTGCCCTCCACTGGCGATGAATGGGTCTGAAATGCCGGACTAGGTAGGCATAGAGGTGCATGCTGCAGGGGCGGGTGTGGACTGACCCAGCCGTTGTCCCCCAGTGGTAACCACGTCCGCAACTGCGTTGAACTTGGGCCTGCGGTCTGTGGCTGGCTGGACGTGTGGGGGAGCCCCTTCCTTGGCCACGAAAGGAGCGAAAGGCGGAAGTTTGCTGGCGTTGGCCTAGGCCCAAGGACTTGGCCGTAGCCCTGGAGTCCTTGATACGCTCCAGCGCACTATCCGCCTAGTCGCCAAAGAGGCGACAGCCATGAAAGAGCATGTCCATGAGGGTAGCCTGGACATCCCCCGAAAAGTTGGCGGACCTCAGCCAGGCGTGGCGGCGAACCGCCACAGTCATTGCAATCGCCCTACCTAGCAAGTGCGTTGTGTCGAGTCCACACAATATAGAGTAGCGTGCTGCATCCCGCCCTTCCGCAAGGGCTTGGGCGAGCTTTGCCCGGGCCTCCTCCGGGCACTGTGGCAGCACCTCCGCAACCAAAATCACACAGAGTGGGTGTAACGGCCCAAAAGGCAGGCTGTGTTAACAGACCGCAGCCCCAAACTCAAGGAGGAGAACAGTTTCTTCCAAAACGGATCATACCTTTTGGATTCCCGATCCAGAGGGGCGGTTGGGAATGCGGTCTGGGAGGTAGAGGCCTGGATAACCAGGCTCTCCGGGGTGGGGTGAATGGACAGGGAGCTAGGGTCGCCCGGAGCCGGGCGACGGCGTGGGCCAAGTTCCAATCCACAGGGATGCCTGTGGAGGGCTTGGACCAGGTGCCCAGCAGAACGTCGGTGAGGGCTTTGTTGAACGGCAGTAGAGGCTCCGAGGAGCTTGCTTGCGGTTTGAGCACCTCAGTGAGGAGGTTAGTCCTCACGGCCGCGACAGGGAGCTCAAGAGCCAAGGCCTTGGCCGCCCTAGTCAACACCACGCTGTAAGCAGCCCCCTCCTCCGTAGCCATGGAGGGAGGAGAGATGAATCCAGTGTTGGGCGAAGTGTCCAGACCACTGGCCTTCCCTAGCCCGTCTGCCCAGACCTGGCTCAACTGGCACTTGTTGGACAGGCCACATGAAGGGCCGCTCTCCCCCGGCCCAACCAGGCCTGAGCCCAGTCCCGCAAGTACCACACACCACCATTGCACGTCCTCCGTCCCCTCAGGGACCCCTGCCCTCGAGCCTGCCGACCTCGAGGGTCCGATCCACTGCCGGCCCACGCGCCCAGCCTGGGGCGCCATCTTGGACACTCCACCACGAGGCCGCCTGGCCCCCGATCGACCTCAACCCTGGGCCTGGCCCGGCCTCAGACATTCCGGCACCACCCTCCACCCAGGAGGTGAGCGGGCTACTTGGCAAGTCAATGGGAGAAAGAGGTGCCGATGGCTCTCCCCCACCAAGTGCCGCTCGCCCATCGCCTCCCCGGGCGCTGGCTCCACCCCCCTGCTGGGTGTCTGGACTCCCCCATCCCGGACCTCCCGACCTCCAAGTGCGAGGGTCCGGACATCAAAGCACGCCAGCCCTATAACTGGGGCCGCTCCAGAGCAGGAAGGCAGTTGTATCTTGGAGTCGAGAGACGTAAAGAGGAACTCATCCTGGACGGACTACTGGCGCTGCCGTAGCTCTGTCCTGTGCACCATCGTCCTGCCTGTTGGCGCTGCCACAGCCGTCGTAACCTTCATCCTTCATCGTCGTCGGGATCTGCTGGCGTGGCCGCGGACCGTTGTAACCGTCATCTTCCACCGGGACCTGCAGGCTCCGCCGCGGACCGTCGTCCTTCCTTCATCCATCTCGGGACCTGCTTGGCTCCTCCACGGCCCGATCATCTAGAACGCCGAGCTCGAGGATTGAGAGCTATTTTGTACTCATTGGTAACTAAGACTGTCCCGCTACCCCTTTCCTAAACCAGAGACTAGAACCGAGGGGACCCCTGAGTCCAGACCTCCTTGTATCCATCCTCGTAACCTAAGAATTGCATATAAAGTCTCGTTAACCTTCAACCTTGTGTGGTGTCCGTCTGTGGGGGGGAAGTTACTGATCTGTACAGTCGTTGGAGACGGCTCTCCCTGGAGACCTCTCCCCGTAACCTCGGCCGACCCTCCCGGTCCGTCTAACATTGGTGGCCAGCGGCGCGATCCGAATCACCGCATAAACGTACAGAGAGTAGCTCACCCCACGACGAAGTCACAATGACCACGAAAGAGAGCGGATCAACCGAGAAATTCCAAATGGAGAAATTGGAGGAGTACAACCATCGTGAACTTAAACAATTCTGCATCGAACTGGGTATCGCTACCACCGGACTGAGTACCAAGGACGATTTTAAGCATGCCCTAGAATCTTGGGCAGAAACCGGGGCTGCCGGAACCCCTGATCAAAGCACCGTAGAAAAAACGACCACGGCCCCGGAAGGGCAAAGAACGGGTCTCTCGCAAGGCGAGATCCAGGAAAGAGAAAGGACCCGACTACACGAACTAGAAATGGCCCGACTTAAAATGGACGTTGAACTTAAGTTGGCCGAACAAAAAATCAACTTAGAGCACCTGCGTCTCCGAGAAGAAAGAGAGGAGAAACAGAGACAAAGGGAGCTCGAGGAAAAAAAACTAGCGTACGAACACGAACGAAACCTAGCCGAGATCAACCTACGCAAGCAGAATAAAGAAGCAGGGGTACCCGAGCGACCCCCCACCTCAGGGGCCACAGACAAAAAGGTACACATCCCCAAGGATGTTGTCCGAGAATACTTCAGAGAGGACGACATCCAGCAATGGTTTAAAGCCTATGAAATCGCTATGACTGCACACCGGATCGATAGAAGCGACTGGGGAGCCGGTCTCTGGGGAAGATTCCTCAATGAGGGCCGCGACACCCTACTACAGCTCCCGGACCACCAGATGACCTCCTACGACCATATGAAAGCGGCCCTCCTCACCCGCTATGGTCTCACACCCGAGATGTACCGTCAGAGGTTCCGAGACTGCACCCGCATCCCGGGTACAACTTGGGTGGACTATGTAACATACTTTAGCCGAGCCTTCGAGGGCTGGATCCGAGGAAGCAACGTCACGACCTACGAGCAACTATTTAACCTGATGGTATGGGAGCATCTGTCGAACAATTGCTTCATTGAACTCCGCCAACACCTCCTCGACAGCAAGTTAACGGATCCCCGGCAGCTCGCAGCCGAAGCTGACCGGTGGGAGATCACCAGAGTGGGCCGGAATGGGTCCTACGAACAGAACCGGAACAACAATGGTCAGCACCGACCCAGAGGAGGAGGAGGGGGCCAAGGGCGAGGAAGAGACAACGCCCCGGTCGCCCCCGCTACCAACACCACCCCCCCGGCCAACCGGGGCAGCACCCCAGCGCGACCAGGGTACAGAGCCAATGTCACGTGTCACCGATGTCAACGAGTCGGCCACTATGCGAACGACCCAAACTGCCCGCAGTACCAGAGCCCAAGACCCCGCCAAGTGGCCGCTGCAGCCCTAGGGGAAGAACAGATCTCCGAGGAACAGGAAGAGTACGAACAAGAGCATCAAGAGTGGGAGCCAGCCGCCATGACTCTAGCCTGCTTAGGGGGGAAAGACATGGTCCCGCGGGTCCCCCTACCCGCTAACACCCAGAAGTACAGCCAATGGGTGAGCATCAATGGACACCAGGCCGAAGCCCTTCGTGACACCGGGGCCAGTGTAACAGCCGTCCGCTGTCACCTGGTGGCCCCAGAACAGTATCTACCGAACATTCTCTGCCCTGTACGATCAGCCGATAACTCGGAGAGCCTGTGTCGGATGGCCTGCGTCCCCTTCGAATGGGGGGGGGTCTCCGGCATGTTGAAAGTGACGGTCCGAGACGATGCCCCCGTAGACTGCCTCCTGGGCAATGACCTGGAAAGCTCTCCGTGGGCCGCCGTGGAGCGAAAGGAACACCTGGGGATGTTGGGCGTCCCCGACTGGGCGTGCGTCACCACCCGTTCCATGGCCGCCCGTGCCAACCACCAGCCAGAAGAACCCGAATGGCCGGCGCCACCGCCTCCGGTCGCCCCGGCCGAAAACACCGACCGTAACATTCCCGCCGAACCAGCTCAACCCACCGACCTCGCTAACCTCGACCAGTGGCCTCAAGAAGGGGGGCCCACGCAAGAACAATTTCGCAAAGAACAGAAGACCTGTCCCTCCCTCGAGGGACTCCGCCAGCAAGCGCTCGCCCAAAGCGCAGGTGATACCCCCGGAACTCATTGGGTCTACTGGGACAATGATCTGCTGTACAGCGAGCAAAGAATCGCCGAGCTGGGGAGCAACCGAGTACTAGTGGTACCCCTCCGTTTCAGAGACTTCCTGTTAAACCTGGCCCACGATGTCCCCCTGGCAGGACATCTGGGACAAGATAAAACCTACAGTCGCCTAGTGACCCACTTCTTCTGGCCCAAAATGAGAAACGATGTGCACCAGCATTGCCGATCTTGCCCCACGTGCCAAGCCAGTGGGAAGAGCGGCCGCAAACTAAAGGCTCCCCTGCAACCTTTTCCCGTGGTCACTACCCCGTTTGAGAGAGTCGGAATAGACATTGTGGGGCCCTTGGACCCACGCACAAAACAAGGCCATCGATTCATCCTGGTGCTAGTGGACCACGCCACCCGCTACCCTGAGGCTGTTCCTCTGCGAACTGTGACAGCCCCGGTGGTCGGCCGGGCCCTGATGGGGATCTTCTCCCGTGTGGGCTTCCCCCGAGAAGTCGTCAGCGACAGAGGCACGAACTTTATTTCCAAATACATGAAGTCCCTCTGGCAACAGTGCGGGGTCACCTACAGATTCACAACCCCCTATCACCCTCAAGGGAACGGACTCGTTGAGCGGTTCAACCGCACGCTAAAAGGAATGATCGGGGGGTTGGAAGAGCCCCTCCGTCGCCAGTGGGATGTGCTGCTGCCGTGCCTCCTCTTCGCATATAGAGAAGTCCCCCAGAAATCCCTGGGCTTCAGCCCATTTGAACTGCTATATGGACACCCAGTGCGAGGGCCGCTCAGTCTCGTCAAAGAAGGCTGGGAGATGCCTCCGCTAAAGAACCCTCCAGATGTCTTCCGGTACCTCCTCACCCTCCGCAACCAGACCCGGCGGTTCAGAGAACTAGCGAAGGCCAACCTAGAGGCCAGTCAAGAGGACATGAAAAAATGGTATGACCAGAATGCCTCATCCATTGAATTCGAACCTGGCCAACAGGTATGGGTGATGTCCCCCACTGAGCCATGCGCCCTGCAAGACAAATGGACGGGGCCCTTCAAAGTAATAGAGCGCAAGGGGCCTGCCACTTATCTCATCGACATGGAATCCTCCCGGAACCCTCTCCGGGTCCTCCACGCTAACAGACTAAAGCCCCACTTTGTGCGAACAGAGCTCAGCCTCCTGATGGCCACAGACACTGGGGCTGAAGAAGACTCCGAGCCTCTCCCTGACCTCCTACGGACTCAGGAGCAAGACGGCTCCGTGGATGGGGTCCGGCTCTCAGAGGCCCTCACCAGAGAACAACGCCAGGAGTGTCAAGCCCTCCTATCACAGTTCGCCAGCCTGTTCTCCCTCACCCCGGGTGTCACTTCCTGGTGTGTGCACGATGTGGATACCGGGGACAGCCCCCCTATCCGCCACCGGGCCTACCGCGTGCCAGACCGGGTACGGGCCTGCATCCAGGAAGAAATAGCCAAGATGCTCACGATCGGGGTCATCGAGCCCTCAGACAGTCCCTGGGCCAGCCCTGTCGTACTGGTCCCCAAAGCAGCTGCCCCCGGCACCACACCCGAACTCCGGTTCTGCGTCGACTACCGGGGCTTGAATGCGGTCACCAGAACAGACGCGCACCCCATCCCCCGGGCAGATGAACTAGTCGACCGAATGGGAGCTGCCCGCTACCTCAGCATCTTCGACTTGACAGCAGGCTATTGGCAGATCGGCCTCACACCCCGGGCGCAAGAACGTTCTGCCTTCTCCACCCCCGATGGCCATTACCATTTCACGGTCATGCCCTTCGGCATGAAGAATGCCCCAGCAACATTCCAACGGCTCGTCAATCAGGTCCTGGCGGGGCTCGAAGGATTCAGCGCCGCCTACCTAGACGACATCGCTGTATACAGCCACCATTGGACCGAGCACCTCCACCACCTCCGAGCAGTGCTGCAAGCCCTTCAGCGAGCTGGCCTCACGATCAAGGCCAGCAAGTGTCAAATTGGGCAAGGGTCTGTAACCTACCTCGGACACCAGGTGGGAAGCGGCCTAGTGGCCCCGCTACAGCTGAAAATTGCCGCCATCCAGGCCTGGCAGCCCCCCATCACCCAAACCGAGGTACGAGCCTTCCTGGGCCTCACGGGCTACTACCGAAGGTTCGTAAAAGACTATGGTACCATAGTGGGGCCCCTCACAGAACTCACGTCAAAGAACCAGCCCAAGAAAGTCACCTGGACCCCAGAGTGTCAAACTGCATTTGAACAATTAAAGGCCGCCATGTGTTCCGCCCCTGTGCTCCAGGCCCCAGACTACAGCCGGGAGTTCGTCGTCCAGACGGACGCCTCCGACCAGGGCATTGGGGCAGTCCTGTCTCAAGTGAACACCGAAGGCCTTGATCAACCGGTGGCCTTCATCAGCCGGAGACTCCTACCACGGGAGCAACGCTGGAGCACCATAGAGAGGGAAGCCTTCGCTGTGGTATGGGCCCTCAAGAAGCTCCGGCCCTACCTTTTCGGCACCCACTTTCGGGTGCAGACCGACCACCGACCCCTGCAATGGCTGATGCATATGCGGGGGGAGAACCCAAAGTTGCTACGCTGGTCCATCTCCTTGCAAGGTATGGACTTCACAGTCGAACACCGGCCTGGGCCAGATCACGCCAACGCGGATGGCCTGTCCCGGTTTTTCCGTCTCGACGAGGAGAGTCCCCAAGAGGATGGGTAACTCTCCCCGCCTTCAGCTGGGGGGGACGCATGTTGGACAGGCCACATGAAGGGCCGCTCTCCCCCGGCCCAACCAGGCCTGAGCCCAGTCCCGCAAGTACCACACACCACCATTGCACGTCCTCCGTCCCCTCAGGGACCCCTGCCCTCGAGCCTGCCGACCTCGAGGGTCCGATCCACTGCCGGCCCACGCGCCCAGCCTGGGGCGCCATCTTGGACACTCCACCACGAGGCCGCCTGGCCCCCGATCGACCTCAACCCTGGGCCTGGCCCGGCCTCAGACATTCCGGCACCACCCTCCACCCAGGAGGTGAGCGGGCTACTTGGCAAGTCAATGGGAGAAAGAGGTGCCGATGGCTCTCCCCCACCAAGTGCCGCTCGCCCATCGCCTCCCCGGGCGCTGGCTCCACCCCCCTGCTGGGTGTCTGGACTCCCCCATCCCGGACCTCCCGACCTCCAAGTGCGAGGGTCCGGACATCAAAGCACGCCAGCCCTATAACTGGGGCCGCTCCAGAGCAGGAAGGCAGTTGTATCTTGGAGTCGAGAGACGTAAAGAGGAACTCATCCTGGACGGACTACTGGCGCTGCCGTAGCTCTGTCCTGTGCACCATCGTCCTGCCTGTTGGCGCTGCCACAGCCGTCGTAACCTTCATCCTTCATCGTCGTCGGGATCTGCTGGCGTGGCCGCGGACCGTTGTAACCGTCATCTTCCACCGGGACCTGCAGGCTCCGCCGCGGACCGTCGTCCTTCCTTCATCCATCTCGGGACCTGCTTGGCTCCTCCACGGCCCGATCATCTAGAACGCCGAGCTCGAGGATTGAGAGCTATTTTGTACTCATTGGTAACTAAGACTGTCCCGCTACCCCTTTCCTAAACCAGAGACTAGAACCGAGGGGACCCCTGAGTCCAGACCTCCTTGTATCCATCCTCGTAACCTAAGAATTGCATATAAAGTCTCGTTAACCTTCAACCTTGTGTGGTGTCCGTCTGTGGGGGGGAAGTTACTGATCTGTACAGTCGTTGGAGACGGCTCTCCCTGGAGACCTCTCCCCGTAACCTCGGCCGACCCTCCCGGTCCGTCTAACAGCACTGTAATGCCAGAGGGCCCTCAGACCCCTTCTAGTCCTTCTCGTCATCCATCTCCTGATAGTCAGGGAAAAATTATGGAGCTGGGTCGTAGGTGAATTGCTCACCCATCGGCGCTGGAGACGGCGCCGGGTGGTGCCGGTCCGACGCCGGACCCGGACCGGGGCTGGGAAAAACGTTGTCCGGGGACGGCGTCGGCGCCAGCGGAGGATTCGTAAGGTCGACTGGCGACGACCCGGATCTGGGCCCGGATCCTGCGGGGTCCTGCGGCGTCTAGACCGAAGTCGACGACGGCGCCGGAGCCGGCGCCCTGGTCGAAGCACCAGACGGCCCGCGGGCCCGAAGGCGCCTCGGCAGGGTCAGACGGAAGGAAGTGAGCCCTCATGGCAACGAGGAAGTCACGTATCCCCTCCGGCGTACCATGCAGCCCAGGGACCAGCGGGTGTGGAGCTGGACGCAGCGCTTGCGGCTCCGGCGGAGCCGTGTGGGCGGTGTCGCCCGAACCCCCGGCCGCGTCGTGCAAGGGTCGGGGTGTCGGAGGAGAGAGGATGCCTCTTCGACTTCTTTGTCGAGTGCCTCGACATACCTGAAAACTTGGAGCCCGACGAGTGGTGGTGACTCGTCGAGCGGCGATGACCGCAGCTCCGCGACCGATCCCTCGACCGGGAACTCGAGCGGCGCGGAGCCGACTGCCGGAGCTCGAGTTGCTTACAGGACCACTTCCGTCTAGCCTTCGAGGTTAAGGCACAGCAGTCAGGGCACGACTTGTCATCATGGTCGGCCCCGAACAAAAAAGGCACCGACGGTGGGGGTCGGTCACCAACATCAAGCAGTGACAATCCTCGCAAGGTTTAAACCCAGGCATCCCTATCGGCACCGCGAGTCGAGGGTCGACTCGAGAAGTGATCAAAAGTGATCAAAAAAGTTAGTCAAAAAATGACTAAGAGTACTGCTCTTCCCGGATCTGCGCTTGCTGGCGCGGAAAAAAGAAGAACGGACGTCAGCGCCCGAGGGAGGCGTCTAGGTACTCAGACAACGTCATCCCGGCGATCACGACGCCGACAACGGACGCGGAGCCGCAGATGACGCTTAGCAAAGCGCAGGGGTACTGCTGACGAAAACTTTCCGGATCCAGTCTGACGCCTGGGGATATTCTAAGGTAAGGAATCTAACACTAACCTTTCTTTCAGATACATAAAATAAAAATAGGAACATACACGGAAAGAGTGACAGTCTAGAGTATGGCGACAGGCTTTATGTCCAGATAAACTTCTGCCTGTCTGCCAGAGAAAATTTAATTTGGGATGGAGAATAGAAGAGGAATTTCAAGGCTCATTCACACCTTGACCACCATTTGAAGATATTCCTTCCAATGGGTGACTGAATACTCCAGTTTCCATGGACCTCTTGTGGTGGAACTGCAAATAAACCAACATCGACAAAGCCAATAGATCTGGGTCGCATTCTCATTTATAAGCCACACCCACTGGCTATGCCAAGGTTTGTGGGCAATTGGAGAAAGTCAATGGAAACTTCTAACAGGACACCAGCAACAGGGGATGACGTGCGGCCAGCGTGGTGAAGGTGTGAATAGCATCCTAGCGGAAATGGAGAAGAACGAGTGAATGCGCTCACTAAGGAATCATCATCCTGATAAGCGGCGGAATAAGGAGCTGCTAGTCCGGAGTTAAAGTAAAGTAGTCAGGGGGGTAGAAAGGAAGAAGAGTTTCGGAGGCAGGATGGGGGTTGGGGGGGGAGGATGGAGAAACTTTAAACTACTGAATGAAAGATGATTGACTGAACTTCTCAGATGTTAAATAGTCCCCCCCCCATGCATCCCAATGGCTCAAATATGCACCCAAATAACCAACAGAAAGATAACAAGCACAAAATGCTCCTGTGGGATAATCCAAGATGTGATTGACATTGGCAATGGCTGAAGGATTTAAGCCTTAAAAGCCAATGTTTTAAGAAAGCTGATGCAACATGTAATACTGGTGTAAATTATATATATTTGAAAAAATGTCTGTTCAGACCAGACCTAAACGCAGAGCAGCAGTAAAAGAAAAACACTTCTGGTATACGGCATGAAGCGGGGCTTCCGCATAGATGATGTGATTGTCAACCGTCATTAGTAATCTCTCGACCCAGGAGATAGAAACTTTTGTGAGCAAGAACAAACTAAGTGATGGGTGACAACTCTGATTATGCAGTGAGAATTATTAACAGGTGGCAAATTCCAGATGCCCAAAGGGTTACTCAGTGTAGGTGATAAATATTAGCATGCCTTGATAATAATTAACTGTTGGGGGATAGATCTAAGCATTCCGTAGTAATGTACTAATGACTGGGAATATGGCACAGGATGTGTGGCTTCTTTCTCAGAAGAAAGGCTGTGGAGTAATATTAGAATGTTTTTTCACAGAAAGCGTGGTGCATGTTTGCCGCAGCGTCCTTGAACAAGTATTAGAAATAGAATCAGCAGCAAAATTAATAGGTCTAGCTATTTTATGTCACTAATCATTGATTGGCGAGTTTGTGTGTGTAGTTATGTGAATGAGTAAATGTGGTTATGAGTCACAAGCTGATAGTTAGAGCAAGCGCATGGATATCTGAATGAATAAGGGATTGAGTGCATGGATAAGCACAGAGGGAATGCATTCACAGGTAGAGGAATGGTTGAACATGTGAGTGCTTTGATGAATTGCAGAATGAATTTGTGAGCTTATGGATGGCTTAAGAGTGAGTGCAGGGATGGTTACATGTTAGAACAATCTTAAAGTGTGAGTCCCCAGACATCAGTAGTAAAAGTGTTATAAAAGTTCCAACACTGATTACGCTAGTGCAAGCATTACACTAGGAATTGTGCCATCATGCCAAGAATGCCCACAGTCCATATAATAATTAGCAACATTATGTCATGGCAGTCATTACACCAAGGGCAAGTAACACTGCAATGGCATAGTGGGGACCAATTTGGAACAATAATTAATCAGGAGTGGAAACAATGATCCAAGAATGCCCACTATCTCATTTATCACTATTATCACCATTATGGATGTTCAGATATCCACTCAGAAACTTGGAGTGTCAGGAGAGAATGTACCTATGACTTAAAAGCCTAGACTGCATTGGCAGCAGCCACCATCAACCATTAACAATACACCATGTTCAGATCTGTAACATCACAGCCATGAGTGCATGATTAAAGCTTCATCATCACCAGTTAATCATCAGTTTACACCCTTAATAATTCAAAATATTCCAAATGTTTAGACCGTTCTTTCCTCAACTTGAATTTAATGATGAACTGGAATAACTTTTAATGTTAATAGAATAATTTCAGAAAAAAATCTTATAACCCCAATTGAAACCTCAGTACAAATATGTCAAATGTCACTGTTCACTATGTTCTCCCTTCCAAAGTTTCTACATATTTTCACAGACTGACCAATTTTCTTGAAAGTATTACATGGTCTTGTCTATGCACATCACAGTATATTTTCTGAGATGCATGGCAAAGTGCCAATCACTTCCTCCGATCTTACCTTAAAATCTGTACTTACTTTAGGATACACAATGTCAGTACCACTACATTATTTTTTTTTCAAATCTTAGTCTAACTAAAGTTGATAATACAGCCACATAATATGCTTCCGCCCATCACTCCTATGAGCCTCCTGGTTCAAGTTCCAACTTTGGTCGCAGTTCGCATTCCACTTTTTAGTGTATGGTTTGGTCTCCCCCTGCAGACCACTGTGTATTGTGCTTACTTACCTATTTGCTATTGAAGTATTATTGTGTATTTGTGTTTATATATACGAGCAGGAGATATGCCAATTAGTGAGTGTTGTGTAATACGTAGAACTATTTTTATATATACACGGTGGTTCTTTTTCATTTAACCTACACTACATGATTAGATCTGGTAAAATAAGCTGCTTAACACTCTTTCAAGATAAGCCTAAAGGCTGCAATCCAAAGCTACCAATTTTCTATGGTTGTCTGATACCACTAAAAGTCCCATAAGGGTTGTCTGGATTAGTGCAAGGTGCTTCACTTAAAGAAGTGTGCACCATATACTAAGCCAGCCTCCCACAGTACACCTGGGTGTAACTTTAGAATCCAGATTTGTTGATACATTCGTAGCATGAGGAGTGAAGTGTTTTGAGCACCAATTTTTATTTTGGAACACTTAAGCTTCTGTGATGTGGCCTGCCAATTAGCAATGTGCTTCTATGTTCTACTATTCAATTACATTATAGAAACATTTCATAACTTTCCGAAGGCCACTAGGAAATGACTTTTGAAGCAACAGCCTTCAAATGCACAGTTATATGCATATTGTGTAAAACTGCACTGTTTGTCAGATCCTGCTTCTAACTTTAACTGAATGGAGGCTGAGTTAGGGAGTCCCCTCATTGGGGATCAGTGGACCTTTGCCTGCTGCCCAGTGTGAACTCTTGGGGACAACGTGTGTTGTCGTACCAGGCATAACCTTTGTACACTTTGATTTTTTGCCTGAGAATTGTTTGTTGGATGTGATTTTTCCTCTAATTCAGCATTAATTAAATTTTGTTATGAGACTACAGAGCAAAGAGAACAATTTTCATGTTGTGAATTGAAGGGCCCTCTTTTCAGGTGAAAAAATGGATATCCGATTTAGTGTAATTCACATTTTGCTTCCGCCCATCACACCATGCAGCATGGGGCAACAGTTCAGTCACTATTTCTTTCTCTGTGAGTGACAGCATTTTTCAAAAGTACAAAGTCATCTCCCATGAGATTATAGTCACTTTCAGTGCCATTGCCCATGTGGGCAAATTTACCTCTTTTTACAGTTTGTTTTTTCATGAAACAGACCTCCTAAGAATGGAATGCTACTTTTCACAGATAAACTTAACACAAACAAGGTAAAACTGCTCAACTAGTCTTTCTGTTTTCAGCCATCAATTCTTTAAGATGGCCCAGTCGTGCATTTTTAGGTCTCGGCGTCAACGCGCGGAAGCGCGTCTCCGCCGGAGATCTTTTGTCAGGGACTATGCTTCCCAGGAGACAGCCTTGGCCACGCGCATTGCCTCTTCAAGGAGGCGATTTCCGCTGGCCACGCGCTCGCGAACGCGCTCAGCTGCTGTCTCCTGGGAAGCAGCAACACCACACGCGCATGCGCAGAAACAGCGACAGACACACACACGAGCGCTCATGCACGCACGCACCCACACATACAGCGAACCCACCCCCGGCGTCGCATGCATACACACACACACGTGCACCGAGCATCCCCCCCCCACCCCTCCGCCGTCGCATCCCGCCCCCCACCCCTCCGCCGTCGCACACACACACGCAGACATACAGGCATTCTCTCCCCGCCCCGCCGGACACGCAGACATACAGGCATTCTCACCCCCCCCCCCCCTGCTCCCCCCTTCCGCTCCGCTCCGCTCACCGGTCAAAGGCCCTCCGGACTTGTGCAGCCTCCGACCGCGGGGCTCTCCCTCGGTGCTCCTCCAGGCACTCCGTGGGCGCGGGCTTCACAAAACGGAAGTCCCGCCCCACGATAGGTTTCGTTTTCTCAGTCCCGCCCCACGTTTTTTGCCTGCAGCTCGTCTGTCTGCTGGGCCGGTGTCGGCTCGGTTTGCATTGGCAAAGTCAGTAGGTCGGGTTTAAAGGGTCAATGCATATAAAGGCATTCACAAATGCAGTTTACATGCGCCCCATGTACAAACTCAATTTTACATTAACAAATGCATTGTTAGCTTTGCCAGTGCGGCGGAAAAAGAGCCAAAAAGGACTGCTTTATCTATAGAATACATTTAAGAAATTAAAGAATTGAGTGGGGGAAGCAGCGTGATGATTGAGTTCATTTTTTAGATTGCAAATATCCCATCGTGCATTCTACTGGAATAGTTTAAAAGCTAAGTAACAATCCAAGCCACCAGTGGCATGAGGTGAGCGGGCAGTGCTGCTCTGGGTGGAGAAATTGATACAGTTGGAATATTTGGGATCAATACTTTTAGCAGCCATCTGTCTAGTAAGTAACACCTAAAACGGATATTTTTAATGGATACTTCTAACTGCATATTTTAAGCAACTAAATAACCACGGGCATATTGGTATCGGAGATTATATTTAGTTACACTAAAGGGACAGGTGTAGTGAGTGCAGAGTAGTGAGTGCAGAGTGCAGAGTGCAGAGTGCAGAGTGCAGAGTAGTGAGTGCAGAGTAGTGAGTGCAGAGTAGTGAGTGCAGAGTAGTGAGTGCAGAGTAGTGAGTGCAGAGTAGTGAGTGCAGAGTAGTGAGTGCAGAGTAGTGAGTGCAGAGTAGTGAGTGCAGAGTGAGTGCAGAGTGGTAATGCAGAGTAGTGAGTAGTGAGTGCAGAGTGGTAATGCAGAGTAGTGAGTGCAGAGTAGTGAGTGCAGAGTAGTGAGTGCAGAGTAGTCAGTGCAGAGTAGTGAGTGCAGAGTAGTGAGTGCAGAGTAGTGAGTGCAGAGTAGTGAGTGCAGAGTAGTGAGTGCAGAGTAGTGAGTGCAGAGTAGTGAGTGCAGAGTAGTGAGTGCAGAGTAGTGAGTGCAGAGTAGTGAGTGCAGAGTAGTGAGTGCAGAGTAGTGAGTGCAGAGTGCGGAGTGCAGAGTGCGGAGTGCAGAGTCCTGAGTGCAGAGTCGTGAGTGCAGAGTAGTGAGTGCAGAGTAGTGAGTGCAGAGTAGTGAGTGCAGAGTAGTGAGTGCAGAGTAGTGAGTGCAGAGTAGTGAGTGCAGAGTAGTGAGTGCAGAGTAGTGAGTGCAGAGTAGTAAGTGCTGAGTGCAGAGTAGTAAGTGCTGAGTGCAGAGTAGTAAGTGCTGAGTGCAGAGTAGTGAGTGCAGAGTAGTGAGTGCAGAGTAGTAAGTGCTGAGTAGTGAGTGCAGAGTAGTGAGTGCAGAGTAGTGAGTGCAGAGTAGTGAGTGCAGAGTAGTAAGTGCTGAGTGCAGAGTAGTAAGTGCTGAGTGCAGAGTAGTAAGTGCTGAGTGCAGAGTAGTGAGTGCAGAGTAGTGAGTGCAGAGTAGTAAGTGCTGAGTGCAGAGTAGTGAGTGCAGAGTAGTGAGTGCAGAGTAGTGAGTGCAGAGTAGTGAGTGCAGAGTAGTGAGTGCAGAGTAGTGAGTGCAGAGTAGTGAGTGCAGAGTAGTGAGTGCAGTGAGTGCAGAGTAGTGAGTGCAGAGTGCTGAGTGCAGAGTAGTGAGTGCAGAGTAGTGAGTGCAGAGTGGTGAGTGCAGAGTGCTGAGTGCAGAGTAGTGAGTGCAGAGTAGTGAGTGCAGAGTAGTGAGTGCAGAGTGGTGAGTGCAGAGTAGTGAGTGCAGAGTAGTGAGTGCAGAGTAGTGAGTGCAGAGTAGTGAGTGCCGAGTGGTAATGCAGAGTAGTGAGTAGTGAGTGCAGAGTGGTAATGCAGAGTAGTGAGTGCAGAGTAGTGAGTGCAGAGTAGTGAGTGCAGAGTAGTGAGTGCAGAGTAGTGAGTGCAGAGTAGTGAGTGCAGAGTAGTGAGTGCAGAGTAGTGAGTGCAGAGTAGTGAGTGCAGAGTAGTGAGTGCAGAGTAGTAAGTGCAGAGTAGTAAGTGCTGAGTGCAGAGTAGTAAGTGCTGAGTGCAGAGTAGTGAGTGCAGAGTAGTGAGTGCAGTGAGTGCAGAGTAGTGAGTGCAGAGTGCTGAGTGCAGAGTGGTGAGTGCAGAGTGGTGAGTGCAGAGTGGTGAGTGCAGAGTGGTGAGTGCAGAGTGCTGAGTGCAGAGTAGTGAGTGCAGAGTAGTGAGTGCAGAGTAGTGAGTGCAGAGTAGTGAGTGCAGAGTAGTGAGTGCAGAGTAGTGAGTGCAGAGTAGTGAGTGCAGAGTAGTGAGTAGTGAGTGCAGAGTGGTAATGCAGAGTAGTGAGTGCAGAGTAGTGAGTGCAGAGTAGTGAGTGCAGAGTAGTGAGTGCAGAGTAGTGAGTGCAGAGTAGTGAGTGCAGAGTAGTGAGTGCTGAGTGCAGAGTAGTGAGTGCTGAGTAGTGAGTGCAGAGTGCAGAGTAGTGAGTGCAGAGTAGTGAGTGCAGAGTGCAGAGTAGTGAGTGCAGAGTAGTGAGTGCAGAGTAGTGAGTGCAGAGTGCTGAGTGCAGAGTAGTGAGTGCAGAGTAGTGAGTGCAGAGTAGTGAGTGCAGAGTAGTGAGTGCAGAGTAGTGAGTGCAGAGTGCTGAGTGCAGAGTAGTGAGTGCAGAGTAGTGAGTGCAGAGTAGTGAGTGCAGAGTGGTAATGCAGAGTAGTGAGTAGTGAGTGCAGAGTGGTAATGCAGAGTAGTGAGTGCAGAGTAGTGAGTGCAGAGTAGTGAGTGCAGAGTAGTGAGTGCAGAGTAGTGAGTGCAGAGTAGTGAGTGCTGAGTAGTGAGTGCTGAGTAGTGAGTGCTGAGTAGTGAGTGCTGAGTAGTGAGTAGTGAGTGCAGAGTGCAGAGTAGTGAGTGCAGAGTGCCGAGTGCAGAGTAGTGAGTGCAGAGTAGTGAGTGCAGAGTAGTGAGTGCAGAGTAGTGAGTGCAGAGTAGTGAGTGCAGAGTAGTGAGTGCTGAGTAGTGAGTGCTGAGTAGTGAGTGCAGAGTGCAGAGTAGTGAGTGCAGAGTGCCGAGTGCAGAGTAGTGAGTGCAGAGTAGTGAGTGCAGAGTAGTGAGTGCAGAGTAGTGAGTGCAGAGTAGTGAGTGCAGAGTAGTGAGTGCAGAGTAGTGAGTGCAGAGTAGTGAGTGCAGAGTAGTGAGTGCAGAGTAGTGAGTGCAGTGAGTGCAGAGTAGTGAGTGCAGAGTAGTGAGTGCAGAGTAGTGAGTGCAGAGTAGTGAGTGCAGAGTAGTGAGTGCAGAGTAGTGAGTGCTGAGTAGTGAGTGCTGAGTAGTGAGTAGTGAGTGCAGAGTGCAGAGTAGTGAGTGCAGAGTGCTGAGTGCAGAGTAGTGAGTGCAGAGTAGTGAGTGCAGAGTAGTGAGTGCAGAGTAGTGAGTGCAGAGTAGTGAGTGCAGAGTAGTGAGTGCAGAGTAGTGAGTGCAGAGTAGTGAGTGCAGAGTAGTGAGTGCAGAGTAGTGAGTGCAGAGTAGTGAGTGCAGTGAGTGCAGAGTAGTGAGTGCAGAGTAGTGAGTAGTGAGTGCAGAGTGCAGAGTAGTGAGTGCAGAGTGCTGAGTGCAGAGTAGTGAGTGCAGAGTAGTGAGTGCAGAGTAGTGAGTGCAGAGTAGTGAGTGCAGAGTAGTGAGTGCAGAGTAGTGAGTGCAGAGTAGTGAGTGCAGTGAGTGCAGAGTAGTGAGTGCAGAGTAGTGAGTAGTGAGTGCAGAGTGCAGAGTAGTGAGTGCAGAGTAGTGAGTGCAGAGTAGTGAGTGCAGAGTAGTGAGTGCAGAGTAGTGAGTGCAGAGTAGTGAGTGCAGAGTGGTAATGCAGAGTAGTGAGTGCAGAGTAGTGAGTGCAGAGTAGTGAGTGCAGAGTAGTGAGTGCAGAGTAGTGAGTGCAGAGTAGTGAGTGCAGAGTAGTGAGTGCAGTGAGTGCAGAGTAGTGAGTGCAGTGAGTGCAGAGTAGTGAGTGCAGTGAGTGCAGAGTAGTGAGTGCAGAGTAGTGAGTGCAGAGTAGTGAGTGCAGAGTAGTGAGTGCAGAGTAGTGAGTAGTGAGTGCAGAGTAGTAAGTGCTGAGTGCAGAGTAGTAAGTGCTGAGTGCAGAGTAGTAAGTGCTGAGTGCAGAGTGCTGAGTGCAGAGTAGTGAGTGCAGAGTAGTGAGTGCAGAGTAGTGAGTGCTGAGTGCAGAGTGCTGAGTGCAGAGTGCTGAGTGCAGAGTAGTGAGTGCAGAGTAGTGAGTGCAGAGTAGTGAGTGCAGAGTAGTGAGTGCAGAGTAGTGAGTGCAGAGTAGTGAGTGCAGAGTAGTGAGTGCAGAGTGCAGAGTGCAGAGTAGTGAGTGCAGAGTGCAGAGTGCAGAGTAGTGAGTGCAGAGTAGTGAGTGCAGAGTAGTGAGTGCAGAGTAGTGAGTGCAGAGTAGTGAGTGCAGAGTAGTGAGTGCAGAGTGGTAATGCAGAGTGGTAATGCAGAGTGGTAATGCAGAGTGGTAATGCAGAGTAGTGAGTGCAGAGTAGTGAGTGCAGAGTAGTGAGTGCAGAGTAGTGAGTGCAGAGTAGTGAGTGCAGAGTAGTGAGTGCAGAGTAGTGAGTGCAGAGTAGTGAGTGCAGAATCTTTTGATTTAAAGAAAAAAAAATGTCATGAGCAATGCCAATAGCTCTACCTTTAATGATGCCGAGACCATTGCATTGCAAATGCTTGTTTTAGATGCATTTGAGTGTGTTTAAGACCATTCTAGACACGTGTCCCAACTCAGATCTCTGTATGCTGCTGCTTCTACAGCTTTTTTCTCAGAAGAACCTATTCCTTCACCCACACTTCAACATCCTAGTTCTGCTAAGAGCCAAGGCATCTTTGTGTCCCTCTGTCACTAAATAGCCGCCTACATTCACCATTGTTCCTTGTGTGGCTTAATAGGTGCTGGAGGTCTCATCCTTTTTTTGCAGTGAAACATTTACCAGTCAATCCCTCTATTCAATCTTCCTGTCCAATTTCCCTAAGAGTGTCCCAGCTCAAGCTGTGTCTCACTTTGTTCACTGTAGTTTAACCCAAGTCAATCCTGTGTTTGAAGAAATCAGTTGAGTTAGGCGGCACTGTTGTGTATATTCAGACATATTTGTAGATGGTGTTGAGCATGTTTCAAAAAATGTCTTGCTCACATTGTTGTATTGTATTGTACTTGTATAGCACTTACTACCCCTCATCGGATGTAGCATGGAAGCTGGACAGCACATTGCTCCAGAACCCAAGTGGCTGGCTCAGTATTATTTCTGGCTACTGGGATTAGTCTTGTATGCCCAAACAAACCATTCCATGCATTGTCATATAATGTGTTTGTGTCTAATCACAGCTGTCAGAAATGCAATAGAAGTATGGGGTTCGTTTTATGGCCTTTCAGTTGAAATAATAGCCAATTTGCAAGTTGTTGGTAGCTGCACACTCCAATTTCAACTGGATGGCTCAGTAAATTCAGCAATCTCTGCCGAAACATGATTACCTGCAGAATAAGAGTCTCAATCCAGAGATGTCTGAGCTAGCCTTCCATCTTACTGGGGTTGCAAATGGAGTTCCACTGAAGATATTAATGATCAATAGTAACTGTGCTTAAACAGAATAGTGTTATGAAGTGCTATGAACAAGTTACTTACATTCTGTAATGCATTATCTGGTAGACACTATATCTAGCTGCAGATTGCTTACATCTGAATTTCCCAGGCATCAAACTGGATCCAGAAACTTTTGCATGAGCAGTACCCCTGCGTGCTGTTGGATGGCTCCATTTGTCTGTGTGGCATCCTTGGCACCAGATGTGGCCTCGCAGTCACCTTTATAGGTGCCACCCAGGTGCATGGACTTCTCTTTTTCCACACCAGAAGCACAGATCCATGAAGTGAACCGACTAGTGTGTGTCAAAACTAGGGCCCTGAAAAGGGAGCAACCCATGCCCTATCAATGGGTCTGCAGAGGTGGGAGACATGGGTGGGTCTGTAAGGAATATGCAGCTAGATACTGTCTCTACCAGATAATGTGTAACCGAAGAAAAGGAACTTGTTATTCTAATAAAGACTTCTAGCTGCAGATTCCTTAACTTTGAATAGATACCCAAACCATACTTCCTGGTGGTGGGCTGCAAACAAATTACTAGACTAGATAGAAAGTCCAGCAGGACCAGATGGGCAAAACACCGGTCGCTGCAGACCGGACTGTACAGGCAGTAGTGTTTAGCAAAGATGTGCAACAAAGCCCACGTCGCAACCTGGCAGATAAACAGGATGGGCACTCCATGAGCCAACGCCGTGGTTGTAGCCTTTCCTCTGGTGGAATAGGTTTCTAAGTCCTCAGAAGGCTACTTCTTAGCCAGGGCATTGCAGATCTTACTACAGATAACGACCCAGCACAAAATGGTTTGTATCTGCACTGCACACCTTTTCTTAAGCTCCCACATAACTCACAAAGAATTGGTTGTCCAGCTGGAACTCTTTTGTGTAGTCAAGGTAGAACGAGCATGCTTTTTTTAGGTCCAGTTGATTGAGAAGCTCTTCTTCCTTAATGGAATTTGTAGGAGGAAAAAAGGTGGGCGGTGTGACCGAGTGACTCAGTCGGAATGGGGTCACCACTTAGGATGGAATGAGGCTTGGGTACGCAGAATCACCTTGTCCGGGAAGGACATTAGTTATGGAGGCTTGCATGATAAAGCCTGCTCACTCACCCTCCTGGCTGATGCAATAGCCACTAGGAATGCGGTTTTGATGGAAAGCAGCCGGAAGGGTCAATTATGTAGTGGCTCAAAGGGGGCACACATAAGGAAAGTGAGAACTAGGTTGAGATCCGATTGGAGCATAATGAAGGACGTAGGGGGGAACATATGTAGAAGCCCTTTCAGGAACCTAGTTACAATAGGAGACTTGAATAATGAGGGTTGGTCGGGCAGCTGCAGGAAAGTGGACAGATACCCAATGAGAGTTCCCTTGAGCAGAGCCTTGCTGGGCAAGGGTAAGAATAAAGAGGAGAATATCACAAAGGGAGGCAGTAGGAGGGTCAGAAGAGTTTTCTGTACAATATTTTATAAACTTTTGCCAACGGCAGGCTTATACCGTCTTGGTAGAGGGCCACCTGGCTCCCAAGATAACCATACATATGTCAGGAGGAAGGTCGACAGGTAACAACTGTCGCCACTCACTCTCCATGCAAGTTGGCAGAGAGTTGACAGGTTCGGGTGGAGGACCCTCCCCTGCTGCTGCGACAGAAGATTCTCCCGAAGGGGTCAGCCTGATTAGAGAATCGATGCTCATTCAAAGAAACTCGGGATACCAGACTCTCCATGCTCAGTCAGGCATCATAAGAATGACTTGGGCCCAGTCGTTCTTGATCTTCTTGAGAACTGTTAGACGGACCGGGAGGGTCGGCCGAGGTTACGGGGAGAGGTCTCCAGGGAGAGCCGTCTCCAACGACTGTACAGATAAGTAACTTCCCCCCCACAGACGGACACCACACAAGGTTGAAGGTTAACGAGACTTTATATGCAATTCTTAGGTTACGAGGATGGATACAAGGAGGTCTGGACTCAGGGGTCCCCTCGGTTCTAGTCTCTGGTTTAGGAAAGGGGTAGCGGGACAGTCTTAGTTACCAATGAGTACAAAATAGCTCTCAATCCTCGAGCTCGGCGTTCTAGATGATCGGGCCGTGGAGGAGCCAAGCAGGTCCCGAGATGGATGAAGGAAGGACGACGGTCCGCGGCGGAGCCTGCAGGTCCCGGTGGAAGATGACGGTTACAACGGTCCGCGGCCACGCCAGCAGATCCCGACGACGATGAAGGATGAAGGTTACGACGGCTGTGGCAGCGCCAACAGGCAGGACGATGGTGCACAGGACAGAGCTATGGCAGCGCCAGTAGTCCGTCCAGGATGAGTTCCTCTTTACGTCTCTCGACTCCAAGATACAACTGCCTTCCTGCTCTGGAGCTGCCCCAGTTATAGGGCTGGCGTGCTTTGATGTCCGGACCCTCGCACTTGGAGGTCGGGAGGTCCGGGATGGGGGAGTCCAGACACCCAGCAGGGGGGTGGAGCCAGCGCCCGGGGAGGCGATGGGCGAGCGGCACTTGGTGGGGGAGAGCCATCGGCACCTCTTTCTCCCATTGACTTGCCAAGTAGCCCGCTCACCTCCTGGGTGGAGGGTGGTGCCGGAATGTCTGAGGCCGGGCCAGGCCCAGGGTTGAGGTCGATCGGGGGCCAGGCGGCCTCGTGGTGGAGTGTCCAAGATGGCGCCCCAGGCTGGGCGCGTGGGCCGGCAGTGGATCGGACCCTCGAGGTCGGCAGGCTCGAGGGCAGGGGTCCCTGAGGGGACGGAGGACGTGCAATGGTGGTGTGTGGTACTTGCGGGACTGGGCTCAGGCCTGGTTGGGCCGGGGGAGAGCGGCCCTTCATGTGGCCTGTCCAACATGCGTCCCCCCCAGCTGAAGGCGGGGAGAGTTACCCATCCTCTTGGGGACTCTCCTCGTCGAGGCGGAAAAACCGGGACAGGCCATCCGCGTTGGCGTGATCTGGCCCAGGCCGGTGTTCGACTGTGAAGTCCATACCTTGCAAGGAGATGGACCAGCGTAGCAACTTTGGGTTCTCCCCCCGCATATGCATCAGCCATTGCAGGGGTCGGTGGTCGGTCTGCACCCGAAAGTGGGTGCCGAAAAGGTAGGGCCGGAGCTTCTTGAGGGCCCATACCACAGCGAAGGCTTCCCTCTCTATGGTGC
The DNA here is from genome assembly GCF_964263255.1 of Lissotriton vulgaris. Taxonomy (NCBI): domain Eukaryota; kingdom Metazoa; phylum Chordata; class Amphibia; order Caudata; family Salamandridae; genus Lissotriton; species Lissotriton vulgaris. Next base: position 697,088,332 of record NC_141691.1, on the reverse strand, counting down.
TCCAGCGTTGCTCCCGTGGTAGGAGTCTCCGGCTGATGAAGGCCACCGGTTGATCAAGGCCTTCGGTGTTCACTTGAGACAGGACTGCCCCAATGCCCTGGTCGGAGGCGTCCGTCTGGACGACGAACTCCCGGCTGTAGTCTGGGGCCTGGAGCACAGGGGCGGAACACATGGCGGCCTTTAATTGTTCAAATGCAGTTTGACACTCTGGGGTCCAGGTGACTTTCTTGGGCTGGTTCTTTGACGTGAGTTCTGTGAGGGGCCCCACTATGGTACCATAGTCTTTTACGAACCTTCGGTAGTAGCCCGTGAGGCCCAGGAAGGCTCGTACCTCGGTTTGGGTGATGGGGGGCTGCCAGGCCTGGATGGCGGCAATTTTCAGCTGTAGCGGGGCCACTAGGCCGCTTCCCACCTGGTGTCCGAGGTAGGTTACAGACCCTTGCCCAATTTGACACTTGCTGGCCTTGATCGTGAGGCCAGCTCGCTGAAGGGCTTGCAGCACTGCTCGGAGGTGGTGGAGGTGCTCGGTCCAATGGTGGCTGTATACAGCGATGTCGTCTAGGTAGGCGGCGCTGAATCCTTCGAGCCCCGCCAGGACCTGATTGACGAGCCGTTGGAATGTTGCTGGGGCATTCTTCATGCCGAAGGGCATGACCGTGAAATGGTAATGGCCATCGGGGGTGGAGAAGGCAGAACGTTCTTGCGCCCGGGGTGTGAGGCCGATCTGCCAATAGCCTGCTGTCAAGTCGAAGATGCTGAGGTAGCGGGCAGCTCCCATTCGGTCGACTAGTTCATCTGCCCGGGGGATGGGGTGCGCGTCTGTTCTGGTGACCGCATTCAAGCCCCGGTAGTCGACGCAGAACCGGAGTTCGGGTGTGGTGCCGGGGGCAGCTGCTTTGGGGACCAGTACGACAGGGCTGGCCCAGGGACTGTCTGAGGGCTCGATGACCCCGATCGTGAGCATCTTGGCTATTTCTTCCTGGATGCAGGCCCGTACCCGGTCTGGCACGCGGTAGGCCCGGTGGCGGATAGGGGGGCTGTCCCCGGTATCCACATCGTGCACACACCAGGAAGTGACACCCGGGGTGAGGGAGAACAGGCTGGCGAACTGTGATAGGAGGGCTTGACACTCCTGGCGTTGTTCTCTGGTGAGGGCCTCTGAGAGCCGGACCCCATCCACGGAGCCGTCTTGCTCCTGAGTCCGTAGGAGGTCAGGGAGAGGCTCGGAGTCTTCTTCAGCCCCAGTGTCTGTGGCCATCAGGAGGCTGAGCTCTGTTCGCACAAAGTGGGGCTTTAGTCTGTTAGCGTGGAGGACCCGGAGAGGGTTCCGGGAGGATTCCATGTCGATGAGATAAGTGGCAGGCCCCTTGCGCTCTATTACTTTGAAGGGCCCCGTCCATTTGTCTTGCAGGGCGCATGGCTCAGTGGGGGACATCACCCATACCTGTTGGCCAGGTTCGAATTCAATGGATGAGGCATTCTGGTCATACCATTTTTTCATGTCCTCTTGACTGGCCTCTAGGTTGGCCTTCGCTAGTTCTCTGAACCGCCGGGTCTGGTTGCGGAGGGTGAGGAGGTACCGGAAGACATCTGGAGGGTTCTTTAGCGGAGGCATCTCCCAGCCTTCTTTGACGAGACTGAGCGGCCCTCGCACTGGGTGTCCATATAGCAGTTCAAATGGGCTGAAGCCCAGGGATTTCTGGGGGACTTCTCGATATGCGAAGAGGAGGCACGGCAGCAGCACATCCCACTGGCGACGGAGGGGCTCTTCCAACCCCCCGATCATTCCCTTTAGCGTGCGGTTGAACCGCTCAACGAGTCCGTTCCCTTGAGGGTGATAGGGGGTTGTGAATCTGTAGGTGACCCCGCACTGTTGCCAGAGGGACTTCATGTATTTGGAAATAAAGTTCGTGCCTCTGTCGCTGACGACTTCTCGGGGGAAGCCCACACGGGAGAAGATCCCCATCAGGGCCCGGCCGACCACCGGGGCTGTCACAGTTCGCAGAGGAACAGCCTCAGGGTAGCGGGTGGCGTGGTCCCCTAGCACCAGGATGAATCGATGGCCTTGTTTTGTGCGTGGGTCCAAGGGCCCCACAATGTCTATTCCGACTCTCTCAAACGGGGTAGTGACCACGGGAAAAGGTTGCAGGGGAGCCTTTAGTTTGCGGCCGCTCTTCCCACTGGCTTGGCACGTGGGGCAAGATCGGCAATGCTGGTGCACATCGTTTCTCATTTTGGGCCAGAAGAAGTGGGTCACTAGGCGACTGTAGGTTTTATCTTGTCCCAGATGTCCTGCCAGGGGGACATCGTGGGCCAGGTTTAACAGGAAGTCTCTGAAACGGAGGGGTACCACTAGTACTCGGTTGCTCCCCAGCTCGGCGATTCTTTGCTCGCTGTACAGCAGATCATTGTCCCAGTAGACCCAATGAGTTCCGGGGGTATCCCCTGCGCTTTGGGCGAGCGCTTGCTGGCGGAGTCCCTCGAGGGAGGGACAGGTCTTCTGTTCTTTGCGAAATTGTTCTTGCGTGGGCCCCCCTTCTTGAGGCCACTGGTCGAGGTTAGCGAGGTCGGTGGGTTGAGCTGGTTCGGCGGGAATGTTACGGTCGGTGTTTTCGGCCGGGGCGACCGGAGGCGGTGGCGCCGGCCATTCGGGTTCTTCTGGCTGGTGGTTGGCACGGGCGGCCATGGAACGGGTGGTGACGCACGCCCAGTCGGGGACGCCCAACATCCCCAGGTGTTCCTTTCGCTCCACGGCGGCCCACGGAGAGCTTTCCAGGTCATTGCCCAGGAGGCAGTCTACGGGGGCATCGTCTCGGACCGTCACTTTCAACATGCCGGAGACCCCCCCCCATTCGAAGGGGACGCAGGCCATCCGACACAGGCTCTCCGAGTTATCGGCTGATCGTACAGGGCAGAGAATGTTCGGTAGATACTGTTCTGGGGCCACCAGGTGACAGCGGACGGCTGTTACACTGGCCCCGGTGTCACGAAGGGCTTCGGCCTGGTGTCCATTGATGCTCACCCATTGGCTGTACTTCTGGGTGTTAGCGGGTAGGGGGACCCGCGGGACCATGTCTTTCCCCCCTAAGCAGGCTAGAGTCATGGCGGCTGGCTCCCACTCTTGATGCTCTTGTTCGTACTCTTCCTGTTCCTCGGAGATCTGTTCTTCCCCTAGGGCTGCAGCGGCCACTTGGCGGGGTCTTGGGCTCTGGTACTGCGGGCAGTTTGGGTCGTTCGCATAGTGGCCGACTCGTTGACATCGGTGACACGTGACATTGGCTCTGTACCCCGGTCGCGCTGGGGTGCTGCCCCGGTTGGCCGGGGGGGTGGTGTTGGTAGCGGGGGCGACCGGGGCGTTGTCTCTTCCTCGCCCTTGGCCCCCTCCTCCTCCTCTGGGTCGGTGCTGACCATTGTTGTTCCGGTTCTGTTCGTAGGACCCATTCCGGCCCACTCTGGTGATCTCCCACCGGTCAGCTTCGGCTGCGAGCTGCCGGGGATCCGTTAACTTGCTGTCGAGGAGGTGTTGGCGGAGTTCAATGAAGCAATTGTTCGACAGATGCTCCCATACCATCAGGTTAAATAGTTGCTCGTAGGTCGTGACGTTGCTTCCTCGGATCCAGCCCTCGAAGGCTCGGCTAAAGTATGTTACATAGTCCACCCAAGTTGTACCCGGGATGCGGGTGCAGTCTCGGAACCTCTGACGGTACATCTCGGGTGTGAGACCATAGCGGGTGAGGAGGGCCGCTTTCATATGGTCGTAGGAGGTCATCTGGTGGTCCGGGAGCTGTAGTAGGGTGTCGCGGCCCTCATTGAGGAATCTTCCCTAGAGACCGGCTCCCCAGTCGCTTCTATCGATCCGGTGTGCAGTCATAGCGATTTCATAGGCTTTAAACCATTGCTGGATGTCGTCCTCTCTGAAGTATTCTCGGACAACATCCTTGGGGATGTGTACCTTTTTGTCTGTGGCCCCTGAGGTGGGGGGTCGCTCGGGTACCCCTGCTTCTTTATTCTGCTTGCGTAGGTTGATCTCGGCTAGGTTTCGTTCGTGTTCGTACGCTAGTTTTTTTTCCTCGAGCTCCCTTTGTCTCTGTTTCTCCTCTCTTTCTTCTCGGAGACGCAGGTGCTCTAAGTTGATTTTTTGTTCGGCCAACTTAAGTTCAACGTCCATTTTAAGTCGGGCCATTTCTAGTTCGTGTAGTCGGGTCCTTTCTCTTTCCTGGATCTCGCCTTGCGAGAGACCCGTTCTTTGCCCTTCCGGGGCCGTGGTCGTTTTTTCTACGGTGCTTTGATCAGGGGTTCCGGCAGCCCCGGTCTCTGCCCAAGATTCTAGGGCATGCTTAAAATCGTCCTTGGTACTCAGTCCGGTGGTAGCGATACCCAGTTCGATGCAGAATTGTTTAAGTTCACGATGGTTGTACTCCTCCAATTTCTCCATTTGGAATTTCTCGGTTGATCCGCTCTCTTTCGTGGTCATTGTGACTTCGTCGTGGGGTGAGCTACTCTCTGTACGTTTATGCGGTGATTCGGATCGCGCCGCTGGCCACCAATGTTAGACGGACCGGGAGGGTCGGCCGAGGTTACGGGGAGAGGTCTCCAGGGAGAGCCGTCTCCAACGACTGTACAGATAAGTAACTTCCCCCCCACAGACGGACACCACACAAGGTTGAAGGTTAACGAGACTTTATATGCAATTCTTAGGTTACGAGGATGGATACAAGGAGGTCTGGACTCAGGGGTCCCCTCGGTTCTAGTCTCTGGTTTAGGAAAGGGGTAGCGGGACAGTCTTAGTTACCAATGAGTACAAAATAGCTCTCAATCCTCGAGCTCGGCGTTCTAGATGATCGGGCCGTGGAGGAGCCAAGCAGGTCCCGAGATGGATGAAGGAAGGACGACGGTCCGCGGCGGAGCCTGCAGGTCCCGGTGGAAGATGACGGTTACAACGGTCCGCGGCCACGCCAGCAGATCCCGACGACGATGAAGGATGAAGGTTACGACGGCTGTGGCAGCGCCAACAGGCAGGACGATGGTGCACAGGACAGAGCTATGGCAGCGCCAGTAGTCCGTCCAGGATGAGTTCCTCTTTACGTCTCTCGACTCCAAGATACAACTGCCTTCCTGCTCTGGAGCTGCCCCAGTTATAGGGCTGGCGTGCTTTGATGTCCGGACCCTCGCACTTGGAGGTCGGGAGGTCCGGGATGGGGGAGTCCAGACACCCAGCAGGGGGGTGGAGCCAGCGCCCGGGGAGGCGATGGGCGAGCGGCACTTGGTGGGGGAGAGCCATCGGCACCTCTTTCTCCCATTGACTTGCCAAGTAGCCCGCTCACCTCCTGGGTGGAGGGTGGTGCCGGAATGTCTGAGGCCGGGCCAGGCCCAGGGTTGAGGTCGATCGGGGGCCAGGCGGCCTCGTGGTGGAGTGTCCAAGATGGCGCCCCAGGCTGGGCGCGTGGGCCGGCAGTGGATCGGACCCTCGAGGTCGGCAGGCTCGAGGGCAGGGGTCCCTGAGGGGACGGAGGACGTGCAATGGTGGTGTGTGGTACTTGCGGGACTGGGCTCAGGCCTGGTTGGGCCGGGGGAGAGCGGCCCTTCATGTGGCCTGTCCAACAAGAACGTTGGGCAGAAGTGGTATGAGTGGAAAGGCATACAGCAGGCCTGAGCTCCACTCGCAGTGAAAAGAGTCGCTGAGCGATCGCAACCGTGGAAACTCCAACACGCAATACTCCTGACATCACGTGTTCTCTCTGGAGGTGAACAGATCTAACCAACGCTCTCCCCCCTGTTGAAAGGTGTTGCACCACCTCAGACTGGAGACCCCATTCATGATCCTCCAGGCATCGACGTCAGAGTTAATTTACCTGGTGTTCAGAGAACCTGTTGGGTGTTGAACATCCAGGGTCATGCCTTGCTGTTCCAGCCATGTCCAGAGGCGTAGGTCCTCTTGACAAAGGGTCCAATATCCCACACTGCCCTGCTTGCTGCAGTATTACATGCTGTGTTGTCCGTGAACACTTGCACCAACTTCCCCTTGACACGGGGAAGAAATGCTTTTAATGCTAGCTGGAATACACAAAGCTCCAACAAGTTGATGAGGAGTCCTGACTCCACCGGAGACTATAGACCTCTGCTCTGATCTCTCCCTCTCCTAGAAAGCCACCCCATACTAGTAGTGATGCATCTGTCACTACTTTGCGATCTGGTTGGGGAAGGGAGAGGGGTCTACCTCTGACCCAATCGTGGTTTATTAGCCACCACTGCAGGTATCTTGAAGTTCCTTCTGAGAGCTGGACTATGTCAGAGACATTCCCTTGATGCTGCGCCCACTGGAACTTTAGGTCCCATGGCGGAGCCCGTAAAACACCATCTGGTGTGAATTACCAACTGGATGCAGGAGGCCACGAGTCCCAGCAGTCTCAGACTCATTCTCACCGAAATCCTGAATATCCTGTACTCGCTGCTCGGTAAGATAAGCCTGAAACTGCACTGTGTCAAGAACAGCTCCGATGAAAGGCAGTGTCTGAGAAGGAGCCAGGCGCAACGTTCCCATGTTTATAGTGAACCCCAGCAAATGCAGGAGTACCACCATAGTCTGGAGTTGGGAAACCACAGTAAGGGACGAAGACGCCTTCAGCAGCCAGTTTTCGAGGTAGGGGAAGAATGGAAGTCCTAACCTGCGCAGATGAGCTGTGACCACCCCCCACACCTTGTTTAACATCCGATAGGTGCTGGAAGGCCAAAGGGGAGCACGGTGAGCTGAAAGTGCGCATGGCCTATCGTGAACTGTATGCAACACCAGTGGGACAGCAGGATTGGGAATATGAAAATACGCATACTGCAAGTCCAATGCTACTAGCCAGTCTGCTTGATCTAGGACAGACAATGGGAGCATCCTGAATTTCTTCTTTTTGAGGAAGAGATTGATGGTCCGGAGGTCTAGAATAGGATGAAGACCCTTGTTCTTTTTGGGAATCAGAATGTACTGGGAATAGCACCACTGCCTACTTCTGAAACCGGAACCCTCTCTGTAGTCCCCTGGGCCCGGAGAGCTGTGCCTTTCTCAAATCAAGATGATCCTCATCAGCCATTCTTGAGATGGTGGTAAATAAGGAGGAAAAGATAGAGAAGGGATGGAGTAACCATCCTGAAGGATCTGCATGACCCATTTGTCCGATGTTATGGACTGACAGTGGAGATGATGTTGAATTCTCCCTCTAACTGGGCACCCATTGTCTTCCAGAACCAAATTAGGAAGGCTTACATCCTGCAGCTGCCAGGGGTGGGTGGCGTTTGACTTCTGGCTACCATTCCCAGGAGGTCGAAATGTACCGTGTCCAAGTCGGCGCGAGGTGAGCGGCGCCGTGACGGTGTAAAGCCTGAAGATCCTGAGGTGAGGAGCGGATCGGCGGAGTCCCCGGACTGTTTCCGGGTGGGCGGAGACGAGGAGAGGCGTCCCCTGAACAGCGCGATCTCCGGCGGAGAGACACTCTCCGCGCATGCCCAGTGGAGCCGCCGGGCTTGGTGAGGCGGAGTCGGCGGAGAAGGCGTGAGTGACACCAGCGCTTGCCTGCGCAGCCCAGCCTCGTCTGAGGAAACCCCGGGGGTGTGAACGGGGGCTGGGCGCCAACAGCGGAGACGTCCCTGGACCGGGAATTGATTAGGAATTAACGTTTCCCCACGCCAGCGCCGAGTCAGCAGCGCGCTGGGCGTGGAGTCGAGAAATCAGCACTTCGGACTGTTGAGGAGCCCCAGAACAGCAGCGACGCGTGGAGACTGGGAAAACACTGTCTCCACGCTACAGTAAGGAGAACGTGGGGGTAGTTTTGACTCTGCTCATTGCCCTCAGTTGTATAGAACGTGGGGGGTAGTTTTAACTCTGTTCATTGCCCTCAGTTGTGTAGAGGAGGTGGGGCCTGCTGAGTGGAAAAAGAATAACAGTTCCTTAGAGATTGCTATTGCCCATATGGAATTCTTGTGGATTTGAACCCTCACAGTGACTGCTTAGTTGTTAGGAGGGTGAGAGGTTGGTGCTGTGGGAGACCAGTATTGTGCACCGTATAGTAACCATTTAAAGTTGATTCTGGAGTCTGAAGAAATGCACAATTGATGTTGGTCATTGATTTAAGATAGCAAATCTGAAGTGTTATTATTGATTTATTGACAAATGTAATGTATTATTGAAATAGGTTAACATCTCTGGAAGTGGATCTACTGTTTTGAAGACAACTAAATGTAATGTATTGAAGAAGCTAATTGATAATTTGCTTAGTAGTTTAAAAGGTATAATTGCTGATTCTAAAGTAACCTGAAATGTTCTAAGCTGTATATTTTGAAAACAAAGAGAATATTATTTTTATAAAGCAGTACTTATTTTTCCACATTTTGGTGTAGCGTTATCTTTTTGTGTGATATTGCGTGGTTTTACTGTTGGGTGGTCTGCAACCTTAACACTGTGCCTCTGAAATGTATGTCTTGCCCTAGGCCAGGCTACCCCAGGTTCTAACAGATTGGTGCCTAGCGGTGGGATACTGACTTGGTTGCAGCTACTCAATAGTAATTCAAAGTAATACACTAAACCTACACCAGGAGTTTTCTCCTTGCGGCCCTCCTAATTTGTCTTTTTGATTTTTCCAAATTTGTTCCTGGTGGTGGGTGGAGGTAGCTTTAGGTTGCCCTTGCAACTCTACAATTTCTGGTGTGTTATCTAGGTTTGCCTGACTCAAAATGGAGTTTGCCTTGGAAAACCTAGAGGTCTATTCTGTGTCACAGCTGAAAGTGTTCTGCCAGCAAATGGGGGTATTTTTCAAGCCTGGTGCCAGGAAGGGGGAGCTCCAGACCAGTCTTAGGGCTTGGGTGGAGGCACACCAAGAAAGGAAGGAGGAGGATGAAGGGGTAGACCAGGACACGGTGGGGGGGATAGATGGGTTATTCCACTCTGAGGCGGAAAACTTACTCCCAGGACCAGTGTCCTACTCCAGAAGGGGCAGTAGCGCCTCTGGGGGAAGCTTAACTGAAGCCGAGCTCACGGATAGGAGGGAGAAAAGACAGTTGAGATGGGAGTTGGCTAAGTTGGAGCAGGAGAAGGAGGAGAGGAGGATGGCCCATGAGTTTAGGCTGAAGGAATTAGAGCTCAGAAGCCTGCAATGGGGGTCCTCTCCTGAGATGAATGGTGGCAGCGAGACAAAAGAGACAGCCAGGGAGACCAGACCCTATTTGCCGAAAGACCTTACAGCTAGCTTCAGTCAGGGGGATGACATAGCTAAGTGGCTGGCTGCTTATGAGGTCTCCCTAAGAGCTCATGGGGTGCAGGAAAAACACTGGGGGGGTGGTTTGTATAAATACATGCCTCCTGCTGGTCGGGACACCCTGCTGGCCCTGGAACCAGAGGAACAAACCAACTACCCCACCATGAAGCTGGCGTTGTTAAGGAAGTTCGGGCTTACCCCAGAAAGGTACCGTCAGAAGTTAAGGGGGAGCCACAAATTAAGCACCCAGAACTGGGTGGACTTCCTTGACTACGCCAGAAAGGCCTTAGAGGGTTGGGTCAAAGGCAGTGAGGTGAAAGATTATGAGGGGCTGTACGATCTATTTTTGAGAGAACACCTCCTCAAGAAATGTTTTCCCGAGCTGCGCCAACACCTGGTGGACAGCAAGCTGACCAATCCCCGGAAGCTTGCAGAGGAGGCGGACATCTGGGCAAGTACCCGGGTGTCCTCAAAGGGGACTGGAGGGGATTCTCAAAAAGCCGGACAGGGCGCCCCCCAGAAGAAGGAGGGGGGAGAGAAAAAGAAGGAGTTCTCTAAAGGTCCCCAAAATAACTTCCAAGGGAAGGGAGCAGGTTTCACCCCTAGGGCAAACCCGCCCAGAAACCCTAATCCTGGCCAAAGCCAGCAGCCAAGGGTTCTCCACTGTTTCGAATGTGGTGGTGTTGGACATTATAAGGGGGATGTCAGATGCCCAAAGAGACCACCCCCTCCCACCGGAGGAAAGCCACCGGGAGTAGCTAGTGTAGCGCTCGGGGAGGAGTTGCCCTTAGATAAGGGGGGCGAGTGGGCGGGTGTCACCTTAGTGTCCCTGGGAGAGCGGGAGATGGTTCCAAAGATCCAGGTGCCCCCAAATACTACAAAGTATGGGCAATGGGTTACCATCAATGGCCAGAGAGGGGAGGCTCTGAGAGATACAGGAGCCAGTATGACTATGGTGAGAAGTCAACTGGTGTCTCCAGAGCAGGTTGTTCCTAATGTACTCCACCCCGCCGCGATGGCGGACGGCAGAATGGGCCACTATCCAGTGGCTGAGGTTCCCTTTGAGTGGGAGGGGGTTGCAGGTTCACTTCGAGTTGCCGTAAGCCCTGCCGTGCCAGTCGATTGTCTGTTGGGGAATGACATGGAACACAACACTTAAAGAGAGGTGGAATACCGGACGCATTCTGCGATGCTGGGTACACCTGACTGGGCCTGTGCAAGCACACGGTCTGCGACTGCCCGGAGAAGGAGTTCGCCTAGGTTGGAGCCTGGAACAATGGCCCAACCCGCTGCTAAGAAGGGACAGACCCGGAGACAGGGAGAGCCTGCTCCGGCTTCCACACCCCATGTGACAGATCGGCCACCTGCGGTGGTGGACCAGGAGTCCGCGGAGGGGGAAGTAGACTCTCTGGAGGATTTACCCATCCCTGCTGAGTGGCATGTGGAGGGAGGTCCTACCAGAGAGGAATTCTGTAAGGGGCAGAGGGAGTGGCCCACCCTTGAGGGACTGAGGCGACAGGCTGAAGCCCAAGCAGCAGGTGATGTTACGGAACACTACCATATTTACTGGGAGGATGGACTCCTCTACAGTGAACCCAAGGTACCCTTGCCTGGTTCATCAAGGGCCTTGGTAGTCCCGCAACAGTACCGAGCCTTTCTTTTGGAATTGGCTCATGCCATACCCCTGGCAGGACACTTAGGCCAGGACAAGACCTTTGCACGGCTTGTCCTCCACTTTTACTGGCCTCAGATGAAAGTGGCGTCCAACACTTACTGGCGGACATGTATAACCTGCCAGGCCAGTGGGAAAACAGGGGTGAAGCTAAAGGCTCCCTTGGAACCACTACCAGTCGTTAGCACACCCTTTGAGAGGGTGGGCATCGACATTGTAGGGCCTTTAGATCCACCAACAACAGCTGGTCACAGGTTTATCCTGGTTCTGGTGGATCATGCCACACGGTACCCAGAGGCAATTCCTCTGAGGACAGTCACTGCACCTGTAGTGGCAAGAGCCCTAATGGGAATCTTTACCCGAGTGGGATTTCCCAAGGAAGTTGTGTCTGACAGGGGGACCAACTTCATGTCAGCTTACATGCGGGCAATGTGGAAGGAGTGTGGAGTGACCTACCGGTTCACCACTCCTTATCAACCCCAGTCGAATGGACTGGTTGAGAGGTTTAATAAGACCTTGAAGGGCATGATCAGAAGTCTGCCCGAAAGCCTGCGGAGGAAATGGGACGTCCTCCTACCCTGTTTGCTCTTTTCCTACAGGGAAGTGCCCCAGAAGGGAGTGGGCTTCAGCCCCTTTGAGCTTCTGTATGGGCACCCTGTACGCGGTCCTCTCAGCCTGGTGAAGGAAGGTTGGGAGAAATCTCCCAGGAAACCCCCCCAGGATGTGGTGAGCTACATGCTGGCCTTCAGGAGCCAAATGGCGAAGTTGTGGAAGCAAGCTTCTGACAACTTGGAGGCCAGCCAGGCAGTCATGAAGGAGTGGTATGACCACAATGCTCACCAGGTGGAATTGGAGCCTGGCCAGAAAGTGTGGGTGATGGAGCCTGGAGAGCTTAGTGCCCTCCAGGATCGCTGGACAGGCCCCTTTGAAGTGTTGGAGAAGAAGGGTAAGGCCACATACCTGGTGGACCTTAAGACCCCTCGACAGCCCCTACGGGTGCTGCATGCCAACCGTCTCAAACCCCACCATGAGAGGCCCGAAGTCATGTTGATGATGGTGACTGACGGGGAAGAGGAAGCGGAAAGCGAACCTCTCCCAGATCTATTTTCGTCTCAAGAGAAGGATGGGTCAGAGGAGGGAGTGATTCTCTCTCCCACTCTAACTCCTGAGCAACGGGAGGACTGCCGCCAGATCCTGGTCCAGTACTCTTCGTTGTTCTCCCTTGTCCCGGGAAGGACTCACCTGTGTACCCATGACGTGGACACAGGGGACAGCCCACCAGTGAAGTCAAAGACCTACCGGCTGTCCGACAAGGTGAAGGCTAGCATCCATGGAGAGGTTGCCAAGATGCTAGAGCTGGGAGTTATTGAACCTTCCAACAGCCCTTGGTCCAGTCCGGTGGTGCTCGTGCCAAAAGCCGCACCACCAGGCACCACACCTGAACTGAGGTTCTGTGTGGATTACCGAGGACTGAACTCAGTGACAAAGACTGATGCTCATCCGATCCCTAGGGCGGATGAATTAATTGACCGGCTAGGAGCTGCCCAATATCTGAGTACCTTTGACCTCACTTCAGGGTACTGGCAGATCTCCTTGACAGATGGAGCAAGGGAAAGGTCAGCCTTCTCCACGCCTGAGGGACACTTGTAGTTCTGTGTGATGCCCTTTGGGCTCAAGAACACCCCTGCCACATTTCAGCGGCTGGTGAACCAGGTCCTCTCTGGAATGGAGAGTTTCTCTGCTGCTTACTTGGATGACATTGCTGTCTTCAGTAGCAGTTGGGAGGACCATCTGCAGCATTTGCAAGCAGTTCTCCAGGCCCTGAGACAAGCTGGATTGACAATCAAGGCCAGCAAATGCCAGATTGGGCAGGGGTCGGTTGTGTACCTTGGACACTTGGTGGGTAGGGGGACTGTGCAGCCCCTGCAGGCGAAGATTGAGGCAATCATGGCCTGGGAACCCCCCAAGACACAGACTGAGGTCCGAGCTTTCCTGGGCCTCACAGGCTACTACCGTCGCTTTGTGAAGGGGTATGGCACTATTGTAGCCGCCCTCACAGAGCTCACCTCCAAGAAACAACCTCGACGGGTACTTTGGACGGGAGCTTGTCAGCAAGCTTTCGAGAAATTGAAGCAGGCGATGTGTGCGGCACCGGTCCTGAAGGCCCCAGACTTCTCCAAGGAGTTCATTGTCCAAACAGATGCATCAGAACATGGCATTGGGGCAGTGTTATCGCAACTAAATGAAGAGGGCCTGGATCAACCTGTAGTCTTCTTATCCAGGAGACTGCTTCCCTGGGAACAGAAGTGGAGTGCCATTGAGAGGGAAGCTTTTGCGGTGGTGTGGGCTCTGAAGAAGCTGCGGCCATACCTCTTTGGCTCGCACTTCCTGGTTCAGACTGACCACCGACCCCTTCGTTGACTGATGCAAATGAAGGGGGAAAATCCCAAGCTGTTGAGGTGGTCCATCTCCCTACAGGGAATGGACTTCCGGGTGGAACATCGGCCTGGAGTGGACCACGCCAATGCAGACGGTCTCTCCAGGTATTTCCGCCTTAGTGATGAGGACTCCCAAGGGGTTGGGTAGTTCTCCCCACTTTCAGCTGGGGGGGGACGCGTGTTAGACCTGTCTGGCTTTTTGGCGTAGTCCCTCCTATTTATTATTTATTTTGTCCCCTTTTTGCCCCTCATACCCTTGATAATTTTTGTCCACTGACTTTTTCTAGGTGTTGGCCCAGGGGATAGGTGTTCTTTCCCCCCCTCATGATTTTTCACCTCAGGCCCAGAGGCCTGTTCTGACAGGAAAGTTGGAACCACACAAAATGGTGGCTACCAACTGCCCTAACTGTCACACTCAGAACTTGGCCATAGCCTAGCATAGGGCGTTCTAGAACCTTCTGGTCCATTCTGGACCACTGAGGGTCAGCCTATATAAGGCGGAATGCGGGGCAGCCATTTTGTCTTGCCAGAGAGAGTCAGCTGGAGGACAGGCTGTAGCTAAGAGTGGGAAGAGGCTAGACAAAGGGTTGACCTCCTGGACTGGGAAGCTACCTTATTGATCCACCCCCCTACCCCCTCTGGGTTATCTGTCCTGACCCCGCTGTTGTGGGTTACTGGAGACCCTGGGCGCCTGGCTAACCCCTTGTCTGGAAGAGTAGGGAAGTGACCAGGAGAAGGAGACTGCAGCACGGAAGAGTGTAGTCCTCTGCCCAGCATAAGGATCCCAAAGAGACTGTTTCAGCATAAGGATCCCAAAGAGACTGTTTCAGCAAGGGTCCCAAACGAAGTGGGGCTAATCCTGGTGCCCCCCCCCCCCTTTGCTCAGTAGTGAGTGCAGAGTAGTGAGTGCAGAGTGGTGAGTGCAGAGTGCTGAGTGCAGAGTAGTGAGTGCAGAGTAGTGAGTGCAGAGTAGTGAGTGCAGAGTAGTGAGTGCCGAGTGGTAATGCAGAGTAGTGAGTAGTGAGTGCAGAGTGGTAATGCAGAGTAGTGAGTGCAGAGTAGTGAGTGCAGAGTAGTGAGTGCAGAGTAGTGAGTGCAGAGTAGTGAGTGCCGAGTGGTAATGCAGAGTAGTGAGTAGTGAGTGCAGAGTGGTAATGCAGAGTAGTGAGTGCAGAGTAGTGAGTGCAGAGTAGTGAGTGCAGAGTAGTGAGTGCAGAGTAGTGAGTGCAGAGTGCTGAGTGCAGAGTAGTGAGTGCAGAGTAGTGAGTGCAGAGTAGTGAGTGCAGAGTAGTGAGTGCAGAGTAGTGAGTGCAGAGTAGTGAGTGCAGAGTAGTAAGTGCAGAGTAGTAAGTGCTGAGTGCAGAGTAGTAAGTAGTGAGTGCAGAGTGCTGAGTGCAGAGTGGTGAGTGCAGAGTGGTGAGTGCAGAGTGGTGAGTGCAGAGTGGTGAGTGCAGAGTGCTGAGTGCAGAGTAGTGAGTGCAGAGTAGTGAGTGCAGAGTAGTGAGTGCAGAGTAGTGAGTGCAGAGTAGTGAGTGCAGAGTAGTGAGTGCAGAGTAGTGAGTGCAGAGTAGTGAGTGCAGAGTAGTGAGTAGTGAGTGCAGAGTGGTAATGCAGAGTAGTGAGTGCAGAGTAGTGAGTGCAGAGTAGTGAGTGCAGAGTAGTGAGTGCAGAGTAGTGAGTGCAGAGTAGTGAGTGCAGAGTAGTGAGTGCTGAGTGCAGAGTAGTGAGTGCTGAGTAGTGAGTGCAGAGTGCAGAGTAGTGAGTGCAGAGTAGTGAGTGCAGAGTGCAGAGTAGTGAGTGCAGAGTAGTGAGTGCAGAGTAGTGAGTGCAGAGTGCTGAGTGCAGAGTAGTGAGTGCAGAGTAGTGAGTGCAGAGTAGTGAGTGCAGAGTAGTGAGTGCAGAGTGCTGAGTGCAGAGTAGTGAGTGCAGAGTAGTGAGTGCAGAGTAGTGAGTGCAGAGTGGTAATGCAGAGTAGTGAGTAGTGAGTGCAGAGTGGTAATGCAGAGTAGTGAGTGCAGAGTAGTGAGTGCAGAGTAGTGAGTGCAGAGTAGTGAGTGCAGAGTAGTGAGTGCAGAGTAGTGAGTGCAGAGTAGTGAGTGCTGAGTAGTGAGTGCTGAGTAGTGAGTAGTGAGTGCAGAGTGCAGAGTAGTGAGTGCAGAGTGCCGAGTGCAGAGTAGTGAGTGCAGAGTAGTGAGTGCAGAGTAGTGAGTGCAGAGTAGTGAGTGCAGAGTAGTGAGTGCAGAGTAGTGAGTGCTGAGTAGTGAGTGCTGAGTAGTGAGTAGTGAGTGCAGAGTGCAGAGTAGTGAGTGCAGAGTGCCGAGTGCAGAGTAGTGAGTGCAGAGTAGTGAGTGCAGAGTAGTGAGTGCAGAGTAGTGAGTGCAGAGTAGTGAGTGCAGAGTAGTGAGTGCAGAGTAGTGAGTGCAGAGTAGTGAGTGCAGAGTAGTGAGTGCAGAGTAGTGAGTGCAGTGAGTGCAGAGTAGTGAGTGCAGAGTAGTGAGTGCAGAGTAGTGAGTGCAGAGTAGTGAGTGCAGAGTAGTGAGTGCAGAGTAGTGAGTGCTGAGTAGTGAGTGCAGAGTAGTGAGTGCAGAGTAGTGAGTGCAGAGTAGTGAGTGCAGAGTAGTGAGTGCAGAGTAGTGAGTGCAGAGTGGTAATGCAGAGTAGTGAGTAGTGAGTGCAGAGTGGTAATGCAGAGTAGTGAGTGCAGAGTAGTGAGTGCAGAGTAGTGAGTGCAGAGTAGTGAGTGCAGAGTAGTGAGTGCAGAGTAGTGAGTGCCGAGTGGTAATGCAGAGTAGTGAGTAGTGAGTGCAGAGTGGTAATGCAGAGTAGTGAGTGCAGAGTAGTGAGTGCAGAGTAGTGAGTGCAGAGTAGTGAGTGCAGAGTAGTGAGTAGTGAGTGCAGAGTGGTAATGCAGAGTAGTGTGTGCAGAGTAGTGAGTGCAGAGTAGTGAGTGCAGAGTAGTGAGTGCTGAGTAGTGAGTAGTGAGTAGTGAGTGCAGAGTGCTGAGTGCAGAGTAGTGAGTAGTGAGTAGTGAGTGCAGAGTGCTGAGTGCAGAGTAGTGAGTGCAGAGTAGTGAGTGCAGAGTAGTGAGTGCAGAGTAGTGAGTGCAGAGTAGTGAGTGCAGAGTAGTGAGTGCAGAGTAGTGAGTGCAGAGTAGTGAGTGCAGAGTAGTGAGTGCAGAGTAGTGAGTGCAGAGTAGTGAGTGCAGTGAGTGCAGAGTAGTGAGTGCAGAGTAGTGAGTAGTGAGTGCAGAGTGCAGAGTAGTGAGTGCAGAGTGCTGAGTGCAGAGTAGTGAGTGCAGAGTAGTGAGTGCAGAGTAGTGAGTGCAGAGTAGTGAGTGCAGAGTAGTGAGTGCAGAGTGGTAATGCAGAGTAGTGAGTGCAGAGTAGTGAGTGCAGAGTAGTGAGTGCAGAGTAGTGAGTGCAGAGTAGTGAGTGCAGAGTAGTGAGTGCAGTGAGTGCAGAGTAGTGAGTGCAGTGAGTGCAGAGTAGTGAGTGCAGTGAGTGCAGAGTAGTGAGTGCAGAGTAGTGAGTGCAGAGTAGTGAGTGCAGAGTAGTGAGTGCAGAGTAGTGAGTAGTGAGTGCAGAGTAGTAAGTGCTGAGTGCAGAGTAGTAAGTGCTGAGTGCAGAGTAGTAAGTGCTGAGTGCAGAGTGCTGAGTGCAGAGTAGTGAGTGCAGAGTAGTGAGTGCAGAGTAGTGAGTGCAGAGTAGTGAGTGCAGAGTAGTGAGTGCAGAGTAGTGAGTGCAGAGTAGTGAGTGCAGAGTAGTGAGTGCTGAGTAGTGAGTGCAGAGTGCTGAGTGCAGAGTGCTGAGTGCAGAGTAGTGAGTGCAGAGTAGTGAGTGCAGAGTAGTGAGTGCAGAGTAGTGAGTGCAGAGTAGTGAGTGCAGAGTAGTGAGTGCAGAGTAGTGAGTGCAGAGTAGTGAGTGCAGAGTAGTGAGTGCAGAGTGGTAATGCAGAGTGGTAATGCAGAGTGGTAATGCAGAGTGGTAATGCAGAGTAGTGAGTGCAGAGTAGTGAGTGCAGAGTAGTGAGTGCAGAGTAGTGAGTGCAGAGTAGTGAGTGCAGAGTAGTGAGTGCAGAGTAGTGAGTGCAGAGTAGTGAGTGCAGAATCTTTTGATTTAAAGAAAAAAAAATGTCATGAGCAATGCCAATAGCTCTACCTTTAATGATGCCGAGACCATTGCATTGCAAATGCTTGTTTTAGATGCATTTGAGTGTGTTTAAGACCATTCTAGACACGTGTCCCAACTCAGATCTCTGTATGCTGCTGCTTCTACAGCTTTTTTCTCAGAAGAACCTATTCCTTCACCCACACTTCAACATCCTAGTTCTGCTAAGAGCCAAGGCATCTTTGTGTCCCTCTGTCACTAAATAGCCGCCTACATTCACCATTGTTCCTTGTGTGGCTTAATAGGTGCTTGAGGTCTCATCCTTTTTTTGCAGTGAAACATTTACCAGTCAATCCCTCTATTCAATCTTCCTGTCCAATTTCCCTAAGAGTGTCCCAGCTCAAGCTGTGTCTCACTTTGTTCACTGTAGTTTAACCCAAGTCAATCCTGTGTTTGAAGAAATCAGTTGAGTTAGGCGGCACTGTTGTGTATATTCAGACATATTTGTAGATGGTGTTGAGCATGTTTCAAAAAATGTCTTGCTCACATTGTTGTATTGTATTGTACTTGTATAGCACTTACTACCCCTCATCGGATGTAGCATGGAAGCTGGACAGCACATTGCTCCAGAACCCAAGTGGCTGGCTCAGTATTATTTCTGGCTACTGGGATTAGTCTTGTATGCCCAAACAAACCATTCCATGCATTGTCATATAATGTGTTTGTGTCTAATCACAGCTGTCAGAAATGCAATAGAAGTATGGGGTTCGTTTTATGGCCTTTCAGTTGAAATAATAGCCAATTTGCAAGTTGTTGGTAGCTGCACACTCCAATTTCAACTGGATGGCTCAGTAAATTCAGCAATCTCTGCCGAAACATGATTACCTGCAGAATAAGAGTCTCAATCCAGAGATGTCTGAGCTAGCCTTCCATCTTACTGGGGTTGCAAATGGAGTTCCACTGAAGATATTAATGATCAATAGTAACTGTGCTTAAACAGAATAGTGTTATGAAGTGCTATGAACAAGTTACTTACATTCTGTAATGCATTATCTGGTAGACACTATATCTAGCTGCAGATTGCTTACATCTGAATTTCCCAGGCATCAAACTGGATCCAGAAACTTTTGCATGAGCAGTACCCCTGCGTGCTGTTGGATGGCTCCATTTGTCTGTGTGGCATCCTTGGCACCAGATGTGGCCTCGCAGTCACCTTTATAGGTGCCACCCAGGTGCATGGACTTCTCTTTTTCCACACCAGAAGCACAGATCCATGAAGTGAACCGACTAGTGTGTGTCAAAACTAGGGCCCTGAAAAGGGAGCAACCCATGCCCTATCAATGGGTCTGCAGAGGTGGGAGACATGGGTGGGTCTGTAAGGAATATGCAGCTAGATACTGTCTCTACCAGATAATGTGTAACCGAAGAAAAGGAACTTGTTATTCTAATAAAGACTTCTAGCTGCAGATTCCTTAACTTTGAATAGATACCCAAACCATACTTCCTGGTGGTGGGCTGCAAACAAATTACTAGACTAGATAGAAAGTCCAGCAGGACCAGATGGGCAAAACACCGGTCGCTGCAGACCGGACTGTACAGGCAGTAGTGTTTAGCAAAGATGTGCAACAAAGCCCACGTCGCAACCTGGCAGATAAACAGGATGGGCACTCCATGAGCCAACGCCGTGGTTGTAGCCTTTCCTCTGGTGGAATAGGTTTCTAAGTCCTCAGAAGGCTACTTCTTAGCCAGGGCATTGCAGATCTTACTACAGATAACGACCCAGCACAAAATGGTTTGTATCTGCACTGCACACCTTTTCTTAAGCTCCCACATAACTCACAAAGAATTGGTTGTCCAGCTGGAACTCTTTTGTGTAGTCAAGGTAGAACGAGCATGCTTTTTTTAGGTCCAGTTGATTGAGAAGCTCTTCTTCCTTAATGGAATTTGTAGGAGGAAAAAAGGTGGGCGGTGTGACCGAGTGACTCAGTCGGAATGGGGTCACCACTTAGGATGGAATGAGGCTTGGGTACGCAGAATCACCTTGTCCGGGAAGGACATTAGTTATGGAGGCTTGCATGATAAAGCCTGCTCACTCACCCTCCTGGCTGATGCAATAGCCACTAGGAATGCGGTTTTGATGGAAAGCAGCCGGAAGGGTCAATTATGTAGTGGCTCAAAGGGGGCACACATAAGGAAAGTGAGAACTAGGTTGAGATCCGATTGGAGCATAATGAAGGACGTAGGGGGGAACATATGTAGAAGCCCTTTCAGGAACCTAGTTACAATAGGAGACTTGAATAATGAGGGTTGGTCGGGCAGCTGCAGGAAAGTGGACAGATACCCAATGAGAGTTCCCTTGAGCAGAGCCTTGCTGGGCAAGGGTAAGAATAAAGAGGAGAATATCACAAAGGGAGGCAGTAGGAGGGTCAGAAGAGTTTTCTGTACAATATTTTATAAACTTTTGCCAACGGCAGGCTTATACCGTCTTGGTAGAGGGCCACCTGGCTCCCAAGATAACCATACATATGTCAGGAGGAAGGTCGACAGGTAACAACTGTCGCCACTCACTCTCCATGCAAGTTGGCAGAGAGTTGACAGGTTCGGGTGGAGGACCCTCCCCTGCTGCTGCGACAGAAGATTCTCCCGAAGGGGTCAGCCTGATTAGAGAATCGATGCTCATTCAAAGAAACTCGGGATACCAGACTCTCCATGCTCAGTCAGGCATCATAAGAATGACTTGGGCCCAGTCGTTCTTGATCTTCTTGAGAACGTTGGGCAGAAGTGGTATGAGTGGAAAGGCATACAGCAGGCCTGAGCTCCACTCGCAGTGAAAAGAGTCGCTGAGCGATCGCAACCGTGGAAACTCCAACACGCAATACTCCTGACATCACGTGTTCTCTCTGGAGGTGAACAGATCTAACCAACGCTCTCCCCCCTGTTGAAAGGTGTTGCACCACCTCAGACTGGAGACCCCATTCATGATCCTCCAGGCATCGACGTCAGAGTTAATTTACCTGGTGTTCAGAGAACCTGTTGGGTGTTGAACATCCAGGGTCATGCCTTGCTGTTCCAGCCATGTCCAGAGGCGTAGGTCCTCTTGACAAAGGGTCCAATATCCCACACTGCCCTGCTTGCTGCAGTATTACATGCTGTGTTGTCCGTGAACACTTGCACCAACTTCCCCTTGACACGGGGAAGAAATGCTTTTAATGCTAGCTGGAATACACAAAGCTCCAACAAGTTGATGAGGAGTCCTGACTCCACCGGAGACTATAGACCTCTGCTCTGATCTCTCCCTCTCCTAGAAAGCCACCCCATACTAGTAGTGATGCATCTGTCACTACTTTGCGATCTGGTTGGGGAAGGGAGAGGGGTCTACCTCTGACCCAATCGTGGTTTATTAGCCACCACTGCAGGTATCTTGAAGTTCCTTCTGAGAGCTGGACTATGTCAGAGACATTCCCTTGATGCTGCGCCCACTGGAACTTTAGGTCCCATGGCGGAGCCCGTAAAACACCATCTGGTGTGAATTACCAACTGGATGCAGGAGGCCACGAGTCCCAGCAGTCTCAGACTCATTCTCACCGAAATCCTGAATATCCTGTACTCGCTGCTCGGTAAGATAAGCCTGAAACTGCACTGTGTCAAGAACAGCTCCGATGAAAGGCAGTGTCTGAGAAGGAGCCAGGCGCAACGTTCCCATGTTTATAGTGAACCCCAGCAAATGCAGGAGTACCACCATAGTCTGGAGTTGGGAAACCACAGTAAGGGACGAAGACGCCTTCAGCAGCCAGTTTTCGAGGTAGGGGAAGAATGGAAGTCCTAACCTGCGCAGATGAGCTGTGACCACCCCCCACACCTTGTTTAACATCCGATAGGTGCTGGAAGGCCAAAGGGGAGCACGGTGAGCTGAAAGTGCGCATGGCCTATCGTGAACTGTATGCAACACCAGTGGGACAGCAGGATTGGGAATATGAAAATACGCATACTGCAAGTCCAATGCTACTAGCCAGTCTGCTTGATCTAGGACAGACAATGGGAGCATCCTGAATTTCTTCTTTTTGAGGAAGAGATTGATGGTCCGGAGGTCTAGAATAGGATGAAGACCCTTGTTCTTTTTGGGAATCAGAATGTACTGGGAATAGCACCACTGCCTACTTCTGAAACCGGAACCCTCTCTGTAGTCCCCTGGGCCCGGAGAGCTGTGCCTTTCTCAAATCAAGATGATCCTCATCAGCCATTCTTGAGATGGTGGTAAATAAGGAGGAAAAGATAGAGAAGGGATGGAGTAACCATCCTGAAGGATCTGCATGACCCATTTGTCCGATGTTATGGACTGACAGTGGAGATGATGTTGAATTCTCCCTCTAACTGGGCACCCATTGTCTTCCAGAACCAAATTAGGAAGGCTTACATCCTGCAGCTGCCAGGGGTGGGTGGCGTTTGACTTCTGGCTACCATTCCCAGGAGGTCGAAATGTACCGTGTCCAAGTCGGCGCGAGGTGAGCGGCGCCGTGACGGTGTAAAGCCTGAAGATCCTGAGGTGAGGAGCGGATCGGCGGAGTCCCCGGACTGTTTCCGGGTGGGCGGAGACGAGGAGAGGCGTCCCCTGAACAGCGCGATCTCCGGCGGAGAGACACTCTCCGCGCATGCCCAGTGGAGCCGCCGGGCTTGGTGAGGCGGAGTCGGCGGAGAAGGCGTGAGTGACACCAGCGCTTGCCTGCGCAGCCCAGCCTCGTCTGAGGAAACCCCGGGGGTGTGAACGGGGGCTGGGCGCCAACAGCGGAGACGTCCCTGGACCGGGAATTGATTAGGAATTAACGTTTCCCCACGCCAGCGCCGAGTCAGCAGCGCGCTGGGCGTGGAGTCGAGAAATCAGCACTTCGGACTGTTGAGGAGCCCCAGAACAGCAGCGACGCGTGGAGACTGGGAAAACACTGTCTCCACGCTACAGTAAGGAGAACGTGGGGGTAGTTTTGACTCTGCTCATTGCCCTCAGTTGTATAGAACGTGGGGGGTAGTTTTAACTCTGTTCATTGCCCTCAGTTGTGTAGAGGAGGTGGGGCCTGCTGAGTGGAAAAAGAATAACAGTTCCTTAGAGATTGCTATTGCCCATATGGAATTCTTGTGGATTTGAACCCTCACAGTGACTGCTTAGTTGTTAGGAGGGTGAGAGGTTGGTGCTGTGGGAGACCAGTATTGTGCACCGTATAGTAACCATTTAAAGTTGATTCTGGAGTCTGAAGAAATGCACAATTGATGTTGGTCATTGATTTAAGATAGCAAATCTGAAGTGTTATTATTGATTTATTGACAAATGTAATGTATTATTGAAATAGGTTAACATCTCTGGAAGTGGATCTACTGTTTTGAAGACAACTAAATGTAATGTATTGAAGAAGCTAATTGATAATTTGCTTAGTAGTTTAAAAGGTATAATTGCTGATTCTAAAGTAACCTGAAATGTTCTAAGCTGTATATTTTGAAAACAAAGAGAATATTATTTTTATAAAGCAGTACTTATTTTTCCACATTTTGGTGTAGCGTTATCTTTTTGTGTGATATTGCGTGGTTTTACTGTTGGGTGGTCTGCAACCTTAACACTGTGCCTCTGAAATGTATGTCTTGCCCTAGGCCAGGCTACCCCAGGTTCTAACAGATTGGTGCCTAGCGGTGGGATACTGACTTGGTTGCAGCTACTCAATAGTAATTCAAAGTAATACACTAAACCTACACCAGGAGTTTTCTCCTTGCGGCCCTCCTAATTTGTCTTTTTGATTTTTCCAAATTTGTTCCTGGTGGTGGGTGGAGGTAGCTTTAGGTTGCCCTTGCAACTCTACAATTTCTGGTGTGTTATCTAGGTTTGCCTGACTCAAAATGGAGTTTGCCTTGGAAAACCTAGAGGTCTATTCTGTGTCACAGCTGAAAGTGTTCTGCCAGCAAATGGGGGTATTTTTCAAGCCTGGTGCCAGGAAGGGGGAGCTCCAGACCAGTCTTAGGGCTTGGGTGGAGGCACACCAAGAAAGGAAGGAGGAGGATGAAGGGGTAGACCAGGACACGGTGGGGGGGATAGATGGGTTATTCCACTCTGAGGCGGAAAACTTACTCCCAGGACCAGTGTCCTACTCCAGAAGGGGCAGTAGCGCCTCTGGGGGAAGCTTAACTGAAGCCGAGCTCACGGATAGGAGGGAGAAAAGACAGTTGAGATGGGAGTTGGCTAAGTTGGAGCAGGAGAAGGAGGAGAGGAGGATGGCCCATGAGTTTAGGCTGAAGGAATTAGAGCTCAGAAGCCTGCAATGGGGGTCCTCTCCTGAGATGAATGGTGGCAGCGAGACAAAAGAGACAGCCAGGGAGACCAGACCCTATTTGCCGAAAGACCTTACAGCTAGCTTCAGTCAGGGGGATGACATAGCTAAGTGGCTGGCTGCTTATGAGGTCTCCCTAAGAGCTCATGGGGTGCAGGAAAACACTGGGGGGGTGGTTTGTATAAATACATGCCTCCTGCTGGTCGGGACACCCTCTGGCCCTGGAACCAGAGGAACAAACCAACTACCCCACCATGAAGCTGGCGTTGTTAAGGAAGTTCGGGCTTACCCCAGAAAGGTACCGTCAGAAGTTAAGGGGGAGCCACAAATTAAGCACCCAGAACTGGGTGGACTTCCTTGACTACGCCAGAAAGGCCTTAGAGGGTTGGGTCAAAGGCAGTGAGGTGAAAGATTATGAGGGGCTGTACGATCTATTTTTGAGAGAACACCTCCTCAAGAAATGTTTTCCCGAGCTGCGCCAACACCTGGTGGACAGCAAGCTGACCAATCCCCGGAAGCTTGCAGAGGA
The DNA here is from genome assembly GCF_964263255.1 of Lissotriton vulgaris. Taxonomy (NCBI): domain Eukaryota; kingdom Metazoa; phylum Chordata; class Amphibia; order Caudata; family Salamandridae; genus Lissotriton; species Lissotriton vulgaris. Next base: position 697,064,046 of record NC_141691.1, on the reverse strand, counting down.
GGCGGACATCTGGGCAAGTACCCGGGTGTCCTCAAAGGGGACTGGAGGGGATTCTCAAAAAGCCGGACAGGGCGCCCCCCAGAAGAAGGAGGGGGGAGAGAAAAAGAAGGAGTTCTCTAAAGGTCCCCAAAATAACTTCCAAGGGAAGGGAGCAGGTTTCACCCCTAGGGCAAACCCGCCCAGAAACCCTAATCCTGGCCAAAGCCAGCAGCCAAGGGTTCTCCACTGTTTCGAATGTGGTGGTGTTGGACATTATAAGGGGGATGTCAGATGCCCAAAGAGACCACCCCCTCCCACCGGAGGAAAGCCACCGGGAGTAGCTAGTGTAGCGCTCGGGGAGGAGTTGCCCTTAGATAAGGGGGGCGAGTGGGCGGGTGTCACCTTAGTGTCCCTGGGAGAGCGGGAGATGGTTCCAAAGATCCAGGTGCCCCCAAATACTACAAAGTATGGGCAATGGGTTACCATCAATGGCCAGAGAGGGGAGGCTCTGAGAGATACAGGAGCCAGTATGACTATGGTGAGAAGTCAACTGGTGTCTCCAGAGCAGGTTGTTCCTAATGTACTCCACCCCGCCGCGATGGCGGACGGCAGAATGGGCCACTATCCAGTGGCTGAGGTTCCCTTTGAGTGGGAGGGGGTTGCAGGTTCACTTCGAGTTGCCGTAAGCCCTGCCGTGCCAGTCGATTGTCTGTTGGGGAATGACATGGAACACAACACTTGGAGAGAGGTGGAATACCGGACGCATTCTGCGATGCTGGGTACACCTGACTGGGCCTGTGCAAGCACACGGTCTGCGACTGCCCGGAGAAGGAGTTCGCCTAGGTTGGAGCCTGGAACAATGGCCCAACCCGCTGCTAAGAAGGGACAGACCCGGAGACAGGGAGAGCCTGCTCCGGCTTCCACACCCCATGTGACAGATCGGCCACCTGCGGTGGTGGACCAGGAGTCCGCGGAGGGGGAAGTAGACTCTCTGGAGGATTTACCCATCCCTGCTGAGTGGCATGTGGAGGGAGGTCCTACCAGAGAGGAATTCTGTAAGGGGCAGAGGGAGTGGCCCACCCTTGAGGGACTGAGGCGACAGGCTGAAGCCCAAGCAGCAGGTGATGTTACGGAACACTACCATATTTACTGGGAGGATGGACTCCTCTACAGTGAACCCAAGGTACCCTTGCCTGGTTCATCAAGGGCCTTGGTAGTCCCGCAACAGTACCGAGCCTTTCTTTTGGAATTGGCTCATGCCATACCCCTGGCAGGACACTTAGGCCAGGACAAGACCTTTGCACGGCTTGTCCTCCACTTTTACTGGCCTCAGATGAAAGTGGCGTCCAACACTTACTGGCGGACATGTATAACCTGCCAGGCCAGTGGGAAAACAGGGGTGAAGCTAAAGGCTCCCTTGGAACCACTACCAGTCGTTAGCACACCCTTTGAGAGGGTGGGCATCGACATTGTAGGGCCTTTAGATCCACCAACAACAGCTGGTCACAGGTTTATCCTGGTTCTGGTGGATCATGCCACACGGTACCCAGAGGCAATTCCTCTGAGGACAGTCACTGCACCTGTAGTGGCAAGAGCCCTAATGGGAATCTTTACCCGAGTGGGATTTCCCAAGGAAGTTGTGTCTGACAGGGGGACCAACTTCATGTCAGCTTACATGCGGGCAATGTGGAAGGAGTGTGGAGTGACCTACCGGTTCACCACTCCTTATCACCCCCAGTCGAATGGACTGGTTGAGAGGTTTAATAAGACCTTGAAGGGCATGATCAGAAGTCTGCCCGAAAGCCTGCGGAGGAAATGGGACGTCCTCCTACCCTGTTTGCTCTTTTCCTACAGGGAAGTGCCCCAGAAGGGAGTGGGCTTCAGCCCCTTTGAGCTTCTGTATGGGCACCCTGTACGCGGTCCTCTCAGCCTGGTGAAGGAAGGTTGGGAGAAATCTCCCAGGAAACCCCCCCAGGATGTGGTGAGCTACATGCTGGCCTTCAGGAGCCAAATGGCGAAGTTGTGGAAGCAAGCTTCTGACAACTTGGAGGCCAGCCAGGCAGTCATGAAGGAGTGGTATGACCACAATGCTCACCAGGTGGAATTGGAGCCTGGCCAGAAAGTGTGGGTGATGGAGCCTGGAGAGCTTAGTGCCCTCCAGGATCGCTGGACAGGCCCCTTTGAAGTGTTGGAGAAGAAGGGTAAGGCCACATACCTGGTGGACCTTAAGACCCCTCGACAGCCCCTACGGGTGCTGCATGCCAACCGTCTCAAACCCCACCATGAGAGGCCCGAAGTCATGTTGATGATGGTGACTGACGGGGAAGAGGAAGCGGAAAGCGAACCTCTCCCAGATCTATTTTCGTCTCAAGAGAAGGATGGGTCAGAGGAGGGAGTGATTCTCTCTCCCACTCTAACTCCTGAGCAACGGGAGGACTGCCGCCAGATCCTGGTCCAGTACTCTTCGTTGTTCTCCCTTGTCCCGGGAAGGACTCACCTGTGTACCCATGACGTGGACACAGGGGACAGCCCACCAGTGAAGTCAAAGACCTACCGGCTGTCCGACAAGGTGAAGGCTAGCATCCATGGAGAGGTTGCCAAGATGCTAGAGCTGGGAGTTATTGAACCTTCCAACAGCCCTTGGTCCAGTCCGGTGGTGCTCGTGCCAAAAGCCGCACCACCAGGCACCACACCTGAACTGAGGTTCTGTGTGGATTACCGAGGACTGAACTCAGTGACAAAGACTGATGCTCATCCGATCCCTAGGGCGGATGAATTAATTGACCGGCTAGGAGCTGCCCAATATCTGAGTACCTTTGACCTCACTTCAGGGTACTGGCAGATCTCCTTGACAGATGGAGCAAGGGAAAGGTCAGCCTTCTCCACGCCTGAGGGACACTACTAGTTCTGTGTGATGCCCTTTGGGCTCAAGAACACCCCTGCCACATTTCAGCGGCTGGTGAACCAGGTCCTCTCTGGAATGGAGAGTTTCTCTGCTGCTTACTTGGATGACATTGCTGTCTTCAGTAGCAGTTGGGAGGACCATCTGCAGCATTTGCAAGCAGTTCTCCAGGCCCTGAGACAAGCTGGATTGACAATCAAGGCCAGCAAATGCCAGATTGGGCAGGGGTCGGTTGTGTACCTTGGACACTTGGTGGGTAGGGGGACTGTGCAGCCCCTGCAGGCGAAGATTGAGGCAATCATGGCCTGGGAACCCCCCAAGACACAGACTGAGGTCCGAGCTTTCCTGGGCCTCACAGGCTACTACCGTCGCTTTGTGAAGGGGTATGGCACTATTGTAGCCGCCCTCACAGAGCTCACCTCCAAGAAACAACCTCGACGGGTACTTTGGACGGGAGCTTGTCAGCAAGCTTTCGAGAAATTGAAGCAGGCGATGTGTGCGGCACCGGTCCTGAAGGCCCCAGACTTCTCCAAGGAGTTCATTGTCCAAACAGATGCATCAGAACATGGCATTGGGGCAGTGTTATCGCAACTAAATGAAGAGGGCCTGGATCAACCTGTAGTCTTCTTATCCAGGAGACTGCTTCCCTGGGAACAGAAGTGGAGTGCCATTGAGAGGGAAGCTTTTGCGGTGGTGTGGGCTCTGAAGAAGCTGCGGCCATACCTCTTTGGCTCGCACTTCCTGGTTCAGACTGACCACCGACCCCTTCGTTGACTGATGCAAATGAAGGGGGAAAATCCCAAGCTGTTGAGGTGGTCCATCTCCCTACAGGGAATGGACTTCCGGGTGGAACATCGGCCTGGAGTGGACCACGCCAATGCAGACGGTCTCTCCAGGTATTTCCGCCTTAGTGATGAGGACTCCCAAGGGGTTGGGTAGTTCTCCCCACTTTCAGCTGGGGGGGGACGCGTGTTAGACCTGTCTGGCTTTTTGGCGTAGTCCCTCCTATTTATTATTTATTTTGTCCCCTTTTTGCCCCTCATACCCTTGATAATTTTTGTCCACTGACTTTTTCTAGGTGTTGGCCCAGGGGATAGGTGTTCTTTCCCCCCCTCATGATTTTTCACCTCAGGCCCAGAGGCCTGTTCTGACAGGAAAGTTGGAACCACACAAAATGGTGGCTACCAACTGCCCTAACTGTCACACTCAGAACTTGGCCATAGCCTAGCATAGGGCGTTCTAGAACCTTCTGGTCCATTCTGGACCACTGAGGGTCAGCCTATATAAGGCGGAATGCGGGGCAGCCATTTTGTCTTGCCAGAGAGAGTCAGCTGGAGGACAGGCTGTAGCTAAGAGTGGGAAGAGGCTAGACAAAGGGTTGACCTCCTGGACTGGGAAGCTACCTTATTGATCCACCCCCCTACCCCCTCTGGGTTATCTGTCCTGACCCCGCTGTTGTGGGTTACTGGAGACCCTGGGCGCCTGGCTAACCCCTTGTCTGGAAGAGTAGGGAAGTGACCAGGAGAAGGAGACTGCAGCACGGAAGAGTGTAGTCCTCTGCCCAGCATAAGGATCCCAAAGAGACTGTTTCAGCATAAGGATCCCAAAGAGACTGTTTCAGCAAGGGTCCCAAACGAAGTGGGGCTAATCCTGGTGCCCCCCCCCCCCTTTGCTCAGTTTGTTAATTGGTAGCTGGCCGACTTCTGAGAAGCCCCTTTGCGCTACACCCCCACCGAGCCCCTCTTCGTACCTGTGGCAGTGGAGGTAGTGGAACGAGGAGTCGCTCTGTTCGGGAGCCGGCGTGTGCGTGCTGAGGGAGCAGAGGCGGCGAGTTGAGAGGCCGTTCTGCCCCATTACCGGCGCGAGGTGAGCGGCGCCGTGACGGTGTAAAGCCTGAAGATCCTGAGGTGAGGAGCGGATCGGCGGAGTCCCCGGACTGTTTCCGGGTGGGCGGAGACGAGGAGAGGCGTCCCCTGAACAGCGCGATCTCCGGCGGAGAGACACTCTCTCTCCGCGCATGCCCAGTGGAGCCGCCGGGCTTGGTGAGGCGGAGTCGGCGGAGAAGGCGTGAGTGACACCAGCGCTTGCCTGCGCAGCTCAGCCTCGTCTGAGGAAACCCCGGGGGTGTGAACGGGGGCTGGGCGCCAACAGCAGAGACGTCCCTGGACCGGGAATTGATTAGGAATTAACGTTTCCCCACGCCAGCGCCGAGTCAGCAGCGCGCTGGGCGTGGAGTCGAGAAATCAGCACTTCGGACTGTTGAGGAGCCCCAGAACAGCAGCGACGCGTGGAGACTGGGAAAACACTGTCTCCACGCTACAGTAAGGAGAACGTGGGGGTAGTTTTGACTCTGCTCATTGCCCTCAGTTGTATAGAACGTGGGGGGTAGTTTTAACTCTGTTCATTGCCCTCAGTTGTGTAGAGGAGGTGGGGCCTGCTGAGTGGAAAAAGAATAACAGTTCCTTAGAGATTGCTATTGCCCATATGGAATTCTTGTGGATTTGAACCCTCACAGTGACTGCTTAGTTGTTAGGAGGGTGAGAGGTTGGTGCTGTGGGAGACCAGTATTGTGCACCGTATAGTAACCATTTAAAGTTGATTCTGGAGTCTGAAGAAATGCACAATTGATGTTGGTCATTGATTTAAGATAGCAAATCTGAAGTGTTATTATTGATTTATTGACAAATGTAATGTATTATTGAAATAGGTTAACATCTCTGGAAGTGGATCTACTGTTTTGAAGACAACTAAATGTAATGTATTGAAGAAGCTAATTGATAATTTGCTTAGTAGTTTAAAAGGTATAATTGCTGATTCTAAAGTAACCTGAAATGTTCTAAGCTGTATATTTTGAAAACAAAGAGAATATTATTTTTATAAAGCAGTACTTATTTTTCCACATTTTGGTGTAGCGTTATCTTTTTGTGTGATATTGCGTGGTTTTACTGTTGGGTGGTCTGCAACCTTAACACTGTGCCTCTGAAATGTATGTCTTGCCCTAGGCCAGGCTACCCCAGGTTCTAACAGTCCTGTTCACAGGAGCCCCTGTGCTATGTTTGGAACATGAACCTAGAACATCAGTTAGTGCCTTGTTAAAGGGCAAAAAGGGTTAGATGAGGAAGTCCAAGGTTGAAGCACTTAAGTCAAACGGTTATTTTTGACCTGCACCAAAGCAGCTCCAGGTAAAGGACCACTGCCGCCCTCTTTCCCACCATAGCATAAGAAGTCCCGTCCTTTGTAGCCACAGTAGGTAAAGAGAGCATACCATTATCCTCATACCAGTTCAAATCCTCACCAGGATTGTCTAACTGTTGCTCTAAAGGGTCCAACGATCCCTCCCACTCTTCTCTCATGGCTGAAACTTCTTCAAAATGTACAGGCAATGACCTTGTGCCTCTTGGCTCCATCGGCGGCTGTGTGGATGTCGATCTGATTCAGAGTTATTGTGAAGCTAAATGGGGCTGGTGCTCCCAGTGGTGCCAGAAGCATCAACTTCGGGGCTAGTGCTGGGGAAGGTCGCTTTGGTACAACCGACCAGGAATCAGATTCATGAGACCCCACAGGTGTCAAGGCCGGAACAGTTGGCGTGGAACCAGATGGGGCCTCCTCCGACCCCGCCGGGGTCGAAGGTGCACCTGCAGAATAGGCCTGCTGAACAACTTGGCCCATGGCCTCATACAATTCTTTAAAAAGTGGGGGTCGCTCCAGCTCTCGGAAACGGGGGAAGCCACAGAGTCAAACCTGGCTCCAGCACTGCAGAACCAGATCTGGAATGTTGATGTTCCTCCCTAGTCTCATCAATCCTCAACAGAGTTGGGGAAGTTAAAGTCCACCTAGACTTCTTCTTGTGCCACTTTCCTGAGTTTCCAGAGAATCTCAAGTGCGACAAATAGGACTTGGGCTCCTGAAGCTGTCCCGCGACCTTCTCTTCCTGAATCGGGACCGGGACCTCCGAGGAGTCACGCTCAATGGCGTCACCATTAGGGTCGCCAGCAACTGTAGGGACCGCTCCCTCAAAACCTTCGGTGGACGACTTAGAGTCGTGGTCACGCTCGAGACACCTTAAGCACACAAGGAGCGGGTGGGTAACCAACATGGCGTGGTGACAGGACCACACCCCTTAAACCCTACCTTTCTAGATGCCATTCCTTGCCACACAATTATTTTTTGGGGACAAAACATCATGTGCATAGGTAACATGGGCTAGACAGACATCTGAGAATGATGCTATCTTGCTAAGTAATATTTTGAGTACCATACTTTAAACTGGTCTTGTCTACGCTCTTTTTGAAGGCCTTAATGACCACTGCTCAGTACAAAAAAAATCTGTGACACTCTGGACAACAGAAAAGGCATGCTATTTACTCCACACAACATGAAGTGTTTGCACTGTCAGAGCACTACTTGGAAATTTAGAGATAAAGAGTTCCTCATTTTGGACACTGTCCCCAATAGATTACATCAATCTTTTTCTTTAATTTTTATTAAGAGAGAATTCTGTATTTCTGGCCCAATATGACAAAAGCTCTGATTTACTTTGTTATAAAAGGTGTAAGACCGTGGAGGGACAGAGTTTTATGCTATGAACATAGCTGACACTTCTTCAGTTAACATTTCCTGGTGTTGTACCACTTTCCTATGCATAGGCATAACACAAGGCATTACATTTAATCCTTACTTTGATGGTGGTCATTGCTAAACTTCCATCATGTTGGAAACATATTTACTTCTCTTGACACTCTGAATCAGTCTACAGCTCACATTTTGGGTTTCCTGTAGCTTTCTTTGTTCTGACAATGCATAAATATATGCCTATTTATCTGATGTCTAGGATTATTTCTGTAAATAGTTATCAGTTCATGTAATTGTGTAATGAATGTGGCTTCTCACCACGTTAACGCCGGTAATCGGAGCGCCTGTCCTTCGCGGGCTGAGCCAGGTGTTCTCAATATGACATTCCCTAACTCATATAAATATAGGCACCGCTAACACACATTAGAACGAGTGTAGGAACGAGGCAGAAGTGCGGTGGTGGCGAATCCCGGGTAAGTGACTTCCCAGCCCATGTTTCCCTATGAGAGGGGTCCACCCCAAGGGCAGATTCCAGGATGTTTTGTTGTTACTAGAGGAATAAAGGGTCTTAGGAACTAGGAGATAGAATTCTTTAACACCCTAACCCCCTTACCTCTAATTATCACGTGGGAGGGAGTAGATCCAGTGTTCATCCCTGAATACATCCAGTAGTAACTAGAACCAATATGCAAACCCCAACTTTAACCTGTATGTAGGGGATTCACACCAAGTAGGCAAGTACTCCCTCACAGACCATGCCAAATTACCACCGACAATACCGGGAATACATAGAAGTGCAAGCCCAATTGCGTAAATTGATTTTGTTGGGCCAAACTCACATGAGGGGATATAAGCAGCTAATACAGGAGAGTGGCACAAGAGAAGAGAAGGGAGTGCCCCTTTTGTATAGGAAAAAGCATAGCAGTTGAAGAAGCCACGATAGGATGGGAGTATAAGTAGTAACGGCTCCTTCTTATTTATATTTTTCTTGACTAACAGAACATATCCAGTTCTTGAAAATACCGGCGACATTTTATGCCCGTTCGAGGAATGTTTTAATATACCAAGAGGTAAGATATAAATATATTTAGTCATAGATCAGAAATAGTCATACAGGCAAGACACAGTAAAGATACTATGTTTATTACCCATATAGATATACGAAAAAGACAGTGAAATAGCCTGACAAAACTTAAAGAAGACACCCCAAGAGAAGGAGCTCCTAGATCAGGAGAGAGGTAACTAATAAAAATTTTGCAGTCCCGTATAGTTGATAAAATGCAAGAAAGCCTGCCTTTAACAGTAGGATATCATTTGACAGGAAACATCCACAGCAAAGCTTGCAGAACCAAAGTGTGATGCAAAGCAAACCCTATTTTGGAACGTCTCCTACATCATTTGGGGGTGAGACTACACTTTATCTACTTTAGACAGGACCTTTGCAGCAGAATCCCTCCCTAGTTCAAAGTAAAGATAAACAGGTTTTCCACATTGAAAACGATTCGGAGGATGTGGCACGCTAGCTGCTTAATAAGTTTACTGTAAATGTAGTAGGGCCTTGCATAAATAATAGTGTATAATGTAAACTAAATGGAGTGATCTGATATACTTGTTTAACATATCACGAGAAATCGAAAGAGCGTTCTATGAGCAACCATCTAATTATGATATGAGAGGGATTGTTATGTAATACCATGACCTGATTTATAGTGTGTTAAGAAGTAACAGCTATTCAAGATAAGAGAAGCCTAGATATATCGATCCATGAGAAAGAGAAACTGGCATTATGTACGATAAATGACCCCGTACATTTTTCCCCATATACCCGCAGATACGGTGTAACTATCCACTTCTTGAAACCCCAGCAAGAGAAGTCCTGAGGAAGGTGCCACAGAATCAATTGTACTGCACCGAAACGAGTCGACGCGTTGTTTTTTGTTTAAAAGAATCCAGTCTGGGCCGGGTAAAACTTTAGATGGATGTCCAACTTTTTCACTAAAGCTTTACAGTAGTGGTTCAGGCCATTGGATCTGGTTATACTCAGTGGCAGAGATATCTGGGAGCCACATTGACACAAGGGGTTTTGTGATTGTATGTAGTTTTGTTTTTTGTCTATCCATTGTCAATATGTTTTAGATATGTCTCCATTGGTTTCGTATTCTATTATTGTGTCTGTATAATATGATTATGCTTGTTTAACACTGTTCTCAATTAACTTTTATTCCTTCAAGGTATTTTTCCTTGGATTTTAAATTGTACTGTAGAAATTGTATGAAATTGCTTTGCTTTTTTTATTGCTTTTGTGTATCTTGCTTGACTTTGTGCTTTTAATAAATAATAGATTGTTAACGATTCTATTTACTTTGTGGAAACCTTTTTTATAATTTTTAACATATAGTGCACTGTGTGACCTTCTTCCCTAATTAGACAGGTTAGGAGTCACCGTTTAGTGAGCTGACTCCAGGGATCTCCCTTTGACTAACTGTCTCCTTACCCTGTTCCCTGGTGAAAGTGGGGTACCCTCTCCTTTTGAAACCAGTAAAGTACAGCCTCGTGCTGGAGAGTTTAGGTTTTTTGTGTTGACTATTACAGTTTTCCCTACCCCAATAAAACCCAATAGTCTCCCTCCAATCATCCAATGGACACACTAAAGACCTTTGGCTTTAGTGAGGAACAACTTAATAAAATATTAAGCTCCAATAGAGGGAGCAATAACATTACAGTCATCCCCAATGGGGGAGAGAAATGGAACCAACTCATAAATTTAAAAAAGAAAATTATCAGAACAGAACTGCATGCCGATTTCATGACGCAGTATGTGAGGGCAGGTAAGATACCGATAGGTCTCCAAATTCGCAATGAACCAGGGTTATTTGTTGACAATCAAAAGTTCCTGGAAACATGGACTTTTATTTGTAACAGATGCAGCAGAGATCTTATGCTGCTCATAATTGAAACTGCACAAACTACTGTCCTGATAGAAATCAAAGAAATGGAGGAATTAGAGAAGGTCCTACTAGACAGCAATGTGGTAGAGGATGCGAGAAAGAGACTAGAGGAGATAAATCAGGACATGAAGGGGTATTGTGAGTATTTAACCAACAGGAAAACTCAAAAACTCAGAAAGGTCATAAACAAATTCAGCCAGGAGGTCGTATACCCGTTTTTGAGAAAGGATTACTAAACAGAAAAGGCAGAGTACAATAGGAATGAGGGCCCTAAACCTAGATTCCAAACAAGGTTCCAGCCTAGAAGATCGAGACATGTACACTTCTCGGGTACATCAGAGAGTAGCATAGAAGAGGAGGAACTGTGCAGGCAAGATACAGAATATGCGGGACAGAACAGGGAATATGAAACCCCTTTTTTAGACCAGCGCCCACAGAAAAGCAGAGGGAACTTTCGGGGCAGGGGGAGAGGCCAATACCCGAGGAGACCAGCCCCCAGAGAGCAGGATCAAGAGTACCAACAAACCCCGGCCCCTCAGGAGTACAAAAGAACCAGGAACAAGGTTTAATGGCATTAGAAAGAACACCAATCATAAACCTCTCCAACAGAACACTTACACACATAGAAGAGCAAGTCTTAGGGATGGGCTTTAACTTTGTTCCCACGACAGGCATTAAAAAATTCCAACTGGAGAAGGACTTAAGAGCCTTCTTTCGCAAAATCCGTCTACGTCGGTTCTTTGAGAACAGACCTATCAGAGAACAACCCCAAGACTCGGGTCTGAGAACCAAGTCGACCTTCACCCCCAGCCTAGGCATGGTCGATAAAAACTTAGAGATCTTTGAATCTATTGTAAAAATAGAGATAGGACTTCTATTAGAGAGAAAGCACTTCCAAGAGCACAACATCACCAAGGATCAGAGAGAGGCCATCAAATCCCTGTCCAATGATAGCAACATAACAATAAAACCTGCGGACAAAGGGGGAGGAGTAGTAATATTTGACACACACGACTATGACCAGAGAGCACTCACCCTCCTAAATAATGAATTACATTACTCAAGAGTTCCGCAATCGAGACTAAACAAATTAAAAAAAGACGTGGAAACACTACTCCTCACAGCCTTAGAGGAGAATAAAATAACAGAAGATGAGTGGAAATTTCTTAGTAATACCAACCCTAAAACCCCTGCATTTTATGGACTACCAAAAGTCCACAAAAGTCTCAATGATCCCCCTCCAAGACCAATAGTGGCATCCATAGACTCTCTGCTGGAACCTTTGAGTCAGTACGCGGATAGGTTTCTTAAGCCACTAGTAGCGGAGCAAAAATCATATATCCGAGACACTGCGGATATGATAGCTAAAGTGGAAGGGATCCCGTTCAACGAAGAAACGGAACTGATGGTGACTCTAGATGTAGAGTCACTCTACACAAACATACCGCAAAAAGACACCATTGTGGCAGTCAGGAACTTTCTGGAAGAGACTGACATAACAGGGGGCAACAAAGAGTTCATTGTCCAGTGTGTCTCGATGGTTCTACTCAACAATATTTTCCTTTTTAAGAAAGACCTCTATATCCAAAAGAAGGGGACCAGCATGGGCGCAACATGTGCGCCCAGCCTGGCCTGCATATATGTCAGCATATTTGAAAATAGGCACATTTACAATGAAGTGAGCCCATTCTTCGAAAATATTCAAAATTGGGCTCGCTTTATTGATGACATTTTCTTCATATGGCTAGGAACTGAAGAGCTATTGGAAGAATTCCTCACCTGGCTCAATCTAGGGGATCCCAACCTCAGATTCACAGCAGCATATAGCAGGTCCAGTGTCAACTTCTTGGACATCTGCATTAAGAGCCAAGATCAACAATTAAAAGTTGAACTGTACAAGAAGGAGTCTGACCGGAACACAATTTTACATTACTCCAGCTACCATCCAAAGAGCCAGAAAGACTCAATACCATTTGGAGAGTTCCTACGGCTCAGAAGAAACTGTACTGATCTAGCAGACTTCCACAAACATGCTCAAGACATGAAAAAGAAATTCAAGGACCGAGGATATCCTAAAAAACTCATTAACCATTCGCTTAAAAGAGCACAATACTACAACAGGGACTGTCTGATTAAAAAAGCCGATAATAAGAAGACACAGGACAAAATAGTGATGGTGAGCCAACACTCAGTCATAGCGAACCAAGTTAAGAACATCATCAACCACAATTGGAAGATCCTAAATACCGGTCCAGACGTAACTCCTCTTGAGCGTCCCCTATATGCATACAGGAAGAATAAGAATCTGAGATCCAATCTTGTACACACATATAGGGAGGATAGGACAGAGACCCAAACTACCCTGAGTGGACATAAGGCAGTTGGGAATAACAAGTGCGGAAACTGTTGTATCTGCGAACTGTGCATAGTAACTAAGATGGTGGTACATAATGGAACCACACACACAATTACCACTCTCAATAACTGCAGAACAAAGAATGCTATATATATGATCCTGTGTCCATGCGACCAGGCATATATAGGCGAAACTGGCAGAGAAGTCAGGCTCAGGATAGGGGAACACAGATCCGCTATCAAGAACAACAAAGAAAATGCCCCTCTAGTGTCTCATTGGAAGGAAAATGGACACACAGTAAAAGACCTCAGATGGGTCATCCTAGAAAGAGTGAGGGAACTTACTAGATCAGGTGACAGCACTATGAGACGCAAACAACAGGAACAATGGTATATGGTTAAGTTTAACACCATCAGGAAAGGATTAAACTCCAGGGAAGAGTGGGAGGCTCTTATTTAGGTAATCTAAATCTGATCTACATAATCTATTGCCCATTCTAAACAAGTGAGCTGAGTTGCATGCACACCCGTTCACTGCATAAGATCATAGCCCCGCAAACTAAAACTGTTGATACATGATATACCAAATGAGGTGTATTTACCAATTTTTACATATGTATACACACATACCTGAACTACGAAATACGTATTACCTACAGGTAGCCTACAATACATCAACCACACCATACATATGTCCACACGTGTTCATGAACCACGAAATAGGTTTCGCCCACAGTTAGCCAATTGCATTAAGAAATAGTCGAAAAGTGTATCAACCGTGTACTAGATCTACCATTCAAATATGGCTCCCACAGTTACCTTGTACATTAGGGCGGTTCGACGGTGCAAATAAAATAGCTAGTTTCAGACCTGAACCGCTAAATAGGTTATAACTCCGGACATAACACTCTTTATTAGCACTTAGCTACATTTTGAGAGCGCATCAACCAGGCTCCAAAAATCATTATTTCAAGATGGCGCCCGCAGTCAACTTGTACTTTAGGGCAGCCCGCTTTTGTAAATGAAACTAACAAACACTCCTCGTGTACAGACCTACAACGCGTCTGAAAATAAAATGATAAGACACTAGAGGCGTTGTTCTAATGTACAAATTACAGGTGGGGAGGACATAAATCACACTCCCAGGAGCATTCTATCATTTAAAGATGGCGCCCACGTTAGCGCCGGTAATCGGAGCGCCTATCCACAAACCGGGCTCCAAGTATCACCATTCTAAGATGGTGCCCGTAACCAACTTGCACTCTGAGGCAGCCCGCGTTTGCAAATAAAACAAACACTCTTCGGGCACCCACTTACAATAAACCTGAAAATAAAAAGATAATACCTTAGAGTCGTTTTTCTTATGTATTAATTATAGATGGGGACGACAAACATTCCAATCCTCGCATCACCTTACCGTTTAAAGATGGCGCCCACGTTAACGCCGGTAATCGGAGCGCCTGTCCTTCGCGCGCTGAGCCAGGTGTTCTCAATATGACATTCCCTAACTCATATAAATATAGGCACCGCTAACACACATTAGAACGAGTGTAGGAACGAGGCAGAAGTGCGGTGGTGGCGAATCCCGGGTAAGTGACTTCCCAGCCCATGTTTCCCTATGAGAGGGGTCCACCCCAAGGGCAGATTCCAGGATGTTTTGTTGTTACTAGAGGAATAAAGGGTCTTAGGAACTAGGAGATAGAATTCTTTAACACCCTAACCCCCTTACCTCTAATTATCACGTGGGAGGGAGTAGATCCAGTGTTCATCCCTGAATACATCCAGTAGTAACTAGAACCAATATGCAAACCCCAACTTTAACCTGTATGTAGGGGATTCACACCAAGTAGGCAAGTACTCCCTCACAGACCATGCCAAATTACCACCGACAATACCAGGAATACATAGAAGTGCAAGCCCAATTGCGTAAATTGATTTTGTTGGGCCAAACTCACATGAGGGGATATAAGCAGCTAATACAGGAGAGTGGCACAAGAGAAGAGAAGGGAGTGCCCCTTTTGTATAGGAAAAAGCATAGCAGTTGAAAAAGCCACGATAGGATGGGAGTATAAGTAGTAACGGCTCCTTCTTATTTATATTTTTCTTGACTAACAGAACATATCCAGTTCTTGAAAATACCGGCGACATTTTATGCCCGTTCGAGGAATGTTTTAATATACCAAGAGGTAAGATATAAATATATTTAGTCATAGATCAGAAATAGTCATACAGGCAAGACACAGTAAAGATACTATGTTTATTACCCATATAGATATATGAAAAAGACAGTGAATTAGCCTGACAAAACTTAAAGAAGACACCCCAAGAGAAGGAGCTCCTAGATCAGGAGAGAGGTAACTAATAAAAATGTTGCAGTCCCCTATAGTTGATAAAATGCAAGAAAGCCTGCCTTTAACAGTAGGATATCATTTGACAGGAAACATCCACAGCAAAGCTTGCAGAACCAAAGTGTGATGCAAAGCAGACCCCATTTTGGAACGTCTCCTACATCATTTGGGGGTGAGACTACACTTTATCTACTTTAGACAGGACCTTTGCAGCAGAATCCCTCCCTAGTTCAAAGTAAAGATAAACAGGTTTTCCACATTAAAAACGATTCGGAGGATGTGGCACGCTAGCTGCTTAATAAGTTTACTGTAAATGTAGTAGGGCCTTGCATCAATAATAGTGTATAATGTAAACTAAATGGAGTGATCTGATATACTTGTTTAACATATCACGAGAAATCGAAAGAGCGTTCTATGAGCAACCATCTAATTATGATATGAGAGGGATTGTTATGTAATACCATGACCTGATTTATAGTGTGTTAAGAAGTAACAGCTATTCAAGATAAGAGAAGCCTAGATATATCGATCCATGAGAAAGAGAAACTGGCATTATGTACGATAAATGACCCCGTACATTTTTCCCCATATACCCGCAGATACGGTGTAACTATCCACTTCTTGAAACCCCAGCAAGAGAAGTCCTGAGGAAGGTGCCACAGAACCAATTGTACTGCACCGAAACGCGTCGACGCATTGGTTTTTGTTTAAAAGAATCCAGTCAGGGCCGGGTAAAACTTTAGATGGATGTCCAACTTTTTCACTAAAGCTTTACAGTAGTGGTTCAGGCCATTGGATCTGGTTATACTCAGTGGCAGAGATATCTGGGAGCCACATTGACACAAGGGGTTTTGTGATTGTATGTAGTTTTGTTTTTTGTCTATCCATTGTCAATATGTTTTAGATATGTCTCCATTGGTTTCATATTCTATTATTGTGTCTGTATAATATGATTATGCTTGTTTAACACTGTTCTCAATTAACTTTTATTCCTTCAAGGTATTTTTCCTTGGATTTTAAATTGTACTGTAGAAATTGTATGAAATTGCTTTGCTTTTTTTATTGCTTTTGTGTATCTTGCTTGACTTTGTGCTTTTAATAAATAATAGATTGTTAACGATTCTATTTTCTTTGTGGAAACCTTTTTTATAATTTTTAACATATAGTGCACTGTGTGACCTTCTTCCCTAATTAGACAGGTTAGGAGTCACCGTTTAGTGAGCTGACTCCAGGGATCTCCCTTTGACTAAATTCTCACCAATAAGCCACACCCGAACCCTGCACTCCCACCTGGGAGGCAAATTTACCACTGCACCTTTAATAATACACTTTGAACAGCACTTCAAAAAGATGAGGAAAGGACACAGCACTCCCTTTAGGCGAGGCAAGAAAACAAATCCAGATGCGTTGAAGATAACACACACAAATTTATTAATGCAATGTTTAGAACGGTAGGCCAAATATATCAGTAAATGCAGATTCCCAAATTTCAAATGACTCAAATGTACAATTAGAACAAAATGCAGCATGTTCAGGTAGAAAAGAGTAGAAAATATATACAAGTGAGAATGGTTAGGAACACCTCACCAATTGAATTTGCATCATCCTTGGCAGCTCAAGCTGGGAAAAGTCCATCAACAGCCCAGGAAAGAGTTTCAATCAGGACACAAGTTCTATCACCTCCACAGAAATACGTCTATTCTATGGTGAACTTCCACCTTCCCCCCCGAAGGCTCCCAGCTTTAATACTATAACTTAAGGTGAGGCGAAGCTTACAGAAAACCTCACCCCCTTCTCATTGGAAAAAACGGAGCTGGCTGTATACCAGTCTGCATCAAGGCCAAGACGGAGGCTTGCCAAGCTCCTGTATTTTGACTTCGAGGCAGAGGTGCACATTCTACAGATAATATCCAGTTCACTCTGGTCAGTCAAGAGAAAGTAACAAGTGAGGAGCAGAAAGACCTTGAAAATGAATCGCAAGCACTGCTGTGCACGCAGAAGTAAGGCAAAGTCAGAAAGCAAGATGAAATGATGCCATGTCAAAGCCAATAGTCAAAGCCAGAAAATAAAATGACATGAGGGTATGTCAAATCCAATAGTAAGAACTCATAATTCTCAAGCACTGCTGTGCACGCGGAGAAACTGCAGCAAGGCAAAGCTGAGGGAAAAAGATTACATGAAGCCATGTCAAAGCCAATAGTAAGCACTTATAATATAAATGTGCTGTTCTACTCTGTAACAGCTCTCACTAAAAGACAGCAAGACTACAAGACAGAAGAGAAGCAGGCATATGCAAGACTGTCTCATATATCCAGGCTAGGGTAAAATAACACACTAAAGTCAGTTAAAATGATGGTAGTTGAGGGTCAGCATAGGGTGCCAAACCACAAGAGCGCCTCTTTTACTACAAATTGGAAGAATATATTTTTAAGTGTGGCATAATTCTAGGAATGCTGAAAACATTCCTCTATCCAAAATAATTTCAGCTTTTTCTAACCAGTAAACGTGGGATATTTCTCAGTTTAGAAAGCATAAATGAAGTTTTCTATTTTCAGTTTATTTGCAGCTAGCTTCCTGTTTCTTCAACAGTGAAGTTAACCAAGAGCTCTATTTGTCAGTTCATGCTAGAATTGTTTGAACAAGGGTATTTTAGATGGTAGAATTAAATGTGAAAGGGTTGTAAAACAATCTTGCAGGGACATTTTTGTCTAATACGTGCTCTTCAGCTAGAGTAATGAAAAAAGCTTTTTTAAGAGTATAGGACATCCTTTGTCAACAACATGATCTTAAACAAGGTAAAGGTGTGCATTCATTTGGTTATTTAAGGATTTGGGTACAATTGATCAAAGTTTGCTATTAGCATTTTAGTATATTAGTACCTGGGGTTCTTAAAATGGAAACTAAAGTTAGTCTCCGATAACAATAGGTTCTTGTTAATAAATGGGTCTATGTTCTTGGAAATTCATATGTAAACAGCAATCGCATAAGCAGCTGCAATAGAGGGAAATTGGAATATTTTGTTAGAAAGAGTAATTTCTTCCACCAAAGGTTCTACTATTGAAATATTTGGCAGAATTTGTAAATCAGTTTGTAGCCTAATCTCTAAAAAAAGGCCATTAAACCTCAACTCCATCATCTCTGTCCTTATCTCTTAGAAAGGAGACCTATAGAAATGCATGTTCCACCTGTGTCATGGAAGAGAGACAGTCAAGTCTCTAAGAAACATTAAGCCCACATTTTCCTCAAGTTTATTCAAATGCATTTATTGTCATTGATTGTTAAACGAACTGACATTAATCTGTATCCCAAAGATGCCCTGCCTGTAGTACAGCCTGCTTTCAATGTCCTGCCTGTAGAAAAATGGTGGTTGTGCAGAGGTTGCCAGGGCCCAAACCTTTAATATAGTGTCTCAAGAGGTCAAAGTAAGGAAGGCCATGTTGAAAAAACACATGTTCCTATAATCTTCTGGTATGCAGCATAAAAGAGACCATAAAGAGGAGAATGACTAATGGTTACCAAATCCCGATATGGTATCTGCGCTCCTCCAGGCTACCCCATTCTTAAACAGGATAGATCTGGGGGTGAGGTGGAGGGGTTGGCAAATATTTTGACCTTACAGTATCTTCGGTGCCTTTCAAGTAAATAATCTCATTGCAGCTGAAAGTTTGGATTTCTGTCTCAAAGTGAGGCACAACCTTTCATTTATGGGCATGTTAGTCTATTGCCCGCCGGGTTCGAGCTTGCTGCAATCGTTAAGCAACGCTCTCTCAACCTATCTACAACAGTAATCGAACATTACTTTTTTGGGCGATTTTAACTGTCACTTTGAGAACTCTGAGAATTCGGACACCAAGAATTTGCATGACAGCTTAAAGGATTTAGGTCTCTCTCAAGTAGTGTTGGGCTGGATTTTCTCCGTTGGGGACAGGCTAGACATGATTTGGACCAATTTTCTTTCCTTTTCTGTGAGGGTGCCTGAAGTTCAGGAGAGGTCAGTCCACTGGTTGTTGCCATCAGTTTAGCGGCAAATCTCGGCCATCCAGCCAATCAAGAGCCAGCTGTAGCGTCTTTGAACATCTGTAAGTGGGAAAAGATCACTGGTGATATTTTGACTAATTGTTTAGTCGTAGACAACCCCACCCGTCACAGAAGAGCTGTTGAATGACTTTGAATCATTCAAGCAGTGGATACCTAGGGATATACCGGATTTAGCTCCCTTAGCCAGACACAGTAGAAGATGTGCCACCCTATCAGTACCTTGATTCACAACCTCACTTGCAAAAGAAAGGCTTACTTGTAAGTAATTAGCGCCAATACACCAGACAATCAGTTCAAATATAAAACTGCCCTGAAAATCTATGAGGAATCGAAAAGGGAGGCAAAAAAGTCATATTGTATTTCTCAGGTTGAGCTTGCTAATTTTGACCCTAAAATCAACTTTTAAGTTTCGAAAGCCTTTCTTCAGCCTAAAGCCTTGCAGAGAGAGATTTCTCCCTCCCAATCCCTCTGTGAAAAATTGTCATATTTTTATTGAAGAGAAAATTGAAAAAAATCCAAAAAGGATTTGTACTAATCAGACCCTAGATTACCATTGTCTAGAGGCCACTCAGGTAGTAGCACTCACAAGTCTTTCCTTAGAGGGCTGTCAGCATATCTCCCGGTTACAATCAGAGCAATCTACCCTCGTCTGTTAATCTGTCTCACCGTGAGACCCCCCTGTCCACCTGCTTTTCTCCACAAAGCAATTGAAGTGGTCAATCCGGTGGTTAACCACATTTTTAACAATTCTCTGTCTTCAGGAATAGAACCAAAGCCCTGGAAAGTGGCAGTGTTGAAACCCCTTTTAAAACAAGCATTTACAATGCAACGGTCTCGCCTTTGCAAAAGTTTGAGCTATTGGCATTGTAAATGACAAAATTTGTATTTTTGTGTTGGTTTTGAAAACAGATAAATTAATGGCATTGCCTTTTACAATGCCAATAGCTTAATCTCTCGCAAATGCCACCCACAAACACACAGAGACCCACACACAGCCACAAAGCCACAGCCACACAGCCCCACACCCCCAAAGCCACAGCCACGCACACAGCCACACATCCACACAGCCACACTGCCACACAGAGGAACTGGACAGGATGTGGTGAGAGAGCAGACTGTGGGGGTGGGCAGGGTGAGGGAGAGGGCTGCAGTGAGGAGGGGGAGATCTGCAGGGGCTGGACGGTGAGCGAGGCATGGTGGAGAGGGAAAGAGCCGTCAGGTGTGGACAGTGAATGGAGGGTGGTATGCAGGGACCAGACGGTGCGGGTGTGTGTGCAGGGAGCATGGACAGTAAATGAGGGCAGACCCCAGGGAAAGGGAGTGCAGCCGGTATGTGAGGGGAGGGAGGGAGAGGGCTGGAGGGTGAGTCAGCAAGAGGACTCTGGGAGATGGACATGGCGAGGGAGAGGGCTGGATGGGAGGTGGTGAGGGAGTGGACTGTGGGGGTGGACAGGATGAGGGAGTGTGCTGCGGCGTGGCAGTGAGGAGGGGGAGATCTGCAGGGGCTGGACGGTGAGGGAGGGATGGTGGAGAGGGAAAGAGCCGTCAGGTGTGGACAGTGAATGGAGGGCGGTATGCAGGCACCAGACGGTGCGGGTGTGTGTGCAGGGAGCATGGACAGTAAAAGAGGGCAGACCCCAGGGACAGGGAGTGCAGCCGGTATGTGAGGGGAGGGAGAGGGCTGGAGGGTGAGTCAGCGAGAGGACTCTGGGAGATGGACATGGCGAGGGAGAGGGCTGGATGGGAGGTGGTGAGGGAGCTGACTGTGGGGGTGGACAGGATGGGGGAGTGTGCTGCGGCGTGGCAGTGAGGAGGTAGAGATCTGCAGGGGTTGGACGGTGAGCGAGGGATGGTGGAGAGGGAAAGAGCCGTCAGGTGTGGACAGTGAATGGAGAGTGGTATGCAGGGACCAGACGGTGCGGGTGTGTGTGCAGGGAGCATGGACAGTAAATGAGGGCAGACCCCAGGGACAGGGAGTGCAGCCGGTATGTGAGGGGAGGGAGGGAGGGAGAGGGCGAGGCAGCGAGAGGACTCTGGGAGATGGACATGGCGAGGGAGAGGGCTGGATGGGAGGTGGTGAGGGAGTGGACTGTGGGGGTGGACAGGATGAGGGAGTGTGCTGCGGCGTGGCAGTGAGGAGGGGGAGATCTGCAGGGGCTGGACGGTGAGCGAGGGATGGTGGAGAGGGAAAGAGCCGTCAGGTGTGGACAGTGAATGGAGGGTGGTATGCAGGGACCAGACGGTGCGGGTGTGTGTGCAGGGAGCATGGACAGTAAATGAGGGCAGACCCCAGGGACAGGGAGTGCAGCCGGTATGTGAGGGGAGGGAGGGAGGGAGAGGGCGAGGCAGCGAGAGGACTCTGGGAGATGGACATGGCGAGGGAGAGGGCTGGATGGGAGGTGGTGAGGGAGTGGACTGTGGGGGTGGACAGGATGAGGGAGTGTGCTGCGGCGTGGCAGTGAGGAGGCGGAGATCTGCAGGGGCTGGACGGTGAGCGAGGGTTGGTGTGCACAGCTGTGGGAGAAACAAGAGGTGTCTACAGACCAGGCGTTGATTTGAGGTCTGGACCCGTGCCCTCACCAGCCCCGGCCTCTCCCTCTGCTCGCGGGTTATGAACACGTGTCAGGGACCAGGGCAGGTGAGGGCACGAGTCCACACCACAACAGACAATCACTTCTACTCACCCGCCTTTTCCGACTTCGGGGGCGCCTTGTCCCTGGCGGGCTCCGGGCGCTTCACACTTGCAGCCTGTAGGGGAGAAGCGGCAGGCAGGCCTCCAGCCCGGCCTGCAGCTGGCCTCGCTCGACCCGTAGCACCTCGCTCTTCTCCGGCATGTGGAAGGCGATCACCAGGCTGTTCACCTCGCTCTTCTCCGGCATGTGGAAGGCGATCACCAGGCTGTTCCAGACGTAGTGGGGGAGCCGCGGGTCCCTACTCCCGAGTCCCCAATTTGTAAACCACATGTACATTTATGGACAGACTTCCATCGGGAGGAAGCTGTGGGCCCCTGAAGGTATCTGCAGTTCAGCGAATTCCGCCGCAGCGCCTCCCCCTAGTCAGGCGCACCCGGAAGAGCGCGGTCGGAAACCAGCCTGGGCAAAGGGGAGGGAGGGGGGGGAATGGAAAGAGGCGTGCGTGTTCTAGCGCTAGAGTGTAACTTTTATGTGAGCTTCAAAATAGTTGATCGTCTAGAAAGCTAAAAAAAATAATTACACGCTCCTGTTACTTGGACAAGTTTTCAGTTAGGAGAAAGGAGGACATGCAAAAATTGTAAAGCATAAGCATTGTGTCTTGGTAAGAATCACGACCAAAACGATTCTTCGATATGGATGTGTATGAAGGAAGAACCGACTACTCCAGAGTTTATCCTAGAACTTTGATCGTCAGGAAAGACAAGTCGGGCCAATCACAGCGCAGCCCGGGGAATGACGTCACGGGGGTGTCCCGGGTGGCAGCCAATCCCAGCACGGCCCGGGACAAGGGGCGGGACTTAAAAAAGAGTCAGAAACGCCCCTGAATCGCGTTTTCACGGGGAAAGCCTGATTGACAGCCAATCTCTTCCAATGGCTAGCCTCCATTCATGGAGCTAGCCAATGGAAGACAGAGGCGGGACTAAGCCCCACACTGTATGAACATAACATTTCTGCTGGGCGGAGCTAGTGCTCCGGCCCAGGCGAAACCTAAAAAGCCAAGAACCAACTTTCGGTTCCTCTACGATTCATAAACAATGAAATCAGTTTTTAGAAGAGCCTCAAAACATGGCTGTTCAGTTCTCTCATCGAACTCGCTTCTTCATTGCTCTCTCCAGCATCAGACTATGTAAACAGGATATGTACATGAGCTTTGCTCCATGATGCTCGGTTTGAGTTGTGCACTTTATAAATTCCGATTTCATTCACGCGTTCATTATGCCACACAAAGCCACTACTGGCAAACAAAACAACGCCTGTGCCTGCACTGTGCCCAGTAACATCTCTTTGGAACTGAGAAAACAAAAGAGATAGTCAGTGTAGTGAGCAAGGGAAGGCCTTGAGTACCGCGAAGGAGCCATGTATGTACTGAAGGATGGTAGATGCCTAGGGAATGTATTATAGTCTTTCACCACACGGGATACACATCAAATTTATTGGAAAAAGGGTAAAAGTGAGAACATACAAGTTTATAACTTGCAGTGCCATACAGGCCTAGAAACAAAATGCCTACAAATACACGTCGAGAAAAATACCTTTTTGTTATGCAGCAAACATTCAGGCATTGATCACAGCAATGTAAAATTCTAGGCCAATCAGGTACAACATTTTAATTGTACCATTAAAGATGTTTGGTCAATCGGTCTTCCTGAACTGCAATCTCAAGGGCTTGAATTAAGCCGCATAGCTTGCTGCTACCTTTCTTACAAAGCTCCTTGGGGACAGTGAAAGGCAAACTGAGAAGACAGTTCGTTTCTCCAATTAGTTAATGAGGTCTACCTTTAAATTTACAAAAGGTGTGGAAAACAAACCTTGAGAGGAATGTATGCAAACCAGCTACAGCACGAAAATGCACCTAAACACAAATATGTGGACAAGGAAATTAATATATTCCTAGTAGCACATAGGATTCATTTATTAAATTCAGTTTTCAGATTTATGAAATCTGAACAATTGAGGATTTGTTTAAAGGAAAAATGGCAGTCGCTGTGTGAGCATTTACCATAGCACACAGCAGCACTTTGGACAGGGGTATATATCCGTTGTAGGTATTGCAGCTTGCCCTGGCTCACAAGCATGGATATTTACACACAAGTGTGTGTGGTATGAGATCCTGGCATTCAACTCAATGGCAGGGCAGAATGTAAAGGTATCCAACTAAATAAAGCAGCAAAACCACTCAGACTCATACATCAGCCTAGGTCCTTGAAACCAACCTGCAGGGGCGGCTTTAGGCTCATGGTGGCCCTGGGCAGTGAGCGTAGGTGGGGGGCCCCAGAAGTGGGGGTCCGAGCGGGCGAAGTGCGGAGGCCAGTGAAGAGAGGGGGGGGTGATAAGGGTGTTTGGAAGTGGAACAGAGCCAGAGGCCGCCAAATCCCTGCCAGGGGCCACCACACAAATATGTATCCATCCTCGGATATATATTGGCGTGGTGGCCCCTGGGAGTTGGTGGCCCTGTGCAGGTGCACAGCTTGCACATGCATAAGGCCGCCCCTGCAACCTGGTTTTCCTTGGCTGGCCAGGACAGACTGGGCATACGGAGAGGCGTGGCAGTCTAACACAGAGTTTCACAAAGGAGGAGGCTGCACTGTATGTGACTAGGAGGAGAGTTGGAGTCATCTAGAAGCGAACAAATGCAACAATTCACATGAAGAAACTAGAGCTAGGAACCAGGCCTGAACTAAGAGTTGGCTGGTAAGAGTAGTGATTTAGTTAACTGAGGGCTAGCTGAATAGTTAGAGTATTTTCCAGTAAGAGTTCATGCTGTTTCATCATACCTGAACTAAGGAGTCATCAGTATAGAGTTAATATAGAGGTTTTGTCAGTTTGTGAATTATGGGAGGGTCGTAGTTTTGGTAATCACTCAAATGATTCATCCCAATGTCCATTTATGGTGAATGCGCATTACGATCAATAAAATGAGGCTAACACCATTTGCTTTTGAAAAAAAGGAAACCTACAGAACAGAGAAAAAAAGCAAAGCATGTCATGTTCTTGAACATAATTTGCTTTTAAATTTGCGGAAATTTAAAACATATGCTGAACCGCTGAACCACTGAACCGATAAAAGACCAGAAATATTTATGTGCAAAATAATATCATATTGTAGCCATAAAGCACCATAAAAGTAGAGAGCGAACGCATAATGTTTTTTCAAAGGCAGATTGATGCAAATGCAAAAACAACAGGTGATGGACAGAATGCAGAACAAGGTCATACATTCACCCCAGTACAGAGATCTGGGCCTAAACTGGGGGTGGCAGAGTGGGCTAAAGAACGGTGATGGATCAAACCCAGATCTTTTGACTGGGTGTGAGTGTTTGATTGGTTCAGATGCTCCGTCCATCACCACCCCCTTTTGTACCGCTTTTGGTCGCCATAAGTGTGGCAGGGTATGCTCAGACGTGAGTCCCTTGCTCACTTTGCCACTGGATTCAAGCAAGACGGGCTGAAGACGGCTGGAATGCCAGAAACCGGTCCTCGGAAGCTTGTTTCCGGTCCAGGGAAGGCATGGCTTGGCAGTTCGGGCTGGACTGTTCCCATGAGGCACAGGGTCAGACTGATTTGCATATAGCCATGTCTGAACTGGGGGTGGCAGAGT
Source organism: Lissotriton vulgaris (assembly GCF_964263255.1). Lineage (NCBI taxonomy): Eukaryota > Metazoa > Chordata > Amphibia > Caudata > Salamandridae > Lissotriton > Lissotriton vulgaris. Next base: position 697,038,613 of record NC_141691.1, on the reverse strand, counting down.
GGACTAAAGAACGGTGATGGATCAAACCCAGATCTTTTGACTGGGTGTGAGTGTTTGATTGGTTCAGATGCTCCGTCCATCACCACCCCCTTTTGTACCGCAGATTGATGCAAAGCCACACTACTGCTAAGGAACTTGTGGTATATAATAGTTACCATTTACTTACAAACCTAATTTTCGTAATGGTAGAAGCATGAACTATAACATTAACTGTATTGCCACAGGTCTGTAGAAGCCTAACTTTCAGAATGGAAAATTACAATTCTATGTTAGAACCAGAAGCTTTAGATTATGAATTTCTTCTTCATTTTATTAGGTCAGCAGGCAATGATTATAAAACAAACACTCTGGAACTACAACTTCCATGAGTCTCAAACAAGATATAGTCCACCATTAGCCATGCATCTTCTCCATGAGAAACATCCCACAAGGAAAAACACTTCCTCTTTCTTCACATCTCAGAAGCCAATGATAAATGATGTTCCCATGCCTTATGTGTGAACTGTGTTTCTTCCAGGGAGCTGTATTTTATAGGAAAGTTAACGGTCAACTTCTCCCTGTCCCGCTGAGGCTGCAAACTTATCTCTGTGTAGGGAAGGGAAACAAGCACTGACAAAGCCAATAGGTCTCGCCCATAGGCGGGCTTCTGCCTTTGGCGACTGGGTGGGAGTGGGGGCAGGGAGAGAGAAACAGACAATGGGGAAAAAAAACAGGGACGGGAGGGCAGAGGGCAGAGGGAGGAGAAACAGTGGGTGGAAGTAAACAGCAGGCGCTGCCTAAGTTAAATCTGAGAAAGATTAACTATAAACTGTGAATGCTGAATGTTTTAAAAACTGTATGCTGCTCGCACTCTCTGTGGATCAAGTCTATAATTGCATAGTGATGTAATTATAAATGTAATGCCCTTCAGGGGCTGTGGTTAAATTGTTAGTCATGCTATCAGTTATGAGGAGTGCACAGACCAGTCATTCATAGCCATTCCCTCTTGCAATGCTTTATTTAAATAATGAGAGTGACAGCCACTAGTGGTCAAAGTTAGCATTCTTTATTGCCACTATTAAGTGCTCTCAGTTATGCTTATATGTAACTATTGCATTTACTCCTATGATGAAATGCTTGTTGAGATAAAGAGGTTAACAGCCACTCGCTTTGTTGCCAGTATTAAGGGCTCATACTCCAAGTTATGTTCAATCCTTGCACTTAGGGACACGATAATGTTTTAACATGTGGTACTGGACCGCCCACTTGGGAGGGGTAAGATTTATTATGCAATGTCATCAAGATGTATTTCCATCAGCTTGTGTAGTTGTTAACTGCTGCATAGTAGAGGGCGCTCAAGATTTGACACACTTCCGGTCTCGGGGGCATTTCCGGGTGGTGAGCAGGCTAGTCGCTCATGCTGCACACCCTACTTAAAACTATGCCAGAGCGGACGCACAACGGGCGCGCCGCTGGTGCGCCAAAGGCAAGCCCATCTGGGCCCGTACGCGCCTAGACCGGGCCCAGGGCCATGACACTTACACAAAATAAGGTACATTCTGAGAGGCTAACTTACACCAGCAATTAATTACTCACACTTAGGTCCAAATCCCGCTGCCCTACGATGAATATGCAGATAGAAACTAAGCAGTGCATGAATTGTTAGCTGCCTTTCAAAGTCACAAAAACCAATGGGCTAAAACAACATTGCACCCACCTTATCAGGAAGACTACTAAAGTTATTAAGGACGGACTAATTAATGCATGGTCATTAGTAAAACATAATATAGAAATGACCGAACTAATGGAAACTCCAAATCTCGACTTAGTTTTTATTACAGAAACATGGGCAGGTTTTTGCCTCTGATGTAGATATAGCACTAGCCATACCAGAAGGCTACTCGATCATCCGGGCCGATAGGAAAGGGAAACGAGGGGGGGGTCTGGCTATCATCTTTAGAGATGTACTGAGGGCTAGGGGCTTGGACCAGGGTGGCAGCCCAGAATGCGAAACCTTATCTTTTCAGATCACTATCACAAACAACTATACGTTAAGAGGTCTCCTGATCTATAGAACGCCAAGGGCAAAAACCCCTCTGCTACCACTACTGAGCCTGTTCTTAAAATCAAGTGTAAAGGGCTCAGATTTCACCATCTTGGGCGATTTCAATGTACACTTAGAAAAGAGTTCAGACAAAAATACAATAACATTGACCGATGCAATGTCGAACATGTCTATGGAGCAGATTGTTAAGCGCGATACCCATGTGGCTGGGCACACTCTCAATGGGATCTTTACCTCAAATACAAACATCGAGATCGTGGAAATACTGCCTGTTCCTTGATCAGACTATAAAGTAATAATATTCATCTTAAAGGTAGAGCAGGTCACAGCAGCCACTGCTTCCCAGCATAGGTGCGTCACCTATCAGGACTGGTCCAAGACTGATACTCCTAAATTGCAGGAGCAGCTTTCTATGACCATTCCAGAACTTGAGTTAGACAGCATCCTAGCGACCGATCAGTTTTTAGTTGGGTGAACTCAGCAATCGAATTAGCAGTCCACCTGAAAAATATTACATCCAGGAGGAAAAATCCCTCACAACCATGGTTCTGCGATAAACTGAAGGCGCAAAAACAAAATTGTAGAAGAGCGTAAAGGAAATGGGGGGCCAATTATGAACAACGGACGAAAGACGAATCCAGAACTTTCCTGGAAACTAACAAAAAACTAATCCTAGAAGAAAAAAGTAACTATTTTATACGAAAAATAAATGAGGCCAAGAATTCCAGCAAGGAACTATTTACTACTGTTAGAAAACTAACAAATCGGGGGGCGTGGCCGAGCGCGATCAGAAATGGCCGCGTAGGATGTGAGCTCGTCGCCCGTAAGCCCCAACGACTATCCTGACACCTTATTCGTCAGTCCCATAGGCATCCTCTTGCACCGGAAAGGTCACGGAACCCGGCCTGCCTGCTTTGGTGTTTGTGGCCCTTTGGATTGGGGAGTTACAGCTGTCGGCAAGCGCGGGTCTAGACGGGGCCTTGAATCCGGGGCCCACAATGATAGTGCGAGCCCGGCTGGGACAACTTCCGGCCCGCCTTGGCAACACAGTTGCGGGCGCTGCGGCCGTCTGCCCGCTGTCGCCTGGATCGGGGCTGTGTGTTGTGCCGGGAGAAGAAAAGACGGTGAGGGAGAGCCGAGGCGGCGGTGACGGTGGCAACGTGGCGGCGGCTGCCATTACGGCCGTGATCTCCTCCACACTGATCGCGAGCCTGGGAGAGACAGGCAAGTGCCTTTTTGGGACCCCCAAATTCCCCCCCCCCCCTCCCCCCTCCCTGGCTTCGGTGCAGACCCGAGGGATAACAAAAGGCTTTGGCCCGCATTTACGCCCAGGCCTGAGGCAGACGAAATGTTGACATGTGACTTGCCGTGAGAGGGTGAGGCTTGCCTTGATTGATTTGATTTGAGATTTATAAAGCGCACGAATGCCCATGGGCGTCTTGGCGCTATGTGACATAGAAAATCAGCTAGCTTCTGTTTGAGGTTAAAAACTTGCAGAGAACAACCAAGTTTTTATCTCCTTTCTAAAAGAGAGCAAAGAGGGGCTGTTTTTGATTGACAAGTTCCAAATCCTGGCTGCATGCAGTCTGAACCTTTTCCCACCCCATCGAACCTGATTGAATCTAAGTACCTGAATCATTTTCTGATGGCTGGATCTCAAGGATCTGGAGGGCTCATACCATTTCAAATGATTTTTCAGGAACTGACAGCCCGTTCCATGGAGTGCCTTGTATATCAGACAGAGGGATTTGAATTTAACTCTTTTGCCAAATGGCAGCCAGTGAAGACCAATTAATCTGTGCGCTACTGGTTCAAACTTTGGGATATCTAGCACCAGCCTGGCTGCTGCATTTTGTAGACGTTGTAATGTTGCCAGTTGCTTGCCTGAATCCCTGCATAAATCGCGTTTTCTAAAGTCCAACCTAGACAGCGCCAGTGCAGTAACCACTGTCTTACGTGAATCGAGTGGAATTAAAGGTAGGAGTTTTCTAATTGTTTTGAGAATGTACCAGATGGAGGAGGCTAACTTGTTTGTTTGTGCCTCATATGTGAGCTTGTCGTCCAGGAGGACTCCCAAGTTTCTGACTTTGTTGAATGGGGGAGAGACGTTGGCCCAGGCTATCCGGCCACCATTCTTGAGACCATGCTTGCATGTCTGTCCCCATCAGCATGACTTCACTTTTGTCTCCATTTAATTTCAAGCAGTTGCCCTGCATCCATTGAGAGATGTGTTGCATGCATTTCTTAAATTTCTCTGCCGTCTCTTTAATGTTATTCGTGATAGACACCACGATTTGTGTGTCGTCGGCGTAGGAAACTGGGGTAAAGCCGTAGTCCCTTATTATTGCCGCCAGGGGTGCCACATATAGGTTAAATAAAGTGGGGCTTAGTGACGACCCTGTGGAACACCGCATGGCGAGCTGAAAGGTTTGTATTTTGCCTCTCCCTGTTTCACCGTGAAAGTCCTATTTGACAGGTAGGAGGCTATTAGAGTTTGAGCCGACTCATGCACTCCTGCATCTCTGAGGGGGCAGAGTAGGATATTGTGGTTTACCGTGTCAAAGGCCACGGAGAGATCTTCTAAAATCAAGGCGGCCTTTCCCCCTGCATCCAGAATCTACCCAAGTTCCTCTGTGGCCATCATCAGGGCTGTTTCAGTTCCATGCCCTTCTCGAAAACCAAATTGTGAATGGTTTAGCGTATTGTTCTCATTGAGAAATTGGGACAACTGCCTGTTCAGTAGTTTCTCCAGACCTTTAGCCGCAAAAGGTATTCTTGCTATGGGTCTGTAGTTGCCCGGTTCTTGTGAATCTAGGGTGGATTTCTTTAGTAGTGGGAGTACTGATGCTGTTTTCCAAGTCTCCGGGTAGTTGTTAGTATTAATTATTTCTTTGAAAGGCAATGCTAATTGCTCACTCAATAGTTTGGGGAAAAGGTGCATTATCTTGGGTGGGCATGGATCGGAGGTGCCTCCAGACTTTGTTTGCCTAACAACCTGAAGAATCTGGTCGGTGGAAGGAGGGTAAAATTGGAAATTCTCACGGTGATGTCTTTCGGGGGACTTTGGGGAGAGCAGAGCGGTGGACCTTGTAAGAGTGGCGATATTTGCCTGGTTTATTTGACTGGTGGGGCCCCCCCCCTCCTCCTCTGCCCCTGTGACTGATTTTCCACGCTGCTAGGGGCGGGCGCCTTGGCCTTGGGCGTGCCTATACTTGCCTAGCTGGGAGCTGTGGTATGTAACAACCTGGGGGCGGTGAGCCCCGAAACGGCCAGATTTTCTGCGAAGAGGGACGGAGTCCACTGGCACCGCACCCGAAAAGGCCCTCGCTGGATGGTGGAATGATAAGGAGTGCTGGAGAAGTGATGTCTCACACCAGGATGGCACATTGAGGGCAGACTTGCTGACACTGGGCCTCTGAAATTCTCCGGGTTTCGTGACCGGATGGCTGGCCCTGGGCTTGGCGCGCTGCGCGCGTGGAGGCTATGGTGCCAACCTTGGCTGCTTGCCCTCAGCTGAGTCCTGAATTGGAAGTTGAAATGGATTGCGGAAGAGGTCCTGGTGCCAAGAGCTCAAAGACGGTCAAAGCTAATAAACTAGATTGTTATACGATTACTAAGGAGACGCAGCGGGAAGATTATCTGAGGAGACGGCGAAGGGGAACTCGAGTGAGGAGGATGTCATGGAAGCTATCACAGGGGTAAAAACCTAGTTGGAACTCAAAATGGATTCCATGGCCATAGACATTAATCTGATTAGGGCCGATATGGGGAAACTTAATGAGAAAGTGAAGCAAGTTGAACTAACAGCTACCAGCCTGGTGGAGGATGTCTCGCAATTACAAAAAGCGGTCCGAGAGTTGCAGACCTTCCGTAACACAGTGGACCATAAACTGGATGATTATGAAGGCCGCCTCCGCCGTAACAACCTCCGCATCTTGGGTGTGCCGGAAAGATCAGAGGGGCAGGCCCCTGACCTATTTGTAGAAGACCTCATCCTCAAGCACCTAAAACCGAAGGGCCTCAGCAAGTTTTTCGTGATAGAACAGGCTCACAGGGTCCCGGTCGGCCGTCCCAGACGGGGAGCTCCCCCGGGTCCTATGCTGGCCCGAGTCCTCAACTATCGAGGCAAGAGAAGTGATCCTCCAGAACTCGAGAGCCCACGCCCCACTCAGGTATGAGAATGCTACTATCTCCCTTTTCCCAGACTTCACTCAAAGAGTGCAAAAGCAGAGGATATCCTTTCTGTCGGTGAAGCTGGACTTAAGGGAAAGGGGCATAAAATACTCAAGCGTCGTTCTTTGATCAACCGAAGGCGATGATGGAGTGGCTCGAATATCAGGGAGCTCGGGCCCCAGCAGACAGAGGAGATAATGATAAAGCGGACAGTCAGCCACCCTGAAGCTGAAGCCTATTGAACACTTGACCTGCCCATAATGGGGACTTTGGGAGGTGGGGGGACGGAGATGATGAGACACTGATCCTAAGGCGATAGAGATGCAATGGGTTTGATAGTTTGCTAATTCCACATTTATAAGAACCAACTGTTGCATGGGTTGGGGACGCAGGCAGGAGCTCATGACCTGTTTTATTCCGTCTTTAAATTTTTGGGGGCGACAGGCACTCTGCATTTTTCAGTGGGCAGTTTAGAGCCCAGTGGGCAGGGCAGCGGGGTGGGGGAGTTTTGGGAGGGATGTTTGGTTCACCTGTTAGGTTGTTTGTTGGTTGCATCAGCACAGTACCTTTGTCCGATAGACGAAATGCAGAGATTTGTCAACTGTACCATGTAGATGATTGGTGCTAGGGAAGTAAAGGTATTGAGTTGGAACGTTAACGGGCTGGGGGACAAAATTAAACGGAGTGTGGTTCCTCAGTATCTTAAAAGAGAGGCGCCAGACGTGGTCCTGCTTCAAGAAACGTATCTAGTTGGAAACTCATGCAAAGCACTGCACAGAATGGGGTACAAATTGGTCGCACACTCAGGGTTCACGTCGGGTTCCAGGGGTGTGGGTATTTTGATTTGCAATGCGTTCCCATTGGCAGTGACTTCCTCATGTGGGGATGGAAGTGGCAGACACATTGGAGTTAAGGGCATGTGGGAGGGTCAACACATGACCTTCCTATCTATTTATGTTCCTCCGGGGCTACAGGGCATGACATTTGCAGATTTGGGGATGGTCCTACTTACTCTCCCTGAGGGACTTTTAATTTTGGGAGGCGACTTTAACACCGTCGTCTCTGGTATAGTGGACAGACATCCCCCATAGGAAACTGGGCGGGCGGTGGCTACCGGACTTCATGGACCCAATGGGCCTGGTTGACGGTTGGAGATTACTCCACCTGGATCAAAAGCAATACACATTCCACTCGGGGGAACACGGTAGTCTTTCGCGACTGGACTACTGTCTAGTCCCCGCCGCACAAGCATCTCAGACCATTCTCCGCTGTGGGTCCACTTGGTCGTAACACGGGGTACAGCGGGAAGGGTGGCCCCAATCAATCCATGGTATCTGCGCAATCCCAAAATTCGCAAAGACGTCATATCAACGCTAGATGAATACTTCACTAATAATATGGGGTCGGTAGACTCGTCCCGGTCCCTATGGGAGGCTTTTAAAACTGTCATCAGGGGCCAGGCTCTGTCTTTGATAGCGGGCTCTAAAAGGGAGAAGTAGAGGGAGGTGGTGATGATGGAGACTGAAATTAGTAGACTGGAGGGAGCATTGGAAGCGGGAGAGACGCGGGCTAAACTTCATCTGTTGAGCCTGAAGCAGCATGACTATAAGGCATTGGTCACTGATAGGGCTAAGGCTCTAGGTAGGGAGCAGCAGGGCAGGCTCTATGACCTGGGGGATAAGGCAGGGAAGCTTATTGCATGGCTGGACAAGAGAGATTGGGCTTGCCGTCTCGTCCCAGAACTCCTAACGGAGGAGGGGGTATCGCTTACCGAACTGCAGGACATAGTAGATAAATTTGCGGACCACTTTCAGGCAGTTTACACCTCGGTCTCCCCTCACTCGGAAGCGGACTCCCAGCTACTACTCCGTGACATACAGCTCCTGTGTCTTTCCCCTGCGGATCAAGAGTTTATGGATAGTGCGCTAGCAGCGGACGAGATTGCCCAGGCCATCAGTTCACTGAATTCTGTTAAGGCACTAGGCCTCAACGGGCTCCCTATCGAACTCTATAAACTTAAACCTGACAAACTGGCACCTTATTTGAAAGAAATGTTTGTGGACTCCAGGGACGAAGGAGTTCTGCCTAGGGATCAGAGAGTGGCTACGATAGTAGTGATTCATAAAGAGGGCAAGATTAAAACAAACTGTGCCTCGTACAGGCCTATCTCTCTTTTAAATGCCGAACCGAAAATCCTGGCCAAGCTCCTGGCAAGTAGACTGGTAAAAGTCATCAGTGGGCTGGTCCACCCCGACCAATTAGGATTCATGCCCCATAGGAACACGGCCCTAAACCTGCGTAGATTGCACGGGGTGATAGCCAGAGTTCACACTATGCGGGAGCCAGCTATAATCGCGTCGCTCGACGCAACAATGGCCTTTGACACGATTGAATGGCCCTATCTGTGGGTGGTCTTGGCCAAATTTGGGTTCGGTCCCGAATTCAGCACATGTGTACGTCTGCTATACACGGAACCGCTCGCCTAAATAGTGGTAAACAACAACAGAGCTTCAGCACCATTCTTGCTGGGTCGGGGCACCCATCAGGGCTGCTCGTTGTCCCCCCTTCTTTTCTCATTGGCCTTGGAGCCTCTTGCCGCCTGGATACTTTGGGAACCTTTGATTAGGGGCATGCGGTGGTCCCCCGAATGGGAGGACCGCATATCTTTATATGCAGATGATATTCTGCTTTACTTGACCTTCCCCCGTAAGTCCCTTATTGTGATCTTCGATGTCCTGGCCTCCTTTGGGAGAAATTCAGGACTCTCAATCAACTGGGAGAAATCCTTGTTGTTCGAATTGAGGGGAAATCACCCTGTCCCTCCGCGAAACTGTCCTATACAGACCAGCACAGAAGGGTTCAAGTACTTGGGAGTCTTTGTCTCTTTGGATCCCTTGGTTAGATATGCCCAAAATCTCCTTCCCCCTCTGCAGAGGCTTGAGTGATCTTGTCAATTGGAGGAAGCTTCCTCTTTCATTGTTGGGTAGGGCAGCCCTCTTTAAAATGATGGCTCTGCCTCATTTTTTCTACGCTTTGCAAAATACTTTGGATGTGGTGCCACCTGGTTATTTCCGCGAGATCGAAGGCCTGCAGCGGAATCTACTATGGGAGGGCATGCCCCGCATCGCTCTGAATAAACTAACGCGTTCTTGGTATGATGGAGGCATTGCCCTCCCAGATATTAAAAGATACTATTGGGCCTCTCAGCTGGCCGCGATTAACCACGGCACATATGGCCTTGTTGATGATCCTGGGTATGCCATGGATAAATGGCTTCTTCCCGGGGGTAGGTATAACAGAGCCTTGTATTCTCGACCGAAGAAACTGCCATTAACGGGGCAGACTAAACACACAGTTCAGATCTGGCATGATGCCACGGGTTCACTGGGTTGGAAAGACACTGACCATGGCCACCCCGCTGTGGGACTCCGAGAGGCTGGGTAAGCTCTGGAGAACAAAAGGATTTGATAAGTGGGACCTCATAGGAATCTCCACGGTCAAGGATATCTGGGGGAAGGAGAGAATTAAATAGTTCGAGGAAATGCAGGTCGTGTATGAACCAACTAATGGCGAATACTTCCGCTCTGTACAGGTACATCACTCGCTTCTATCGGCACTGCCCGGGGATACGGAAACCCCAGAGGCCTCCCCTCTTGAGGATAGGATACTGGATGGCCACCTTCCTGAAAAAACGATCTCCTTGATATAGAAAAAACTAATCAACCACAGAGTTGATCCACTTGAGGCGCTAAGGGACAAATGGCTACAGGATGGGATAGAGCTAGATGACGAGGACTGGCAGACAGCAGTGTCATCCCAAAGGGAGGTTGCCATCCCAGCTCGCCTGAGATTTCTTCAGCTTAAAATTCTACATAGGGTCTACCTCAAGAGGCCTTGACTGGTACGCATGGGACTGTCAGATATGGGGTTATGCAAACGGCAATGTGGTCTCACAGGTACCTTTATGCATATCATCTGGGAGTGTGTACACATCACCACATATTGGCGCAAGATACACAACTCTCTACATAAGGTACTGGGAGTCTCCCTGACACCGGAGGCGAGAAGATGCCTCCTGAACATCTGGGAGCCTACCGACTTAAATACCTCACAGACGCAATGGTCTACTCTGGGCTTCTTGTTAGCTAAAAGAAATATAGCCCAGCTATGGGGAGTGGAGCAACCTCCCACATTGGAAATATGGGAAAACATTTTGGATTGTGTATGTTTAGGGAGAAAACTACGTATCTTGCGAGGGGACGCCCTCGAAAGTGGTCATTGGTTTGGCGGCCCTGGAATCGTTACAGAGGTGAAATGTGTACGCCACCCAGAAATGCTGTTCTTGATGACCTCCCCCTCCCAATGAAGTTCCCTTACATTTGTAGGTATTGTTTATCCTGTGACCCCCTTGATGTATAATCTGCAGCTCTACAGGAACCTCTGTAATGTGATTTTTGCTGAGGTTTTCTTTAATAAAAAGAATTTAAAAAAACAAAAAACGAACAAAACTCAATACTTATAAACAGATAGACTATATCCCTGAACTATGCAACACCTTAGGTCGGTTCTTTGTAGATAAAGTCAATTCTGTTTATGGGTATTTTAAAACGACCAACAATTCTGTTACCCCACAGTCACTCATAGAACCCAAACAGGACCTGCCCACTGGAATCTCTAATCCCGGGTTCCACTTTTGCCCCCTATCTTTGGAACAGATTAAACAGGTGGTAATGACAACTAGGTCTGGGGGTTTAACGGACCCATGTCCACCTAAGGTGATGCACCTGTTTTCAGATCTACTCAGAGACCAACTATCCCTGGTTTTCACAAAGATAATTAAATCTAGCTGTTTCCCAGATGCCTGGAAAATGGCCTCAGTTTCTAAAGAAGCCAAATTTGGATCCGCATGTTCCCGGGAACTATAGACCAATCTCGAGAATCCCTTTTCTAGCAAAAGTACTAGAGAAATTATTGAACAAACAATTGTCAACATTTCTAACCTCTGTAAATGCCCTAGACCACTCACAGTACGGGTTCCGAGAGGAACATGGAACGGAAACAGCTCTTCTCATGGCAGTGGAGGAACTCAGGAGTGTACTGGATGCTTTAGAGAAGGCCGCCTTGATTCTATTAGATCTCTCGGCAGTCTTCGACACAGTTAACCATGATACACTCCTGTCCAGATTAGCCGAAGTAGGAGTTCATGAGACGGCACACAAGTTGCTATCCTCATATCTAACCGAAATAACTTTTACAGTTAAATTAGGAGAGACTACATCCAAACCCTTTAACACGCCGTGTGGCGTACCGCAGGGGTCTTCCTTTAGCCCCACCCTTTTCAATATTTATGTTGCCCCATTAGCAGCTATAATAAGGGACTGTGGCTTCCTACCAGTCTCCTATGCAGACGACACCCAATTAATGGTTTCGGTCTCAAACAACTTAGAAGAGACAGCAGGCAGATTTAGCAACTGCATGAGAAAGATTAATCACTAGATGCAGCGTAACTGCCTAAAATTAAACGGTGATAAAACCGAAATCATGTTGCTTGAGACAGACATAAATGTCTGGTCCCCAAAATGGTGGTCAGATAGCCTAGGCGAATGCCCATTCCCAGTGTACAAAGTTAGAAACCTGGAAGTGGTACTGGATAACAAACTAGTTTTTAACACCCAGACAAACAAACTGTCTTCCACGGTGTGGTATATTCTCAAAATGATAAAAAAACTATTGCGGTTTATTCCTCAAGATTCTTGTAAAACATTAGTAACAGCACTGGCCTTATCTAGGTTGGATTACGGGAATGCCTTGTATGCTGGGATACTAATTCAATATCTAACTAAACTACAGTGCCTACAGAATGCTGCAGCAAGGCTGGTGCTGGACATTCCCAGATTTGAGCCAGTCGCCCACCGACCAGGAGCCCTCCATTGGCTACCTATTGAAAAGAGGATAAAGTTTAAGTCAGTTTGCCTGGCCTATAAAGCCCTCCACGGGGTAGGATCCCACTTTTAAAAAACACATTTGAAACAGTATGAGCCTTCCAGAAGCCTGAGATCGACCCAGGTTAAGGTGATTCAGGTTCCTAAATTCAAGCAAGTTAGGTAGGGGGAGGGAGAAGCTTCCTTCTACAGGCAGCTAAGAACTGGAACCTTCTCCTTATTACAATCAAAAACAGCCCATCGCTACTCACATTCAGGAAAGAGGTCAAAACCTGGCTGTTTACTTCTTAGTTGGAACACCATTCTCCGGCAGATCTAGACTTTTAAATTGATTCAGCACCAAGACGCCCAAGATCATACATGTGCTTTATAAATTAGTAAATCAAATCAAATCAAATAGTATTGAGAAGTGTGTGTGTAATAAATGTACTTTTTCCTTTTACAAAAGAAGCCCAGACTGAACGATCCTTTATTGAATGTTATTACTGCGTATCTGTGAATAGTAATTACTAGGCCACACAACCTCCCTTTAGTATGCCTTGGACTACTCTGCTTTGTTACAATATGAGAGTCAAGTACTACAATGGGGCGTTTGGTTTGCATTGCAGGACAAATGTAGATCCACTACTTGTGCAAGCCACACAACTAATGACTCATTTTCTAACAGGAACCCAAAGAGTTTTGTGTTCAGAATGAACAGCGAGCACATCACCTTTTGAGAGTGAGGGTCGGTGACTTTTTCCCCTAAAAGGCATGTACTGGACAGGGATTAATGTCAAGAACAATGCAGACTTTTGTGCCCCTAATTAAGCTTCTAGATGTAACCGAGGAAACTGAAGAAGTAAGGCAGACTAAAGGCTACTTGGAGGGATAAGGGCAAGGAGCAACTGGTGGATGCCAGAATGTTCATAATTTGGAGAGGCACTGATTTCAGAAGGTGCTTGGGTAGCAGGATTAAGGCATCAGGTAGCACCGATGCTCGGAAGGAAGGTATGGGAGTATGGATTGAAAGCATGGAACAAGGAAAGTCTAGGATGCGCAGAGTCTGCGAATAGGACCACAGACTCTGAGGGGATGGACTCGCTCACAAAGAACATTGAAAAGCATATACTTCTCTTATTCAGTACTACACCCCAAGTATGCTCCACACTAATCATTACCCTTGATGCCTATAAATGATACTTAGATCCAGTGAGTGGTAGGAGCACAAGGCCCTCCTGTCCCCGAGAAAAAATCCAAACTTTAGCAAATCTTGTAACATATTATGGTCATTTTTTCAAAAAGGAGAAGCAGTAATATTGTTACTGTTTATATTTACATTCTACATTCTTTTTTAGGTCTCGCCCTGGAATTCGCATCCGAAGGATGAGTCCAGGGTTGGAGACTTATAGTTATCTGACTCGGGGGAATGAGGACAAGAAACTGTTACGAGCTTTTGAAGGCAGATTTGGTTGCGCGAACGCGCACGTTCCGTCCTGCGCCGCGCCGTGCACTTCCCTCCCATACTCCCAGCAAGTCAGCCTAACGCGCATGCATGCACATACACGCGCACACGCACACGCACTTACACTTACACAGACACACAGGCACCCAGACAGGCAACCCCCTCCCCCCCCACAGTCACACACACACACGCATACACACAGACTCCAAGACACATACACACACACACGCACGCTCACACACATACACAGCCCGCCGCCGCACGCGCGCGCGCACATACACACACACACACACACACACGCACGCCCCCCGCCCTCGCAGCCCAGCAACAAGGCGAAGCCCCACTCACCGGCTTCCTTGGTGCCGCGGCTCTCACCGGCAGCAGGACTCTTCCTCCCTTCTTCGGCACTGGGGCGCAGGGTAGCCTCCTGCCTGCTCCGGTGCTCCAAACAATCGCGGCTCTTCCGTGGGAGGCGGTGTAGGCTCCCGCCCTCCTACTTCCTGTTTCCGGTTGTCCCGCCCGGCCTGCCTGACTTCCTGGTCGCAGGCCGGCAGCGGACTGCAGCACGCGCTTAAGTTATGTCAACAATCACAGATCCTGCTGTCATGCTTGGCCCCGAGATTAGTATCAGCCTCATATTTAAGGGCGTGTGGAGAAAATGTTGTGAATTATTAATAGAGGTTAAGAAATTTACATATCGGTGCCCGCAGGTTGGTAGTTTAACCGATTGAAGCTTCTCCGGAGGCGCCCCAAAATGTGAGAGTTGGAAGAATCAATTGTTCGTATGCATGGACAGCCGAGACTCAGTTTGAGGATGTTTCTAGATGACTGTGGATTGTATCTTATTAATGCGCTACGATATGCTTGTTTTAGAAGTCCACATGTTCTGCTTTTGAAGTACCTACTTTTTGCTGTCATGTTTGAGCTTGAGTTCTCATCCTGCTACAGAAACGAGAGCTTAGACACTTAAGCAGTGTAAACAGAATGTGGCTATGTTGTATATTATGTATAAACAAATGCAGTTGTAATAACCCCTTGGAGGGAATCTCCAAGCTCTGACAACTGTGAGTGATGTTGCTACCCCAAGTTATGTCATTACTTTTATGTAAAATGCTGAGGCACCCCAGAAGGGGTCCCAGTGAAGAGCTAGATTGTCAAAGCTCTAAAAAAAGGACAAGACCTCCCAAATTCTTCTCAGCAAAAAGACTGAGGGTTGGCCCAGGCACAGTGAAAGAGCACCCCCGTTCCCACCCTCAGATTAAATCTAAATGTAAGGTTTTTGTGGGAATAGGACATGGTGTGAGAGGCCGAATATCTGGTACTAGCCCAGTCTTGTTGCTGGTTGTCCTCAGCTGGTTAGAGCTCCCCACACTGAGACCCCCCTCACAGATTTGTGGATGGAGTCACAGAGAGCCTGGGCGGTATCCATCCTGGCAGCAGGTGTGTTCAGGATCTCACACAGATCTCGTGTTATTGCGCTCTCTGATACACTGAACATAATTTCACAAAAGTTCTTTAGAAAAGTTTAAGCTATTGCATTATAAATTACAATGACTTTTATTTAAGTATTAGTTATTTAAAAAAATTAAACGCCATTGTTATTTGTAATATCAATACATCTAAGTCATGTAAATACAAAACATATTGCATTACAAATGCTATAGGTATCACATTTGCAAAAGTTATAACTATTGGCATTGTAAATGACAAAGCTATTAATTTAGGTATTAAAAAAAAAAAAAAAAAAAAAAAAAAACTTTCCCATCTACAATACCAATAGCTCAAACTTTCCTAATGCGAGACCTATTGCATTGCAAATGCTTGTTTAAGAAATAGCCGATCCTGGAAGCGTTGATTTTAGTTCAAACAAATTGTTAATAGTGCATTTAAATGTTGTAATAGTCAAAACGAATTCTTCCAAATCAGCTTAAGTGTTGTGTTTATTGTGGTCGTGAATCTTGTGAACAATAAGATTTCAGCAATGATCAAAGAGTGGATGTATCTGAAAGTGACAATAATTCAACTAGTGGAAATGTTGCACCCACATAAAATTCCACCCAATACGAGAGCTAGAAGATATGTATGAATGCTTTTCGAACTGGAAAACCACGGTGATTATGGAATGGTATTTACGGCTGTAAAAGAGATGAATTAGCAAACCCATGCTGAATGGAATTTCAGAGTATGACGTCATGTAAAAAGTGCAAAGCTGAATGGTGTTGCATAACCAACGCAGCAAGGAGTTAAAGCTACACATTGTAATCATAGGTACAATATACTTACAAATTAACAGCATATATTTGTGATCTAGAGCACTTTTATGTGGTGCATAAAGTGTACAGTGGAACATCCACAGCGGTTTTGTAACACAATTAACTTAACCTCAAAAATGTTGTTATAATGAATTAAGGTGGCTCCTACCTTTTGATTGCCACAAGCTCGCCAGACTCATTGCTCTTCCCCAAAACCACGCTTCCATAGGTGCCATCTCCAAGCTGTTTCAAAGTGGTATAGCGGTTCATATTGTAGAAACACGGCACAGTTTAACACGCAATTAGTTCTGAAGTGTCGTTTGCTGAGAACACGAGCAACTATAGTCTGCTCTTTAGGAAAGAGTACTGCTTTCCAGAAGGTGCTGCTTGGCGAATCTGCAGCATCTCGTTGTCGAGGAAATTATCCAGTCTGTTTGTGCTGAAACATTACTTTTTTTAACCAATCAGGACATTGGACATGACGGTAAGAACAGTATTTCCATTCTTCTATCCACCCTTAAAAACACGGAAAAACAGTGTAAGATAACATCACAACATGACTGGAAAATGCAAAGTACATCAAGAAATGCCATTAAAATTCAGAACAAAGGAGACACTCAGAATAATGTATTGCAACTGCTTGAACGTGCAATGACCCTATTTGCTCCCATGCATCAATAACATTCTATGTAAAAAAAAATGGCTGGCTACCAAAATGCATAGACTATTAAACATTTGAAATACATTTGCAGAAACTTTACTTGATGCTTATCTTCCACCTAAATACCTTCTATATAACACTGTGCGTGAAAGGAAAGTTTAAAAAAATCCCAGATAACTGATCAAAAACTGTATCAGCGTTTAAAACCCTGCTATCGATAATAACTGAAATGAATCTGGTTGGCAAAGCAGCCAAACTACGTGAGAGTATTATGCTGTGCATTCCTTTGAGTATTTATGTTTTGTTTTTTTGTGTGTGGATTTTTTACAGTTTTACATCCTAAGAAAATCCAAAAGCATCCGGTAAAACCAAATGTCCGCAGAAACCAGCCCGTAACCTTGAACTATATGCATTAATGGGCCCAGTAATTATGGATCCAGTGTGTTATTCCCTAGTGTGACCAATTACTCGCAATGCCTAGTACGTGAGTTGGAGAGAACACTTGCAACTCGTAACTCTTAAGGGCACATGCATCAAGCTAATTATCGGTCGCAAGCGGGCCGATTTGCAGAATCAGCCTCTTTGCGACTGGTAATTAGCCTTTTGGGATGCATCAGGCCAAAAGCTATTCGCAAAATGGGTAATCTCTAAATTTCCGATTACCTATTTTGCACTGATTACCTATGTTGCAAATGCAGTTAGGGAATCGCAATTTGCGATTCCCTAGATGTAATGTAAGAGCATTCTCAGAATACGACTTTACATTAAGGAATCGCAAATTAACATCAACTTGAAGTTGATGGTAATTTGCAATTCCTTAGAAAAATAAAAAAATTGCATTTTTCTTAAGTGCCATGTGGCACACGCACGTCCTTAGGGTGCCACATGTGCACACATGCCAATTTGGGGGGTGCATCAGGGTGGCCTTTTGGCCCCCTGGCAACCTTGAAATTGCATTTGCAATTTGCAATTATCTATTTGGTAATCATAAATTGCAAATGGTTTCCCATTCATTCCTATGGGCCTATAGCCTCATAGGAATGAATGGGAAAGCATTCCCTATTAGCGAATCGCAATTTGCGATTCGCTATTAGGGAATTTGTAGGAATCGCTATTTTTTTAGCAAAACCTACATGCATAGGCAATTGCGATTCCTTAATAGCGCTTCGTTAATAATCTCTATTAAGGAATCGCAATTACTTAGCTTCATGCATGTGGCAGTTAAAGTCTGATATCTCATCCATCAGTTATATCCACATCCGAATTAGGGACTAAACACTTTTCACTAATTTAAAAAAAAAACATATCAAATGTCGTTATACTATAAAAACGAACCCGTGTACAGCTTCGTACAAGTCTAAAATATTGTGGTACTATTTAGGAAGCAATCAGGTGTAAAATTGCTTGTGAATTGACACGTGATTATTTATAATTCTGCAGTGAACGAGTCATTGGCTCTAGCTTACAGTTTTGAAAGATTGACACATTTGCGTGACTCGCCACTTTACAGAACTATGCTTGCATATGTATAAGAAATCAATGTATAGGCATATACCCTTTCTTCCAAAAATCTTAGGAGGACAGTACAAAGGGCTAGAGTTAATGAAAATGTACATTTGCCCACTTGTTTCTTAATGCAGATTTTTTTCCAAGTCGAGGAATACCTTTCCCTGCGTCCCCCTGAAAATACGTAGATGTTTTGGGGAATTTTACCCCGTAAATGCCTTTATTTGGGATTTTATTTTATGGTTGTATTTCGGGAGGGAAAGGGATTGTTAGTACCAATTAAAGTCTGACTTTGTAGGCGTTCTCAAAGTTTCAAATGATCACCCCTCCGACCTCCTCTGCCCTTGGAACACCCATTGCTCCACACATTGTCCAATTCTATGCCAGCTAAAAATAGAGGCTCCAGTCAGAATTTCCACACAATAGAATTCTAGCTATATAAACCATCATATCCACAGATTCTAAGGGCCACATGCATCAAGCAAAAAAATGGTTGCAAACGGGGAGATTCGGAGAAACTGAGAGTGAGGAAAGATGGAGGTCGCGTTGTTGACCGAGTGAGCTGGATACGGACTCTCTCCTGGAGCCCCCCCCCCGCCTTTTTTTTTTTGCTACGGTAACTGGACTATGATTAAGATAATGATATCTACATGAAATGCTGTGGCAATATAGCCTTTCATGCCCGCTGAAAACTGCACTTACCGGGTATTACGGTCCGCTGCATCTCGCTTTGCTGTGCTCGCTGTGTCAGCACGGTTCGAGCTTTCTGTTTTGGTGGCATACGGTGCTTCCACCGCGTTCACTAGTGGTTACAATGGCTCCCAAGACTGTAACCAAAGGCGCTAAGACCCAGGGGGCTGCTGCAGCCACTGTCTCCTAAGCCTCCACCCCCGTGGAGAGTCCGATTAAATCTGCCCTCGTCCGAGGCGGAGATGTATGAATGCGCCGAGGAGCTAACAGTAACTCTCCCGGTTGTTCGCGGAAGGGGGTTAGCACTGCTTGGGGGCTCCAAACGGTCCCGGGGATATTCAGAAAATAAATGGGTAAAGGTAAGAGCCCAGTGGAGGCTGAAACGTCCGCAACGTCTACGTACTCTGGTGAGAAGGCAATGACAATCCCAGGCAACATTGTTGCTACATATGTATCAATACAGATACCAATAACGTTGCCTTTGAATAGAGATGGGGCGATTTAGGGCAGTCTGGAAGATGTAAGTGGAGATATGCGGAGTGACGAGATTGTGGCTGCGGGGATAGACGATATGCAAGTTGCCTCTTCACAAAGTGAGGCGCCAGCAGCTGGATACATAATTATCAGTAATACAAAAGAGCCGGTAAAAGAATGGGAGATGCCTGTGCATGTTTTAACAGAAACGTCTCCCGCTCAACCCCAGAGGGACAACCAGGTCCTGGAGAATAGAAATCAAAACGCTGATGGCAGACACCAGGGGAGGGGGGGACAAGACTTAGGTTCAGCAGAACACTGATCAGCTAGACAAAGAAGCTGTTAAGGATGTAGATTCAAGGGACTCAGGTGGGAAGTTTTACTCCATGCCAGATCCCTCTAACTCTTCAGAGAATGAAAGCCTAGTGGGGGGACTGGGCAGACGATAAGAGTGATACAAGCAGCTACCAGCTGGATGAAGAGGAATTGAGTTTGGAGGTCTCTGCAGTAAAAGGGACCGTACGCAATCTAAGAGAAACTCATAATCCCCTGATGAAAGAGACACTTGGCACAGCTGGATCATTAATGTGGGATTACTCGTTTTCTCCTCAACTTGTTAAAAATGCAGGGCAGGGCAATAACCCTGGAGAAATTGCTAGGGTAGATAGGGCATCAGAAGGCGAAGTCACCCTATCCACTATCTATCAAAGCATATTGGCCCATTGGAAAGAGACTAAGGCAGAGGGACTATGGATTCAGGGTGCCGTTCGAAAATTGCAAAACACTGTGCGCAGAGTTGGAAAGACCTGTTCAGAGATATCAACAAGAATTGGGGAAGCCGAGGAGAGAATATCAACAATGGAAGATGAAATAGTGCAGCAAAAGGCTACAATAGCGTCTCTGCAGGCTGTAAAAGAGGATACCACCTGGAAGCTCACTGAACGAGAAAACCGTTCCAGAAGGAACAATTTCCGTATTTTAGGAATACCTGAAGGACTGGAAAGCAAAGACATTAGGCAGTTTGTTATTGAACTATTCTCAGAAGCCTTTCCAGAACTTAAACAATGGAAATGGGAAGTTGAGCTTCAGAGAGCGCATAGGTTCCCATTTAATCAATGAGCTAGAATAGGCGGGTCAAACAAAAAACCAAGGGCTATATTGATCTGTCTTAGCAATTTTCTGTTGCTGGAATCAATATATGACTTAGCACGGCCTGATAGGAAGAGAGGTGGTAAAGGATGTGAATTTTTCTTTCACCCAGATTTCTGTCAGGCCACGGTCCAAAAGAGGTGGCATCTTCGCCAAATGATTCCATTATTTCAGGCAAAAGGAGCACAGGCCTTTCTGCTCAATCCGGCCAAATTAAAAATTATACAGAGGGAAAAAACAAAAATGTTTGTTTCCGAAATTGTAGCAAAGGAATTCTTGAATACAATTTGAAGTGGATTGAGAGATAATAGGATAAATGTGTAATTAGCCAATAAGGGGGTGCCCCTTCTTATGAATGACTGATGTTTCTATTTCTTTTTGGTTTTCCTTTGTAGGTGTGGGGAGGGGGGCTGGGGAGTGTTCTTAATCCACTTCCCATCACAGAGGACTTAGGGCCAGATGTAGGTAAATACCATTTACCGATTCTAAAATACCGAATTTTACCGATTCGGTATTTTGGAATGGATAAATGGTATGTAGGTATTCATTCGGTAATTTTTACCGAATCGGTAAATACAGATTCGGTATTCTCCATTCATTCCTATTGCCCTGGAGGCCCATAGGAATGAATGGGGAATACCGAATCGGTAAATACCGAATTGTAAGAGGGGGAAGACCTGCAAAGGTGGCAGGGTGTCACATTGACACCCTGTTTTACCCCTGAATAGTGCATGGGTGCACATGTGGCACACATACATGCCCTAAGGGCATGTATGTCTGCCACATGGCACTGTTAAAAAAGCACAAAATTGCTTTTTTAACGGTTTTCGTTATTTACCACCAACTTGAATGAATCCTTACAAGTGAAAAGCACTCACTTGAGTGCTTCCTACATTAAGGATACAGTAATTTACTGATCGGTATTTAAGAATTCGGTAATTTACCGATTCCTTAAATTACTGATTCAGTAAATTACCGAATTCTTAAATTAGGCCCCTACATCTCAAATGCCTAATACCGGTCGGTAACGGCCGAAATTTGGTAATTTCATCCGTTGCCGACCGGTATTAGGCTTCCTACATCTGGCCCTTAGTACTTATGCTTCATTTGGGAGTGGGAGGGGAGGGAGGTGGGGTAGCTTTGGGTGGGCAAGGGGTGGTGTGGTTGGGGGGAGGCATGGTTGGTATTTGATACCTATATTGCACTATGGTTATGGTACTTATTCCTATTTGAGAGACAATTATATTTTTTGTTCTTATGAGGCTTAGTCTAGGGCTTGGACTGGGCAGACAAGATCTGACAATTCTTTTGCTATAACAATGACCGGTAGATCATCCATTTTTACGTGGAATATATGTGGTTTAAATGATAAAAGGAAAAGGAGGGGTGATGGCCCAAATCCTGCAAGTCATGCGCAATGATGTGCTCTGCTTTACAAGAAACTATATTTCTTGGAATAACCGAAAGTGGCTGAGCAACTTGGGTATGGAAATACTTGCATATACCAGACAGAGCACAACTACTAGAGGGGTCGCGATTTTGATTTAACATGACCTGGGTGTTTGTAAACAGGTAAAAGAGGATGTCTTGGGGCGTTGGGCCATCACTGAAATTCTTGTTAATAGCGCTCCACTGACTATATGTTCTATTTACGGTTCTAATGTTGATGACCCGGAAGTGATGCATTACTTGAGTGTCGAATTGGTGCTTTGGCCATCCCCTTTAATACTTTGAGGGGATTTTAACTTTCATCTGGAGAGTAGTTTTGATATTACAAGTGACAATCCATATAGGGGTAAGAAAAACTAAAGTTTTGAAAGCTATTCAAGACCTGGTCAAAGAACTTGGCCTGGCTCATGAACGGTACACTCACAAGAATGATGATTCTGTAGCCACTTTTTACTCAGCTCTACTTAGAAAACATGTCCGCTTGGATTATTTCTTTATCTCTGCTGAAAGAGTATTGAGTGCTTAGGAATCACACCCAGGATCATTTCAGACCACAACCCGGTTATTTTAGAAATAGATATCAGTCCTAGGGCCCAGCGGAAGGCATGGACTTTTGAATGTAAACTTTTACTTGATCTCGAATATTGTGCGTATATGGAGGATTGGATCAAGGAATTTTTCAAAAATTATCGGGATACA
This sequence comes from Lissotriton vulgaris, assembly GCF_964263255.1. Taxonomy (NCBI): domain Eukaryota; kingdom Metazoa; phylum Chordata; class Amphibia; order Caudata; family Salamandridae; genus Lissotriton; species Lissotriton vulgaris. Next base: position 697,016,130 of record NC_141691.1, on the reverse strand, counting down.
GCTTCAGACCCTTTGGTTTGGGATGCATTTAAGGGCAGAGTTCGGGGCGAAACACTCAGGGCCAGATGTAGGTAATTCCGATTTACCGACTCTTAAATACCGACTCATACCGATTCGGTATTTAAAAGTCCGTAAATTGGAAGGAGGCAGATGTAGGTAAAAAATTACCGAATCTGTAAGAGTCGGTATTTACCGATTCTGTAAATACCGATTCTGTATTTCCCATTGATTCCTATCGGCCTTGAAGCCCATAGGAATCAATGGGAAATACAGATTCGGTATTTATAGAATCGGTAAATACCGAATCCTGCAAGGGTGCAGGGGTGTCACTTTGACACCCTCTAGCACCCCAATTCCGGACTTGTGTGCCATGTGGCACACAGACATGCCCTAAGGGCATGCTTGTGTGTCACATTGCACAGGTGTGCATGCACAGATGTGCATGCACACCTGAATTCGGTATTTTACCACCCAATAGGATTGGGTGGTAAAATACCGATTTTTAAGGGCCTGTGTCACTCTTAGGAGTGCCACCTACATGTGGTTTTTCCGAATCGGTAAATATACCGATTCTGTAAATTTACCGATTCGGTAACTTTACAGAATCGGTAAAATATAGGCCCCCTACATCTGTAAACCCTAATACCGGTCGGTAACGGCCGAATTCGGCCGTTACCGACCGGTATTAGGGCTCCTACATCTGGCCCTCAGTTATTCTATAGCCAAACAGCGTGAAAATCTGGTAGAAATTAAGGGTTGGTTTTGATCAGCTAAGGCTATTAGACAGAGTTTATGGGGGAAATAATTAGACAACATAATACTGAACTAACTTTAAAAGCCATTGCAATCTCAAAAATGAAAATTCACCAACATTTTGCTTCAAAAGTAGCTGCGACACAGGCTTGCTACAGGACCCAAATATATGAAGCTGGGGAAAATTCTGGCAGGGTTTTAGGGAAGAGACTTCAGCAGAGGGAAATAACCAATCGAATTTATAGGATGCAGGACCATCTTGACCAGATTCAGGACTCCCCAGGTGTAGTCTTGAAAGTTTTTGTAAGTATTATTATAACTTATATATAGAGGAAAAAACAATAAGTGCAAATGAAAGAATCCAGCCTCAAAATTGTAACAAATAAAGTTACACAAGATCAAAATGAGAAACTAGCTGCATGTGTAACCTGGGAGGAGGTGGAGGGAGCAATCTTGTCTTTAGCAATAGGAAAAGCTGTAGGCCCGGATGGTATCCCTCTCAAATTTTATAAGACATTTTGGCAAATGCTTCGACCGGAATTTATGACATTGTTTCTGTCCGCTCAACGCGGATCGGCGCCAGATTCCTGGCGAAAAACTATTATTATTGTTTTTCAAAAATAGGGTAAACCCGAGTTGTATCCACCTTCATATAGGCCCATCTCACTGAATAATTTAGACAGTAAGATATTTTCTAAAATTATGGCTTACCGCTTAGGAATGGTCATTACTCCTTTAGTTTCTAATTTTAAACATGGGGTTATCCCCGGTAGGGACACCGCTAATCTTAATTGGGGGTGATCCTGTTGGACGCCAAGAAGGCGTTCAACAGGGTCTCCCGGCAATACATGTGGGATGTCTTGCAACAGAAAGGGTTCTGTTCTCAGTTCATTCATGCAGTTAAGACCTTATATATAGGCCCGGAAGCAACTATGCGCATCTCTGGACAGGAGTCAGGATCATTTTGTATTAGCAGAGGTACAAGGCAAGGATGCCCATGCTCCCCTCTATTATTTGCCTTATATATTGATTTATTTTTGAATAAATTAAACCTGAATATAGATATCAAACCAGTAAGCTTTAATAACATTGAGTATAGAGCATTGGCGTATGCCGAAGATATTGTCGTACTTAACAGTGATATTTCTACAGCAATTCCTACAATTAAGTTATTGACCGTGCAGTTTGGTAGCTTTTCCGACTACAAATTAAATGTAGATAAAACTCAAATGCTTCACTCAGGTACAGATCTTCCTTTAAACATGCCTATGGTCTCCGAAGTAACATAACTGGGAATAAAAATTACACCGGAAGTGGATAAAATTCCCGATCTGAACATTGCCCCGGTGATGGAGAAGGTGAATGCAACATTGGAAAGATTAGATTATCTTCATCTTTCTCTTCAAGGGAGATGTAGTGTGTTAAAAATGTCAGTCCTTCCAAATTTCTTTATATGTTTAGAACAATTCCCCTAGAGTTTTCTTCTACATGTTTTATTGATCTAGAGAGGATTTGTTAAAGGTTTCTTTGGGGGTACTGAAGACTGAGAAGTGCATATAAAAAGATGGTTCTACATAGACATCGTGGGGCTGGGGTATCCCACATTTCATGATGTATTATTGGGCCACTATGATGCAATGCATGGGTCCCCTTATAGTCGGGCCAAAGCTGAGATTCCCCTTTTACATAGACCATCTATCTATGAATTTGGGTTGGGAGAGGAGATCAATAGTTGTTTAGTTAGGGTAATAGAGCCCAGTTATTTTAAAACGACAAAGTTTAAGATACTTAAGGCAGCTTATGTAGTTTGGGCTTATTATAGGGGTGCTCCCTATAATCTTCCGGGATCAAGTAACATTTAGATGGGGTTTAAAGGAACTTTCGTGCTTAGGGCATCTGTTCGATAAAGGCCAACTTTTGTCATTTTCAGGTTTACAGGAGAAATTTGGTCTAGGCAGAGAAGATTTTTTCAAATACCTTCAAATCCGTAGTTTTGTGGTTCAGATAGGCCCAGGAATATGACAACAGTCTGTAAAAAATTCCTTTAATCGTAAAAATGAGGAGAAAACCCCCAATAGGTCAGGTATATCAACAATTATTAGAAATATTCCCGGATGACCTAGGTTTATGGAAAACAAAATGAGAGAATAAACTGAGAGTGGAAGATATAAATATAGAAAAATCTCTTGTTCTTGCCAATCAGTTTTTAATGACCAGAATACTACGAAGTTAGCATTATATGGCCCTTTTTGATTTATATTATACTCCAGGAAAAAATCGCAAAATGGGGGCAACGATGGGGGGACAAGAGTAATAGGTGTGGATTATTGGCTGCGGATTCGATTCATATGTTTTTTACTTGTCCAAAATTGGGGCTGTTTTTTCAAGTGATAGAAAAGTTTTTAGATACAATACTCGGAGACCCAATTATAATTACTGGAGAATTAGTAATTACTGGTGTAGGATCGGATAGGGAGGCTAATTTAAGATCGAGATCCACAACCGCTATAGTATTTATTGCTATGGCGATGCTACGTGCCTGTATTACCAATGAGTGGTTTAGCCCCGATCCACCCACTTTTATTAACTGGCGGTCAAGACTATTAGCTACGTATAATCTAGAGCTGTCAATTTATAAGACTAAAGGAAGAAGGAAAAGAGCCTTGGGCTGCAAAATTTGGTTTCCAATATCAGACTGGACCCAATGAATTTTGGACCGATATTTAAGGTTTTTTTTTGTGCAGAAGTATATTTTTATGAATTTAAATGTATTCTGTTGTAACTAATATAATTTTGTAAAGGGCTCTGTCTGATATTTGTGAAGTAGGGGGGACCGATTCTGATAAGACGAAATTAATTGTTTGTATGAATTATTATTATTTAGTCTGGGAAACCCAGCCCATTTTGGGGCCTGATGGACTACTCTGTTATTCTAGATGTATAAATGCTTACGAAATGTATCATAACCTTGCCCTTTTTTTAAAAAAATATTTTTTCTCTTGTATGAAATGCCTCGACTAAAAAGGCATAAAAAAAAAATCTATAAAAATATATATTTTTTTAAAAGCAACCCTTTGCGAGCAGTATTTTCGCATTTGGGATGCATCATCCCAAATAAAAAATGTGCAATTTGAGAAATCGCACACGTAGCGATTACTTAATTGCGATTGCATTTAGGGAATTGCAAATTGCGATTTCGCAAATAGGGGTCGCAAATTATCATCAATTTGAACTTGATGGTAATTTGCAAAAACTTTAAAAAATGCACTAACGTGCATTTTTCAAAGTTCCTGGTTACACACACAAGCCGTTGGGGCATGTGTGTGTGCAACATTTGTTCACATTACAGTTTCAGGGGTTCAACAGGGTGTCCTTTTGGCACCCTTGAAATTGCATGCGCAATTTGCGAGTACCTATTTGGTACTCGGAAATTGCGCATGCAATTCCCATTCATTCCTATGGGGCTTTGGGCCCATAGGAATGAATGGGAAGCCTTTCTCTAATTGCAACTCGCAATTTGCGATTCGCAATTAAGGAATGTTTAGGAATAGCTTTTTTTTTGCGATTCCTACATGCATAGGTTTTGCGATTCCTTAATTGCGATTCCTAATAATCACAATTAAGGAATCGCAAAAGCCTACCTTGATGCATGTGCCCCTAAGTCAATAAAATTGGACCCCTCGTTTGTGGTTGCATATTAACATATTTTGCGTGATTGCATAAAAACTAATCACACCCAAAAATGCTGTTATTCCTGCCCAAGTATTGAGAATAGACTTCATGCCCCTACAAATCAGGATTACAAATCTCTAGACGGATTTATTTCTGGCGCTCTGATTGCTAAACAACAGCAAAGTTTGCATGCTGCCATGCGATTATGTACGTGTTGGTTTTTGCTCGTCGTGGCGAGGGATGAACGACAATGTATATGTTTACATTTAGTCTAGCTGTGCTCATAATCACAGCCTGTCTACAAGGTAATTAACTGTTTGTGATAGACATTTCTGTGCAGAGCTTGGCAAGCTGTTTAACTTTGATGGTTTACATAATTATCGTCAAGGCTTTAAGCGGGTTAAACAAAGCGTGGGGGTCGGGGAAAAGGGAGAAACCTAAAAGGAATGTGGCCTAAGAAGTGTAACTACGAATCCTTTCCAAGTGACATGTCTATACGATGAAAAGGCTCGGCCTAAACACGTGAACTAAAATTCTGCGCATCCCATAATGTACGACTACGAGACATGAGCGGTTAGTGCATCCAGAAATATTACACAGTAACGAGTATGTCCCTAAAACAACCCAAACCTACATGCTTTGCCAGTGCTTGTTAGCAGAATTATATAAATTATTAACAACAGTTATTTTGTTTTGTATCAATAGAAGTGAAATGTATTAATTCTGAAAATGAGACTGAATAAAACATTACAATTTACAAAGGTCTGTCTCAATCACTCCCGTTCTTGCCTTTAAACCACTTTTCTCTGCAGTCGCTCTGCTAGTCATTTGCGCTCTTTTCCTCCCGACATATTTTCGAAATCTTACATTTGCATATCTAACAACTCATCTCTTTCCTGTTCAGCACCCTATTTTCACTCTTTCCGGCATATATTAATCTCTCCTTCCCTTCACTATGCAACGCACCCACTTCTGCAAGTGCTGCATTTTCTTTTACTTTAACCCTGTCAATATTTCGACAGCTGTGTACCTTCTTTACAAACTTAAACATAGAATCACAATTACGATTGGCACATATGAGCATTTCCCTGTGCGATCTGTAGAGGCCAAATATTGGATGAGCATGTGTTCTGAACACATTGATGACCAACTCGCAGAGAGAGAAACTTGCATTGACCTCAACATTAACTTCAGAGCTCTCAATCCTGGCCTGTTATAAACACCCACTCACAACCTGAACTCACTCAGACACCTAGACATGACTCAGTGACTCAGTTGATGGCATGCACTATGTAAGAGTGAAAAACAAAACAAAAGAAACACAACATCCTAGAAAAAGCAAACATTCTTATGGAACGCAAGATTAAGTAAAACGTGTAAAATGGTAACTGGAAATATATCGTTGGCAGTTTTTCACTGTTCGGATATGGATCAGTATTCTTGCCTACTAAGTTAAGGACGTAAATATAAGGCCAGGTAGGAATCAATTTCAATGTACATCTTTAATTACAGCCTGGTTTGAGAACTGGAGGACCTGGCCCACTTAAAGCCCTGTGTAAGGATAAGACGAATTCTTCAAATAAAATATAATTTATTCCATAACCAAAACACAAACACAGAGTGCATACAACCTCTTCCACCTCCTCCAGTCAACTGTTCTGACACCAGCTTGTTACCTTACTTTCTAGACTTAGAAGCTTGAAGTACTTAAAATAACACAACACAACACAGTTTCTTCTGTTAACAATACTAAACAAATTCAAATTACAGTTACTAACAGACTATCCTGAAAGAAAGAACAAAACAATAAAAACAAAACTATATACAGTTAAACACAATGAGCGTCGCAAATAAAACTAACATGTTAGTTCAATGAAAACAAAATTAAGAACAAAATGATAACAGGTCCACAATTAAATCAGTCACCCACATCCACTTTTTCATAAATATATTTTCACAACCATATGGGTTCTTCCTTGGTCTTTTTTTGACATTCACTTCCAACTGCATATTCGCCACCCTGTCCTTGCAACTTCATACATACTGTCCCTTACAGCTTCATCCACAGTAAGAGAAGCATACATGCTTCCTCCAAAATTATTATTGATTCCTCATTCACCACACCATTAACCACTACCGCATCCTCCACATTCTTACTAACAGCCACAAAATTCTCCTCCACGTCACTTCCCCATTCTACTTCTACAGCCTTACCATCACTAACATCAAGAACATTCTGCTTCTGTTCCTTCTCACTTTCAGCCAAGAAATCCAAACCCAACTCCACATCAAATTTACTATTCACCTGTATTGCACTGACATTTACCATTTTATCAACTTTCAACACAGCAATTCCTTTTAAATTCCAAACCTCACCACTGCTCAAATGTAGAGCATTCCTCATTGCTTGAAATAAATGTAGAGGTTAAACAGATTGATTAACCCTTCCTTACCTTCCATGTTTTTTTTACCTTAACCAACATTCCTACTTCCACATCATGTTTTGTTAGAGCCAGTCCTAGAATCATAATTTTCCTTTTGCTTCCTATGGGTATCCACAATTCTTTTCCTCGATTCAAAACCCCCCTTACATGACTACTCAATCAACCATTCAGGATTTCTTTTGGTCCTACGATTCCTACCTCTTGTGATCTCAAAAGGAGAATAACCGGTCATATCATTTACAGTGGTTCTACTTCCATACAGTTCTGAGCATCTGTACCTCCAAGTCCTCAATGTTAATTAAAGCCAATGGAACAGTTCTCTTGAGTACTCTATTGAAATCTCTTGATCAAGTCATTGCCACTGGGGTCATATAGGGATGTAATACGGTGTTTAATACCCACTGTATTGAAATAGTACTGAGACTTATTGGAAACAAACTGTACTCCATTATCCATGATAACATGTACAGGTAAGTAACCCATCACTTATAAAATCTTTTAAATCTAATACTACATCCACATGTACTTTTTCAATCACGTTAATGACTGGTCGTCTCGAAAATACATCAATCATAGTAATAACGTATTTGAGACCCTTAATATCAATAGGAGTAGTTTCCTTAGGCTTCATAGGAATTATGGCTTCACACATTAGGTCTCAAAGTTTAAGGTCTAGTCTGCGTTAGCACAACACATAAAATTCCTTACAAATATTTTTACACAAATATCCACACCAGGACCATCAATACCATTTTAACTGATTGCTTAGTCTTGACTATACCTCCATGGCCTTCGTGGCACTGTCTGATAACTTGTCTCAAAGAAGGTGGAGGAATAACTCTGCCCAACCCCGTAACCCTTCCTTTCCTCAATGACAACTCATTCCTAACTTCCCAAAAGCTTTTCAAATACAAATTGAGTGCACTTATCATTGGGCAACCAACCACTAAATAGTGCAGGACTTCTTGTAGAATGCAGTCTTTCATTCTCTTCTATTCACACTTTCTTCATGGATAGGAATACCTTGATCATGAATCAGAGCTATTTGAAAATATTCCCATTCGTCATTCATTATCTCTTTAATCTGCAATGGCATCCTTGGAATATAATCCAAAGTAAAACATTTCTTTCCTGGCACATAAATTACTTGGTACATAAAGTCCTGCAACCTCATTGACATTTTAGCAATGACAAGAGTTTATAGTAAATCATCAGGTTCTGGTCGTCTTCTTGCTTTTTTTTTTAGGGCATTCTTTTTTGGTGAAGGGGCTGTGAAAATAAAATGTCATTTGTTATGGCTAAAATAAAAAGTTTGGCTTGGAATGTTTTAAGTCTTAACGACAATTGGTGCAGGAAGAGTTAAAATTATACCAACCACACTTGATTTTTATGACCGAAACTCATCTGGCCTATAAAGATCGCCATCTGTTTAAACATCTCAGATATAAACTTATTGTTTGGACCTCTGAAACTATTTCTATGAAAGGGACGACTATACTAAGAGATAATAGGTTCTCTTGTAAAATAATTAAGTTAATGGCTGATCCAAAAGACTATTGGGCAATGGCTCATATTGAATTTTTTTTTTTTTTTTTTAGACCTTTATTGTACACTTTTGAATAGAAAAACACAGCTCATAGCCTACAACCCCATGGGCCGGCCGCGTCATTTGTAGTCGTTCCTCCAGTCCTACGGATTGAAACACAGCCTTTTAGCCGACAACCCTGGGGTCCGGCGGCGCACATTCTGTAAGTGTTCCTGTTTGCAATTAGTTCTCGATTAGGGTAGATCGACGGTCTAACATTATTATTTTTTTAAAAAATATTTTAACAATTAACTTGTAACTAGGTTCTAGATAACAAACTTTCATGTTGGTGGTCACCATGTTCATGTTATTACACAGCATAGGTATGTACGTGTACGGTGCCGGAGATGTGAAGTGTTTTGTGTGTAATGGTTTAACACAGTGATGTTTACGTAGACCCTAAATCCCTCTATCCTCTATCTAGATCTCTTCCTCCTCCTCTTCTGAACTAATGTTATCTTCTTCTGGCAATGGGCCACATAAGTCTCCTCTGTACGTATTCCCGCTGACTATGCTTTGTTCCATTTGCGGGGACACGCTCTAGAAACATATACCGCCCTCTCTATCAACATCAATATGTCTATGTTTTTGCTCCATTGTGACAGTGTGTGTAGTTTTGATGTGCCCCATTTTTGTGCGATATCTCGTTTCGCTACCATTATGGCTAATGTGCCCCATATGTGCCCGTGCCTTGATAAGTCTGTCAGTTCCCATATATTTAGTATACATTTAAGTGGCTCTGGCACTAGCGAGACTTTGGAGAGTTTGTGAGAGAGTGCGCATCACTTGACGCCAGTACTCAGCTATGCGTGGACAGTCCCAAAGTGTATGGAGGAATATACCTTCCTCGCCACATCCGCGTAAGCAATATGGGTGTGGTGCCCAATGTATTTTATGGAGCATAGTTCTAGTATAATATATGCGGTGCAATATTTTAAGTTGCACTAATCTCAATTTAGCCGAGATTCCCACCTCCCTTGGGGATGCCAGCGCCTCGTTCCATTCTGAGTCATCCATATCACCAAGCTCTTCCGCTCATCTCTCTCGTAATATTAGTGTAGGGTCTGTCAGGTTATTGATTAGCTTTCGATATGTGAGTGAAGTTGCACCATGTTGCATATAATCAGTAAGCAATCGGTCCTCCAGTGGCGAGGATTCCGGGATATCAGTGTCTGTTGGTATAGCCTGTAATAATGCATGTCTGATTTGGACATATCTGTAAGTTTCGTTTGGTCCTAGGTCATATTGTTGCTGGAGTAGGGGGAATGGGATCACAGTACCCTTATCCCATAAATCTCCCACCATGGAGATGCCAATGCTGTCCCATTGTGCAAATCCTTTACTCTGTCGCAGATGCCCTAGCTCTTTCGTATCCCAGAGCGGGGTAAGTTTAGTAATCCCCCCGTCCAGCCCAAAATTTGCCTGCGCCGTATGCCACAGCATGGCCGTGTGTCTCATGGCTCCTGTCAACTTCGCTGCCTGGTGTCTGTTATAAAGTACTGAGAGCATGCTGTCGGCTCCCAATTGTGCCCTGTCGGACCTATATGCAGGGTCTTCCCTTGGTGCGTGGATCCATTGGTTCACTATTTTGAGCTGCGCAGACCAGTAATATAACTTTAAATTTGGTAGTACAATCCCCCACTCATACCAGCTTCTGTTCAATTTGATGTGTGCAATGCGTGCCGGACAGTTACCCCACAATAAGTTAGAAACTAACGCGGTGACCTGTTGGAAGTACCGTGGAGCGATCGGATGTGGGGTGTTTTCCAGGGCGTACAGGAATCTCGGGAGCGCCATCATTTTATAGAGAGCTGCTCGACCGAGAAGGGTCAGTGGTAGGGCTGCCCAGTGTTTCACGTCAGTACGCAGTCGTTCCAGGGGTGGTTTTAGATTCTTGTCGAAGAATTCCACAGTATTGTCGGTAATCTATATGCCAAGATACTTTAAGGAGTTCGATGCTAGTACAAGCGGGCAATCCGCTGTCAGTGAGGGTCGTGGTCCCTTTAAAACATAGATCACCGATTTTGACCAGTTGATCGTATATCCTGATGTTTTCCCGTGGGCATCACAGATCGCGAGGAGCGCTGCAATGCCCCTGTCTGGATCTGTCGGGTATATTAACATATCGTCCGCGTATGGCGACACACGGTCCTCCCATCCCTCCTTCCAACTAAGACCTTTCAGTAACGGCGTTGACCGTATTAACGTAGCCAGTGGCTCCAAGACCAAGGCAAAGAGCAAGGGGGACAGAGGACAGCCCTGACGGGTTCCCCTCACCAACGGAAATGTGTGTGAGATGTGGCCATTAGCAGTGAAGTGAGCGACTGGGTTGGCGTATAGGAGACGGATCCAGGCAATGTATTTAGGGCCAAAGCCTATATGTGACAAGACTGCAAACAGATATTCCCATTCCACCATGTCGAATGCCATTTTGGCATCCAACGAGAGGATCACCGCCGATTTTGTCAGCGAAGGGGCGCGCGCCAAGATCTCGTGCACGCGACTGAGGTTTAGGGTCGTGCTCCTGTTGGGCATAAAGCCTGACTGATCAGGGTGTATCAACTGTGGGAGATGGTTCATAAGTCTAATAGCTAACAGTTTTGCAAGAATCTTTGCTTCTGCGTTGAGAAGGGAAATCGGGCGATATGATGAGCAATCTGTCGGGGGTTTACCGGGTTTCGGTATAGCTACGATTGTTGCGGTGCGCTGTTCCAGTGGGAGCTCCTCCCTCGTCAGGCTCTCATTTACATCGCCAGCAGTGGCCTTCTGAGTTTATCAGATATGAGCTTGTACCACTCTATGGGTATCCCGTTCGGGCCCAGAGCTTTCCCCGATTGTATCGCAAGGATCGCCTTTTGTATTTCTTCCACTGTTAGGTCCGCCTACAGGTCCTGGACCGCCTCCGGTAGAAGCGTCGGGACTGCTATGTGATTGAGCGAATCTAACGCCGCTCGGCCCGTGACCTCTCTCTCTGGGGTATAGACTGTCTGGAAGTGGTCTGCTAGTGTATGTACTATGTCTTCTGGATGTGGCTGCAGCTGTCCCTCACTGGTGCACAATTGCTGTATGCCCCAGCTACTTCCTCCTCTTTTATCCAACCATGCCAGCATTTTCCCTGCTTTGTCCCCAATATCATAGATTCTGTGAGTTGTGTTATTGTTATCTTCAACTAAGTGCCTTTTTAGATGGTCTTGATACTGCTGCTGGCGCAGTTTCAATGTGTGTGCGGAGTCCGCCGTAGGGTCCGCCATGTGATCCAAGTTCGCTGTGTGGGGTGCTAGTTCCAGCTCTGATAGCTCCTGATGGTGTACCTGTTTGTGCCTGGATATGGACGCAATTGCCTGTACTCGTAGGACTGTCTTATAGGCCTCCCATAGGATCGATGGAGAGGTTACCGATAGCTCATTTTCAGCAAAGTAGAAGGTGGTTGCCGATTTAAGATCTTTCCTGATTTTCTGGACTTTTAAAAAATTGGGATATATAGGATATACTCTTTTACGAGACTTCTCCTTACTAGAGAGGGTCAGCACCACCGGGGAGTGGTCAGATATGCCCCTGGGTAGTATATCTATGGTGTCTACGTCGCTCAAGCCGTTACCCAGCATCAAGAAGTGATCTATACGGGACAAACTATTGTGAACTGGAGAGTGATAGGTATATTGCTTTGCTGTGGGGTGTTTGTGTCTTCAGATATCCGCCATGCCCATCGCTTCCAAAAAGCCCGGGAAGTTGGAAGATCCGGATGTACGTGTTCGCACAGGGAATTGGTCTAGTGTTGGATCTACTATTGAGTTAAAGTCTCCCCCAATGATAGTGTCCCCCATCGGGAGGTTCAGTAGAAACTCTCCCAGCGCTGGCAACGCAACGGATTGGAGGGCTGGCGGTATGTAGAGAGATACTATATTTAGTAGTCGGCCTTCCCATTGCCGTGGATCGCCACAAAGCGGCCCTGCTCGTCCACCTTATGTTGCAGAATAATGAAGGGTGAGGTCTTTTTCATCAGGATACCTGTCCCTCTCGAGCCAGAGGTAAACTCCGAATGCGCTGCCATTTTATAGCCCCGTCTATCTAGTGCTTGGCACGCCTTTCCTGTAAGGTGTGTTTCTTGAAGTAAAACTATAGCTGGGCCCTGACGCTTCACTGCTTGTAAAACCAGCCCTCTCTTTATTTTATCTCCCAGTCCCCTTACATTCCAGGTAAGTATTTTAAGAGGGGGTTCTGGTGTGGGGCGTCGTGTCGTCAGTGTCGGCGAATTGTGAGGGACGTGTCATCATGAGATGTTGTGGGTGTGCCTTGCCTATCTAAAAAGACAAGATGGGGAGGTAGAGCCTTTGCATCAGTGGCCCCTCGACTATGGAATGCTCTCCCCTGCGAGCTCAAGGCCCTTTCATCCTTGTCCCTCTTTAAGAGAGCTCTCAAGACCTGGTATTTTGGGAAAGCCTATTATTAAGCATTGCATGGTTATTCAATATATTATGTTAGGCGCCTTGATGCCCATTGGGCTGAGTTCTGCGCGTTATAAATTTATTTTCATTCATTCATTCATTCATCTATCGTCATCACTGTGACATATTTGCTGTCTCGGCGGATTGCACATGTATTACATTTGACATAGTGAGTCTCAACGTGTGGATCTCGAACCAAAACAATCAAACTCCCCCCCCCCCCCCTAAACCCCCTCCCTGCCTCACTGCTCCACGGATATAGAACCGCCCGCCTCCCCAACTCGGCAGAGTGCTCTACCCTTCCCCAACCCATTGTACTTACTTGCGGGAGTAATCTCATGCCAGCGGCGGCGTTGTTCACCCTCCTCGGCTTCACCCGGTCTAGAGTCCCAATGCAACCCGTCCGTCACATGAGACGAGTGTCTCGGTCACTGTGAATTTGCCGTATTCAGGAGTCAGGGTGCTGTTTGCCGTCGTCGGAGCCCGCTTCAGATGTCTGCTCCAAAGTTCCTGATCCCGATGCCTGTGTTTCAGTGGGTGTTCCTGTGCGATGGAGTCGGTGGCCCTTGTTATTGCGGCGAGGTGCCCCTACTTGTCGCCAGCCCTCTAGCTAGTCCTGAGCTGTCTCAGGCGTGTCGAAAAACCAGGTTTTCCTGTCAGCGACAAGTCTGGAAAGAAGGCAAGCGTTGAATTTTGGATCTTGATGGGAGGCGAGACTCTTGCTGCTTGGAGTATCACATCCCTATCTCTGAAGTTGAACAGTCGGGCTAGTACTGGGCGCGGTGCTGCCCCCGGCTTCGGAGCTCCACCGGGTACCCTGTGTGCTCTTTCTACCGAAAAGAATTGCGACAGTCCTTTAGGTTGCAACTTATTCTTTATTAAGTCTTCCACATAGAGGTCCATTGCTCTTTTTCCTTCCGATTCTGGCACTCCTAGAATTCGCACGTTGCTCCGCCTTGAGCGTCCCTCCTGATCGTCCAGTTTCTCCTGCAGCTTTTTAGTTACTGTTTCCATGCGTTCCATGGCAAGCTGTAGCTCTGAGGTGTCGTCCGTTAATGATTTTGTGACTATTTCCACCTGTGCCACCTGTTCTGACATTTTGTGAAGGTCTGCCCGTAGTAAATTGACGTCAGTGGATATCGACCCAACTGTTGTCTGTACATTGGAGAGTGTCTTCATGATATCCTCCAGTGTCACTTTTTTAGATCCTTCATTGTCTTGGCCTTTCCCAGCGGAGGCGCGCCCTTCTGTGTGTGGTGGACTGTTTTTCTCAAAAGCGTATTTCTCCAGTCTGGCTTGCGTCGACGTGTTCCGCGGACCTCTGCCCGCCATATCGTTCGCTTTGTCACCGGGAGTGAGCCACTCCGCTTCCGCGATAGCACTGTCTTTTTATAGTTCGTTTGCGACCTCTGGTGCACCGTGCCAGTCAAAAGAGGACCTTAGTGGGGCGATGCTATGACTTCACAAGTTCACCGATCCGATGTCTCGGCGCTTCAGGGCACACCGGCTTTTGTACAGCCAGGGGCTGGTTTCCGCAAGGAGGGGGCTCTCGGCTCACTAAGGCCTTTGTTGGATTGCGCGTAATTACAGCGTTTTGGCGGTGAATCTGTCGTACCGTAGCTGGTGTCTCGCTCCTTGGGTCGTAACAATTCTCCCAGGGGGTCACCTCGTCAATCGCCCTTCTGACCCTGCTACGTCCGTGTCAACCAAATCACTCCTCCTCCGGTGTGTGCCGGTTTCTCGTCGTGTCCCGCGGGATGTGGTTGGCGCCAACCGACCGGTCTGTGTTGGTGGAACTGTCCAGTCTTGGCTATGGATGGGTCTTGTATCCCTCAAACTTCTCTTGCGCCATATGCCCGTGGCTTCGTAGGGCCCGCTTAGTCGCCAACCCTACGCATTTGGGGGGGGGCGTCACTGCCGCCGCGGTAGGGGGTTCAATGCGGTGTGTCACCTGTTTGTCGTTGTCTCTGAACCCCGCCGCCGTTGTATTATAGCGGGACAGGGTGCCGCTCTTCGTGTCACGGCAATGTATCAGTCTCAGGGGGGAGTGATCCACTCGTTATTTCTATGGCGTAGTGATAGTTCGCCTCCGATTTGTTTTTAAATTGTCCCCCTCGGGGTTCGCCCAGTCAGATGAGCCTCTCCCCTACACTTCTCCCGTGTAAGTTATGGATTGCACGGTGTGTTCGTTTTCTTCTCCCCCCCTGTTCCAGGGTATGTGCTATATAGGCCGATGTAAGCGTAATGGCTGCAGGTTGCCACTCACCCCCGCACGGCTGTTAAGGTTGCCTCAATCGGAGTTGCTCCGAGTCTGCGGCTGGTATGCTGCGCTCCGAGTGCTGTGTTGTTCGCCACCTCGCAGGGCCGGGGCCTCCCCACTTGCGCGCCGCTGCCGGCGGAGTCCCACGCGTCTGCTGAGTCAGTAGGGATTGCTCCGGTGCCTCGGTCTGTCTCCTGTGTCGTTGCTCCAGCGCCGGTGGTACCCCTCTTCAGGCCTTGTTTGTCGCGGCTCCACTACAGCCAAACTCTGTCTCCGCACCTCCGAGGCTTTGCTCAATTTCCGCTTTCCGTGGCCGCCCACCTCTCACTTCCGCCTGGGTCTGAAATTTCTCGAGGTCGGTGGTGCCTATCTGGTGGTAGGCCTCTTTCTAGTGCTGCGTGTTTTCTCCGGTTTCCGGCATCGGATTTTCGACGGAGTTGGGTCGGACGGTGCAGACTGCCCTCCGATGTCGGGATCCACCACCTGGGTCGAACTTGGATCGGAAAATTGTTCGGATTACTGGTAATTGCCGCGTCACTAACAGAGCTCCTTAACTAAGCAGCCACCATGCTTGGCTGCTAGCCACGCCCCCCATATTGAAATTTTTGGTGAAAAGTATGTTCGTGTGTCAATATACGGATCTAATGTAGATGATCCTGCAATATTTGATTTTCTTAATCTAGAATAATTGAATTGGGATGGGGAACGTCTGATAATGGGCGACTTCAATTGTGTTATTGATTATAGTATTGATTCTACTAAAAAAGGGGGCATTAGCAGAATGGGGAAAGTTAGGGCAGCTATACATGAAATGGCCTGGTTACAGTCACTGCATGATGTTTGGAGGGAGCTATACCCACTTATCCTAGGTTACACTTACTACTCAGCTCCTCATAAATCTTATTCAAGTATTGACATGGCCTGGGCTTCTGAAAATTTGGTAGTAGGATCAGACATTGTAATATGCCCTCTAGTGACTTCAGACCACAATCCCATTTTGTTATCTTTTGTTGTCAACTTTGAAAATAAGAAAGTAAGGCCATTCTCCTTTCCCAGATACTTATTAACTGATGAGAAATATGTTACACATATGAAGCATCAGTTGGAGACTTTCTTTGAATTGAACGTAGGGACCGTTTCTCCTTTGATTGTTTGGGATGCCATGAAAGCCTTTGCTAGGGGAGTGACCCAACCGTACATCTGGCGTCAAAATAAACAGAGGAAAAGTGATATGGATAAACTAATCTCGACTTTACAAAATAGGGAAGTACAACATGCAGAGGCACTAATACGCGGTCAATGAGATCAGGATCAACTATTACTTCTTTTACTGGATGCTAACACACAAATGAAAAAGATATTTAGGGAGAAAATTGTGGAGAAGTATAACAAACATCGCCAGGAGCAATACGAATATGGGGAACATATCGGGAAAGTGTTAGCTTTTCAATCTGCTGAAGCTAGGGTTCAAACCTAGGCAATTAAGGCAATTATAAGTGCAGATGGTACTAGTCATAGTCATAGTCATACTACAGCGATTCTGGAACAGTTTTCACTTTTCTATCAGAACCTTTACTCTTCTTTAGTTACTGTTGATGAACGAAATGTTATACAATATATCACTGAGAGTAATCTCTCTGCTCTAAGTGAAGATGAGGCAACTATGCTAGATAATTCTATTTCGCTGGAAGAAATAGCAGTAGCTATTTCTTCATTACCTTCTGGCAAAGCCGCAGGGTTAGATTCTCTGCCAATTGAATTTTATAAGGTGTTTAAGAACACTTTGCTAGTACAATTTAGCTTAGTTAGTCAACATATTGGCATAGATAATAAGACACCGGAGCCTTGAAACAAGACCCAGATTGTTTTTTTTCTTAAAAATGGCAAAATTCCTACTAACTGTGGATCATACCGACCCATCTCCCTTATAAATGCAGATGCTAAGATTTTTTCAAAGATCCTTGCTAATCGTCTTGCCCCAATGATGGTAGGTCTGGTATCCGATATTCAACATGGTTTTATACCAGGCAGAGATACTACATCTCATGTTAATATGGCAATTGGTTTAGAAAAGGGGGTGGTGATGAACAGAGTGTCTGAGTTAAACAGACCACTCTTACCCAGTCCAAAGATCAGGGCTTGATCCATCACCGTTATTTATCTCACTGCCCCATCCCAGCTCAGAACCTGGCTATATGCAAATCAGTCTGTCCCTGGCCCAGTGCATCATGGGAACAGGGCAGACTAAACTACCAAGCCAATTCTTCACCAGAAAGGAGACAAGCTACCGGGGACCGGTTTCTGGCATTTCAGCCGTCTTCGGCCCGGCTTGCTAGAATCCTGATGGAGCAGTGAGAAAGGGACTCATGTCTGAGTATACCCTGCCACACCTATAGTGGCCAAAAACGATTTAGAAAAGGAGGTGGTGATGAACAGAGTGTCTGAGTTAAACAGACCACTCTTACCCAGTCCAAAGATCAGGGCTTGATCCATCACCGTTATTTATCTCACTGCCCCATCCCAGCTCAGAACCTGGCTATATGCAAAACAGTCTGTCCCTGGCTGTAATGCCAGAAACCGGTCCCCGGGAGCTTGTTTCCTTCCCAGTGTAAGAATTGGCTTTTGTAGTTTGGTTTGCCCTGTTCCCATCATGCACTGGGACAGGAACAGACTAATTTGCATACAGCCAGGTTCTGAAACTGGGATGGTGCAGTGAGCTAAAAAACGGTGTTGGATCTAGCCCTGATCTCTTGACTGGGTGAGAGCTTTCTGCTTAATTCAGAGACTCTGTCCCTCACCTCCCCTTGTTGTAAATATTTTTGTCCACCCCAAGCGTGGAAGGGTATTCTCAGATGTGAGACCCTTGCTCATTGCACCATCAGGATTCAAGCAAACCGGGCCGAAGACGGCTGTAATGCCAGAAACCGGTCCCCGGGAGCTTGTTTCCTTCCCAGTGTAAGAATTGGCTTTTGTAGTTTGGTTTGCCCTGTTCCCATCATGCACTGGGACAGGAACAGACTAATTTGCATACAGCCAGGTTCTGAAACTGGGATGGTGCAGTGAGCTAAAAAACGGTGTTGGATCTAGCCCTGATCTCTTGACTGGGTGAGAGCTTTCTGCTTAATTCAGAGACTCTGTCCCTCACCTCCCCTTGTTGTAAATATTTTTGTCCACCCTAAGCGTGGAAGGGTATTCTCAGATGTGAGACCCTTGCTCATTGCACCATCAGGATTCAAGCAAACCGGGCCGAAGACGGCTATAATGCCAGAAACCGGTCCCCGGGAGCTTGTTTCCTTCCCAGTGTAAGAATTGGCTTTTGTAGTTTGGTTTGCCCTGTTCCCATCATGCACTGGGACAGGAACAGACTAATTTGCATACAGCCAGGTTCTGAAACTGGGATGGTGCAGTGAGCTAAAAAACGGTGTTGGATCTAGCCCTGATCTCTTGACTGGGTGAGAGCTTTCTGCTTAATTCAGAGACTCTGTCCCTCACCTCCCCTTGTTGTAAATATTTTTGTCCACCCTAAGCGTGGAAGGGTATTCTCAGATGTGAGACCCTTGCTCATTGCACCATCAGGATTCAAGCAAACCGGGCCGAAGACGGCTGTAATGCCAGAAACCGGTCCCCGGGAGCTTGTTTCCTTCCCAGTGTAAGAATTGGCTTTTGTAGTTTGGTTTGCCCTGTTCCCATCATGCACTGGGACAGGAACAGACTAATTTGCATACAGCCAGGTTCTGAAACTGGGATGGTGCAGTGAGCTAAAAAACGGTGTTGGATCTAGCCCTGATCTCTTGACTGGGTGAGAGCTTTCTGCTTAATTCAGAGACTCTGTCCCTCACCTTCCCTTGTTGTAAATATTTTTGTCCACCCTAAGCGTGGAAGGGTATTCTCAGATGTGAGACCCTTGCTCATTGCACCATCAGGATTCAAGCAAACCGGGCCGAAGACGGCTGTAATGCCAGAAACCGGTCCCCGGGAGCTTGTTTCCTTCCCAGTGTAAGAATTGGCTTTTGTAGTTTGGTTTGCCCTGTTCCCATCATGCACTGGGACAGGAACAGACTAATTTGCATACAGCCAGGTTCTGAAACTGGGATGGTGCAGTGAGCTAAAAAACGGTGTTGGATCTAGCCCTGATCTCTTGACTGGGTGAGAGCTTTCTGCTTAATTCAGAGACTCTGTCCCTCACCTCCCCTTGTTGTAAATATTTTTGTCCACCCTAAGCGTGGAAGGGTATTCTCAGATGTGAGACCCTTGCTCATTGCACCATCAGGATTCAAGCAAACCGGGCCGAAGACGGCTGTAATGCCAGAAACCGGTCCCCGGGAGCTTGTTTCCTTCCCAGTGTAAGAATTGGCTTTTGTAGTTTGGTTTGCCCTGTTCCCATCATGCACTGGGACAGGAACAGACTAATTTGCATACAGCCAGGTTCTGAAACTGGGATGGTGCAGTGAGCTAAAAAACGGTGTTGGATCTAGCCCTGATCTCTTGACTGGGTGAGAGCTTTCTGCTTAATTCAGAGACTCTGTCCCTCACCTCCCCTTGTTGTAAATATTTTTGTCCACCCTAAGCGTGGAAGGGTATTCTCAGATGTGAGACCCTTGCTCATTGCACCATCAGGATTCAAGCAAACCGGGCCGAAGACGGCTGTAATGCCAGAAACCGGTCCCCGGGAGCTTGTTTCCTTCCCAGTGTAAGAATTGGCTTTTGTAGTTTGGTTTGCCCTGTTCCCATCATGCACTGGGACAGGAACAGACTAATTTGCATACAGCCAGGTTCTGAAACTGGGATGGTGCAGTGAGCTAAAAAACGGTGTTGGATCTAGCCCTGATCTCTTGACTGGGTGAGAGCTTTCTGCTTAATTCAGAGACTCTGTCCCTCACCTTCCCTTGTTGTAAATATTTTTGTCCACCCTAAGCGTGGAAGGGTATTCTCAGATGTGAGACCCTTGCTCATTGCACCATCAGGATTCAAGCAAACCGGGCCGAAGACGGCTGTAATGCCAGAAACCGGTCCCCGGGAGCTTGTTTCCTTCCCAGTGTAAGAATTGGCTTTTGTAGTTTGGTTTGCCCTGTTCCCATCATGCACTGGGACAGGAACAGACTAATTTGCATACAGCCAGGTTCTGAAACTGGGATGGTGCAGTGAGCTAAAAAACGGTGTTGGATCTAGCCCTGATCTCTTGACTGGGTGAGAGCTTTCTGCTTAATTCAGAGACTCTGTCCCTCACCTTCCCTTGTTGTAAATATTTTTGTCCACCCTAAGCGTGGAAGGGTATTCTCAGATGTGAGACCCTTGCTCATTGCACCATCAGGATTCAAGCAAACCGGGCCGAAGACGGCTGTAATGCCAGAAACCGGTCCCCGGGAGCTTGTTTCCTTCCCAGTGTAAGAATTGGCTTTTGTAGTTTGGTTTGCCCTGTTCCCATCATGCACTGGGACAGGAACAGACTAATTTGCATACAGCCAGGTTCTGAAACTGGGATGGTGCAGTGAGCTAAAAAACGGTGTTGGATCTAGCCCTGATCTCTTGACTGGGTGAGAGCTTTCTGCTTAATTCAGAGACTCTGTCCCTCACCTCCCCTTGTTGTAAATATTTTTGTCCACCCTAAGCGTGGAAGGGTATTCTCAGATGTGAGACCCTTGCTCATTGCACCATCAGGATTCAAGCAAACCGGGCCGAAGACGGCTGTAATGCCAGAAACCGGTCCCCGGGAGCTTGTTTCCTTCCCAGTGTAAGAATTGGCTTTTGTAGTTTGGTTTGCCCTGTTCCCATCATGCACTGGGACAGGAACAGACTAATTTGCATACAGCCAGGTTCTGAAACTGGGATGGTGCAGTGAGCTAAAAAACGGTGTTGGATCTAGCCCTGATCTCTTGACTGGGTGAGAGCTTTCTGCTTAATTCAGAGACTCTGTCCCTCACCTCCCCTTGTTGTAAATATTTTTGTCCACCCTAAGCGTGGAAGGGTATTCTCAGATGTGAGACCCTTGCTCATTGCACCATCAGGATTCAAGCAAACCGGGCCGAAGACGGCTGTAATGCCAGAAACCGGTCCCCGGGAGCTTGTTTCCTTCCCAGTGTAAGAATTGGCTTTTGTAGTTTGGTTTGCCCTGTTCCCATCATGCACTGGGACAGGAACAGACTAATTTGCATACAGCCAGGTTCTGAAACTGGGATGGTGCAGTGAGCTAAAAAACGGTGTTGGATCTAGCCCTGATCTCTTGACTGGGTGAGAGCTTTCTGCTTAATTCAGAGACTCTGTCCCTCACCTCCCCTTGTTGTAAATATTTTTGTCCACCCTAAGCGTGGAAGGGTATTCTCAGATGTGAGACCCTTGCTCATTGCACCATCAGGATTCAAGCAAACCGGGCCGAAGACGGCTGTAATGCCAGAAACCGGTCCCCGGGAGCTTGTTTCCTTCCCAATGTAAGAATTGGCTTTTGTAGTTTGGTTTGCCCTGTTCCCATCATGTACTGGGACAGGAACAGACTAATTTGCATACAGCCAGGTTCTGAAACTGGGATGGTGCAGTGAGCTAAAAAACGGTGTTGGATCTAGCCCTGATCTCTTGACTGGGTGAGAGCTTTCTGCTTAATTCAGAGACTCTGTCCCTCACCTCCCCTTGTTGTAAATAATATGGCAATTGGGGCATTCGATTATGCAGAAAAAGAGGAGGTGGGTCTCGGTATGATACTTTTAGATGCCGAAAAGGCTTTTGACAAGGTTGGGTGGGAATTTATTTGGGCTACATTAAGCGCACTCGGCTTTGGGAGACTGATTAGGCAATGGGTCCATGCCTTGTATCGCAAACCAAGAGCTAAGCTCTCATATTCTGGTGCATACTCTATACCATTCGATATTTTGTACGGTACAAGACAGGGCTGCCCTCTCTCCCCACTGTTATTCGCCCTTTACATAGAGCCGTTCATACGTACTCTACAAGCTGATAAGAACAATAAGACATCAAAGACCACTTTTAGTAACTTAAAAATAACTGCATATGTGGACGATTTGGTGATCTTTTCTATAAATCCTGTAGAAGCTATTGAGAGGCAAGCAACTAAATATGAATTGGTTTCAGGATATAAATTAAATATCAACAAGACACAGGTGCTTATACATTTTGAATCTAACCCTCCAATTTGGGGAGCTGTGCTTCTGCTATGTATTTAGGAGTCAAAATTTCTGCTAAAATAGGTCAAATAATATCTTTAAATTACACTCCTTTATTAACGGAAACTGCTAAAATCTTAAAAACATGGCATAAACTCCATATAGGGCTTATGGGGAGATGTAATCTAATAAAGATGAAAATACTCCCCAAATTTCTATATCCGTTCAGGTCCATTTCTTTATGTCTTTCTAATATTTTTTTTAAAAAATTGGATGGAATCCTGAGCAGTTTCATTTGGGGCTTTAAAAAGGCTCCTCGGGCTATTGATCTGCTTAAATTACCCAACAAACAAGGTGGTCTTGAGTTATCAGATTTTAGATTTTATTTCTGGTCATCGTTTTCCGGACGTTTTTGTATTCTTTTGGGGATTGATAGAGGGATTCTCTGTATCCACTGTTCTTGGGGGATGACAGTTTATTTTTTCTATACCATATTAATGATCCAAACTACTTCAAACATGTTAAATTTAAGACCATTAGAGACTGCGTTTTTATATGGCGGGCTATGGGCGTCAAATGTATTTTGCCTGTAATTCATACTAAGCTCCCACTCTGGGGGAATCCAAAGTTGCCAGAAATCTTCCAAGATTATAGAGGCAAATCATGGTCTAAGTATGAGATCTTTTACCTGGGTGATATGTATGATGTTAGAGGAATTAAATCATTTGCAGCTTTACAATCCCAATATAAATTGCCTACTAATCACTTGTTTAAATATTTACAGATAAGGGATTATCTTCAGAAAAATGTTGATCTAAATTTTATTACAAAATCTTTGATTTGGGATCTTTTGGATGAGGAGAAAACTAAATATCTTATAGGTAATATGTAGAAGTTGCATTACAATGGAGTCAACCATTGAATTTGGCTATAACATCTGGTATAATTTCACAAGCTTTGGGTAACATTGGTGATTCAATCCACTCTGAGTTTGCAACTACAGTATTTCGTACTATTGGTATGTTGTATTATGCATCCGAAAGGATTAGTAGATAGGCAGGAGGTAATAGAGGAGGGGAAAAGACTAAATGTCGAAAATTAGGGACTCAAGCTGCAAATTTAATAGAGTGCCCAAAATTACAACTTTATTGGCAGAAGATTGGCCTAGTGTTTTATAGTAAACTTGGGATGGGACCTACATTTACTCCTTTAGAAATCATGTTGGGGTATAAGGTAGATAAACCTGTTTTAGCACGGCCATTTACTATCATGATGGTAGCAGCTAGGCTGTCAATCGCCCGGATGTGGGTTTCCCCGCTACCATCAACTATTCATGACTGGTGGTCTAGTATTAAAACGACTTATGGTGTGGAATTTGCCCTGGCTAAAGCGAGGGGTACAGCCTCTATGGTAAAAAATGTGAAAATATGGGGCCCTATGGATCTCTCGATATAGGCTATTTGATAAGGAAGGTAATTACTATTATTTACAAATTGGAATGTCCCGGATTAGGTAGACTAGCTGCTGATGAGGATAATGATTATTCTGTTTCTTTTTTCTTTTCTGATGATTATTTGTTTATCTATACTAATATAATAAAGAGAGAGCCCAAACCTTTGAGGCAGGTAAATTCAGGAACCACAGCACCAATCACAACACCCAATACAGCGTTGGAAAGGGCAGTTGCAGCAGAAGGGCATAGGCTATGCAGACGCCCACCATATACATTTAAAAGGTAAAAGAACTGTGCCAGCAAAGTAGTCCCTTGTGGGCGTGTCTGCGTTGTGCTGTGGGCGTGCGCTGGGGGGCGTGACAAACACTGGGGGTGTGTGGTATGTTCCGCGCTTCATGCCATGTCTCATATCATGTGCTGTGGGCGGTGCTGGGGGCGTGGGCTTGTGCGGGCGCGGGAAAAAAAAACAGCGTTCTGCCCAATATTTCATTGTTTTTTCTTCCCAAGTTCTGTACATTCCAGCTCCGGGTGTCCACCCTTCTCCCTTTAAATACCCCTGCACCCCAATAATAATAACCCACCCTTACTCCTAAAAATACCCCAACACCCTTAAACACTAACCCATCTTAACCCTATAAATATACCCTGTACCCCAAAACCCAAACCTACCCCTGAACCATAAAATACCCCTGTACCCCAAAACCCAAACCTAGCCCTGAACCCTTAAAATACCCCTGTACCCCAAAACCCAAATCTACCCCTGAACCCTAAAAATACCCCTGTACCCCAAAACCCAAACCTAGCCCTCAACCATAAAAATAACCATGTACCCCAAAACCCAAACCTCCCCCTGAATCCTAAAATACCCCTGTACCCCAAAACCCAAACCTAGCCCTGAACCCTAAATATACCCCTGTACCCCAAAACCCAAACCTAGCCCTGAACCCCTAAAATACCCCTGTACCCCAAACCTACCCCTGAATCCTAAAAATACCCCTATACCCCAAAACCCATACCTATCCCTAAACCCTAAAATTACCCCTGTACCCCATAACCCAAAACTATTTCTGAACCCTTAAAATATCCAAACACCCCAAAGCATATACCTCAGTACCCTAAAACATATACCCCTATACCCATACTTACCTTATCCAAACATTTAAAAAAACATGCTTTTACCATTCATGCATTTACAACGAATTTCGTTGTAAATGTATGTGTGGTAAAAGCATATAAAATGTAATGCCATGCGTTATAATGGCATTGCGGAGTCATGTACTTTCGTAATGAAAGTATGCGGAGTGATGGTATGCTAAAAGAAAGTTGCGGCATAATGGGTGTTTACCCTCCCCCGGTAAGTACATTGGTGGCACGGCGGCCCACATCTCTAGCAACATACTCATATTTTTTCACTACCGATTTGAAAAATGCACAGGTCTCTCTCATTGATAGCCAGCACCGACATACACTTTTAGACACAACTCCCGCCACATGTTCTAGAATTGCGAACTTTAGAGCTGGGGAGCTACGTTCAAATCTCAGCATCATCTCAACATCCTGCGATTCCAGGCAAATCGCTTTGTCTCCCCGTGCCTACCACAAATGAATGTGTTCTTCTGTAATGTAAATTGTGCTCATGCCATGTTGTAGAGTTCGCCCTATATAATATTGCAAGAAAAAATAAAAGTAGGGAAACTCGAGTTCACACACTACTGAACGCGCACTCTTAAGTGCATCAGCAGTGCACTGTGAATCGGAGCGTTTCACAGGCCTGTCACAGATAAGAAATGCTATAAAAACGAAATCCTACAAAACAATATACTACTGGCCGGCAGCAATTCATACCCGGGCAACGTCGGGATGGGCTGCTAGTTAGATCTATAAAGGCAAGATATGAACTTCCCTTGCCCAGGACAACTACCTTTCAATATAGCGTGACACGACGGAACACTTGGTCGATTGTGCCAGTCTTCTTCCGAAATCCTGCTTGGAGTGGAGAGAGGATGCCATTCTCATCTATCCAGTCCTAGATCTTAACTAGGAGGGAACAATCCATGCCCATCTTACCTTCTGCCTACCACTGATGAATGATAATCTATCTTCTCTATTTGGGGAGGAATCGCGGTTGCCTCCTGCGGCTGAGAACTGCAGCTCCAGAGTGAAGGCATTATAATAACTGTCATGCCGTGCAAGACGGCAAAGTCAACAACCCTACCCCACATCCTAGTTTCTATTAGGATGTAGTCTAGGATACAAGAGTGCCCAACCCTGTTAAAACGTGTGTTTCCCAGGTGAATCAGATCTGGTATGGCTGTTGCACGCTCTTAAGGATTGACTTAGGGTGAATGACTTGATTTGTAGAGCCAAAGGTGTCTATGCCCTGATTGGAGAGATATTGGGCTCGGGATGGTGTGTTATTAAGATCTTTCGTTGGCTCAAATTAACAATTGAGGTCACCCCCTTGGACTACCAGGATATTTTTGTTAAATCTGGAAATTAGGCTGTCTAGTTGATCTAGTGTCTGGGATTCTTGGCTAGTTCTTACTGGCCTGGAATAAACGTTAACCACAGCTATTTTGAGCCTTGATGAAAAAGGGAGTATGATACACAGGATATTATCAGAAAGGGACTCCAGCTGAGTGGCTGTGCAGCCTAGATATGAACCCACCCAGATACACAACCCCCCAGAGGGCCTTCCTTTACCCCTTGATCCGGCTACGGTTTGAAAAGTTGCAAATCCTGTACACGGCTCCTCTGTTGCCCATGTCTCCTGGAGCATGCATATATCAAATACATCTACAAAATCCCACCCAGTCGGGACAACTCAGTTTGCTCTTTAGGCCTGCAACGTTCCAGGATAGTACCCTCAGTTTGTTCAGTTTGTGCTGTCTAACTGGCTTGCCCCCCCTCCAAGGTTTCGGGCTCCAGTGATAAGTCTTTCCCAGACTGGCCACTGAAGAGCTTGCCCACAAGACTATTAGAAGCTTCTTGTGACACCCTATTAGATTCAAAGCTTGGAGTTTCTACTATGCCAAGAGTGTGGGTCTGATCATAGGGACTTGTAAAACTATGAACTTTTCCCTGTTGGACCATTTTGGGCTTGGAGCTTAGGGCTTCTGGTGGTCCTGATATATTAATCTGCATGTGGAAATCGATAGAGCCAAAACGCCTGTTCACAAGGTTGTCTCTAGGACACAGACTATTGAACCTAGGCCCTTCCAATTTAGCACCCTTATCCCTAGCCCTTAGGGTCTCTCTCGTTTGTTCTTGCTCTTTTTCCCACCCTGCCCTATGCAAGACAGATGTTTCGTACTGCGAATTTGGCCTGGTTTCCTTCTCCCAAAAATAACTTTGATGAAGGATCTCCTGATTAGGGTTGAATTTTAAGGCGAGTCAATCAACCTCTTCTAGAGCCCCAAATCTATTTGCCACAGGCAGATTAAATATTAATGGCCCCTGATGTTGATATAATTGCCCCAAAAATGGCCGGTTTTGGCAGCGCTCATCCTGTATTGATCTTTTACTGGCCCTGGTTTAGTCACGGGTTTTGGGATATAAAAGTAGGTGAGCAGACCTGGACTAATTGATGTCCCCACATCCTGGGCGAGATTGCTCAATTGCAAGAGGTGTTATACTGCCCATGGATTTTTAAAGTTAATTACAACACAATACCCGCAAAGATCTTACCCACCCAGCTGACCCTAAAGGTCATGAGGATTTCACCAGCATGCGAGTAGGCAAACTGGCAATATCTTGCCAGCCAGTACAGGCGGCTGTTTTTGAGTTCTAACTGTGATTCCCTCAGTCCTGCTTTGACCTCAGGAACATCTGCCAGTACAATGATATATGGGGATGAGGCTGGAGGGAGATCTATGATTAGTGCGGCTTCAATGGGAGGTGCAGCGCCCTCCGGCCTCCAAGTGGCGACTCCAAACTAGTGCACTGGAAGACTTGGCATTCCGTGCCTCGCTGGGAACGGCAACTTTAACATACTTCGGAGAAAATGAAGCTACAGCGGGTGACGCACTCGTCGAATGAGAGGCATTTAAGGTATTCATTAGGGCCCCTGCCTAGGAGCCACCTTGAGTATCCGTAGACAACTCTACACTTCCCTTACTAAAATAGAGCAACAGCTGCTGCGTTATGAACAGGGAGAAGAGGGGGCCGGTAGGGATGCGAGGTATATCGAGGAGCTATGTTCTACTCACACAGAACAGTTAGAGTGGGGAAACATCCTTTACCACGCAACTTTTACCACACAGTGCTTTTACAACGCAGGTTTTACAACAAAAACCATTACAACGCATTGCACTGGGGGGGGGGGGGGAGGCGCTCTAGGATAAGTAATAGTATAATTTACTAGCCAACACCTTCCCTACTATCCACGGGGACTGGAGTTGAAATAGCAAATTAAATTATTCACTATCCAGCACCCCCAAAAGCAATGCGTTGTAATGGCTTGCGTTGTAAAACTTGCGTTGTAACAGCATGCGTGGTAAAAGCATGCGTTGTAACAACGTACATCCGTAAGAGCGTCTTCGCTGCCAGAATTATACGGCGCACGCGGCTCGAGTACATGCTACTGCAGACAGAGGGGGAAAGCTTTTAGAGTGGCTGATTCATCAGGAATACAAACATGCCCCCATTGGGACACTACGAGGCGGGTCAGGCCAGATGTTATATACACAACGTGAAATACAGGATGCCTTCACACAACACTATTCCTACCTATACCGCTCCTGTAGTCAAGACATTGGACACGACCTACAAGGGTTCCTGAACACACTACAGTTGAAAACACTGAGTCGAGAACATAGGGAGACACTAACTATGCCGGTTACATTGGAGGAGATTGGGGAGGTCATACAATTGCTTGCTTCTGGTAAAACCCCGGGGCCCTGATGGGCTGCCAGCAGAGTACTACAAGGCATACCGGGTTTATCTTGACCAGCGTCTTCAGACCCTATACACCACTGCATTAGAATCCCAACAGCTTCCACCATCCATGAACGAGGCGCACCTAACATCACTGTTGAAACCTCATAAAGACCCTACGGAGATGGGCTCATACAGGCCCTTGGCTCTACTGAATGCCTATTACAAAATTCTTGCAAAGATATTGTCAGACAGGATGGCACAGACGGTTCCATCATTGGTTCAAACAGATCAAAATGGCTTTGTGCCTTCCCGTAGTACCTCCCTCAATCTATGGCGCTTTTTTAGGGTGTCTACATATACAGCGAAAGCATGGCCATGGGGGGGCTGCCTCGTATTGGACCTATGGAAGGCCTTTGATTCCCTAGAATGGAGTTACCTATTAAAGGTGCTCGAGAAGTTCGACCTGGGCCCGGACTTTATCCAACTGACGTGCCTACCTTACACCAATCCTACGGTAAGAGTCAAATTGGGACCCTAGCTTTCCGACTCTATTCCAATACAGAGGGGTACGAGACAAGGATGCCCTCTGTCTCCGCTCCTGTTCCAGCTAGCAATGGAGCCATTGGCGGAAGCGGTGTGCACCCAACTAGATGATGGGATACCTTTGGGAGACGCCATGCATTAGGTGTCACTATATGCTGATGACCTCCTTATCTACATTAGAGACATCAACAATGCCCCCGCCCGACTAGTGTGCCTGTTGGAGGAGTTCGCTAAATTATCTGGACTAACTGTTAATGTAGATAAATCCTGTGTTTACTCAATTAGTGATTGGCTACAGGACCCTAATCTCCTTATGGGCAGGAAACAGGTAAGTTGGGCTGCGGACACATCCTGATATTTAGGCATCCAAATTTACTGCCAGGTGAACAACCTTGTCAACGGAAACCTAGGCCAAGTGGTAACGTCCTCAAACCGCAGATGCAGTTCTAGAGCGCTCTACCATTATCTGTAACCGGCAGGGTTGCACTTACCAAATTGGTAGTGCTCCCGAGGCTCTTATACTGTTTCACATAGTTGCCAGTTTACGTCCAAGCCTCTTTCTTTGTCCCGATAGAAACGGAAATTCAGGATTTTATCTGGGGTAACGCCAGACATAGGATAACACAACAGAAGCTCTACCTACCGGTAGATCAAGGGGGAATGGCGGCTCCTTGCCTTGAGCATTATTATCTTCCCTCACAACTTCAATGGGTGGCGCGTTGGCGGTCAGACTGCTATTGCGCGGATACAGCCACTACACGTCCGCCCTATCTTTTGCAACATATAATTAGCCTCTTCCACTCGGGTGCAAGTTCTAGACCACCGGAGCCTTTATTGCTTGCTGTACCCTACAGATGCTTTCGCAGGAGCCTGTATATCACTCATGCGGTGACCCCTTGTGAACCTGCAATACATGTGGAGGGAACCCCTGATGGCTGAGCGGTAATCTCCCCACAGGTTCTTAGAGGGTGGCTGGAAAATGACATCCAGACGCTTAGGGACTTGTAGCGAGATGGGGTGCTACTACAATACACGTCATTGGTCGAGGAAGATGGACTGCCATCTGGGTTCTTTCTGAATCACCGTGCATTGGTAGCCTCGCTCACAACCGAATTGGGAGATAGGACTATGGAGCCGCAGACTCACCTCTCCTTGCAATACTTGCATGTCATGGGTCGGGTAGACACCTGACAAGATGTTCACGGCTTCCATAAGGTCCCATGCTGAGATTAGCCTCGATCCATCGCACCATAAGTGGGAGCACGATCTAGGGCGCCAGCTTACTCACCAGGAACGGGTACAGGTACTTGAAAGTACGACACGTATACCGTGCAATATGCGTTTCCGGCAAATACAGCTCTTCATCATACGTAGGGCATAGTTTACGCCAGCGAAAAATTAACTAGTACTTCAACTGAGCAGATGCTGAGTGTCCCAGATGTACTGAACATGGAGCGGACTTAATTCACATACTGTGGGGTTGGGCCCGGGTGTTATGGCAGAGTTTTTGGCTTTATTTAGCAGTGATATAGATCATTAGTCTTGCTCGCATCTAGTATAGGTATTCTTAGCCTGTGTTGGCCCTTTTAAGCCCTTTTTTCCAGACCTAGAAGAGGATAGCTGCTTAATATGCCTTTATTCTTGACTTTAACCTGTCTATTGCCTATTGGCTTTGACATATTAGACACTTTGGTATGGTTTATGTAGGTATTCTGACAGAGCTAAGGAGCATTTCACCCCTTTCAGGCCTACAGGCCTAGAGCTAGAGGGACTCCATCTTGATGAAGCTGAGAGGCTTTTCAGGGCAAAGGTAAAAGTTTATAGTTATAACTGTTGTTCGCCCTAAGCGGACCGGAGAGAACCGGCCAGA
The DNA here is from genome assembly GCF_964263255.1 of Lissotriton vulgaris. NCBI lineage: Eukaryota > Metazoa > Chordata > Amphibia > Caudata > Salamandridae > Lissotriton > Lissotriton vulgaris. Next base: position 696,985,115 of record NC_141691.1, on the reverse strand, counting down.
GCTGACTCTAATCAGGAATTGTTCCCGGGCTCAGGTCTCTAGACGAAACAAGCAGACTGGTCACTGTGGGAGCGTCTAGCGCAAGGAGACTGGTGCATGGGATTGGTGGGAGGAAGCTGCTGGCTGGAACTTTCCATGAGGAAACAGCATTCTATATCAGTGAAGTGCAGAGGCGGAGTCAGTCAGTCGAGGAGAGAGTCAAGCAGAGGGTCAGTCCAGCAGAGAGTCGAGCAGTGGAGTGGAGTTGGCAGAGAGAGAGAGAGGGTTCAAGCTGGAGAAGAGCTGAGTTGAATAGTGAGCTGGAACTGAAGGAAGCAGTCAGAAGCAGTTGCTTATCAGGAGGAGGTGTGAATAGCTGGAGTCTGAAGTAATGCCTTTTAGAAGAGATAGAGGAGAGATCGTGGACTAACCTATGGGAGCAGATGGAGTTAATTGGACATTGGCGCAGAGACAGAGTGAATAAGCTAGTGGAATGAACGGTGATCAGAGCGGCAGGAACCATTAAGATTGAAGACGGAAGGTGGAGATAGTTCGTGTGGGGGAGAGGAGTCCAGAGACAGAGTGATCAGCGCAGAGGTGTACCCAAGAGTGCAGGAGAGAGAGAGAGTCTGAGATGAGCCAAGGCACAGACGAGAGAGGAACCCAGATGACAGCTAGAACAAGACTTCACACTAATCAGGTGATATTGTTTTCATCACATTAGCTACACTTACACTTTATGTCTAATCTTTTCCCTTTCAGCGGAGTGTTCCTGTTATGTGTAATCTTTCTCTTTCAAGCGGTGTGTTCTACCTATAGTCTTTGTCAGATTTGTGTAAATGTTTATATTGTTGTAATAAAATAACCCCCAGTTTATAACAAACTGGTGTGTATTTCCTATTCTTGTTCACTGAAGGTAAATATATCTCCTAGGTAGTTGCTACGTGAATGGATGAGTAATCCCAATCAGGTAAGTGGTGATCACATAAAGAGGGAGTGAGTGGACCTTTGATGCCAAGAGCAGGGAGTACACTATATAATCTGGAACTATATTCAAAGTTATTATTGTAGTTTCATCCCGAGTAGACAACTGAGATATTATCCCAATAATTGTTCATAGGAATGTGGTCGTCGTTGATATGCGGCGTTAGTGACAGCACTGGGTGGGAGACCAGTGTTAATACCCACTGGATTGTGGCTTGAATAAGTGAGAACACTAGGAGGTCGAACTAGTGTGTAGTTTCGCAGGATTGCGAACAGTTTGGAAAAGGGAGCATTGGGTTCTGCAGGCCCGTGTGTAGACGCACCGGATTGTGTGTCATATCTGCCCTAGGGTAGAACGGTCTGGGTCAGGGTGGCCGCGAGACCAACTGATGTGAATAAGTGTGGTGTAGGGTATGGATATCCCTAGTAATCAGTGAGTATTCTTAGTATCCCTATAGATTTAGTGGTGTTCTTAATAATATGAGCTTGTATATTGCGAGTTCCCCATCCTCAGGTAGGTACCAGGTGCCTGGATAGAGGAGTCCTGAGGAGGGAAGGTGAGTACGTTCTGGCTGGGTTGGAGGGGCCCCTGGGGGCTGATCCCACCTACTCAGAAAATCCAGACATTACACCGGGGTGGGTACCTACTGGAACCAAGTGGCATCTCTTTTGCGCACCTGCACAGACAAAACGTTGCCACATGACTGGCCGACCTACCTGTTGCATCAGTTTCCCAGGACTTCCGCTACAAATGTTACCTCAAGATTCCTAGATCTAGGGCTAATAGTAGCCAAGCGACTCATTATCAAGAGGTGGAAAGTGACTGACACCGTCCCACCCCCCCCCCCCCCCCTCACCCCCCCACACCCACCTCAATGGCCTGGCAGGATTCGATGCTTGCCTACGGACATGGAGGGAGGGGATCCCCCTACGCCACATTTTATAGATGCCTAACATTGTCCTCTATCTGGGTGATAGATACTATTATTATTCATGTAGTGTGCTACCCTATGTGAAAGCCAACACCAGCAGACAGTGCACAATGTGCATAATATTTTGTATAGCTCTGGCCAGAAGTCCATGATTGTTATCCTGAACTGATTACTAGACACGAAAGGCGACTATGCTTCTTGAATTGGGACTACTGTTACCTCCCCGTTCTAGACGAACGCTAAACCTCTGATCATCATACCATGATCATGTCATATTACCATATCTGTGCCATACTCATGTCGCATGCTCTAATGTTTACCGCTGCTTGCACGCATGTGTTATTGATACTGTAATTTCTTTACACTAAGAAAAAAAATAAAAAAAGACTTGCAAAAAAAATTTGATGGAAATAGTGTTTTTTTTTTTTTTAAAGGGATTCAGAAATGTGGTATCCTCCCATTTTTATTACAATCAGCCACCAGGTGAACTTTGGGGTGAAGGATTGGGAACAATTGCACACATTCACAATTATTTACCCTATCTGCAGTTATAAGTACAATGTAAGCATGGTTTACTCATAAGCCTGCGAATCTGCAACCTTCATATAAGGCTGCGAAGCTCTAGATCGCCTGATGGACAAACACTGCTTCCAGGCAAGTCTACTGCTCGCCTTGAGCATCCTCACATTAAAATAAAATATAAAAAAACAAGTAAAAAGCAATCCCTGCAGACCAGGCCTTTACACTCCTCAAGCCTGGAATAAAACCCACGCCTCCACCTTCCCCTCCAACTGAAACCTGGCTTGCTCAAAGGCCTGCACATTTCATATCAGGCTGCAAAGCACTAGATCTTCCGGATGGAGGAAAACTATTTGCTGCAAATCAGCTCCTTGCCTTGATCATACTCGCATGAAATAAATAAATACGTAAATAAATATAAACTAGGTCTTTTCACTCTTCAGCTCTGGAATAACTCCCCGGCCTTAATTTATTTTTCAATTTCGGCCTGGCTTATTAAAAAGCCTGCAAATTTTAATTTCAGGATGTAAATCTCTAGATTTACGGAGGCACGCACACTATTTGGAACACGTCTGTCCCTTGCTTTGATCTTCCTCACCTTCAAATAAATAAACAAATAATTAAATAAATACAAATCAATAAGTAAAAAAAGATAAATCTAACCCTGCAGCCAAACTAGATATTTTCTGTTCTTCAGCTATGAAATGTTCATCCCCAAAGTTAGGCTGTCCCAAATGCCCAGAGTTGGCTACACAGTCTCGCCTATTGCCATGTAAATGTCGAGCTCTATGCAAGTATGATGCCCAGTGCATCCCGACCTAAGACATCTGGGGACCCTCCATGTCATACATCGAGACCCTTCGACAGGAATCCGAGCCCCAGCTGGAACGTGGCATTGTCCCGGAGGGAGTGGGGTGATTCCGTGCTTCCACTTGAAATGGTTTTATGGGTACAACGGTCAACATGCCGAATGGAGTTGTATGTTGGCTTTGGGGAAACAAAGGGTGTATTTGCTGAGCTCTTTTACAATTGAGAGTGGGGTGCATACAAATTGGACCCTAATGTAACATATGATTATTAATGCCGTTTGTTCTACCATCTAGTCCCTGTTCACATATATTTGTATAATACATAGGACACTCATTTTGAATTGAACAGACAATGTATGACTACGAAATGATGTACGAACATACATGTGCAATTCTGTTGCAATGAAGAAAACGGAAAATAAAGTAAAACAAATTAATTTAAAAAAATGTTCATCCCCAACGTGAGTGATCCTACTGTTTTTGATTTCAGGAAATAACTGGAAAACTTTCTGAACGCTCCATACCGCAAACAAAGGTTTCTGATTTTCTTTTGGTCAAGTTTTACAGTCAACAGTATTATATTTTTTTTGTTCACTCTAAACCAATGTGATCCTGCTTTTTTATCGGGATGTATTTTGCATGTTGTGCAGCGCTCTGTCAGCCTTTGCGCCAAATAAATCTATTAACGTTTATCTTCGGTCCTCTCTAGGATAAGATAAACTGTAAACCAGCATCACAGTTATTAATTTTAGTTTTTTCCGCTTTTGACATGCTATGGCAACAAACAAAAACAAAATGTTACCTGCAGCTATTTTAAGCAGTGGTTACTTTTCTTGGGTTGAGAGGCTTTGCTCTGCCCGACGCGCCACATCATTGGTGACGCGATTGATTGTATTCTTTTTTAAATGCTAGTTTTTTAACCTGGGTCTGCGTCTTTGGTTACCCCATAAACAGCTTTATTCAGGACTAACACTTGCATCTTTTATTTTACTTTCTACCCACAAGTAACCACCTCTAAATGCAAAGCTCGCCCAGCACCTTTTCCTCTGTGCAGGGAATTCTAGTCAGCGCAACCAGACACTCTTTTTGTTTACACACTGTATCGCAGAACGCTGACAACGCAAGTTTCACAAACTAAAAAACACACAGGACAAAGGACCATAGCGACCGGCCTAACTACACAACCATGGAAACCTTCCGGGGAAAGGACATTTTTTATGTGGCACATTAGGCATGTGTACCTGCTGAATAAATAAGACGTCATTTTACCAGAAGCAGTCTTTGGGCACTTCGGCATCAACAGATTGCTCCCCTGTTCTTAGTGGCACGCTAGCCATAATCTCCTTAAATCGGATTATGAAAGACTTTAACTAAAGGGCAGGCAGAGGACATATGGGGATGTGCTCGACACCGGTGTCACCGCTCCAAGACATCCACGCTGTAATGTCTTCACAACGTGGGGCAGCGAGAGCTTCTCAACAACAGTTAACACGGAGAACCACATGACGCCAAACCGCATACAACACTCCATAAACTGCTATAATGCCTAATTTAATTTGTTTAAAGAGATTAGGGCATGCCCGTCACTGACAGTTTGCTGAATACTACGAGTCCACAGTTTTGAGTCCCCAATGTTTCTTTCATACCTATAGAAGTTATTTTTCATCCCTGCTCTCTGCCTTTGTCACTGTTTTTTAAACGTTCTGCTCCCCCCCCACCCCCCCCCCCCCCCGTCTTGCTCGGTCTTGATTTGTGTCAAATTCTGATGTTGAGATCTTAATTTCAGTAACTAAAAGCTAGTGTCAATGCCAGTCCACTGTATAAATTAAGGAATGGCCTGCTCCATAAAATGTCCCAAAAGACAGTAGTTCAGATTCAGACCATGAGAGGCCCTGAAATAGATAATGTAGAGCTAAAGTACCCTAGGTATTTGGCTAAGATGGGTTTGATGGAGACATTTGAGGAAGGAGCATGTTTGTGATTGCTTGTTGTTCCCCTCAAGGAGTATGTGGTGGCCTAGAATGTGGTAGATAGTGCAGCCATCCGCAGAGACTAATGCATTGTGAGGGGTCAGGACCTCAAGGGGACAGGAGGCAGCAAGAGGCCCCGGATGGGTCCCCCGTTTAGTAGCCACCCAGCCTTCTCCACCTTGTACGAATTGGTTCGGGATGGAGAGGACAGGAGGACGAAGGAAACTGAAGGCGTTGTAAGTTAAGCAGTTGTGACCACATACAGTAACCCAGTGACAACACTACAAATGGACACCACAGAGGTTTTATATCAAAAATAAGTAGACTTTATATAGTTACCACAAGACCATACACAACAAAAATACACACTATGATTACTTTAAAATGGTAGATTCAAGCTTAGTTCACTTCAGTTCATAAATGCGACACTCTGCGTCAATGTACCATAAGTTGCGTTGCGCTTCCACGAGAAGCAATGTCGCAGCGATGGGAAATGCGGCAAAGTCAGGTGCAAAGAAATAAAGACGTGAAGATCTTCCGGATGCGGCAAGCTTCTCGGGGATGCGAGAAGTTCTCGGTTCTATGCGTGGACTGCAGCGGCGACACCCTTACGATGCGACGGCATCAGCTCCAGCGGCGACGCTCTTCTCCACAATGCGTGAAGCTTCCACTCGATGCGACAACTACAGAGGCGAAATCCAAGATGCGATGGCAGCAGCTCCAACGGCGGCGCGCTTCTCGGGGATAAGAGGTGCTCTTGGTCGACGTGGTGCAATGCGACAGTCCCAGCGGCGACACCCTCCTTCTTCGGAGTTGCGACAGCAGGCACAGCGACGGCCACACGCTCCGACCTCGTTGCGAGATTCTTCTCCTGATGCAGTGAAGAGCGACAGCTCCAGCGGCGACACCATCCTTCTCGGAGTTGCGACGGCCGCAGTAGCGACGGCGACACGCTTCCTCTTCTTTGTAGGCACGCTTCTCTCCGATGCGGTGTGGTGCGACAGTCCAAGCGGCGACACCCTCCTTCGGAGTTGCGACGTCAGGCCCAGCGACGGCGACATGCTTCTTCTTGTTGAGTCGAGCTTCCAGCTCCTTGCGACACGCAGTTCCTCAGAAGGCCCAAACAGCAGCAGGCACTTCCACAAGAACTCTGGAGAGCTGGGGATTTGAAGTCTGTTGTCCCCGAGACTTCAGCAGGAGGCAAGCTCTTTTCCAAGCTCTTGGAGATCCTTCACAAGTTGAAAGCAAAGTACACAAAGTTCCTTTCTCCTTCCTTTGACAGTAAGGCAACCACTGCAGGCCAATCCCCAAGCAGCACTTCAGCTTGGGAATAGTCTCTCCTCAGTTTCTTCAGGTTCCTCTCCTCAATAAAGGTTTCTTCTTGTAGTCCAAAGTGATTTAATTTCATGGGATCAGGGTCCCAATATTTATACCCCAAAATCCTTTGTTCCCTGCGGGGAGAGGGGCTTTTGCCCAGTCCAAACAAGTTCTGAAGCACTCTGTTTACCAGACTTCTCCTTTCCATTCACAGTGCAAGGCAAAAACATCAGACGCCCCACAGGAGGTGGAGCCAGCATTGTGGAAGGCAAGTACAGTCCTGGAGCACTTTGTTTACATGACTCCTTCTCTTCTTTCAGTGTGCAGGGCAGAAACATCAGCCGCTCCCCAGGGGGTGGAGCCAGCATTGTGGAATTTTATTTATATTCAAAAACAGTTGGTTCATTGGGGAACACAAAATTGCTTTTGTTATCTCATAAAGTTATGTAGATATTTAAATCACACAAAGCAGAATCCAAAGACCATCTACGTATTCATGTACTATTTTATCAAATATAGTCATTCATAAACACAAGTTTAGTAGATTGTAAGAAAGGCTGTACACAAATAGTGAATAGTGCAAAAAAGTGACTTAGAGTGCTCAGTGATTACGGCGCAAGGTGAATACTGTACAATTATAAAAGGAAAACGTGTGGTCTATGCGTATTGCACAATTATCACAATGTACACAGTCTTAATCAGTAATGGTACATGATATGTATGCACAGAATCCACTTTGATCGTCGACGTTTCGACCCTTAACTAGCAAGCATGTGGAGTCAAAAGCGGGTCTTCATCAGGACTGTGGTGGATAGCGGAACAGCCTAGGGAATTTAAAAAGATGGTGTGGTTTAGAATTGGATTGGATTCTGCGAGGGAAAGTATAGGGCTATGTACTTGAATGCCAACTTTACCACTCACCTTTATTTAACCACACTGGGTTAAGGTGTGAAAAGAATTGTATTAATCTGTTCAGTCGGGATTACTTGGATTCCACAAACGACCTTCCGTATTAAATTGGACGAGATTCTGCAAAAGAGTGGGGATCTAATTTATAATCTGTCGGCTATCTTGGATCTAAATGTAACCGACAACAGTGCCTGTAAGTGCGGCTCACCTGGGGTTGGTTATGTTGGTTATACCCAATGAGGCGTGAACTTCTCAATTTCTTGTTCACGTAGAGCTGTATTGTTCTGCTCTAGTGAGAGATGTATACATTCCAAATTAATAATCTCAAACTTGGGGGGTATCTACCCTTAGTGGAGAAACAAATATCCTCCATTTATTACCTGTCGGTGTAATTACTTCTGCCCGACTATGGTAGGACGTATTGGACTGGTATCATACCTAACAAGCATTTGCAATGCAATAGGTCTCGCATTATTTAAGTTTGAGCTATTAGCATTGTAAATGGCAATTGTTTTTTGCTTTATGCTATAGTTTTTTTTTTACATAAAAAGCTTCATATAAAATATGTTTTATTAAAGTTATTTATGCAGTATCTAAATTTTGTTTGCATAAAACAGTATAATACTATCTTAGTAAAAAAGTCAAATATTTTAATGGAAATTCACCACATGTTCATTTATGTGTTGGTTTTGAAAATAGCTAAATTAATAGCTTTGTCATTTACAATGCCAATAGTTATAACTTTCGCAAATGTGACACCTATAGCATTTGTCATGCAACATTTGTATTTACGTGACTTAGATGTATTGATATTACAAATAACAATGGCTTTTAATTTTTTTTAATACTTAATAAAAGTGATTGTAATTTATAATGGCAATAGCTTAAACTTTTGTAAATAACTTTTGTGAAGATTATGTTCAGTGTATTTTATTGTAACAAAATCCAAGAACAGAAGTGAAATATTAACATCTTTTTGTGACATTTGTAATAAAGCTTGAAACATTGAGAGAACATATTTGTGCTGTGGTGGTGCTGAGTGATGCTGTGGTGATGCTGAGTGATGCAGTGGTGGTGCTGAGTGGTGCTGTGGTGGTGCTATGGTGGTGCTGAGTGGTGCTGAGTGATGCTGTGGTGGTGCTGTGGTGGTGCTGAGTGGTGCTGTGGTGGTTCTGAGTGATGCTGTGGTGGTTCTGAGTGATAATGTGGTGGTGCTGAGTGACTGTACTCACTGTCACTCTGCACTCACTGTCACTCTGCACTCACTGTCACTCTGCACTCACTGTCACTCTGCACTCACTCTGCACTCACTGTCACTCTGCACGCACTCTGCACGCACTGTCACTCTGCACTCACTGTCACTCTGCACTCACTGTCACTCTGCACTCACTGTCACTCTGCACTCACTGTCACTCTGCACTCACTGTCACTCCGCACTCACTGTCACTCTGCACGCACTCTGCACGCACTGTCACTCTGCACTCACTGTCACTCTGCACTCACTGTCACTCTGCACTCACTCTGCACTCACTGTCACTCTGCACTCACTCTGCACTCACTGTCACTCTGCACTCACTCTGCACTCACTGTCACTCTGCACTCACTCTGAAATCACTGTCACTCTGCACTCACTCTGAAATCACTGTCACTCTGCACTCACTCTGCACTCACTGTCACTCTGCACTCACTCTGCACTCACTGTCACTCTGCACTCACTCTGCACTCACTGTCACTGCACTCATTCTGCACTCACTGTCACTCTGCACTCACTCTGCACTCACTGTCACTCTGCACTCACTCTGCACTCACTGTCACTCTGCACTCACTCTGCACTCACTGTCACTGCACTCATTCTGCACTCACTGTCACTCTGCACTCACTCTGCACTCACTGTCACTCTGCACTCACTCTGCACTCACTGTCACTCTGCACTCACTGTCACTCTGCACTCACTCTGAAATCACTGTCACTCTGCACTCACTCTGCACTCACTGTCACTCTGCACTCACTCTGCACTCACTGTCACTCTGCACTCACTCTGCACTCACTGTCACTGCACTCATTCTGCACTCACTGTCACTCTGCACGCACTCTGCACTCACTGTTTCTGCACGCACTCTGCACTCACTGTCACTCTGCACTCACTGTCACTCTGCACTCACTGTCACTCTGCACGCACTCTGCACGCACTGTCACTCTGCACTCACTGTCACTCTGCACTCACTGTCACTCTGCACTCACTCTGCACTCACTGTCACTCTGCACTCACTCTGCACTCACTGTCACTCTGCACTCACTGTCACTCTGCACTCACTGTCACTCTGCACTCACTCTGCACTCACTGTCACTCTGCACTCACTGTCACTCTGCACTCACTCTGAAATCACTGTCACTCTGCACTCACTCTGCACTCACTGTCACTCTGCACTCACTCTGCACTCACTGTCACTGCACTCATTCTGCACTCACTCTCACTCTGCACTCACTGTCACTCTGCACGCACTCTGCACTCACTGTCACTCTGCACTCACGGTCACTCTGCACTCACGGTCACTCTGCACTCACGGTCACTCTGCACTCACGGTCACTCTGCACTCACTGTCACTCTGCACTCACTGTCACTCTGCACTCACTGTCACTCTGCACTCACTGTCACTCTGCACTCACTGTCACTCTGCACTCACTGTCACTCTGCACTCACTGTCACTCTGCACGCACTGTCACTCTGCACGCACTGTCACTCTGCACGCACTCTGCACTCACTGTTTCTGCACGCACTCTGCACTCACTGTCACTCTGCACTCACTGTCACTCTGCACTCACTGTCACTCTGCACTCACTGTCACTCTGCACTCACTGTCACTCTGCACTCACTGTCACTCTGCACTCACTGTCACTCTGCACTCACTGTCACTCTGCACTCACTGTCACTCTGCACTCACTCTGAAATCACTGTCACTCTGCACTCACTCTGCACTCACTGTCACTCTGCACTCACTGTCACTGCACTCATTCTGCACTCACTGTCACTCTGCACTCACTCTGCACTCACTGTCACTCTGCACGCACTCTGCACGCACTGTCACTCTGCACTCACTGTCACTCTGCACTCACTGTCACTCTGCACTCACTGTCACTCTGCACTCACTGTCACTCTGCACTCACTGTCACTGCACTCACTGTCACTCTGCACTCACTGTCACTCTGCACTCACTGTCACTCTGCACTCACTGTCACTCTGCACTCACTGTCACTCTGCACGCACTGTCACTCTGCACGCACTGTCACTCTGCACGCACTGTCACTCTGCACGCACTGTCACTCTGCACGCACTCTGCACTCACTGTTTCTGCACGCACTCTGCACTCACTGTCACTCTGCACTCACTGTCACTCTGCACTCACTGTCACTCTGCACTCACTGTCACTCTGCACTCACTGTCACTCTGCACTCACTGTCACTCTGCACTCACTGTCACTCTGCACTCACTGTCACTCTGCACTCACTGTCACTCTGCACTCACTCTGAAATCACTGTCACTCTGCACTCACTGTCACTCTGCACTCACTCTGCACTCACTGTCACTCTGCACTCACTGTCACTCTGCACTCACTCTGCACTCACTGTCACTCTGCACGCACTCTGCACGCACTGTCACTCTGCACTCACTGTCACTCTGCACTCACTGTCACTCTGCACTCACTGTCACTCTGCACTCACTGTCACTCTGCACTCACTGTCACTCTGCACTCACTGTCACTCTGCACGCACTGTCACTCTGCACGCACTGTCACTCTGCACGCACTGTCACTCTGCACGCACTGTCACTCTGCACGCACTGTCACTCTGCACGCACTGTCACTCTGCACGCACTCTGCACTCACTGTTTCTGCACGCACTCTGCACTCACTGTCACTCTGCACTCACTGTCACTCTGCACTCACTGTCACTCTGCACGCACTGTCACTCTGCACGCACTGTCACTCTGCACGCACTGTCACTCTGCACTCACTGTCACTCTGCACTCACTGTCACTCTGCACGCACTCTGCACTCACTGTCACTCTGCACTCACTGTCACTCTGCACGCACAGTATCGGGCTTGTCTGGTTCTGCACCCACCTCAGGGTTCCGGGTGGGGCGATCCTGCCACCCCCCTCGTCGTATCCAGGTGTCTTTCTTCCCTGTGCTCAGTCTTCAGTCGCTCCGAAGCCCGTCCCTTGGAGCTATCCCAGGCGGGTCTCTGCCAGCAGGGGCGTGTTGTGCGTTTGCAAGTGGTCTATCTCCGTGTGGCCCTTGAGGTCAGGGTTGGCTGAGGTGGCTATCTCATCCCTTCTCCTTCCGCCCGGTTCGTGAATATGGTCCGGCCCTCTCCCGTGTAGCGCTTGTCCTCTCACAATGACCCCTGGTGCAGGGGGGGGGGTGGGCACTATCTCTTCTTCCAGTTCCTAGTATCCCCACTGCTGCTTCAGGGCCTTCTTCCCCGTTCGGCTGTGTGCCTTGTCACGTAGGGAGAGGGGGGGCAATGTCCGAAGTCTCACCCCCTGCCGCTCTCGTGATCGTTCTGCTCTCCCTTCCCTGCGTGGCCCCGATTCCTTGCTAGTGTCGTCCCTGGCGGGGTCAGCCTCCGCTGCTGGTGCCTCCCGTAGTCTGTCGCCTGCCCCCGTGTCTCGTGTGTCCTCCCCACCGGCCGTTCCACAGGCGGGAATGTGTGTATGGGGGGTGGGGAGAGGGCACCTCCGTCGATGCGGGTGGCACTAATGGGAATTCGGGGGTATGCACCGGACCGGTAGGCCACTGGCGCAAGGCCTCCCCCCAAGCGGTCCCTTCCTCCGCTTTTGACTCCTGGGCTCACCTCCGTTGTAGGCGTCCAATCTCGCCTGCGGGAACGGACCAGCTCCGCCGATCCAAGCGCCCGCGGTTTTCGTCGTTGGAGGGGGAGGGGTGCGGGGGGGGAGGTGAAGGGATCCCCCCGCTCTCCGCTCCCGGGTAGCACCTCCACCAAGCGCCGTGCCTCGCGGGTGGGACCCGTTCCGCTTCTCCCTCGGTCTCCGCGTCTGTGGTCCGGAACCTCACTCAAACGGCCGCCATCTTGGTAAAGGCGGCCGGAATTCAGTCCGGAGCTGCTGCTACTTCGCGGACGCCTCTCTCCGCACCTGAATGAGGCCCGGGCTCGGTCTGTCGCGCCGCGATTCCGGCTCCGCCACAGCAATCAGGCCGCCTCACAGGGCAGGTTCGCTTCGCCACTACGGTTGCTCAGCCCCTGGCCTGCGACCAGGAAGTCAGGCAGGCCGGGCGGGACAACCGGAAGTAGGAGGGCGGGAGCCTACCCCGCCTCCCACGGAAGAGCCGCGATTGTTTGGCGCACCGGAGCAGGCAGGAGCCTACCCTGCGCCCCGGTGCCGAAGAAGGGAAGAAGAGTCTTGCTGCCGGTGGGAGCCGCTGCACTGAGGATGCCGGTGAGTGGGGCTTCGCGGGGGGGGGGGGGGGGGGGGGGGCATCTGTATGCGCGCGCGCGGCGGCGGACTGTGTATGTGTGTGAGCGTGCATGTGTGTGTGTATGTGTATGTGTCCTGGAGTCTGTGTGTATGCGTGTGTGTGACGGGGGGGGGGGGGGGGTTGCCTGTCTGGGTGCCTGCGTGTCTGTGTAAGTGTAAATGCGTGTGCGTGTGTGTGGAGCCGAGAGGAGAGGGGCTGGTGTGTGTGGAGGGGTCTCTGTGTATGCGTGTAGGTGACTGGGGTGTGCCTGTGTATGCGTGTGTATGTGCGCATGCGTGAGTGCTGTGTATGCGTGTGGCTGTGATGTGCGCATGCGTGAATGTTGACGCGCGTGCACGCAGCTCAATCCAGCCGCTCGTCACAGTTTTGTGTCCCTCATTCCCCCGTGTCAGACGACTATAAGTCTCCAGCCTGGACGCATCCTTCGGATGCGATGTCCAGGCGAGACCTAAAAAGGAAAAGGCATTTATTTACTTGTTGGCCTGATCCCCGTAAGTTTTATATCCGTGACCGCTTTTCATTTCTGCTCACCTGGGTACCGTAGGAATGAACCTCCTAGTAGAATCCCGAAGCAAAGTACTTCTCTCAGAGGATTGACCGTAGTGGGACCATTAATTCCACACTGCGGAGGAATAAATAAATAGCGGGTTTTAAAATCAATTAGAGACCGGAGGAAAAGTCGTGCGGTCTACTTAAATTTTTGCCAACGTGCGAGGGATCTTACCTTGTCTACAAGAGTGAATCGGAGGGTGCTACGCGCCAGGGAGAAAGTTCTTCCAAACCGGCACTGATCCGAACTTCCGGGTTATGCGGCTAACGTCCTTATAGAACGTAGCGTCATTCCGGTGGCAGACACTACCTGTAGTGCAACAGGTGAGCCGCACTTACAGGCACTGTTGTCGGTTACATTTAGATCCAAGATAGCCGACAGATTATAAATTAGATCCCCACTCTTTTGCAGAATCTCGTCCAATTTAATACGGAAGGTCGTTTGTGGAATCCAAGTAATCCCGACTGAACAGATTAATACAATTCTTTTCACACCTTAACCCAGTGTGGTTAAATAAAGGTGAGTGGTAAAGTGGGCATTCAAGTTCATAGCCCTATACTTTCCCTCGCAGAATCCAATCCAATTCTAAACCACACCATCTTTTTAAATTCCCTAGGCTGTTCCGCTATCCACCACAGTCCTGATGAAGACCCGCTTTTGACTCCACATGCTTGCTAGTTAAGGGTCGAAACGTCGACGATCAAAGTGGATTCTGTGCATACATATCATGTACCATTACTGATTAAGACTGTGTACATTGTGATAATTGTGCAATACGCATAGACCACACGTTTTCCTTTTATAATTGTACAGTATTCACCTTGCGCCGTAATCACTGAGCACTCTAAGTCACTTTTTTGCACTATTCACTATTTGTGTACAGCCTTTCTTACAATCTACTAAACTTGTGTTTATGAATGACTATATTTGATAAAATAGTACATGAATACGTAGATGGTCTTTGGATTCTGCTTTGTGTGATTTAAATATCTACATAACTTTATGAGATAACAAAAGCAATTTTGTGTTCCCCAATGAACCAACTGTTTTTGAATATAACTTAATTGCGCAGGTTCATAGGGATACTGGGTCTACCCCATCTTTGTCGTTCAGCATTGTGGAAGGCAGGCACAGCCCTATTCAAGGTTCAGGTGCAACTCCTCCCTCCCATCTAGATGCAGATCTCTCTATTCACCACTGGGTGACTCAGCCGGTCTCCTTGAATTCCCCAGCCCTGTCACTCTCAAAACCAGACATAGGAATACACAACCTAGCAGAGGCAGGTTTGAATGGTTAGACAAGCAAATACCTACTTTATAAAAGGGGTATTTGCAAACACAGAATATTAAAATAAACTTCACTTAAAGATGTATTTTATTATTCTGAGTTCAGGCATACTAAACTCGAATTTCTACCATGTTCTCTGAGACAGTTAGGATTATAAAATGTAATAACTCTAACAGCCCATTCTGGCCTATGGAGAACAGATAGCCTCGCAATAGTGAATAAACGAAAATTGCTGTAATTCACTATTAGGACATGCCACACACACCAGGGCTTGTCCTACCTTATACTTACAATGCACCCTGCCCTTGGGCCTACCATAGGGGTGACTGATATGAAGAAAAGGGAAGGTTTAGGGACTGGCAAGTGGGTGCACTTGCCCAGTCAGAATGACAGTACCAGACTGCACGCAGGCTGTGCAATGGCAGACCGTAGACACATTTTACAAGGCTGCTTCTGTGGGTGGCACAACCAGTGCTTCAGGCCCACCAGCAGCATTTGGATTTACACGGCCTGGGGACACTCAGTGCACTAGACTAGGGTCGATGCAGTCTAAGGGGTGAGCAAGTTGATGCCCAACAAGGTCACCATGCTTAGACACACAACCGAAAGCATGACAGGTAAGGCAAAGGCAACCATAGGAGCAATACAACAGCTCCTGGGCTGACAATTTCGCAGGGAGGCAAATCCATGCCTAGAGGGAGTTTGCATATCTCAGCAGAGAGGGCGTTCACAAATTATGTAGGGAGACACACGAAAGGTCTCAACAAAAATCATCACCACAATAGGCTATCATCTGGAGTCAAACATGACTTAAGTATGTGGCTGGCTTTCCTATCGGATTTTGATGGCACTTTGACCTGGAGTGAGCTGTTGGTGACAGCTGAGCAATTGGAATTGTTCAATTATGTGGCTCAAATTGAGGGTTTGGGAGCAAATGACTGAGCAGACAGAATTACAAAAAACATAAAACTCTATTGGAACTCTTCCCCAAAGTGGTAGCTTTCAAGGTATAGAAAGGCAAGCTGGCAAACAGGCAGATTACCTCATGGTCAAACAATCTCTCGATTGCACAGCTTGTGAACAACGGAATGTCCTGCTGCCCAAGGGTGCTGGGCCGAATACGCCATTTAATCAAATGCCACTTGAGCATGAATGTAGCTGTAAATCCAAGGTTGCTCTAGCGCAATTGACAATGTGTTTTCCCACTTACAGTGGCTCAAGTTCAAGTAGAAGGCCCCCAGAGCTAACCAAGAGATGACTGCCTTGTGGGACCTGACAGACTTGACCTAAGGATGCTGTTGCCAATGCACTGGCGCACAAAATAGCCGGCAAGTACCATAACTACTTGTCAACATTTCAACAAGTTACAGGTGTGCAGAAACTGGAGGAGGACCAGACTGCAGCAGCAGTGGAAATGTTCATATTCTTGGCTTACAGCAATAGGCACCGCAGAGTCTGGGCTCAAATCCAACTCTCCAGATGGCTTAGTTTGTGAAGCAAAACACACAAGATGATGGACGGAATGTTGCACAATGGCAAAACATTCACCCCCAGTCACAGATCTGACCCTGGCAAAACATTCACCCCCAGTCACAGATCTGGGTTTAGTCCATCTTTATTTTGCTCACCAAGCCACCCCGGTTCAGACATGGCCATATGCAAATCAGTCTTGACCCTGTGCCTCATGGGAACAGTCCAGTCCGCACTGCCAAGCCATGTCTTTCCTGGACCGGAATCAAGCATCCTAGGACCGGTTTCTGGCTATCAGCCATCTTCAAAATAACGATGGATTAAACCCAGATCTGTGCACAGGGTCAAGACTGATTTGCATATGGCCATGTCTGAACTGGGGTGGCTTGGTGAGCAAAATAACGATGGATTAAACCCAGATCTATGACTGGTGGTGAATGTTTTGCCATCGTGCAACATTCTGTCCATCATCTTGTGTGTTTTGCTGTTCACCCTATGTGGGAAGGGTATGCCGTGGGTCCCTTGCTCACTACGCCACTGGAGTCAAGCTATCCTGGCTGAAGACGGCTGATAGCCAGAAACCGGTCCTAGGATGCTTGATTCCGGTCCAGGAAAGACATGGCTTGGCAGTTCGGGCTGGACTGTTCCTATGAGGCACAGGGTCAAGACTGATTTGCATATGGCCATGTCTGAACCGGGGTGGCTTGGTGAGCAAAATAAAGATGGACTAAACCCAGATCTGTGACTGGGGGTGAATGTTTTGCCATTGTGCAACATTCCGTCCATCATCTTGTGTGTTTTGTAGTTTACGAAGCTGCAGAAAGGGAAGGATTGAACAGGCAGTCAATACTTCAGGGCCGCCACGAAGGGCTGTGGACATATGGATGCGACACACAAGGATGAGAGGTTGTTGATTCACTTGGAAAGGCTGAAGGAGATTGCTAGACGTGCTCTTAGTGTATGTTGTAACCCATTCAAAAGTATTTAACTCAGCCACTGGTCATTACTCAGGCCGAATCCCAATCCATTCTTATTTTGCACACTACGTCACCTCGATTTGGACCCAGCTATATGCAAATCAGTCTTGAGCCTGCTTCAGTCGAACAGTCCAGCAAGAAATGCCAACACTTGTCCTCCCTGAACCAGAAAACAAGCAACCCCTTGTGGGTAGCAACGTGAATCCCGTGCACACTGTGCTACTATAACCAAAGGGTACCCTAATAAGATCATAACTAGGGCAAACCTGTCCTAGGTTACTTGTGTTCCAGTTCAGGGAGGACCTGGATCAATATTGAACCCAACAAAACTAATAAGAAATAACTCAAATCGAGCTGCCAAAGCTTCGGCTCACAATCTTAATATCGCAGAATGGATAGTTGGTGTGTTATCCAAAAGGCACTAGGAATCATATATATGTGTTCAGTTAATTATCTTATAGCACTAAAGGGTGTGTAAAAATGAAAAGGAATCCAGATGGCAAGGCTTGGGTTGCTGTTATAATTATTTACATGTCAACAATATTCAGCCATTTTACAGTAGAGTTACAATGTTACATCCACTTACATTCCCTTCTATTCAGTACCTGCTTGAGGCCAACAATTTGCGGGGTAATGGTAATCATTTCTCAAACCAGATCTGTACAACTGGGATTTAAAGAGATGTAGTGTTGCAACTAGTGTCCTGTATTTGATTCTGCTTTTATGCTGGATGATTTATATTTTGATCTCTTGGATGGTTTACCTTATGTATATCAGATTGCACGGATATCAAATAGCGTATATATGAAATTAGTAAAAATGCAGTTTGTTAGTGTTGTAGTTATTGATGCTTGAATTGCTTAGTATTGATTGTTAAAGTAAATCAGAACAATTACCATATTTAGGGTGAGCATTTAAGTAAGGCCGTAGATTACAGACCCAAAAGAATGGTAACCAAAGTCAGGAGTTGGGAGTGGCAGAAGCCAAAGTAATAGCCTTAACTAGATGGTCTTGCAAGCTTTTACCTTTTTTAAATAAAATAATGGGGCGCGGGAAGGAATCGGATACCAAACCGCACATTTCCAGGAGTGTCCAATGTTTTTTCTTTTCTTATTTTAATAATTCTGGTGACCCTAATAGAAATTGGGGTAACACTAGTAACACAAAGCTAACACAAGTAATTATTGGGATTTTAATTTATTTTTAGGCTATGGTGTAAGGTGTTCTTCATGACGGGTAAATCCTCTTCATAGCTCTATTAACGAGCCATTGTGGACAGGCTTAATCAGTCAGTTTCTTGCAGAGGGTCTCAGCCTCTTAAAGTAATATTTCTTCAATTTGCAGTTCCTTTGAACATGAGGAAACGGCCCAAATGGCAGGGATGTGAAATTCCTATAGCCCGACGCCCAGGACATATTGTTTGGGGTCAAGGGCAACAAGTTTTAATGAGTATTTTGTCCTTGGGAAAATAGGCCCAATCCCCTGCAGCACAAACCCTTTAGCTGCCATTTTACAGTACCACGTTATGGATCAGGGAAGAGTACTGCCTGTAGTTAAGTTAATATTTGTGTGCATGTGTTAATGCTGTTCAAACTTGTATGTATGGTTCATTGTTTGAAAGCCTTTATTATTAGGGTGAGCGCTCTAAGTAAATATACGTTCTGACTGCACTACTGACAGTGGTTCCAGTATGAAAATGTGTACACACGGTTTCAAAGTTTAGCAACATGAGGCTATGCATGATGCTCACAGAATGCTCTCTGATTAGATGCAAATATTTGCAGAAGCTTGAAAGCAAGATTAAGGTTTCTTTGCTTTCAATATAAAATGCTCCTAAAAAATAAAAGTAGGGAAAAAACATTTTGCTAAACTACTGTAAAATTTCAGGTACCATTTCTTTGCAGCATCATTTAGTAAAATGCGTTGATGCATGATAGTATTTCCCAAAAATATTCATATTGGAAAATGTGTGTAACCAGTTTCAATAAGATTATGAGAAACAAAAAAAAAAACAAGTCTTGGCAAAGCCAATAGGTCTGACATTGGTGGTCAGCTTTTTAGTTTTGGCAATGCGTGACTTGTTTTGGCATGGCTTTTGTAAAACCTTATTGATGTGAGAGCTGCCAGGCCCTCACCATTATAACAAACATTGGCATACGGAAAAATTGTTTTTGGTCTCAAAAAGGACACACTGCCACATTAGTTACTGGCACTGAACAAAACTACTTTGTGTACCGATATGCTGCCTGTGAAAGAGCAGATATCAGTCACTCACAGTGAAGCCAGACGATTCTGAGAGAGAGAGAATTTTAATAAACACAAAAGGTCATAGTTAGCGCCAGACCAAATTAGGGGCCCAATTATTAAAGAAAGTCTCAAAAGTGCACCTTTGGTATATGGCTTTCGTGAATTCACAAGAATTTACATTAGTAAGGCAAGAAATTGTATTTCTACAAAATATTTATGAACTGCATTTCAGCATGAGCAAATATGCATGTGTAGATTTGCTCATGTGAAAAACTGGATGTTTGAAAGTTCATTTTTTCCTCCAACTACTTTTTACCAACTCTGAAAGAAAGTTTACGTCTGCCACTCAGGAGTAAATTTCCAACATTTCTCAGTATGGGAAAGATTAGAGAAGATTTGTTGAAAACCCTTAAAACATGCAAGTTAGTAGGTTTGCACAGACTCAAAAGGGCATTCCAACCCTGGAACTACTGCTTACCACCATCATCTGTCCCAGTATGTAGATCTCCGGAAACGTGGCAACAAAAAATGATTACTAGTATTCAAACACTACTATGGTATATGCCCTGGTATGATCAGAGAGGCTATATAACAGCTCTTATATAATGAGATTGCTCACGTAATTTGTGGTAGCACTACATGGCACCAAAGGGACAGGTGGATTTTGTTACAGGACAAGTAGATTTATGAAGCAACCTGCCACATGGACCAGTAGATATTTTAATAAATTCAACACCCCTGAAATGGTAACCCATTTGTTAGAGCTCTGGGATGATGATTCGGATATACCAGTAGAGTATTGCTTTCAGTAGATTTTTGATATAGACTCGTCCCTATTTTGCCAACAATGACTTTAAAAGAGAGATAAGAGAATGGTGGAGACTTTTTTTTTTAATGGTGATTCTAAATTTCAAGTGATCACATATGAGGTGTAGCCAATCTAGGATTCTTTAAGTGTTAGTTCATCTCAATGGCAAACTAGAAATCTATCATCAATATATTGTTTTCACAGGTGAAGGTTCTGTATATATGGGTTTTTTTCAATGAAAATCATCAGCGTTCCAAAATTGTCAATGTGCAAAATAGCAAACTTTGAGGCAAACATGCTACCAACTAGACTCCTTTTATTTTGAGATAGCAGTTTCTTCAAAACGTAAATACATTTTTGAAGTACAATTCAAAGATAAAAGACATTCAGTTAGAATATGGTTGAGTTGAAAGTCAATATCTGTTGGCCTGGAGTGTTCCCTTGGAAAATATGTAAAGTGGTGTTTAATTGTGCTGGTCCCCAATGAATATCCTGCAAGTCTGGCATTCGCCTGTTTAATTGTAATGTTGGGTGTGGCTTCTTTCCCTATTCCTGATTCTAGGTCGTCTCTTTGCTTTGTCCAATACAACCCTATTTGAAGTGTGCTGCAGAACATTGTTGTATACCTAGGGCCCACTTTGGTTTAAAGGGCAGCTGCTGCCGCCTTTTTCTGGGTTTCAGAGAATGGCAACATACTCACAGAACTTGATTGCAGCACCCTTTTCCTCCCCATTCCCTGCAGGTCACGATTAACTGTTGTGGAATATTGCAATTCCTTTATAATGAAATTAAGCCTCCTTATTACTAATTTTAACTGCATTAAGCAGCCCAGCGCTTCTCTGGCAGAGGGTCCGTATCATTCAGATTTTTTTTTTTTTTAAGTTGGCATAGTTACATTTTGCTACAAACCCTTTTAAGTCATATGGCTTGGTCATCTCAATGAGCCGGATCGTACTGAGTTGAAATTAATTTCAGTGATTACTATTCTTTGAAAGGTAAGTGGGAGTGGTCACAGGTAACATCTTTTTTGAGATCTGGCAGGGACTGCCCTCCTTGGTCCTTTGAGGCACAAAGGGTTTTCTCAACTAATTGCAAGTTTTAGCCTGCCCAGATACATTTTGTTATTATTGCAGTCACAGTAGCAAAAATCTTGTCAAGATCCCAAAGTAGAGTTTGGAACTGGAAAAATAACTGCGGAATAGTAACCATTTCGATGAGGTAAATTCTACCTACAATGGTTAAGAATATATGTCCCTATTTGTGAAGTCTTTCTTGGTCTAACTTAACAAACAGCCAAAACTTAAACTGTTCATTTCTACACTTCTGCCCAAGACCAAATGCCTAACTAGTGATCCTCAGTTTTAGTTTTGTTACCCCCATATCAGATACCTATGAGGCATTATCAATTGCTATGAACACATTCAGTAGATTTTCAATTCTGAAAAAAGAGAAACATTACCATACATAACTCATTTTTGTGGCTCTTTGAATCTTAAGAGAGGATTTAATTTGCTCTCTGTGTCTAAATAACAGAGAAAGGGGCAGTAACAATGGCAAAAAGCAGTGGAGACATTGGCAGTGCTACCTAGTTCTTAGCACAAGAGTAACCCTTCCTACTTGAGCAGCTTCTGCAACCACTTCTGTGCTAGCTCCTTCATAAGCGAGGCTAACAACATTGTGAACATATTTTCCATTACTTTCATTAAAAATGATCAGTTCACCATGTCAAAAGCCTTCCTGGCATTCAGGAACCATATTATTAGTAGTGGTTTCTCGTGTGCTTCTGCCAAATCTGTCACATTCCACAGGCAGTGCACGTCTGTTTTCAATAGTCAAACCTTGTATAAACCTAGTCTGCTTATCATTTAGCAGCCTCCCTCCAACAGATTAACTATCTATGGAGAGGATTTGTATACATATTTTAGAATCCGTATTTAAAAGAGATATTGGGTGATAGGACTTGCTGATTGGGGGTGGGGAGGGAAATGTTCTGTTATTTGTGTTTGTAGAGCCCCTAGTTACACTGACCCAGTGTGTCCCCGCACTAAGGTAACAGTAAAAAAAAACAAAAGCATCATCTAGAATAGCCTGATGACATAACAGATTAGACCACAGGAAACAGATGGGTCTTCAGACCTTTCCGAAAAGTGGATCAGAATCCTCCTGGATGACAGCTTAATTTCCCTGGCCAAAGGAGGTAAGAGGGTTGCCGCCCAAGAAGATGGCATTGAATAGCTTGAGCAGACGTGGTGTATGGATAAAAATCTTTGTTTGGAAAGTCATCTGGCACTGAAGCCCAAGTCAATAGTAAAGAAACAATAACTAAAGGAATCTCATGAAAAATAGGCCAGCAGAGAGATTACTATTGTTGCCATTGTATTTACTTTAGGTGAGCACAATGGAAGAAAATCTTTAATTTAATTTACACTAGGTTAGAATCATTCTAGATGTAGAGTAATTTAAGTATCTCTGATTAAAAAAAAACAATCAGTGATTTTTATAGAATCTTCTACCATTTGGTTGGTGATTAGGTTTTTAATTCTGATTAAATGATTTAATTCAATTAACTGCTTTCTTTGGATTCCATAGCAAGATATTTTGCCTCCTTACTATCTTACTCAAATACCACATGAAACATTTTGTGCTGAGGAGTGTCGCCCACTTCCACCAAAGCCCAAAGATGAAAAATAAAATGGGAATTCGCTCTTATTTTATTTTTCATCCTCCTGTCCTGAACAGTACGTCAGGATGGGGGCGGGGGCTGCTGCTGAATTACAGCAGCAGGGAGGCGAGTGGGCTGTTTCTGCACTTTTCAAGGTGCGCATGTCCCTTTGGCTGGCCGTCTTGAGACAGCCAGCCAGACACGCGCACTTTGAAACCTCTTTCCCAGCTGTCTTAAGACAACTGGGTTGGAGTAAGTTAAGGGCTCCAGTACCTTGGGAGGGAGGAGTGATACTGCTCCCTCCAATCATGGCTCTGCTCTCACAGCATGAGAGCAGCTCCAGGATAGGTGTAAGACATTTCTGGTCTCCGAGCTGGAGTTGAGAGAGGTCAGGAGCAGGAGATCCTTTCCAAAGGTACGTTTACTTTAATACTTTTTGATTTTACTTGGGCGTGCACACCTGTTGATGTCAGCCACCACTGGTGCTTTCTGTCACAGACTGGGACCTTGTAGCACTACACATGCACAAGTCACTGTACCAATCAGGATTCAGTTCTGCAGCTTTCTGGTTACGCAAAGGCCTCCGCAATGCATTAACTAAGGAAGGTTTCATAATGTGCCAATGTGAGTTTCCCACTGATTAACTTAACTGTATTTATTTTTCATTTAAGCTGTGCCTCGCTTTATATGTAGTTATCTGAAGGTGAAAGACCGAAAAAAATTACAGAATTTTTTTTTTGCCATCCCTTTGATTATACTCCCACACTCGCTCAACCCGCCCTCTATGCACACAGCATGACAGTTCCCATACTTTCTTTAATGCATCTCGACCACTGCATGCGCCTCGCTGAGATCTATATTAATGCTGACGGAGCATCATGATGTGTACATACACTTTGAAAGCATCCCCAAATCATATTTTTGTGACGTGAATGCCCAGTTATTCTCAAACAAATTCTCCTACAGTTATTTTAGCTTCTGTAACATTTTAAGAGCGCCTTCCATCTTCATCCTTTACCACTGAACTGTTGCATCCTGAATCCCCAGATGGCACTAACAGGAAACACTTGATGTTTCCTTTATACAAATTTAGGCCACAATTGGGTTGCATATGACAAAGGACTTGCCTCTTAATTCACAAATGACATTGTTGTCATGGCAGAGGGCATAAATATTTCAAGTTAATGTTCAAAAACTGTCACCTTTATAAATGCTTGAATGCAGTGATATAATATGTTGTACTGATTTGAAACACTTCTGTATGTTGAGAAATACACTTTTTTTATTTTAGTCTTTTTAATATTTCTGTATAATGTTTGTTTCACAGTTTATGTGCCATATATTTTCAGGGATCCACTCTTAAAGCTTGGCTCGTGCATGGGCTCTTAGAGCCCAGCCAGTCTCTTGGCTCTCGCCCCTCCCTCCCTCCAG
This sequence comes from Lissotriton vulgaris, assembly GCF_964263255.1. Classification (NCBI taxonomy): domain Eukaryota; kingdom Metazoa; phylum Chordata; class Amphibia; order Caudata; family Salamandridae; genus Lissotriton; species Lissotriton vulgaris. The sequence continues at coordinate 696,960,766 of NC_141691.1, read as the reverse complement.
CCCCAGTCCGCCCGTTAGGGTGTTGGCTCACCCACCTCTAGAAATCATTGTGGATTTCAGATTTTTGTGTTTTTCCACTTGCAAAGCTCGAAGTAAGAGCCCCCCTGATTTAAAACAGGATTTAAGCAGGGCACGAGTCTATGGTACACAGCGTTCACCCACCATTTTCACAGGGTGGACGACTTCCATCCTGCCAAGAAGTTAGGCCACACAGAAATATGTTGAACTTGTCACAGTGCAATATTCAGACACCGGGATACGTTCAACAGCTCCTGCACATTGTCTGCTTTCACCTCCAGATGGGACAAAGGCAGAAGTTAGCGGGCTATCAGGCCTTCTGATCAAGTATCAGACCAAAGACAGCCTGGAACATCACACTTATATGCAAATGAAATAGAGAGAAAACAAAAGCACACAGCTTATTTATTCACATGTACTTAAGAGATGCATACTTTTTACTTTGTTCAGTCCCTGTATAAAAGCGCATGCACTTTAAGAATGCCCGATGGGTTGATCTGTCCCAGTATTTACACAATTAACAATTTAAATAACACTATTGTATTTCTTTGATAGCACTACTCATCCCAATACAGAGGGTTAGAGCGCTTTACATAACATACACATTATAAATTCAAACTAAATCATGTAAGTGTGCAAATCCATGTACAAGATGTGTTAGATGAGACAGTCAGGGTTACAAGGTGTACGAGTCAAATGCCCTTCATAGCTCACTGTGGTCTACTACAAGGATTACAATTTATGAACTGCAAATAATAAAAGGATCTCTGAATTCAGAAATAAGTAATCCACTTACCTATCGACATACATTTAAAAAAATCTGTAATCTGCATGTTACATGATGTGCTTTGCAGTTAACAACTTATTTTATTGCATTTTCAGTTGGCATAGGTTATAACATACACATATCACAGCATAATGGCATAATTAAGTGGAATATTTTTGCTCACAACATTGTACAAGATGCACACCATGTGTGTTGCGATATCATGAATAACAAACCCAAAGAAGGTAGCACAAAATAGAGGTTCAACATTCTCCGTCCCGAAGAACAGTGGGTGATTATGTTTTGCAGGAGACAAATTAATCTTCTATACTTCTTTGAGTGAGTCAAATTTGGGACTACACAAAACACAGATCTCTCCAACAAATGTGTTAACCTCCAGAGTTATCTCACCATTATTATTATTATTATTCCCGGAGATTTATTGTGCACCTCTGCAGCAGATGCCTTAACCCCATAAAATATTTTAAAATGCAGACTTTGCAACCAATTAGGCAGAACAGATCTACTACCATTCTTTTCCTTCCTGTCAATTTATCTGTGGCAGGGTTTTTTTAAAAAAAAAACCATTAATTGAGGCCCAGAATTTGCGCCAGGGTTGTGCCACTTTTTTGGCACAACCCGGACTCCATATCTCATTTGTTAATTGTCATAATGCACTTTAATGTACTCATGATACACCTGATAAACATATGTGTGAGACCTTAGTATCTGATGTCACTTCTTGTGATGTCACTTCCAGTGATGCCACACGTCATGATGTCACTTGCATACTGCTTAACTTGGTCAGTCCCCCCCCCCCCCCCACCCCCCGCCGCCCACTTCTTTTTATAGGACTTGTGCCCTGGATTTAAGGTTTTCTAACTCTACCCCGACCAATGTAATCTTTATCGAAACCGTGTGTGGGGGGGGGGGGGGGGGGGAGGGGGCATCGGGAGTAGTCTCCCTAATAACACCCCTCCCTCCGACCCCTTAGCGTGTGCGAGCCATTGAAGTCAGGTAGTCCCTTCAACAGTGCGTGAGCTAAAACTCGAGCTAATTAACATGTTCTAGACGGCCCCCCACACCCCAGAAAAAAATAAAACAGAAGTACGTCACTCACGATCAGCTTTATCCTACTTCTGACAAGTCTCCACTTCACACCCCTTATGATGCTCCCAATGTCCTGTGAACCGTCGACCACGGCCTTTCTCCTTTGCCTTCTCCCCCGGGAGGCCGAGCTCTTTGCCTCTCCTAATCTCCGGTGCAGTCGTTACAGAGAGCGAGCATAGAGTTTCAGCTTCGCCCAACCCCGAAACCAGGGAGGTCCACCACCAGCGCGTTTGCAATCAATAACCCCAGCCGACGAGCCTGGAACCGCTTCTCCGCCACCCCCCGGGCCCCCCGTTTTTAGCTGCCCTGCCAGGTAAACCTGCAGCCAGGCACCTGTAGCTCTGAACGCTGCCGTCTGGTCCCATTAGAAAAGAAATCCTTCGGCGTCCTTGGCAACGGCGCAGTGCCACGTGACCAACTGAACGTCATGCGTGTTGTGGAACACTGCGTGGCTCCTGACGACGAACTGTAGCCACATGGGGATGATCCACTGATGAGATTGTGTGGCTACTTTCCATTAGAGAACCCCTTAGGCGACCTTAACTACGATGCTGTTAAGAAGGATCCACTCCTTTTCTCTCGGGTCAACTCTTTATTTAGCAAGATAATTACTACGAACGCCAACACGTCTGTTCCAGCTGACAGGCAACTCCAACTGTCCTCTTAACATTCTATGCTGTGCAATCCACAACGTATGACATAGTCCACATTCTAACAGGTTTAAGCCTACACATAACAACACATCTTCCTTTACAGAAAACAAAAGAAAGCGAAGTATGTGTATTATAGTAAGAACATAAAAAATAAAGTGCTACAAGGACGCTAGATATACTCAAAACAGTATACAGAACTATTTACAACACTAAGTGACTTAATCTTGTAAATACCCTTTACTTATGGAAAAACTTTCCTTAGGTTTGTTACTGGAGGAACGTTCTGAATGTGACTGAACGTCATTGGACAATGACATTTCACATTCAGTCTGTTTATCCAATTGGTCTGTATCTCTGGCTTCTCCTCACACTATACCTGATCATGTTGCAATTGAACATCAAATTCTATGGCAGGACGGAGGCTCGATTATGCTTTCTCATTTCTTTACTGTCACAAACAGCAGCCAATGAAAACACAGTAAAGAAAACAAAAAACTACATATCCCATGAGCACCAGTAATGACCATAGAGGTGATATAGTATAAAAGGTGCAATAGAGGACCACACTTCCTCTTTCTTTGCTGCTTCGCAGCCAGTTAAGTGCACTTTTCTTATTATTGATATTGTGTGTTTACTTCCTTGTTGCTTGCCTTTACAGCGCATTTGTCGATTGTTTGCCGCTCTGTCGGCACGTTTTTTCCCTGTGCTTGCGCGTCCCGCCAGCTTTGCAGTTAGATTTTCCTTTGACTTATTTGGGGCTTCGGCCTGTTACTGTTGCCGGTTTCGGTCTCCCCGGCGTTGGTTCCTTGGAGCGCGAGGCACCTCCCCTAGTAGGCGCGGGGTGTCCGCGCCTGTCTTTTTGTTGTGGAGCGGGAGCTTGGGGCAGAGAGACGCGCTCAAGGCTCGTGCGTCTCTCATTCAGCAGACGGCTCTCGCGCGAATGCGCGATAGCGTGTCTTTGTTTACTTTGTTCCGCGTCTAGTCAGGAGAGCCTCCAGTGACGGCGCTTGTCTTCTGGGAGCATTTTATTGGTATTCACTTCACGAAGGCTGTTTTTCACAGCATTGCCCACTTGCCTGCCTGCTTTTGCCTCCTTCAACGCCCCAATTTCGCAAAAAAATTTGGGGCTGTAAAATAATGCATAGGCTTTGCCTAGAGTGCCATTCACTTTTGAGCAAGCCCTCCCTCCACATTTGATATTTGTTTTTGGGAGTTTCATACCTGCATTGCTTTGGCTTGCTTTGGGGTTGCACTCCCCCTGCATTGCCCTTTGGGTGTTGATAATTCTTCCTCTCCTCTAGTGGGCATAATCCAATTTTCTTTGGCATAAAGGGAGATGTTAGACCTGTCTGCCCTTTGGGTAGTCCCTCCTAATTAATTATTTATTTTGTCCCCTTTTTGCCCCTCAAACCTTGTTATCTTTTTATGTCCACTGGATTTTTGTGGTATTGACCTAGGGGTTAGATGCTCTTCTGCCCTCATAGTCCTTTTTTCCTGAGGCCTAGGTGCCTTTTCTGACTAAAAACCTACAAGAACCACAAAATGGTGGACAGTAACTGCCATAACTGCCACCTTAGGAGAAAGGCCCATAGGTTAGAATAGGGACCTTCCAGAACCTTCTGGACCCTGCTGGACCTTTGGAAGGGAGCCTATATAAGGCGGAATGCGAGGCAGCCATTTTAGAGGTGACCAGTGAGTGCACAGTGTGGAACTGGTGAGGAGGGAGGCGACTCTGAGGAGGAGGACAGCGCTTTACTAGGAGTGAGATTGACCTGTGGGCCGGCTGATCTCCTGTACTGACCTGTCCCCACTGGTGTTGACCAAACCCTGCCATGGTAGTCCACACCTATATTTCTTAAACGACCCCGTGATATTTCAAAGGCCCTGGAGACTCTGTGACGAGTCGCTATTGAAAGGGTGAAGAAACCTAACTCTGAAGGGTCACTCCTAGAAACTGTGGAGCTTAACTCACCCCCCATATTGCTTGTGAGAAGCTAGCCGATCCCTTCATCAAGGACTCACAGCGCGTGGATCTGGTGAGGCCAGCTGTCATCCCTGTGGGGTGAAGGCGCCCTATCTGGCGCAGATTCCCTCTGTGTGTTGACAGAGGTCTGAGTGGCGTCGGAGGAGGCGGAGCAGCGTCAGAGAAGGCGGGACATGGGAGGCGGAACCGCCGGCGTGAGGAGACATCGAGGGAGGAGCAGCCTGTGTGAGAACGCCAGGAGAAGTGCAGCGGTGTCGATTACTGCGCAGGCCCAGCAGCCTGTGTGAGAGCGCAGGGAGTAGTGCAGCGGCGTCGATTACTGCGCAGGCCCAGAGGTGCGGGTCTCCGAGGAGTGCGCTGGGCGGCAGTGTCTGCTTTCAGCGCAGATTCTGAGGGTGAATCGGCTCGTCCAGGGACAGAGGCGCACCGAGAAAAGGAGTGGCAGAAGGCGCTGTTGTGTCCCCGGGTACCGGCGACAGTCTGAGCTTGCCCGGTCAACTAACTCCATACAAGTAAGCCGGGGCCTCATAACTGGAGGGAGGTGAGGAGCGTCCCTGGGATTGTGACGGAGCAACAGTTGTTGACTGTGAACTACCCCCCAAGTTGCAGAACGGTATCCGCGTGATGGGTGGAGGCAATAACATTACCCCATGAGATCGGGTCCTCCTGTTCAAACGAGGCTAAATGCAGTTTAATTGCACAGTACCAGAAACCACAAAAGAGGGGCCGAACTGGGGATAAGTAAGGGTGTGGGGGCTGCACCTGACCCAGAACGTTCAGTGCTCATCAAGGAGACCCTCATAGTCTGATGTGGGGTCTGGGGCAAGTTAAGATAGCCATAATCAGATAACATAACAGACCTGTTTGTTTTCACTTAGGCCCCAGCTGTTCACATCGAGACAGTGGGTGACATTATTGAAATTGAGCTGTAAACCTGTGCAACTTGTGTGAAATGTCCGTGAAGCTACATAGGTAATGTACGGCTTTGTCTTATTGTAAAGGAGTTGTGAAAAGCTTGCTTAAATTACAGAGATTATCATCCAGCTTCTTTCATTTGGGAGGAAGTATTGTTAATAACATACAGAACTTGGCACAATCTAAGAATGGCATGTGAAGATATTTAATGTACTGAAATCTGCTAAGAAGCCGTAAATCTAACAAAGAGTTTTTATAAAGCAGACTGTATTTTTCTAAATCTGGTGTGGTGTCGTTTTTGCATGGATGAACACTGAGTTACTACAGGGTGGAGCGCAAACTTTACACTTTTGCTTCTAGGATCTGACTGTCTTACACTAGGCCAGGCTACCCTATGTGACTTTGGAACCCCAGGTCCAACATAATTGGTGTCTAGCGGTGGGATTAGAACTGTGTTTGCATCCACTCTTTAGTAACAAGGTGTATTCCATAGGCCTACACTTGGAGTTTTCTCCGGGCGGACTTCCCAATTACTTCTTTTGCTTTTTCCAAATTTACTCCTGGTGGTGGGTGGAGGTAGCTTCGAATTGCCCTTTGAACCAACTCTTCCCAAGTGATTGTCCCGATATCTCTCAACAGCAAAATGGAATTTGCTCTGGAGGAACTGCAAACCTATTCTGCAGCCCAGCTTAGAGACTTTTGCCAGAAGATGGGAGTGTTATTTAAGCGTGGTACCAAGAAGGGAGAACTCCAGACCAGTTTGAGGGCTTGGGTGGCAGCACATGGAGACGGAAAGGAGGAGGAAGAGGGGACGGACCGGGACACAGTCATAGGGGTAGAGGGATTGTTCCATCCGGAGGTGGAAAACCTACTCCCAGGACCTAGGACCTTCTCAAGGGGGGGCAGCAGTGTCTCCGGAAGAAGCTTAACTGAAGCTGAACTAGCGGACAGGAGGGAAAAAAGACAGCTAAAGTGGGAGTTAGCCAGGTTGGAACAGGAGAGGGAGGAACAGAGGATGGCTCATGAGTTGAAACTTAGGGAGCTAGAACTCAAGGCTCTACAGTTAGGACCCTCCAATTCTCCAAATGGTGGCAGCGAGACAAAAGAACTGACCAGGGAATCCAGACCCTACCTACCTAAAGAAATAGTTGCCAGCTACAGCCCAGGGGATGACATCGCCAAGTGGCTGGCTGCCTATGAGGTCTCATTAAGAGCCCATGGGATCCAGGAAAAACACTGGGGGGGGGGTGGTTTATACAAGTACATGCCTCCTACTTGACGGGACACACTATTGGCCCTGGAACAGGAAGAGCAGACCTACTACCCTACCATGAAAGTGGCGCTAATTAAGAAGTTTGGGCTGACCCCAGAGAAGTATCGGCAAAAGTTCAGGGGAAGTCACAAATTAGGCACCCAAAAGTAAGTGGATTTCCTGGACTATGTAAGGAAGGCACTAGAGGGTTGGATACAAGGCAGCGAGGTGAGGGACTATGAGGGGTTGTACGACCTTTTTCTCAAAGAGCACCTACTCGAGAAGTGTTTTCCCGAGCTGGTCAACACCTGATGGACAGCAAGCTGACCAACCCCAGGAAGCTTGCAGAGGAGGCGGACATCTGGGCAAGTACCCAGGTGTCCTCAAAGGGGACTGGAGGGGATTCCCAAAGAGCCGGACGGGGCGCCCCCCAGAAGAAGGAGGGGGGAGATAAAAAGCGGGAGTTCTCAAAAGGTCCCCAGAACAGTTTCCAGGGAAAGGGAACAGGATTCACCCCTAAGGCTAACCCGCCCAGAAACCCTCATCCTGGCCAGCAGCCAAGGGTTGTCCACTTCTTCGAGTGTGGTGGTGTTGGACATTATAAGGGAGATGTCAAGTTAGGACCCTCCAATTCTCCAAATGGTGGCAGCGAGACAAAAGAGGAGGGAAAGCCCCAGGAGTAGCTAGTGTAGTGCTCGGAGAGGAGTTGCCCTTAGATAAGGGGGGTGAGTGGGCGGGTGTCACCTTAGTGTCCCTGGGAGATCGGGGGATGGTTCCAAAGATCCAGGTGCCCTCAAATACTACCAAGTATGGGCAATGGGTCACCATCAATGGCCAAAGAGGGGTGGCTCTGAGAGACACAGGAGCCAGTATGACTATGGTAAGGAGTCAACTGGTGTCTCCAGAGCAGGTGATTCCACATGTACTCCACCCTGCCACGATGGCTGACAGCAGATTGGGCCACTACCTTGTGGCCGAGGTTCCCTTTGAGTGGGAAGGGATTGCAGGTTCACTTCGAGTTGCCGTAAGCCGTGCCGTGCCAGTTGATTGTTTGTTGGGGAATGACATGGAGCACAATGCTTGGAAGAAGGTGGAATACCGGACTCATTCGGAGATGCTGGGTACACCTGACTGGGCCTGTGCAAGCACCAGGTCTGCGACTGCCCAGAGAGGGAGTTCGCCTGGGCTGGAGCCTGGAACAATGGCCCAGCCCGCTGCCAAAAAGGGAAAGGCCACGAAGACAGGAGAAGCCTGCTTCGGCTTCCACGCCCCATGAGACAGATCGGCCACCTGCGGTGGTGGGCCAGGAGTCAGCGGACGGGGAAGTAGTCTCCCTGGAGGACTTACCTATCCCTGCTGAGTGGCATGTGGAAGGAGGGCCTACCAGGGAGGAGTTTTGTAAGGGCCAGAAGGAGTGCCCTACCCTTGAGGGACTGAGGCGACAGGCCGAAGCCCAGGCAGCAGGGAACGTTGCAGGACACTACCATATTTACTGGGAGGACGGACTTCTCTACAGTGAACCCAAGGTACCTTTGCCCGGTTCATCACGGGCCTTGGTGGTCCCTCAACGATACCGAGCCTTTCTTCTCGAATTGGCTCATGAGATTCCCTTGGCAGGACACTTAAGTCAGGACAAGACCTTTGCCCGGCTTGTCCCCCACTTTTACTGGCCTCAGATGAAAGTGGCATCTGACACATACTGTCGGACGTGTGTATCCTGTCAAGCCAGTGGGAAGACAGGGGTGAAGTTGAAAGCTCCCCTGGAACCACTTCCTGTCGTTAGCACCTCCTTTGAAAGGGTGGGCATCGACATTGTGGGGCCATTAGATCCACCAACTACAGCTGGTCACAGGTTCATCCTGGTTCTGGTGGATCACGCCACGCGGTACCAAGAGGCAATTCCTCTGAGGACTGTCACTGCACCTGTTGTGGCTAGGGCCCTGATGGGGATCTTTACCCGAGTGGGTTTCCCCAAAGAAGTTGTGTCCGACAGGGGGACCAACTTCATGTCAGCATATATGCGGGCAATGTTCAAGGAGTGTGGAGTGACCTACCGGTTCACCACTCCATACCACCCCCAGTCCAATGGACTGGCAGAAAGGTTCAACAAGACCTTAAAAGGCATGATAAGAAGTCTGCCTGAGAGCCTGCAGAGGAAATGGGACGTCCTCCAACCCTGCCTGTTATTCTCCTACAGGGAAGTGCTGCAGAAGGGAGTGGGCTTCAGCCCCTTTGAGCTACTGTACGGGCACCCTGTACATGGACCTCTCAGCCTGGTGAAGGATGGATGGGAAAAGTCTCCCAGAAAGCCTCCCCAGGATGTGGTGAGCTACATGCTGGCCTTCCGGAGCCAAATGGCAAAGTTGTGGAAGCAAGCTTCTGACAACTTGGAAGCCAGCCAAGCAGTAATGAAAGAGTGGTATGACCACAACGCTCACCCGGTGGAGTTGGAGCCTGGCCAGAAAGTGTGGGTGATGGAACCTGGAGAGTTAAGCGCTCTCCAGGATCGCTGGACAGGCCCCTTTGAGGTGTTGGAGAAGAAGGGTAAGGCCACCTACTTGGTGGATCTTAAGACCCCTCGACAGCCCCTACGGGTGCTGCATGCTAATCGCCTCAAACCCCACCATGAGAGGCCAGAGGTCATCTTGATGATGGTGACTGATGGAGGAGAGGAAGCGGAAAGCGAGCCTCTCCCGGACCTGTTTTCGTCTCAGGAAAAGGATGGGTCTGTGGAGGGAGTGATTCTCTCCCCATCCCTAACTCCTGAGCAGCGGGAGGACTGCCGCCAGATATTGGAGCAGTACTCTTCGTTGTTCTCCCTTGTTCCGGGAAGGACCCACCTGTGTACCCATGATGTGGACACAGGAGACAGCCCACCAGTGAAGTCCAAGACCTACCGGCTGTCAGACAAGGTGAAGGCCAGCATCCACGGTGAGGTTACCAAGATGCTGGAGCTAGGAGTCATTGAACCTTCCAGTAGCCCCTGGTCCAGTCCGGTGGTTTTAGTACCAAAAGCTGCTCCACCGGGCACCACGCCAGAACTGAGGTTCTGTGTGGATTACCGGGGACTGAACTCAGTGACCAAGACTGATGCTCATCCGATCCCTAGGGCGGATGAATTGATTGACCGGCTGGGAGCTGCCCAATATCTGAGTACCTTTGACCTTACTTCAGGGTACTGGCAGATCTCCCTTACAGATGGAGCAAAGGAAAGGTCAGCTTTCTCCACACCTGAGGGACACTACCAGTTCTGTGTGATGCCCTTTGGGCTCAAGAACGCCCCTGCCACTTTTCAGCGGAATGGAGGCTTTCTCCGCTGCTTACCTGGATGACATTGCCGTCTTCAGCAGCAGTTGGGAGGACCATTTGCGTCACTTGCAAGCTGTTCTCCAGGCCCCGAAATAGGCTGGCTTGACAATCAAGGCCAGCAAATGTCAGATTGGGCAGGGGTCGGTTGTGTACCTAGGCCACTTGGTGGGTAGGGGAACAGTGCAGCCCCTCCAGGCAAAGATTGAGGCAATCATGGCCTGGGAACCCCCCAAGACCCAGACTGAGGTCCGAGCTTTCCTGGGCCTCACAGGTTACTACCGTCACTTTGTGAAGGGGTATGGCACTATTGTAGCGCCCCTCACAGAGCTCACATCCAAGAAACAACCTCGATGGGTAGTCTGGACAGAGGCTTGTCAGCAAGCCTTTGTGAAATTGAAACAGGCAATGTGTGCAGCACCGGTCCTGAGAGCCCCAGACTTCTCCAAGGAGTTCATTGTCCAGACAGACGCATCAGAGCATGGCATTGGGGCAGTGTTATCGCAACTCAATGAAGAGGGTCTGGATCAGCCTCTAGTCTTCCTGTCCAAGAGACTGCTTCCCCGGGAACAGAAGTGGAGTGCAATTGAGCGGGAAGCTTTTGCAGTGGTATGGGCTCTGAAGAAGTTGCGGACATACCTGTTTGGTTCGCACTTCCTGGTTCAGACTGACCATCGACCTCTTCGTTGGCTGATGCAAATGAAGGGGGAGAATCCCAAGCTGTTAAGATGGTCCATCTCCCTACAGGGAATGGACTTCCGGGTGGAACATCGGCCTGGAGTGGACCACGCCAATGCAGACGGTCTCTCTAGGTATTTCCGCCTTAGTGATGAGAACTCCCAAGGGGTTGGGTAGCTCTCCCCACTTTCAGCTGGGGGGGACGCGTGTTAGACCTGTCTGCCCTTTGGGTAGTCCCTCCTAATTAATTATTTATTTTGTCCCCTTTTTGCCCCTCAAACCTTGTTATCTTTTTATGTCCACTGGATTTTTGTGGTATTGACCTAGGGGTTAGATGCTCTTCTGCCCTCATAGTCCTTTTTCCTGAGGCCTAGGTGCCTTTTCTGACTAAAAACCTACAAGAACCACAAAATGGTGGACAGTAACTGCCATAACTGCCACCTTAGGAGAAAGGCCCATAGGTTAGAATAGGGACCTTCCAGAACCTTCAGGACCCTGCTGGACCTTTGGAAGGGAGCCTATATAAGGCGGAATACGAGGCAGCCATTTTAGAGGTGACCAGTGAGTGCACAGTGTGGAACTGGTAAGGAGGGAGGCGACTCTGAGGAGGAGGACAGCGCTTTACTAGGAGTGGGATTGACCTGTGGGCCGGCTGATCTCCTGTACTGACCTGTCCCCACTGGTGTTGACCAAACCTTGCCATGGTAGTCCACACCTATATTTCTTAAACGACCCCTTGATATTTCAAAGGCTCTGGAGACTCTGTGATGAGTCGCTATTGAAAGGGTGAAGAAACCTAACTCTGAAGGGTCACTCCTAGAAACTGTGGAGCTTAACTCACCCCCCATATTGCTTGTGAGAAGCTAGCCGATCCCTTCATCAAGGACTCACCGTGCGTGGATCTGGTGAGGCCAGCTGTCATCCCTGTGGGGTGAAGAATCCCTATCCGGCGCAGATTCCCTCTGTGTGTTGACAGAGGTCTGAGTGGTGTCGGAGGAGGCGGAGCAGCGTCGGAGGAGGCTGGACGTGGGAGGCGGAACCGCCTGCGTGAGGAGACAGCGAGGAAGGAGCAGCCTGTGTGAGAACGCCGGGAGAAGTGCAGCGGCGTCGATTACTGCGCAGGCCCAGTAGCCTGTGTGAGAGCGCCAGGAGTAGTGCAGCGGCGTCGATTACTGCGCAGGCCCAGAGGTGCGGGTCTCCGAGGAGTGTGCCGGGCGGCAGTGTCTGCTTTCAGCGCAGATTCTGAGGGTGAATCGGCTCGTCCAGGGATAGAGGCGCACCGAGAAAAGGAGTGGCAGAAGGCGCTGTTGCGTCTCCGGGTACCGGCGACAGTCTGAGCTTCCCTGGTCAACTAACTCCATACAAGTAAGCCGGGGCCTCATAACTGGAGGGAGGTGAGGAGCGTCCCTGGGATTTTTGACGGAGCAACAGTTGTTGACTGTGAACTACCCCCCAAGTTGCAGAACGGTATCCGCGTGATGGGTGGAGGCAATACCATTACCCCATGAGATCAGGTCCTCCTGTTCAAACGAGGCTAAATGCAGTTTAATTGCACAGTATGGGCGAATTTTGCAAATCTGGCGTTTGTGAATTTTGCGAATTTGTGAACTCGCAATCCGCAAAATCCGCGAATTCTCGCGAATTTGCGGATTTTTTCTTTGTGTTCGCAAGGGTTTCTGCCAGTTCGCGAGGGTTTGGTACTAGTTCGCAATCGCGAACTTACTTGTCGGCTCGCAACGGTCGCGACTATGTTGTTTCAACGTCTGGTTCATCATCACAGGTTCCCAGCACCCTCTGTTTCACCACTGCGACCCTCTGTTTCACCCATGCCACCCTCTGTTACATCAATGCCACCCTCTGGTTCATCATCACTGTAGATTATGGGGGGGGGGAAAGCAAGCACACCTGCCCTGCTTCAACTGACATGAATTATTTGGGGTTAGTTTATTAATGTGTCACTGTTTTAAAATTTCAGGTCTGGCACCTGCTTCCTTATCAGTAATTTGCTTTCTGTTGCAGTGCAATTTTTTTTTCCAGGACCTTTGTGGCCTACTTGTAGCTATTCTATGAGCCTGCTGTGAGGGTCAGAGCAGGGTCATACAATTGTTGCAACTAGCAACTGAACTCTGGAGGGGCCCCAGTCAAGAAGCACTACAGGGAATGGTTACTAATGATGAGTTTGAACTCTTGCACCTGCCGAGTGCTTTCAGTTTTGCAAAACTAGTTTTTCTGCAATTTCGCGGGATTCGCGGGGCGCGAACACGAGCGAGATCGGATTAGGAAGCAGCGAATTCGTGCGAATATGCGATTTCTTTTTTTGCGGCGTGTTAGCTCGCAAGGTTTTGTGCGTTTTCGCGAGCCGCTTGTAGCGCAAGGTGCGAAGTTACCCTCGCGGTCGTTCAAGGGCACGGCCATCCTGTTTGCGTGACGTATTTCCGTTTCCGGGCGCGAAGTGTAATCTCGCAAAGTGTGCGGCTCGCCAGTACAATTTCGCAAGTGTTCGCGATGAAAATCTTGCGCGAACTTACCCGCGCAGTCGTGAACGGGCGCGGCCATCTTGTTTCTCATTCATTGCTATGGTTCTGGGCATGCTTTTTGTATCCTCTCTAAATCTCTGCCATCCTTTGCTTGTTTGAAGTTTTTTTTAATCTATTTTACTTATTATCTATCCCTCTATTTTTCTAGCCCTATATTTTTGTGTTTACTGCTACTTTTGGTTAATTTTAAACTACTTTTTTTTTTTGAAAACCTTTATTTAACATTTGCACTCATATACAAACCCGGTCCTACAACCCCAGGGGCTGGCCGCTAAGCAGTTCAGTACAGTATCACAATCAGTTTCAGAGCAATTGTCCCTGGGGAACATAGTAACTCAAATTACCAAGCACAGCGGTTGCGAGTGCAGTTCGATGCAACAACAGGATAGGAGGTTTTCATTTTCCAATATAAAATAGAAAGGATCAGGTAGCATACAGTGTCTCGGACCACAAAAATGGGGGCGAACAGAAAAACGATGTGTCCATACCAAGTTCGCTACCATGGAAATCAACGGCGTTTAGACATGCGACATCAGGATAAACAGCACATTATTAATATCCACACCGTCATTATTGTCCGCCCCCAGCACCAAGGCCCCGAAGAGGTCAAGGCACAGGTGTAGAGATGAGGATGCAAAGAAAGCCGAACCCACTACACTAACCCGGAAAAGAAAGGTAAGAAAGGCTAGGGAAGAGAAGAAGAAAAAGAGGCCATAGAACAAAGATAAAAAACGAAATACCCACCCCCACGCCCCCCCCACCCTGCACCCCTGCAAATGACTACGGCCACCCCCCACGCAGCGTGCCTGTCGCCCAGCAACCAGAGCCCGAAATATAGAAGAAAGGGAAAGAAAAGAAAGGAAAAGAAACCCCACTCGAGAGGGGAAATCGGAGGAGGGCATAATACTACGGACTCCCGGTCTCCTTCCCCCAACATAGCCAACCCTGCCCCGGAATCCGTTAGGACAGCAAATCAATCCCGTCAACCATAATTCCACAACGAGAAACCCAGACAAGAATCTCAACCCTGGCCCCTTCGATCAAATGTACTGAGGTCGGTAATTAAGAGAAGTCCTTTACACACAATGTCACATAAGTCGGCAGAACAGGAGCGCATAGATGTAGGTTGCTGGTACCACTGTCGCCCCTCCTCATCTCCGAGGCCGAGCTTCGTCCCATCCGCCATCTTGAAAGACCGGTGGAGGAGGGGAATCTACACAGTCCAAAACAGCATACAGTACAAAGTAGATGATTCCATAGTGGGGACATGTAAATGTTCCGAAGGGTGCAGAATCGAAGGTTTCAACGGTTCAGTTGGGTGTCCAGGCACATTCCAGTCCGGTAAATCCATCACAATAGGGGCAAACACTGTTTCCACCGCCGGGTCTAAATACACCTCCGAAGCATCCATTGCAAAGTGGGCTGGCTGCCGGGTCACAAGCATCGAGTCAGGGTCCGGTCTCGAGCCTGTGACTTCATCCATCGCAGACAACAAGTCGCGAGTCCGGGCTTTGATAGTGCCCCAAAGCGCCATAAGTGCCTCCAGCACCGTCAACAAAGACGGGCCAGGTCGAACCCGCTCCGTTAAACTTATTCTGTCCTCAGGCATGGTGGTCCCCACGGAGAGGCGCCTTCTCCGGGGCAAGGTTAGGCGGAACAGGAATAAGCTGGGAGGGAACGGCGGTCAGCGAGCAGTGGTACGCGGCGAGGCACCGACCCGGGGGGATCGGCGATGTGAATGCCGGATCCCCGGTCAGGGACCCTCACAATACAGTACCGTGCGTCACTCGTCGCCTCACATGCTATAGGGCACCAGGCAGCTGATGGTAGCGAAACAATCGAGAAAAAAGTTCGAGTGAACCAGAGACCGGGCCCAACCGCATTCAGCAGCCCGTTGTTGTTCAGCTCAGACCCGGCAGGGCAAGCACTAGAGATCCCGGCTGCCCAGGTGGGTTAGGCCTCAGTACGTTCTTCGACGTATCTTCGCTCCACGACGGCGGAAAAGCTCCGGGATTACACCACTGGAGTGTGGGACGGATCACCCACACGGATCCGGTTCAGGTGAGCAGGATTATCAACAGGATAGTGAAGCGTAGGACGGAGGTCAGCGGAGCCGGGAGACTATGCGGCCATCTTGGTTGGTGTCGTAGCTCCTCACCTTAAACTACTTTTTTAAACTCTTTTCTTTTCTTCTCTTCCCTATTCTATTTTCTTTATTCCTTTCCGCCCAGACCATGGTGAAGGGAGCCGGGAAGCATCCAGAGAAGGGGAAGGGTCCCGCACCCCATGCCCGGCTCCCGTGCGGGCGTTTGAGGGGGGAGCAGGTCGTACCCCGGGAGATCTTTAGCCCGGAGGAGGTGGCTGCACTCATTTTTTATGTTCAGCGCCATCTCCCCAGGACCATCATGGCAGGCGGCAGGATCGGTGTCGGGTACGGGATCCGGGAGCGCCGGAAGCGGTGGGAGAAGGTGTGCCGGGCCATGTACCACCATTCTCGGGTCCGGCGCACCTACAACCAGGCCACCCACCGCTGGACGGATATCCTGGACCGTGAACGAGATCTGCTCGACCTGCTTGGCCTTGAGATCCCCGGGCTTGGTGAGTAGTAGAAGCTATTTCTTTACTACTCTGTTTTCTCCTGCTGTGTGTTATTATATTGCAAATTTTTGTTTTTTACCAAGAGCAATAATGCTCATTACATTGTAGGTAAATTATATTTCAAAATCTTCTGTGCATTTCAGGTGCACTGCTCTCCTTCTCAGTAGTGTTGCTACTATGCTTATTTGTTTTCGATTTTGTGTTCATTTCATTGGCCTGTGAAATTATGAATGAGTGTAGTTTAAAGAACTGCGTAATGCTACACACTAAGGTTCAGATTTTTAATTACCGGCGCATCCCTGCAAAGTAGCAGGGATGCGCCAGTAATTGTGCGCCACGCCACCATCACCCATGGTGCGCCATATTTACAATGCGGCGCACCATGGGCCCAAAACGTCACCAAAGCGTTACGCATCTGTGCCGTAAAGGCGGCGCATTGCTGGAGTTGCGTCGCAACGATGGCGTAGCTCCATCAATGCTCTGGGATGCCCTATCTCCCCAATGCTGCGTCAAGCCATATGTCTGCTTCAAGCAGGCGCAGGGTTTGAGTCACGCATCATTGTCATTAAAGTGAGTGATTGAAATCTTGTAGATTTCCCTCAGCCACTTTTAGGATGCGTTTCTGCGCAGGAACGCCCTCCCTTGCGCTGGAACGCCCCCTGATGGCGCAGGGCTTTACAACGTGATGCATCTCCCATATGCGTCACGTTGTTAATATACGCCGCACCATTGCGCCTCTTTTGTGCTGCCGCTGCGTCACAAAAGTCACGCAACAATGGAGCAAAAGAGCCGCAAGGGGCTTCTAAATCAGCCCCTACAGACTCAAGTCCAGTCCTTCCTTTGTACACATGGCGATAAGAAGAAATAGTGGTGGTGGATTGATAGTTTGAGTATTTTAATGACTGGTTAATGTAGTAGGAAACTTTAGTGTTGTCGCTGATTTGCAATCACGATGGACTTTGTCTGTCACTTCGCGTGCTGCGGACTGCTGCCTGCCAATCCTAGGCAAACCTTTTTAGTACTTTGTTTAGTGAGTTACATAAGAAGTTTCCAATTCGACGGTCCGCAAATCAAGCAATACTAATAACGTAGTAGACCACATGAGATTGGTCAATAATATATCCCGTGGAATAGTTGCCTATTTGCTATTTCGCCAAAATATTTTGTTAGTTCTTTTGAAATGTTTGATTTGGTTGACAAATATCATCCATGTTTTCTGGTTTTCTTTCTTTCATGTTGTACATCAGCTCCCCCCAGGGGCAAGAGGAGGACACAGGAGGAGGAGGATGGTGCTGTTCAGGGTGCAGGCCAGGATCGGGCAAGCGAGGGCTCCTTTGCTGGCCCCAGTAAGTTTTAATTTTAATATAGAGTACTTATTTTTTCCTAGCGTTCCTCATTCGATTTTTTCGAAATCGTCTTTGATCTTCTTGTAGACTAGATCTAAATTCTTATCCTGCCTCGACTATGACTCCGTGTGGTATTACTAGATTATTCTTATTAGTCTGTCTGTGTAGCTAACTAAGATGCACATTTGGCAATTCCATGGACTCCCATTCTAGTCAGCAATAGCTCTATGCACTGAGTGCAGTCCTCTGGGATTGTCCATAATGTCTTTTCAAGTCTTCTAAATGTTTATGCTTTGACAATTGCCAACAATAAAAAGGTGAATGACCACCAAGAAAGAATAAGATACTACTTTACTTTTGGTTTGGATAGGAGGACAATCCATTCTACTACTGTTGCAGAGACAAATCTGCAGAAACAGAATTATGGACACTAAATAATGCATTGCTTAGCTTATCAATTATAATAGGTGCTGTTAGACTTTCCACATACCTCAGTGATAACAGACTTTGTAGTTGAACCCCCAATCTCCTTACTGACTAGATAGTGTGGCAGAGTCATTTAGCTCCCAAAGTCACCGATGATTGATCCCCAATGATGTCAGAGGCACAGACTCATGCTTGCAAAAATTCCAAAACCTTTAGCTCATCCACTCTAGTCTGGAGGACCAAAAACCACAGAGTCTATTTAAGTTTAAAAGCTTCATTAAAAGTAAACACATTTATTAAAATCAAGTTTGTCATAAAAGTAAACGTTTAACTGAAAATGGAAAAGTGCTTAGTGCTGACGATTAATTGGACACATTTCTTGTGGTCGAGCCGAGCTCTCACCTGGTTTGAACTTGATCCTGCTCGTGTTCTGAGAAGTCAAGCTTCTGTCTGTTAGGAGAAAAAGTGGTGGGTGTTAAAAATAAAAAGCAAGCATTCATCAGTTGTGCCAAAAAGTGCAGCAAGACAACAGCCTTCCCTGGAAAAAGGGACATTTTTACTTTAGAGTAGACAGTCACAAATTATTAAATTGTATTCTGTTTTTTTCACATTTCTTTCTTCCTCCTAGACCAAATATTATATAGTAGTGAGTGGTGTATTCTAACATTATTAAATGTACTTTGTAGGTGGAACATCTGGAGGCGGGGCCAGTGCGGAGGTGTTGGTGGCATTGGACGAGGACAACTCTGGGGAGGAGGCGGTGGAAGTGCCGGACAATTCTGTGAGGGATAACACGGTGGTGGCGGGCGGAGGTAAGCTATATATTCCTTACTTATTGAGATTGAAGACTGCAGAGTGAGCTTTCTGCACGGGTCTATTATAAATCAACCAGGTAGTAGCCTCCTCTAAATGTACTTCGACTTAGCTGTGAAGTTTTTGGCGAGAAGAATCCCAATCAGATCTGAGATGAACTTGATGGATGGGATGAACGAAAAGCGAAAGAAGGGTGTAAGTAAGTGTGGAAGGACGAGAAATGTAATGATGACTGGCAAAGAAGAATGATATGTGTTTGCTTGGTCCCCGAGGTAGCTGGGAAGGAAATAATATGGTATGGTGCATGGCTGGGTGAATGATGAAGCAAGGATGGGTGGAAGGAGAACAGCCTGGGTGGGTGAAACAGAAACTGTATGTGTGCATATACTTTGAATGGATGGATGCCTGGATCATGGTACTATCTGACTCTTAGATAGCATATGTGTATCTAGAGAGAGTAGACGGTCACTGGATGAACTAAGTGTTACTTTGAAGAGCATGTAACACCGCACCCGCACGTCCGTTCCAGTGTAGGAAAGGCAAGGAAAAGAAGTTGTAATTTTGTCCAAATACTACCATGAATAGTAGCAGTAGTTTGTATTGCAACTGCAAGCACAGCATATATCCGGTTATTACAGTGGACACTCCCTACCTCTCTTAATAACTTTAGTTTAGTAGTAGTGCGTCATTCATATGTGGGTGTATCACTGTTCACTCAATAATAAGGAAAGCACCTAAAGTCATCCCATATGTCATCAAATACATCCCATGTCAAGTGATAGATAATCAGATTATTTAGTTTCTTCATTTTCCTTTTCTAATACTCATTTGCACTATAGGGTGAAAGCTAAATTTATTAAGCAGTAGCCCTTTTAACAGAGTATTCTCAGTGCCACCCGTAATAGAAAAGTAAGAGCTTCACCACCTGCATGTACTGGACCGGTACAGTAACGCAAGTCTGTCTCACTCATCATGGTGTGCGTCTGTTTTTCTCGGGTGCAAGTTCACTGCGCTGGCATTATGCCGGCTTGCATAAGATAACGTACCAATTTTCCTAAACAAGAGAGAAGAAGAAGAATAAGACTGGTGTACTGTCATAGTCGACTGTAATGGAAGTCCATAGTGCTCGTAGAATTTGTTCCTTAAACTCCCACTAATGTTAGAGCAAGGATGAAGAAGTCGGAGGTTACATAGATACTGTCCTCAATAGTTATGTACTGTGCTTTCAATTTGCTACTTGTACTGTGACACAACTTTCTGCTGAATCATTTTGTGTTAATCTTAAGGAGCATTGGTTACAGACTATGTCTTTCTTTCTTCATATAGTTGCTCCTTCCAAATCCAACAGACCATCAAGGAGGAGGGAGCTGGCTCAAATGGCCCGGCAACGGAGGCTGGATGCCACTGTCGCTGAATATCGGCGGCTGGTGGCCCTGGAGGAGGAGGAGACGCAGTCTGGTTCTACTACAACAACATCCAGTGGGACAGCTGCATCCTCCTCCGTGCCCCCACGGGCTGCCAGCGAGCGCAGTGCTCCAGCGTTACGGAGCCGGGCTGCCAAAGCCAAACGCCACCGCCGAGCAGCAAAGACAGCAGCTGCCCCCCACAGGATTTGCAAGGCACGCCGGCGCCGCTTATGCCTCAGAGTGTCCTACCTCGAGCAGGAGGTCCTAAGCTATAAGAACTTGGTGGAGGGCCTCCGCTTCGACCATGCCACCCTCCGCAAGGAGCATGATGCCCTGGCCGCTAAAGTCTACAGCACCCTGCCGTAGTGCCCCTTGCCCCTTTTTTAGAGACTTTTGGGGGGTGGGAATTGGGAGTTGGGTTTTTTAGGGACTTTTGAAGGACAATCGTTGGGGTTAGGGAGGGTCTTACGAGAGATTATTTTGTTAGGGCTATAAAAATATATTTTTTGAAACTTTATCTGACCATACCTGTTTTTTACTGCTTTTGAGTCTGGTGGGTGGGGGTTTAACAGTAAGTTTGTTTGAATAGTCCTAGGACTTTAGTAGTACTACCGTCAATCTCTCGTCTCTCCTAATACTCCATTATACTACCTCCAACCAAACGCTTATCTTAACTGTAATTTCTGTTTGAAAGTAGGGCTAGGCACAGGGCTTGCTCCACGGGAAATGGCGATTAAGGTTGCAATCCAGTGCGGATGAAATTTCCTCCTCATTGCGGTGGCACTAGTGGTGTGACACAGTGGCAGTTGCATGGCTATGGAAAAAAAGAAAATGAAACCTGGTTTGTCCTTACTGTAGAATTACAATGGTACGATGGAGAATATAGCAGGTGACAGTACACTAGACTACAACAGTGCCACAATGTAGCATAACAAATGGTAAAGTATTGATAGTATAACTTGTACTTGTGTAGGATTTCTTTGACATTGGCTACTACTACAAGAAATAGTACTGAAGCTGAGTAAGTCTAGAATATATCCTCGGATTCCTTCACCAGCCTGTTGCTATGACCTTATCCTCCCCAGCAAGTGTGTGGAATTATTGATGTCATTTAGTCACACATCAAGCAAAACCACACAGCCCGGGGGAAGAGGGTTAGGGTTTGTAAAATGGATGGGAATGGGGGTTTCTTTTTGGGTAGGTTTTGTTGAGAGAAAAAAAAAGCACAGTATGGACAAACAATAATTGAACATAAAGAAATTTTTGGGTACAAAGCTAACCATAAATCTTTTACATGACATAAAGGAAGTGCATGCACTACTGAATGCATTGTTACTGAAAAGTAAGTAGTACTTTCGACAACCGTGAATGACAGAATGCGACAGTACAGGGCTACATTAAATTAGGTTTAAAAAATAGCCGAAGTAAAACCTATAGAATGGCTGTAGGGATCAATTTAGAAGCAGAGAGAGATCCAAGAAATGCACTCACACACACTCATAGAAGAAAAGAATGGATACTGTATCTGTATTGTTGTAGTTGTCCTTTTGAATTTGGTAAGTAAGTTGCATGCAGCAAACAATTCCTCTTATTAGCGGCACTCCTCCATTCCAGCTGATGCTTCGTACATCAATGTTGGTGACCAGAAGACACCCTGTCCACTGCCTGCCTGGCGGATGCTGAATTGCGGCTCGCTAATGTGAAGCCTGACTCCATCCTTTTTTCCCCATTGCACAGACTGAAACCGGCCTGTAATTATTGAACGAAAAACAGCACTGATAAATAAATATAAGGTATGTACGCTGTGTAGTGCAAAAAGTCACACTTTGATTTTCCTAATAGACAGTACAACATTTTTGAAAGTGCGTACTCTGTCTGAGTCACCTTTTGAAGGATAAATAAGTATGGGCAAATTAATTTAGCGGATCTTTCCCCTCAAGCTAGGTGTACTGTAAACTGTGTTTTAGAACAAAATTAGACCTTCCCAGCAGTGCTCCCACCCAGACCCTTACTAAAGCCAGTCGCAAAAATGTAGAAGATCCCCAATCAGATCTCAAAAAACGAGGCCTAGCAGAAAACTGGTGACAAAACGTACTTCGAAAGTAAAAGTAGGCCCAAATACCCCCTTACCCACCGTGGATTGTATTCAAACCACTTGCAAGCAAGCAAAAGTATCCACAGCCAGCATCGCTCCAAGACTCGAAAACCCCCCCATCCAAACACATGCAATAGAAATACTGCTAACCCTAACGAGGCCTAAGTTAAGAATAGTGGCAGAGGCTTTCTTTAACTATGCCAAATCCCCCCTTTCCCACCATGGATTTTCTTCAAATGATTTGCAACCAAAATTACACATTCTCACGAGTGCTCTAAGACCCCAGAACTCAGTTGCAAAAATCTAGAACACCCCGAAACACATGCAATCCTGCTGCTAGGGCTAACCCTAAGTTACAAAAAGTGCCAAAAGGATTTTCCTTATGGATTTTGTCCCAACCACTTCTATCTGGTATTAGACCTTCCCAGGAATGCTCCAAGACCCGCCAACCCACCCACCAAAAAGCACAACACCCCCAAACAGCCAAAAAGGTAAATCTCATACTTACAATATTTCCCGGCCTTCGGTCCAAACGCGCTGTGCAGCTAGGCCATAACTCCCGTTTTCCAGCACGGATTTCCTGAAAAGCAAATGCAATCAAGATTAGACTGTCCCAGCAGTGCTCCCAGACCCCAAAACTCACCCACAAGCACCCGGAACCCCCCCAAAGAGCACCTCAAAGGCAAGCAAGTCAGCAAAAACAATTCCACCTCCGATTTGGTCCAAACCACTTTTATCCGGTATTAGAGCTTCCCAGCAATGGCCCCAGAGCCGTCAACTCACCTGCAAAGAAGTAGAACACCCCCACAAGTGCTGAGTCTTTCTTCATTGGGCGTAATCCAGCCCTCTGCTTTGATGGAAATAGGAGTCTGGAGGAGGAGGATAGAGGAGCATGTTCTTCTGAACTTGTGAACCTGAGGAATGCAGACTGCAGCACCTTCAAATCAATAAGCAAACAAGTGAAGACAGTTCTGCTGATGGGCTTGTTTTTGTGATTAGGTGATTAAAGTTTGAATTATATTAACTGTGCACAACAAAGAAAGACAGACACACAGGAATAAGGACGAAAAAGAAAGTTATTGATTCATTGTCTCATTTTCAGGGATCGGTGTCAGGGTCCAGGAATAAGAATAAGGCTTCGTCATCATACTCTGCGAATTCAGGCAGGGTGAGCTCAGTGTCACCTGACAGAGAAGAAATTCCCTCATCTACGTTGCTGTCTACCTCGTCTTCATCAGGCGTGCTTTCTCGTACTCTGTAATCTGGTGGTATGCGGTGCTGATTCATCTTGATCATTGTTAACCTCTCCACATTTTTGGGCAAGAGGCGGCTCTGTTTGGGAGTTACAATGCCACCAGCAGCACTGAAAACACATTCAGAAGACACACTTGCGAGTGGGCAAGACAAGTAGTTTAAAGCCAGGTTGGCGAGCTGTGGCCACAATTATTTTTTCCCATGCCAATACGCCAATGGGTCAGCATTAACATAGACCTCTGTTGAGTCATTCAGATAGTCCTGCACCATCGACTCAAGGTCCTCCAAGGTTCCTCCACTTTGCTTAGCTTTTGCTGTGACCTTTTGAGAACCAAACCCAAGCCGATTTAGCCAATCCTCTTCAGCATCCAATGTTACTGTTGTGTCTGGTGCAGATGATCCGGTTGCCGGTGTCTTTAACGGCTGAGAGGTCACTTTTGCCACAGCCACAGGTGCAGAAGTGGATTGTTTTGACTGGGGATGGCCTGCTGATGCTGATGCTGATGTACTGCCTTTTCCATCAATTTTCTGCCGTTCTCTTTCAAACCTCTTGGCTGACAAGGCTAGCCAAAGTTTGTACTTTGTAACATCTTCATGAGCAAAAGGAAAGAATGCTCGGCCTGCCAGCGCCTTTTTGTAGTGTGGATCCAGAATAGTAGCACACATGTAATGCTGGTCTGAGTGGATCATTTTAAGACGTTCATCACCTTGTAGGCGCTCTAATAATTTCTCCGCCAAAACAAAAGGGTCTTTGTTTTTTTCATCTTTTTGAAACACAGAAGACACCTCCTTCAGTTGGTGCTCCAGCATGTTCAACAATGGGATAGCTTTTCCCAAATTACAGTCCTCCTTGCTGACTACACGTGTGAAGACCTCAAAAGGATGAAGCATGCGTGTCAGGCTTTTAACTATGTCCCATTGCGCCGCACCCATCCTCAGGTCCTTCTGAGCTGTACCCTGTTTTAAGAAATAGTGATCGAGTACCGTATACTGCTCATACAGACGCTCAAGCATGTAGAAGGTTGAGTTCCAACGTGTTGCCACCTCCTGGATGAGTGCTTTCACTGGCATTCGACGTTCATGTAGCAGGCTCCTCAGATGCTTCCGGGCCTTAAAAGAATGGCTGAAATGGTTGCAAATTTTTCGGCAGGTGTCCACTGCCTCGTACGCTGGACTGTCTTTATCACTCAAGAATTTTTTGACAACCAGGTTTATACAGTGCGCCAAACACGGCACTCTGAAATACTGACCCAGCTTAATGGCCTTAACTACATTGGCGCCATTATCCGTGGAAACATAACCAATCTGGCATTTTTTTGGGGACAGCCAGTCAAGGACCTTTGTGTTAAACTCATCCAAAATGTTTTCTGCTGTGTGACGTTTCTCCAAACCAAACATGGCTAGTGTTGCATGTTTCCGAGCAGCTTTAAAAACTTGGT
Organism: Lissotriton vulgaris; assembly: GCF_964263255.1. Taxonomy (NCBI): domain Eukaryota; kingdom Metazoa; phylum Chordata; class Amphibia; order Caudata; family Salamandridae; genus Lissotriton; species Lissotriton vulgaris. Next base: position 696,936,170 of record NC_141691.1, on the reverse strand, counting down.
CCGGGTCAACACCTGCGTTTAGCTTTGCTTTAACCCCTGAAAAAGAGACCCAGTGTGCAGTGATGCACATGTAATCAGCGCCTGCGCCACTGGTCCACATGTCTGTTGTCAGATGTATAGTGTGAACAGCACTCTTCTGCAAAGCTTCCCCAATCACCTCCAGCACATCTTCATGTAGTGCTGGAACCGCAACTCTGGCAAAATAGAACCGGCTAGGAACCTTCCATTTAGGGCAGAGCGCTGCCACTAATTCTAGAAAACCAACCCCGTCTACAAAAGAAAAAGGGAGAAGGTCCAGAGCTAGCATTTTAGCCAGCTTAGTGTTATACAGACGCGTCAGTGGGTGGTTGCGTTCATATTGCGCTTCTGTAAACAACATCTTTTTAATGTTGCCCTGGACCAAGCATTTACGGGATGATGATGATGATGATATCTTCGACCCAGTTACGCTCGCTGATGAACTTTTTCGCATTGGTGTCTCACTCTCTCCCACACTCTTAGTGTGGCTCACATGGGGTGTGCTGCTGACAGGGGTACTGGGTGTAAGTGAAGTGTTTGACACTTCTTCTTCCTCCTCGTCATCATCAGATGAAAAATCAACGTTTTCATTACGTGCAATTCGGGCTTCCTTGATCGCCTGTAGGTGCGCAAACCAATGGACAGTGTGCTGTCTCTTAAGATGACCTCTCTGGCCTCCGGTACCATAGTTGGTACCAAACTTACCACGCCTAACTGCAACCTTACAAGTGCTACAAATGGCGAAGTTTTCCCTTTTTGGGCAAACACTAAAGAAGTCCCAAGCTGGGGACTTGAATTGTCTGTGGGGGCCGGAGGAGGCGGCGATACTGGTGGCGGTGGTCTTGCTGCTAATGCCAGATGAAGTGGAGGATGTGGATTGCCGAACTTTAGCACGTTGTGCACTTTCACCACCACTAATTGAGGTCGAGGTGGATGGAGGTCCCTTCTGGCGAGGAAGAAATATGGAAGCGGTACGTGTTGGTGTACTAGTTAACTCCAATGATTGTTGTGTTTCCATTGCCTCCTCGTCGACATCATCATCACGCTCAGCAGCTTCTCGGGCTAGGGTCAAAATGTCTCTTTGCTGCATGCCCGCTGGGGCTGCAGTGACCTTTATGATGACTGGCTCGTCGTTGTGAGAGGCTTTATCAGCAGCAGTATCCGCCACTTCTTGTTGAGCCTCATCACACTCCATAACTATGAGTTTTTCGACGACCTTCCTTTTACGCTTCAGTACCTTTGTCAGATCATGGTGTGCCTCACTCTCAGACGGCCGTGGTGGTTCCCAATTTTCATCCAGATCATCAGAAGGAGGTGGGCTTGAAGAAGATGTAGACACCCCCATTGATCTTTTCCTTACTAGGGATGTGGAAGACAATGAATGATCATCAGGAGGAGTGGCTTCCTCAAATGATACCTCGGCTTGATTGTCGATTTCCTAATGTGCCCCTACTTCGGGAGGAACAATTAATGTGGGCACTTGTGACCCTCCATGCACCTCTGCTTGCGCATCTCCTTGCGCTGCCTCTCCTTCCACATGTACTTGGGCTTGTACTTGCACATGTGGTTGTTGTTGCGGCTGTGGTTGTTCAACACTTGTCAGATGAGTTACAACAACCTGTGTTGATTCAGGGACATTGCTGCTACTTTCTTGCGATGAGCCAACATCACTGGTCGATGGTGATTGAAGAAGTACACTGACTGCCTCTGCAGCACTCAAGGGCTTGGACTTAAGTTGGCGTGGTGGTGGTGGTGGCGGCACTGAGCCCAATGGAGCGGGGGTGCTGCTCCCAGCTTGGTCCCCAGCATATCCCGCTGCTGCTGCAGGCGTACTTGTTTTTTTACTCCCAGAAAACGTGGCGGCCGGCACACCAGCCTCCTTGGTAACTTGCTTCTTCTGCTCCTCACTGGCAACTTTCTTGCTAGAGGAGCTACGGGGACCTTTTTTTGGGGCCATCTTCTTCAGAGCAGGTCAGAACAGCAGGCGGCAGTTGCACGAGTTGCAGAGTTGTCTGTGGCCAGACGTGACGTCGCGTGACGTTATGCTGCACACACACACCGCTGCAGGACTTCTTCCTGGCACTGGTGGTTCTCTTGAGTCTTGTGCACCGAAAAGCAATGGAAGACAGAGGAACATCAGTTCAGTTATACACCTCAAAAAAATCAAAACAACACAGAAAAATCAACACAATCCCATGCCCTCCATGATGTTTAAATTCAAGACACCCCACAGAAAGATTAGGCCCATGCAACACTCACTACCCCTGGTGAAAAGGCCACAACAACAGGCCAAAAAAACGAAAATCACAGAAAAATCAGCACAATCCCAAACCATCCAGGCCCTCCATGATGTTTAAATTCAAGACACCCCACAGAAAGACTAGGCCCATGCAACACTCACTACCCCTGGGCATAAAGGTTGAAAACTAGGCAAAATGGTTGCAGGCCTAACAACACTGCCTGCATTCAAAATGACCACTTGCCTCCCAGCACATGGCCTGCCTGTACCAGCACTCAAAATGGCCCCCACCCACATGGCCTGTCCCCATGAACACCCCAAAAAATCGAAAAACACAGAAAAATCAGCACAATCCCAAACCATCCAGGCCCTCCATGATGTTTAAATTCAAGACACCCCACAGAAAGACTAGGCCCATGCAACACTCACTACCCCTGGTGAAAAGGCCACAACAACAGGCCAAAAAAACGAAAATCACAGAAAAATCAGCACAATCACAAACCATCCAGGCCCTCCATGATGTTTAAATTCAAGACACCCCACCGAAAGACTAGGCCCATGCAACACTCACTACCCCTGGTGAAAAGGCCACAACAACAGGCCAAAAAAACGAAAATCACAGAAAAATCAGCACAATCCCAAGCCATCCAGCCCCTACATGATGTTTAAATTCAAGACACCCCACAGAAAGACTAGGCCCATGCAACACTCACTACCCCTGGGCATAAAGGTTGAAAACTAGGCAAAATGGTTGCAGGCCTAACAACACTGCCTGCATTCAAAATGGCCACTTGCCTCCCAGCACATGGCCTGCCTGTACCAGCACTCAAAATGGCCCCCACCCACATGGCCTGTCCCCATGAAAACCCCAAAAAATCGAAAAACAGAAAAATCAGCACAATCCCAAACCATCCAGGCCCTCCATGATGTTTAAATTCAAGACACCCCACAGAAAGACTAGGCCCATGCAACACTCACTACCCCTGGGCATAAAGGTTGAAAACTAGGCAAAATGGTTGCAGGCCTAACAACACTGCCTGCATTCAAAATGGCCACTTGCCTCCCAGCACATGGCCTGCCTGTACCAGCACTCAAAATGGCCCCCACCCACATGGCCTGTCCCCATGAACACCCCAAAAAATCGAAAAACACAGAAAAATCAGCACATTCCCAAACCATCCAGGCCCTCCATGATGTTTAAATTCAAGACACCCCACAGAAAGACTAGGCCCATGCAACACTCACTACCCTTGGTGAAAAGGCCACAACAACAGGCCAAAAAAACGACAATCACAGAAAAATCAGCACAATCACAAACCATCCAGGCCCTCCATGATGTTTAAATTCAAGACACCCCACAGAAGGACTAGGCCCATGCAACACTCACTACCCCTGGTGAAAAGGCCACAACAACAGGCCAAAAAAACGAAAATCACAGAAAAATCAGCACAATCCCAAGCCATCCAGCCCCTCCATGATGTTTAAATTCAAGACACCCCACAGAAAGACTAGGCCCATGCAACACTCACTAGCCCTGGTGAAAAGGCCACAACAACAGGCCAAAAAAACGACAATCACAGAAAAATCAGCACAATCACAAACCATCCAGGCCCTCCATGATGTTTAAATTCAAGACACCCCACAGAAGGACTAGGCCCATGCAACACTCACTACCCCTGGTGAAAAGGCCACAACAACAGGCCAAAAAAACGAAAATCACAGAAAAATCAGCACAATCCCAAGCCATCCAGCCCCTCCATGATGTTTAAATTCAAGACACCCCACAGAAAGACTAGGCCCATGCAACACTCACTACCCCTGGGCATAAAGGTTGAAAACTAGGCAAAATGGTTGCAGGCCTAACAACACTGCCTGCATTCAAAATGGCCACTTGCCTCCCAGCACATGGCCTGCCTGTACCAGCACTCAAAATGGCCCCCACCCACATGGCCTGTCCCCATGAACACCCCCAAAAAATCGAGAAACACAGAAAAATCAGCACAATCCCAAACCATCCAGGCCCTCCATGATGTTTAAATTCAAGACACCCCACAGAAAGATGAGGCCCATGCAACACTCACTACACCTGGTGAAAAGGCCACAACAACAGGCCAAAAAAACGAAACTCACAGAAAAATCAGCACAATCCCAAACCATCGAGGCCCTCCATGATGTTTAGATTCAAGACACCCCACAGAAAGACTAGGCCCATGCAACACTCACTACCCCTGGGCATAAAGGTTGAAAACTAGGCAAAATGGTTGCAGGCCTAACAACACTGCCTGCATTCAAAATGGCCACTTGCCTCCCAGCACATGGCCTGCCTGTACCAGCACTCAAAATGGCCCCCACCCACATGGCCTGTCCCCATGAACACCCCAAAAAATCGAAAAACACAGAAAAATCAGCACAATCCCAAACCATCCAGGCCCTCCATGATGTTTAAATTCAAGACACCCCACAGAAAGACTAGGCCCATGCAACACTCACTACCCCTGGTGAAAAGGCCACAACAACAGGCCAAAAGAACGAAAATCACAGAAAAATCAGCACAATCACAAACCATCCAGGCCCTCCATGATGTTTAAATTCAAGACACCCCACAGAAAGACTAGGCCCATGCACCACTCACTACCCCTGGTGAAAAGGCCACAACAACAGGCCAAAAAAAAAACGAAAATCACAGAAAAATCAGCACAATCCCAAGCCATCCAGCCCCTCCATGATGTTAAAATTCAAAACACCCCACAGAAAGACTCAGTCCACCCACCACTGAGTACCCCTGGGCAAAAGGCCCCAAAACAGCCCAAAAATCGAAAATTCCAAAATTGTAGTTGCAGCAACTGTAATGCCCCAAACAAACTTAATTGTGAAATTTCTAATACAAAAGTGATCCAAAGAAAGTCAAAAAGGCCTCAAATCCAAATATCCAGCAGCATCCACAAAAAGTAATCCTTCCAGCTCCAGATCCAAATGAAAAGTGACCAGGAGGACAAAGCACTGGGAGGAGCCTTCTGGACAGGAACAGGAAGTTGAAGGCTGTGGGGCACTTCCTTCCTCCCACCCCCCACTCCCCAAAATGGACTCCTCGCAAAAAAAGTGCAGGCAAATGTCAACCTGAGGAGTTATTCAGATAAAAATCATCATTTCCAGAAGGTTTATGCTGCTTGCTGGTGGATTTCTTGTGCAGAATTGCAAATTTTGTAATTTCGCGAGTGCGAGATTGCTGCTGCTCGCCGCATCTACAAGGTCGCAATTGTGAAGTCCCGCGATACGTGATCACGGCGTACTCGCGCTGACAAACTCTCGCTGTGCAAGTTGGCAAGCTGCGATGACGTAATCGCGCTCGCCAAATTCCCGCGGGATCCCGCAGCAAGATCCAAAATGGCGCAGCACTCGCAAAATATCGAGAAAAACAACTCAGCAAGGCTGAATGACGGTAAGTAAACGCCACGCGCCGCAAAATTGTATCAGCAAGAAAAAAAATCCGCTGCGTGCGAATTTGCGGATTTTCGGTAAATTCGCGAGCGTTCGCGGATTGCGAATTTACCAAAAATCCGCAAAATCCGCGAGCGTAACGGATTTTCTGCCCATGCTTACCAGAAATCACAAAAGAGGGGCCGAACTGGGGATAAGTAAGGGTGTGGGGGCTGCAACTGACCCAGAACGTTCAGTGCTCGTCAAGGAGACCCACATAGTCTGATGTGGGGTCTGGGGCAAGTTAAGATAGCCATATTCAGATAAAATAACTACCTGTTTGTTTTCACTTAGGCCCCAGCTGTTCACATCGAGACAGTGGGTGACATTATTGAAATTGAGCTGTAAACCTGTGCAACTTGTGTGAAATGTCCATGAAGCTACAGGGGTAATGTACGGCTTTGCCTTATTGTAAAGGAGCTTGTCAAATGCTGAAACTTAATCTAGAATAGTAGAGTTGTGAAATGCTTGCTTAAATTACAGAGATTATCATCCAGCTTCTTTAATGTGGGAGGAAGTATTGTTAATAACATACAGAACTTGGCACAATCTAAGAATGGCATGTGAAGATATGTAACCCCTTGCGTGCGGGGCGTATTTTCCGCCTGTGCTGACTCCGCCTTGCGCGGGCGGAGTCATGACGGAACGGTTCCGTCATCAGCACAGCTCAACCGATGCTGATGACGGAACCGTTCTGCCATCAGCACGCAAGGGGTTAATGTACTGAAATCTGCTAAGAAGCCGTAAATCTAACAAAGAGTTTTTATAAAGCAGACCGTATTTTTCTAAATCTGGTGTGGTGTCATTTTTGCATGGATGAACACTGAGTTACTACAGGGTGGAGCGCAAACTTTACACTTTTGCTTCTAGGATCTGACTGTCTTACACTAGGCCAGGCTACCCTATGTGACTTGGCAACCCCAGGTCCAACAGGAGACTATTATGATGATGAGGAGTATTACTACAATGAAAATGAAACTTCAGGTTCAGTGGATGCCGACGTTATGGGTCAGGCCTTATTTCATGCCATTGCCCCGCTGAAACGTCATCTGTCGGAATATGCCACACAACAAGGTTGGTTGCCTCCTTCCTCTGGCCATTCCAAAAAGTCTCCTAAAAATCCTCATCAAGCGGATTTTGCGAAACTGGCGAAGTCTCTGTCCACTTTGCGTCCTGCTAAAAAGTCTACGAAGTCTGTGCCTACACCACAAGTCTCTCCTTCCTCTACTGACTCCTCCTCTTCCGATTCCTCATCTTCCGATCCTGCTCCACCGCCAAAAATGAAGGCTCGTAAAGAACACTTGGTAGATGCTCCTTCTACTCCCCAGGTTCTCACTTTTGATCCAACTGACATTATTCATCCCAACTGCACAGCTTGGCTTCCCTCCCCAGAAGTTGCAGAATATGTGCAGACGCATATTCGTCGTCCTTTTGACAAGGATGTTAGGGCCAGATTACGATCGGAATGTCCCCATCCGGATCTTTCCGATAAATTGGCAGACACGCCTGACGTTGATCCCACAATGGTGACCTATATGAAAAAGTATTCCAAGGACCCAAAGAAAGGTCTAGGCAGGTCTTTGAAGTCCTGTCAAGACAAGATCTTCTCGGTCCTCTGACTAATATTTTGGATATTGCGTTCTGCGCTAAACAGTCAGATGCTCTCATTGACCCAGATGAGCTAGTGGGATGGTCTCAGAGAGCTATCTGTATGTTGGGCAATACTAATTGCGCAATTTCCTGTGAGCGCCGACGCTCTATCTTGCTAAAGCTTGACCCGAAATTGACTGATTTAGCTCCCTCTGAATCTGGTTCCCTGGCCCAGGGTTTGCTTTTTGGTCATCCCTTTCTCAAGGAACTTACCAAATTTGTGGTGACCTTCAGTGGCCTGGACAAGGCACAATCGAATCTGCGTCGGGCTTTCCACCCAGTTTTCAGGCCGGCCGGACGTAGGGAACGTCCGTCCGGCCGGGGAGCCAGCCAACAGCATCAACATGGTGGCCAGTCCCACAGAGGTGGAGGACAAGATACCTACGGTTCGAACAAATCCAACTTCTATCCCTCGCGCAAAGGCAGAGGACAGTACAAAAAGGGAAGTCACGGCGGAACCCAAGGTGGACGTCATGATTCCTCGAACTCAGATGAGCTTGATTCTCCCTTCAGAGGTTGTTTTGGGGTGCAGGTTGAAGTTTTTCCTCCACAATTGGCAACAAATCTCAAACGATGCTTGGGGTTGGAGACGGTGCAGGGTTACAGACTCGAGTTCTACGAGCGTCCTTACCAACACTGCCTTCCTATCCCCCTTGTTTTTTCCCAACTAGATCAGGTGTTCATCTCCGAGGAAATAGATTCTCTTCTGGCCAAAGGGGCCATCGTTCAAACTTCCCTGCTTCCCTGCAATAACATTACCCCATGAGATCGGGTCCTCCTGTTCAAACAAGGCTAAATGCAGTTTAATTGCACAGTACCAGAAACTACAAAAGAGGGGCCGAACTGGGGATAAGTAAGGGTGTGGGGGCTGCACCTGACCCAGAACGTTCAGTGCTCGTCTAGGCCGGGGAGCCAGCCAACAGCATCAACGTCGTGGCCAGTCCCACAGAGGTGGAGGACAAGATACCTACGGTTCGAACAAATCCAACTTCTATCACTCGCGCAAAGGCAGAGGACAGTACAAAAAGGGAGGTTACGGCGGAACCCAAGGTGGACGTCATGATTCCTCGAACTCAGGTGAGCTTGATTCTCCCTTCAAAGGTTGTTTTGGGGGGCAGGTTGAAGTTTTTCCTCCACAATTGGCAACTAATCTCAAACAATGCTTGGGTGTTGGAGACGGTGCAGGGTTACAGACTCGAGTTCTACGAGCGTCCTTACCAACACTGCCTTCCTATCCCCCTTGTTTTTTCCCAACAAGATCAGGTGTTCATCTCCGAGGAAATAGATTCTCTTCTGGCCAAAGGGGCCATCGTTCAAACTTCCCTGCTTCCCAACGGATTCGTCAGCAGTGTTTTTCTGGAGGAGAAACAGGGAGGCGGTTCACGATTGGTCCTCAATCTGAAGGATTTCAACGGCGGCGTGGTATACCGTCACTTCAAGATGGAAGGTATCCATCTTCTAGGGGACCTTCTTCAGGAAGGAGACTGGATGGTCCGTCTCGACCTGAAAGACGCTTATCTGTCAGTTCCAATTTATGGCCCTCATCGCCGCTTCCTCCAATTTCGTTGGCAGGAGAAATGGTTCGAGTACTCTGTCCTCCCATTCGGTCTCTCCTCAGCTCCGTGGTGTTTCACGAAGCTTCTGCGTCCAGTGGTGGAGTCTTTGCGAGCCCGTGGGGTTCGCCTGATAGTGTATCTCGTCGATCTTCTTCTCATGGCTCAATGCCCTTTCCTTTTGCAGACTCAATTGAAGTGGTCCATAGATCTCTTGCAATCTCTCGGATTTCTTGTGAATCCACTGAAATCCGATTTCCAACCCTCTCAGACAATGGACTTCCTCAGGTTTCGAATCGACTCGGTTTCCTGTCAGCTCCTTCCGCCTGATCAGAAAATCAGGACCATCAAGCGGGAATTGCGGAAGGTGCTCTCCAGACAGATGGTCTTGTTGAGATCGGTGGCTCGCATTGTAGGGCTGTTGTCCTCTTCAATCCATGGGATCTTCCTGGGTCCGTTACATTATCGTGCTCTTCAGCCCCTCAAGATCAGGCATCTTCAGAAGGGTCTTCGCTACTCCGACCTCATTCCTCTTTCGGCACGTTGGGAGATGTTGTGGTGGCTGGAACACATGGAGTCTTGGAACGGTCAAGCTCTGTTCAGGAAGACTCCAGATGTGGTGATAGAATCGGACGCGAGCCTTTGGGGATGGGGAGCCCGGTGCGGCCCTGTGGCAACGGGGGCCGTTGGTCCCAGGAGGAATTATCCCTTCACATCAATTGCTTGGAGCTTCTAGCGGGCTCTTTCGTGATTCGTAGGCTTACCCCTCAAGCATCGAATTGTTGTATTCTCCTCCGCATGCACAACATCTCGGCGGTGCGTTATGTCAACAAACTAGGGGGTACCAAGTCCAGACTCCTTGCGGAGATTGCGAAGGACTTTTGGCATCTTTGTCTGCAACGACAGATCATAGTTATTGCAGAGTACTTTCCTGGTAGCGACAATCGGATAGCGGACTGGAATTCTCGCCATCTGCGGGATTACAGCAATTGAAGGCTTCACCCTCGAGTGTTTCGGGCTTTGTCCCGGATTTTATGACGCTGTCACCTCGACCTGTTTGCCTCTCGCCTCAACAAACAGCTTCCCCTATTTTACAGTTGGCGCCCGGATCCGGAGGCCCTGGCCACGGATGCCTTTCTCCAGTCTTGGCCTCCTCTCCTGTGCTATGCCTTTCCACCCTTTGTTATGATACCCAGAGTCCTGGCCCGCATTAAACACTTTCTTTCGGAGCTCATTCTCATCACTCCTCTTTGGCGAGCCCAAGCATGGTTTCCGGTTCTTCTGGAGATGTGCTGCTCAAAGCCGCTCCTTCTTCCCCAGAAGTGGAACCTGTTGCTGGACCCTCTTCTGGAACCTCACCCCCTCTATCGGGTCATCTCCGTCTAGTGGCGTGGCGGATTTCGGGGGTCGCTGGCAAATCCCAGGCCTTTCTTTAGACGCTGCCAGATTTATCGGTGAAGCTTGAACACCCACAAACGTTATGCGTCTGCTTGGAAACGATGGTGTGATTGGTGTTCACAACGGACGGTGGATCCCGCTTCTGGAGATACCCCTTTAATCCTCAATTTTCTAGCATCCATTGCTTCGTCGGGTTTGGCATACAGAACTGTAAATAATTTCCGTTCAGCTATTTCGGCTGGGCATGTTTCTGTTGATGGTAAGCCTGTTTGGGAGCATCCTTTGGTTTCCAAATTACTCAGAGGCATTCGGATGGTAAAACCTCCTTGTCCTAAGTATGTCACTTTGTGGGATGTCTCAGTTGTTCTACGTTTCTTGGACTCATGGCCTTCCAATTCTTTGCTGACTCGCAAGCAATTGTCGGCCAAGCTCACTATGTTGTTGTGCCTGTTGTCCTGCAAGCGAGTTTCAGATGTTCGTGCTTTAGATCTTGCTGGTCGCACGTTCTCCCCGGAGGGCGTTTCCTTTGTCATTTCTCGTCGTACGAAATGTAACACGTCTTCTGTGTCTTACCATTCTTTTCCACACAACCCAAAACTTTGTATGGTTCAATGAATCAAGGATTACGAGGTGAGTACTGCTCCCTTTCGACATGATTTACAAGGTCAACTGTTAATTGCTTTGCAAAAGCCTTTCAAGCCTGTGACTCCTGCAACATTGGCACGATGGGTGCGTTGACTCATGCTGGAGGCTGGCATTGATGTTTCCATATTTGGTGCTCACTCTGCACAGGGGACTATGGCCTCTAAGGATTTTTTCCTGGGTGTTGGTCTCCATGAGATCATGAAGGCCGCTGATTGGTCTTTGGAGTCCGTGTTTAAAACATTTTATTTCAAACCGATTGTGGATGTTGCTTCAGTTGTGGTGGCTCAGCTTTGAACAAGCATAATCGGAGCCTCCGTCCTGCCATAGAATTAAAAACTTGCTAACATTTGTGCCAAGAATTTTCAATTCAATTAAGGTCAGGAGGCGAGGATTATCCCACCCTTATTTTATATCTGCATATTTTCTGCTGTACTGTATCATTTGCTTTATATGCAATTGTATTCTGATATGTTCTTGCTGTTTTTCTACCTTGTTTCCCACCCTAATTTTGTTTCTAGATGCATTTCTATATTTGTGGGTTTGGGTTACTACGGCTCTGTTTTTTCCTTTCAGGTTCAGATCGTAAATGAATTTCTGCGTTCATGTTTCCCGTTGCCTGAGGATGGTGCTTCGCACAGACGTTCTTCGGCTTCAGTTTCTTTGTTTGGATTTCCTATGATCTGCTCTTCGTGACCTTCTTCATGGCTCCTTGGTTTTGAGACTTTATCCTTTTGGTTGATCTGTTCTGGACAAAGAAAGAGGAAGTGTTGTCCTCTATGACACCTTTTATACTATATCACCTCTATGGCCATTACTGGTGCTCATGGGATATGTAGTTTTTTGTTTTCTTTACTGTGTTTTCATTGGCTGCTGTTTGTGACCGTAAAGAAATGAGAAAGCGTAATCCTCGCCTCCTGTCCTTAATGGAATTGAAAATTCTTGGCACGAATGTTAGCAAATTTTTAATTGTTGTGACCCCAGCCAATAATAATAATCTATTTTTGTCTAAGTCATTCAACCACTCCTCCTTCCCATTGTTACATCTTACTTAAGGATTAATGTGCCACACACTCCAAATTGGTAAAAATCTCTACTTGACTTCTAATGGAACTGAACACTTGCTCTCACCTTTCCTCACCATGAAAGATAACTTTACACAGACCATGTCCCCTTTCTTCAGAAATAACTAATTTGCTTCATACTTCACATCACTGTAATTCTTATACTTAGCCTGATATATTATAATGTTCTTCCTCACCTCTGCAGGAGACCACTGACTTAGCCTAGACTTGATTAACCAACATTGATTGTCCTTACTGAAGAAAACTCTTCTCCTCATTATAGTAAATTGACTATATCCTGTCACTGTTAGTGCGGTGTGATACATCCCCACCATTTTTTTAATTCCCAGTTTCCAGTAGAGATTCCTTGTTTGGCCAATTGCAACACATCTTTAATCACTCAATTAAATTATTCTACCTCTCCATTTCTACTGGGATGATAAATAGAAGTTACCTTGTGCTCAAGCCCATTCCACTTTAAAAATTGTTCCATAACTGCATTCTTAAATTGTGCTCAACTGTTTGTAATCTCTCTTTTTGGTAAACCTTGCCTTTGAAACAATTTATCCATGAACAAAATACCATTTTCCATATCCTCCCTCGCCACAAATTTCACTTCCCTCCATTTGGAAAAAAATTAAATACTACTAAAACAAACCAATTTTCATGTTGTTAACTAATAGGTTGCATTATATCAAAATCTAAGGTTTTCCATGCCATTTCAGAATAAGGACCCGGCGGCAGTAGAGCATTCAATAATGTTTGCAATTTTTCTGCATTCATATACAGATTGCAATGCCTGATCACCCTTTCTACTTCCACAACCAGACCAATATGCTATCCCTAGGTGTCCATCACCTAGGGATAGTATGTGTATGTTGGTGTCCATCATGACATAGGTTTATCAAACTCTTGGGAGGAACAATTCTTTCTGCCCTTAGCATGTTGTCTTCCCCCACAGACTATTCGGTGCGCACTTCCCAAAAATATTTCAACTCTAAGGTTAATGTTCTCTTTTCTTCCCATCCCTGCACAATAAAAGTCTTAATACAGGATAAATTATCATCTTGGACACAAGCTTCCCTCCATTCCTTTGCTCTGATGGCATTGTTTCTAATCTTTTCATCAACCCAGGCCACACTAATCTCATCATACACTCCTGGATCCAGCTCCAATGGTAAAGGAATTCCACTTCCAGCAGAGAGCAGCATTGCATTGCAGCAACACTGAGCAGTCCGCCAGAACGCGAGTCGACAATCCTGGTGCAACGACGACGGCTGCGGGAGCAGGCAGTGAACAGCGAGCGGTTCCCTGATTGTAGCCGCGCGGGCTGCCTCGGCCCGGCCCCCCTCGACCTGGTGATCTGGTGCCCGCTTGTCCAGTGAGTTGAGTTGCCAGGTCATCTGCGGCATTAAGCGGCATTCTGCAGAGCGGCGGGGGTCAGCGCGTGGTCGCGAGGTTGCGAAGCTGCGGGAGGGGCCGGCAGGTGAGCAGTGAGCAGTGGTGTCCTCGCCGTCATCGAGTTTCAGCGGCATTCAGCATTTAGCAGAGCAGTATTCAGCAGAGCAGCAGGGGTTAGAGGAGTTTCATCATCCTCACCATCATTGGAGCTGAGTGAGAGAGCGAGCGTGAGAGGCGCTATAGAGGCTGGAAGGACGCCGGAAGACGCTGCTCCATTGCCGGGCTGACGTCACTTGCACTTGCATCAGTAACCGGTAAGCAGTGTCACCCGGTCTACCAGCAGGATTTCATCTGCCCTCATTGTCTACGTTTGTCTCAACCCCTCTCCCTGCTTATATTAAAAAGTTTCGGGCCCGGTCCCGGTCCATGGCTCCCGGCCTCTGAATAGATCCTGAATAGACCCTGAAAGAGGTGCCCCTGCCGTTGAGTGCTAGCATGATTGTCTAACAAGAGAAGAGCTGAACTATTTTGAACTGAACTGAACTCTGTACCGAACTGTACTATACTATACGGTGCTGAACTGTATTGAACTGTACTGTGCGGGAAGCCAGAGAGGCGACGACAACAACGAGACAACGAGTAGCGGCTATAACTCACTGCTATGTTGGAGTTAGTTTAAGATAGCTGAGAGCCGAGTGTAGAGTGAGTGGGCCTACGAGCGGGGCATATGAAGTAGTAGCTGTGCGTGGGGGGATAGCCTGACGCCCCTGCCCCTGCCCCCTCTCATTCACCCGCTATTGCTGGTTTATCGGTTCACCTGTACTGCCTCAGCCACCATAGTCCAGGCTGCCGGAAGGGGGTTAGCGTGCGGTTCTTGCCTGAATCGCTGCTGAATCGCCCAGAGCGGGGTGGCATGAGGGGTAAAAGCAGTTGTGAGCTGCCATACTACAAAGCGGTGACATTTATTTTATTTTATTTTTGTGCACTCTTTACGACTAATTGATTGTCCATCTGTCTACTTTTTAATTTATTGAATTGACGCTTGTACTAGTACTCGGTGTTTCACTTTCAATTGCAATAATTGCCAAATATAATGACAGCTAAAAAGCTAAGGCCTGGGCGGTTATTGGTAGGAAGGACTTGTTCAAAGACTAAATCAAATCCCCTACGTAACAAGGATGTTTCTGGTATGCAGTTAAAAGGAAAATGTCAACTATATAGTCTATGGGAAAGGGGAAAGGATATAGTCCCCCAAGTGGGATCAAAAACTGTAGACAGAAATGGAGAGGGAGGCGGAGATAGAGGAGTAATTGTGAGTGGGAACAGCCATTATGTCGAAATAGTTAAATCAGCAAATATGGCAGAGGTTGTAGAACCATATACTGTTGGGGAGGGTGGGTCCCTAGGTCCCCTGGTACCCCGGACCCATTTGTCACAAACCTCTGGGGATCAAAATAGTTCTCCAACCCTCCAAGGATCCTCTGGACATACTTTTAAAACAGCGGAGGTGATAGTGCATAGACCCACACTTGCCCCCAGTGGAACCATAGAAGAACAACTCGGTCCCTCTTCGGTTGGGGCGGCTCGAAGTAATGATTTCACTTTTCCGGATCTAGAGCTCTGCAGGAGATATATCGCCTGCGATTCTAGCAAGATTATAGAATTAGCAAACACCCCAGTAACTAAGGCCACTATAGGACTTCAATTAATCAGCAGTACTCCATCTAATAAATCCAATTACTCTCCATCACAGTCACGCACCTCCACGAGCCCTGAATTAAACATTACTGATATTCAACCCAGTCAAACCACCAGGAAGGATATATTTGTCTCGGACTCTTTATTATCTCTAGAAGATCTGCTATCTTCCATTCTAAAGTTACTTGAAAAATTTGTTGGAGGGTCAGACTGTGTGATGGAAACTGTAACACAAATACTAAAGGTTTTATTAAACAGTAAACAGGGGAAGGAACTTAGTTTAAAAACTGACTCTATACAAGTAGGACTGGAAGCAAAGAAAGATAAACTGGTGGAGAACACGGTTGAGAATGCTAACAATGATTTTATCCTAATTGACCATGATGGTAAATCCCAATCCTTTGAGCAAAAGAATACAGTCGTTACGATTGAGAAGATCCTTGATTCCTCATCAAACGCAATAGCAGTTGATTGCGTTTGTGAGTGTGCTGAAGAAGCAAAAACTGCGGTGGACTTAGGAAAAAGGGTAGATAAGGAGCTATTTCCTATTTTTAAGACCCAGTCAAATGATGAGAAAGAGGGTGTTTTGGATTCATCAGGTGTGGGAAAAAAGGGAAAAAATGGGAAACTTAAAAAGAACAGAGGGAAAAAGATACGAAGATTTGCAAAAAAGAGACAAAGAAAAATTTGTTTAAAGAATATGTAGAGACCTCTATTGGAAAGGATCCTTCCCAGGAGCCATCGCACAATGTATCACCTAATATGAACCAGTATGTAGATGCAGACCAAGTGATCCTAGAGCCCAAAGAGCAGGTGATAGGGCCATTGTTGACTTGCAATGCCTACCCTCCAAATACTACACACCCCCTGTCAGCTCCCTATAATTTTGTAACGGAGGGGTTACCAAGTGTTAAAATTTCCGTACAGCAGATGCCTGCTAGCATAGCTTCTTCAGTACTCAATCCCTTGGCTATGCCGTTCCCTGAAACGGAAGAAAGCAAAGGTGAACTTAAGATGCCTAATGATGTCCGTGTAAGGGAAATTATAGATACATTCCATTTAGACTTCTTGCCTCTGTTTGATATGGATCTTATATTGAATAGGTCTGCTCCTCAAATGTCTTCTGGAGATCGAAAGTTTGAAACTTATCCAAAGTAGTGATATAAGTTTAGTCTCCATCTTCAAAACAGAAGTTGGGTATATAACGAGGGTAAGGTTCAATTCCAAAATTATTGTAAATCTTATACTTCAATGGTCAGAAAGCCTACAAAGTAGGGGGATCGATGGCATCCCTTTCTTGGAGAAACCATGAAATAGAGTTCTCGGTAACAAGCCCCCGATAATTCAGGCCGACTCAGGCAGTAGAGACCGTCCTCTTGACACCGAGGACTTAAAAATCTGTATCTCTAAAAATGAAAGACAAGTGAAACTTTAAGACCCTATCCCTCTGTCCTCTCAACGGAATTCCATAGAGGAGAGCCTACATTGGAATTGGTTACCTGGCGTCCTGTCGAGCAGATCCAATAATAATCTTCCCCTGCATCCATTCTTTTAGCAATGAACTAAAAATCGTATCGTGGAATGCAGCAGGAATAAAGAATAGTTGGGAAAAGATGCATTTTCTACACACACTAGGTGCAAACGTGATCTGTCTTCAAGAGACTTGGTGTACAGAGAAATTATTACTAAGTAAAGATTATTTCACGCTAGATGGCAGAGCAATACCATCCAGGAGAGGACATGCAAGGGGCGGCTTGTCTGTTGTCTAACAAGATAAAATGGAATTAAGTTTATTACTTACACCCTAGCAACCTTTTTCAGGCAATACCATTGTTTAACTTTGACAACGCTGAAAAATGTAAACCACTGATCCTGATAAATGCCTACATTCCCCCAGACGCCTGCCACAATGTACTTTTAAAGAAAGTCTTTTTATACATAAAGAAAGCGACTGAAGCTGAACCTACCGCTCATATAATTTTGTTAGGGGATCTAAACTGTAAAATCTCCAACCTTAATTTAGATATATTTAGAAATAAGGAAAAAGAAGAATCCTTGCAGATTCCTCAAGCGCTTCTTCCACGAAACATTCGGACAAATACGAGAGGGAAACTGCTTCTTGAAGAATTGATAAAAGTTGACGGCATTATAGCAAATGGAAGGTTACCCTCAGATACACTGGCGAACTTTACCTGTAAATCAAATAATAGTGAATCCATCCTAGACTATGTGATAGTGGGAAGTACCTCCTTCTTCCTTCTGAAAGATCTTAAGGTCTTTAATACACTCCATAGCGATCATAAAGTGCTAACTCTCACTGTAAATTTAAACCCAATTCTGACCGATCCTTGGACATTAAACAGTGAAGCGGTTGGCTTTGGTAAGAAATCA
Source organism: Lissotriton vulgaris (assembly GCF_964263255.1). Classification (NCBI taxonomy): domain Eukaryota; kingdom Metazoa; phylum Chordata; class Amphibia; order Caudata; family Salamandridae; genus Lissotriton; species Lissotriton vulgaris. The sequence continues at coordinate 696,918,639 of NC_141691.1, read as the reverse complement.
GAAAGATGCCACTGGGATATCAGGGCTGTTAGGGATTCGGAAAATATTTTAGAGGCCGCCGTGGACAACTTGGTAAATTGGAACGGCTTTGAAATAGCATGTTTCACCGACTTTATGAATACGGTGATTGCAATTGCAAAAAAATCGAACCAAAAATGTAATATTAAAGTAACTCCCAGATCTCTACGTCTACTTAATATTGAAATAAATAAATTAATTAGGGAACAGTATTTGACCTACTCCACCGAAAGATATCGTAGAATTTTGCTACTAAAGAGAAGGAGGACTAGGGTGAAGGTTAAGATGACAAAATAGAGGGAGGATAGTATATGGATTAAATTGAGGGAAGCTGCATTGAAAGGTCAAATAAGAACATTCTGGTCTCTCATTGGGGAAGGCTGTGGAGTTAGATCAAGACCACTTCCAGTGTCCATTGAGGAGCATATATGGGTTGGCTATATCCAGAACCTTTATGCGAGTAACGGATCTGTAATTGATTGCAATTGAGCAGATGTAGACCTCTCACCATATGGACCGCCTTTGAAAAAATATTGAATTGGCCATCATGGGTTTGCGCTCCTCTGGGACGATTGGCCCGGATGAGCTCCCAATTTCAGTTTTAAAACAAAACAGTGCAATGTGGAGTAAAATCCTCTTCCCTGTGTTCAGATTTTGCTTTGCAAATAAAACCGTTCTCCCATCTTGAAAAGGGAGTATATTAGTCCCCCTCTTCAAGAAAGGAGACCCCGATGCTCCACACAATTACCGACAAATTGCACTCTTGGATGCCGTGGGTAAAGTCTTCGCCAAATGCCTTCTGTCGCAAATCCATGACTGGGTGGAATTGGGTGAAATTCTCCCCTTCGAACAGACTGGGTTTAGGCGAAGGCATGGTACCATGGATAATCTAACGGCATTGCAAGTAATAACTGAAAAATATGTTAAAGTCGGAAGAGGGAAAGTGTATGCAGCCTTCATAGACTTCTCCACAGCATTCGACAAAGTAGATCGTCCTTAGCTGTGGAATAAACTATCGGACCTCTGCATGCCGGCCACCCTTCTGGAGTTAGTTCGAGCTCTCCATACTGACACTTGGTGTAGAGTTTTGATAGGAGGGGAAAGAGGTCTATCCCAGGTTATTCCTACAACAAACGGCTTAAAGCAAGGTTGTTTATTAGCCCCTCTATTATTTTCCTTATATATCTCTGACCTCCCCTATGCCTTATCTTTAAGTGAAGGTATCACCCTATTATTGGGGGGAAAATAGATAGTCTGTTTGCTATATGCCGACGACATATTAATACTGGATTTAACGCCGAGGGGATTAAATAGTCGTCTGCAGGTATTATATAAATATGCAGAGGCCCATCACTTAAAGATAAATGTGTCTAAAAGTAAAGTAATGTGCTTGCTGGGAGGAAAAAAGATAAAGTATGGGAATTATGCTTGGTCTGTAGGTGGACAAAAATTGGAAGTGGTAAAATCATATGTCTTCCTAGGAAAAACAGTGTGTGGAAATTCGAGTGACAAGGCTCACATAGGAAACAATATTCGGAAAGCAATGTCACAAGGTAAAAGCTTAATCTCCCTTTACAGATCCACAGGCAGAAGACATTTCGCATTTCTACTAGAGGTTTGTCGTGCAAAAATCCCAGCTTCCCTATTGTATGCTATTGAACTACTCGACTTAGGAAAATGGGGCTTTTTAAATATAACAGAAGGTAAAATCTTGCGGAATCTAGCCTCAGTTAATTCTGCCTGTTCTGTTGCTGCTCTTAGGTTGGAATATGGTCTGCGCAGTAGATGGGTACAGGGTCTTGCAGGAATAGTACGATGGGTTACAAGTCTTGTAAAGGGTGAACCAGGTACATTAAGATCTTTTATTCGGAAAGAATTATTAGGAACCTTAAATGAGCAATCATTAATTTAAAACATTTTTAGAACTGCGGTTGACTTGCTTCAATTGGACGAATCTGTACTTTTTACTTTGTCATCATATCAGCTAAAGGCCACTTTGAAACAGGCCTCCTGGAAATTAGGTTTTACTATATATAGGGAGGCCCGTATTTCAAAGAGAGGCATCCATCCAGCTATTGACTCTTGTCTGATAAATAAAGTACAATCTTATATTACTTGGAACCTCCCCCATGGAGTGCACCGTTTTTGGTTTTTATTGAGGCAGAGTTCTCTCCCACTGAATAATGTATTATCCAAATGGTACGGTTCCTCCCCAGTCTGTAATCTGTGCAATAATTCTATCCAGGATGTTACCCATGTGCTCTTCATTTGTCCGGCTCTTTTATTGTTTCGACGTAAGTGGATGAGGCCAATCTGCCTACAATTATCCATTTTGTCGGCCACCGCATTTATAGATGCCATTTATAATTCCCCAAATGAAATGTTCTGCAATAGGATTTTTAACTTTTTTATATGTTTTTTAGATTTGTATTAAAATACCACTTGGATGTTTTTGACTATTATCATCGATTTTATCTGACGTTTTACAAGATTACGTGTATTAGTAATTCATATTTTATTGTTCGAAAATGTATGTCTTATTTTGTGTCCTTTTTATGTGGATCTCATTCGAGTTCCAAAATCATAAATAAATTGAACTTGAACTTGAACTACTTAAGCAATCGGCTACCTGGTTTTTAACACCTGGTACATAATTCAAGGTATTCCTATAGTCAAACAATCTCACCAAAATTCTTACAATTCTGGGTGTTGCTTTCAATAACCCTTCGGTAGATAACACTTTGACAATAGGTTTTTTATGACCACACCTCACTTCTACATGAAGTCCCTATATGAAATTCCCAAAGTGTTTCAAACTCCATACGACTACAAGAGCCTCTTTTTCAATAACAGAATATAGTTCACCTGCTGGTGAAAGTGCTCTGGAATCACAGGCTACCGTGGATTCCTTGCAGGTCATGATGGGCCCTTTCAGGTCACACAAGTATTCATTGGAGAGAGGCGTCCCACAGGGCTCATGCCTAATCCCGACCCTCTTCAATGTTTATATGGCCCCGCTAGCTAGAATAGTGTAGCAGTATGGGTTTGAGGTCGTCTCATATGCAGACGACACTCAATTGGTTTTCCCTATTGGGAGAAATCTGGTGGAGGAAATAGTCAGACCCCCCAGGATATAGCGGCATGGATTGGCAAATTTAGCGGCACAAAAATGAAAATTTAGCGGCACAAAAATGGAAATTTAGCAGCATTTAGCGGCATTTTATTTTGGGTTTTTTGCAACACCAAACACAGATATATTCTGCATTCTGCGTGGTAACACACACTGGAGATGAAGTGGGAGCGATTTACGAAATAATGATGAAGAAGAGAGGCCAGGGAGACGAAGAAGAGAGGCCAGGGAGACGAGCAGAGAAGATGAATAGCCAAATGCGTGGGAGTACAAGTCTTACATTGAACTGTAACATAAATAGAAAGCCATAGTCGGGAAGCAGCGTGGTGAAACATGTAAAAATCCTGTATAATTACTCCAAGAATAAATGTAAAATGTTATTTAGACAATTAATGTTTTACTGTCTTTCCTGTCCACTCACAACATTCATTTTCCCTCCGTTTACACAAAAAGTAAACATTTACCTTGTCTGGCTTTAACTTAATAAGTTCATAAGTTAAAGCCAGACAAAGTACATGTTTACTTCTTGTGTAAACGGTTAAGCACTCGAGGTGGCCTTCTAACAAACCCCAGCGCACCGAGCCTTACAGCCAGCATGGAAATAACACTGCCGAGTCACAAAATACATAATTTATAAGGACTGAAAACTTGGGAATTGATTAATGCCAAGGGAAACTCTGTTTTGCTGCGCGAGTGAAGCCCTCGCATCTGTGCACCTTGACGCTTGCCCAAAATCACCAAGAAGACCTGAATCCAGTAGTTTTGCCTCCCGCCCCCCGCAGCCTGACTCCGTTGCCAGCTGGAGCCGATAGCCGTGGGGAGCGCGGTCGAAGGCGGGAAAACTACACTTCCCAGCACCCAGTGCGGCGCACGCCGCGTCATCTGCGCGCCCGGAGGCGCTGAAATAGCGTGAGACCCCGGTCGAAGGGGGGAAACTCTGTTTTGCTGCGCGAGTGAAGCCCTTGCATCTGTGCACCTTGACGCTTGTCCAAAATCACCAAGAAGACCTGAATCCAGTAGTTTTGCCTCCCGCCCCCCGCAGCCTGACTCCGTTGCCAGCTGGAGCCGATAGCCGTGGGGAGCGCGGTCGAAGGCGGGAAAACTACACTTCCCAGCACCCAGTGCGGCGCACGCCGCGTCATCTGCGCGCCCAGAGGCGCTGAAATAGCGCGAGACCCCCGTCTCGCGGGACGCCGGGCGAAGCCCGGGCCAAGGGCGGGCCCGTTTTAGCCCGTTCCAGACCGAACCAGGCTGGGCTGGGCCCCCTCCCCTTGATCTGGATTGTAATCGCTTGATGACCCTCTCTCCAGTGAAAGGTACTTTTTAGATTTGTGTATTCGATTCTTTTGGACTTCCGCCTCTGTGCCTGCATATCCTTACCATGTCAGTAACAAGGGGATCCAGGAGCAAGACCGCACTTAGAACTGCGCAGTTTATAGGTCCAATAGATAAATTTATTTCTACTACTACTGAGGCTATTAATTTAAACATTTCCCTTTTAGAGCGCAGGGTATCCCAGGACCTTGCGTTTGCTAAGAGATCCTCCTTGGGTCTCATTGCTACAGCTTTAACTCCAGTTCCAGCAGTTACTTCTATACCCAGCCTCTCTCAATCTGGAAATATTATAGCTCAAGTACATTCCATTCCTAACGCTGTAGACCTATCGGCCACAAACTTGTCATTGGAATTGGACTCTACCGAGAACCTTGAGATTACCCCGGATTTGGAGCGGATCGTAGTTGATGGTCAAACCCAAGGTATCTATTCCACGGGGGTAAGAGAAGGCGCCATTCCTAAGCAGTCGATACCCACAAATAAAGGGAACAAGGCTAATCAACATCCCAAAAATAAGAAAAAGAAAGGGACTACTATAGCACCAGTCATGAATTTACCCACCTGTACTAACTCTGTTATACCTGCTTCGTCTAACATACATTGTACTTCCAAGGGTACTGATCAGGGGGGGGTACCTTGTTCGTTTGACTTCAATAATACCGAGTTGTTTGAAAGACTCAGGGATTTCTTTAAACAGCAACTTCAGCCCCTGGAACGGAGCATTATGGCCATTGAGAAACAGCTTGCCATACTTATTGCCAAATCTCCCAACCACCCAAGGGAAGGTATAGTTAAACCTGGGGGGGGTTTACCTGTGGTTTCACTTGCAGTGTCCTGTCCGGGGGTCCCCTCAGCCAAGACCAACATAGACAAACCATCTGTCAATACAGTTATGTCTAATACTAAATCTAAAACAAAGGATCCCGCCATTTTAACATCGTCTACTGCTAACACGTGTACTAATTGTTCTAAATCTAAACTGAAAGATAAACCATTACCCCAGACACCGTCACTTACCCAGCAAATTCCTGTTATCCAGACTTCACAAGTTACCTCCAATGATACCAACCGTACCCTGACCAATGAGCCTATACAGCAATCCATTAGCAAAAATAAGGTCCCCAAAGCTAACTCCCACACAGACAAAAAGAGGCCTAGACCCAAACGTCCATTCCAATTGGCTCCAGAGGTATCTCCATTCACGGCAATTCTAACAGGAGTACCGGAACTTCCTGAGGGAACCGATGAACCTCACTGGTCCCTCCGGAACAAAATTCTGCAGTGGCTTAGTATTCACAGGCCCCTGAAGCCCCCTTTTACCTGTAGAATATCTTCGGTACGCAGGGTATCCTGGGTGGGTAAGATCCCCAAGAGTATTCAAGGGGATTGTGTCATTGTTACATGTGAGGACGCCTCTACTGTAAACCACATCTGTTCTTGGCCTGATCTAGAGAAGAAAGGTGGAATTGATACCCATCGACTCTCCTTTTTTTATCCACCTACTTCAAACTATCATTACCCAATTCCACCACCGAATTGGGCTATGAACCAAGAACACCAATGGGACTATGGCGACCCTTGGCAAATACAACAGTTCAGAGGTAGGGATTGGGTACCCCGTCCCTGGTATCCCAATAACAACCGTTTTGCAGATGGCGGTTGGCAGGGCATCCAAACCTCCAACAGATTCGACAGCCTGGAGATGGTCGACTGACTTTATGTCTCTTTACCAACGAACCCAACTGTCAACAGGCTGTCGGCATCTGGGGTGGTTGTGCGACCTAACCCCGTCAGCCCTAGTTGTAACTCCGCTCTTACAGTGGCACCTGTGTCTCCTCGCGGTCATATGGTTCTACATAAGTCTCCCGCTCCCAAAATTTCCTTCACCCAACCCTCTTTATCTGGTTATCACCCTTTTAACACCCAATTTAGTACCTGCAGGTCAGTTATCGGACCCCCAAAGATACCAGCTCAGGTAACTAAGCCGGGTGACCTTATATTGATATCCTGGAATATCGCTGGTATCGCAGGGAAATTAAATACCCCTTTTTGGTCCAGATTTATAGGAGAAGGGTTCGATATAGTCCTCCTCCAAGAGACTTGGAGTCTGGAGGATATTAACGTAGAAGGTTACTCTTCTTATTGCCTGAATGCCACCAAATCTAACTCTGGAAGGGCAAAGGGGGGTCTCCTGATTCTCCTTTCTAATAGATTGGTAACCTACAAAGTCAGAAGAAGCTCAAATGTGGGAGCTTACAGTCAGGTATTAAGGATTGCATGTGCCAAGGGTAAGGACCTAGTTCTTGTCAACTTTTATAATAATATTTTTGATGCCTCCAGAGGGGACATCCTGTACACCCTGGAAAAAGAAATAGCTAAGGCCATAGGCACTTCAAAGAAACAGTTAGACATTCTATGGGCTGGGGACTTTAATTTGCAGCCATGTCAGCTATCCAAGGGTAATCCATGCGGATTTGGGGTGGAACGGGATAATCCTAATGGGGGTGCGGGAAGGAGTGAGGATTTTCCTCACTTCCCACATTGCCATTACGGCTCCACCTTAAACAAACTGCTATCCAAACTAGATTTATCCCTATTAAATTGTAATAAAAATAAGCAGAATGCCACATGTCCCACCTTTACAGGGAGGGAAGCTGGGACTTTCATTGATCACATTTTGTTCTCAAGTAATGGGGACTATCTAAGCTTGTATGTGAGAGAGGAAAGTCTTAGCGACCACAATAGTATTTGTGTCACCCTTCCTTCAAGGGGTGTCACACATAGAACTGGGGAAACCTGTACCACCGATATAGTGTCCCAACGTCCAAATGGTCTGAGAATCAAATGGACTGGGGTCAATTCTGCGGCCAAACAGAGGGAGGTAATAACCAGTTGTAAAACTGAGATTAGTTATTGCCTTAAAGATGTTTTTAATCATGATCTTCTGATATCCCAATTTATCAATATCAATACCATCATAGAGGGTATCTTTACTAAGAAACCCTCAGCTAATAAATCGATTAAAATGGGATGGTTTGATACGCCCTGCACCGTAGCCCTACGGGAACTTAAACGTGCTTTAGGGCTCAAACCCCGTGATGGTATTAGCATCAAAGAAGCAAGGGTTAACTACAAATTGGCTATCTCGAATAGGAAAAAGGTTCTACAGAGAGAAGCTTGGGACAAGCTGAATGAAGCAGTTGAGACAAAAAATAGTAAACTTTACTGGGAAATAGTCAACAGTCCATTTTTAAACTCAGAAGGTGTCCCAGAAATCACTTCTTACGTTGCTTGCGAGGACTGGGTCTCCCACTTCACTAACATTTTTAATCCAGATAGGGTATCATTAACCCTACCCCCAGCTGATTCGCCAAGGTGGTTACCTATACTGCTAGAGATTACGCTGCAAGAGGGACTAGAAGGCCTTGCTAATAGCAAGGGGGGGAAAGCCCCGGGACCTGATGGGGTGCCCATAGATTTATTAAAAACAGAACCTAATCTGTGGGCCCCCATTTTGGTTAGGACCTTTAACTGTGCAGCGGAAGGCAATTTCCCCCCATCTTGGGGTCAATCGGTTATCATCCCCTTACATAAAAAAGGCAGCAAATCCGAGGCCTCCAACTATCGGCCAATCTCTTTATTGGATGCCTCAGTAAAGGTTATGAGCAGAATTCTGCTCAAAAGACTTGAAACTTGGGCAGAAGATATGAACATTTTAACTAAAGTGCAATACGGCTTCAGGAAGGGGATGGGCACCCTGGAGCAATGCGTGAATTTGGATCTTTTAATTAATAAATACACAGTGGCTAAAAAGGGTAATTTATTTTTATGTTTTGCAGACCTGAGCAGCGCTTTTGATTTAGTTGATCACGGCATTCTTTGGCAGGTTTTATTGGAGTTAGGAGCACCGAAAGAAATAGTACATTTTCTGGCTAGGCTTTACCAGAAACTTTCCTGTAAAGTCCGATATGGTACCCATGGTGAATGTACACCATTCTTTAAGGTATCCAGGGGCATCCGCCAAGGATGCGTCCTAGCTCCTCTTTTATTTTCTCTTTTTATTAATTGTGTTGACCGTACTTTGGCTACCATACCTGCAGACGCCCCGCAGATAGGAGGCAATTTTGTCTCAATTTTACTTTATGCGGACGACGCGGTACTTTTATCACGTACCCAGATAGGCTTACAGCGTCTCATCGATGGTTTTATGTTGTTTATAAAAAACAGGAGACTCTGTGTAAATAAATCTAAGACCTATGTTATGCTGTGTGGTGAGTCAGCCAATAAACATAAGTCCAACTTCTATCTAGACAGCGATAAAATGTTACAAGTTAAAACATTTTGTTATTTAGGAATCACTTATGCTAATAATGGGTCCTGGAAATCAGAGCTTGAAAATGCTAGGTTGAAAATGACTCGCTGCACTAGCAGCGTTTTTCGATTTTCTTCTAAGCTCGGTTCGAGAAGCATTCGTGATATGATTAACATTTATAATATTCGCTGTGTTCCCTCGGCATTGTATGGGGCTGGGGTGTGGGGCCACACAGACGGCATCATCCTCCAAAAAGAGGAGAACAAGTTCTTAAGAAAAGTGCTTTGTGTCCCCCACTCCGCTTCCATTCAATTAATCCATGACGAGGTTGGGGTTGAGTTTATCTCGGACTTAGCAGCCGTTCGTCCACTCTTATTGTGGCGTTCTATTTGGGCTAAGCCAGAAACTCGATTCACTCAAGAAATTATTCTTGATTGTATAGGCCTGGACTTTTCTTTACGTATTCCTTGGCTGAAATATATTAGTTTTTGGTTTAAGACTTTGTTTGATATTGATGTTCTTGCTGACCCAGAACTCGCGGTAGCAATACCCAAAAAAGAGATCAAACAAACTTTTCTGATGTATAAAAAGAAAGGGCGAGATGAGGTATATGGTAAGCTAACTACTGTGAAGTTCTATAGAGAACTTAACTTACCATCGGGGTTCCAAGTCTATCTTCTACATGTCTGCCGCCCATCTCATCAATATGTTTTAACCCGCGTCAGGCTGGGGATCGTACACCACTTAGTTGCGTTTCCAGTACAGAAACAGAAATCGGAAACTCCCTGCCCTTGCGATAATGTTTCACGCCAGAGTTGCTGCCATTTCTTACTTTTTTGTAAATTTTATCACTTTTTAAGAGTAAGGTATTTGAAACCCATATTTATTAAATACAACATACGGACTTTTAAGAAAGCCCTTGCGTTACTTTCAGTTCTAGAAAATGCGGACATATGTTTTTTTGTTGCTACTTTTATTCTGAAATGTACAGCTGCCAGGAAAAGTATTGTATTGCCATGATTTCCATACTCCTGTCTGTACTTTCCCATAAATGTAAAGTTGCCAGGGCGAGCACATGTTTAGCAGTGTTCAAACTTATTCATAATCCTGTCTGTACATGTCTTTCTTTCTTTTGATTGTTTATATTTATATCATACAGCTGCCAGGAAATGTCTAGTGCTGCTATATTTCTATACTTTCCTGTCTGTATCAAAATTTTAAAACCAAATTTTCTTGCCCCATGATTTAGGCAGGGGCTTGTTATTGTTGTTGTTATTTAACGTAAGCATTTTGAGCCAATCTATTTATTCCTGTCTGTACGATTTTTAACTTTTTAACTTCTATACCTTTTTGTCATCTTCATGTTTCTTTTAATTGAGATCCAATGCTTAAACGCTTGTTATATAAGTGTCTTATCCCCATATGAATTATTTTTAATTCCCCTGTATAAATTTTGTAACAAATTTTTTAATGCAATGGATTGATTTCATGTTTTGCTTGTATGATTTGTTTGCAAATCGAATAAAAGCTTTGAAATTGAAATTGATTAATGCCAAGGACAGCGCAGATTTGGTGTGAAAAGGACATTTATCAAAAATGAAAATAGATGTAGGATACGGATGCACTCATACTGTAAAGTTGCCCACAGAAACGTTAGAAAATGTGAAGCCAGCCCAGTAAATATCATACATGTGGCGCTGATGCTTGCTTGTTAAAAAGCAATTTACCTATAGCAACCCGATCACCAGTTTCTATATTGATAGGACATAGTTTCTGTGGGTATGGATTTATATTATATAAATCCATACCCACAGAAACTATGTCCTATCGATATAGAAACTGGTGATCGGGTTGCTATAGGTAAATTGCTTTTTAACAAGCAAGCATGATAGTATTGCAGCACAAGTCAAGAGAGAAGCCTGGATGTTTTACCCGCGGCCTTAACATGCAGCCCAGGCCGGGGGCCGGTCGGCCACATCTCCGTCTGCCCCCCTCCCACCCGGGCAGCGCTCTCCCCTATGTGTGCGGCGGGCCCCCACCAGCGTGAAGGACGGACGTACCTGTGTCCTGTTCTCCGGCCGGCTTTCCTCCTGCTCTCTGAGGAAGAGTCTTCGTGTCGTTGCCGCTTCGTGCTCTCTCCCCCTCTTGCTGGTGTGGTGCTGGTCTTCTCCCTCGCTCGCTCGGCCTCCGCCCTCGACCTCCTGGCTCCTTCTCTTATCACACGCCGCAAATCAATCCGGGGTCAATCCTGGGGGAATGGGAACCATGGGTGCCTCGCGCCTTCTCTTTTAAGGCGGAAACGGGCGGAAAGACGGCGAACAGGCGAAAACGGCAAATTTCGCGGGCTTTTTGGCAAATATCGTGGCATTTCCCGAGATCGGCCGATTTCGCGATTGTTTTGCAAATCGCAAAATCGCGATAAGCTGGAGGGTCTGAATAGTACGCTTCTCACAAGGAATGCTGGATATTGCAAACTGGATGGCAGAGTCTTGCCTCCAATTAAACCCAGGAAAGACAGAGCTAATGTTTCTGGGAAAAAGACAGGAACTGCTACTGGACGACTGGTGGCCGGCTGAGCTGGGCATTGCACCAATTCCTTAACTTCCCCTGAGCCGCCGTAGGACGGTGGTTAAGGCTCTAGTACTCAGCCGGTTGGACTATGGGAACGCTTTGCTGGCAGAAGAAGGAGAAACTCAGTTAGCAAAGCTCCAAGTTATCCAGAACACTGCCGCCAGGTTGGTCTTAAATCGAACCCCTGGCACACCATCGCTCCCCCTATTGAAGGAACTACATTGGCTGCCAGTCAAAAAGAGATCTTTTTTCAAAACATGCTGTCTAGTTTTTAAAGCCATGAGGGAAATTGGCCCAAAATACCTGCAAAACAAACTCTGTAAATTGGCATTGAGCTGTAATTTAAGATCTAATGGAAAGGCTCTTTTAGTGATTCCACGCATCCAACGGACGCGTTTGGGAGGTAAAGCTTTCTCATATGTAGGCCCCAAATACTGGAACTCCCTACCAGAAGTGCTGCGTAAGTCTCCTTCTTACCTGGCCTTCAGGAAACATCTGAAAGCCTTCCTATATTGAGGTCACTCTCCGGCTCTCTGTTGTTCTCAGCAATTGGACTAGGTAGCGCAGAGATACCCCCGGGTGATTCATGAGCTTTACAAAACACCAATAACAATAACTATAACAATAACAATCAGCATTTTCTGGGATAAAACAGCTCCCAGGTCTTTAGTGCTCTTATCCGTTGTGATTACACATGACAGATTTGGGTGAAACCCACACATTTGTTTTGCCTTGCATATTTTTTCATTCACATTCCCAAATTCATCCTGCAAAACCCCTTTCCACACAAATTTACATTTGCTTTTTATCAATTGTCTCAAATTGTATGTCTTTTCAAAAAATCTTTTTACAAATTTCCTATAAATTAATAGACTTAAGAATGACCTTAACTCATCCTTATTCTGAGGAAGTGGAGCATTCTTTATAGCACTTAATAAATCATTTTTAGGTTTTATACCCTCAGCTGAGATTTTATAACTTAAATAGTCTAAAGACAGTACACCAAATTGGCACATTGAAATCTCAGCTGTTAAACCATTCCTCTTCAATTTCTCTAGTACATTTTTGTGACAGTGGCCGTTCTTCCTCAGGATCTGCATGTGAGGATACAAAGGCCCACCTCTCAGCACCTCCAACTCTGAATACTGTAATAGCACAGAGTCTTAGAGTGGCCAAGCAGGGGGAAGGGTGTTGGAAAGGAACAGCTTGAAAGGAGATCTGACAAGCAAAAGGTTAATCACAAAATAGGAAATCAACAATCACTTTCCATATAAAGCTAGGGCTCCTTAGTTGTGCATCTTCACAAGCTTCTGGTGATAAGAGATACAATAATGACACCAGAATTCTCTGCTTGATAATATGCAAATTATTTTATGTTTTAAAGAAGACTAAACTCATTACATAATGAGCAATACTGAAGCAGCGTTAATATCAAGATATCTTTCACAACAAGGTTGTGGCGTCCTGCTACTGTTCTTTAATATCAATCATTGAAATCATAAACAAAATCAAAGACAATAGTAATTAAAAATGTCACTTGCACCTCAAAATTACATTTGTTGTGACTGGCATGCAAAAATAAGGGATTTGCCAGTAACATACAGCCGTAGTTTTTTAAAATCACATCAATATTATTCACGCTCTGTTGTGTAGGACCCCCCAGGACCTGCACATTTTGGATGACCTAAACTGAGGGCTTGGTGTGCAGACATACTCTGGGCACCCCCACAGGATGAGTCAGCCGTTAGACCTGCTAGCTCTACAGTTCCACTACCACCCCCTGTAGAATTATGTTTATTACTTAGACCCTAGCAACCTTTTTCAGGCAATAACATTGTTTAACTTTGACAACGCTGAAAAATGTAAACCACTGATCCTGATAAATGCCTACATTCCCCCAGACGCCTGCAACAATGTACTTTTAAAGAAAGTCTTTTTATACATAAAGAAAGCGACTGAAGCTGAACCTACCGCTCATATAATTTTGTTAGGGGATGTAAACTGTAAAATCTCCAACCTTAATTTAGATATATTTAGAAATAAGGAAAAAGAAGAATCCTTGAAGATTCCTCAAGCGCTTCTTCCACGAAACATTCGGACAAATACGAGAGGGAAACTGCTTCTTGAAGAATTGATAAAAGTTGACGGCATTATAGCAAATGGAAGGTTACCCTCCATAGAAAGACTAGGTTCATGCACCACTGAGTACCCCTGGGCATAATGGAAGCAAGGCAAACTGGGTGCAGGCCTGAGCACACTGCCTGGATTCAAAATGGCCCCTTGACCCCCACCACATGGCCAGGCCCTGCCTGTACCAGGCCTCAAAATGGCCCCCACCCACATGGCCAGGCCCCAACAACACCCCAAAAAGTCGAAAAAACACACAAAAATCACCACAATCCAATGCCATCCATCCCCTCAATGATGTTTAAATTCAATACACCCCACAGAAAGACTAGGTCCATGCACCACTGAGTACCCCTGAGCATAATGGTTGAAAGCAAGGCAAACTGGGTGCAGGCTTGAGCACACTGCCTGGCTTCAAAATGGCCCCTTAACCCCACCACATGGCCAGGCCCTGCCTGTACCAGGCCTCCAAATGGCCCCCACCCACATGTCCAGGCCCCAACAACACCCCAAAAAGTCGAAATACACACACAAATCACCACAATCTAATGCCATCCATGCCTTCAATGATGTTTAAATTCAAGACACCCCACAGAAAGACTAGGTCCATGCAACACTGAGAACCCCGGGGCATAATGGTTGAAAGCAAGGCAAAATGGGTGCAGGCCTGAGCACACTGCCTGGCTTCAAAATGGCCCCTTGACCCCCACCACATGGCCAGGCCCTGCCTGTACCAGGCCTCAAAATGGCCCCCACCCACATGGCCAGGCCACAACAACACCACAAAAAGTCGAAAAACACACAAAAATCACCACAATCCAATGCCATCCATGCCCTCAATGATGTTTAAATTCAAGACACCCAGCAGAAAGACTAGGTCCATGCACCACTGAGTACCTCTGGGCATAATGGTTGAAAGCAAGGCAAACTGTGTGCAGGCCTGAGCACACTGCCTGGCTTCAAAATGGCCCCTTAACCCCACCACATGGCCAGGCCCTGCCTGTACCAGGCCTCAAAATGGCCCCCACCCACATGACCAGGCCCCAACAACACCCCAAAAAGTCGAAAAACACACAAAAATCACCACAATCCATTGCCATCCTTGCCCTCAATGATGTTTAAATTCAAGACACCCCACAGAAAGACTAGGTCCATGCACCAATCACTACACCTGGGCCTACTGGCTAGTGAGGCTTTACAGGCACCCCAGAATTTTTAAAAAATCAACATATAACAGTGAGCTACAATTCCATGACATAAATGAGAATTAAGTCAAAAAAATCACAGAAACAGTTGTATCATGCACCCATGACTAACCCTGGGCCTACTGGATACTGTGGCTACCCATAATATATATTTTTTTAAAGTTGTGAAAAAAGTTTAAAAACTATAGTTGCCTCAACTGCAATGCCCCAAACACCTCCAACTTACTTGTAAAAATCTCAAGTCCAAAAGTGATCCAAACTCCAAAGTCCAAAAAGTCCTCAAATACAAATATCCAGCAGCAGCCACAAAAAGTAATCCTTCCAGCTCCAGATCCAAATCAAAAGTGACCAGGACATGGACAATGCTGGACAGGAACAGGAAGTTTGAGACTCTGGGGCACTTCCTTCCTCCCAACCACCCCCCCAAAAATGGACTCCTTGCACCAAAAAGTGCAGCCAAATGTCATTCTGAGGAGTTATTCTGATAAAAATCATAATTTTCAGGAGGTTTATGCTTCCTGCGGTGGATTTCTTGTGCAGAATTGCAATTTTTGCAATTTCGGGAAAGCGAGCTGTTCAAATCTCGCGCCGGAAGTCAGCTGCGCGCCGCATCTACGTGTTCGGCATTGTTTACTCCCGCAATGCGTGATCGCGGGCCCTTATGACGTACTTGCGTTGTCAAACTCTCGCTGTGCAAGATGGCGAGCCACGATGACGTAAATGTGTTCGAAAAACTCTTGAGCGATCACGCAGCAAGATCGAAAATGGCGCAGCACACGCAAACCGGGAGAAAAACAACTCGGCGGACTCAGAATCACGGTAAGTCAACGCCGTGCGCGCGATATTGTATTTTTCAAACGCGTCCAAGCAAAATAATTAGCAGTTTGCGAATTTGTGGATTTTTAGGCAAATTTGTGCGATTTGCGGACCGCGAAATTGCCAAAAATCCGCAAATTCGCGAACGAAACAGATTTTACGCCCACGCTTAGTGTTCACATGCAGGTGACCATAGGAATTGTTAACCTTGACGGGTGAGTTCTCTGAGTGGGTAGCTGATGGTTGCATAGTCTTTAATGTAACAAGCGCAGTAATTCGCCATTCCCAGGAACGAGCGAAGGTCACTAATGTCTTGTGGTTGTGGGGTGTCCGCAAGGGCCAACACCTTCTCAGGATCTGGTTTCATGCCATCTTTGGAAAAGATATGTCCATAGAATTTCAATGTAGACTTGTGGAATTCACATTTGTCTGAGTTCAATGTGAGGTTGGCATTGAGTAATGCGTGGCACACTCGGTCTAATGCTTTGTCGTGTTCTGTTTGATTTTCTCGGAAAACTAGGATATCGTCACTATAGTTAAAGGCATTTGGGATGCCTTGAATCACTTGCCGAATAGCTTCCTGAAATATCTCGGCAGCAGAGGATATTCCAAAGTTTAAGCGTTTATAGCGGAACAGGCCTTGGTGAGTGGTGAAGGTGGTAATGTAGCGAGACTTCTCATGCAGTTCCAGCTGGTGATGTCCCTTGTTGAGATCCAGCTTCGAGAAGACTGTTGCTCCATTGCGGCGAGCAATCATATCACTGATATGAGGCCCGGGGTGTCGCTCCGTTTCAATGGCTGTATTCGGTGCGCGCATGTCCACACACAGGTGCACCTTATTGTCTTGTCCTTTCTTGGGCACCACCACTACTGGGGATACCCACGGAGTGGGCCCTGTGGACTGTTCAATGATGTCCGTCCTCAACAGGTCTTGTAGTTCATCATCCACTGCTTGTTGCAGGTGAAACTGTACCTTCCTGTGGTGTTGTGCTATAGGTGGTATTTGTTTGTTGATATGTAGCTTGACTTCGAACTGGTTGAGTTTCCCAAGACCCTTGAAGAAGTTCGGGAACTTGCTGACAATGTTTCGGGAATCATCTACCATGTATAGAAGTTCGACAAGCTTGAGGCGTTCTGCGGTCGGCAGCCTGAGAAGGCAATCTGCTGCGTCTGGACCTTCAACCACGTGGACGTAGGCTTGAATCTGTCGGTCTTTATAAGCTAGGGTCGTGCTGAACCGTCCCAGGGACGGTAGTGGTTTCCTGGACATCCAGGTATAGACTCGAACGGCTGTTGGCTCCAATTTTGGCCGGGGTTTCATGCTTTGATATTCCAGGGCGCAGATGTAGTTCAGGGATGCTCCTGAGTCTAGTACAAACTTGGCGGCATGATTCCCTATTTGAATGTCCAGTTCTGGGTATCTTTTCAGTCTGTCAGGATCTGAGACCATGCCTATGTATTCATCGCTGTCCTGCGAGACAGGCGTGGGAGACGATGATTCCCGGAACGTTGACCTCTGGGATCTGTATGAGCTGGCTGATTGGACACTCGACGAGTTGGATGAGCGGCTTCCTCTTCCCTTCACCGCTCTGGCTTGGTGACGAATTTCTGAACTTGACTTGGTTGTCCTTATCTCTGATCTTCATGTTTGACAGGCTGCTTCGAAGTGGTTTTGTCTACCTCAGTGGTGACACTGTTGTCCGATGGCGGGGCACTGTCCTGAATGGGGGTAGTCTAGTCCGCACCTATAACATTTCGAGGATGGTCTGTTTGTCCGACTGCTTTGAGGTCCATTGCGCGAAGACGTCCCCCGGGAGGTCTGCGTTGATCTTCCTGACTTGCGGTGATCCGACCGGCGCTTCGGGTCTGTGTGAGATTGCATTCGGAATACTTGCTCCCTTTTCTCAGGCTTGTTGGCTTCCATCTTCTTGGCGAGGTCTTCCGCTTTATCGTTCATGCGCGTTAGTTCCTCTATTTCTTCAAGTGTGTAGTGTTTTTTCAACAACTGGCGGCGTAATGATTCTGACTGGCATCCTGCAATTATGCACAGTCGCAGCGCGTCTTCTGTGTTGAATGTGTCAAATTCGCAATATCGGGCTAGACGCCGAATGCGAGCAATGAAATCACATATCGGTTCATCCTTTTCTTGTGACGCAAGGTTGAACGTGTACCGCTCGTAGTCTAAATTTCGTTTGTGCAGAAACTTCGGATCTAGAGCTCCTTTCACATCATCATACGAGGCGGTGCTGTTGGCAGGCAATTCTTTGATGATTTGTGCAATGTCTTTCCCTATCAGGTTTTGCAGCGCTATCAGCTTCTGCTTGGGGTCTTGTACTTGAGACCCTGTCATAAAGTTTTCAAAATCCTCAGCCCAACTCTTCCATTTGGGCCCCATGCTGTTCCCTGACGTCAGCTCCAGCGGTTCTGGCAGGCGCAGATACGACACTCCCAGTAGCATCGGGTGTGGTTGCTGGGGTTGTAAGGCTGGTCCCATGACTGCTGGGCGTGAGGTGTCAGGTTCTACTGACATTCTGGGCTTAGGTGCAGGCTTTCCAGGCCAGACGGTGCTTTATTTGCTGAGATTTCAGTGATTTTTTTGAAGGATTCAGAGGTTGCCTGACTTCAAAATGGCTGCCGGATAAATGCCAATGTAGTCCTATGTCTGGCGCCTGACTTCAAGATGGCCGCCAAAGTGGACATGGATTTCTATCTTTAATATTGGCCCCAGAGTCTTTGCCACTTTCTTCAAGGGTAGTCAATCTTTTGGACTCACCCTTTTGTAGCTCCAGTCTTCATGATATGGCGCTCAGGCAGCGCTCGACTCTCCTCGCGATTTCGATCGCATTTTCACGCTCTTTTGCATTTTGGTGCGCTGAGGAAGCTGTTCTTTGGCTGTACGTTCACAGCGAGG
Organism: Lissotriton vulgaris; assembly: GCF_964263255.1. Classification (NCBI taxonomy): domain Eukaryota; kingdom Metazoa; phylum Chordata; class Amphibia; order Caudata; family Salamandridae; genus Lissotriton; species Lissotriton vulgaris. The sequence goes on along the minus strand of NC_141691.1, from coordinate 696,900,214 downwards.
GGGCAGCAGTAGTGGGTGGACACAATCCCATCCTCGTCGCCAGTGTGATGTCTACTAGCCCCCCCCCCCCCCCCCCAAGGAAGACTCGACTCCGGAGCTCGGTATGGCACTTCTTTATTTTCTTTTTCTTTCTGCCATCACCATACTGCCTTTTTCTCTTCCCTTCCTGTCCCGCTCCTCACGCCTCCACCTGTCCTGTCCCAACATCAGGGTCAGGCGAGGCGACACGACAAGCTTTATTAGTGAAAAGTTTGTTAAAGGTTGTTCCAGGGTTAGGATAATTTAGCCTTCTACGAATTCAATCCCATGTCCATTGTGTACTGGTGACCATATTGAGTTCAGAGTGACATCATTTAGGTGGCTGGCAGCAGGAGTATTTGGGCCATATGTGTTCCACTACTATATGTGCCAAATATGTAGGTGGGTGTAGTCAGTAGGTGAAGTGGGCCTGGGCCAAGTACCTATAGCTTTCGAAGTCCAGTGCGGCCATATGCCAACCAAGTGTCCCTCCTCCGTAATACCTCTCAGAGTGGTGGCTACCATGGTGTGAGCGAGTGTCCGCAATGGGGCAGTCGAGCTGTCTATATATTAGTAGATTGAAGCCTCCTTCCCATAGTATCATCTGGTGGGAGAGTGCAATGCATTCGGTCCAGAGTTTCCTTAAGAATGCTGTGTCATCTGAATTGGGACCATAGCTGTTGATGAGAACAGTGTGTTTCCCACCTATTAAGTGCTTGGATTATATCATATCAGGCCTGTGTGTTGTTAGACTCGTGTAGGAGCTGAAATTGGGAGCCTTGTTATCTTGTATCGCATTCCCTCTGGCATAAGGGGAATAATTCAGCAATGACCTGTGGCAGCTCCATTTGAGGGCGAATCTAGACATTCCCCCACATCTAGGAGTGTCTCCAGTAGTAGGGCTATTTCGATCTTATGCCTATCCAAATGTGCCAGTACGAGGCATGCCTTGTGGGGATTATTTAACCCCAGGCATTCCAATGTCAGGAATCAAATTGACATAGGGAAAGTAAGTACTTTTATGCATTATAGGTTCAGAGGATGGGCCTGGCCCCCAGCTGATTGGAGATGTTTTGGGCCGTACCCGGGCATGCAACTCGGTGTGCGCAAGCTTGTGGACGCATGGCATTCCATTGGTATTGCACATGTTAACGTATCCAACATCCCATCCCCCACGCCAGCCACCCCACCAGCCAATGAATTACCCCATTTCAAATAAATGGAGTAAACAACATACATGTAATCTTCGGGCAATTAAAATGATATACAGTAAGAGGGTTACATTTAGGGGAGTTCTGAGTGGTAGCCAACCAACAGTTCCTAAAACGGTGTGCCTGCTGAAACCATCTCCCTACTGCATTATTTAATTATAAAAACGAATAACATGCATCTGTTATATACCCACTGAAAAAAATCTTTTTACTGTTTTTAATCAGTATGTCAATGAATTATTTCGTGACACTTTTATACAAGTTATTACATTGAAATTTCTGTGCTAATTTAGTGCCTTATTACTTATTATTCATTATTAATTTGTTACCTGAACTATGCCAGTGTTTATGTGTTGCCTGGGTGTTTTATTTTTCACAAAAAAAAGTGCTTGCTGAATATACCAATCTGAAAATTGGTTGCAGGCTTTCGTTAGATTTTACCTTGTCGCCAGTCTTGCCAGTGAATAGCCTCTCACAAAGCCCTTTGAATCATCCTGTGCAACTGTACTACATCAGCATGTTGTTATATTCCATATAGGTACCCTATATAGGTGAAGACAACACTGCACCCTTACACCTATATCCTTCCCTACATTACATACATTACGGTTCTTAGGGACTGACCTTTTACCTAGATACAACACTGCATTCAGAACACTGGGTTTTCCCTAGTTCGAAACTCATATATTGGAGACTTGGAAGGAGATATAGGTCCGGACAAAACATGAAACTGTCAGGTTTCAAATCCGATTTAATTAATAATCAGATTGCACACTAAAAGATGGCGCGACCCGGAAGTACACAATATAATGGAATCGGGCGTGTACAAAGCAGTACGAGCGATCGCGATCGAGCAGACCCCCAGAAGCCGGCCCTCTCGGATGGCAGTCCACAAATGAGGTAAAAGGCGAATGAGACGCTTGTGGGTCCTACATAAACGACTCGATATTGCAATTTAGGTGACTGAGTTTCCCGACTCGACTTTAACACGAACACACGTCTTGTCTTTTTAGGACACCAGCTGTATAATCAAGCCGGATTCCAACAATGGTTCTCCTTAACTAAGGTAATTTGATCATATTAGTCAACCATGGTTCAGAACGGCCGTCAACCTCGTGTAGTGCATTGAAGTAAACATGATGCTTGTCATTACAGGGGCAGCTTTGAAAATAAACACTCTCCCTCCAACACCTCATGAAAATAGGAAATGTAATAGGTAAGAACTGAGTAAAAAACGGTTCTTAAGGCTGGGCAGTTCAAAAATAGACAACTATTTGATCTAATACAAATCTTATTACTCATTTATAGGAAAATGGTGTGAATACCAAGACACACCGGTGAGTAAGAATTCCCTACCCCGAATACATGTACCATACATAGAGCATTTTGTATAGCTCGGCTGAGCTTTATGTTTTAATGTCATTTAGGTTGTCCCGCGCCGTGGGCTTGAGGACTTCTACAAATTGATTTATTACACATAATTGGAGGTAAGAAGCGTAGAGGTGGCTGTTGAGCCACATAGTAAATTTCAATATGGTTTAGAATACACATCTAACTTAGGTCTCCCCCCTTTTCTTTCATTTCACAGTGTGTGGTCCTGACGAGAACTCGACACTAAAAAGAGTTCAAAACGCGTAGACCTTGTGTTTGCTTTTGCCATAAGAATATCAAATAAGAGATTAGCTTTTTGTGAATATACAAATAGGCGTTAATTACAATCTATGGCAATATATATGAAACAGTGGACTTTGAAAAATTGTAAATACTGATGGTATATGTTGAGTATGTATGAGAGTGTCTGATTGTGATTCACAAGTGAGTGTATGTGTGAGAGTTGGAAGGGGAATGTTTTAATGTATAGAATGTTTTACATATATTGTATGTCATATGTTTTTTTGAAATGAAAAATTTGTTTAAAAATGATCAAAAAATCCAAATGAAGTAAAAAGTAAATAAAACTAAGGATTTATTCAAGAGATTCAGATCTCCTCACTTTTTGTTTTAGTCAACTGTGAGATGACAAATTTATGGTGAATTGTGAAAGGCAGCATTGGAGTTTTTCTATTTTGCTTTATTTGTGTAAAGTGAGCATCCCAGACACCATGAATGTTGGCAATATTGCCGAATTCTTCTCAAGTTGCTGTTGGGCCAGATAAGTTCTCTCCTTTCTTGACAGTTGAGCGGGCACACTGATGGCTTCGGCCTAGCCCCCCTCCCCCCGGGTCAATACCTCACCCCTTTATTGCTCGAATGCTAAACTTCAAAGACAGAGACACAATGCTGCAGTGAGAGAAGCGGACACTAACACACAAACTCCATTCCAATATTCTCAGGTATAACACTAGTTGTGCAGGAGGCAAGACATGAGTACCTGCCCTTAAAATGTAAACTATGGCAGGCAGGAATGCTATATGCCATGGTCTACCCAGAGTGCCTCAGAATCAAATACAGAGGCAAACCTCAAGTGTTCCTCATTTCGCAAATTTGTGAAAACAACAACTCTTTACTACCAAGGCAGACTGAGCTAAGGACAAGAACATACCAGAAGAGAGCTTAAGCAACGTGGGATAATAAGGCTACCTGGATGGCTCAACTCAAGATATAAATGATCCACACTGTGAAACAGACTATCTCCTTTGGGACCGCCGAGGGAGTACAAATAGGTCCAGAACTCTAAAACACTTTGTGTAGTTCTTATATATCATATACAGAAACTGCACGGTCGGATAACATAAACTGTGGGTTTGGTGGCAGACTGGTTCCGAGCACCCCCACTGGATATGCTAGCCTGTTTTGTTTGCATTTGCCAGCTCACAGTGCCACTAGAATCTCCTCTTATCGGGCGTGAATAGTTTCTGGCAACCTCAGAACATGACAACCCTGGCCCCCAGGATCATGGAACCAATATACTACTTTTCGCTCAGTCACTTGAGCTCACTAAGTTTGTCTCAGAGATACACAGAATAAATAGTCTGGGTGTTTCAATAAGGATTTATTGAACAGTTGTTTATCTAGTGTAGAATAGATTTGTTGTAACAACCATTAGACAGTAGCAGAGATATATGATCAGCAGTACTACAAAAGTAAAGGGATGGTACAGTTCTACCATTTTTCAGTCATCATGAATATATACAAGGACATAGAATTAGGGGTGGGCGGAAAATCCGTTCCGCTCGCGGATTTTGCGGATTTTCGGGAAATCCGCAATCCGCGAGATTTGCGAATCTCCCGCAAAATCCGCAAATCCGCGAGCAGCGGATTTTGCTCGCACTGCTCGCACTGTTCGCGTGAGTTCGCGTGAGTTCGCGCCCCGCGAATAAGTGCAAAATTGCAGAAATACGATCTTAGCAAAACTGAAAGTAACTACTTACCAGGTTCAAAAGTTCAGGCTCATCATTAGTAGCCATTTCCTGTAGTGCTTCCTGAGGGGCCCCTCCAGAGTTCAGTTGCCAGTTGAAACTATTATGTGACCCTGCTCTGAACCTCAGAATAGTTACACATATGCCACAAAGGTCCTGAATTACAGCTAAGGGAGACAAGCAGGAGCCAGGCTGGAAGTTAAAATCCATTAATCAGCCCCTAATTCATTATTGTCAGTTGGGGCAGGGCAGGTGTTGTAACTAATTTTGCAACAATGAAAGCACTTAGCAAGTGCAAAAGATCACTAATCAGGGCGCACTAAGGAAGCAGGTGCCAGCTAAAAAAATATTCTGTGACACATTAATCAGCCCCAAATTAATTCAGGTCACTTGAGGCAGGGAAGGTGTGCTTTGCTTTGCCGAAAATAATGTACACTGGACAACCAGAGGGTGTGGTGATGAAACAGAGGGTGGCATGGGTGGGCCAGAGGGTGGCATGAGTAGTCAGAGAGTGGCAGTGGTGACAGAGAGTGGCAGTGATGAAGAAGAGTGTCCCAAACAGGCTGGACACGTAGAAACAACAAGTTCGCGAAACTTGCGACCCGACAGGTAAGTTCGCAATTTGCGGAAGTGTACAAAACCCTCGCGAACTGGCAGAAACACGGCGAACACAAAAAAAAAAAAATCCGCAAATTCGCGGGAATTCGCGGATTTTGCGGATTGCGAATCCGCAAATCCGCAAAATTCGCGAACGCGAGATCCGCAAAATTCGCTCATGCTTACATAGAATACATCATAAAAAGTGCGTACTCCTACGATGCCTCTCTAACTAGATGTACCTAAATGTACCTAGCATTGGTTTAGGTGTGATGCGTTATGCCAAGAATCCCTCTAAGGTCTAGTCAACCCCATTACCTGGGAAAGGAGAGAATATGGGACCCCTTCCTGGTCTCGAGTTGGACACCCCGCAAGGGATGTTAGACCACTGCTAGCTGGAGCATCTGCATGCAGGAAACTCAGCGTCTCTAGTCAGAGTGTCAGGCGGGAAGTCACGGTCTCCTCTGTCTGTCTAAGCAAGACATTATGTATATATACCCACAGGTCTCACCCAGGGGTCCTACCTTGCTGTGTAACTGTGTCGGCCTAAAAGGATGACATCAGGCTTGAACTTTATACATAGATATTATACAGGAGATGTTCGTCCTTCTGTCAGTCCTGCTGTGCTTCCAAGAAGCACAGCAGGACTAGAATTGTGAAAGGCTGCATTGGCGTTTTTCTATTATGTATTATATAAGGCTGTGGCTTGGCCTTGCTGCCTGGGAGCCCATACCCAGTAGTGTTTATTCACTTTACACAAATGGCCCCAATCGGGAATCAAGGTCCTCATTTTTAGCTTTTACGATGTCTATGATTTTGGCAATGTTGAGGAATCTCTCCCCTTGAATGACTGTGTCATCTTCTAGAGTGGAACAGCAAGTTTCATTGGTGGTGAGCCATCTCTCATGCTTGTTGACGGTAGAAGTCATGTTGTCCACTGTGCTGGTGAGATTGGCTAGCTTCCTGTCTATGGACGTAAGGCTTTTTTGCATTTGCAGCAGGAGATTCTTAATGTCGGGTTCCTCCATGTCTTGCCTTCCTTCAGTGACAGCAGAGGCTCTATCCGATGATAGCACCCTGCTAGACTTTCTTGATTCGAAGGGGTGTTTTGCCTGTTTTGTGTCCCCCTTCTCCATCTTTGTTGGGTTAGAGCAGCACCACTAGTGGTGTTTCTTCGGGACTTAGTATGTTAAGTTATGTTAAGCTGAATTTGTAAAGCGCACTGACACCATAAGTTTCCTGGTGCTGGGTATGTATGGGGAAGGTGCGGCCGCGCAGGCTAGCAGGACTTAGAGAATAACCAGGTCTTTAAGGTCTTTCTGAAACTCAGTAGTGAGTTACTGATCTTGATCGCCAGGGAGAGGGTATTCCATAGCCTTGGGGCCAGGTAGGCAAAATTGCGACCTCCTATCTTTTCAGTTTGATGGTGGGAGTGACCAGTAAGTGTAAATAGGCTGAGCGGAGATTGAGGGCCGGGCAATGCTTTACAATGAGGTCCTTTAAGAAGTCCGGGCTATTGCAGTGAAGTGATTTGAATATAAGGCAGCCTGTCTTGAAGGCGGCTCCTTGTGCGATTGGCAACCAGTGCAGTTTACGCAGCAGGGGTCTCGCCGATTGCCACTTCGGAGTTCACGCAGGCGCTGTATAGATATGGGGGTCCCCTTTCCACACTTTTATGTTATTCCCAGGTGTTCTCACCAATTCAGCTTGTTGGTCACTAGGTTTGTCCAGTTTACAATGGCAGCGATTGTAGGCCCGTCTGCAATGGGTACTGCAGGGGAGGACTGTTCTGAAGGACCTCTGGCTACTCGGTGCAGAGAACTGTGCTGTCAGCCTGGATGATGGGGCCTTGCCCTCTCAGTATGTGCAAGCGGGGAGCTCATGCAGGCCTGCGATGTCCGTTCTCCACCATGTGGCCCACCGCAATGTCCTGGTGTTGGAGGCATCAAGTGTAGGTCCACAGTCAGTGTTGGGTAATCCCCACCACGGGGAGAAACTTTCTCTAGGTCCATAGAGCCCCACTGCAGTGGTCTGTGTTGTTGGGGAGGTAGGCAGGGTCTGCCCCCAGAATATTGTTTCCACTGGGGAGCTCCTGAATGACCCACACTGCTCTTAAGCTGCCTGCCGCACGGCCACATGTATCTGGAGCAGAAATCAAAAGGTCACGGCTAATACCAAACCTAAAGGGTAGCCCACATATTAATACCAGGGCAGTTTAGAACTTGTAAGGAGATGCTGTATAGATAGGTGTTTTGTACGATATGGAAGACTGCCTACATTTGTGCATGCTGCAGGCAATGTTTTTGGCAATATCGGAAAAAATCTAATGGAAAACATGCCCATAACATGTCCATAACATGGGGTCAGCTCTTCTGACATCTTCTGTGTTGTTGAATGTGAGGTCTCTTTTATGTCTTCTTTTATTTCATCAATGAAAACTGTATGTTCCTGTGGTCTTAGCCTATGCTGTTCTTCCCAGTCATTTGTAACTGTATTGGACCATGGTCTGAAATTGTCCTTATTCAACCTTAGTGTCTGGTCCACTAGAATGTATTCATCTATTCTTATATATGTCTGGTCCGTAGCAGAAAAATTTGAAAATTCGATCATCAGTAGGTGTCTATGTCACCGTGGGTCTATTAGGCCAGATCGTCTAGTACTTTATTTTTTGACCTCGGCTAAGTTTGGATACTTCCTATTCGCTGGTGCGATTTGTCCATGAGGGATGCATCTCATAATTGAAGTGTCCTCCAAGTATGAGCTTGTGATCTGATAGGTGTAGTATTTCCTACATCGTAGGTGTCAAAAATTTCTCCTGGCCCATGTTCATAGACCATGTAATCACCAACATGATAGGGGTGTCGTCCCCTTCTCTACTACCAATTGAGACTTATCTTCATATTAGTACATAAACACTGAGCATTATTTATGAACTGTTATGAACCATATACATAACTTTTGGGTAGAAACATTCTCCCATCCATGACCACTGGCATGGACAGTTTACCCCACATGTCCTGCAGTTGCTGAGGTATATGCCAGTTGTCACGTCCCTAGTGCCTCCCACTAAACTAAGAACTCTACTACCCCCTACTCCCAGCCCCCGCCCCTCTCTTCCCTCACAGTCTAGATCTGTCTGGTGTCCCATGTCCGTATCATATGTTGATGATCGGGTCGCTAATATGTGCCAGTAGTTGCATGTTTCCCTATTGATCACCAGGTTGCTCAAGAGGGAAGTGAATGATCTCTAATTTATGTTCAAGCAGCGGCGTGCGACCGTCAGTTTTCATTCCTGATCAGTTATCATGTGGTGGACTGATCCTGGTGCCGCAGTTGTTTCTTATGTATGACTACCCTAATCCTCTTCCTTGTTAAGCTGATAGCATGGCTCTTCTGAGAAGAGTTAAGGAAGCCATTGGGAACCAAGCACAGCTAGCCTCATCTTGTTCATTCCCCCTTCCTCAAGCTGTACTTCAGAAATAATATATATGTGGTGTCCTGGCACCCAATCCTTTTGTCTGCTACCCAAAAATTTAGGTAAAAACACCACGAACTATCCAACCCTAAAGAAAGATACTTAGGGCCCGATTACGATGTTGGTCGGAAACTCTTCTGACCGAATCAGTTTCGGAATCGGGTCCGACCGAATTGGGTTCTGTGATTCCGACCGACTGATTACGATACTTCTAAACATCGTTCATTCAGACTTGCATTGACTTCAATGGGAGCCTGAATTCCGAACGAGAACACAGGCTCCCATTAAAGAAAAGGGGTGGGTGGGGAAAAGCTTGCACCCAGTGGCGGGCACCCCTTGGTGCCAGCCACACGGTGTATTCTTGGAAAGTGGGGTCCCATAGGTACCCCCACAGACCCCAACAGGAGACCTACAGGTAGAGGGGGGCCTGCTACGGGTCCCCAAAGTCTGATACAGACAGCCCGATCAGAACTGCTGTCCAAATCAGCCATCGTAATAGCTCATTCAGAAACGGTATCTATAGAGCTGTATAATTCTGCTCCGAAAGACTCGGGCTGTCAGAATGCCTTTCAAGACCGATTAGGATAGCCTGAACGGCTCCTGTGCATCATAATCGGTCGATTGGAAATGTGTATGATTCGGTCAGAAACATGGGTTTGGAATCGGATTCTGAGATTTCGATTCGGAGCCTTTCCGACCGTCATCGTAATCGGGCCCCAAATGTCTTCCCACCACTGTCAATAATATCGCCCCCCCCCCATATTAAAAAACAAATACCTGGTTTCCTGCAACCCCTTACCGCCCCCCTTCCCCACTCTGCCCTGTTATGAACAAAATCACATTCACCACCCTCTGAGCATGTCCTCTAGCTCCTCAGCTGAAGCAACAGATAGTGCACTGAAAGTGGCTCTGTGATAGTCCCTGCTATTGCGCCATACCTTCCCAGTCAGGCTCAGGTCAGCACAGACACCTGACTGACTCACCTGATGGTAGGCACTAAAAGTGCCACTGGCATTACCCCAACTCCCTCTGATCTTTATAGCCAGAGCCATGCCTTAGTAGCCTGGCATTTTGATTCTCTCTTATTCGAGTAGTACAGGAACAAAATTCAATTTTTTTCTTTCTGATGTCAGAGAATGAAAGCAACAGATTTGGTTTTGAAATTGGTGTCTAGTTGTCTACGAAAATCTGTTCCTATTGAGGCCATTCAAAACATAAATAATTATAAATATGAAGGTGTCAATGATGGGGCTGTTTTCCACCGGGGGGGGGGGGGGGGGGGGGGGGGTCCACGAGACTTCAACAATTACAAAATTGATAACCAGGTTTTCTACCATATCCTGTGTTAAAAAGCTCCTTCTTTTTGACATCTACCCCTTCTGCATTTTTTTGATGAGTATGCTGCCACTCCATGAGCATGCTGCCACTCCACCAGGACCACCATTACTCCCCGCTGCGTGTAAGGGAGAGGGCAGGAATGCCCCATTGCAATCAAGACATGCTGCATTCCTTTCTCTGCCTGCTTTGGTGCACAATCTGCTGCCTAGTGCCAATGCAGGCACCCTTACACCACGGTGCAAGGGTGCCTGCGTTACAGGCAGGATTGCCTTCCTGCACAAAAAGAATCCTCTGAGGCTTTCTGCACTTTGTAAGTGTGCTGCTTGGAAAGAGGAATCAATGAGGAGAAATAAAGATATTTCTCCTCGTTGTGCCTCCCGTAGGAAGATATAGCATTTTAAAGCATTCCTAGGTTGACCAGTATTGGTAAATCTGGGAATGCGCCAACATCCATTGGAGGATGCTTGGGAAACCCCGTGCTCCACCCGTAGAACGCCTTCCCAGGGCAGAGAAACACAAAGGCAGCGACTCATGTTGACTTGTGTTCCTCCAGATTCTCAAAGAAAGGCAGCGCCATGCTAGGTGGCCTTGCGTTGCTTGGTAAATCTGACGTAGGGATTGCGTTGCCCTTGCAACACCCTGCGTGACATAAGAGCAACGCAATCCTTTGATAAAACTGGCCCTTGGTGGCCTGACATCCTCCACCAACTCTTTCTGGCATCTCTCTTTCCTTATTACTTTTTTATATATTTTCTTTAAATGCCTGGATTTCTGCTTTCCTCCTCCACCTCTCTCTGCATTACAACCTGATAAAAGCCCTCTTTGCTTCATTGATGAAGATACCTGCTGGCTTGCCATCAACCCCCACTTACCTGTCTGCTTCCTCCATACCCCCTCCCTGAGTACTGTCCTCTCCACTGAGTGACAGACCATAGAGCAGGGACTTGTTAGCATGAAAAGTGGCTGAGTTGGCTGCCTCTTATCAGCCATTTTCTCATCTCCTTCGGATACCTGTGGGCCGGGGGAGGTGGAGAATCACAGTTGTCATTCCACCGCTTCGCTTAGCTCTCTGTGGACCCAGAGTAGGAGAGGATTGATGCCCCATCCACACAGCACCGACCTACGAGCAACGACAAACTATTTTTACTGCTCTTAAATTAGAGCTGTGAAACAATGAATTTTGAATGCAGTCCTTTTAATAACTTCAGATGGACATCATGCATATTATTGTTCAGTTCAGGTAGAGAGAAGAGGTATAATATGGCTTTGGCTCATGCTGCAAGAGTTCAACCCATTCTACTTACTGTAGGTCTGAGGGGACCCCTTAACAGTACCAAGGTGACAGTCATGGAGAAGAGATGATTTTTATTTCTTACCGTTAAACCTGCATTTTTCTTTTATAACAATAGATACTTCCATGAAAGACTACGTTCTGAGCCCTGCGACGAATTAACCTTAAAATGATTATGCTCAAGATGAGTGTCATGCAAACGTCTTGTCTCGATGATCTACCCCAGTGGTTCCTAACCTTTTAGCTTCTGTGGGCCCCCTCTTAATCATCTCTGGAATCTGGGCACTCCCTTTGAATCATTATTAGAATTCGAGGACCCCCACTGAGTCATAAATGGAAGCTGGGGACTGCCCCTTAGGCACTTTCAATGATTTGAATCTCAAAACACTACACAAAAATACAGAAACAAGCCATCATCAAACAAAACAAAAATACTAATTAGAAGGTTGCAGCTTTTTTTTCTCATAAATTCAACTGAGGCTACCCATCGTCAAAACTATATTCTGTTTCGTGCATTTACACTGTTTCCACTAATCAGTATGAGCACACAGACTTAGGGGCAGATTTACTAGAAAATTACGCATCTGTAGAGATGTGTCACTTTTCATGCTCCACCCTGAGAAACCCTTGTGCCACCATGGATGCACCTTATTTACAATACGGCGTACCATGGCGCAAGGATTGGCAGATGCGTCAAAAATTCTGACCCATCTGTTGGCCCAAAAGTCACGCATTGCTGGAGTTGTGTTGCAAGCACGATGCAACTCCAGCAATGCATGTTGAGGCCTATCCTTAGTATGCTGCGTCACTCCTTATGCCTGTTTCAAACAGGCATAAGGTTTTGTTGCTGTGGTGTGCTAGAAGTGGTGCAGTGAAATCTACAAGTTTTCACTGCGTCACTTTTACGAGGCTCTCCTGCGTGGAAATGCCCACCCTGCATACAACATACCTGATGCAATTATAATGTGATGCAGGGTTTTACAACGTGACATATCTCCCTAGATGGGTCACGTTGTAAATGGGCTGCATTTTTACGCTGCCGCTGCGTCACAAAAAGTGATGCAACGGCGTCACAAAAATGACGCAAGGGGCTTGTGAATTTCCCCTTAATTTTTTGTCTTCAATTTCACATTTCTTCATATTACCAGAACTTTAAAAATGTTCATTTTTACATTTTGTCTCTTTATCTGTGTACACGTTATTATTCTGTTAATAATATTTAATTTTCTAAGTAGTTCCGGGCCCACTGAGTGGGCGTCGTCGTGGGCCACCAGGGGTACACAGGCTGCAGTTTATAACAAAAGCTGTTTTACCTCATATTACTAATAGGAAATGTGCCCCTTTATTATGCCTTCAATGTGCTTGGAAATTGTGGGCGACCTTTAGTTGTGTGTCAAGTGCTATCAATGCATTAAGCGTATAACTGTGCGGCACGATTGTGGTTATGGTAGTTCTGCATTTTTGGATGTTTAGCATATCTGTTTTTGCAGGTTACTCTGCTTGTGTTTTGTGTGTAGAATTTGCCCCTGGATCCTTTTTGAAATACAGATTCTCAGGACTATCTTGAATGAGTCAAGTTAACCATAATTGACCTTGTTTTTACCAGTTCTGGTTGGTACTGATGAATTCAGGAGTGCTGTTAAATACGAGAGCACTCTGGCAGCTGTTCTTGCAGCCACATAATATCTTTTCTAAGAATATACCCAGTATACAATATTTCACAACTAGTAGAAGGAGCAATCCTATTATTTCATTACTAACAAATCGCAAGAACCATGGCAGCTCAATGTTTTTCCAGTAGGTGGTGCTATCGCCACATGGAGAAAGATATGCCCCTTCTGGTCGGTGTCTTTCTGTACTGAATCAATATGTAACTAGCTGGCGTGTTTTGTGTAGAATCGGTACTGAACACTTGCGGCGATGTAGTAGCAGAAATATTTAATTCTGCTTCTTGCCTGTAGAGTTGAACTTTACGTTTTGTAGTCAGGGCCGTCTATAATGAGTTTGCGTGTAACGCAGAAGTACTTGCTTTCCCTATTTAATAAATAATAAAAATAATGTACGTGGAAACCCAGAAATGTTCGCATGGATTGATTTTTTTTATTTGACAAACGACTCCAATGTTTCGAAAAGTAACTGAGCCTCATAGCATTCAGCAGATTCCTAAACGTCCTTATCTGCAGGTGCTAAGGGAAGGCAAATTGTGAATTATAATGTATTGATATAGGCCTTACAACCCCTGACGAGGCACTGAAGCGCTCTTTCGGCGAGTAGCACGTTACCTCCGAAGCCAAGAAAAGTAGTTAGTAGGTTAGTACTAAATGGTTTTTGTCTTGTGCATTAGTTGTGTTAGGGGTGTGCTCCTTATTTCATGCTTGTTTAGTAGAGTTTTGGAGTGGGGATAGAATGAGAGGAATGAATTTGAAAAGGGGTTTGTTTGAAGTGGGGATAGAATGATATTGTAAGAGCTGGCCTCTCTGCAGGGTCACCCATGAACGTTTTGCCCACCCCCCTTCTGTTTTCTGAATTCATTTTTGTTGGGTTTAGGACACTCTGCAGGTTGGCACATCTAACCAGTGCTTGTGCTTATGCCCAAAAACATGGTAAAGTTGTACCGGCTCTGGCTCTTAGAGCAGATACAAGAGACGAGCCTTGAAAATATTTGGCATTTAAATCCTACATAAAGATCCGGTTAAAATATGACACATAGGTGACAATTTACAATTTTTTCACATAGCGCACTGCAGCAGCCGCAAATGCTGCGCTGCGTGAAAAGGGGAGAGGAGGAGAGCAGCCAGTTTACTCAAAAAGGCCCTCTCCTCCCCTCTCCCTTCCGCCAGCGCTGAAATCAGCTGCCGTGTGCCATGAAGACACCTTTGCAACAGGGTGCAAGGGTGTCTCCGTCGAGTCTAGTATAGGTTTTGTCCTGGAAGGGAATCCTTCCAGTACAAAATACTATGTGTAGCATCGTGCTACAATAAATACAGACACTTGGTTTCACCTAAACTGGAGCTTTATTAAATACATCTAGCTCGTGCCCTGTCCCTACTCTAACTGACCCTTTCCTGTGTCCGCTCCTCCTCTTCCTCTGGCCCCCTAGCTCCGCCCACTCCCAACTACTGGTGTGCTGACTTCACAACATCTCCCCCCTTTGTAACAAAACAAACAAAACATACTGACTTCTCAGTCCATCTCCACAATCAGTCTCTTGGGTGGACGTATGTCGCGATGAGGTCGTGGCGACATGACTCTCAGACTATTAGTACTCAGTGTCTCAATGATCGGACCAGTGCTCTCACGATCATCTGAATGCAGTTCATCCGAACTAGGCTTGTCCATTTCACTCATCAGGATTCTGGAGGTATCCTGTGACAGTTTCTTAAAGTGCGAGATGTTTCTCGTGACTCGCCGCTGCTCGGACTCCGCCGTCAACATAGTTCCTTTCCTCTTCGTGATCGCCAATGGTTCGTCTTTGAATAGACAAGCTCTGTTGCTGATGTCTGGAGAGATGGAGCCTTCAGTGTCTGAGGTGCCTATGGCGAGCTTAGTTTGATATCGGCAGTCTGTCCTCCTTTGTGACTCTTGCTCACGTGACGCTCGGCCTCTTTTCCACGGGGATGTTATTCTAGTTCCCTTCCGAGTGTCTGCCTGTATTTTTGCTTCATTTTGCCTTGTCAAGTCAAGAACAACACTGTCCTCCTGTTTCGAGTCTGGGATGCCAGCCGGTGGGGTATGAACTGGGGAGGCCATCTTGGTATGGCTTGGAGATTGATTGGCTGCCTCGGGTTGCCTCTCCCACTCCTGCTCGCGCCTAGAACAGGCAAACCTTGGAACCGGCTGGGTATTTGTGTGTTTCGTTCTTATCCGATGATGACTTGGCTCTCCTGACGTGTCCGGCTTCCTTTGCAGATCGACTGGTTGGTCCGTCTTTATTTGGGTGCTACTGGCCACGATATCTGTTTCCATTTTATAGGACCAGGACCAGGACCTTCGAGTCAACCTTGCTGCCCCTACCCGGGGTGACGGTGTAGTATTTGTGTCACGATGCACCTGTGCTCGATGTGGCAGGTTGGCTGGTGGAGTGATCGAGTGTGCATTGACATTGGTGTGAGACATGTCGCTCTTGACGGGAAAAGTGTCCCTTGGTTCGCTGATGTGTTCAGGTGCTTGGCGCCATGGCCGTTGTCGGGACCACGACTCTGTCGACTCAAAGGATCGGACCGAAATGCTATCTGAATCAGAGGGGTTCTCCCTCACTTCCCTCTGAGAATGTTTCTTTAAGAATGTTGCGCGTGGTCGTTGTCGGGACCACGACTCTGCCGACTCAAAGGATCGGACCGACATGCTTTCTGAATCAGAGGAGTGCTCCGTCAGTTTCCTCTGTGAGTGTTCCTTTGGGAATGTCTTACCAGGTGGTCTTCGGAACCGGGTAGTCCGTGACGAGCTGCTTTCCGTCTCGGAATTGTCTTTGAAAAGCTTCTCCGTGTGTCTTTGTTGGAACATCTTCAATGTTGTCGCATTTGGGAGATTGTTTGAGGATTCCGTGCTTGTTCCTTGTGCTTGATCCCAAGCTTTTGCCTCTTCGTCCTTCTCGCCTGATGTTACCCATCTACGCTCTGTTTCTTCGTTGTCGCGGGGCCCATGGATGCTTTGAGGCCCATGAATGCATGGATCTTTTCTTGCTTGTTGTTGTTGTGCGGGACCAGTCCGTCTTGTGTGATCTGGTTCTCCTTCCCAATTGTTTGGTGCTCTAGTATCTCTGATCTGTTGGTGGTGTGTTCTCCTGCCAGCTGTTTCCTCGGACTCATCTTCACTCCTTGGCGATTGATGTTCCGGCGTCGATTTCCTGTGTTGACCACTGCAGCCCCTTCTTCTATGGTTTGTCTTTCTCCCCCACTGATCGTGCAGAATGCCATTTTGTCCAGGAGTGCAATCTGTCCCACTGGACGCTCCCTCTTTATCAGAGTAGCGTGTGTTATGCTTTGACTGACTTCTTGAGGGACTCCTGGGGGATGAATAATTCCGGGGAGTTGTTCTTTGGATGGTTGACTCTGAGTAATCTTTGGTTGTTTCTGAGTGGTCGGACGCTGAGTAATCTGACTCTGAGTATTCCTTGTCACTGTGTCTCCCCCGCTGTCTTTTCTGTCTTTTCGCTGGTCTGCCTTCTCTCTCTCTCCTTTTGTGTTTGTTGGAATTCTGGGTTCTCTCTTCCCAGGTATCTCGAAGTTTTGTACTCAGATGCACATCCCTCAATTTGTCTCTTGTTTGGACTTGCGTTCCAATTTCAGCTTTCTTGATAATTTCCTTTAGCGACCAATGCCCTCTCAGTATTTTGTGCCTTGTTTCGGGGTTTTCACAGCCTTCAATTATTCGGAGCCGAACAGCATCCTCATTCGTAAACGTGTTGAAATGGCAGCCTTGTACCAGACTTTGCAACCGAGTGATGAAATGCGGTAATGGTTCGCCTGGTTCCTGCCGTGCTGTGTTGAAGACCATGCGATTATGATCCACCTCTGCCTGTGCATTGAGATGGGCACAGAGCTCCTCTTGGAGTCTATCATAAATGTCTGCTTCTTCTTTGGAAAATGTTCTAATTGGGCATCGGCCCCCGGGACCCACCAGATGGAGGAGTAGCACCAGACATTTTCTTTCTCTTTGCTCACCGTTGGCTTTCAAGAAATTGTCCAATGCTTCCAGCCACCAGTGCCGTTTGAGGCCCTGAATCCAATCGTCAATCCGTGCCACTGGGGGCGATACTTCAAGATGTGGATTGAAACATTGAGCTACGTCTCCTCCCGCCATGAGAGAAGAAGGTTCTGATCGGTCGTAGACGCGGGGCATTGTGCTGTCCACTTTTCTTCGGGTTTCAGTTGCTTCTGTTTGTGTTCTAGCTTGAGCTTGATTATTAGTTCTTCCTTCAGTGCACTCGTGTTTGGTCAACAATGCACCCTTGAATTTATCCATGGTTAGTGACAATGTTGGATTTCACTTGCTTGTCGTGTGTGTTCATTGGCTACTCCACACGCGCATTGGCTCGTGCTCGTTGCTGATTCCGTTGTAATTATTTATGCCTTGTCTTTGTTTATGTTTGCTTGTTGCTTCCTTTATTTAATGGACACGCGTTACTTCATGGCATTCGCCACTGCGCATTCGCTTGCGTTTCTCACTGTTTGCGTTTCCGCCCGTGCTGACCTTTGTTTTGTCAATGCTTGTTCGTTGAGTCACTCTTGTGGTTGCTCTTGCTTGTTAGTTGATTCACTCTCGTGTTAGCATGTGCTTATTCTGTTTGGTTGCCAAGACTTGTTCAGTGTTGTCCACGCGCCGTTGTCCACGCTTACTTCTTTGCATTTACCAGCGCTTGTTTAGTTGCACATACCAAGGCTTATTGGCTTGCACGTACCAACGCTTGTTTATTTGCATGCACCAGTGCTTGTTTACTTGTCTTCGCCAGTGTTTGTTTGGTCATTGCCAATGCTTGTTTATTTGCATATACCAATGTTTGCTTATCTGCTCCTATTAATGCTCGTTGGTTCTTCGCCAATGCTTGTTTGGCCTTCGTCAACACTTGTTCGGCCTTCGCCACTGCTTGTTCGGTTTTCGCCAATGCCTGTTTTCTTCCTTGGCCACGATTTATCCAATGCTTGGTGATCTGCATGTATCAATGCTTGTGTCTCTTTGCATGTACCAATGCTTATTTATCAAATGCTTGTTGATCTGCATGTATCAATGCTTGTGTCTCTTTGCATGTACCAATGCTTGTTTACTCTTCGCCAATGCTTGTTTCCGTTTGTCCAATGTTTGTTGATTTGCATGTGTCAATGCTTGTTGATTTGCATGTATCACTGCTTGTTTATTTGCAGGTATCAATGTTCGTTTGTTTGCATCCACCTTACGGTTATCAGTGCTTGTTGACTTCCTTTTGCCAATGTATGTTTCTTTTTTTTTCTGTATTTACCAATGTTTGTTTTTGCACTTACCAGTGCTTGTTCTTGGGCCCTGTGGCACTCGCCAATGTTTATTTGCAATTTCAGGTCTTCTGCCTGACCTCAAAATGGCCGCCGATGATCCCTCGCAGGGGATTGGACACTGCTGCCTGACTCCAAAATGGCCGCGCGGGAATCTCGTTTTCGACGGGATTTCGGCCGTTTTCCTTCGTTTTTCACCGGAGTCACTGTATTTCTCAGCGCTTCCACTTACCGGTTGCAGCCAGGATCCACCGCTGGAGTCAATGCTTCAGGTAGGCAGCTTTCTTTGACTTCTGCCGCCGGGGTGGGCTCCCGGTGAGCACTTCTGGGCACTTCAGACGGGACGCTCCCACCTCTGCACCCGGGGCTCCCGATTCCAGCGCTAGACCGCGCTTTTCAAATGTGCATTTATTTTAGCGCTCAGCAGCGCTTGTTGCCAGTCTCTTGGGGACAGCGCCCTCCACGTCAGGGGACCCTCGTCTCGCTCTAGGGGTCACTGGACAGGGTCGGGGTGGGCTCCCGACTCATGCTCTGCAGGTTTCGCGCTTCTTCCCGACCACCTGCCAAAGCTCACGCATCGGGCGTGAGGTTTTCCGCCGTCGGGAAATGCACAAGCTCCGATCTCCGCGCTCTCAACAGCGCTTGACAGCGGCGCCTCTCAGACGACGTTCGCTGTTCTGGGGCACTTCTTGCTCAGTTTTTCAGCGCCACACAGGGTCGGAGTGGGCTCCCGATCTCTGCACACGGGCCACTCACCCAGGGCACACGCTTCCAGCGTGAGACGCGTTTTAGCGCGAAGGGGTCTCTTCTTCTTCGAGCGTTTTAACGCTCAGTGCCTCGGCTCCCTCTTGGATCTCTCCCATCTGCTGGGGAACAGGGTCACCTGCTGCTGGCTTCTTGTCTCGGGCAGCAACTTCGTTTCCCTTGGGCAGCGTTTTCTTCTCCTCGAGGCTGCCTGGGCCAGGGCTCTCTTGTGGGTTTCTGTGGGCTAGATTCAGGCCCATCCCACCCTCGTCGCCAGTTGTAGCATCGCGCTACAATAAATACAGACACTTGGTTTCACCTAAACTGGAGCTTTATTAAATACATCTAGCTCGTGCCCTGACCCTACTCTAACTGACCCTTTCCTGTGTCCGCTCCTCCTCTTCCTCTGGCCCCCTAGCTCCGCCCACTCCCAACTACTGGTGTGCTGACTTCACAACATCATGCTTAGACTAACTTGAAGCCTTTTCCCACTTTGTAGTGTGCTGTACTTGGAAAGGGCGCAATTTTCTCTACTTTGTTTAGTAAATTGGGTTTAGCGTGTGAAACCTTGGGTGGTTGCATGAGAACGCCCATCCTCCGCCCATGGTAC
Source organism: Lissotriton vulgaris (assembly GCF_964263255.1). Lineage (NCBI taxonomy): Eukaryota > Metazoa > Chordata > Amphibia > Caudata > Salamandridae > Lissotriton > Lissotriton vulgaris. The sequence continues at coordinate 696,880,606 of NC_141691.1, read as the reverse complement.
ATCCCCTTAGCGAAAATCAGCGCTATGGACAGCTGTGCACTGCTTTGCATTACTTTCTCATTATTTCCAGCGCTAAACAAGTTTAGCACTGGAAAGTAAATTGGGGAAAAAAGATTTTGCACTGATTTGCATCACTTTTGTGGCACACAAACGGTGTACAATTTTAGTAAATCTTCCCCGGAGTCTTTTAAAGTCTATTTTTTGAGAAGTATTTATTAAAAATGAGATTTTTTTTAACATGAACTGAGAAATATTCCTGTCCCCACTTTGATGATAATACTATTAGTGAACTAAGAGGCAAGTTAGGGGTCATTTGTATTTTATATGTAGCTTAGATTCTTATTATAGATGGGGTAATATTACAAGTTCAATCAATCAATCAAAACGTGCTTTATTCAATTTTAAGCATTAAAATCATAAAAGCAGACATAAAAAAGTACATCGTCGTAGTTTGCATATAAATAAAAATCATCTATAGACATATTTGCAAATAAAAACTAAAAAGTTCATAATGTTTATGTCGGCGTCCTTATTACAAGTTAATAAATCAAACACAAGGGGTGTTTTTTGTGCAGTGGACAATGTGCCCTCATTGTGAGAATGAACAATAGGAACGCTTGTTAAAGGATTTACTTACGATCACACAATTTGGTTATGTACTGAAGCTGGATTTGATTCCATATTTTCCAAATTCACACTGCAATTTCGATACTATATGGATATAATTTTCTGACATCAAATCCTCATTTGACATATGAGCACTCCACCACAGACACACGTTCTTTTTCTGGCACTGGGAGATTTTTTCTAGGTTCTGAGCCAAGGCTGGGATTCAAATCTGGTTCCCCATGTTACATGGTCGGCAGCTGTAGCGCCTAGGCCAAACTCCCTTTTGTGAAAGTTCTGCTTGTTTTAGGCTGAAAGTTCCAAGTGGACCTGCAGCTGAGCCTGATCCAGGCATCTGGCTGGAGCCTGTCACGAGCTTTGAGTGGCTTGCCTATTTTAATTGCAACTCTTAGTAATTTCACATGGAAAAGGGATTGTGAAAATTGAGTATATCCTTCCTTTCCACTTACAATTAATATCACTAGTTTACGAGTACAATCTACTCGTCAAAAGGGGTGTGATGCTCATTAGTAATGTGGAAGCTACCCACAAGTGACAACTTTAACTTTTACATGTGCCTCCAGGCATGCTGGGATGGTGGTCTCCTGTCCATTGAAAGCTTCCGTCCCTGCATTCACAGTCATGCACAAAGATTTCCAGAAGGAATCCTGCCTAATTAATATACATGAGGTCGGATATCTGCAAATCCTTTAAAAGTGTCCATGTCGCATTGCGATGCAATAATGCATTCATCGCACTCACATGATGCTGTGCAAAAACAGCAACTGCTTTGCAACCGTATATTTTTACACATCAGGCATTATATTACAGATATTTATGCAGAAATATTACTCATGTTGCATGGACCAGCACTTATTTTTTCTCAACAGACTTTGATCCAGAGAGGCAGAAAAACACGAAAGGGGGTAGAAGAAAAGAGGAAGAAACGGGGAAGAGAAAGATTGAGAAACAGAGCAAAAGGAGAAACCAGGAATGAAAAAGAGCTGGCAGGAGTTAGATAAGGAGGCAGGGAGTGTCTAGTAGATCTAGCTCTGATCACGGGCTTCAGAGCAAAACTATCTGTGCCTGAACGTATTTATTATCTATATATATAAAAACGAAAGTATGTCTGTTTGTCCTTTATGCATTACTACACCATTCATCCGATCGCCATGAAACTTTGGGAAGTTGTTGAGTACACTGCGGCAAAGGTTTCTGGCAAGAGATTAAAAAAAAAAAAAAAAAAAAAAAATTGTTAAAAGTTGTTGGGTACACTCCCGCGAAGGTTTCTGTCAAAACCCCCCCCCAAAAAACAATTGTTAAATATTGGCCCCCCGGACCCCTAGGGCCCTCATAATCTTTCCAATACTGAACAGTTACAGTTTATGGTGCGACTCACTTTTGCAATGACCATTAACAAAGCACAAGGACAATCGCTGCAAGTGTGTGGGCTAGATTTGCAGAATCCGTGCTTCTCACATGGAAAACTGTATGATGCCAGCTCACGCGTCGGAAAACCTTCTGGTTTATTCGTGTACGCACCAGACGGAAAAATAAAAAATACAGTGTATCCACAAGCACTCGAATAAATAAACAGAATTAAAACAACACTTTAAAATGTTTTCCATATTAAAATGAATATGTTTCAATAAAAATGACACAATGTAAATTAAATGTTATCATAACAAGTTTCCTTAAATTTCCTTTCTTCTGAGATCGCAGCAACGCACGACGGGTAAGCTAGTTCTACATAATGGTTGGCCATGCACTATTTCTTGTAAAAAAATAGTCCAACTATTTACCAATGGTTTCATGTATGGTCTGAATGGAGGATCTACAAGACTTTTTTTTAATCTTTGGGAGAAGATATATTTGAGGGTTCTTGAATGTATCTTTCACCGTCAAGATCAATGCATTCTTCAGCTACAGCCTCATCCAGAATTTTACTTAGAAAGGAGTGAAACTGATGTATTGTGTTCCCCTCCAAAAGAAGGTAAGGGAGCATAATTGACATGTTCACTAAGTTTAGTTTTGTAGCACTTTATGTCAATAGCCACTAGGGTCCTCCTTTGTCATACATTCTGTATTTATTTAGAATTTGTAGAACGCCTGGTTACTCCCAAGGAGTCTCCTAGCGCTAAGCAGTAGCCTCATATCATGGTCAGAAATAGAGTCAGAAACAGTTAGGCCCTGTGCTCCTACTAACTCTGCCTAAAGAGCCCAGTCTTAAGGTTTTTTCCAAAACTTGCCCCAGAAGGTTCGAGTCTCAGGTTGAGTGGCATTGAGTTCCACAGCTTGGTCACACGGAGACTAAAGGAGCTATCCCCCAGTCACGTTCGATGCACTCTAGGAATCACTGCCAGATTTGCTTCCCCAGATCTAGGAACCCTATTCAGTATCCTGTGAGTAAAACAGAGAGCTTTGAAGGAGATTCTCTGCTTAATTGGGAGCCAGTGAAGTGCAGCCAGACCGGGGCTAATGGTAATCCATTTTGAAATTCTTAGTAGCATCCATGATGCTGCATTTAGTACTCTCTGAAGCGTTGCCAGTCTGCCTTTGGAGACCCCTAAGTAAAGCAAATTGCAGTAGTCAAGTAAGAACACCAACAGGGACTGGGTTACTATTTTTTGTGCTGAGTCCGATATGAAATGAATTTGTACTTGTAAAGCGCACTTATACCCCAACCGGGGTTTCCTGGCGCTGTACGCATACCGCTGTGGAACCCTTTCTGGCTTTTTCCTGTGAAATGTCCACTCCTGAGCACCCCCAATGTGAAGCCAGGCATCCCAGCACTGTTGGGGCCCTTTTGGAGATTAAGCAAGCTATTGCCCAGAGTTGCAGAGTGGGACCCATGTTAAGAATAGGCACCGAGGCGAGAATTATCAGGTCAGAGGAAATTGAGCACAAGACCGGCCAAGGCGGGAATTAAACCCTGGTCCTAGGCCAGACCTCTGCATCAGGGTCTGCCACTCTAACCATTGAGCCACACTTCTCCACAGGTTTTAGTCCAAGAATCTTCCTCAACAGCCTCAGCACTCCGAAACAGGTGTCCACAGTGGCCCTGATCTGACTTTCAAATGATAGCTGTGCTTCCAAAAGGATGCCCAGATTTTCACTTTGGGTTTTGGGATTGGGGTGGGGCCCAGATCACCATGCGGAAGACGAAATCAAGGGCTGTTTCCCAACCACCAACACCTCTGTTTTGTCTGCATTTAACTTCAGACAGCTAGCCTGTATCCATGTCACCAGGTGTAGTGCTAGAGGCACTCTTATGGTTTGACACCACAATGACCTTTGACTCCCATCATTTTAATTGTCTTTTGGTGTTTTACTTTATCTTAGCCTGAATGTATGTCCTGCATATGCCTTGTTTCTCTTGAAGATTTTGTCTCCTAATTTTGAAGTGGGAGCTGTTACAGCAGAACAGCTTGCCAAGAACAGAATGTGTGGGATGTGCATTTGAAAGCATGAGAGAGAGAGAGAGAGAGAGAGAGAGAAAGAGAGAGAGAGGTGTGGAATGTACTTTTTGGTCTTGAAGTGCAGTGTTATGAGCAGTGGTGCACACATGTGCATTGTGCTGTACATTGAGAGATGAAGTATGTGATGCTATAGGCAGTGGCGCACAAATTTACATTGTGTTTTACATTGGGAAGTACTGTGAAGTTCTTACTATTGGCTTTGGCATCCTGAATTCTGACTTGGCCTTGCTTGAGCTTTTTGTTTGCGCACACAGACAGGCCCCCAGAGTGTTTGTAAGTTGTTTGGAATAATCACTGTTAGAATTGGGGGTCTCTGTTTGGGACAGGTAGGTACTTGTGACAAGCAGGGACCCTCTCCTCCAGTGAGGGCAAGGGAATAACTCTCCCAAAATAACCCCTGCTCACCCTCTAGGCGGCGTGGCGCGAGCAGTCAAGGCTTATTTCAGAGGCAATGTCAGTTAAGCAGTTGTGACCACATACAGTAACCGAGTGACAACACTACAAATGGACACCACACAGGTTTTATATAAAAAATAAGTTATACTTTATATAGAGTTACCACAAGACCAATAAACGACAAAAAGAATCCACAGTACTATGAAGGTGAAGGTGAAGGTGGCCTCCATCTGTTTTGCCACCTTGAGATGGCTTCAAAAAATCTTGTGGATGCTCCCTATTTCCACACAGAGGACTGTAGTCCAGGCATTGGTTGTCTCCCGCCTGGACTATTGTAATGTCCTCTATCTTGGACCTGATTCAACAACAGTAAATAAACTCCAAGTTGTTCAGAATGCGGCTGCACGACTCCTTCGCAATGTTCCCCGGAGAATGTCTGCCTCCCAAGCACTTCACGATCTTCACTGGCTTAGGATCACGAGCCGAATAAAATTCAAGGCTCTATGTCACATTTTTAAGATTAAACAAGGCTCAGCTCCTAAGTACCTACAGGGTCTCATCCAGGCCTATAAGCCCAGTCGTTCCTTGAGATCTTCGGGAAAAGGCGATTTCATTGTTCCGAGATTTAAGTTAGTAAAGATGGGCGGTCGATCTTTTTCTCACCTAGGTTCTAAATCCTGGAATGCCTTGCCCGTGAACCTAAAGACTGAAACAGATCTTTTTCGCTTCCGCAAAGGACTTAAAACCTGGTTCTTCCAGCAATGATTAGGGTGGTCTTCTTCAGTAAGTTTTCTTGGCAGTTCTTTCTTTCTTTAATCTGTCCCTTGGCGCCGGGAAACCCACTGCGGGTAGCTGTTCGCCTTATAAGTTTGAATAAATAAAAAAAAAATATCAAATTTCAAGAGTTCAGGTTTAAAAAGCTTAGTTCAAGGTTCTGTGCGAGTCGGTAGCCTTGTCCGGCTACAACATTGCTGAAAAGAACAGAGTATAACAAATCCAGCGGACCGCCGTGGTCCGGGCCCACTAAATTGTTGACAGACTCAGTCACAGTACCTTTTCCTTGAGGCGGCCGGCACGGATGTGCGAGCCGGTTCCGGGGTTCATCGCGGTGTAGAGAAAGAAAGCGCTGCAGGTCACGGAGTCCTTACAGTCACGGTGCAGGATACGGCTCGTTGCCAGCGTCTAAACGGAGTCAGTGAGCTCAGAGCTTGCGTTGTTTGAGGCAGACGTTGCTCGTTGCGGTGCTTCCAGCTTTATGGTGCGGCGACAGTGCCGGAGTTCGGGAGCTGGCGTCGGTCAGTCTGGACAGCGGTGCGAGTCGGGCGGTGCATCGCAAAGCATGCGAGGCTGTGCCCAACTCCGGTGCGGTCACAGGACTCAAAGTCAGCAGCAGTGACCGCGTCGGTCAGACCAGTTCGATTCGGTGTAGCGAGGCGTTGCAGGTCACGATGTCCATCCAGTCGTGGGGCAGGCTACGGCTCGTTGAAGACATCGGGACGGAGTCGTTGAGCGCAGAGCTTGCGTTGTTTGAGGCGGACGTTGCTTGGTGCGGTGCCTATAGGACACCGGGCCGGTCGTGAGAGTCGGTCACAGCTCCCTGCCTCTGTAGCAACTGGAACAGCAGCAATTTACAAAGGCTGGTGAAGTCCACTGGTCCTGGGACTTCGGTCAGGGGGCAAGCTCTCTTCCAAGCCCTTGAAAGTCTTTCCACAAGTTGAAAATGAAAGGTAAAGTCCACAAAGTCCTTTCTCCTCTCTTTGGCAGTCAGGCAACCACTGCAGGCCAATCCCCCAAGCAGCACTTCAGCTTGGGAATAGTCTCTCCTCAGTTTCTTCAGGTTCCTTCTCCTCAGCAGAGGATTCGTCTTGTCAGTTACAGGAGTGATCTAATTTCATGGGATCAGGGTCCCAATACTTATACCCCAAAATCCATTGTTCTCTAAGGGGAGAGTGGCCTGTGCCCAGTTCGAGACAGTTCTGAAGCACTCTGTTTACCAGACTTCTCCTTCCCTTTCACAGCACAGGGCAGGCACATCACACACCCCACAGGAGGTGAAGCGAGCATTGTGGAAGGCAAGTACAGTCCAGGAGCACTTTGTTGACAGTCTTCCTTCTCATCTTTCAGTGTACAGGGCAGAGACATCAGACACACCACAGGGGGTCGAGCCAGCATTGTAGAGGAAGGCCCAGCCCTATTCAGGTCCCAGGTGCAACTTCTCCCTCCCATCTGGTTGCAGATCTCCCTATTCACCACCGGCTGCCCCAGCCTGTCTCCTGGAATTCCCCAGTCCTGTCACACACAAACCCAGAAAAGGAATACACAACCTAGCAGAGGCGGGCTCAAATGGTTAGGCAAGCACATACCTACTTTCTAAAAGTTGTATTTGCAAACACAAAATATTAAAATAAACTTTACTAAAAGATATATTTTATTATTCTGAGTCCAGGCATACTAAACTCGAATTTCTACCATGTTCTCTGAGTCTGCTAGGATTATAAACATGTCACAATCCAACAGCCAATTCTAGCCTATGGAGGACTGGTAGCCTTATAAGAGTGAAAAACGAAAATGGCTGTAATTCACTATTAAGACATACCACAAATATCTGGGCTTGTCCTACCTTATACTTACAATGCACCCTGCCCTTGGGCCTATCATATGGGTGACTAATATGAAGAAAAGGGAAGGTTTAGGGACTGGCAAGTGGGTGCACTTGCCCGGTCAGAATGACAGTACCACACTACACGCAGGCTCTGCAATGGCAGACCTTAGACACGTTTTACAAGGCTGCTTCTGTGGGTGGCACAACCAGTGCTGCAAGCCGACTAGCAGCATTTGGCACACTCAGTGCACTGTACTAGGGTCTGACAAGTAAACCAAATACCCAATCAATGAACCACTAATCAATACATTCATTTTACAGTAGGGAGCACTCGCACTGTGGCCCTGGACAGCAGTGGCACAGTGCCCAAAGCATCTAACACCAGCAAAAACACATGAGGCAACAGCAAAAAATGGAAGGGAAACTCACACCAATGATGCCAGGTCTAACAATCACGTTCAAGGTTGCTTTGTTTTGAAGAGATTGTTGAATATAACATGGAAGGCTTTTCGTAAGCTTCGTTAAGATAAAGGCTGGAACATGTGAGAATGCAGAGCGAAAGTGGGAATACCTTTTTCCCTGGAATGCTTGCATGGAGGGTGGCCAATTCCAGTAAATTTCCTTGGCACAGAAGGAAGGTCCCTTGAATCTTCTAGTGTGATTTGGGACTATAAGGGTGGAGAATCTTGGCAGGGAGCTCATTTGTGGCGCAGACGTGTCGTCACAAAAGAACAGAACCTGAGTCCCGGTCGTGACTCTGTTGCCTGGCTGTTAACAGGCTCCTCCAGCTTGAGTTGGCAAGGATGTCGAGTGAACGATCGGGTGAGGTGATTTGTTTCTGACTAGTGCCATTGTGATGCGTGGTTCCAGTGGCTGTGGTCATTTGAGGTGTTTTCTTTGTGATGTGTAAGTGAGTCAGAGTGCACATCCAAAGTAATCATTTGATGTATTTAGTGTATATATGATTTCCTGCAGGGCGTCCATTATTATTTGCTGCTTGATTGTTCATTATCATTATTCATGCATTTATCAGTTACATTTTCCAAGTGTGTTATTATTGCTTGCATATAAATATATATATTTCTATATACATTTGAATATTGTTCATTTGACATCTGGGAAACCTTTTCTGTTAGAGAGCATTGCATAATTAAAACCCCAAGCCTCATTCTGTAAAGAGAGTCTTTGATGTGTAGTAAAACCCATTTTCTATGTGTTGTTTTGTTTTATGCCTCCTGCTTCAGCGTGTTTGGGCCATCGTGTGGGAGTGAAAAGCAAGACATCAGGTTAGCTAAACAAGAATTAAAATTTGCTGCAACCCTGCCATAATCGTGTGTTAATGTGAATCAGCATATGAGACCATTCTCATGCCATGGCCCTTGATAACGTCCACCAAAGGGCAGAGATAAAAGTTAAAAAGAGTAGGACTCAGTACTGATCCCTGAGGCACTCCCTGCTGCAAGGGGATAGTGTCAGAGGTATATAGTAAACTTTTATTGTTTTAGGTTAATTAAAACCATTACAAAAATACATTGAAAGCACATATCCTCAGGTAAAATTTAAAAGAAAAAGTTTAAAAACAAGAAAACTTTAGTTATAAAAGTAATAGTACTAAAAACAGTGTGATATGGGAGGTGAGCGCTGTTCATTGCGTCTGGTCTTGGCCATAGTTCCTTAGGTCTAAGAGGTATATGGCTTCTGAATTACCTGGAAAGAGCACTTGTGAAGGAAGTCTGCAATGCAGTGAAAAGCTCTTCTCTTTATACGCTGTGTCTACAGACGTTCCAGCAGCACAGTATGCGAGACTGTGTCAAACACTGCACTGAGGCCCAGCATGATGAGAACCCCAGTTTTCCCTTCGTCTGCTCATCTGCATAGCATCTCCAAGACTAGAAGCAAGGCAGATTCAGTGCTATACTGTGGCCTGAAACCAGATTGAGTCTCATGAAGGAGACTGTTGTCTGTAATGAACTCCATCATTTGAAAGTTGACATGCTTTTCAGCTAATGCTTTTCAGCCAATTTCACCAGGAATGGAAGCAAGGAAACTGGCCAAATGTTCTCCAGTTTAGCAGAGTCTAGAGATGTTTTTTTGAGGCGTGGGATCACCATCTTGTGCTTCCACTTGGCTGGAAGTGAACTGGCTTCAAACAACAGATTAAACACGGTACATAATCTTGGAGCAAGTACAGTGGTCCCCCTTTCCAAGATAGCGGGGGCACAGGGTCTAGCAGAGAACCCGATTTGGTTTTGGCCACCAGGGTGCATTGGTTTTCCACTGAGATGCTCCCCATCGGGGGAGGGATCGGAATTCCTATTTGGTGGAAAGAAGCAATAGTTCTTAAAAGTTGCTGGGAAGGAGGCATATAGAGATGATAGTTTATCAGAGAAAAAGTGGGCAATTTAATTGCAGCTACTCATACTAGGTGCTCTGACAGCTGACACTGCATCCAGGAACTTAAGAGATTTAACAATTCTGAAAATCTCATGAGGAGCATTTTTAGCCTATATCATCAAGTAGGAGAATGGACACTAGTAACTACGAAACCGTAGGTTGGTTGGAAACACCCTCATAAACGCTATGTCTATAGTGCGGTGTATATTGGTTCTCCGCCAGGCATACGCGTTATAGCATTATCATTGGGTGTCCAAATTAGTGTGGTATGCCAGCCTCAACCAGAGGCAACCTCTGGTTTAAGTAGTAGTGTCCAGAGATGAAGGGTGGCACCTTCAAAAAAATAAGGTGAGAGGTATTGGCCAATTATAGCTAAAACACAAAACGTTCACAGTGAATGAACTTTAAGAAAATGGTGAGGTTTTGCTGTTAATTTTTTTTTGTTGTGGGTATAACTCAAGATCGTGTTACTGGATCTCTTTATATCACTTGTTTTACAAAGTCGACATGTTTCAGCTCCATTGTGCCCAGCCGGGTCTGTGGAGCCTTAGTCAGGACAGACAATAACAAACAACAAAGGAAGTACTTACACGACTTGTGCAGTAAACAAAAAGGTGTTTTATGTCTCAAAACACATTATTTCTGAAATTGTAAAGTTTCCTAAAATATAAAAGAAACAGTGAAAAGTATACACTTGTTAATGGAGGTGCACATATGGCAATATTAACAATTCCCCATTTGGGATATCTAGAATAAGGTGTGCCTAATTTAAGCACTTAAACAGAAAAGCAGTTCCAAATGGGACCAGCAAGGGAGGTTCTATACTTGAGAGCGATATACATTTTAATACTTCAAAATTCTCTGTTCTTGCTTTATTTGAATGTCTTCTACAAATTAATGCAAAAGAGCCTATCCCCAATCTTATGACGTGTGTCACCACTTACTGTCCAGCAACATACGAGGTACAGAAAATAGTCAACAAAAATTGGCGCATCCTCTCTACAGGCAATTTTGACTGGCCGAAACCCAGATTTGCCAATAGACGAACAAAGAATCTTAAAGATCTTTTGTTCCATACGCGACCAAAGAAGAATGAAAGAACCACACATGTAAGAAACGCAGAAATGATCCCTGTCACTGGACATTATCCCTGTGGGACTTGCATAGTGTGCAAACTTACGACCACGTCCAAATCTGTACAACTCAGTGAATCCCTAAATTGGACACGGTAGCACACAAATTGTAATTCTACGCATGTAGTCTATTTGATATGGTGCCCGTGTGAAAAGAAGTATATAGGGATGACCTGCAGAAAAGTAAAATTGAGAATAGGTGAGCACAAAAGTAACAGCAAATTGAAAAAGAACACCACCAAATTGTGCTCCCATTTTATAGAAGTAGTTACTAGTGTCCATTCTCCTACTTGATGATATAGCATATTAGATTGGGGAACAGAATTGACCATTTACCCTCCTCCGTCCCTGTTGATCACTAAGCATTTTTAGCCTAGCCTGTCTCTTGTGAGAAAAATAATGTCTGAGCCAGCCTAATCTTCTTATGGTTTTCATTTAACGCAAGCAGGTAAATCTCTTTGTCTAGAGTGAAATAGCTCTTCCACCATTTGCGTTCCAAATGCTTGCATGACTTTTTAGTTTGTAAAAGGTCCTCCGTAAACCATCCCGCTGAAGGTCTAGAGCAAGAGAAATTTTGCATTTTTCAAGCAGCTATAAGGTCTAAGGCTTCCTCGATCCAAGCTGAGACTTGTAAATTGGCGGCCTGTGGGCAGTTATCTAGGCATGGAGGGCGGCTGCTCAGGGCAGATAAAAAAGCCTTCTGACTAACCTTAGTCTGATGCCGAGTTTTGATAGAGTGAGCTGTTGTAAATAGCTTTATCTGTTTAGTCTGTTTTCCCTGTTTCTTATGTGGAACTTTAGTGTGCACCTGATGTTATGATTCCACTTAGAATTCCGATGCAGTCAGTTGGTGCTTGGCCAGATGGTGTTCTGCTTGTTTATTCTGTGCTGCGAATAAACTTGATACTTACAAGTTTCTACCTGCTTGATTCATCGTTTTACTTTACTACATTTTGGCGACAAGGACTTTAACTCGTATCTGGCCACTTATGAGATGATCAGCGGCGCAGCGACAAAGGAGATTGAGTATTTACAGAATAAATACAGCGTTCACTACAAAAAGAACTCCGTGTGCAGCAGAAAGACATTTCTACCTTGTTTACTTGAAGGACTGACATCGCGCATTTATTCCTAGAAAGGTGAGCGTTTTGAAAACGTTTTGGAAACTTTGGCAGTCAACGAGCTTTGTTTTAAATATGTTACCCCTGTTGCTTGGTTACCGTTCGGTTACTGCTTATCTACGTGACCTGCATCCTGAACTGTTGCCATAGCAGTCTTTAACGCCTCTCGTGCAATCTGTTTCCTAGCGCGATCTCAACAAAGTGAAATACGTCATTTCGCACTTGACATTTCACCTTTCCGACGCTGCTCGTCACACGCTTGCGGCCATCTTTAACCTTCAGTGTCTCCAGAGATTCAACGAGTCCTTTAGCAGTTCAGCGCGATCTTCTAGTATTACAGCCTACGTGCATTGGCACTTTCCTGGAAATTATAACAAAATATAGGAAACTTCGATATACTGTATTTTAATCGCTGTTGGTGTGGAGAATTCCTTCTGCATGTCAATATTTTCAACACTGTAAGTAAGACTATAAGCCTCATTCAGAATATTCATTTATTTTATCTTTGACTTTAATATATTCTATTTTATTATATTATTTTTAGTCTTTATTTTTACAAAGGTAATTATGTCACAACAAGTTAATGTGGCACTCCCAACTCAGTTTCTTAGCGAACCTAGAAATCCCTCTACTGCCTGGGAAGATTGGATTGTTATGTTTTACAATTATATTGAGGCATTAGATGGGGAGGATTTTTCTCCAAAAAGGAAAAAGGCACTTTTGATGACAACTTTGGTTAAGGAAGGTCAGCGAATTTTTAAATACTTACCTCAAGTTTTACCTTCTGGTTCGCAATCTCCTCTTGATGAATTTAAAGAGGCCATCGCTAGACTTGAGACTAGATTTGCTAAAGAGGAAAATCTTGTTTTGCAAAGATTTAAGTTTTACAAAAACAAACAGCGTGAAGATGAATCCATTGATGACTTTGTCGCACGTTTGCGAGAACTCTCAGTGAAATGTAGTTTTGGTCAGATGACGGATGAACTCATTCGAGATCAACTGATTGTTCAGTGTAACAATCAGAAAATACAGGAACGTTTATGGGCTGCAAAGAACCCCACTTTAAAAGTCACTATTGAACTTGCGAAAATTGTAGAGGAAAGTGAAAAATGTATGAAAGAATTACAAAAAAGTGGTCTTGATCTTGAAGTTGCTGAGATTTCCAATAAGGTGGTTGTCTCTAGTGAGAACAGTGATGGTGAAAGTTGTGCTGTTGCTCTTGTTAGGAAAAAAGGGTATGCTTTACAGAAAAAAAATACGAGTCAACGGTACACCAAATCACAACCTAAGGTGTGTTCGAGGTGTGGTAGCAATACCCATACTTCAGATGCGAAATTTTGTTTCGCTAATAATAAGGAATGTTTGAAATGTGGCAAACAGGGTCACTTTGCTAAGATGTGTAAAAATAGAAGCAGTTCTAGAGTGACTGTTGTGAATGAGTATTGTGAGTTGAATCGCAATGTCAATAAATTACTTGTACTGCAGGATTCTGTTTGTGCTTGTCAGGACAAAAGAGAAAGAATTCCCAAGGCTGATTTTATTATTGATAACAAGACTATCAGTCTTATGGTTGACACTGGTTCTAAATGGCCCATTATTCCTATGTCTTTAGTAAAGCATCTGTGGGGTCAAAAAAATTTGTTGGATTGTGATATTTGTCCCTCTGGTTATCAGGGAGAAAAAATAGACCTTCTTGGGTATTTCGAGAGTGAAATTCTTTTTAAAATCAGATCTACACATGGTAAAGTTTATATTTCTGTTAATGGACCAGCTATTTTAGGTCATGTTCATCAGTATGATCTCCACATTGTGGTAAATCCCAGAGCAGAGGAACCCGTGATGGTTGTGGATGATTCTACTGTGAATGACATTCTGTTAAATTTTAACAGTGTCTTTAGAGAAGAACTAGGAGAATTACAAGGCTATTCTCATAGGATTATGTTGAAAGAAGCTAGTATCCCTGTTCAGCATAAGGCAAGAAGGGTGCCATTTGCAGTGAGGAAAGAAGTTAAGGCTGTTCTAGAAGAAATGCTTCAGGGCGGAATTATTGAGCCTGTAGAAGCATCCCCGTGGATTTCTCCTGTGGTTATTTCCTAGAAGCCTGATAACAAAATAAGATTTTGTGTGGACCTTAGGTCACTAAATAAGTGTGTTGTTGCAGATGTTTTTCCATTGGCAAATATTGGGGAGCTGGTCTCTACCTTGAAAGGGGCTAAATTCTTTAGCAAACTTGATCTCAAACATGCTTATCACCAGATTCGACTTGAAGAGGGGTCTAAACATTTGACTGCTTTTATTACTGGTGAAGGGACCTTTCAGTTTACTAGATTACCCTTCGGGCTGATTTCAGCCGCGAGTGTCTTTCAGAGAATGGTTTCGGAAGTATTTAAAGGGATAGAGAAGGTCATCTATTTTCAGGATGATATATTAATTTTTGGCGACTCCATGGAAGAACATAATAATGTCCGTCAATGTGTGTTGCGCAGAATTGATGAGGCTGGCCTTACTTTGCGAAAGGAGAAGTGTGCATTTTTAGTTACTGAGATTGAGTATTTGGGTTTTTCTCTCTCAGCTGATGGTGTAAAACCTAAACGGAATTTATTGGAGGCAATTGAACTGGCTCCTTCTGTAGATAAAGATCAATTGCGGTCCTTTATGGGCTTAATTGAATTCTATTCCAAATTTGTGAGGGATGTTTCTAGTAAGACTGCTCCATTGAGGAGCTTACTGAAAAAAGGAGTGACATTTTCATGGACCAATGAACAGGAAACTTGTTTTAATTTAATTAAAACTGAACTCTCTTCTGCTAATGTTCTCACACCATTTGATATCAAGCGCTCTTCAATTCTAATGGTAGACGCTAGTGGTGTCGGTTTGGGTGCTGTACTTTTCCAGCGGCATGAGAACGAAGAAAAAACCATTGCTTTTGCTTCTAGACCTTTAACTGTGTCAGAATGTAATTATTCCGTAATTGAGCGTGAAGCTCTTGCTGCTGTGTGGGGTACCTATTATTTCAGGACCTACTTATGGGGTACTAGGTTTGTGTTGCGTTCTGATCACAAACCTTTAGTAAATATTTTGGCTCCTGGTGGTACTGGGAAGGGCTCACCCAGATTGGCCAGATTGGCGTCGCGTCTACAAGATTTTCAGTTTGATGTGCAGTTTGTTCAGGGATGGAAAAATATTCAGGCTGACTGTCTGTCCCGTTTGCCCATTCAGTCCAGAGTTTGTGGGAATTCATTGGTGGAGACTCATGATTGTGCGATTGCTTTTACTCAGGATGTTTTGTTTCTTTGTGCCGAGTCGTTTTCGTTTGATGAGTGGTCTAAAGGAATGGAGAATGATGTTGTATTAAAGCAAGTTATTGATCTTATCATTAAGAGATCTAGGAGGGAGAGTACTGTTGAGCCCTCTGTGAGACCTTTTATTAGGGTTTTAGATGAATTGTTTTTTCTGATAGCAATGTTTTAATGAGAGGTGACAGGTTTATTCCTCCTTATTCACTGAGAAAGAAAATACTTGATTTGGCTTATGAGGGACATCTGGGCCAGACTCTCACTCAACGAAGGGTTAAGGAAAATTTCTGGTGGCCATCTATTGATGCTGACGCTGTGGAGTGTGTGGTGCGTTGCAGTTTTTGTAAGGAGGGTGAGAAACGTTTGAAGGTGGTTGGATCTCAGAATGAAGGTAACATTTCTTTTGAGAATCTTCCTTGGCACACCATTTGTCTGGATTTTATTGGGCCTATAAATGAGTTGCCTTTCAATCAGCGTTTTGCTATTGTAGTTATTGATTGTTTTTCTAAGTGGCTCACTGTTCGTTTTGTCAGAGAAATCACTACTGACTCTACAATCACCTTTTTGAGAAGTGTTTTTCTGGATGAGGGTTTTCCTTCTGTGTTAATAACAGATAATGGCTCACAATTAACGTCTGGGAAAATGGTTTTATTTTTAAAAGAGTGTGGAATTCACCATCATCGGACCAGTCTGTATAACCCACAGAGCAATGGTATGTGTGAGAGGGTCAATAGGTTGATTAAGGGCATTATACAGATGTCTGTTGAGTTTGGTTGTTTTTCTAACGATAAGGTTCAAGAACTTGTTTGGGCCTATCGTTCAACTCCCCACAAACATGAGTGTAAATCTCCTTTTGAGTTGATGCGTGGCCGTCCTCCTGTAAGTAAGTTAACACCTTCTTGGTTAAGGAATCAAGACAAAGCTTCTCCTGTGAAGTCTTCTTTGGATAGTGTTTCTTTACCAATTTACGTGGGGGATTTGGTCAAAGTAAAGCCTGGAAGGTTCTCTAAGGGTCTTTCGAAATTTAGAGGTCCTTTTTGTGTAACGCGGGTTTTTCCTCATTGTGTTCTTCTTGACAATGGGGAGAGGTGGAATTTCAGAAGGGTAGCTTTGTACAAGAGTCATTCTGATATGTCTGTGAAGGGTACCCTACCTTTCTCTGACTCCTCCAACAATGGTTACATGTTATCTACCCATTGTGACTCGAATTCTTGTTCTCAATCCAGTGTAAGGGGGGAGGTGGGTAGTGGTGATGCTTCTACATCTTCCTACTCAGGGGATGGTGTTTCTATTCCTGCACCCTCTTACTCAGGTGATGCTGTCTCTACTTCTACACCTTCATTTTCAGGTGAGGGAGTCTCTACAAGTAATAATGTTTTTAGAAGTGTACGATCTCGTCGTCCACCTGTCTACCTAAGTGATTACATTAATTAGTTGTTCTATTGTTTTACATTTTGTTTTATGGATTTAAGGGAGGGAGATATGTTGTAAATAGCTTTATCTGTTTAGTCTGTTTTCCCTGTTTCTTATGTGGAACTTTAGTGTGTTCCTGATGTTATGATTCCACTTAGAATTCCTATGCAGTCAGTTGGTGCTTGGCCAGATGGTGTTCTGCTTGTTTATTCTGTGCTGCGAATAAACTTGATACTTACAAGTTTCTACCTGCTTGATTCATTGTTTTACTTTACTACATGAGCCCATAATGGTTTTGGCGGGGATGGGCGTCCAGAATCTGAAAAGAGATAATATAGTGATCGGACCAGGCAATAGGAATCGGAGAAGCTACATTTCCTAAATCCGGGTCAGGAGTGTGCCCCAGAGTATGCGTAGATTCCTGTACCAGCTGTTGGAACTGAAGCGACTTTAAGTCTGCACTAGTGTGCGAGGTTGGATCATCAAAATCTAAATTAAGCTACCCCTAAAATTAGGAGGTTGGAATGTTGCTGAGCAAAAGCTGGGATGATATCAAGTAAGGCTGTGATGAAAGATGCAGCAGACCCAGGAGGCCTGTAGATCAGTAGGCCATTGAGGGAACCGCGGCCCGTAAAAGATAGAGAAAAAAAAGCTGCTTAGGAGCCACTGATTTGGACTGTTTGTAATGTAATACTGGTGTCTCTAAAACGTTTATTGATGGTACATTCCTGTTTCAGAGCCAAGGTACCTTATATCTTCTTACTGTAATTTACTCTAGCCAAATCTTTATTGTTCAAATTTTGAAAGAGATAAATGGTTTTGAGGTAGATGCTTGATAGAAATGTGATAGGTGGCTTGAAATATATTGGTATTTCACCCTTGAATATATGCTAGTATGTTGCATAAGATTTTGAAAGAAGTAACATGTTCTAATTGTTCTCATGAACTTGAACACTGCTGTATCCATTTCAAGTGGATTTGTATGGTAAGTGTTCACAAGCTATTCGCCTTTTTGTAATTTGAGTATCTCACAGAATACTTGTAGGAGACATTGACTATTAAAATTTATCTTGGTGTTGGTCCTGGCCCTTTCTGCAGGGTTATCCTCTGATGTTTTACCTTTGTCCACCTGTTTTTCTGACTTTCTGTTTGTTGGCTTTAGGACTCTAGGTACTTTAATACTGCTAATCAGTGCTAAAGGGCACGTGTTCTCTCCTGTAAACATGATATGATTGGTTTACACCTGTTTAGCATATTTGATTTACTTGTAAGTTTCTTGTAAAGTAGTATTCTGTATACCAAGGGCCTGTAAATTAAACTTTACTAGTGGGTCTGCATCCCACAGAAGTAGCCATTCAAACTTGTCTCAGGCCTTCCTCTGCAGGGCCTGTGTACACAGTGTACTGCCACTTCAACTTGTCATTTAAAGTGAATTGCCAAGCCTTAAACTTCCCTTTTATAACATATAGATCACCCCTAAGGTAGGCCCTAGGTAGTCCTATGGGCAGGGTGCTGTGTAATTAAAAGGTAGGACATGTGCCTTTATTTGTGGCATGTCTGGTAGCGACAAATAGCCTATTTTGTTTTTCACTGATGTGAGGCCTACTCCTCTCATAGGCTATCATTGGGAATTCCCTTATTTACTTTTAAGTGGTAATTCCTGCTCAGAAAGAAGTGACATTTTTGCCATGTTTTATATGTTTATAATAGTGGTTATAAATCCAACTTACTGGTGTAGTTCAATTTTACATTACTATTTTAGAAATGCCAATTTTAGAAAGTGGGCATATCTCTGTGCATATAACTCTTTGTGCTTTGCTGCCTGACTCCAATACACGCCTGAGCTAAGTGACAGCTACACTTGGTACACAGAGCATACATCTGCATTCATCTGCATACTGATAGTCTTCCTGGGTTGGAAGAGGGAGCGGTGGTTCACACAGCATTTTTATAGGTTTTGTCCTTACCTCACACAAAGGGGTGATTTACCCCCTACTGATCGTCTGGAGTCAGGGGTGGGTTGAAGGGATTGTTGCACACTTCTAAGGGTTCCTCTGAAGTCACCCCTTCAACGAAGACATTTTTGAGTATGAGTACAGGGGCTCTGATCCCATGTTCACAGAGTGCATGGGACTTGTACATCGACTCTGCTGGCTCTACAAACTGCCCATTGCCAGAGGACTGCTATGCTGTCAGAAAGAACTGCCATTTGGACTACCAGCTTTTAGTGCTGGTCTGCTACCTCCCAATTGCTGGGCTGCAGGAGGGACTTTCACTTTGCAACTTACCTTATTTGCTAGCCCTCTGCTGGCCTACCTGCTTTTGTGCCCTACCAGTATGCTTCAAGGGCTTGTTTGCTTGCCTACCTGCCGTGGGATCTAGGGGCCGGAAAAGATTACATTTAAGCTCCTCTGCCATGGGACTCTGCCTTTTGGGAGTCTGGCAGCAGTGGGCTAAACGAGGAGCTTGGATCCACTACTCATGACATTAAAACCTAGGAGCCAGCGCATGGTGAGCATTGGAGTTGCACTGAGAAGTTACTGTATAGTGACTAATAGGAGCACAAATGCTTCTGAGGCTGTTATGCGTTTTTAGGCATTTAAAGTGATACTCATTTACAAATAAACTGCATAACTTTGCACAGTATGATATTTCATTTAATTTTGGTCAGCATTTAAGTATAATATACTGCATATATATTTATGTAATCCTGTGTGGAGTCTCTTTTGTGGTGTATTCATTGTGTTTGTGTCTAAGTGTTTTGCACAATCACTTTGCACATTGTCTCTGATGATAAGCTTGTCTGCTCTGTGCCAAGCTACCAGAGGGCGAGCACAGGTTATCTTTGGTATATAACCGACTTGCCTTGGCCAGAGTGGTGGGTTCTTCCTGGCTTAGGTGCATACCCTAGCCAACCAGAAACACAATTTCTAACCCTTGACTCTTGGATATTGTTTGTCTATTTCCCCTCTTGATTTTTTAAAGGCTGCATAGCTTAGTTCTAAAAACAGAAGGGGTTTTAGTTGTTTTTTATTGTAACTAGTTGATGATGGCTTTTGTACTATTGTATTGTTGCATCTTTTCTTTAGCTTTGTATGCTAGTTCTTTCTCTTTCTCAGAGGCTAGATTCCTCTGCAGCCTGTGGAGAATTATGTTGTTGATTGACTCCTTTTTTTGGCATATACCTCTGCACATGTATACACTTTGTTGAGTTTATGGTCTATTGTGCCCCTCTTGAATTCATGGAGTTTTGTTTCTTTTATTCCCTTGGCATAATTATCCCCTGATTGAGATCTTACAGAACTTTGTTTTCTATTTTTGTGATTCAAATTGTTGAGATAGTTGTTCTTTGA
Source organism: Lissotriton vulgaris (assembly GCF_964263255.1). Lineage (NCBI taxonomy): Eukaryota > Metazoa > Chordata > Amphibia > Caudata > Salamandridae > Lissotriton > Lissotriton vulgaris. The sequence goes on along the minus strand of NC_141691.1, from coordinate 696,860,813 downwards.
AGTCTTTAATATCTTGTGTAAGACTTTAATGATATTTGACAATTGCTCGACAATGAAGGAGATAAGGCAAAGGGAACATGTATTCAAGATAGCACACCATTTGACCATTAAGGCTTTATTAGTTTTACACAGTATTGGTTTTAATGACATTCTCAAATCTCCAGGAATTAGTTTGTTCTTATGGTATTCTATAAGAGTGGAAGTATGCAATCGCTGATTAATCTCACATTTCAATAAATATTCCAGTTGTTTTAAATTATTTTCCTTGGAGTTCTCTATAAGGTTCAAAACCTTTATTTCTTAAATAAGGGCGCAAATCATAGTCGCTTGAGCATTTAAAAATATTAAAGTGTATTGGCGATGGTCCCTGTTATGTGCTATCTCTTCAAAAGACATTATAATGAAAAATAGTAAGTCTGCTGCAACAGGGCATTGAATAAACAGGAACGGCATGTACAAATAAATTACCACTGTGTAATTGCACATCTATAAAGGAACTTTGAAATAGAAACATCAAATAATGGGTGAACTTTCAAAGTACATGTTACTGCAGTTTTATGGCCACTCCTGCTATAATCATGATAATGAAGAAGGCGGCACTTTAAGTTGATTAGTTTTCCAGATGCACAAACAAATGAAAGATCACCCAATTGAGGTCTTGGTTATTGATGGGGTTGTTTGTTTGCCCAATTGGTATATGACAGCTGTGCTTTTTGTAAATGTTTATATGTATTCAGATGAACTTCACATAAAGACTAGGTGGCGTTTGAAGCTGTTGGAACATAGCTTTAGTAATCAGATCTAAGTTAGAATGGAGGATGATAGCCATATGTCCAATAAAATGGTGATTTACTATTAGGAATATCACATTATGAATAACTTGTGATTAAACTAGGAGATGAGTCTTCACAAGGGTCAATTATGGCAGATGACCTAGGCATTAGTTACATTTATAATTCCTTACATTTAGTCATTAGGAACATTTCTACCTTAGGAATTGATTTCATGTGTTTAACGTTGAAGGCAGATTCAAGCAAGGTTCTATAGTTCTAAGATGAAAGCCGAAATGTCGGAGTCTAGTGTTTCTTTCCTAAACCAAGATGGTGTCCACAGAGTGAAAGACACTTTCCAAATGAGAACAAATCTGAGGTAGAATGTGGCTGCCATCTTTGGACTCTAGTAATTCAAGGCTCTTAACTTGGAAGACCTTGCTTCCAAATGGCCATTTATAGTTTGCTTGCTATATGAAGACCCATTCCTTGTAAAAACGTTTAACTACATTTTTCATTTGGTTTTCTGAAAGTGCTGCAAACTGTATTTGATATTATTCTAGTTAGTTTAGGGAGTAGGCTCTACATGCATATATCATAACACCACAGAACAGTTAGACTGTAGACTAACATTTAATTTTATATTTTGCAGGCGAACCAATATAGTCACAAGAGCATCTAGCTGCAGAGTGTATGTTGTATTTGAGATGTTTGAGATAGTTAATTTCAGAAGACTATATAGTAAGTGTTGTTTTTGTATTCCCTTCAGGACTCAAACACATGAAATTAATCCATACAGGCACTAAAGAGGGTGCTACCCAGTGATGTGTATCTAGCCAAATGCACCTTTCTCCCTGTATTTTGGGCATCAGGTTTTTATCCTACTCAGAGTACAAAGTGGTGGAGGTGGAGCCGCACTGAAGTTCAGACATCACTGCAGTCGGGACTGTGAGTCTGACATTAATCAATTGAGGAATGTACTGCATTATTGTGAAAGAATTTTGCCAAAGATAGATTAAAGTCATGTATCTGACTGATCGTATGTGAAACACCTAAGGTTTTCTTCTAGCATTCTATTGAGCCTTTCCATATGACCATTAGTCTCTGGATAATAGGAAGATGACATTGAGATTGGGAGCAGTAGAAGATGTGATACTTCTTGCCAAAATGTACAGGTGACCGAAGTTCATCTCTGTTAGACCTGTTTTCCTTAGTATGGTCTTTCCCCCAATTTTTTGCCTTTTGACTCTCATTTTTACGGATTCTTTTTGTTGGTAAGTCTCTTGTAAAGTGGTATACCATATACCAAGGGCTTGTACTTCAAATGCTAATAGTGGGCTGCAGCACTGATTGTGCCACCCAAAGAAGTAACCTTTCAAACCTGTCTCAGGCCTGTCACTGCAGTGTCTGTGTGTGCAGTTCACTTCCACTGCAACTTGGCATTTAAAACCACTTGCGAAGCCTTAAGCTCCCCTTTTATTACATATCAGATAGGCCCTAAGTAACCCTAGGGGCAGGGTGCTATGTAAGTAAAAGGTAGGATATGTACCTTTTATGTTTTGCGTGTCCTGGTAGTGACAAACAGCCTATTTCATATTACACTACTGAGGCCTACCACTCTCATAGGGAAGCATTGGGAATTCCTTAATAAATGTTTAAGCTATAGTCGCTGATCACAGAGGAGTAGCTTTTTCAGGTTTGATATGTGTGGAATGGTAATCATAAATTCTCCTTACTGGTGAATTTGGTTTTAACATTACTGTTTCATAAATGTCACTTTTAGAGAGTGGATATTTCTTTGTACTTACTGATCTTTGTGCCGGACAGCCTGTTTCTAATACACGTCTGGACTGGGTGACGCCTACACTTTGTGCATGCCCTCTAGGCAGTCACTAACACAGGAAGGGCTGGGTATGACAGAGGATTCATCTGCATTCTAGCTCACACTGGCATCTGAATAGTCTGTGTCCTGTTCTCACACAAAGCACTGATTTACCCCCCTGTAGTTATGAAAAATTCTGGACTCGTGCAACAAACTTTGTCGTAGCATGACAATTTTTATATCAAAAGTCCGATAATGACTAGTACACTATGCACAAGCATTTTCGTCATAATCGAGTAACGATTTCACCTCGAAATCGTCATTTTCGTTTTTGAACCCTTGGGTTCCATTTTACGCTTGACGGCCATTTTGTGAGTTGCCCTTCACATAGGCTTGTAGCCACAGTTGAATTCGATATCAAAGGACAAATACACCTTAATTGACTTTTCTGTGACCTGGGCAAGCTGGAACCATTGCCCCAGGCCAAACCTGTTTGGTCAGTCCCTCTCCCAGTGGCCGAACAAGATAGCATCAAAGCGGGGGGCGTGGCCAGCAGCATGGCCGACTAGACGTGCCTGAGAGGAGCTCCGGCCGAGCCAAACACCAATCCGACTTTACATATCCCCCACACCCTTGAAACGACACCACACGGATGTCCTGACACCCAAGTACCTGCTGCGAGCTGCTGCAGCGGTGATCCGACGCCGAATTCGCCTGGGTGCCGGGGAAGAAGACAGCTCCGGCGATCTGCCAGCGTCCATGATGGCGGCCGAGGCGCTCGGCGGTGAAATGCGCGCCCCCACACCCGGCGCCCCCCGGAGCGGGTGATCCTGGCAGACGGTGGCTCCGCGACCTGCCTGGCCGCTTGACCGGCCCGTACAGTCTCCCCGGGAAGCAGCAGCAGTCTGACCGCGGTGCCCGCCGGCCGCCTGACCCTAAGATGGCGGCCGGCGTAAATTGCGGAGACTGGTGACGGCGAGGTGCCCCCCGCGGCCCCCACCCGAGACGGGGTGTGACCGGGCCCTACGGCAGAGGCGGCGGAGGTGCAACAGGGATCGTTGCGGCGCCAGGAGCGGGACACACCACCTCACACGGCGGCCGCCTTCACCAACATGGCGGCCGCGAGGTAGGAGCACCGGGGGGACGGCGGCGCATTGGAGGGCCGCAGTGGAGTGCGAAAGCCTGCCCGACCTCGTGGTGCTGGGAAGCCCCCAAGTCTACAGGGGGGCAGAGCGGGCTGAGTGAGGACTTGCTGCCCGCCACACGTGTGCCAGCACAGGGGGTCTGGGATCTCGGGGCTCTCGGTGAGGGCTGCCTGAAGTCACCGGCGGCGGTGCCCCCCCCCCCTCCCAGCCGGGTAGCGAACGGATCCTGCCCAGTGGTGGTGGGGACACTGACATAACCCGCCCGAAGGACGCAGGAGGAAGGCGGCCCCCCATAAACTGCGACTGTCCCAGACGCACGACCGTTCCCGTCGCTACACGGTGGAAGAGGACAGTACGAGGAGACCCTTCCACTGGGCTGCGCAACCATGGGAAAGGGAGACGTGGTGCCCAGGAACAAGAAAAAAAATGGCCCGATGGATAACTTTGCGGCCCCGCGTCCGATGGTGGAACAGCAGTCCCTACAGCCTGGCGCCCGCAATGACACGGCCATGGTGCTGGAGGCCATACAGGCGTCTAGAACGGACATCCAAGCAACGCGAGCAGCTTTGGAAACCAAGATTGGTGAGGTAGGGTCCGAGGTAACGCTGCTGCGCCAGGACTTCAGAAACTTGGCAGAAAGGGTCACGACGGCCGAAGCGAAACTGACCGACAACGAGGAATCGATCACGTCTCTCAAGAAAGACATGGCGGAGCTGCAGGCCTCTCACCGTCAATTACTCTGGAAAGTTGATGACGCCGAAAATAGGTCAAGGCGGAACAACCTACGCTTTGTGGGCTTTAGGGAAGGACTTGAGGAAAAGAGCATGACCGCCTTCCTCCTTGACTGGCTGAAAACCATCTTTCCGACGGCGCGGTTCTCCCCGTGCTTCATCATCGAGAGGGCACATAGGGCACTCCTGGCCAGACCGCCGGAGGGTGCCCGACCGAGACCAGTGATAGCGCGGTTCCTAAACTTCGCAGATCGTGATCTGATCCTGCGTGAAGCCAGGAAGCTGGGAGAGATCCGCTTTGAAAATACTACCATAATGATCTTCCCGGATTACAGCCAGGAGGTCTCGAAACAGCGCCGCTCCTTTGACGCCGTCAAGGCAAAACTGAGGTTTCTAAAGATTCAATACATGCTCCTATTCCCGGCCAAACTCAAGGTCATCTATCAGGACAAATCCGTTTTCTTTGCCAACCCGGACGATGCATGGCAGTGGCTTGAGGAAAGACCCATCCTAAATAGCAGAGAGGCAGCGGGACGTGAGGCACAGGACAGGTTGCTGCGAGAACGACCGAGATGGGAGAGACCGAAGCCTCAGAGACGGAGAACGCAAAAGACTCAGCAGAAGACACCGGCAACACCACATAGGCCGCGGGGCGTGCAGGACGGGGGAAGGGGCAGATCGACGTCCCCAGGCGGCGCCTCGGTGGCGGGCTCGAGATTCAGTAGCCTGAGAAATGGAATCCGCTCAGAAGAAGAAGACATGGAGGAATCGGAGAGCAGAGCGTCCGGTGCAGAGGAGGAGGACAGCAGAAGTGATTCGTTGCACCCGCTGGCTAAAGAAATACAGCAGCTGGAGCAAGGCTCTACAGGTCTAGGGACTCATGTGGACACGCAAGACTCATTTTCATGAACAATGGTGCACTGAGATGGGGAAGAGATGGCGGCTCGGCGATGCAGAGCAAGCAAGTTGGCACACACCCCCCCCCCTATTGTCCTTTGTGTTTTTTTAGTGCTGGTTATTGGTTGATTCGGGTGGGATGTGTGGGAGGGCGACAGGCCTTCTCCCGTGGATAGTTCAATCCCGTATGGGGCTGCGACTGGAAGGGGAGGGAGGTGGGGAGGGGGAGGGGGGGGCAAGCGGGATTATCTTTTACCTCATGTTGGGGTTGTTGAGGGGTTCGGGGGGGAGGGGGGGGGTTCAGCAGAGAACAGCAGGGCTGTGCCAGCCCATACCTGAGGTCTATCCTACTCGAAGGCCCCGCTTGGGGGGGACGATGCGAAGCAAGATGGCAAGTCCATTAGATATGCCACACAGCACTGACTCAGGGGTCAAGGTGCTAACATGGAACGTGAACGGCTTAGGGTCCAAAATTAAGAGAGGTCTGGTTACAGCCTACCTCAAGAGACTGGCACCTGAGATTATCCTCCTCCAGGAAACCCACCTAAAGGGGAATCACTGCGCATTCATAGCAAGGGGGCAATACACGGTACTGGCGCATGCAGGCTACACAACGGACTCCAGGGGGGTTGCGATTCTCATACACAAAGCTGTGCCATTTACGATCACACGCACCTGGCTAGACCCGCAGGGCACGTATGTGGGGGTTCAAGGGATGTGGAAAAGGCGTAGATATACGCTATTGTCAGTATACGCCCCACCCAAGTTACAGACACGCACACTAAAGGCTGTCTCCGCCATACTGCTGGACACGGCTGACACCACGCAAGTAGTGGGAGGGGACTTCAATGATGTGATGTGCGCCATGCAAGATAGATCGGGGTCACCACGCACAGGGGGACACACAACAGCCTTAGCACGGCTCATGACCACCATAGGCCTCACTGACATGTGGAGATGGCTTCACCCCACACAAGAAACATACTCATTCTACTCCGGGGCACACAAGGTCTTCTCCAGGTTAGATTATGTTTTTGTATCCCGGCAGGAGATTGCGGCGGGTGACCTAGCGGAATACAAGGCGAGAGGGATCTCCGATCACTCCCCGCTGTACGTCCACTTGGGGCGAATGAAGGGAGTCAGGAGGCCGCAATGGCGGTTGACGGCATGGGACATCCAAACGCCGGAAATACTCGGGGGTGTGCGGGCGGACATTAGGGTCTACATGGCTGAGAACGAGGGTTCTGTGGAATCCGGCGCTACCCTTTGGGAGGCGATGAAACCAGTGCTCCGTGACCGCATTCAGAGTAGGCTGGGGGAGGCCAGGCGTGCACAACAGGGCAAGATAGCGAGTGAGGAGGCGAGTGTCCTGGCCCTGGAAACGGAGTACCTCCAGCAGAAGGAAGAGGTGTGCCTTAGACGGCTGCTGGACGCGCAGAGGCACTATAGGGAGTTGGCCACAGACGAAGCACGCACCCAGGCTCTGGCGACTCTCCACAGGCTATACGATGTGGGCGACAAGTCGGGTAAACTTTTGGCTTGGTTGAGCAGGAAGGAGCGAACGTTGCGCTGGGTGGATCAAGTCCAGCTGACTGGGGACAGGAGGGTGACCACTGATGAGGGTATAGCGGAAGCCTTTGCATCCTATTATGAGGACCTCTACAGGGCCAGGGACCTGGGAGACAGTGCGGACGCCCAACAATACATGGGCGACATGGAGGTACCTACCCTGTCCACAGACGCTAGTGCCATCTTAGAGGCAGACTTAACCCTTGAGGAGTTATCGGAGGCCATAGCGGCAATGAAGCCGGGGAAGGCTCCGGGGCCGAATGGCTTCCCGGCGGAATTCTTTAAACGGACTGCGGACTTACTGCAGCGGCACATGAAGGACCTCTTTACCGACTCATACCAGTCGGGGAGCCTCCCTCCGGACCTGGACCTGGCTACCATTGTGCCAATCTACAAAGAGGGGAAACCCAGGGATATCTGCTCATCTTACCGCCCAATCTCATTGCTAAATATAGAGACAAAAATTCTGGCCACAGTCTTGGCTCGTCGCATGCGACAGGTCATAGTTGAGTTAGTGCATTTGGACCAGTCCGGCTTTCTTCCGGATAGGGCCACTAAACTGAACCTCCGTCGCACCCACAATTGGCTACAGGAGGTCTCCAAGAGAAGCGAACCCCATTGGTTCCTCTCCCTGGATGCGGAGAAGGCATTCGACGCAGTCCACTGGCCTTTCCTGATGGAGACCCTCCGAAGGTTCGGGTTTGGACCCAAATACTTAAAATGGGTACAGCTCCTCTACTCGGCCCCGAGAGCGAGAGTACGAGTCAATGGGAGGCTATCTCGCGAGTTCCCTGTCGGGCGAGGCACGCGGCAGGGCTGTCCACTGTCCCCCCTCCTATTCACACTCACCATCGAAATCCTCGCGATACGAATCAGACAGAACCGAACGGTCAAAGGGTTTACGTGGGGGGGATCAGTTGCCACACAGGAAAAAATATCCCTATATGCCGACGACGTACTACTGTTCGTGACAGACCCAGACACGACTGTCCCGGCACTATTCAGAGAGCTTGACGACTTTGGGGCGCGAGCAGGCCACAGAATAAACTGGCACAAATCAATCCTCTATGATCCACAAGGCAGGGAGAGAGGGGCCTGCTTACCAGAGTCTCTTATACATACCAAGGACGGCTTCCGATACCTGGGAGTCTTCATAACATTAGATAGGACGCGCTCCTTCACTACCAATTTATCCCGCATTATGCTGGAGGCCACGGCTGAGATGGACAGGTGGAGACAACTCCCGCTCACCTTACTGGGGCGCGCTGCACTATATAAAATGATCATCCTTCCTAAGTTCCTATACGCGCTCCAGAACGAATACTATCCATTGCCGAATAAGACCCTGGCCACAATCCACGCTGACCTGCGAGCATTCCTGTGGCTGGGGAAACAGCCGAGAGTGGCGCTCTCCACCCTGCAGCGACATCAATACAGTGGGGGGATCTCGCTCCCCAACCTAGAGGCCTACTACTGGGCGGAACATCTCGCCCCAATTAACGAATGGCTGCACGCTGCAGCCGACCACCCCACCTACGCCTTGGAAAGGTCTAAATGGTCAGGTAAAACTATACTACACTATCTATATGGGGAAGCGGTGGGAAAGCAGTTCCTCCCTGCCACCAGAATTACGTTAACAGCCTGGAATAGGGCATCCAAAAGAATGGGCTGGGAAAAACGGCCCACTAGACAGACACCCCTCTGGTGCTGCAAATGGTTGGGAGAGCTCCGCAAGTTGAAAGGCTTTAGGCAGTGGGACGACATTGGCATTTCCACAGTGGGGGACGTGATAGCAAGGGGAGACCTGAAAACGTTCCAAGCACTTAAAGACGACTTTGGCCTGCACAACACCCAGTACTACAAATACGCTCAACTGAAACACGCATGGAGGGCACAAAACATTGCACTTTCGGACCTTCCTGAATATGCTCCATTAGAGGGTAGGCTGCTGCAGGAACAGATAGGGAGGGGGGCGGTATCCCTCACATATAAAACCTTGACCAACAACATGCTAGGGGATCTGCAGGCGCTGCGGGCTAAATGGGAGGCGGAGGTGGGAGAAATGGAGGATCTTGACTGGGAGCTAGCCCTCATGCATCCCCGGGAGGTGGCCATTAAATCGAGGCTCCGTCTTATTCAATTTAAGGTGCTGCACAGATCATACTTTGACAGGGTGAGGCTATTTAGGATGGGCAGAGTACCTGACACGACATGCCTTAGGTGCCGCCAGCAGAGTGCGGATTTCTTCCACATAATCTGGGGCTGTGCAGTCATTCAGGACTATTGGGAGAGTGTGTTTCTGGAACTGGGGGAGGTACTGGGAGTGGATCTTCCACGGGACCCCAAATTGGCACTGCTGGGCATGACCACGGAAGTTGACCTACCCCGCCCCTTGATCATCTTTCTGGTGTTAGCACTAGTGGTGGCAAAAAGGGACATCGCACGGCGCTGGGGGGCCCCTGAAAAACCAGACTTAGAGGAATGGAGGCGTGGATTGGATATGTACATGGCAGCGGAGAGAGTGACCTATAGAGCCAGGGGTTGCCCCAAAAAGTTCCGGAGGGTTTGGGCAAAGTGGAGGCACTACCACGGACTAGAATGAGACATTGTGAACTGGTACCCTGAAGCCTATGAAACCCTAGCCTGAATAGTCTAGACACCGGGATTGCATGCTTGATGACTGTATACCATGTGGCCAAGTTCCTATGCTAGGGACGGGTAGGACCGCTTGAGTGGGGGGGAGAGGGGACCGGGTAGGGGGCGATGGGGGGGAGAGGGTAGAGACCTGCTGTTCGATGGGATGTTTCTAGTTTATTGTTCCTTTTTTTCTTTCAATGGCTCTTTCCAAAGCAAGAGTACTAATAAGGGGTGATATGTCTAACCACACCAGAAAAGTTGCGTGCTGTCGGCTAGAGCGGAATGTTGAAGCTCTACCGAGTGCAGATCCTTTGCATGTGTGATCCTTCTAATGCAACAATAAAAAGAATTTCAAAAAAAAAAAAAAAAAGATAGCATCAAAGCACAACAGGCCATAAACTGTTCCCATCGCACACACACCCCGCCCAAATCTTACTCACACCTGTCCCTGCTCTTTTCTCTCCTTTTCCTTTATGATGAGGAGGAGCCCGGTTTTATTGGGGGTACACCGATATCTGATGAAAATGTTCGGCCTTGCCGGGTAATTTGCTGTGGGCTGGACGAACTGGAATGTGTGTCATCATGACTTTGCCTTTTTCTTTGTAGTAAAAATATGTGAATAGCCCACTGTAAATCTAAGAATGTTTGCACTGTAAATCTAAGAATGCTTGCCTGAAGCTTAATATTTTGTATAAAAAGAGAAGCCTGGCTCTGTAATGTTGAGCAGTTTCCTGAGAATATACACACCATGCTGTTGTACTTCTAGGACGCTTGTTACTTGGTTGCAGCCAATAAATTCGATCTTGACTTCACCTAGAAGACTCGTGTTTCTGTGGTCTGAATCAGGAAAGTACTCAAGGTCTTTGGGTGTTGTCCCTGACACCGCTGGGTTACCGGATCAGTACCGGTTCTGAAAAACCCAGTACCTCAGTTGGCGCCCAACGTGGGGCGATACCAGCGGTACCGGTCCAAGCCTGAGGTTCGTGAGGAGCTTCGTGTGAAAATTCTGGAGGAAGACCGCCACTTCATCGACCCCTGCATGTCGACGTGGCCCGAAAGTCTTTGCTGCGAGGTTCCCCGCTTCACAACGGCTACAAAGGACTGCTGCCCTGGCTGTCGCCCTGATTTGGACCCTTGATGTTTGGTAGAGCGAAACGATAGACGAGTCTTCTGGTGAAGCCATCGATACCTCAGTTAAGTATAAGTGGAGCGTCTCCCAGTCCTTAGTTTGTTTAGTGTCCCTTCGGGACCACTTTGATTTGGAACTTGCAAGTGCCAAAGCCGAAGGACTCATGTATTCACGAGAATATCGTAATCGATAATCCTTTGAAGTTTGAAGCTAGACTAAAGAGCGAAGATGCCTGGTCTTAGCAGACTTGGAAATTTGTTTTGTCTTAGTTGTAATAAGAGGGACTCCCGACTGGAGGACTCGTGTCTGGTTCCTCCGATTGGAACTCCAACCTATGAACTATATGTGAAACATGGGGTAGGCCCCATCACATACAATGAAGTATGGATCAAATACACCAGAAAGGACGGTGTTTTAAAATGGCCCCAATATGGTAGTTTTGATACGGAAATCCTAGATAATCTCGAAGTTAAACTTTTTAAGAAGAAAGCCCGGCCGGCGATGTTTGACTCTTTCCGCCTATGGCGTAAGGAGGCCAAACAAAAGGAAATTAAATTAGCGAAGAAAAATAAGAGAGAAAGGGGTATCTCAATATTGCAAGCTGCTATGCAGTATAAAGACAATGAAGAAGAACAGATGAGTGAGCAGTTGCACAGGCAACGTAAAATGGTAATAGATAAATGCTACCCAGTTTTGCCACATCTTCAGCAGGAAGCAGCAAAAGAGCTTGGAAAAGATCCCCTAATGTCGCATTTGTTAAGTTCACCACCCCCCTATGCGCAAAATGCTACAGCACCTCCACAACCTTTAGTTGTGCAACCCATGGTTGTTATACCTCCTGTTCCTCCACAGCACCCACCAGCTATTCTTCAGCTGGCTCCTATTCCTCCGGTGCAGCCTTCCCAAGGGTCACCGGCCTTTACACCTGCTCTTCCTATACTTCCTGCAACTTTAACTACTGTATCGACTACCACTCCTGGTACTTCTCCTCCCACTGCTTCTGCATCTGCCTCGTCTCATCCTGCCTTCCCACTTGTCTTTTCATCGACTTCTCTGTCTGTCCGCCAGAGAGTGGCAAGCACTGTTTCTAGTCTTCTATATCCTTTGTTTGGAGCGGCAAGTCCGGCTCCTGCCTCTGGGCACAAACAGTTGCGCAGCCAACAACCTGATTCTAGGGAGAAAGAAACGTTAAGTCATTTGGCACATAGATGGGTGACTAACCCGACAATATATGATCTAGAATCTATTATGGATGTCTTCCATCAGTGGGAAGCATCACAGCAGAGATACTTCTTTGAGAAAATGTGTGTTTTTCTGTGCGAAGATTTAGAGGAAAGTGATTTGGACTCTAATCCGCCCGAGTTGAACCATGTACGGTTTGAATTTTCAAAAGGCACAATTGTGGGTTCGGATGTTAGGAAAGCAGTTGCGACGTTGTTGTCATTTAGGACTAAAGATGTTTCCCAGTCGTTGTTTGAGTCTGACTCCTCTACCAAGAAGAGGGGAAGACAATATCCCATGAGAGAAGTTCCCCCACAATGGAGGGAGGGGGACCTAGCAGCTAACCCACCTATTCAGCCTCATTTTCAGCGTGTGTGGGTACATGTCCCATGGAAGCGAGCTGAAGTATTAGCCCTTAAGCAGACATTGCCCGATCCCCGCAAAAATCCTGCAGGGTATTACAAGGAATTGTCGCAGACTGCAGGTTCATGCATTATGAATTTAACCAACATTGATATGTTATTTGGGAATGTTGTTCCACAGCTATTATTGCTGCTGCAGATGCCCTACAAATTGGTGGTGCTAAACCTGAACCTTTGGTAGCAGATCTCCCTGGTAGGATCATTGATTACATGAAAACTATAATGCCTGCGATGCGTGTAAATTGGGATAAGTTGTCTGCATGTAAGCAGAAGAAAGATGAAACGGTGTCTGATTTCTTCACCAGGTTTGAAGAAACATTTGTCGACCACAGTGGTCAAGATATGAGTACAGAAGGTGGTCAGCGACTGTTCGTCGATAACTTTGTGCACAATCTACTTCCAGATTTGTGTAAAAAGTTGAAGGATTCAGAGAGTTCATGGGCAGTTTCTTCTTCAGCACAGATATTGGCTACCGCGCAGTATTATGAAAATAGAGACAAAGATGGGAAAGATGGAGCAGAAAAGAAAACTAAAGAGTTGAAAACAAAGGTCCTGTTACAGCAAGCATATCCGCCACGTGGTGGTAGTGGTCAGAATAATGGTGGGCAGAATAACTATCAGAATGATTATAGGCAACCTCAACAGTTTTAAAAGCCAAGAGTAGAGTATACTCAGCCACGCGCTCCTGTAGGTCCCAATCAGTGTTCGTATTGCAAGGAAGAGGGTCATTTTAAGTATAGTTGCCCTATCCTGTTACAGCGCGCAAATGGTGTGTCAAACACAAGAGGTAGAGGTGTTCAGCAAACACCTAGAGGTAGAGGACGCGGAAACGTCCCTCAGAATGCACGCTCCTTTCCACCTCAAAATTCTATGAATAGGCTTGATCAGCAGAATAACGCATCTGGTAGGATAGCTCAGTACTATGCTGATGATTACTATGCAGAAGATGAGTATATGGAAGGTATTGATTGCTAGGCCAGCCATAGACAAAGAGAGGGAGTTGTTTCAGTTCCAGTAGCTTAGAGTGGACCATACTTTGAGGTGATTACATCAGGTGTGTCAGAACCTTTTCTGTTGGATACTGGTGCTACTGGTGCTACAAAGAGTTCTATGATGCACTCAAAACTCCCTAGCGCACCTTTGTCTGGCAAAATGAATGTTTCTGTAGGTTTTTCTGGCGCCCCGGTTAGGAACCCGATTTCTAGTCCTATGTCCCTGTCTGTTGGTCCTTATGAATTCGAAGCACCCCTTGTTCTGACAACAGGTTGTGGTGAGAACTTGTTGGGATTGGACCTGTTAAAAAGACTGTATGCAACTTTGTACTGTTCCCCTTCGGGAGTGCAACTTACACTAAGTAAGGGAGTGGTTTCTCCAATGTATTTGTCAAGGGATGAATTTCCGACAGAATTGTCATCTCTACCTAATATTCTTTGGGCTACTGGTCCTAACGATGTGGGTCTCTTGGAAATACCACCATATGTTGTGATATTAAAAGCTAATGTTAGGATGCCACGAATTCCCCAATACAAAATTTCTGGTGAAGGAGAAAAAGCGTTGTTAGCGATCATTTACGACCTAATTGAAAAAGATGTGATTGAAGAGACAAGAGGCAACGTTTGCAATAGTCCTGTTCTGCCTGTTTTAAAACGAACTGATCCCTCTCAGCCACCTGTGTACAGATTTGTGATTGATCTTAGAGAGGTCAATAAAATAGTTGTGCCACAATTTCCAGTTGTTCCTGACATTACTGCCCTATTGACTATGATTCCAGCCTCTGCAACCTGGTTTTCGGTGATTGATTTGAAGAATGCTTTCTTCAGCATCCCGATTGCTGAGGAGAGTAGGGATATTTTTGGCTTCAGTTTAGGAGGACGAAGTTTCCGCTTTAAACGCGCTCCCCAGGGCTACTGCGAAAGTCCATCAATATATAGTCAAGCTTTAAAAACACAGCTTGACACGATTGTTTTACCTGAAGGCGCTACCCTCATTCAGTATGTTGATGACTTACTTGTTGCTGCAGATTCTGAGAAAATCTGTAAAGAAGCCACGTTGTCTGTGTTGTGTCATTTGTGTGATCTGCATCACAAAGTGTCTCCCTCAAAATTTCAATACTGCCGACAAGAAGTGACCTACTTAGGTCATCTCTTATCGAAGGAGGGAAGGAAACTGACCCCAGAAAGAATTCATTAAACAACAAGGGGTGGTGATGGACAGAGTTTCTGAATTAAGCAGAATACTCTCACCCAGTCAAGCGATCAGGGCTAGATCCAACACCGTTTTTTAGCTCACTGCACCATCCCAGCTCAGAACCTGGCTATATGCAAATGAGTCTGTTCCTGTCCCAGTGCATGATGGGAACAGGGCAAACCAAACTACCAAGCCAATTCTTACACTGGGAAGGAAACAAGCTTCCGGGGACCGGTTTCTGGCATTTCAGCCGTCGTCGGCCCGGCTTGCTTGAATCCTGATGGTGCAATGAGCAAGGGACTCACATCTGAGTATACCCTTCCACGCTTATGGTGGACAAAATATTAAACAACAAGGGGTGGTGATGGACAGAGTTTCTGAATTAAGCAGAATACTCTCACCCAGTCAAGAGATCAGGGCTAGATCCAACACCGTGTTTTAGCTCACTGCACCATCCCAGGTCAGAGCCTGGCTATATGCAAATTAGTCTGTTCCTGTCCCAGTGCATGATGGGAACAGGGCAAACCAAACTACCAAGCCAATTCTTACACTGGGAAGGAAACAAGCTTCCGGGGACCGGTTTCTGGCATTTCAGCCAACGTCGGCCCGGCTTGCTTGAATCCTGATGGTGCAATGAGCAAGGGACTCACATCTGAGAATACCCTTCCACGCTTATGGTGGACAAAATATTAAACAACAAGGGGTGGTGATGGACAGAGTTTCTGAATTAAGCAGAATACTCTCACCCAGTCAAGAGATCAGGGCTAGATCCAACACCGTTTTTTAGCTCACTGCACCATCCCAGCTCAGAACCTGGCTATATGCAAATTAGTCTGTTCCTGTCCCAGTGCATGATGGGAACAGGGCAAACCCAACTACCAAGCCAATTCTTACACTGGGAAGGAAACAAGCTTCCGGGGACCGGTTTCTAGCATTTTAGCCGTCGTCGGCCCGGCTTGCTTGAATCTTGATGGTGCAATGAGCAAGGGACTTACATCTGAGTATATAGCCAGGTTCTGAGCTGGGATGGTGCAGTGAGATAAATAACGGTGATGGATCAAGCCCTGATCTTTGGACTGGGTAAGAGTGGTCTGCTTAATTCAGACACTCTGTTCATCACAACCCCCTTTTCTGAATGGTTTTTGGCCACTATAGGTGTGGCAGGGTATACTCAGACATGAGTCCCTTTCTCACTGCACCATCAGGATTCAAGCAAGCCGGGCCGAAGACGGCTGACATGCCAGAAACCGGTCCCCGGTAGCTTGTCTCCTTTCTGGTGAAGAATTGGCTTGGTAGTTTAGTCTGCCCTGTTCCCATAATGCACTGGGCCAGGGACAGACTGATTTGCATATAGCCAGGTTCTGAGCTGGGATGGTGCAGTGAGATAAATAACGGTGATGGATCAAGCCCTGATCTTTGGACTGGGTAAGAATGGTCTGCTTAACTCAGACACTCTGTTCATCACCACCCCCTTTTCTGAATCGTTTTTGGCCACTATAGGTGTGGCAGGGTATACTCAGACATGAGTCCCTTTCTCACTGCACCATCAGGATTCAAGGAAGCCGGGCCGAAGATGGCTGAAATGCCAGAAACCGGTCCCCGGTAGCTTGTCTCCTTTCTGGTGAAGAATTGGCTTGGTAGTTTAGTCTGCCCTGTTCCCATGATGCACTGGGCCAGGGACAGACTGATTTGCATATAGCCAGGTTCTGAGCTGGGATGGTGCAGTGAGATAAATAACGGTGATGGATCAAGCCCTGATCTTTGGACTGGGTAAGAGTGGTCTGCCTAATTCAGACACTCTGTTCATCACCACCCCCTTTTCTGAATCGTTTTTGGCCACTATAGGTGTGGCAGGGTATACTCAGACATGAGTCCCTTTCTCACTGCACCATCAGAATTCAAACAAGCCGGGCCGAAGACGGCTGAAATGCCAGAAACCGGTCCCCGGTAGCTTGTCTCCTTTCTGGTGAAGAATTGGCTTGGTAGTTTACTCTGCCCTGTTCCCATGATGCACTGGGCCAGGGACAAACTGATTTGCATATAGCCAGGTTCTGAGCTGGGATGGTGCAGTGAGATAAATAACGGTGATGGATCAAGCCCGGATCTTTGGACTGGGTAAGAGTGGTCTGCTTAATTCAGACACTCTGTTCATCACCACCCCCTTTTCTGAATCGTTTTTGGCCACTATAGGTGTGGCAGGGTGTACTCAGACATGAGTCCCTTTCTCACTGCACCATCAGGATTCAAGAAAACCGGGCCGAAGACGGCTGAAATGCCAGAAACCGGTCCCCGGTAGCTTGTCTCCTTTCTGGTGAAGAATTGGCTTGGTAGTTTAGTCTGCCCTGTTTCCATGATGCACTGGGCCAGGGACAGACTGATTTGCATATAGCCAGGTTCTGAGCTGGGATGGTGCAGTGAGATAAATAACGGTGATGGATCAAGCCCTGATCTTTGGACTGGGTAAGAGTGGTCTGCTTAATTCAGACACTCTGTTCATCACCACCCCCTTTTCTGAATTGTTTTTGGCCACTATAGGTGTGGCAGGGTATACTCAGACATGAGTCCCTTTCTCACTGCACCATCAGGATTCAAGCGAGCCGGGCCGAAGACGGCTGAAATGCCAGAAACCGGTCCCCGGTAGCTTGTCTCCTTTCTGGTGAAGAATTGGCTTGGTAGTTTAGTCTGCCCTGTTCCCATGATGCACTGGGCCAGGGACAGACTGATTTGCATATAGCAGGTTCTGAGCTGGGATGGTGCAGTGAGATAAATAACGGTGATGGATCAAGCCCTGATCTTTGGACTGGGTAAGAGTGGTCTGCTTAATTCAGACACTCTGTTCATCACCACCCCCTTTTTTGAATCCCAGAAAGAATTCAGGCAATAGCAAAATTAAGTGTGCCAAGAACACAGAGAGAAGTGCGTGCTTTCTTGGGTATTACATCGTACTGTAGACAGTGGATTCCAAATTTTTCTTTACTGGCCAAACCCTTGGTGGCATTAACGTGTAAAGATACACCCAATCCCGTGTGCCTTGGTCTGAAGAGTGTCAGAAAAGTTTTTCTGAATTGCGCACAGCATTATGTTCGGCTCCTGTGTTGGGTACCCCCAACTAAAGTAAGCCCTTTACATTGTATGTCCATGAGAAAGAAGGTTGTGCATTATCAGTGTTGACACAGTTGTTTGGAGACAAGCAGCGTCCATGTGCATATTTTTCGTCGACTTTGGATCCAGTAGCTAAAGCATTGCCAAGTTGTTTAAGAGCAACAGCGGCAGCAGCTGTTTCGATTCGACAGTCTGCTGGCTTAGTAATGAATAACACGTTAGTGGTCATGGTTCCACATGCAGTGGACACGTTATTGAATAGAACCAAGACACAGCACTTAACTAGTGCTCGATTGTCTGGTTACGAACTAACTTTGTTAGCGAGCCATGTGCACATCAAAAGATGCAGCACACTAAACCCAGCCACGCTATTGCCGATTCCAGTTGTGACAGAGAATGCTGAAGAGCAGCATGATTGTTTTCCTGGAACAGAAGAAGAAATGAAAGGGAGAATAGACCTCCAAGATACTCCTCTTGTTGAGTGCGATGGTACCTTATGGGTGGATGGTTCATGCTTCAAGCTCCCGAATGGTGACACGACTGCAGCATATGCTGTCACAACTTTGCATACAATCGTTGAAGCTGCACGTATTCCACATAACTCTGCTCAAGCGGCAGAATTGATTGCACTTACAAGGGCGTGTGTGTTGTCAAAAGGAATTAAAGTGAATGTGTACACTGACAGTCAGTATGCATTTGGTGTGGCTCATAGTTTTGGACGTCTGTGGCGTGAACGTGGGTTTCTGACTTCGCATGGAGCCAAGATCCAGCATGGTCAGTTGGTGAATGAGCTTCTTGAATCACTGACCTTGCCTCTACAAGTTGCGATTGTAAAATGTAGTGCTCACAAGAAGGTGACTGATGATGTTGGTCGTGGAAATGCATTTGCTGATGAAGTCGCGAAAGAAACAGCAAGGAATGTGATGAGCAGAATGTATGTTGCAGGCTCTGCAAGATGGGTTGGTGATGTTGGAATGTGTGAAGACACAGTAGAAAGTGTGAAATCGATCCAATCTGAGGCCACAGAGAAAGAGTTGAACATGTGGAGAGAAAGTACGGGTAGAATGGATGCAAATGGTTGTTGGGTTGAATTGTCAGAGCATCAGAGATGGTTGCTACCCAATGCGTACGTGCTTGCAGTGGTTACAATGGCTCATGGAATGGCTCATATCAGCGTGAAAGGCATTTGCAAGTTGTTGGCTCCAGTATGGCAAAATGCTGGAATTCCTAAGTGTGCAGAGAATGTGGTCAAGAATTGCATGGTGTGTCTGAAACACAACCCTGGTAGGGGAACCCCAACTCCAGCTGGTCATTTTGCACCTCCTACGTATCCGTTTGAGGTTTTGCAGCTAGATTTCATCCACATGGAGAGGTGCAACAATTTAAAATACGTACTTGTTGTTGTCTGCGCCTTCTCAAGACGGGTAGAAGCATATCCCCTAAAGGACAATACTGCCTTGTCCACAGCGAAAGCCCTTGTGAAAGAGTTTTTCCCTAGATTTGGAATGCCTAGAATGATCTGGAGTGACAATGGGAGTGAAATTGTGGGTCAAGTGATGAAGAAAGTATGTGAAGGGCTAGGCATCCGACAGAAGTTTCATGCTGCAAATCACCCCCAATCAGCTGGATTAGTAGAATGCTACAACGGCACCCTAAAATTAAAATTGGCCAAGATTCAAGCGAGCACTGGTCTTAAATGGCCTGACGCTCTGCCCTTAGCACTCCTATCCACCAGAATGACCGTGCATTCAAGAGTGAAACTTAGTCCCTATGAAATTGTCTTCGGCCGCCCGGACAACATATGGGGGGTGCCAAGACCCACCAAGTTCAGTGAAATAGAACACCCTGTTTTGCTTGACTATTTGTACGAATTGACGGCTAAATTGCGTGTTTTACACCAACAGGTCCATGACTCTCTGCCTCCGGCCTCTGAAGCTCCAGGCCATCAAATCGATCCTGGATCTTGGGTGCTGGTAAAGAACTTTCAGCGAACAAAGAACGACCAGCCCAGGTGGACCGGCCCACACCTCGTCCTTCTTTCCACAAGATCAGCTGTTCGAGTGGAAGGAAAGAAGAACTGGATCCACGGGATCCACTGTAAACGGATCCCCCTGCCTCTGCCCTATGACCGGTGGGTCCAGGAGGGTGTCGCCGACTCAGAGACTGAATCTGTGCCACGGTTTCTGCCGTTCAGTGATGCTCGTGTAAAAGGAACAATTACTGAACAAGAGAGTGACAATATTTTGCAACCAGCTGTACCACCGTCAGCCCGATTGGACACTACAGAACCTGAAGTCTTGTTTCAAGACCATACAATACCAGGAAGACAACGGTATAATCTGAGGCCAAGAAACACGAACTAATAAAAGTGAACTAATAAAAGTTTTTTTCTCCCAAGTACTATTTTTGAAAGCGCAGCTCTCCCATCTGAGGAACTTGCTTATTTTTGTTTTTCGAACCGCCATCCGGGTTCCGCTGCTAGGACCGCGATTGCCCAAAGTCTTTGGGGTGCAGCTGACGACGTTAGGTCGGCAGTTCTGGTTGGTCTAAGGGAGTTGCCCTGGATCAACAGAAGCATTCCTTAGCAGAATCAACCTCCCATCGCGGGCAGCATTGTAGAGAGGATGGAGTTTTTCAAGATGGAGAGACCTGCCAAAACTGTGAACTTTAAGGCCAGAATATGTGGATTAATGACAAAGAAACATTTTTTATTATTATGCATTTTCCTGTTATTCAGTGCAATAATGTTTTTAGTAGGATATGTATTATTTTCTTTACAAGCGACATTTGCACCCACTACATCGCCCGTACCTCCTCCTACTGTTTCTTCACATTCTTTTCAACCCCTTCCTGAACATGAGTCAGCTAGGAGATTAGAGTTCATTAATAACTCCTTTATTCAGCTCTTGCACCAACACCAACTAGTAATAAACACGACTAACTGTTGGGTGTGTGGACTTATGCCCCACACAACGGATAAAGGTATCCCTTACTTGGTCCTGCCATTCAGCCACAATGGTTCTGTGTGGGCATACAGAACAATGTTCATTTATGCACATGAAGTCTACCCCCTACGTTCTGTAACAGACAATCCTAAGAATAGTGCTCTAGTTAAGGGTATAGTAGGTATGATTAAGGGAGATATTTCCTATGAGACTATTCCAAGAGATGAGACACTAGTATACATAGGATGGAACGTGACCGGATATGGAGCTACTCTGAGTGAGAAACAGCAAGCTAAGAGATCTTTCCCGATTTGGATTGTACCCCATCAGGGTCATCTGTGTCTGCAAGGTACTGGCAAGAATCCCAGAGCTCAGTTAGGGAAGAGTGTCTGTGCTGAAACGTATGTTTTTGCATCTCAGACTTCCCCTTCGTTTTTAGCAGCTAAGGGTACCTATTTCATCCGCCATGATAGAGCCTATACATGGTTGCCCCCTGACTTTTCGGGCACATGTTTTGTTTCTTTCCTTTTGCCTCCCACCTACACAGCAGCGGCAGATTACCATAAGACAAGGATAGTTAGAGGTGTCTTGAGTAATGAAGACACTGCAGGACAAGAATTTGGGGATTTCGTAAAGGGTTTTCTGCCGTTCTGGGGACCGATGGTTAACAGCAGAAATATAAGGCAATTAGCAAGGGTGGTTTAATCCACCGTAATTGAAACGGCTGGTGCCCTTAGTAACTTGACTGCTGAGCTCCAGTCGGCCCGTCTTATGACCCTTCAGAACAGGGCCGCATTAGATGTCATACTTGCAGACCGAGGTGGGGTATGTAAATTGATCCAATCGAGTTGCTGTGTTTTCATTCCAGATAACGCTCCAACAGTGTACCAGGCCATCTTCAAATTACATAAGATTTCCGAATCTATTCATGTGGAAAAAGGAGATTGGTCTTTTATGGGATGGTTCTGGGAACTGGTATCCGGCTGGGGATGAAAATTCTGATGGTCATTGGGATGGTCTTAGCCATTCTTTTCCTGTTATGTCTGTGCGTGCAGTGTGCTCCTGCAATATGTAGCCTCTGTGCTACATCATGTGTAAGGAAGCCTGTGTCAAAAGACGAACTAAGTACCAGAATGATGTTTCAGCAACATCTCAATGACTTTAGGAATATAGACCTGGACTCAGATTAGCATGAGATTAGGTTAAATTGCCTATGTAAGGGCAAAAGGAGGGTTTGTAGTTCTGAAAAATTCTGGACTCGTGCAACAAACTTTGTTGTAGCATGACGATTTTTATATCAAAAGACCGACAATGACTAGTACACTATGCACAAGCATTTTCGTCATAATCGAGTAACGATTTCATCTCGAAATCGTCATTTTCGTTTTTGAACCCTTGGGTTCCATTTTACGCTTGACGGCCATTTTGTGAGTTGCCCTTCACATAGGCTTGTAGCCACAGTTGAATTCGATATCAAAGGACACATACACCTATATTGACTTTTCTGTGACCTGGGCAAGCTGGAACCATTGCCCCAGGCCAAACCTGTTTGGTCAGTCCCTCTCCCAGTGGCCGAACAAGATAGCATCAAAGCACAACAGGCCATAAACTGTTCCCATCGCACACACACCCCGCCCAAATCTTACTCACACCTGTCCCTGCTCTTTTCTCTCCTTTTCCTTTATGATGCGGAGGAGCCCGGTTTTATTGGGGGTACACCGATATCTGATGAAAATGTTGGGCCTTGCCGGGTAATTTGCTGTGGGCTGGACGAACTGGAATGTGGACTTGTCATCATGACTCTGCCTTTTTCTTTGTAGTAAAAATATGTGAATAGCCCACTGTAAATCTAAGAATGTTTGCACTGTAAATATAAGAATGCTTGCCTGAAGCTTAATATTTTGTATAAAAAGAGAAGCCTGGCTCTGTAATGTTGAGCAGTCTCCTGAGAATACACACACTGTGCTGTTGTACTTCTAGGACGCTTGTTACTTGGTTGCAGCCAATACATTCGATCTTGACTTCACCTAGAAGACTTGTGTTTCTGTGGTCTGAATCAGGAAAGTACTCGAGGTCTTTGGGTGTTGTCCCTGACACCGCTGGGTTACCGGATCAGTACCGGTTCTGAAAAACCCAGTACCTCACCCCGCCCCCTCCCCCAAGGGTTAGCCTGTCAGGCAGGACTGGGTTGAAAGGGATCCTTGTGCACTTCAGAGAGTTACTTTGAAGTCACCCCCTACATCAAAGACACATTTCGGTAGAAGTACTGGATCTTTGATCCCCTCAAATCAGACACTTCTGAATGTTGTACCTTTGTCAGAAGGACTACTGTGCCGCTTAAAGGACTCAACTGGACTGCTTTTCTGGAAGGACTGCTTTTCTATTTGTTGCCCTGCTGCCTGCTGCTCCCTGACTCTGCTGGAAGGACATTGCCTTCCCTCCAATGATGTCCAAGGGCTTGCTGGCTTTACTCCTGTTTTCTGAAGTCTTGGGGACACAAAAGACTTCCTGAAATTCCGATGGTGCTGCTGAACTCTGCCTTCTGTGAGTCCTACCCTTACATGAAGTGCCCTCGCTAAGTTCTGGGCCTCAGAAGTGGGTTCTTGCAGCTTTTTCCACATTGACGTTGATGCAGCGCTGAATTCCATTAGGTCAGAACTGAGCTTCAACGGCGAAGCTGCGACTGCTCGATGACAGCGATTCTACAGCCAAAGCAGCTCAACACCGACGGATAGCACAGCTTAACATTAACATAGCACCTGCATCCCAAAGGGGTGCAACAACACTAAAACTCAAATTGACCCCAAAGATTAGTGACAGCTCTTGCCTTCATCCACGCATTGATGATGATGCAGCACCTCCTCGACTCCTCGCCTCAAGTCTTCAACATCGCCGCTTTGCTCCATCCAAGGTACTTCTTCAGCGGGACCTGTCTGGGTACTGTGGGTGACCTGCCATCAATTGCGGTCAGCCTGAACTTTGGATTTGCATTGGTCCATTACGACCTCAAATAAACTGTTTATCGCTGGTGACGTCTAAACTCTATTTTTGGTTTGTTCTTTAAAAATTCATATTTCGACTTCTACTGTCGTTTTGGTCTTATTTTGCTCAGAGAAATTTTCTCTAATTTTCCACACCTGTGTTGAGTCTTTTTGTAGTGTATTCTTTGTGTTACTGTGTGTGTTTCTTGCACAAATACTGTACACATTGCCTTTGTAGATAAGCCTGACTGCTCAGTGCCAAGCTACCAGAGGGTGAGCACAGGTAATCTTATTGTGTAACTAGCTTACCCTGACTAGAGTGATGGTTCCTGCCCGGGCTGTGTGCATACTTCAGCCAACCAGAAATGCCATTTTTAACACTCTCTCAAATACATATTTAGATTGTCGGCAATGTATTTTATACACAGTACTAAGGAAGAGATTTTCAAATTCTTTAGCAGAAAGTATTTGAAGAGACACAGAAAAATACGCCATTTGCATTGTATGAATAACAGTTGTCATCTATTCTGATGGTGGTGAATCAGTTAAAAAAATAAAACAAGATGCACTTGGAACAAAAGTTTACTTTGACTTCAAATGGTTTGGAATAATCCTTAATTTCTCTGTTACTATTTCAAAGTAGCACATAGGGCACAGTTCCATACAAAATGATAGATATATTTATTTAGGCTTCCAAAAGTAAAGGCATACTAAGTCCAAATTATTTTTGCCCAAAATGATCTCCATTTGGTGCATTATGACATATCACATAGGGGCATATTATCAACAACTAGCGATATTTATCGCAAAATAAGCTTAGCAACATTTTTTTTATCGCCGCGCATCGACGGATTTTATCGCAGAGATAACGTGCTATTAGCAACGTTTATCTCCAAAGTGATCAAATATCCGGCGATAGCGGCAAAATGCGTGAATATCGCTGGGAATTCAGCGATATTCCGGCATTATCGCTAATATGGACTTAACCTGAGTATCCACCTCCCATTGGATAACAGGCTAAGAAGAGGTCTGAGTAAAGAACAGAGCACGTACCCCGCCAGTTGATCTAATGGTCCCAGAAATGGGATCCAGGTATATGAGGGGTGAAGAAGCTAGGAGTTGGTACTGCACCTGGACAAAATATATACAATCCAGATATATGCAAGGCAGAGGGTTTTTTTTGTTAACAAAAATATATTTTTATTTATTCATCCATATATTTTTTTTGACCAGCATAAATAACACATAATATTGCACAATCAGACATCAAAATTTACAAAGAGATAAACATAACAAGGATACATTTTCACTATAAGCGCCTACCCAGCAACAAACCACACTTCATTCATACTCTCATTCTCTCAGAATACTACCAACGAATTCTACCTAAGATTCTATCACTCCACTGACATTCATCATTACATTTCCATCATTCTGTTGTATGTCACACATAGGTGGTAAATATGTGGCATAGAACAGGGTCTTATTCAATACAATAACTCATTGTACGGCCCTTTATTTAGAGTGACATGATAAGCCGTAATTCATGAGATATAAGCCGACGCGCGTTTCGGTGTATGGGCCCAAAGGGCCACACCTTCGTCAGGGCTGGGGACTGTTGGCTGGGAAGTTGATGATGATCTAAAAACAAAACACAATGCCTTAATATTTTTCTAAAAAAAGCCAAAGTTCACAGTTCATTTATCATGATACAAATCTGGATAATCCAGTATTTTCAACAAATGCAGTTACTTTAAACCATGATAATTATCATTTTTCTTATCTTCACATAGTTGTCATTCTGACCGTGTGCAGTGACCAACTACCTAAAAGCACTCCCACTGACAGCCTCCCAAAGGGTGAGGTCTGTAAAGGCAATTGGATGGCCAGAGCTAAGTAACCAATCAGGGACACAGTTATTCTTCTTACACACTTAACCATATTTCATATTATACCAGCATTCATTTTGGGACACA
This sequence comes from Lissotriton vulgaris, assembly GCF_964263255.1. Classification (NCBI taxonomy): domain Eukaryota; kingdom Metazoa; phylum Chordata; class Amphibia; order Caudata; family Salamandridae; genus Lissotriton; species Lissotriton vulgaris. Next base: position 696,835,279 of record NC_141691.1, on the reverse strand, counting down.
TATTTGACCAGAGATGGAACAAAGAGGTTATTGAGAGTCACTACAAGCTACAATATTGGGGATCCCTCACTTTGACTGGAAAGGAGGGCACTTTTTAAACACAATTAGTCCGTAGGAGGTATGTTTACAGTCATTTTTAATTTTATTTTTATTTTTACAGGGCGAGGTAACATATAAATCAGAGTAGGTACTACGACAGCGACCCTGTCAGGCAGCTGTTTTTCTACATATTGCGTAGGTCTATGGGTGCAATAAAAGTTCAACAATATCCATAATGCAATGCAATTTACCTGGTGAAGATATTCCCAGGATATTCTAGTGCAATGTTGCTTTATATGTGTTTTCAGGAGTCTCCTAGATGGTAAAAAAATGAGCTCTAATTGTCTAGGATCTCTGGTAATTTATTTTATTAAGCAGCGACAAGGATTTCAAGTCTAATTACCTGGGTCCTGAAAATAATATTTAGGAATGGTAGGCTGCACTGCTACTGGTAGGCTGCGAAGAGGATGCTGGAAGGTCAATATATTTTCTCGTGATTGTGATGTTATCAGGTACAGTTTTCCTAAAGTAGAATTATATAATCAAAAATTGGCACTCCACTCGTATGTAAGTTTATTCAGGGTAAAATCATTAGGGATTTATACCAACCAGAAATTGCAGGAAGATAGAACTCTAAGTCTAGAGTCAGACGATATATGGTGTACAAAGGGTGGCATACATAAGTTCCTAATGGAGGATGAGAAAAAATGCGTGTCAAAGGGGAACAAATAAATGCTGGTATGTAATCACAGTTAACCAGACCCAACTGATACTATAGTATCGGGAATTCCTTACATGTGCAGACTGATAGATCGACCGATCACAGGTTACTGCCAGGGAAAGCGCGGCGCGTAGCTGCCGAGGGTGCCGCCTGTGAACGGACGGAGACTAGGTTTCTCCCAAGTAGAAGAGGCGTGTGGATGCCAAGGGTGCCGTCTACGATAAAAACACAAAGAGGGAGGGCACATGGAGAGATGCGGTTAGGCGCATTCTTTTCCGAAGAGCGGGGCTCTAAGCATATCAGCCGGTATCACTTACCTCGCATCAAGACGGGAAGTTCCGAGAATGGGGTTCCGGTGAGCCGAGTCGGCCGTCCCTGAAAGGCGACAGGAAGCATGGGCTAGCCAAGCCTGTCTAGATTTTAAATAGCTGATATTTCGCGCCATAGTGGATGTCTGTCAGCTGCTACGAGCAAAGAGCTCGAAGACGGACTCGGAGGTTAGCCGGTGTTTTTAATGTCGGCCATCTTAGAACGGGCACAAACTACCTAAACAGCTCTATAGTAGCGTTAGGTCGTTCGTTTAGCCGAAAATTGTATTTGTCAAATTAGAAGCCTATTTTTTATTTTTTAATAATAAAAACATATTAAGTTGTGATTTATAGAATATCAAATTTATTTATAAAATTTTTTTAATATATAATTTCTTCTCAGGGTAAAACAAGTGACATCTGACACTACATATTCAACAGTACTGTTAAATTAGTCATCCCTGTCTAATGGTGTTATTCACGTGCCTATAAGATTGATCATACAAATAATGACTAGGGAGTTATACTAAGACCCGATCTCGCTGATTCAACCAATCACCAAAATATAGACACAAGCCCAAAGGAGCATTATAACAATTATAGGTATAAGTACCTTATTGCAGTTGTAGATATCAGTACCTGGATATTGTAGTGCCTGGAATTATGCAAATTCGCCTTTTTACATCATATCTCCGATATAGGACAGTTGTTTTCCTCCTAAAAAAACCTTTTTTCTGTTCACAAAAACTAAGGTCTCAATGAGGAATGTCCCTGGCACCAGGCCCTTCTGTAAGAGATACATTTCTAGACCACTATGACTGGCTCACCGGAACCCCATTCTCGGAACTTCCCGTCTTGATGCGAGGTAAGTGATACCGGCTGATATGCTTAGAGCCCCGCTCTTCGGAAAAGAATGCGCCTAACCGCATCTCTCCATGTGCCCTCCCTCTTTGTGTTTTTATCGTAGACGGCACCCTTGGCATCCACACGCCTCTTCTACTTGGGAGAAACCTAGTCTCCGTCCGTTCACAGGCGGCACCCTCGGCAGCTACGCGCCGCGCTTTCCCTGGCAGTAACCTGTGATCGGTCGATCTATCAGTCTGCACATGTAAGGAATTCCCGATACTATAGTATCAGTTGGGTCTGGTTAACTGTGATTACATACCAGCATTTATTTGTTCCCCTTTGACACGCATTTTTTCTCATCCTCCATTAGGAACTTATGTATGCCACCCTTTGTACACCATATATCGTCTGACTCTAGACTTAGAGTTCTATCTTCCTACAATTTCTGGTTGGTATAAATCCCTAATGATTTTACCCTGAATAAACTTACATACGAGTGGAGTGCCAATTTTTGATTATATAATTCTACTTTAGGAAAACTGTACCTGATAACATCACAATCACGAGAAAATATATTGACCTTCCAGCATCCTCTTCGCAGCCTACCAGTAGCAGTGCAGCCTACCATTCCTAAATATTATTTTCAGGACCCAGGTAATTAGACTTGAAATCCTTGTCGCTGCTTAATAAAATAAATTACCAGAGATCCTAGACAATTAGAGCTCATTTTTTTACCATCTAGGAGACTCCTGAAAACACATATAAAGCAACATTGCACTAGAATATCCTGGGAATATCTTCACCAGGTAAATTGCATTGCATTATGGATATTGTTGAACTTTTATTGCACCCATAGACCTACGCAATATGTAGAAAAACAGCTGCCTGACAGGGTCGCTGTCGTAGTACCTACTCTGATTTATATGTTACCTCGCCCTGTAAAAATAAAAATAAAATTAAAAATGACTGTAAACATACCTCCTACGGACTAATTGTGTTTAAAAAGTGCCCTCCTTTCCAGTCAAAGTGAGGGATCCCCAATATTGTAGCTTGTAGTGACTCTCAATAACCTCTTTGTTCCATCTCTGGTCAAATATGTGTCCCAAAATGAATGCTGGTATAATATGAAATATGGTTAAGTGTGTAAGAAGAATAACTGTGTCCCTGATTGGTTACTTAGCTCTGGCCATCCAATTGCCTTTACAGACCTCACCCTTTGGGAGGCTGTCAGTGGGAGTGCTTTTAGGTAGTTGGTCACTGCACACGGTCAGAATGACAACTATGTGAAGATAAGAAAAATGATAATTATCATGGTTTAAAGTAACTGCATTTGTTGAAAATACTGGATTATCCAGATTTGTATCATGATAAATGAACTGTGAACTTTGGCTTTTTTTAGAAAAATATTAAGGCATTGTGTTTTGTTTTTAGATCATCATCAACTTCCCAGCCAACAGTCCCCAGCCCTGACGAAGGTGTGGCCCTTTGGGCCCATACACCGAAACGCGCGTCGGCTTATATCTCATGAATTACGGCTTATCATGTCACTCTAAATAAAGGGCCGTACAATGAGTTATTGTATTGAATAAGACCCTGTTCTATGCCACATATTTACCACCTATGTGTGACATACAACAGAATGATGGAAATGTAATGATGAATGTCAGTGGAGTGATAGAATCTTAGGTAGAATTCGTTGGTAGTATTCTGAGAGAATGAGAGTATGAATGAAGTGTGGTTTGTTGCTGGGTAGGCGCTTATAGTGAAAATGTATCCTTGTTATGTTTATCTCTTTGTAAATTTTGATGTCTGATTGTGCAATATTATGTGTTATTTATGCTGGTCAAAAAAAATATATGGATGAATAAATAAAAATATATTTTTGTTAACAAAAAAAACCCTCTGCCTTGCATATATCTGGATTGTATATATTTTGTCCAGGTGCAGTACCAACTCCTAGCTTCTTCACCCCTCATATACCTGGATCCCATTTCTGGGACCATTAGATCAACTGGCGGGGTACGTGCTCTGTTCTTTACTCAGTCTCTTTTTCCCCCTACGACCTGCCTACATCCTTAAAGAAACCCTGTGGGGAACCCCCTTCTTTCGCTAAGAAGAGGTCTGAGCAGGCGATAGGATTTCTATATTTTAATCGCTACACCTGCGTTGATAATAGGCGAAGGCGATGTAAGAGACTGCTTTCAGTTGCTAACAGGTTGGGTACGCACACTTTGCATGTCATAAGCGATAAATGCAAAGCGGGCCCGAAACCGCTCGCTATCACCTAAAAGCTGCCGCTAACTAATGTTAGCAACAGCTTGCTAATTGGGCGATGAAGTTATCGCCGCAAAAACGGCCTCAAAAGCGGCGATAATTTAATTTCGCCTGCCTTGGTAATATGCCCCTCAGTTGGCCTACTTACATTACTCTTTATTTTCTATACAAGGCGATACCACCTTTCGTAGAGAATTGGCGAGGATGTGAGAAAGACAAAGTGACCCCTCACGGGCGAACCACCCAGGGGAGAGCTGGCAGGTACTCACCAGGTCAACCCACTGTTCTCATCATCGGTGGTCACTTTGTCTATAACAGAAAAAGCGTGTCCAACAAACACAAAAAAACAACACAAATAGTGTAGGTGCACAGAGAGTGATGGCGAAATCCACTCTCTGTTGGTAAACAAGATATGATTAAAATTGACAGGCACACCTTTCACTCAATACTTTATTGTTTAGTAGGGGTGAACTGTCAAATTAAAAATGAGTGTAGGTAGCTATTTATGCATACCCAAATCACATGCCAACATGTTTCAATGCCTGTAATTTTGCTGCAAATTCTTCAGGGCTATACCGTTCGTAACAGCACCTCAAGTTGGACACATCCTCCTCAGAATAGACCTCATATGGCTACTTTTGCTCATACCAGACTATAAGAGAGCATATATGTCGGCGATCCAAACACCGTCTGTGAGCCTTTATTTAGGATCGTAGCATAAATCGATAATTAATCATGGGAGCGCGGCGTCTCGTCCTCCTAAGTTTGAGTTGTCCAAAGACATGGTTCTCACTTACATGTGAGATTAGTCAAGGTGTGTACTAACTGTGAAAAGTTTCCTGTAGAAATTCCACAATTTAATAAACCTTCGAGAGTTGTAGCATTCTGAGGAACTGACCATCACTGAAGAGCTTGCATGTTTTGATCACCCATTGTTACACCTTTTTTACTGTGATAAAAACCCCAAACACGGGACTTCTCATTGGTTAAAACGGCATTTTTCTAATTAAGTGTAGGTGTATTCTCTGTAATACTTGATAAACATGTGGAGTACGTTCTCAATATGTTTGAGAATAAACCAGGATATAATTAAGAAATAAATCAACAAACTTGCCCATCAGAATTTTGGTTCATGCATCTTGTTTAAGCCGCTGTTGGTCCTCTGGCACGCTGATGATGTTGTCAGATTTTGTGATGCCCTTGTTGGTCCTTGCTCATCAAGCATAAAGGATACCTTTTAGTTGAGCCAGGATGGTCTCTGGCATACTGTTGATCAGAATGTTGCCTTCATCTAGGAGGGAGAGGACTAGAGCTTGAACTGTTGTTGTGAAGTCTTCTCATGAGAGAAAAGGTTTCACTTTTCACAGAAACCCAAGATGGTGTGGTTTTCCTAGTAATGTGCTCATCGTGTGACAGGTTCAAGTTCAGAGCGAACCTGAGTGATTTTGCCTGTTCTGTTAGTTGGAGGACGAAGGTCACTAGGTTTATGTTGGAGTGCAATTATTAAATCAGAGAATGTTTGGTACTGTTGGCAAACAAAAGGAATTTTGTCTTGGTGAGGTTTAGCATAAGGTATTTTGTTGACATCCAAGTTTTGATAGGTTTGAGGCTGGCTTTAAATCTTTGTATGTTGTTTGTTGAGAAGGTCGTGAGATAGTGTTGGGTGTTGTCAGCATATTGGTGGATGTTGTTGTCTACAAGGTTGACTTCCAAGGACTCCATAAAAAGGTTTGGAAGTGATATGTGACAGGATGGAGCCCTGGGGGTCTCTGCAGGTGATGGAGAGAGTCCAGGATCTTGTAGTTTCTATCTGGATTAGTTGGTGTTGATTGGTAAGGGAGAATGTGAACAATTGTAGGATTGAGCCAGTGAAGCACATGTGAGTTTTCCGGGTGTGTTTTAATACTGCAACATGGTCTGCACCCTGATTAATAATCTTGAAGGAGATTATTCTTACTGATATGTTCCTGGTAACTACCTTCACAATTATTTTCCCTGAAAATTGGAGGAGGGGTATAGGACGGTGTCTGGAAAGGTTGGTTGGTTCTAGTGTAGGCTTTTTCAGTAACTACAATGTTTTTCTGGTCTTGAGGCTGCTCCAGGTAGGGGACCTGGGATAGAAAGGCATTGAAAGTCTTGAGAAGGGGAGTGAGGTATTTTCAAAACATAATGTTGACAATGGCAGAGGAAAATACGCGATTTGCAGAGGAGGTGCTTGAGTGAATTCAGAATAGTATAGTGATCTGTGTGGAAGCTAGTGTTGAAGGATGACCAGTTAGTGATGCAGCTTCTGAGTATAGGTGATGGAGTGGATCACAATGATGAATTGAATTGGTGATGTTAGAAAACCTTCCTGCACAACAACACCACAAGAGGCTTTTTTGCAGAAAGCAGCACACATAGAAAAAAGAAAAACGAGGAGAAAGAAAGACATTTCTCCTCGTTGTGCCCCTGGAGAGACATAAGGTTTTGGCACTGCCTCAAAATGACGATTTCTCATAAATCTGGGGCAGTGTCAAAAAGCCATGGATATTTCAGGGAACGCCCCCAGCAACACACATTGTAAGCTCCTTTAATGCAGAAAACTGCGGTAAAGGGAACAATATTTACGAGGCAGCATTAAACCAAAAAAAGTGGCTTAGTGCTGCCTCATAAATATGGAGCAGGCTCTTGTGCCACGTAATGTCACAAAAAGTAACGTTCCGGCAGCACAAGGGGCCTCATCAATGAGGCCCTTGATTTTTGTTGCAGTAGTCCTCCCACTTTTTGCCTGTTATTCGATATAACTTTGACTGAAGCGCACTGGGTTCCTGCTAACCAGGTCCCCAGGTAAGTTTTCTTACCCCAAAACAAGACAACTGGTCACTTGATCCCCAAGTGACCAGGAGTTTAGCACCTCTGTAAGTCCCTAGTAAGTACTTCTGATACCTAGGGCATAGTTACTAAAGAGGGTCCCTAAGAGCTGCAGCATATCTTGTGCCACTCCAAGGAACCCAGCACCAAACTCATAAAGACTATCACTGCATGCTGCATGACAAGGTGCTCTAAAAAAAGTGAAAACACGACACCCCTAACACAAAAAGAACAATTGATGGACAGAATGCAGAACAATGTCATACATTCACCCCAGTACAGAGATCTGGGCCTAAATCCATTGTTTTTTTTGCTCACCATGCCGTTCTGGACCCAGCCATATGCAAATCAGTCTTGACCCTGCACCCAATGGGAACACTCCAACCTGAACTGCCAGACCAGGTCCTCCCTGGACTGGAAACAAGCATCCGAGGACTGGTTTTGGTCTTTCAGCCCTCATCAGCCAGGATAGCTTGATTCCAGTGGCATGGAGAACACAGGACCCACGTCTGGGCACATATGTCCTACTCGGGGTAACAAATGCTAAAAGAACAATTGATGGACAGAATGCAGAACAATGTCATACATTCACCCCAGTACAGCGATCTGGGCCTAAATCCATCGTTGTTTTGCTCACCATGCCGTTCCAGTTTGGACCCAGCCATATGCAAATCAGTCTTGACCCTGCACCTAATGGGACAGTCCAGCCTGAACTGCCAGGCCAGGTCCTCCCTGGACTGGAAACAAGCATCCTAGGACCGGTTTCGGGCTTTCAGCCCTCATGAGCTTGATTCCAGTGGCATGGAGAGCACAGGACCCACATCTGGACATACACGTCCCACTCGGGGTGACAAATGCAAAAAGAACAATTGAAGAACAGAATGCAGAACAATGTCATACATTCACCCCAGTACATAGATCTGGGCCTAAAACCATCGTTTTTTTGCTCCCCATTCCAATCCAGTTTGGACCCAGCAATATGCAAATCAGTTTTGACCCTGCGCCTTATAGGACAGTCCAGCCTGAACTGCCAGGCCAGATACTCCCTGGACTGCAAGCAAGCATCCTAGGACTAGTTTCGGGCTTTCGCCCTCATCAGCCAGGATAGCTTGATTCCAGTGGCATGGAGAGCATGGGACCCACGTCTGGGCATACCCGTCCCTTTCGGGGTAACAAATGCAAAAAGAACAGTGGATGGACAGAATACAGAACAATGTCATACATTTACTCCAGTACAGAGATCTGGCCCTAAATCCATCGTTTTTTGCTCACAATGCCGTTCCAGTTTGGACCCAGCCATATGCAAATCAGTCTTGACCCTGTGCCCAATGGGAACAGTCCAGCCTGAACTGCCAGGCCAGGTCCTCCCTGACCTGGAAACAATCATCCTAGGACCGGTTTCAGGCTTTAAGCCCTCATCAGCCAGGATAGTTTGATTCTAGTGGTAGGAGAGCACGGGACCCACGTCTGGGCATAATTGTTCCACTCGGGGTGACAAATGCAAAAAAAACAATTAATGGACAGAATGCAGAACAATGTCATACATTCATCCCAGTACAGAGATCTGGGCCTAAATTCATCATTTGCTCACCATGCTGTTCCAGGTTGGACCCAGCCATATGCAAATCAGTCTTGACCCTGTGCCCAATGGGAACAGTCCAGCCCAAACTGACAGGCCAGGTACTCCCTGGACTGGAAACAAGCTTCCTAGGACTGGTTTCGGGCTTTCAGCTCATCTGCCAGCAGAGCTTGATTCAGTGGCATGGAAAGCACAGGACCCATGTCTGGGCATACCCGTCCCACTTGTTGTAAAAAATGCAAGAAGAACAATTGACGGACAGAATGCAGAACAATGTAATACATTCACCCCAGTACAGCGATCTGGGCCTAAAGACATTGTTGTTTTGCTCAACATGCCGTTCCTGTTTGGACCCAGCCATATGCAAATCAGTCTTGACCCTGCACCTAATGGGACAGTCCAGCCTGAAATGCCAGGCCAGGCCCTCCCTGGACTGGAAACAAGCATCCTAGGACCAGTTTTCGGCTCTTAGCCCTCATGAGCCAGGATAGCTTGATTCCAGTGGCATGGAGAGCATGGGACCCACGTCTGGGCATGCCCGTCCCACTCGGGGTGACAAATGCAAAAAGAACAATTGATGGCAGAATGCAGAACAATGTCATACATTCACCCCAGTACATAGATCTGGGTCTAAATCTATTGTTTTTTTGCTCACCATTCCAATCCAGTTTGGACCCTGTCAGGCTTTCAGCTCTCATCAGTCAAGATAGCTTGATTCCAGTGGCATGGAGAGCACGGGACACATGTCTGGGCATACACGTCGTACTCGGGGTGACAAATGCAAAAAGAGCAATTGATGGACAGAATGCAGAACAATGTCATACATTCACCCCAGTACTGAGATCTGGGCCTAAATCCATTGCTTTTTTGCTCACAATGCCGTTCCAGTTTGGACCCAGTCATATGCAAATCAGTCTTGACCCTGCGCCCAATGGTACAGTCCAGCCTGAACTGCCAGACCAGGTCCTACCTGGACTGGAAACAAGCATGCTAAGACCGGTTTCAGACTTTCAGCCCTCATGAGCCACGATAGCTTGATTCCAGTGGCATGGAGAGCACGGGACCCACGTCTGTGCATACCCTTCCCACTCGGGGTGACAAATGCAAAAAGAACAATTAAAGAACAGAATGCTGAACAATGTCATACATTCACCCCAGTACATAGATCTGGGACTAAATCCATCTTTTTTTGCTCCCCATTCCAATCAAGTTTGGACCCAGAAATATGCAAATCAGTCTTGACCTTGCGCCTAATAGGACAGTCCAGCCTGAACTGCCAGACCATATCCGTCCAGGACTGGAAACAAGCATCCTAGGACTAGTTTCGGGCTTTCAGCCCTCATCAGCCAGGATAGCTTGATTCCAGTGGCATGGAGAGCACGGGGCCCTCGTCTGGGCATACCCGTCCCTTTTGGGGTAACAAATACAAAAAGAACAATTGATGGACAGAATACAGAACAATGTCATACATTCACTCCAGTACAGAGATCTGAAACTAAATCCATCGTTTTTTGCTCACCATGCCGTTCCAGTTTGGACCCAGCCATATGCAAATCAGTCTTGACCCTGTGCCCAATGGGAACAGTCCAGCCCGAACTGCCCCTGGAATCAAGCTATCCTGGCTGATGAGGGCTGAAAGCCCAAAACTAGTCCTCCTTGGACTGGAAACAAGCATCCTAGGACCGGTGCAGGCTTTAAGCCCTCCTCAGCCAGGATAGTTTGATTCTAGTGGCAGGCGAGCATGGGATCCACGTCTGGGCATACCCGTTCCACTCGGGGTGACAAATGCAAAAAAAAACAATTGATGGACAGAATGCAGAACAATGTCATACATTCACCCCAGTACAGAGATCTGGGCCTAAATTCATCATTTGCTCACCATGCTGTTCCAGGTTTGACCCAGCCATATGCAAATCAGTCATAACCCTGCGCCCATTGGGAACAGTCCAGCCCAAACTGCCAGGCCAGGTCCTCCCTGGACTAGAAACAAGCATCCTAAGCCTGGTTTCAGGCTTTAAGCCCTCATCAGCCAGGATAGTTTGATTCTAGTGGCAGGAGAGCACAGGACCCACGTCTGGGCATACCGTTCCACTCGGGGTGACAAATGCAAAAAAAACAATTGATGGACAGAATGCAGAACAATGTCATACATTCACCCCAGTACAGAGATCTGGACCTAAATTCATCATTCACTCACCATGCTGTTCCAGGTTGGACCCAGCCATATGCAAATCAGTCTTGACCCTGCGCCCAATGGGAACAGTCCAGCCCGAACTGCCAGGCCAGGTCCTCCCTGGACTGGAAACAAGCATCCTAGGACTGGTTTTGGGCTTTCAGCTCATCTGCCAGGATAGCTTGATTCCAGTGGCATGGAAAGCACAGGACCCATGTCTGGGCATACCTGTCCCACTTGTTGTGAAAAATGCAAAATAAACAATTGATGGACAGAATGCAGTACAATGTAATACATTCACCCCAGTACAGCGATCTGGGCCTAAACCCATCGTTGCTTTGCTCACCATGCCGTTCCAGTTTGGACCTAGCCATATGCAAATCAGTCTTGCCCATGCACCTAATGGGACAGTCCAGCCTGAACTGCCAGGCCAGGTCCTCCCTGGACTGGAAATAAGCATCCTAGGACCCGTTTTCGGCTCTTAGCCCTCATCAGCCAGGAGAGCTTGATTCCATTGGCATGGAGAGCATGGGACCCATGTCTGGGCATACCTGTCCCACTCAGGGTGACAAATGCAAAAAGAACAATTGATGGACAGAATGCAGAACAATGTCATACATTCACCCCAGTACATAGATCTGGGTCTAAATCCATTATTTTTTTGCTCACCATTCCAATCCAGTTTGGACCCTGTCAGGCTTTCAGCTCTCATCGGTCAAGATAGCTTGGTTCTAGTGGCATGAAGAGCACAGGACACATGTCTGGACATACCCGTCCTCCTCGGGGTGACAAATGCAAAAAGAACAATTGAGGGACAGAATGCACAAAAATCTCATACATTCACCCCAGTACATAGATCTGGGCCTAAATCCATCGTTTTTTTGCTCCCCATTCCAATCCAGTTTGGATCCAGCAATATGCAAATCAGTCTAGACCCTGCGCCTAATAGGACAGTCCAGTCTGAACTGCCAGACCAGATCCTCCCTGGACAGGAAACAAGCATCCTAGGACTGGTTTCGGGCTTTCAGCCCTCATCAGCCAGGAAAGCTTGATTCCAGTGGCATGGAGAGCACAGGACCCACGTCTGGGCATACCGTCCCTTTCGGGGAAACAAATGCAAAAAGAACGATTGATGGACAGAATACGGAACAATGTCTTACATTCAATCCAGTACAGACATCTGGGCCTAAATCCATCGTTTTTTTGCTCAACATGCTGTTCCAGTATGGACCCAGCCATATGCAAATCAGTGTTGACCCTGTGCCCAATGGGAACAGTCGAGCCTGAACTGCCAGGCCAGGTCCTCCTTGGACTGGAAACAAGCATCCTAGGACCGGTTTCAGGCTTTAAGCCCTCATCAGCCAGGATAGTTTGATTCTAGTGGCAGGAGAGCACAGGACCCACGTCTGGGCATACCATTCCACTCGGGGTGACTAATGCAAAAAAAACAATTGATGGACAGAATGCAGAACAATGTCATACATTCACCCCAGTACAGAGATCTGGACCTAAATTCATCATTCACTCACCATGCTGTTCCAGGTTGGACCCAGCCATATGCAAATCAGTCTTGACCCTGCGCCCAATGGGAACAGTCCAGCCCGAACTGCCAGGCCAGGTCCTCCCTGGACTGGAAACAAGCATCCTAGGACTGGTTTTGGGCTTTCAGCTCATCTGCCAGGATAGCTTGATTCCAGTGGCATGGAAAGCACAGGACCCATGTCTGGGCATACCTGTCCCACTTGTTGTGAAAAATGCAAAATAAACAATTGATGGACAGAATGCAGTACAATGTTATACATTCACCCCAGTACAGCGATCTGGGCCTAAATCTATCGTTGTTTTGCTCACCCTGCCGTTCCAGTTTGGACCCAGCCACATGCAAATCAGTCTTGACCCTGCACCTAATAGGACAGCCAGCCTGAACTGCCAGGCCAGGTCCTCCCTGGACTGGAAACAAGCATCCTAGGACCAGTTTTCGGCTCTCAGCCGTCATCAGCCAGGATAGCTTGATTCTAGTGGCATGAAGAGCATGGGACCAACGTCTGGGCATACCGGTCCCACTCGGGGTGACAAATGCAAAAAGAACAATTGATGGACAGAATGCAGAACAATGTCGTACATTCACCCCAGTACATAGATCTGGGTCTAAATCCATTGTTTTTTTGCTCACCATTCCAATCCAGTTTGGACCCTGTCAGGCTTTCAGCTCTCATCAGTCAAGATAGCTTGATTCCAGTGGCATGGAGAGCACGGGACACATGTCTGGGCATACACGTCCTACTCGGGGTGACAAATGCAAAAAGAGCAATTGATGGACAGAATGCAGAACAATGTCATACATTCACCCCAGTACAGACATCTGGGCCTAAATCCATCATTTTTTGCTCACCATGCCGTTCCAGTATGGACCCAGCCATATGCAAATCAGTGTTGACCCTGTGCCCAATGGGAACCGTCCAGCCCGAACTGCCAGGCCAGGTCCTCCCTGGACTAGAAAGAAGCATCCTAGGACCGGTTTCAGGCTCTCAGCCCTCATCAGCCAAGATAGCTTGATTCCAGGGGCATGGAGAGCACAGGACCCACTTCTGGGCATACCCGTCCCACTCAGGGTGACAAATGCAAAAAGAACAATTGATGAACAATGCAGAACAATGTCATACATTCACCCCAGTACAGAGATCTGGGCCTAAATCCATTGTTTTTTTGCTCACCATGCCGTTCCAGTTTGGACCCAGTCATATGCAAATCAGTCTTGACCCTGCCCCCAATGGGACAGTCTAGCCTGAACTGCCAGGCCAGGTCCTCCCTGGACTGGAAACAAGCATCCTAGGACCAGTTTCGGGCTTTCAGCCCTTATGAGCTAGGATAGCTTAATTCCAGTAGCATGGAGAGAACGGGACCCACCTCTGGACATACCCGTCCCACTCGGGGTGACAAAAGCAAAAAGAACAATTGATGGACAGAATGCAGAACAATGTCACACATTCACCCCAGTTCATAGATCTGGGCCTAAATTCATCGTTTTTTTGCTCACCATTCCAATCCAGCTTGGACCCTGCCAAATGCAAATCAGTCTTGACCCTGCGCCCAATGGTAGCAGTCCAGCCCGAACTGCCTGGCAAGGTCTTCCCTGGACTGGAAACAAGCATCCTTTCAGCCCTCATCAGACAGGATAGCTTGATTCCAGTGGCAATTGTGTGTCTTTTGCTTTCTCACCCTAAGTGTGCCAGTTATGCCCAAAAGTGGGTCCTGGGCTCACTGTGCCACTGGAACCAAGAGCAAGCTCATCCCATCTCGCCTTCCACATTACCGCTCCCAGAAATTGCACCGTCAACGTTTGAAAACTGTAAAAATTCATAACTCGAAAAGTACTTACCTGAATCCAATGACTTTGGTATCTAAATTTATATAAAAGTATGTTTTTTAATAATTTGGTCTCAGATTTCTTTATTGAGTGTATGTCTTATTTACTGACTTTTTGTGTGCAATAAATGCTTAGCACTTCCTCTGATATGCCTAACTGCTCGCCCACACTACCACAAAAGAGAGCATTTGGGGGGTCAATTGTACCTCTGTAATTCTTTACACAGTGTACCTCTTAATCCACCATATACAGGCAAAGCAAAATGTTCAAGTCAGGTCACTTCCCTAAACATTAGAAAATACCTTCAATGCTCCCACTGATAAAAAAAACCCTTCTAATCTCAATCCTATGGACCCAGATAGGTATTGTCCAATTTCTTGGCTCCCTCTTCTAGCTAAAATTGTGGAAAAGTCTATGAATCAACAACTTGCATCCTTCATACAGAGCAATCATCTCCAAGATTCTACTCAGTTCTGATAAAAAAAGTGGACCCCTTAATGTAAGCAGTGGAAGGACACACATCTTTAATTTCATAACATGGTAGAGATGAGATGCTCAAGAGTCAAGGTAAACAAAGATTTGGGAGGAAAGCCATCCCATAAAAAGCAAGAAAATTAGTTAAAAAATAAAATCATCCAACCAAGTGTAAGGGGCTGACCCAAAGTCCACTTTATGTATATATTTTAATGTATTGGGAACAACATATCAGTGATAGACTGGTAAAGCTGCCCCTTGTCGAGATATATAAAGGACACTCCGCAAATGATGGAGGTGGTGTTGACGTACATAATGTGAGAAATGCCTGTACAAACCCTGAAAGAGCAAGAGATGGAAAAGTAGTAAAGCAGAGGGCGGAACGTGGAAAAAGAGCAAAAAAACAAATAATAGGAAAAATGTATCAAAGTTACAGAAATCCTCCGAACCCGCGCGGGGAAGGTTCAGCCCAAGGTACATGGAGCCCTTGCTCCTCTCTCAATCAATGCCCAGAAAAGTCACTTAACTGCACAAAGAAGGGTCCAATATTTAAATTAGCCACTAGGTCGCGCAAGTGTCATTTGGACAGCAGAGGTCGCTTATTGCAGATGCTAACGGTGCATTAAAACATTTTTCTTTTGTGTGAAATGGATACTTCCTCTCGTAGAAAGGTTTGTTCAGAAGATCCATTGTATCTACTCTACTTTCAGAAGTTTTAATTTGACAAAATAATTTTTCTGGTAGCTAGTATCACAAAAGAAAATACTGTCAAATTCACAAACCCTTATGTTTAGCCTAATAGTAATGTAATAGTACTTGCAGCGCATAGAAATGGAAGACGTGCGGCATGAAATAGTAAATAAAAGACGTTGTCACAATAGAATTTCGATTTTCGAATGAGGCAGTAATCTTGCTTGCGAGAGGTTCATTCGGGCGAGCAACAGTTTTGGCTACAAGACTACTAGTCAGTCCAGAGAAGTGGAGTGGTGTCAATGAGAGATTTTGTCAAAAGGCTTGCATATTTACAGTATGTAAATGCACGCAGAAAAATCAATCTCAAATTTTAAAACTGCGAATTATTTACAGATGCATTCCTTATGGGCCTGACTTTACAGGTTTCGCTTTTTTAAGGCAAACATGATTAGATTTATCTTGTAAGTTAAACATATATGTTGTTGCCTAAAGGTTTTCTCGTATTGACATTACCATTTTGATGCGCTTTGGCCTGTTTCTTTAAAAACCACTGCTGTTTCATTTTAAAACAATATGTAATCTTAATAAAGGCATTTCCCTGCTCTGCTACTAAACACAACCTTCAGAGTAACAAAAGCTTTCCAATGACACAGAATCGTTTGTTTTACAATAGAAAGACATGCGATTGTGACCTTTTATTCGCTCATTGGAGTACTTAAGTAATCTGAACAGTATCGCCTCACTTCACTTTCTGGGGGTGAAACTCTAATCAAGCAACAACCACAATCTTTGTCTGGGTGAACCACATAAAGCCATTAAATTAAGCTATGCTTAACCCTCTGGTACCTTGGCACAAAAACGCTCTTGCTTAATTTAGAGGCAATGTATAATTAAGTATTTATGTAGCATACAAACAGTAATAAGCTGAAAACACAACATAAGAAAAATATCACACCAATTTTGAAAAATAGAGTAAATGTAATTTATAGACACAAACATGACAACAATTCAATCAGTAGAACTGTAGTTTTTTTAATTTTAAAAGTGTAAAGTGAAAAAAGGGCCTAAAAGTTCAAAGTGCCAACTGCAGACATCTAGGGCCAGATGTAGGTAGGCATTTACCGGTCGGTAACGGCCGAATTCGGCCGTTACCGACCGGTAAATGCAATTTGAGATGTAGGGCCCTGTATTTTACAGAATCGGTAAATTTACCGATCGGTAAATTTATCGATTCTGTAAAATACCGAATCGGTATTTTTTCCGATTCGGTAAAATTGATATGTAGGTGGGACTCTTCTGAGTCCCACAAGCATTACAGAATCGGTATTTTACCATCAAATAGTATTTGATGGTAAAATACCGATTCTGGTGTGCATGCACATGTGTGCATGCACACCTGTGCCATATGACAGGCAGACCTGCCCTTAGGGCAGGTATGCCTGCCACATGGCCCCCGAACCTTTTTTGGGGGTGCTAGAGGGTGTCAAAGTGACACCCCCTGCACCCTTGTCAGAATCGGTATTTACCGATTCGGTAAATACCGACCGGTAATGCCCCATTCATTCCTATGGGCTTCAAAGCCCATAGGAATGAATGGGGCATTACCGGTCGGTATTTACCGAATCGGTAAAAGGAACATCTGGATGTTCCTACATATCCACCCCTCAGATTTACCGATTTTTAATTACCGAATCGGTAAAATTCGGTAATTAAAAATCGGTAAATCTCATTTACCTACATCTGGCCCCTAGTTACTTGTGACCGGGCCAAAGTCAAAAGTTATGGACAACTGCAATAGAGGGGTTGTTTGGATACACAAAGTGTATTGGGCACTGTCTCCACTTACCTTTGGACTTGGAAGAAATTTTGGTAAAAAATGTCAGAGACAGTAAAGTGCAGTGAGGCTAGCCAGCAGGCGGTGTCCGATGAGGAAGCATCAGTGAGCCGCTAGACTCGTTTGAACTTAGGGCATAATTTATAAATTGGCAGAGAGGGTACTCTGTCACAACGGCTGTAAAGTTTCCTCCCTGCCAATACGGTGGTCCTCCCACCAAAGTTTATTGCGGGATGCCTTTGAGTTTGATCACAGTGGACTTACCTTGTCTCTGCCATGGCCCAAATCCCTGACAGCCCTGTGGAGTAAGGGCTGTAGAGAAATGGCTACATGTCCGGCCGCCCAATTTAGATAGGTGGATGTTGTAATTTTTTTTACAGTTTCTTACTGCCAGATAATATCTGATGGTAAGTAACAGGAAAACCATTCTAATGCTCTCCTCCGGCATGGGAGAAGCCTACATTAGCGAGGGTAGCATTACATTTTTTTCGATTCAAAAAGAAAATCCCATTTGGGGATTTTTTTTTTAAGAAAAAAAGAATAGTATTTGCTGCATGGCTGCGTCCTTCTGAAGCAGCCCAGTAGCAAACAGTAAAATGCGTTGCATGGAACCGCCATCACAGCGGTTCTTGCCAATGCTTTCATAAATTACAGCTTGCTTAGGCCCACATGCATCAAGCATTTTTGTAGTCGCAAACGGTGCGATTACTTCAAATCGGCCGTTTGCGAATGCAAAAGTGCTTTTTGGGATGCATGAAGCAATTTTAGAATTCGCAACATTGTTGCGAGTTCTAAAATTGCGGGTGCTTTTAAGAAGTCGCAGATGTGCGACTTCTTAAAAGCAATGCATCATTACTTTGACAAGTGGAAATTCGCAATTAGGGTTCCAAATTTACCGAGTGGTTGAACCACTCGGTAAATTTGGAAAAAGTGTTTAAAATGCTTTAAATGTTTTTTTTTCAACATTCATGCTTCACACACACATGTCCTTAGGACATGTGTGTGTGAAACATGATGCGAAAAATACATTTCAGGGGTGCATGGGGGGGTCCTTTGGACCCCCCCCTGCACCCATGAAATTTTCTAAGTGCCACTCGCAATTCCCATTGACTCCTATGGGCCTTTTGGCCCATAGGAATCAATGGGAATTGCGAAAATTAACTTAAGAATTCGGTATTCATTTGGGATTCGGTAAAAATTGCGATTTTTACCGAATCACAAATGAATACCGAAAATAATGATGCATAGCATTTTGCACTTCTTAATTTGCGATTCCTTATTTTTCGCAAATTAGGAAGTGCAAAATGTCACAATGATGCATGTGGGCCTGAGTGTTTAATTATAAATGGCCTCTCCACCATGAGAATGGAGCAGTTTACTCCATTCCCGTGGCGGAAAGGTAGACCTCCCGCCTATATCTAAATCAGGCCCTTAGACTCAATATTTAGAAGTTGAAAATCTCCAGGGGGGCAACGCTGCAGGCTGAGGGTTCCATGAGGCTGGATATTCCTTCTGCAAGGAGCCTCTCAACAGGAATTGCTGCCACGGAGAAGAACATTGCAGCAGGACAACAGTCCAGAGACAAGGGGAATATTCAACTCAGGGAATCTGATTTCAAATTGTCCACCCCTCTAATGTGGGCTTCTGAAATTTTGAACAGGTGCTGCCCTGCTCTACTGTGAACTGTTACGATTTGCCTTAACATAAATAGTAGCTGCTGCATTCTTTCTTGGTAATGTTTACTATGGTAGCAGACTATGCAAGATATTCTCAATCTACCAGCTCTGCAATTTTTTCTAAAGGTGAAGTGTGTATTAATTATCACATATTGAATCTCTACACCTACTAATGCCATCTTTGCTTTGGTTTCAACCAGGTGCTCTATATTGATGCTGTATGTATCAACCCATAAATGTATCCTTCGTACTCATGTAACATTATACTCAACATGCTGGGGAATCCTCTTGTTGCCCAATCTTGTCATTCACAGACTGATTTTCCATTCTTTTAATGAACATTTTCTGACTTTGTGTAGGATGTGAGTAGATTTATTTGACAGTTTTGTGCTTTGACCGGGTACGCCTACCCTCAGGTGAAGTCAGGAACCTGGACATGACTCTACAAGATGACCCAAAGAGCCAACAGTAGGAAAAGATTCTGCATGGGGACTGAGGTGGAGAAAACCCTAATATTCGTCAAGTGGATCAGGTCAGCCAGCTCAAGTGTGGTTTAGTTTCTAAGAAATGGGAAGGCTGATTGTGTTTATTTATTACAATTCATTCAAGAACCAGAGCGTCTTGTCTAGGCAGGTCATGACAGGGCGAACCAATGTGGGTAAGTACAAGTATTGATCCAGTATTGATCCAGTCCACAGTGCAGAGCAGGAAGCTCTAGGATAGCACAGAAAGGGGGCGAAAGGCAGAGGTGCCAGCACACTAGCATAGCCCCTAATGGTTGTGTGTGTGAATGAAGGAGGGATGTGTGAATAAAAGAGGGATATTGATCCAGGTGTACCAGAACCTTCAGATCCTTGATAGGGTGTAAATGGAGAATTTCAAAATCATATGGACACGCTTGTAAGTATCTTCCTTTCCTCCTTCCTCAAGAATAGACAAGAGAAGGAGCTGTTAGTTTCACCTGTAGGCTTTTTCCACTTCTGCCCCACTCCCTCATGGGATGAGCTGAGGCACAAAGTCAGCAGACCCCTCTGCATTTACTGGTTGTGATAATGATGTAAGGGAAATGGGAGCTAAAAAGTCAAAGCAAAAGCATGCCCCAGCAAAAAGGACTCACACCCATGAGATGTAGCACCAGTATACCAAAAGCACATGTAGATAAATAAAACAATGGGTTCGACTCACTAAACATTATGTTGAGTAGTTCTTTCTGGAGGAAGGTGCCTCTGATCAGAGCACTTGAATAAGCTTAGAAATAAGCTTACTTTATTGAGAAATTAAACGTATGAAAATATAGCAACATGTTAAAATGGATATAATAACAAGACATGTCCAAAGAATGACCCCATTAACATTATGAGAAAAGATGTGTGATTTGTGCAATATAGTAACTTGGCCTATATTAAATAAGACATGACTCTGAAGAGGTTAACGACAATCATTTAGCAAAATATAAAAATAGC
Organism: Lissotriton vulgaris; assembly: GCF_964263255.1. Lineage (NCBI taxonomy): Eukaryota > Metazoa > Chordata > Amphibia > Caudata > Salamandridae > Lissotriton > Lissotriton vulgaris. The sequence goes on along the minus strand of NC_141691.1, from coordinate 696,814,979 downwards.
ATTTTATATATTTTGTAAAACTAAAGAGGGACGGAAAAGTAATGGGGGAAAGAACATATAACTGATTTGTTGTGAAAAGTAAGGCAAGGATAAGAAGGTAGTAGCTAACAAAGGTGCTTACAGTGAGGAACGTGTTGAGATTGAATGAAGAAAATAGAATATTGAAAAGGGGATTCAGGGAGGTTTATAAACTTCAACATTTCTAATCTTAGTAGTGTCAGGGTTTGATAAGTAAGACGTCAAAGCAAGCCATATTAGATCCCTCTTAATGTCTACTTGTAATGTGAGGGAGTGGGCAGCATCTAATCTGTGGTTATGACAAATGAAATTCCACTAAGTAAGAAAGGAGATAATATTCAAATTCTTCTAGTTAGAAGTAATAACTTGAAAGGCCACTGGCAATAGAAGATCAAACAACATATCCTTAACCTTGTTGCTGGACCAGATGTCTGAGCATCCACAAAGAAAAATATGAACCATATTATAAAGGGTCGAGATAGAGAATATTTGGTAGATCTTGCACCATACCTGCTTCCAAAAGAAGGAGACCTTGGGACATAGAAAAACACATGGAGAAAGTCTCTTTTGGAGGCGTTGCAGGTACAGCAGTTATTATTAGCAGAGAGTTTCATTTTAAATAGAGGGCAAGGGGTTAAAACAACCTGTTGTAAAAGAAAAACAAGGTTTGAATGGTCCTGGTGGAACGAGAAGTATGGTTTATTTTATGCCAAATTTTGTTCCATAAAGAAATAGAGAAGGAGGACTTTAGGTCTTGTTTCCAGGTTTCTTCAATTTTAGTTTTAACCCTGTCAGAGTCCAATGAAGAAAGCTGTTTGTATGTATCACTTTGACTGCAGTAGAAAAACCATGGACAGTGGTAAGATCATTTAGGAAGTGAGAGGGGATAGAGGAAGAGTATATGACAGTTTGTTTGAGAATATCTAAAAGGAGGATATATTTGTGCCAATGTGAAGAAGTAATTCAGAAGTGAGTGCGGAATTCTTCAAAGGAAAGAAAGCGATTATGGGAAAAAATGTGGGATACCGATATAAGTACATTGGACAACCAGGAGGGTCAGTTAAGGATCTTGTTAGCTATGGTGATATTGGGATTATGCCAAATAGGAGATGATAACAATAACTGAGAAGATGTGTAAATCTGGGAAAGATTTATTTTGCGATATAACTGGAATTATTCCATAAGGGAGAGGACATCGATCTGGGTTTCTGCACTAAGGGAAAATTGAAAAAATGAAAAGGGAGTGATCAAGGAAAGCTCAAGAGAATGCCAAAGTGGTTGTGAAGAGGAGTGCGACGATCCTAAAGAAGACCAAACCTGTTTGTGAGTCAAGGTGGAGTGATAGTTAATTAAACTTGAAAAATTGAGCTTGGATAAGAAATCTGGGCTGGTTGTTTATTTCATTGGAACTTAGATAATAGCCCATCAATGGATCTGAAGAAAGAGTTAGGTAACCAGAAGGGAAGCATCTGCAAATAGAAGTTGATAATAGGCAGGAACATAATTTTAATCATGGCTAGTCTAGCCCACCAGAAAAGGTAGAAAGGGGACCATTGAACAGAGAGAGTAGAAATCTTAACTTTAAGAGCTTTTATGTTAGTCTCTATGGTTTCTTTAATAGAAGATGAATTGTGAATTCCTAAACATTTGATTTTGGAAGAATTCCATAGGAAACCTGTATCTTTAAACATAACTTTGAGACATTATTTATTAAGTGTCAGTATTTGTCAATGTTTAGTTGATATCCAGATACCGAGGAACAGGGCTGGACTGGCCGTAGCAGGCACCGGGCGTTTCCCAGGTGGCATGCCAGGGTGGGGCCGGTTTTGGTCCCTTGGGTGGCCGTTTCTGTCACTGGGCTGGTTTTGCAGCTCAGCTGCAATATCCGCCCCCAGTAACTAAAGTAGCTGCAGGGTTTTCCACGTACTTCGCCAAACCCGGATTGTTCAATGCCAACAAGAGAAGTAATTAAATCATTATTGCGGAGTGCTGAGCTTTTTGAGAAAATCTTGCAGTCTGTATTAATACATTCAGTCAAATCGTTATCTTTTTCCGGGAATAAACAAATCATAGCCTCCTGAAAAAGAGCCAACCATGGTATCGGAGACCAGAAGATGTTGGATAAGTTAGAGAAGTTTAGCAAACAGAAGATTAGAGAATTTGGAAATCAATTAAATCATAAAACATTTGGACCAGGTACCATATCCTTTGGGACTTTGGAGATGGCACTATGGATTTCAGCGCAAGAGATATCTGCTTCCAGTGGGGAAAAATCAATCTTTAAGGTTCATAGTTTCGGGATCGTGTGGAAAAAAGAAACAAGGGAATCAGGAGTGAAAGGAGGGTTGTTTAGTATATAATATGGATTAAAATTCGGCATACAATACAGACTATCTTGATCTTGAAATAAATGGTTAACAGAGGTATCATGGATAACTTCTATTTTAGACTTTTGTTTATATGTTCCATAGTACTTGGTGTTGATTTTAAAAAAAGCTTTGCAGGCATTGTGAATGGAGGTTCTATTAAAACAAGCTTAGCCTGTATGAGTTGGTCTAGAACTTCTTTGGGATAAGGAATATTATTTGTGTTCTAGTATCCTAATGTGTATTGTAAGAGGTTGGAGGATACTTTGGCAGCAAACATTTTCTTATGGGAAGCATAATTATATAACCTCATGCAGAAGCACTAAAAGAATCCCAGATATGATGAAACTGGACATCAGAGGTATTATTATTATGGAAAAATTCTCAAAATCCGTGATGGACAGCTGGTCATAACATAACATAATATAACATAACATAACATTGCACTCCACATGAAAGAAATGACATTGAAGCAGGTGGTGGTGAAAAGAGAACAACATGGCAAAAGGTTATTTAAATAACGTTTTAGTGTTATTTAACCCAGTGCTTAATTGGATTAATAATATATTTCCAGATCAAAGTTCTTGATCAAAAATGTGTTAAAATGTCTTAAGTAAGACACACCTTTTCAACAAATGTCTATTTCTGTGTAATGTGACTAATACATTACGCACCCTGTTTCAGCAATGCTAAATCAAGGGATTATAGATATGAAATATTCATAATAAGTTCATTCCAGACAAGCAACTAACTCAGGCAGCTTTTTACATGTTACTCTGTGAAATGCTGAACAGTTACATGTTCATATTCTAGCTTTGTGAGAAACTCCCTTCTTGCCAAAAGACATTTCCATAGTCATTATTTTTTAAATACTTGTCTGACCCGCTTCTTTTATATTGAGTAAGTCAGCAGCAACATCATTACATTGTGCATCAACCAAGGGCCTCTCCTGTGCCTGAAATCTTTGCAACAGGGCTCGTTTTCGTTCCACATTCACATTGTAGCAAAGAGCTTTAGAGCACTGGTGCAGGTTTAAAATTGCTGTTGACGTTTCTTTAGAGCAAGACAAAACTAGAACATGGTAACTTAATAATTGCTCTGTGCAATGACTTGCCAGAGGGAGTGTGTCTTTTGTTTTCTGTCGTCATTCACCTCAGACTCCAAACTGTTTCCCAACCTTTTCCGATTCGTGCCCTTAGATTATGCAGGGTTGACATTGCACCCAGGAGGCTGCGTCTCTCTCATGATACCCGACTTCCGGAACCACGTTTTCTACGCAGGAAGGAGAGCTTTAAAGGTGTAATCACTGAACATGATATAAGCTCTTTGTGTTACCACCTCATTAGCCCTCCTGTCCACTCCAACAATGACATCTAATCGTTTTGGATACTCACCCTACCACATCCATTTTAGATATATAAAAAGATTCTCAAGCCACTCTGAATGAAGGGGGTGCCTATCACCCACCCATCTTTGACAGATTTCCCTTCTCACCAGCACCATTAAATAGAAAATCTGCTTTTTTCGAATCACCACTTAACTCCCCTCTACTATCCTAAAGATAACTAAAGAAAGGCTTACCTTAACATCCACCCCCACAAAGCTTGAAACGGTCTTACCAACTCCTCCCAAAACTTCTGGATTTTTTGGGCATTCCATAAACATATGGATGTCTGTCGCCTTCTCTAACTCGCATTTGTCACATTTGGCTACACCTCCTTTCCCCATCTTGGAGATTGTATACAGCGATAAATATTCTCAGTAGAGGGAAAAAAGATGGGTTCTTCTTAACAATAGAGAATAAAGTGTGCAACTATACTTGCTAAATGTCTTGTAACTGCTCCCTCGGCAAGCTCCTCCTCCGAGTTCTTCCCAAGCTTGAAATCCCTGTCCAGAGTCTCTAAAAGTTACCAGTACCAGAATGATACCTCCTTCTTCCCTGGGGGTTTACCCACCAATTGTTTCTTAAGATGGTTCATAGATTCCCAAGTCAAAACACATACTCTGCTCCCAACTGTTCAGATGTAGGTACTTGAACCTGGAAGGCGTCCCCACAACTCCGTGATTAGCTCATCCCAGGGCAGTAGTCTGACGTCTAGAGAGAGATTGCCCCAGAATTGTATTCCGTGTCTTAGTTGGTAGAAGCAATTTGTCATTTAGACACGCCAGAGTGCCCGGGGAATTCCATGTGGGAGCAAGTTACTTTAACATATTGCTTTTGTTGCACTTCTAATACTCAACCACACCCTGGCCATTGCTTGTAGCTCTTTCAGTTTCACCTTTTTGAAGTACATTGGATCTCTGAATTTAAACAAGAGATGTGCTACTACCCCTTTAACTCCTTTTAACATAGCTGTAAACTGGAACCCTATTTCTGAGACATCCGGAGGAATGAAAAGCAGCCTAGCACTTTTCAGGTGAAAGATCCAGGCATAGAATTGCATTTTTGCCAAGGATAAGATCCCTGTTTTCTTTCTTCTACCCAACTTTTCCATGAAATCCTTGGCCCCCTTTATGCTGAAAAAAAGGAATTTATAGCTTGCTGTAATCTCCCTAACCACATTTTCTGAAGGTTGAATGGGATTGTATTAAAGAAGAAACTACATTTGGGAAGAATCGCCACTAAGTTGATTCTAGCAAAGATCATCGAAGGCAGTTGTACCCACTCCTTCAGTAGACTGCTTGTTTTCGCCAGTACTTTCCCATGGTATACACTTGGAATTTTTTGATATTCTGCATATCGGTACAAAAGGGGGTGGTGATGGAAGGAGCATCTGAAACAAACACTCACACCCAGTCAAAAGATCTGGGTTTAATCTATCACCGTTCTTTAGCCCACTCTGCCACCCCAGTTCAGACATGGCTATATGCAAATCAGTCTGACCCTGTGCCTCATGGGAACAGTCCAGCCCGAACTGCCAAGCCATGTCTTCCCTGGACCGGAAACAAGCTTCCGAGGACCGGTTTCTGGCATTCCAGCCATCTTCAACCGGCTTGCTTGAATCCAGTGGCAAAGTGAGCAAGGGACTCACGTCTGAGCATACCCTGCCACACTTATGGCGGGCAAAAGCGGTACAAAAGGGGGTGGTGATGGACGGAGCATCTGAATCAATCAAACACTCACACCCAGTCAAAAGATCTGGGTTTAATCCATCACCGTTTTTTAGCCCACTCTGCCACCCCAGTTCAGACATTGCTATATGCAAATCAGTCTGATCCTGTGCCTCATGGGAACAATCCAGCCCGTACTGCCAAGCCATGTCTTCCCCAGACCGGAAACAAGCTTCCGAGGACCGGTTTCTGGCATTCCAGCCATCTTCAGCCCGGCTTGCTTGAATCCAGTGGCAAAGTGAGCAAGGGACTCACGTCTGAGCATACCCTGCCACACTTATGGCGGCCAAAAGCGGCCATGTCTGAACTGGGGTGGGGTGGAGTGCAAAAAAACGATGGATTTAGGCCTAGATCTCTGTACTGGGGTGAATGTATGACATTGCTCTGCATTCTGTCCATCAACTGTGGTTTTTGCATTTGTCACCCCGAGTGGGATGGGTATGCTCAGACGTGAGTCCCATGCTCTCCACACCACTGGATTTAGGCAAGCCGGGCTGAAGACGGCTGGAATGTCAGAAATCGGTCCTCGGAAGCTTGTTTCCGGTCCAGGAAAGTCATGGCTTGGCAGTTCGGGCTGGACTGTTCCCATGAGGCACAGGGTCAGACTGATTTGCATATGGCCATGTCTGGACTGGGGTGGTGTGGAGTGCAAAAAACGATGGATTTAGGCCCAGATCTCTGTACTGGGGTGAATCTATGACAGTGTTCTGCATTCTGTCCATCAACTGTGGTTTTTGAATTTGTCACTCCGAGTGGGATGGGTATGCTCAGTCGTGAGTCCCATGCTCTCCACACCACTGGATTCAAGCAAGCCGGGCTGAAGACGGCTGGAATGCCAGAAACCGGTCCTCGGAAGCTTGTTTCCGGTCCAGGGAAAGCATGGCTTGGCAGTTCGGGCTGGACTGTTCCCATGAGGCACAGGGTCAGACTGATTTGCATATGGCCGTGTCTGAACTGGGGTGGTGTGGAGTGCAAAAAACGATGGATTTAGGCCCAGATCTCTGCACTGGGGTGAATGTATGACATTGTTCTGCATTCTATCAATCAACCGTGGTTTTTGCATTTGTCACCCCGAGTGGGATGGGTATGCTCAGACATGAGTCCCATGCTCTCCACACCACTGGATTCATGCAAGCCGGGCTGAAGACGGCTGGAATGCCAGAAACCGGTCCTCGGAAGCTTGTTTCCGGTCCAGGGAAGGCTTGGCTTGGCAGTTCGGGCTGGACTGTTCCCATGAGGCACAGGGTCAGACTGATTTGCATATGGCCATGTCTAAACTGGGGTGGTGTGGAGTGCAAAAAAACGATGGATATAGGCCCAGATCTCTGTACTGGGGTGAATGTATGACTTGTTCTGCATTCTGTCCATCAACTGTGGTTTTTGCATTTCTCACCCCGAGTGGGATGGGTATGCTCAGACGTGAGTCCCATGCTCTCCACACCACTGGATTCAAGCAAGCCGGGCTGAAGACGGCTGGAAATCCAGACACCGGTCCTCGGAAGCTTGTTTCCGGTCCAGGGAAGGCATGGCTTGGCAGTTCGGGCTGGACTGTTCCCATGAGGCACAGGGTCAGACTGATTTGCATATGGCCATGTCTGAACTGGGGTGGTGTGGAGTGCAAAAAATTATGGATTTAGGCCCAGATCTCTGTACTGGGGTGAATGTATGACATTGTTCTGCATTCTGTCCATCAACTGTGGTTTTTGCATTTGTCACCCCGAGTGGGATGGGTATGCTCAGACATGAGTCCCATGCTCTCCACACCACTGGATTCAAGCAAGCCGGGCTGAAGATGGCTGGAATGCCAGAAACCGGTCCTCGGAAGCTTGTTTCCGGTCCAGGGAAGGCATGGCTTGGCAGTTCGGGCTGGACTGTTCCCATGCAGCGCAGGGTCAGACTGATTTGCATATGGCCATGTCTGAACTGGGGTGGTGTGGAGTGCAAAAAAACAATGGCTTTAGGCCCAGATCTCTGTACTGGGGTGAATGTATGACATTGTTCTGCATTCTGTCCATCAACTGTGGTTTTTGCATTTGTCACCCAGAGTGGGATGGGTATGCTCAGATGTGAGTCCCATGCTCTCCACACCACTGGATTCAAGCAAGCCGGGCTGAAGACGGCTGGAATGCCAGAAACCGTTCCTCGGAAGCTTGTTTCCGGTCCAGGGAAGGCATGGCTTGGCAGTTCGGGCCGGATTGTTCCCATGAGGCATAGGGTCAGACTGATTTGCATATGGCCATGTCTGAACTGGGGTGGTGTGGAGTGCAAAAAACGATGGATTTAGGCCCAGATCTCTGTACTGGGTGAATGTATGACATTGTTCTGCATTCTGTCCATCAACTGTGGTTTTTGCATTTGTCACCCCAAGTGGGATGGGTATGCTCAGATGTGAGTCCCATGCTCTCCACACCACTGGATTCAAGCAAGCCGGGCTGAAGACGGCTGGAATGCCAGAAACCGTTCCTCGGAAGCTTGTTTCCGGTCCAGGGAAGGCATGGCTTGGCAGTTCGGGCCGGATTGTTCCCATGAAGCATAGGGTCAGACTGATTTGCATATGGCCATGTCTGAACTGGGGTGGTGTGGAGTGCAAAAAACGATGGATTTAGGCCCAGATCTCTGTACTGGGGTGAATGTATGACATTGTTCTGCATTCTGTCCATTAACCGTGGTTTTTGCATTTGTCACCCCGAGTGGGATGGGTATGCTCAGACATGAGTCCCATGCTCTCCACACCACTGGATTCATGCAAGCCGGGCTGAAGACGGCTGGATTGCCAGCAACCGGTCCTCAGAAGCTTGTTTCCGGTCCAGGGAAGGCATGGCTTGGCAGTTCGTGCTGGACTGTTCCCATGAGGCACGGGGTCAGACTGATTTGCATATGGCCATGTCTGAACTGGGGTGGTGTGGAGTGCAAAAAAACGATGGATTTAGGCCCCGATCTCTGTACTGGGGTGAATGTATGACATTGTTCTGCTTTCTATCAATCAACTGTGGTTTTTGCATTTGTCACCCCGAGTGGGATGGGTATGCTCAGACGTGAGTCCCGTGCTCTCCACACCACTGGATTCAAGCAAGCCGGGCTGAAGACGGCTGGAAATACAGACACCGGTCCTCGGAAGCTTGTTTCCAGTCCAGGGAAGGCATGGCTTGGCAGTTCGGGCTGGACTGTTCCCATGAGGCACAGGGTCAGACTCATTTGCATATGGCCATGTCTGAACTGGGGTGGTGTGGAGTGCAAAAAATGATGGATTTAGGCCCAGATCTCTGTACTGGGGTGAATGTATGACATTGTTCTGCATTCTGTCCATCAACTGTGGTTTTTGCATTTGTCACCCCGAGTGGGATGGGTATGCTCAGACGTGAGTCCCATGCTCTCCACACCACTGGATTCAAGCAAGCCGGGCTGAAGATGGCTGGAATGCCAGAAACCGGTCCTCGGAAGCTTGTTTCCGGTCCAGGGAAGGCATGGCTTGGCAGTTCGGGCTGGACTGTTCCCATGAGGCACAGGGTCAGAGCTGATTTGCATATAGCCAGTGTCTAACCCAGGGTGGTGTGGAGTGCAAAAAATGATGGATTTAGGCCCAGATCTCTGTACTGGGGTGAATGTATGACATTGTTCTGCATTCTGTCCATCAACTGTGGTTTTTGCAGATGTCTGCAATATGGCTGGAATGACTGTGGCTTGGTCGGATTGGAAAACCATAAGATCATCGGCATAAAGGGAAACATTTTTCTCCCAGCCATTGCAGCAATAGGCAATAATCGAGGTTTCCTGCTTAAGCTTAGTCGCTGGGTTTCAATATAAAGATTAAATAATAAGGGACAGATAGGGGCAACCTTGCCTTGTTCCTTTCGATATTTTTAAAGCTGAGGTTAAATTCTTATTTACTAGGATTCTCGCCAAGAGGACTTGATAAATTAATAGGACCCCTCTAGAAAACGTTTAACCCAGGTCATATTGTTTTAAAATGGTGGTCAGGTAGGTCCAATTTACCATATTGAAGACTTTTGTTGTATCTAATGTTAGGACTGCTAAGGGGATATTATAAGTTGCGGCCAGATCGATAGAACAAATAAGACTGTATGTTAATTCCTATAAGTAGCTACCTCTCACAAAATCCTTCTGGTGACAATGTAATAGACCCCATGCTACTCCACTCAGCCTCTCCACCAACACCTTTTAAAATATTTTATAATCACTAGTAAGGAGCGAAATTGGCCTATAGGACTCACATCACATAGGTATTTATCTTGATTTTAATATCAATACACCTGTTGCTTCAGTCCATGCCTTATGCAGCTGCATAAATGTCTCCAGAATCTCCCCAAACAAAATTGTCATAAATGGTATGATGGAACCACCAGGGGCCTTATACACCTCTACTGCTAGGCCATCTGTGCCTGCTAATTTCCTCCTTTACTATTGCGTATTGCTTCCCTGACCTCTGCTTGACTAATATGTTGGTTCAAGAGCCTGGTCATTGAGGTCAAGGGTAGACAAACCATCTTGCCCCAACCAGCATTTCACTTCCTCCACTGTATTCACTTCCTCCTCAGAGTACAGTCCTTAAAAAAGCCTTGGAGCGCTACTTGTAATCTTCACTCCAGTCTGCCTACTCTCAATTTCCTTGATAATATTCCTAGCTATATCTGCTTTGATATTCCAAGCTTATAGTTTTTCTGCACTGTCTCCATCCTCTAAATGAGCGCTCTGACTAGCTTCCCATCTCTTCTTAATCCTAGTCTGTAACAGTGCTAATAACTGTTCCCTCAGCAATCTCAACCTTTTTCCTATAGGAGGCCTTCTCTCAGTATAAAGATTTGTAGTCAGCTGTTTCTCTAGTTTTGAAATTTCCGACTCCAAACAGCTCACCTCCTTCCTGTATTTCTTGTTTCTAAAACTAGTAAGGCTAGTTATCTTTCCTCTTATAAAGGCCTTATCAACGTCCCACACCACAGTCAGGGCAGCTGACCCTGTATTCACCATGTGGAATTCCTCTGTCTCTGCATGGAGGTGACTAGCCACGTCACTATCCAACAATATAGTGCAATCAAGCGTCCATCTGCTTGACTCTAATTTGGGAGTAGGTATAATTGTTAATGCTACTGCTAACTTCTCAGACAGTTGGGCAGCCAATCGGTAATATCCTGAATGTCTTCTTTTAAGACCTAATTGACAATGAAATAATCAATCCTTGAAACATGGCCATATTTCATATTATGAAAGGGGATACCCTGTTGTTCTCCTGCTCTTTACCTCCATAGGTCACAAGAGATAATTGTTTCATCATACTCTTTAAATATAACTGGGATTTAGGAGTGCCTATTGATCTACTTTTAGACGAGCTGCCTAGTTTGTTACCTAAAAACATGATAAAATCAGCAGCCATCATAACTGGATGTGGAAAACCAAGGAGATTAGAAAAATAGTTCAATATCATCACAGTTCGAGCTGTAGTACCCTACTAATGTCAAAATCTTATCATACATTTTGAGTTTTGTTATGATCCACCTTCCAGATTTATCAGTAACCATTCCCAATACAGACGTTGTACCCTGCTGTTTCACCAAAATAACCACCCCATTTGTATTTGCATTCTGAGTCATACAGACCAAATGCTGGACCCATCTTTGAGAATTGAACAATTGAGCTAATTTCCCCTATGGTGAAATGGGTGTCCTGCAAGAATACTATATGCAATAGTGAATCACTGAGATATTGTAGGATATTATCTCTCCTCCTTTTTTTACCCAACCCAGTAACATTCCAAGGTAACATCTGGTTAGTACACCAATGCCCCTATTCCCCCCGTCCATGCCTGAAATGCAGGGTCTAACACACCAACCAAAAACCCTACTGAAGCTTTTGAGGACTTTTTTTCTTTTTTTCCTATATGCTCCTCACCCTGTCTTCCCCACTCCTTCTGCTTCCATGCCCCTTCGCCCCTTGGAGAACCTGCCCCTGCTTCCAAATGAACTAGTAATTAGTCCCTTTTACTGCACCACTAGGATTCCTTGATAGACATGGAAAAACAAAGAAATATTTGATTTAAGCCCCTGACAAAATCAAACTGTAGTACGCAAAAAACCATGCTACTACTCTAGGTTATGAGATTCCATTTTTCCAATCCAGATCACCTATATTCTGGTGATTCTATTTGGTCCCTGAGCTGTACCTCTTGATGGCTTCCAGTAACTCATCAGCTTTTTTGTGACTCTTTAGGTTGTGCATTTAGTTGTGATACATGACATGCAGGGAAGCTGGAAATCTGAGTTGGGTCATGGCTCCTAACCTCCCGAACTCCTCTAAACCCTTACCCAGTTTCCATTGTCTATTTATGGTCACTCAGGATAGATCCAATCTTATCTCAAAGGGGAAGTCCTTCCCACTCAAGAATTTCATTTTCAAAGCTTTGAAAGGAATCCTTTCCTTGTAAGGCATAGGTTTGAAAGTTCACGACGATATTGCATGGCTTACTCTTATTAGGATTTCTCCTAAACAGATCTGTGTGTACTCTCTGAATATCTCTTGCTATGTCCTCCTCCTAGTGTCTATCTGTGTTCCTGCCTTTATTAGGTAACCACATATGTTTTTAAATCATCTCTATTCACCCCCTGGCACATTCAGGATCCTCAGGTTGTTCTCCAACTGGATTTCCTGCTCACTGCATCGTAATGCCTGTATTTCCACAAGTTGTTTCCCCACTTCACCCTTTGTTCACCCACAATATCCTCCCGACCCTGTGTCCTAACAGTGAAGAGATGTCGTTTTATCTAAAGAGCTTCACAATAACCTCATATTTCTCCCTAGTGTACTTCTGAGACTGCAAATCCTTTCCTGATATCCACCAAGAGGGATGAGATCATTGATTCTAGGAAAGCGATAATCGTGGTGGTTGTCTGCTCAGCAGGAGTTGCGGGTATGGGGTCTTGTACTGATTCTGCCACTAAGGGACTAGGGCTGGCTTCAGTCTGGTTAACGGCAGCTTCCCTTCTTTCTATATTGGAATTTGAGTGTGTCTTGCCACTAACATCTTGAGATTACAGTCTCCACAAGGTGGCTTCATCTCTCTGTCACAAAGTTTTTGTTAAACAATAAGTTGAACAATATGTTCAAGTCAGTCTCTGCGTCTGCATTCACTCTTTGTGCATCATCACTATTGCCTCAGACTCTGCCTCCAATATTTTCTATGGGAGGGTGTTAGAGTACCTGTGAGAGGCCGCGTGTGGTGCTGGACTTGTTAAAGGTCTGAGCTGGAGTACATTTGCAACGGTTATGGTTCCTTTTTTGCCTGTAGTACTGTAGAAATGCAGATTGGGACTTGGAATGGACTTACTCATTCAGGGGTGGGTGCATGTCCATCTAAGCCCAACTCTAGCCCTCCCTCCATACCTCCTTAGTCCTCTTTAAGCA